>NC_142354.1:27641483-28880483 GCF_059441175.1 Urocampus carinirostris | reverse complement strand
CCTTTTTTTCCCCTAGTGGGAGTGAAAACGGAAATGTGCTCATTCGGGAATGCAGTTCTGGTCGCCAGTGGGCTCTTTACACTCCCAAACACCTTGATTCTAAATTTTGGGTGGTTTTGCAAAACCACCCGCTGCTAAAAAGGTTTACGCGCAAAACCAAAATTTGGTTTATTGATTTCCGTACCAACAAATATTGATTTTAAGAAATATTTCAGTGAAATTGGTTATTTGTTTAAAGTATGTCCCAAAAACTATGTAATAATACCACCATCCCCACAATTTGATAATTTATATTTGAATTAGGTCGTTACGTTTAACAGAACTTTTACAAGACATCGTTTTTTTCTAAATGTGTTTAAAATATTGCCCAAAATTTAAGTAGTTTTTGTTTAGTTTAAAAACTTACTTCCAATAAATTTGAACAGGCCCGGAAATGGATGTTTTTTTTTAGTGCAAAACAATGCCTTGAGGGTGATTTTTTTTAATTCCTTGAATAAATTGGTCACTATTTTCAAAACAAGTCTTACAAATTGGACATTTTTTTTTCTTGGTTGGAACATTCCCCTATTTTGTGTTCCGTTTTATCTTTTAAACACTCCCAAAAACCTTTTTTGTATATGATGTTGTCATCCATCCATTATCTGCACCACTTATCCTCAGTAGGGTTGCGGCGGTGCTGGAGCCCATCCCAGCGGTCTTCGGGCAGTGGGCAGGGGACACCCTGAGACAATTTGGACCGGCCAATTAACCTGACATGCATGTTTTGGGGAATGTGGGAGAAAACCGGAGTGCCAGAAGGAAACCCATGCAAGCACGGGGAAAACATGCAAATTCCACACAGGAAGGGTCGATCTCATGACCTCAGAAATGTGCCGCATACGCGCTAACCACTGCACCTATGAATTGGTTTTACTAATACCACCCTGGTTTCGATTACTAGGTCCAACTACATGACACTAATAACTTTCTGTAACCGTTTTTGCATCCATGCAAAATAATTCTAATCCACAGGCCATGCACTTGTCCCCGTGTATTCAACTTTAGCATGATGTTGTTACTCAATAAACTAGTAATAAGCAGTAAATTGCTTATCAGCTGTTGACTGGCAGGAACTAGTATGGTTTAATTGATTGTAAGTAGGACAAAAAGTGCCACTGGTATAATCTAGTGACTAATTTATGACATCTGCAAATGCAATGTTTATTAAAAGACCCTAGGATACGAAATGAATATGTTTTTAGGTGGCGATTACAAAGTGAAATTGCCAAATATTAGAGGGATAGAAAGCTACGCTAATTAGCCAATGTTTTTCAAGTTTTACTCCAGATAAAATCAATTAAATTACAAAATAATACTTAGTAAAGACATGATAAATACATGTATACATATAAAAGAAAAGAAAAATCAAACTGCTGTACAAGGTTTTTTCATTTACTCCGTGTTTAGGTTTTGAGTCTTTCCTTGCCCTCATGTAGGTTTTAGATCAGGGGATGGTGTAATAATAGTCTGTAGTTTGCAAATAATCTTTGGTCTGTGTAGCCCTTTGAGACTCCTTGTGATAAAGGGCTATACAAATAAACATGACTTGACTTGAATGTTGAAAACAACATTTCATCTTGTTATTACTAGGTTGTTACTATGTTACCAGGTTAATTGTGAAAAATAGTGTTAAATAGACTCAGTAAACAAGTAACATTTTTTTACTTGGAAATCACAATGACTCAGTAATGGTGAGCTAGTTCCAGGACAGGTCCGCGGGCACCTCAACTGTCCTTATGGGGGCACCCTGGTGTCCCTGAGCACCATGTTGTGGACTGCCACCTTAAATGCTTGTCTTCTTCAATTTGTATCTTTAAAAGCAATCCCTAAATCTTAAGTGTACACATTCCACAAATTTGACATAATTGCCCAAATGTTGTTTCCCCCAATTAATGGTTCAGTTCGTTATTTAGGACCCAAATGCTTCGTTCGATAGTGTAAGACAGCGATGAATTGAAGTTATGGAACGCTTTGAAGGCAGCACGGCAGCACAGTGGTTAGCGCGTGTGCGGCACAGTTCTGAGATCATGGTATAAAACCTTCGTGCGAGGAGTTTGCATGTTCTCCCTATGCTTGTGTGGGTTTCCTCCGGGCACTCCGGTTTTCTCCCACTTCCCAAAAACATGCATGTCAGGTTAATTGGCTGGTCCAAACCGTCCCTAAGTGTGAATGAGCGAGTGAGTTGTCTCTGTCTGCTTTGCGACTGGCTGGCAACCAGTTCAAGGTGTCCCCTGCCCACTCCCCGAAGATAGCTGGGATGGGCTCCAGCACCCCCGCGACCCTACTGAGAATAAGCGGTGCGGATAAAGGATGGATGGAACGCTTTGAATTTTTTAGGTGTAAGTTGATTACGTTTGAAGTCGGGCTGGTTATGTTTCTTCATCATGCAAATATTCTGAGCTCAGGTGTAAAAAGTGCTGGAGGGTCAACCATACTCCCACAATTCAGCGGGAAACTAATTTAAGCATAATGTTTCTCAGATGTAGTACTCACTTTACAAAGACATTTTCACTGGAGGCGTGCGGGTTCCTCGTATGTCATATTCATATGGTGCTGTCATGATGTCATAAAACACGCTATAATGTGAGGCAGATGGCGCGCACCATTATTTTAAAGCACTTTTTTTGGCCAAACGAGCAGCGATTCTTTGCGATGCAGTGAATTAA
Source organism: Urocampus carinirostris (assembly GCF_059441175.1). Lineage (NCBI taxonomy): Eukaryota > Metazoa > Chordata > Actinopteri > Syngnathiformes > Syngnathidae > Urocampus > Urocampus carinirostris. The sequence continues at coordinate 28,877,778 of NC_142354.1, read as the reverse complement.
TTGCATCTGAATGCCGCTGCGTTGAAGGCATCGGATTTCAGCCCCCATCTGCACGGGGATTCGTCTCCCAGCCAATCTTGAGCAATTGGAGGAAGTGAAAAGACATTTAAATATAGAAGATATATGTGGTGATCTTCGACCAAAATACGAAGGGAAAGGTTACTTTAGGACATTCGTATGCCACTGCAAAGTCCTTGAGTTGAGTATTTCGAGTAAGTGTGTGCATGCATGCAGTTTTGGTGTTTAACAAGCTTTTTTCTGTGACCTTCACAGGAAACTACAGGGCATCATTAGAGTTGGCATTGGTTGCACTCGACCCACCACATTCTTCCCCTGAAAAAACAAAGTCCCTTTATTGATTCTTCTCAGGCTAAATATGCAATGTGAGGAAAACAACACAATTAAATGAAAATGCGAAAAAGGGAAAATTATGAGATAAAATTCAACCCGACTTCACCAAAAAAGTATACAGACGCTCCACTTTTTACGAACATTTGAGTTAGAAAAAAAGGTAGATACGATTTTTTTTTCCGAAAATTACTTGGCCATTGCTGTAGGTTAGATATTGTATTGTCTACCTTTTTCCGAGTACAGGACAGTACTGTAGTGCTTCTTTCTGCTGCCACCGGCGTGTGGCGCTGTGAGAGCTCACCCAGCATCCCCCCAAAGAAGAAATCCGGCTTCCTCTTCCTTGTTCATGTGTAAACATACTATACTCGTTGCGTCTTGTGTGAAATTGCCTATCAATTGCGCTCATTTATTTCACAATAATCTGGACACTACGTTACATCATCCTCCTTCTTCATTGAGACAATAGCATGCCAATTTCAGTGAAAATAAGAAGTGATTAGTGAGGGAACAAGCTTTTGAAAACACCTTCACACAGTATAATGACTTCTACCTTTACAGTATTACCTCAGTTATCGCGGTTAATGGGGGGCGGAACCCCGTGCGAAAGGTGAAAATCCACGAAGTAGCGACGCCCCCTCATAAAACCACCAAGGGTCAAACTTGCCTCGAGATGATGTCTTTATTGACTGACATTATACGACCGTGAAAAAAATTACAGCTGCAGATGTCCAAATACAAACACAGAACACAAACCTGCAGTGGAACGAATAGTCTCTTTATTGTTATTATAACATTTGTTGGCCTGGAGAGAGATGTGCACCACTGAGCTGTACTTGCCCAAGACACACCGCAGGAAAGTTTGCCCCTACAACTCTACTGGTTAAGGAAGCCAGACCAGACAGACAGCTAAATTCAAGGGCTTCTCCCCTCAATGTAAGGAAGCGATTCAAAGAACGGCTGGCTAGTTGCACCCTGGCATCAGTTATCTGCAGATTAAACCGGGTCCCTGTGATGGATTGAATACAACCGTACTAAATGTAACGGTTTCCAGTCCAGGTCATCCAATTCATGGGTCATGGATCTGGTATTGGTGAAATACAGGCTTGGCAAGGATAGCTTGTGAGAGTTGTGATGTAGCCTAGCCACGGTAGGCCCTACCTGCAGTGCCGCTATTGCCTTCTCTAGCGAAGATTCCTTAGTCTTGTACCGGATCCACGGGGCACCTGCTGGTGATCATCATTTCTTTACGCGCTTCTGACTTTTCTGGAAGTCCAATTTAATTGATGAATTTCTTTTCAATGTAACAAGCCGCTGAAAGACTAGCTGTAGCCACAGCCATTCTTGGCAGTTTGTTTTAGGTGGCCACATTGACTTGTGCGCCCACACACCCAACTGGTTGACTGACAGCATGCAACAGCCTGTCACAGTCACAGTAGGCCCTCCCTAACCCTGCTTCCATAAAATCATTTGCTGTGTGCTGTCAGCTGCATAACACAATGCACAATACATTAATGTAAATGACAATAAAGATAATTTAATTAAAAATCCGCAAAGAAGTGAACCGGCGATAACCAAGTAGCGAGGTGTTTCTGTACTACGAAAATGAAAAGTTACTCGATCTAAATCAATGTGATCTTTTTTGATTGTTGTGCTTCTCTGTCCATAATTGGACAGACAGTGAGTGTCCTTGGGCACTAGTCAATGTGCAAATAAGAATTTGCATATGCGTGCATATTCATTAGGTGAATAAATTGCAAGCTGACATTTAATTGAGTTTGTGCATGACTGTTCTTGAAAGTCTGCAATTAAAATAAACTTCCTAAGAAAAACTGTATTTTTAATCCTCACGCGATACTGGGGCCTGTTTTTGTGTTCAACGCTACTTTGACAGTTTGAAATGCAACTTGCAACAACTAGTTGAAAACAGATGGAATTCTGGATAATATGTCACGCACATGCAAGAGCTTTTCCACTTGATTATTCTGTCAATTATTTTGTCCATTGTTGAATAGAATAGAATAGAATAGAATAGAATATACCTTTATTGTCATTGTTACAAATGGGCTAACATATTGTGACAACGAAATTGGGCATGACACTCCAGTTTTACACATTCATAGTGAGGTATGAGCAAGAAGATAAAGGAACAGAGAAGATAATGTTATAAGACAAGGGGGATAAGGCTATAGTTATAATTTACATGGTATTTACACAAGAAATGTCGGCATGTGGGACCGGATCAAATAAAAACAATTTTTATGACCCGTTTCCAAAAAATGAGTATTATTCAAAATTAACATTGTTTAGAATGTAACAACTTAAGAACTTTTTTTTCCCAAAATGGGTCAGAAAATATGCAGAAAAGTTAATCATCTCATCTCATCTCATTAGCCGTACCGCTTATCCTCATTAGGGTCGCAGGGGGGGCTGGAGCCCATCCCAGCCATCTACGGGCAGTGGGCAGGGGACACCCTCAACTGGTTGCCAGCCAATCGAAGGGCACACAGGGACAGACAACTCATTCGCTCATTCACACCTAGGGACAATTTTGGACCGGCAATCCACCTGAAATGCATGTCTTTGGAATATGGGAGGAAACCGGAGTGCCCGGAGGAAACCCACGCAAGCACGGGGAGAACATACAAACTCCACACAGGAAGTCTGGAGCTGGATTTGAACCCACGCAGGAGGTTCCCATGACATGAACTGTGCCGCACAAGCGCTAACCACTGCGCTGCCGTGCTGCCAGAAGTTGATCAATATTTCTAAAATAAAAGTAAATGCTGATGTCGGTCTGAAACATTGTACGCCTAAAAAGTTGTTTTCTGAAACTTACATTTTTGTATCAACAGTTTTCACTTTTAACTGGTCAACAGTGTAAAAACAATACACGTCATTTTGCGCTGAGCAGAGTCTCAAAACAATTGGGTCAAATATAGCCGATGTTTGGACCAAAAATAGACAAAATCAAAACTTGTTTTGATTTGACCCAAATTCCTGTATTATTTTGCAGAAACAACACACAAAAACACTTGGGTGAGTTCAACCCATTTTTCTCTGTTGTTTTACACAAAACTACCCAAAAGTTGGGGTAATTTCTACAAAAAATGGCCTGGGTCCGGTCATTACTTGAATGGACTGAATTTTTAGGCGCAGCCTTGGCAAGGATGCGACCCAGGTTGGGTGCCTTAGCATTGCATCTCTGCTTTTTGCAGATGATGTGATGCAGTTGGCTTCCTCAAGCCGTGATCTTCAACTTTCAGTCAAGTGTGAAGCGGCTGGGATTAAGATAAGCACCTCCAAGTCTGAGAACATAGTTCTAAGCCGTAAAAAGGTGGTATGCTCTTTCCGGGTTGGGGAGGATATTCTACCCCAAGTGGAAGGGTTCAAGTATCTAGGGTCTTTTTCACAAGTGAGGGTAGGATTGAACAGGAGCTTAACAGCTAGGTGCAGCGTCTGCAGGCATGCGGACCCAGTAACAGTCTGTCGTGATGAAGAAGGAGCTGAGCCAAAAGGCAAAGCTCGTAATTTACCGGTCGAACTACGTTCCTGCCCTCACCTATCGCCATGAACTGTTGGTCTCGATCGAAACAAAAAGATCCCTGATACTAGCGGCTAAAATAAGTTTCCTCCACAGAGTGGCTGCGCTCACTCCTGGAGATAGAGTGAGGAGGTCAGTTGTCAGGGAGGGACTTAATGTAAAAGCTCTGCTCCTCTGAAATTGAGAGGAACCATCTGAGTTAGCTCGGCATCTGATAAGGATGCCTCCTAGACAATTCTCTTGACAGGTGTTCCAGGCAAGTCCCCCTGGCAGGAGGCACGACCAATGATATGCTGAAGAGACAACGAATAGAGGGTAGCCTGGGAACGCCTCAGGATCACGTTGGATGAGCTGGATGAAGTGGCTCTGAATAAGGAGGTCTGGGCTTCCCTACTGAGGCTGCTGCCCCTTGGCCCCAAGCAAAAGATAATGGATGGATGGATGGATGGATGGATGGATGGATGGATGGATGGATGGATGGAGGTTTGTTGCAAAGTCAGTGAAATGTTTTTTAGGGTAATTGGTTTGCTAGCATGGAGTACAACAGAAAAGTCATTGAGAAGCACAAATTGTGTGTATTTCTAATGTTGAAATTTAAAAAAATGCAATTTCTAAACATCGCTGCCAATTAATTTTATTAGTAAATTGAGTTTTTGTTCATTAATACTTGCAACCGCTATGAAGCCAGGTATTCCTGTTGCTACATATTGTCGATCATAAAAGTCACACTAAAGAAATGACTACAGGTTCCTTAAAACAAACACTATAACAGTTTCTTCCCCCAGAACCATCACTGTCCTAAACAAGCACATAAGGCTGTTACCAAATTAATAATTACTGCGTAAAAATGTGTAGTTATGTTTGATTTTGTCATTCTTATGTTTGCGCAAAGTTGCTGCTATCATTGCTGTAAACAAGCAGTGGATTTCATTCTTATAGCGATAGTATCCTCTAATGGAGTCCTTCCTAGAGTCAACCTGGGGCCAGACCCCAGTCAGTAGTTCAAAAAGGTCCCGGACCCCCAAACTCAACTCTTGCAAATATTGTAGTGCTGGACACAGCTATGCTATTCTCACACAAACTATACTATACTCAATTTTAGAGGTTCAGGTGCATTTGATTTTTATGTTTACATAAAAACGTAGTTTAACACAGGAAACGGCAATTTTCACGTCATGATTAGCTTCCAGACGATTTTGGTTTTTGTCTTCACATCTAATAGAGTTAAAGAACCACAATCATAGTCAAGTCCACTCCAGCCTCTTGTTCCACAAGTCTTTTATCTCCTTTCTCTCTCTCTCTCTCTCTCTCTCTCTCTCTCTCTCTCTCTCTCTCTCTCTCTCTCTCTCTCTCTCTCTCTCCGCTAGGCTGCCGGCACTGTAGGGCTGGGGCATGGCGCTACCTGAATCACTCATCTGGGCTGGGCTCAGAATAGGATATAAAGGATGTGAGACATTGTGAGACAGAAGAAAAAAAATGTTTGGGTTCTTTTCAGAAAAATATTTTATCATTACTCTGTTTTAAAAAATCGTGTACAGACCTCTGGAAGGACGTTTTTCACTCCTTGGGGTTCCGTCGACCCCACCTTGGTAGCCGCTGGACTAGTTGTAGTGAATAATATTTACATTGAAATCACAACCACACAAACAGCTTTCAATGTGGACAAAGTGAGGTATTGGATTTATTTAATATATGGGGATACAACACTCCGGCGTTAGGATTCATGAGTACTTCTGCAAACAATGAACGCATTGCGTGTGACGTCATGTGCCCTTTTCTGCCCATGCAGTACACTTGTGATGTTAACACAGGAGATCACTTACAAATCGCATTTAGTTACAAATGTAAACGATCTGACAGAAACACAGAATTGAGCACTGAACTCTGCCGTGTGAACCTAGCCTTCGTGAACTCTGGAGCTATAAATCCTATGTTTTTTTACATGTAGCAGTTGGAAAACAACCAAAATAACAACATGGGGTGGCCATCTTTGCCTCTTGTTCTCAACCAAAAATGACATCGCAAGTCGTAACGACCAATCACAGCTCATCTGTTTTCCGAGTTTGGTCACGTGAAGAACTCAAAGCGAGACATTTTTCCCCTCTCCTTTTATTGTTGCACAAAACACCAAGCTAACCGATTTGATGTCATCGTCCAGCTCGCTCTACAGTAGACCACCCGGAACAGTGCAAAGGACACTTCCCTGGGGAGCCGCGTGCACCGCCCTCCGCTTCCCATCCCGTCCTCAAGCTGCAGTCCCATTAGTAGTGAGAATTCCGGCTCTTTGTCGAGAATCGAACTCACGGCAGAACAAAATGTAAATTTAAAATATTGACTTTTCAGTGCAACAGCAAATAAACTATGTAATACAAGAATAAACTTTATTTTTTTAGGGAGAAAAAAACCCACAGGAAACATAAATAAGAATATTTACAAGTCTACAAAAAAATTATATAATACAGAACAATTTTAACCTTGTATATACTCAACACATTTAAAGTGAACAATCAATACAAACAACAAATATGAATAACAAACAAGTTTTGTTTTTCAACAAGTTCATTTTTTTGACAATTAATGTTTATTTGTTGGTAATTTTTTGTCACATTTTTGTTGTTGACCCCAAAAAAACGTGCTAATATTGAGCAGCAAATGACAAAAACACGCCAAGAAAAGACCAACAAAAGCAAACAAAACAAACCACAACAAATGACCAAAATTGACTAGAAAACAATCCAAAAAAAAAAAAAAAACACTGACCATGAAACAAAATAGTCCCAAATAAATGAGCAAGAATTAACCAGGAAATGGCCAAAAATTGATAGTAAACAACCAAAATATGACGAGTAATAAACAGGAAAAAATGTTGGGACAATTTTGTTAGCTTCTTTGGTTCTTTCTCGGTCAATTATTGTACATCTTTTGGTATGGTTTTTTTTGTGCTTTTTGGAAATATTTGTTTATTTATTTATTGATTGATTTATTTAGTAGTTTCATGGTCAATTCAAATTACAAATTTAAAGTCAACGACATAAAATCCCTAAAAATAATGCAGATCAACCAATCTCAAGAAAAAAGTCTCCCGAAGAAAACTGGTGTTCTGCCGAAATGTCCTACCAGTGCGCAAGCGCACAAGGCTGATCGCACTTTCTTACGGAGAGCACTTCCACGTTTTGCTTTGTTTTAGTCTTTTTTGACTCTTTTACCTCTTCAAAATACTTTCTTAGGTCACGTTGCTCTTAAGCTCGGCATGTTCTTCTGTGGTTGATTTTCAGCATGGTGTTTATTGCATACCTGTCAACCTCCACGGCTCCATGCCCTTTACAAACTGTTATATTTTCCCTTACAAAATAATCTTACACCATATTTTTTTTCAAACGTGTTTATTTATGTAGTTTAACAATGTTATATTGTACATGTGTTTCGTTATATCATACATATTGTTAATTAACATTTTGTTGTGAGATACTGAGTTGCTCGACATGAATGAGGTTTATTATAAAAAAAAGTTCAAAAATGAAGTGGCTTGGACGTTCACTGTAGAAGGAAAAATACATGCAAATAGAATTAAGTAGAATTTTCTTATTCGAATTATCAATTCATTTTCTGCATTAAACTATTGTTGGTAATATACTGATTAAAGGGATAACCACAAATCTGTCTTTTTTCTTTTTCTCCTTTCATACTTCCTTTTTTTCCTTAACTTCTTTATACAACATAAAAATTCGTAACATAATGCATCAAAGCAAGTGAGCTGTTTGAGATTCCGCTCTCTTTAATGAGTTAAGCCGAAAAAGCTGGTTCTCTAAAAAGAGACGGACTTCCTTTCACTACACAACTACCACATGAAACCCGAGGCAGCAGACACATGCGCACAGTAGCATAAAACCGCTCGCTTAGTTTGCAATGGAAAAAAACGATACCGAGATAGAGGCTACCGCGGCGAACTGGTTTGACTTGATTGATTTGCCGTTTCATGATAGTCGGTGTATACCGGATGGTACCCATAACTGACAAGTTTGCGTTTTTACGTACAGATCTTCTTGTACGTCGTACACGTCTTAAAATGCACAATAAACGTACTTTGTACGGCAAAAACGTACAGGTTGACAGGTATGTTATTGACTATGGTAATCACGCACTGTAACCCTCCTTATTTGCCTTGAGTAAAAGTCGTGTTTGCAGTCATTCTGAGTGCCATTATTGCTAGCCAGGGTTGGGTAGGGTTACTTTTTCTGGATTACTTTCATTTACTTTTGGATTACTCCAATACCTAATATGCTAATAAAAGACAAAAGAAACTAAATATGAATAAAATTACTAAATTTTGTGCAGGCTTGGGGAGTAACGGAATACATGGAACGCCAAAAATGATGTTGGCAAGCTGTTTGGATTTATTTTCATTTTGTTTTATGTTAGTTTTTCCGGAGATCAAAGAGATCAAAGCCAGGAGAGAAAGCTTACCACGTGTTGTGAGTCATCATTTTATTCATATTTAGTTTCTTTTGTCTTTTATTAGCATATTTGGTATTGGAATAATCCAAAAGTAATTGAAAGTAATCCAGTTAAAGTAACCCTACCCAACCCTGTTGCTAGCTTTATTTGGTAAGAAAAAGAACAAAATTTGCAGTCGGAGGTCACCACAAAGTAGGAGGTTTGGGCTCTTGATCGGTGGGAAGCCAACTCCAGTGGCTCACTTAAAAGAGTAGGCTTATTGAACTCTTTTGTTCGCGAACGACACACCACTAGGTCCCGTACGGTTTCTCTGAGCAGCAGCAGCACCACTCGCAGTCGAGCAGCGGGACTCCAGGCAGTCACTTCCCCAGCTGCTGACGTCAGCTGGCAGCCTGGGCAGTGCTCGCCGCTCCGGACACAGCGCCGAGGAAAAAAATATGTTGCTCTCCGTACCGCCAAGGGCAGGAATCAACCCGTACAGCGGCTTCAACAGCAGAAACAACAAAAAGGTAAAAACACAACAACAACCTAAAAGAGTTCCTTCGCTTTTCCTCCATTTTGCCTCGACTTTACCTCCCGGGGCAACACGAACGCCCGCCCAGCCGCCCGCGTCGCTTGTACGGGAGAGGCTGGTGACAGTGGGCTGCAGTGTCCTTGAGAGGCCACTTGAATCGAACTTTTACACTTTGGTGGACCGCGGACGGCTTTTGTGTTCGAATTGGGTAAGAACCGGCGTTTGGCGGGGTAGCGACGCCGTCTCTTCGTGTGTGGCTCACGGGCGGGATGTGGACGGAGGATTCTACGGGTACTGGGGTGGGGGGGTTGGTGAGTCCCCGGCATAGAGCAACTTGTGTGCGGCCGCCGTCCGTGAAAGTGGGAGCAGATGCGTGAGTTTATGAAGGCTTACTAAAAAAAGCTTTTATTTTCTTTGAGAAAACCGGTTAAGTTGGTAAAGTTTGTTTTCAGTGTGTGTTCCCTTGTGGAAGGGAAATATGCCCCACCCCTTGAAAAAATAACAACAACAAAAAGCCCACTGCTTTAGTCCCACAATTGTGGATCCGGTGCTTACTGTTTACATTGTGATCATTTGAAACCGGAATGAAAGACACCCACTCCTTCAAACATTCAACAGCAGTCACGACTGCAGTGTTGAGCTATAATTGAACCCGGGTTCTTTATGTTTGATTGATTCATACGTGGCCCCCCTCTTGAAACATATACCTTTATGAAATGTGACATGGCAGCCCAGAATCGTGTGTCCCCCCAACATTGAATCTTATTTATTGGGGTGAAAAATTCCCCTTATAAAGCATTCATTTCATGCATACACGGGAGGTGTAAGAAATAATTAATTAATCAACATTCAGAGTTGAAAGAATTTATCAAATTGTCAACAACAATGTTTAGAGGTGATGTATATGTTTAGATGAGGGGTGTATAACATACGACCCATGGACTGAAACAGGCCCCCTATCAGATCTAATCTGGCCTGCGAGACAATTTAGAGCAGCACAAAATTGTGCCATGACTTTTCAGTTTGTATTAGTTTCTCTGTAGTGGACATAAATTAAATTGTTGTTTTGCTTTCTTTACAACTGAACGAAAAATAAACACTAGCGCTGCAACGATTATTTTAATAATCGATGAATCGGTCGATTTTTCTTTCGATTAATCGGATTTTTAAAGAAACATGTTTTTAATTTCCTCCCATATTCAAATATTGAATATTGGGACGGATATAAAAAACAGTGCACAACACAACATAATATTTAAGATTATAGAATAATAAATTAAACAACTGTTCGGCGAATAACCATAAAAGCTACGTAACAATATATGCTTCACATCTGAAAATGTGGAAGATACTCTTTTTCTGACAACGTTATCCAAATGTCATACTACATTTAGACTTATCAAACACAAATTAAGAAAGTGCAATTAATTAAATTTTCATGTATACCAAAATGTTAAACAAATAAACATGACTTGAATTATCTTGCTAAAAGAATCAAAAATGTAAACGCACTTTTAAAGTTGTTATAAATATTTTTTTTTATTTTTTGGTTAAATCTTTGAACATGATCAAAATTCCCAATGTGCAAATTAAATACAAAATGCCTAAAAGGGGGCAGCACGGCGATTGAGTGGTTAGTACGTCCGTGGCACAGTTCTGAAGTCATGGATTGAAATCCTGTGCAGAGTTTGCATGTTCTCTGTGTGCTTGCGTGGGTTTCCTTCAAGCACTCCTGTTTTCTCCCACATTCCAAAAACATGCATATCAGGTTAATAGGCCGAATTGTCCCTAGGTGCAAATGTGCGAGTGAATTGTCTGTCTCTGTGTGCCCTGCGAGTGGCTGGCAACCAGTTCAGGGTGTCCCCTGCCCACTGCCCGAATATAGCCGGGATGGGCTCCAGCACCCCGCGACCCCATTGAGGATAAGCGGTGCAGATAATGGATGGCTGCGACTTGAGATAAACATGCCATCATTATTACTATTATTTTTACTTTATATATCTTATTTATTTATTCCCATATTTCTTTCTCTGTATTTCTGCAGCACTTTCTGTGCCCTGGTTAACTTTGTAGTGTTTGACCGTTTAATGCCAATCATGTAATAATGCAATGTTCAACAAATACTGTTTTAAAAAAAGTAAGACACTTATAGAAAAGGTCTCAGGGCGCCCTCTGCCGGACTAAAGTGGTACTATAATGCATTATTTTGCATTCATTAACTTGCTTAGTGGCTCATAAATTGCGCAACGCGATGAATCGATGAAGTAATTAGTTGCCAACGCTTTTAATGATCAAGTTTAATCGATTTTATCGATTCATTGTTGCAGCCCTTGTAAACACTGCAAGAGATTAAAACCTAGTGAAGGAAATTAAATATTGTGGAAAAAAAATGAATCACATTTAAATCGCGAGCTTCCGAAATATCTATAGACTTGTTGCTAAGGTGCACATTGTATGGCATTAATTTGGCTCGTAAGAGTGTTTTTTTTCTACCACGTGGCCCCTGAGCTAAAATGAGTTTGACACCCTTGGTTTAGAAACTGTTTGGATTATAAATACTCAGAACTTTACCTTCAAAACAATAAAGTTCGCAGACTTTAAAAATTGTGTTTCACGATCAAAAAAAACAAAACGATTTTCTTAAAACAGTGTTAAAACAAAATCAAACAGTATGCAAATGTTGATTCCAATATCTTTTAAAAAAAAATCTTTAATATTGCCCTCAACTGTGGGAGTTTTTTTGTTTTATTTTATTCTTTCAAATTGTTGGCTGTTTTTGCAGTCTCTTCAAAATACATTATTCAGATTAATAAAGTAGAGGGTTATTTTTGGATAACTTGTAAATTGTTTTCCAAATTTTGACATGGAACAGGTAGGATGAGTAACTAAATGATGATGTTATGCTTTCTATAATGCTTTATCCAACACATTTTCTGTTTTAGAATGCACTTAAACCTCTGTATATGATCAGAATCCGTTCAAGTTTTGTGTTCGAGTACCAAACATTTTTTTTCCCGTAAGAAAAAAATGGTATTTATTTTTGTACGTTTGTGCACATTCCCAAAACCCCCAGTATTAACAAAACATTTACCTAAACAACAATATTATGATAAATATGTACATAATAAAGATTAATTGTTATAAAGATAAAAATATACAGCATTTTAAAACCATTTACTGTACCCTTAATTCATTCATTCATTCATTCTCGGGGTTCAATGACATACAGGTAGATCAGACCATTCTCGTTGTTCACAATAATTTTCTTCTGCAGCTCGATCGTTGTTCACACAGGTTTTTTCCTCTTTGGGACCCATTTTTATCTGCAAAACACAATGAAATGCACAAAAAGTTTGGGTGTAACACTGATTCGTTTGAATCTAGGGTTGGTCGTTCGACTACCAAGCTATGAATGAACAAAATGATTCAATAAAATAATCATAGTATTCTCTAATTATTAAAACAATCGATTGTTCCAGTCCTAGTAAGCTAAACTGCTGTCATTTCGAAGGGATGAACTTTAAAGAGATTTGTCACTCATTGTCGCGACATCTCGTCTTCCTGCGGCAGAGGCCAACGCCTGGCTTTAATGTCAACAATTGTATTTGAATGCGTTTTAGGTTTCAATTGTCTGCTTTATAGGACCCACACGCACGAATATTTGGACTGCGTGTTTGTCATTGTGAGACTTCTTAATAACTCTTGTTAGTCTTGTTTCCATAAATGATCAAAGTAGATTATTTTCAGATGTTCTTTGTCTCTTGTTTAAAAATAAACACTTTGTAGAAGAGGCTATTGAATAATGGGGTCATTTTTCAGCCAGCAGTTTTGCTTGTAATGTTGTGCGTTTCTGTATGAACTGAATTCAAAAGGTACCATAACAAGTTCTATAGTTTGACCTGACATCAAGAGTTTGAAGTACGTGACTGCATTTTAAAAGATGAGTACACACTTGTGTTAATTTTGTCAACAAAAAAACAAACATGTTTTCGGCAACCGTCCTTTTTAAAATGACAAAATATAAACCAGACAAAAAAACCCTTTAAAAAATACAATAAAGGACTCATAAGTGGGGATTTTTGATGATGAATGAAAATTAAACTAAAATGTAGTTCAGGATATAAACACTGGACTAATATCATAGACATTTTAAATCACAAGAAATAATTTAGACATACTTAATATGATTAAGTTCAAGTCCTGTGTTCTTCTTTCTTCCAATCTCCAATAAGGATAAAATTAACATTTGTAATTTTTTTCCTAAAAATTACTTTTCCTCAAAAAGATGAGAATGTCATGTGAACTTATGTCAGATCTAAGGGTAAATGACACCGCTTTTATCTAGCGCATTTCCACCTTACTACGCCCTCAAAGCGCTTTTTGATTATTCATTGACGCCGATGAATATCTGCTGACAATTTAATCTGAAATAGTACTCCAAACATGTGAAATGATAGCCTTAACTAGACTTACATACCGCAAATTCCGGACTATAGAGCGCACCTGATTATAAGCCGCCCCCACCACATTTCGGGAGGAAATTCGATTTTGTACATACACAAGCTGCACCTGTATATTAGCCGCATGCGCCCACATTGAAAAAACGCAATACAAACACGAAATTAAACACGACTGCATATACAGTCCAGAAAACACAACCGGCAAAATAAGCGGAAAATGTTTCCGGTACTTAACATTTAATGCAGACCTGCAGAGTCCAGGTGCCCGTTGAAAGTAATCCAAGGAAAAAAGTGTATATTTCCAAAGGTAAGGGTGGGAAAAATATATATCCACTATTGTCGGCCGCGTCCACAAACACGTCTCACCTTTACTCCACTTCCCGTCAGCCCGCGTTTGCCCCGCCCCTTCTTTCTCATTTGCTCGATTAAAACATATCAGAATAAGTTTCTAAAATAAATACATTACAAAAATATACAGTTGCAAGTACATATTATACATGGTTACACATATTTACAAAGAAAGACGGTACACCGAGAGAGTTTTGAAAGCTTTAATAATAATATTATAACTTTCATCCCAAACCGTGCCTGTGAAGGGTAGCAAAACGCTACTAGCAACACGCTCGCAATACAGTAAACAGCTTTGTTAAAAAAAACATACCGTGCTTGAAGAAACCACGGTAAACCGTCCTCGTCTTCCTACTTATAACTGTAGTCATCAAAGTCGTCTTCCTTCAGTATGAGAAAGAGACTTTGTCATATGGACGTCGTCCCACGCCCTCCTTTATTCAAAAACACCCTAACATCACGCTCGCTAAGTAAAGTTTACGTGGGTAGCTCTGTTTCCTTCTATATCGGACTGCTCGATTGCGTTTAGCTTGAAAGTTGCGTCATGTGCCTTTCTTTTTGCAATTTGAACGATGAGGATATGTCTACGCTAATTTAATTTGTGCACAAGCTAAGAAGTTGCAGCCTAAATCTTACCTTTTGTACTCAAGTGCCGCTGGCGGCCGTTAGAAAAATTACATAAATTGGCCGCATCACTGAATAAGCCGCAGGGTTGAAAGTTTGGGAAAAAAGAAGCGGCTTATAGTCCGGAATTTACGGTAATATTGTTTGGTTTTAATCGACTTAGACAAAAATGCTTGACTCAAGGACAACGAAAACCTGACCTACTAAAAACGGGATGAAGTTTAAAACAAGTGCAACTACACAGAACATCCTCTTTCACAATGGTACCAATTAAGAGGTTGTTGAAACTACAGCTTGATTTTCTAAGTTTTCCATTAAAAATGTTGCTCAGTTTTGCATTGTAAGCAGTGTCAATGACTTTACATCAAGCATAAACAGGCAGATAGACAACAATAATTTCAATTTCAAAATGTCAAAATCATTGCCACTCAGTTTAAATATCTGCATCCATTTTAATCACGTATCAACGATATTCCTATAAAACAAATGAAGCTCTTTTAACATACCATATCACAAACCTTCTTACTGTGTTACTTTGAGCTGAACTGATTGATGGCATTCAGATTCAATCTCGTGATGAAAGTTGAATTGTAAATTGTTTCTATGACCAACATGCATTGCGTACACATACGAAATTAATCCTGTAAGTGAATGCATCACTGTACTTTTAAAGTCGCCATTAAGATGCAACACATGTATGTGCTGTCACATAAACTATGATGTGTTCCTTTCAGGCAACGTGAAATTGAAATAAGAACTAAATATATTGAATAAAGATGGATTGGAGTTGCAGATTCCCTTGTAGAAGCTATTATTCTCCATTAATTCAAGTTTCTTTATGTCGTGTTGTACAGATGAGACAAATTAAGTTTAAGTAAATATTTGCAGTGTTAAAGTACAATGATGTTTTTCCAAAATGTCACTAAAGTCAAGTCATGTTTATTTGTATAGCCCTTAATTACAACTAAAGTCATTAAAAACCTTTTAATGTTTTTTGTTGTTTTTTGGTCAATCGTGATGGTGGTTGCTATTTCTAAAATAAGTCCTCACGTGTTATTTCTCTCTGTGTCTTCTTTTGCTTAGCAGAAATAAATCTGCAATTTTGAAAAGTAGTGTCAATGACTACTCATGGCTGAATTGCTAAGCCTGTCGTCTATGTTTACAATCTGTTAAGGTCAGGGCAGGCTTTCTGACTACCGTAAATTCCGGACTATAGAGCGCACCGGATTATAAGCCGCACCCACCACATTTCAGGAGGAAAACCAATTTTCTACATACGCACCTGTATATTAGCTGCATGCGCCCACATTGAGAAAATGCAACACAAACACAAAATTAACCTATACCCGACACAGTCCAAAAATCACAGCCGGCAAAATGAACAGAAAAGGATACCGGTAGTTAAGGTTTGATGCAGACCTGCAGAGTCCGGGTGCCCGTTGAAAGTAATCCAAGGAAAAAAGTGTATATTTCCAAAGGTAATGGTGGGAAAAATATATATCCACTATTGTCGGCCGCGTCCACAAACCCGTCTCACCTTTACTCCATTTCCCGTCAGCCCGCGTTTGCCCTGCCCCTTCTTTCTTATTTGCTCATGCAAAACATATCAGAATAATTTTCTAAAATAAATACATTACAAAAATATACAGTTGCAAATACATATTATACATGGTTACACATATTTACAAAGAAAGACGGTACACCGAGAAAGTTTTCAAAGCTTTAATAATAATATTATAACTTTCATCCCAAACCGTGCCTGTGAAGGGTAGCAAAACGCTACTAGCAACACGCTCGCGACTCAGTAAACGGGTCTGTTAAAAAAAAACATACCGTACATGTAGAAACCACGGTAAATTGTCCTCATCTTCCTCCTTATAACTGATGTCATCAAAGTCGTCTTCCTTCAGTATGGGAAAGAGACTTTGTCATATAGACGTCGTCTCACGCTCCCTTATTCAAAAACACGCTAGCAAAACACTCGCAAAGTAAAGTTTACGTGCAGTAGCTATGTTTCCTTCTTTATCAGACTGCTCGATTGCGTATAGCTTGAAAGTTGCGTCATGTGCCCTTCTTTTTGCAAGTTGCATGATGAGGATATGTCTATGCTAATTTGATTTGTGCACAAGCTAAGAAGTTGCAGTCTTCCTTGGCGCACATATTCCACCGGTCTAAATCTTACCTTTTGTACTCGAGCGTCGCTGGCGGCCGTTAGAAAAATTACATAAATTGGCCCCATCACTGAATAAGCCGCATGGTTGAAAGTTTGGGGAAAAAGTAGAGGCTTTTAGTCCGGAATTTGCGGTATATTTGCCAGTGCCTTTCTTTTTGACCTAGATACCTTATATACTCGGTTTTTAATATATAAGTTTGATAAATTCAAAATGGTTAATCAGACTGTTGTCATTTTAAGAAATACATCTCAGAGTTCACTATATGACCACAATAAGAATGTGTCTCTGGCTGAATTTAATACAAATCAAATGTTGTGGACAGTTTGCAATGAAAAGAAATGAGGCTAATATGAGGATAAAACTAAAATTGGCTTGCTTCCCCCTCCATGGTGTAGATAGCCAAAGTAGGGTAATTCCATTCAAAATAATTTCAGCTTCAAGTAATTTCCATGGCTTTTGAACTAAAATTGGTTATTCACCCTCAGATATAGACTGAAACTGAAGTTTAAAAGTCAAAACACTTTTTAACTTCAAAACAAAGATGCTCTTGACGCACATGCTTTCATGGAAAACATCGTACGAAAGGGGCCACAATTCGTCAGCAGTGATAAGAGTTTGTGTAAACAATCAAAGTGCTGTTGTGAGAACTCACTTTGAAGATGGTGTTGCGTAATATGTGTTTGTAGAAGAGGCTGAAATTCACTTTGTCATCCTTAGGACATGTCCAATATGTGTAAATAACAAGTGTAGTAAGCATGTGTGTATTTGAAATATGTCATTGAGAAGCTGAGTGTTTTGTTAAACTTCATATGTCAAAGTCCAATTGTCCAATGATTCTCACTTTATATATGTATATGTATATATGTATATATATATATATATATATATATATATATATATATATATTCTTCCTCATGCCATGAGGCTCTTTAACTCCACCCGGCAGAGTAAAGGCCCACATTAAACCACACCACCTACATTGGATATTACCGAATCTTACTGCAATATGTATTCTGTGTAGCACTATTTAGTTACTCTATATAACACGCTACAGTGGGCATTTGCACGTCACACTGGGTATTTGTATATTGTATTCTTTTGGCTTTATTATTGTACTGTTCTCAGCTCAGGGATGCTGCTGGAAATGTGAATTTCCCTTCGGGGATGAATAAAGTATCTATCTATCTATCTATCTATCTATCTATCTATCTATCTATCTATCTATCTATCTATCTATCTATCTATCTATCTATCTATCTATCTATCTATCTATCTATCTATCTATCTATCTATCTATCTATCTATCTATCTATCTATCTATCTATCTATCTATCTATCTATCTATCTATCTATCTATCTATCTATATGCAGGTTACATCGAGGTTATGGTGGTATATATTTGTGTGGCTGGTACACATTGAAAAAAAAGCAAAAGTGGGTAGGTGGGGCGTATAGGTTCTCCAGGTACAAATGCAACGTGACATAGTAAATAACAAAAATTACATATTAATATTTCCTCTAGAACAGTGGTCCCCAACCTTTTCTGTACCACTGACCGATATTATTATCCAATAGTATACTCACGGCCTGGCCCAAACTTGTTATTAAACATAATTTTTTGAAAATAACAATAATAACCATTACAACATTAATACAGGGTCACCGCTGATCCTTTAAGTCTAAAAAAGGCATTGAATTCATTACTCCAATAATAAGGCCTTAATTGGCATTATAAATGTCTTAAATCCTATTTTACCAAAATCTTAGAAATGTGAATATTTATATTTGTTAGAACTAAAAATATTTAGTAAAAGTAATCATGCATCATGATAAAAATGCTTCTAGAATGTGGCAGAAGAGTTAAATGGAAATAGTAGTTATCTGCACCTTTTGACTGTGGATGCATTATACACTGTAAGCATCCTTATTTGTTTTCCATGTCTAAAACTTTGGAAAGCGCCATGTTTTTCACATAGAAAGTTTTCAACCGGACCAAAATGTTTAAAAAAAAAAAAAAACATTTGTTTGAATATGACTCAAATTTATGTGGTGTTTTTTTTGTTTGGTTTGTTTCAACTGTGTGTGTGTGAGGTTTTTTTTTTTGGACGTTTTGATCTTAACTGTGATTTGAAAAGGCATTGCAAACGTCTTTCAAAGTATTAAATTTAAATTGCCTTAAGCTGTAGGAACCCTGTAATAATAAATCAGCGTAAATCCTCTCTTTCATCATGTGCAATATTTGGATGTCGTTGTAACATCGTACCGACATCACATGCCATTGCCAACTCTGCACCAACTCACTGCAACACAATCTGGTTACTATCGCCACGTTTAACAAAAAATGTCATGTCAAGCCTTCAAGTAATCAAAATTACAAATTCACTGAATAAACTTACCCTCGAAAAAAGTACGTTGTTGTGTTGTCTCCCTGAACTGCTTGTCATAAACGTGGGGATTCCATGCATCCTTGCACTGCAATGATCGATCTTTTTTCCAGTACCTATGGCCACTAGTTTGTTTACCATCTTTGTAACAAAACGTAGAGGCTTTCTGTTTACCGTTCTCCACGCTGATTGACTATAGCTGACACTGAAGCGCAGAAATTTAGTTTGTTTCATTCCTTACTGTATCTTCCCTGGACGGGTATCTTCACTTCCAGCCTGAGAAATCACTGTGCCTGCTAGTGCGAACCCTACTGATTTTAATTCAAACCTGCTGCCTCAAACGCACCGGTCACATTTGATGTTACCGTAGCAGTCTCAATAAAAACATAATAAGAAAAAGATAATGGAAGATATTTTTCTATCTGTGTGGCTTCGTGCCAATTGACCTACGGCCTGGTACCGGCCTGTAGCTCAGTTGTTTGGGAAGTGTTGCTTTAAAATCTGTAACCACTTGGTCATTTAAAATGTCAGGAACTATGCCCTGTACAAATATACAATAATGTAAGACTTAGACTTCATCCATATGTTTTATAGTGGTGTGAGTTGTAATGTTTATGATTCAGCAAATGTAACCATAGATATGCATTAAAGTCATTATTTCCCATACATTATTTAGTCAAAGGGTCCATTTATATAAGACTCTCACGGCAAGCCACCAAACAATAATAAATCAAGATCTTGTTACGATTTACTTACAAATGGACTTACTCAGCATCCGGGCCCTTTTAATTGGAAACACAACTGACACACTCACAGGAAACGATGACTTATTCTCTAGAATGAATAGCTGGAGACTCGGGTTTATTTGGCTTTCTGGCTGCTAAAGCAAAAGTGATTTTCAGTATCCACTAAAGTATATTTGTCATCAACAGACAATCATTTTAGGTATAGTTTGATGCATTTTTGTCATTTTCATGGAAGGCTTGGGTTTCTGGCACCTTGTTGAGGAACTATATCTTGAATTGACACAATGCTGCAAAGTGACAATTTTAGGTAATATACGGTCTATGCCTGTTTAGTCCGTAACTTCAAAATATTATACTTGCTGATGCCATCTTCTGGCTGAAATTATGATTACAGCCTGTGTCAAGCTGCCCGTATGGCGCGTGCACGTAAGTGTCTATCTTAGACGCACTCGAATAACCTCTTCTTCTTTTGGACTGTATTTTAGATGGTCCTTTTGTTACCAAAACCATTTCATCCTCGAATAAAAGAAAACTGCGACCACGTGACCCACTCCCTCAGCCTTATTTCCTTCTTTCCTCCAGCGTAATGCACTGGGTGGCCAGAACACTGATGATAAACGTAACATAAAAGCAGATAGGTGTGGTCCCCCCAAAATACAAAGGCTCTTTCAACACTGTTAACGCATACTTAATAGAGAAAATATTTAATTTTAAACTTTTTAAAATAAGCACCCACCTATAAAAAATGGTAATTTTTAAAAGTTCAACAATTTGACAAGGACTCTTGTCCTGTCATTAAAAAAAACAATAATAAAATGTTTTTGCTTAAGCTTGTTACCATTCTTTAAAATCACTAGTGATTTTTCGGAAAATCTCCAGAGAGCTTCAACAGTCTCTAAATGCAGAACAGCTATGTAAGTTCCATAGCTAATGTGGTATAATTAAAGTACACACTATTGAAACGATTATTTGGCAAGCCCTCATCACTTCCTTCTGATCTTTATAAACCTACACCCAGTCATATCTTGTGCCTCCAGATGAGACAAAATAAAAAGGAAATTGTAGCATTTGTTAGAATCTCCAAACCTTCTTTGGCCTACTTAGTGGAGAAAAGGTTCACCAAAAGGTCAGGCGACTGTGTAAACATTTCCCCCTCCTACTGCCTTCTTAGAGTTTCCCTCGGCTGCTCACATTCTGCCATATCTGAGTCGCACGATTACACAAAATAAATGTCTGAACACAAAATAAACACAGAGAGGGGTGAGAAAAGCTTTTTGTGTGAGTGGGGCGGCGATCACAGCGCCCGGCCGCTCGAAGGTGTTTGGTTTCTGTTGCGTGGAAAGCAGCTGGCCCCTCCTTTTACTCAGCACCTCATTTCCGCTTTCGAATAAATAGAATTAATGTTCCCAAATTACATTTGGTAATTTTCCACGTAAGGCTTCCTGAGAGGAAAAATATCAGGAGACGGCCTGTCGCCTCTCAAGGTATCGTGGCTCTTGCTTCGGGCCTAGCCGAACGGCTTGTTTATATTCTTTGTAGTCAGACTTTCGTTCTCATCTCATCGTGAGCTCATCGGAAAAAAATGTAATGTCTATTACAGTGTATTAATTGTTGAACAGACCCTCGACAGCACCAAACAACTACAACGGCCTAAAGAGAAATATAGAACAAAATACGCTCATCTAAAAAAAAAAAAATCCCCACAAGCAGCAGAGCTTTTAAGTTTTAACTTTTAAAGGCTCTCTGAGTAATTTTACTACAGCTTGCCTCCTTTAGTCTTGGACTCCACCCTGTAATGACTGAAGTTCTTTTCATGTATGCACCTCTATTTTGGCATGTGTGCCATTTCAATTTAATGATGACTTTTAAAAAGTAAAATGCCTTGTAATTTATTCTACTGGCACGTTAACTTTGTTTGTTAAGATCAAGACAAATGTTTGTAGGATTTGTTTAGACTTGTACTCCTAGCGTGCATTGAACCTGCCTTTTTGTCTCGCGCCATTCATAAATCCAATTTGGATTTGCGATTAAATAGACGGATGGATGGATTTCTTCGATGGAGAAAAACATCAGGGAAGTTATGAAATGCTCTTCAGTTTTGGAGTTTAGAATGGCACAAAAAGTCGCTTAATTCTAATAGACATGAACAAGAGAGTATTGGTTGTTCTAACTGGATTCCTCTATTTGATTACATAGAATTTTATACAAATACAGTAATACAATGCTTTGGCTTTTTGTCAAACTGAGAACCATTTTAAAATGTCTTGAATTTTTCCTTGACAAAATATTTGCTATCAGGTCTCCAAAGGAGTTATCAGTGTGGAAGTTTCAAAAGGAAATAGTCTTATCTTTTCATTTCCACCTAACACTAAAAATAGTAGGCTCTGTGAAAGACAAGTGCATGCATGTCTGGGTATGCACTCTTTTGATGCAGTAGAAGCAGTACACCGTGTGTGTAGCACTTATCACATGAAATACGTTCTGCAGTCCCATAACTGAAATCACATAGCAGATTTATGTCAAGTGTATTCCAAAGCATGCTTTGTTAAGTCAGCATGAATATTCACATATATTTGAATAGGTATGAGTAAGATGTTGATGAGGAAGATTTTTATATGGGAAGTGGATAGTGGCTGCGGCCATCAAAATGCAGCGCACATTCTAGCCTCCACGCCGGCCCAACATCTAATTACAATAGAATGTGCTTATATTTTATCGTCATACCATCTTGTCAGTTCTGTATTCATAGGCTTCATCGTATCACAGGATTTTATTAAAAAGCCCTCAATTGTATGCCAAAAGTAATCAAAAATCAAGTGTTACATTTCAATTGAATATGTTTAATTTGTTACTATGGTATCATGAAGCAATCTTCCTTTGAGCATCCTGGTCCCTGGAATGATTGATGATGCTAACCTCGAGCATCAAAATGTCATTTTGGTCTTTTCAAGGGCATTTGTCAGTCATAACCAAACTTCTACATGCCTGAGAGGTGCTAAATCATTTTAAAGGTTAGGGATGATTGGTATTACATTTTTAAAGCGTTTAGAATAAACATTTAGAAAGATTATTATGGTTTTGTTAAAAGTAAAAAAAAGCAGATAATACGAAATTAAGATTCATGTATGCAGAGAAAACAATACAGAAGTTTTAAATTTCAAATTTATACTGGGCCATGTGTTACCTGATTCTTCTCAAGGCTGCCAGTCTGTATGCCCCTGGCCTTGGTCTAATACTCGAGGGCCACTGTCAGGGCTACCTGAATTTCAATTATTATTTTCCCATTTACACAGTATAACAAACAACATTGTTAAACTAACCAATGCCCCTGAAAATGGGTAAAAACTGTAATTTGCATATGTACGTAGTCTGCATAAACTGTATTGTATTGGGTATAATGTGTCCCTGCACACTAAAATACATGTAGTTGTGTGACCTGTGTATTTTCTATTGGTATTTTCTAATTAATATTGTTTAAGTATAGTGAGTAATTTATTGTGTGAATTCATGAAGTGAAGATTCACCCTAATCTGCTTTATGCATTCAGCATTTGACCTAATCTATTAATTCAACTCTGTCCCAAACCCAAGTTTTTTTCTCGTGATGGATTTCTATCGTGGTTTTCTAAGAATATTTTTATACCCATGGATAGAAGTTCTCAACATTAGTTGTGGTCCAGTATGCACACTGCAAAAATTAAATGTTTTGCAATTCAAATAATGATCATCAGATTTATGCTTTTCCAAGTCCATGTGCAATTTTGTATGTTGGATTTATATATGTGCATTCCAAACATAGTTTATATCTAAATAAGAAATACATAAATAAATTGTGAAAATGAAAATGGCGTACATGTGTCCATACATTAGCTCACATCTTTACCGATGTTCCAGATGTACCCAATGACGGCATCGTTGAGTGCACATTCATGTGGAGATAGTTGCTGCCTATAGGCTATTCTGTCTCGGAATCAAATTTCAGAAGGGCAAACAAGGCCTGTTTGTGCACTCAGGGCGGAAATGCTTCCTCTTTTTGTCTATGAGATATTTACTCAGTACTAGTCTAAAAGGCAGACTGAACAGGTGTTCAACACTAGTCACAGCTCCATTCTTTTGAATTGGGTGAGAGGTAGGAGTGGGCGGATCTCTGCACACATAGCGAGCTTTCCTAGATACATCCGTATCCTTCTCGTTTGCAGTATTTTGTAACATTTTTACAAAAGAACTCTGCCCGCACCTTGTTTTGAAACAGTTATTTACGACAACAGTGGCGGTCAATATGAGCCTAAGCGATCTTAGATCACTGCAAGACAGGGACGAATTTTAAGTCATATATTTATTGAAATGGGACACATGCTTTAGCATTATCATTATTTCATAGATTTTGTCAAATAATCAAATGTCAAACAGTGAAATACAATTGGCCTGAAGATTTTTGTCTGGAAAGTGGGTTTGGCGGTTTAGTCGATTACACACCTTCAAGTGTGCTACAATCGTGGTCATGCAGCACATCACAACTTGGTACGCTTTTAGTACAACCAAGCCTTTAAGCCAGGAGCATAGCACACTGACTGACCGCCAACAGTATTCAATGTCCTGAACGAGGGATTAGGTAAACACATCTACATTGCCTACACATTGAAACTAAATCAATGTCTTTACCTACATCTCTGTTTTTGGGTTTTGCACGGATATTCAGCATTAACAATAGGAACTATTTGACATAGAAGTCTGTCTGTGAGGCGACTTTTTATTTTTGGCGTCGACTCAAGTTTCACCATTGTCCCCTCTGGCCCAAGTAGAGCAGTGTGTATCTATTTCTCAGTCGAACATGTCAGATGTTTTGGACCTCTCCCAAATGCGTCTGCCAGCTGAATGATCCAGCCAAGGTGAGCAAGCAGAGGTGGGGGTTGGGCAGAGTGATCTAAAGTTGTGCAGCAATGATGCCAAACGTTGGTGTTAGATCTCCAGCTGGGCTCTGGGCCAGCGCTTTTGTGGCTGTATTCGTTTCAAAGCTCCCCAGCTTGTGCCACCCAAAACCGCTTGAAAGCAAACACGTGCCTGCCTGTGCATCTGTGCATCAAGGTGCCATCATACCTGAGGAGACAGGCGTTTAATATGTGCATGGCCCTGCATAGAAAAGTAAGAAGAGAAGGGAGCAGGATTTAGGAACCGGTCTTGATAAATGTTCAGTATCCCTGTCACCTGGATGGAATGTGGAGCGCTCCGTACAAATTGCAGTATGATAAGATCAAGAACAGACACAAAACGATTTACTGTCGTCGTCCGCACTTTATAGCTGGAATGGAGTCACATTCCTTAAACAACACACAGCTAATTTTAAAGTTTCATATTTCGCATTCGCAATTTTTTCTTTGTGACTGATAATTAAGATAGGTGTGTGATGATAATAGGCTATGAAGACTTTCACAAAACAAACTAGACTGTTTTGGAAGAAAGAAAACCACAAACGGATTTTTATGTCAACCCGAAATAATGATTTACTGTCACGATCCTGTCAGTTGCCCGCTGATTGCCCTCACCTGCGCTCACTCCTTCAGCCCCAGCTGCCACTTGTTTCCTAATCATCCCTCTCCCTATTTAAACGCTTCCTTGCCAGTCACTCTTTGTCACTCAGTCAGCGAACCTCAGCACATGCAAGGCAAGCACTTTTTGACTATGGGTCCTGTTTTGATTCCCACCTGTTCCTTCATCCTGTGACCTGCCCGCCCACCTCTTCTTCCTGCCTTATTCCTTCTCCTGATTCCTGCTGTCGATCCCCTGCCCCTGGCTTTCTCAATCGTCTCCGGTTCCCTGACTTGCTTACGATCCCCAAACACGCTTCGTTCTCCTATCCCAACTACCCGACTTGTTCCGATCCACGACCACACTTCGTTTTCCTGTCCCGGCTATCCGGCTTCCTCCGATCCACGATCATGCTCTGCTCTCCAGCCCTGGCTGTCCGCCTCACCATCTTTCACCGGCCGTGAGGGCTTCCTGTTCCATCTGCCCAGCAAGCACCAGGTCGCTGTTTACTCCTCTCTCCCGGACCCCCCATTCCTTAATAAAGTGTTGTGTGAACGTTATGCATCTGAGTCCCCTATTTGTTCTGGTCGTGACATTTACATTGACATTTCTAGGCCCTACCCGACTCGAATTTTGGTCTGGGTTCAGTCTTAAGATCTTACCTATACTGAGATGAATAAGAATGTTCCTGTTTTGCTGCCTAATTTATATAATCACAGACACAGTATAAACAATAAAAAATATATTGTTTAGACTTGTGTGGGCGCATTAAACAAGTTCTTATAAATAACTTAATGTTTAGGATTGCTCGCAGCTTATTTCTACTAGCATCAAAGGTCTCTGTGTCTTACTCAGCTAATTGCACGCCAAACAACATAACCATATGCAACTGAACTAATCATGAGCATGTAGCCACTTTCCAAACAGAACGGCGTAATAGCAAACTATTTGCCTATAGTCCCTCAGTTACCTCAGTGTTTACATCTGGTTGCGTAAGCAATCAAGTTTGTACCCGCACATACAAAATTTAGGTAATTCAAGCCCAGAGTGTTTACAAGTTTGGAGGTTCTTTGTATATTATTTCAAATATATAACACTCTTTTGTTGTTATTTGGATTATGATCAAGAGAGCTCGCGTGTGGGAACTTTTGACATTTAGAACCAAACAATGAGTTGCCATCATTTATTGGGATTTTAAATTATAGATGACTGTAATTTTTGTTGTAACGCTGTCCATCATTTTGTAGCTTTACTCCAAACCCCTCTATCGGACAAGTTACAAATCGATGCATCAGCATATCTGTCAGCTGTTCCCTTTCTTTCCTGAGAGAAATACAAACAGTCCCCTCGGGATGTTTATGACACACAAAGTTGGGAAAACTTACCAACAGCACTGGTATCCAGGAAACTCTGAGGGTCGAACTAGGGTCATCTGAAGAAGCTCCACTGGAAGGTGAATTGAAACTAAAAACATAAAGTGGCCATAAAAACTAGCCGGACTTTGCAGACATAACCACTTTATCACCAAACACTTTAGTAGGAATGCTCTTTTACTGTGCTGTAATTAGATCAATGCGCTGCTCTGTGTGTTGCCCACGATATTTTGAGTGCAAACAGGATAAGTTTACATAAAAAAGTTTTATTTATGGAACTGATACTATTTTTTTATATTTTGCTCTATCTTAAAAATAGAGCACTAGATATTTTGAGTTTCTTTGCTCTGAATCTGTGGCAGAATAAAATGAGATGTTTCTCGCTGAACTGGGGTGTTAAGTCTGCATTAATAGAAATAAGAAAACTAAAATCACATTTGTACATGGCATACTAATTCTAGAGTTCTAAGCATTTAAATTACAAAACTTTGGTTTAAGTACAAAGAGTTAATATACAACTGTGTCTCTGTGCTGTATGATCTTTAGAGAAAGGTTCCTGGTTTCCGTTGCTGGATCCGCCTTGCAGCTGGTTAAGTAAATGTCCGCAGAAATGGTAGTCATCAAGGAGAACCGCACCTTTCTGGACACACTGATTAGCATGATTAGTTTGACATGGCTGGTATAACTGCATCGGCCTGCTGGGCTTTCCCCAAACTATGTCAATTTAATCAGTGACCTGTTCCGGTCTCTAAAATGAACCCATTGTTGCTGCTTCAGCGCTGCCCAATTGGTCCTACAAATGAGACAGGGGGGCTTGCTGCACCCTGATGGGATAAGGGTTGGAAGTAACATCTATCCCTGTTACTCTCATGTGAGGACAATAAACTTATTTGGCTAAATCAACACAATAAAAGTCAGTTGCCACTTGTGGTGAATCCTCATGTTGCTACCTTTTACCTCAGTCATAAATAGCTTTATTCCTAGAAAGACTTGTTTTTTTTTTATGCATAGCTTTTTGACAGGGATTATGAAACTCTTTTCACCTCAAGAATGGACTATGTTGGATAGTTGCACAATCTTTTGTGTGATTCTTCCTCAGAGAGCCACAACACACGATTCACTGGTTGTTGCATAATATCCTGTTTTATTGGTGAGTCATGACGAGTCGGCCGCCGTAGTTCGTAACTGGCCACATCAGAATCAGTTGTGGTGAAAAGTGTAGTTGGGAAAAGCAAGTAGGGTTGATCAGGCAATTGCAGATAGTTGCTTGCAAGTATTACTGCAGTGAATCTCTGGTTTGTGTGCTAGCTTTTGCTCACGTCTCTGTTTGGGCTGCCTTAAAGGCTCTCAGTCGAAAACAGAGACAAGACCATACTTGAAATGTAATTTCCCTCATGAGATTTTATCAGTAAAGAGAAGCTAACAAGAAGTCTTCTTTAACAAAATATTGGTCTTCCAGTTCCTGGTTTTACCACGCACAGTAAATTCGTTTTTGTGCGTGCAAAATTAAGAAAAAAAAGAGGCTAAGAGGCCCCTTTTTCCCCCTATATGGAGCAATCTGCCAAGAGGCCCAACATTCCCCGAAGAAAGCATTATTGGTGAGTGTTGACACGGGCGCTGTGTGATATCATTTTTCACTGAAGAGAGTGCACATCTGTCTCCTGCAGATTTACTTTTTATCTCCTCATAAAAGCACCTTCCCTTGTTCTCGCTTACAACGGCACTGCAGCTGCCCAAATATAAGGTGATGTTTCCAAAAATGAAAATCAGCGCTATTGTTTGTTCAAACATTTTAAGATTCCACTGGCTCTAGTTTGATACAGTGGGGGTTATTTGAGAGTGTCCTCAAAATACCCCGACACACTCTTAACTTTTAAGATAGTTGTGGTTGCTGTTTGGAGAATCAAGATTTGGTAAGCATTAGTATATTCTTAAATTTGTTTTTGTTTTTTTTAAATTAGGAAACTGTCAAAATAAATAAATAAAACCATTGTCAAATACAAATCTACCCTACCTATTCATGAGTATCCAGCGTCATTATTTTTCAATACTGCCTTTTACGTCTATTAGCAAGGAGGAATTGTTTTTTTTCCAAACTGCCGGACGATCTAAGTCTACTGCTGTTTTAAAAGAAACAGTAACCATTTTCTACATTTTTTAAATGAAAACATTATGAATATGTAACCTGAGCAGTCGAGTAACAGCCTTTAAAGCTTAATCATGCTCTATGCAAGTTACACATACAGATACCAACAGAGAAACATTTTCACTAAACCAGGGTGCTTTGACTTGTGAGTTAATCCTCCTGTCTCATCAATGCCGAAATAATGGCGCACAGACTCTGCAAAGAATTCCTCTGGGTAATTGGCTTTATTTTCACGGTGTACGGAGCTATACACAAGAACAAACAAGCGAGACCATTTCCACATTCTCCCTCGCCCCTCCGGATTTCACACTGCAGAATAAAAACACAGACCACCACTGGCTGCTATGTTTTCAACAACTTTTATACTAAAGCACACTTCCGGCATATGGTTACATCTTTTTTCCGCATTTTGGCGGGGACATTTCTCTTTTATATTTGGAAGATTAAGAACAATGCCCTCTGGCCGATTATAATCTGATTCTTTGCACTAATGGAATCGATGCCCTTTTTATGAGGACAAGGTTCTTTAGAACATTCAAATGATTACTTTATGTGTGCCCAAAGATCAGCTACAGTTCTCATGGATCCTTTTAAAAGTTTAACAAAGTTTTGGTAATGGCATGCAATCCTGATAGTCATCTTGTTTTTCATTGAGTAGAAACACATGACTGTTGTAACTCAAATCGGGGCATTGAAAACACAGAAGTTTTTAGATTTAATTTTTAATAGACTCAAAAAGTCCCTGATTTAACCTGCATTTTAATGCACTAAGCCCGATGAACGAGCCTCTTAACTGGCTGCAGTGTTAAAACTAGGGCTGCAACTAACGAATATTTTAATAAACTATTATTCTGACGATTGTTTTTTTCGATTATTCGATGAATCAGATAAAAAAAGCACATTATTGATTTCCTCTTCCTTATTTCTAAATTGAACAAATAAAACATGTGAGCACAAAACACAATGTTTGTCAAATCAACAAAATACATAAAAACGATTTACCTGAAAAAATATACTTTTTTTCATAAAGTGCAAACAAAAAAGCATCTATGTTGTTCAAGAGACATGAGCTTTTGAAACAAGAAAGCATTGCAGACCAAAAAACCCAGTGAGGCGTATCAACATTAACATTCCAAGTGTTTGTCAAATAACTTAGCAATAAACAAAAATACATATAAGTCAATGTTATACATTTGCAAGTGTATAAGATAAGTCTTCTAAATAGTGCAAAAAATAGGTTTTTTTTTGTTTAAAGGGACATGAGCTTTTGAAACAAGAAATAAATACAAATGTGAAAACCCAACAACATGATTTTCAACAATACCAAGCAAAAAGTAACCACTATCACCTTTGCTCACTAACTCACTCACGCAATGCAAAAATGGGAGCATGCGAATGAGCATCATGTGGAGGATGCTATCAGTGATGACAGCTGCTTGCTGTAGCGTGCATGATGTCTCTTTTCGGTGTTTGCTGGTTTCTAATGTGAAGAACTTATAGCATGAGTATTAATATGGCACAATTTAAAAGGACTAAATCATCACTCAGACTTTGCCAGAAAGGTAAAACTTGATACTTAATCTTAAGCTTATTAACATCTATGTGTGCAAGTTGATCTTTTTTATAAAGCAAAATTATATTCTGCTTAAGCCTACTCCCTTTGGACACATGTTTGATAATATTGTATTGTTCAGCTGTTTTTTTGTGGTGAATTGGTGCAAATAAATTGTTGTTCCCTTTTGTTATTTAATTGATGTTACTTCTTTGTGCTGTGCCCAAATAAACTTTAATCTTTCATTTAACTGAAATAAAAAGTATGTCGCTCACACACACACACCCAGACCCTATTAAGTTAACAGTCAAATACTAGCACATCAAGTTAGCGACCAGAGACTAATGTTACATTTCCTCGCTTAATCACTCAGACTTTGCCAGAAAATTAAATAACTAAACATGATGCTCAATCTCACTACCATTGCGTGAAAGTGGACTTTTTATGAAGCACAATTAAGCACTGCTTAAGAGAATTTAACTGAAATAAAAAGAATCACTCACACACGCGCGCGCAGTCATTAATCAGCTAAAAAGCAAACGCTAATATCAGCTAGCTACCAGAGACGAAAGTTGCGTTTCCATTCTTAAAAATGGAAATAACAACCGAATAAAAACAAATAATGTAGTGGTTTACCCTGCTACTGAGGTCCCTCATCGTCGTCGATGACTCCATGTTTTGGTTTTGATTGCTGCCTCACCATCGTGGTGCACCTGTGCCATATCATCTTTTTGTTTTGCAAAATGTGCAGTGCTCCCACACTTTTGCGGACTTTGGTCGAACTGTTTTCTCTGTGTCCGTCATGTTTCATGAGTTTAATTTACAGTAGCCTTTAAAAATAGCGTCTTAGTTCGCAATCCGACTCGCTTTATGTTTGCCAACTTGCACTGCCTGTGACGTCACTGGCTCCGCGACGTTCTGAGTGACACATAAATTACGCGACACATCGAATCAATGAACTTCGTGCCAACACTTTTAATAAGTGATTTATCGATTCATTGTTGTCTTTCTAGTAAAAACATTGATGAAGAAATGTATTTCTATTGTAAATGCAAGACTTGTAGATTTGTGTTGACAACGTTTTTAATAGTAGCACTGGTAAAGGAACAACCAAAGCAAATTTCTAGGTTCAGTTCCAATTCTGACATTGCTGTTTTCTTACAGCAGACCTATGTGTCCTCCGGCCATCAGATGGCGCCCCCCAGTCCAAACAACAACAGCAGCAGCAGCAACAACAGTGGAGAACAGCTAAGTAAAACCAACCTGTACATCCGCGGCCTTCACCCTGGCACAACGGACCAAGACCTGGTCAAGCTCTGCCAGCCGTAAGTTTGACTATTTAACAAGCAAAGTGTGTATTCCATGTTGATTTCAGTTGAGGCAGCACGGCGGCGCAGTGGTTAGCGCGTGTGCGGCACAGTTCTAAGGTCTTGGGAACCTCCTGTAAGGGTTCAAATCCAGCTACCAGACTTACTGTGCGGAGTTTGTATGTTCTCCCCGTGCTTGCGTGGGTTTCCTCCGGGCATTCCGGTTTCCTCCCACATTCCAAAGACATGCATTTCAGGTGGATTGGCCGGTCCAAATTGTCCCTAGGTGTGAATGAGCGAGCGAGTTGTCTGTCCCTGTGTGCCCTGCGATTGGCTGGCAACCAGTTCAGGGTGTCCCCTGCCCACTGCCCGATGATTGCTGGGATGGGCTCCAGCACCCCCGCGACCCTACTGAGGATAAGCGGTGCAGCTAATGAGATGAGATGAGATTCCAGTTGACCTGTGTTCTTGCTGGAAGTAATGAGCTATTGATTTCTTGTATGTGTAGTATTTTTTAGTCTATAAATATGTGTGTAGTACTTTAATTTTCCAGTTGGTTAAAAGATGCACCACTGGTTGGGCAAGCTTACTCAACTGTAAACCATCTAAAATCTGGTGTACTAAAATTCATTGGTGACAATTTGCAAAAGAGTGTGTTTGTTCCAGTTGGAATATGTGTACTCATTCATTTAATGCAAAATGGACATTCTGAATGAGATGAATCACAGAGCATGACAGTGTTTGAGTGTGTTATACATCCCACTCTTGATGCAATAATGTTCGAGGTGCTTACCACTGATCCCGTTCCAATCCAACAGTGCAAGGTTAGTTGAGGACAGGACGCAACTGGCTGTACTCTACCCGATCCCCTTGCTCTTTTTTTCATCCATGACTTAATAAGGCTTAAGATTTCTCCTGTCTCAACTTATTGCAGAAAGTCCGACACATTTAGCTGCCAGCCCACTTACTTTCTGCAATCATGATTGAAGCACATCAACCTTAAATTGCTTTCAATCCGTTGATTCATTCAAAGAGTGACACTCCTTTTTGGAATACAAAACTGTGCCTTGAAATTTTTCATTTCATGTGTTTGACAGATGATGAGAAGGGACTCAATACAGAGCAGATGTTGTCAATGCACTTCAACGTCCCCCGAATACTTCCCACTGCAGATTTGGGATTCTGTCTGACAACTGGATCCAGTTTTAGGGATCTGGAATAACTATGACTTATCAACATACATTGCATTGACGAAGGATGCAATGAAGAAACCGTAATCCTTTACTCATTGGATATTATCCTTTTTGACAGACTGACTAGTTATGACAAACGGCTGTCGACATGCATTTATTTCAGTTGTAGCTGCACTTACGTATACCATGTGGACAAGAGTGATTGATCTTCAATGCAATGCTTTTATGTTACAAAGCTTGTCTGTGAACCTAAACTACGGGGTTAAAAGTGAAAACTGTATTAGTTGCAAGAATGAATCTGCAGGGGGGCCATCAAAGTGATGTGCCCACCCCTCACTCTATTACCCGGTCCTTGATTTTGGAGCTTCAGTGCATCCCAAAGCACACAGCATGTGTGCAACTTGTCGTCAAAGCCGAAGCAATCAAAAAGTACCAGAAATCTGCGGTTGGTATGCGAAACACCGGAACTTGATTATAAAAACAGGCGGCTGACAGAGAAGTCATTGTGCGCCATCCGAAATGCGGAGCAGCGACTGACGTGATTTGAGGCCTCCTCTTTAAGGGGAAAACATGAATGAGTATGAAAAGAGTAGCACCGCCTACTGGAAAAGAATGTCAAGCAGCTGTATATGGGTCATGACTCTTGGAGGGGTCTCAGGTTAAGTGGAAGGTCACAGATGCGCTGTTTTCGGACTTTTGAACTGGTCCAGTGTTCTCAACAGAGCAAACATGAACAGATGAAATGTTGCTTTTGTTTTTCTTGTAATCCCGCAAACATAGACCCTTACTATATCAGGGTCATGACTTTATTTTTTATAAACAATTGGTCATTAATGAGAATTCTGTGTCATGGTTTATTTCATGGTGGAAGATGGGGAAATGGGATATATTCACTTCTTAAGATGCACATTTTTGTTTCAAAAGTTGAAGCTTTAGATGGAAGTTATTATGAGTAAGACCATCTCGTATGATCCCCATTAGTCTGAAAACATCACTTTGATTAGCATTCTGATCGTAAAATAAAAAGTAATATACAACAGTTTTATCTATTCCCATTTTGCTACCGTTTGTCCTCTAAAAATGACAAAAGAAATTGAGGTAACAACTGATAGCATAGTACACCAGTTTTCTGAAGAAGAGCCACAGTGACCGTGTCAAGCTTTTTAGTGCAAGGAAAATTAGCAAAATAGCAGCTGCCTGTGTTGGGGAAAATACAGGCTGATTCCATTGCTTAATTTCTACTCCACTAACCCAAATATAAATAGAATTCTGCAATTAAAGTAGTGGGCAAGCGTAGGACATCTCATCTCATCTCATTAGCTGCACCGCTTATCCTCAGTAGGGTTGCGGGGGTGCTGGAGCCCACCCCAGCAATCATCGGGCAGTGGGCAGGGGACACGCTGAACTGGTTGCCAGCCAATCGCAGGGCACACAGGGACAGACAATTCGCTCGCTCATTCACACCAAGGGACAATTTGGACCGGCCAATCCACCTGAAATGCATGTCTTTGGAATATGGGAGGAAACCGGAGTTCCCGGAGGAAACCCACGCAAGCACGGGGAGAAGATACAAACTCCACACAGGAAGTCTGGTAGCTGGATTTGAACCCACACAGGAGGTTCCCAAGACCTTAGAAATGTGCCGCACGCGCGCTAACCACTGCGCTGCCGTGCTGCAGCGTAGGACATATTATTGTTAAAAAATAATGATTAGATTAACTAAGTTACTTATGGTCAGCATTGATGATTAAATAAATTAACATAGTTATACTGTATTGCGGTTTCACTACTCAGCGAAATTTCATAGTGAATTGTGTTTTGATTTCTGATTAGCTAAACAGTCGTCCTGCCCCGTTTCTACCTGTGCGTCGATGATGTTGTCCGTGTTGTACACATAAATTAAACAGCTTGACGAACCTGCATTATGTACGCGCAAAGTTTTTCTGAAAGCCGTCATGTCAACAAAATGCTCTGGACCAACAAAATCGACCGCGACCAGTGCCAAAAGGCAGCGGGAGCTGCTTTCTATCGCCAAAAAATGTAGACTTGATTACCTGATAAACCTACTCTGGTGAGCTCCAAGTCTAATAAGTAAATAAATAAAGGGTTTCGACTATTGTGGGAACTTTTTGAAATGTAACCCCTGCGAAAAACGATTGATTGCTTTAATAAACAAAAAAAATGGAGCTAGTGATCTTAGTCACGCACTACTTACAGATGATTTTGGGAAAATTCTGATCAAACAGGATATTAAGTATCAATGCATCCTCCAAAAGGATTTCATCTCGCATCATTTTTTTCTTGTTGCAGTGTGTGTGATCAAATAATATTCAGCTTGAATGTAATGGAAGGTGTCGCTGGAGGAAACCCAAAAAGCCAATTCATAATACAGTAGTACGAGAACATGGCATACAGAGGTGTCAAGAAACACATGGGTTGCATCCAGATCGTCTGGCCGCCGAGAGAAAGCAGGCGTGTAGATCCCAGCTGTGTGCTGTGATGTGAGGGTGGAAAAGGAGGAGGGATGTTGAGGGAAGGAAGGCCAACTGGAGGGGTGAAGCGTCAGGTTACAATCCGCCCAGACACCATGTCGCCCAAACAGAGGAAAACCAGCCTCCTGCTTTGGATAAATACGATAGCCAGGAAGGGACAATCTATTCTACTGTAAAGTGGATACACTAATCATTTGTGTCCACCTGCGTCAATGTTAATAATGCTGGAAATTAGGAGTGCACAATTATTCTTTTAAAATATTTTGCCTATTTATCCTGACATTAATTTGATCTTATATCTTCTATTTTAAGTCTTTATTACGTGTTTCACTTGGAGTGTGATGTCTAATCTTGTTGTAAGTAATGTTAAATCTGTTGTTATCAATGACAAAACAATCTTAATTCTAATTCATTACTAATACCAATAAGTGATAATATTCTGCTTCTCTTGTCTGATATTGATACGGATCATCAATATAACATAGTCTCTATATAAATATTTTAATTGAATTTTACAAACTACTCAACAATTTACATGAGCATAATGCATATTTGCAATTGTTCTACACCACTGCCACTGTGAGTGCTGTTACCTGCACTTTCAACTTTCTTGTTCATCTCATCTCATCTCATCAGCTGCACCGCTTATCCTCAGTAGGGTCGCGGGGGTGCTGGAGCTCATCCCAGCAATCATCGGGCAGTGAGCAGGGGACACTCTGAACTGGTTGCCAGCCAATCGCAGGGCACATGGGGACAGACAACTCACTCGCTCATTCACACCTAGGGACAATTTGGACCGGCCAATTCACCTGAAATGCATGTTTTTGGAATGTGGGAGGAAACCGGAGTGCCCGGAGGAAACCCACGCAAGCACGGGGAGAACATACAAACCCCGCACAGGAAGTCTGGAGCTGGATTTGAACCTACGCAGGAGGTTCCCATGACATGAACTGTGCCGCACATGCGCTAACCACTGCGCCGCCGTGCTGCCCAACTTTCTTGTTGAATATGCTAAATGCACAACATACAGTTCCGTTTGCAAACATGCAATGAATACGACAGAATGCAAAAAAGAAAGACTAGCAAGATGAAAAAGTAAGTAAATATATTGTATAAGTAGGTAAATATAAAATATATACAAGGCCTAGAATAAACAATGTATAGCTGGAATCTAAAATATGTATCATGAATATATTGTTTTTTACATTTTTATTTTACACATTTTTATCTTTTTATCTTTGTCTTATTTTTGCACTGAAAGAAAACGCCCCCTAATGTTTATATAATGTCAAGAAAGGCCATTTTATTCTATTTTATTCTATTCGATTTAATAAATTGCTACCTGGTAGGCCAAAAGACGATTTAAGGGAAATATTTCAATTTTGCTATATTTTAATTTATTTCTCTAACCAACCAGAAAATTAAAATCCAAAAAATGAATACATTTTTATACGGCAGATGGCATACAATATTTTTCTCATTTTGAGAATTATCTATTACTAACAATCACACAATTATCCGTCATGTGCCGTATCATTCATTATGTGCCTTTTTAGAACCATTATAGTATTATCATTTATCGCTAAAAATATAGTGAAATAAGAAAAAAAATATTACATAAAAATGGTTAACGTTTAACAATAATACAAAGAGTAAGATAAGAAAAATGATAAATCAATAAGCACATTTGGTAACTATTTCAGCCGATGGGGAAAATGTCTATTTTCATGTAGCGTATTTAAAAGAAAACACACACACGCACACTAAGTACAAGAATAATTGGTTTAATGTGAAATGATTTGATATGATTTTGAGTATTATGGCGTGAACAATTAGAGGTGCATTTTTTTGTCATATTCGAACAATGACTATGATGTATATTTTATTGTGAAAGTCAAAGTGGAATAGCTATTCCTTTATAGTTTTTTTTTTGTTACCTGTAAACTAGTTTTGATCGCAACAGCATTCGAGCGGGGATATTTGCTCATGTGTTTGGAACGGGTTGGGGACTAACGGCCGTAGGTCTTGCAAGGTGTACACCTGTCAAACAAAGCCAGAAATCTTTGCCCAGCAGGAAGGGTGGACGTGAACCAAGTCTCTTATGACGCAAAAGCCCTGCATGTGTGTTTATGTTGGTATGCAGTCTGAGGAAATGTGAAAGGATTGTTGTGCATGTGGAAGGAGCAGATTCCTCATCTTCAGTCACTGACAGGATGTTATTTTTGTATGCAAAGGTATGGCAAGATTGTGTCAACAAAAGCCATCTTGGATAAAACTACCAACAAATGTAAAGGTGAGTTGCCAAACATATACATCAGATGAATTTAAAATATGTATATACAGTCTGTCTTTAATATGCTTGCATGTATTACAGGCTACGGCTTTGTGGATTTTGACAGTCCGGCAGCGGCTCAGAAAGCCGTCACGGCTCTGAAATCAAGCGGCGTGCAGGCACAGATGGCCAAAGTAAGAAGTTTAATTTGCTTATTTTCTGGATTATAAGGCACGCCTCCAAAAAATAGCATTCTGTGATATTTTTCGTGTATAAGGCGCAGCGGAATATAAGACACATGGAATTAAAACTATGGTCAGGGGCAGAATTGCATCAATATATAAAAAGCTACTGTATTTGTGGATAGATTGATCAGTCGAAATATATCACTGATCACGATTGCATAAAATTGGATACAAAAGGAATAAAACCCGGACCCTATCCACTAGAATACTAGGGACGCCGACAACGCATGAAAATGCATTACATTTTATCCCATCATTACCTAGGGAAGCAGCAAGTGATTGGTTGGTTGGATCCCTTAACCACTAGGGTCGTAGGGGCACCATTTCCTGTGGTGTGTTCTGGGCAAGTACAGCCTGTTGGCACCCATTGCTATCCAGGCCAATGTTTCTACCCAGTCTTGACAAATCTACTAGTGTGTATTAACAGTAGCAGTCATTAGAAAAGTTCAAGACTGTTGTATTGTTTTATTGCCCACTCAGGACCGCCTCTCTTGTTTCTAACCTTGGAAGCTCCCCTTTTTGCTTGTGTACGTTGCTAACTTGCTCCCGTTGTCACTCTTGTTCAGAAGTCTTTGTACGGGTGTCGGCCGCAGTGAAAGCAGCTCTTGTCGGCCCATTAAGTTTATCCCCCTGGCTCTCCCACTCCACATTGAGGGAACACAGTGGAGGGTGCCACTACAGCCACTGTCAATGGGGCGGTTACAATGGCTGGGCATTGTCCAGTGACTGGGCCCAAGGCCTGGGGCTGACACCCGCTCTTAATTCACCTCAGCGACCCCATATCATCGCCCCCCTGTGCCCACTGTAATGTAACACTAGGGTATCCCTCTGCACTGTAAGCGATCTGCACCCTAACTTCATGCTGTATCTCGCAGTATCTCTATACCAGACAAGTGCAATCGGACACCTCGGTGTGACTCACCCAGACAGCTTGTGCACCAGCAGTGGTGTTGATAACCCACAATAAAAGCCTAAATATACACAGCTGGCTCTGAGCAACTGGGTTACTTCAGGTTGTAGGGACAGGTTGTTGTTAATACGAGGCAAAAAAAAAACACTGCTGTCTACTTGTTTACTTCCAGTGTGACTTGTTTTGTTGAGTTTACTATTAGTTATGGATAGGGGAGCAGGATTGTTGCTTTTCATCTGCCAATAATGATTGTGCTGGTCCAGACCAATACTGGTAGCCAATATCATATTCTGTTTGTATTGACTCTAAATGTTAGTATCTACATCACCTGAAATGTTCGTTCATCTAAGACAGAGGCGTCAAACTCATTTTAACTGGGGGGCCACACGATAGAACAAACATTCTGTCGGGGGCCGGACTAGTAGATTAAAGAGAAAGAAAAAGAGATAAAGAAATAAGAGAAAGAGGGAGGGAAAAGGAGAGAGGGCGGACAAAGAAAGAAAAAGAGAGAGGGAGACAGCGTGAGACACAAAAGATAAAAAGTCGTGAGGGAAGGGGAAAAGAAAGGGAGAGGAAGAAAGAAATCCAAAGAGAAGGAGAGAAAAGAAAGCGCAAAGGGTATGAAGGGAGAAAGAGAAGAGAGAAAAGGAATAAAGGAAGTTAGAGCAAAAGAGGTTAAAAGACACAGAGAGAAAGAGACAAAGAGCAACAAAGGAAGAGAAAAAAAGAGACACGGAGAGTGAAAGAGACAGAGACAGAGTGGGAGAAAAGGGGTGGAAAAGAAAGAAAGAAAGAGAGAGAGAGAGAGAGAGAGAGAGAGAGAGAGAGAGAGAGAGAGAGAGAGAGAGAGAGAGAGAGAGAGAGAGAGAGAGAGAGAGAGAGAGAGAGAGAGAGAGAAATAAATACAAGTACAGTGTCTTTGTGAGAGGCACCTGGCTTTGGCAACATCAAGCTGACATATTTCAACCTGCAGCTTGTTTTTCTCTTGCGCTTCTCTGAGTGTTGTCTCGCGGGCCGGCCGGATTCAATCCCTTAGCGGGCCTGATCTGGCCCGCGGGCTGCCTGTTTGACACCTGTGATCTAAAACATGTTTTTTTTTTTTTTTTTTTTTTACTATATATGTAATTTTTTTGGCATTGTGTCTTACTTAGCGCCTCCTTCTGGAAAAAAAAAACTTTATTCATTTGGAACAAAACAATTTTGATTGAAATAATAACTATCCTATATACATTTTTTTTAAATACTCATATTGCTCGAAATTTGTAGAGAATTTACATAATATGATGCTCACCTAGCATTAGCTGACATGATTGTCAGTCATCTTACTTCTACAGGTACACCGAAAAACCTTTGAAAGGTTGAGCACAAAAAAATAAAAGAAAAATGGTTCAGTTTGGTTACTTGAGTCTCCAGAATTTGTATTCTTCCTTTTGTAGCATTACTTTTTTTGTTGCACTACACAATACAGCAATATATATGATAAATGGTGTGAATGTATATAGGGCTTTTCAAGTTACTGAAGATGTCCCAAAGCACTTTACAATGTGCTTCACACTTAGCCATTCACTCATACACACAGTATCCCTTTAAATAAGAATACAACATTTTTAACATGGTTTTGTGGAAAATTAAGAAAAATTAATCACATTTATTCATAAATTATGAAATGTTGTTCATTTTAATTAAAATGACCCGAAAAAACACTTAAAATAATTAACATTATCTGATAGCTAAGATGGTAGAATGTTTTGATCATTATAAGTGATTTTCTAATTATAATAAAATATATTTTCAATGAAGGATCATTTTGCTCGTTTTCATGTTTTTTTATATAGAAAACTGGAAAAATATGATACGTATAATAAACAGTTAATTGCAAATGCGTAAAAGTGTCTACAAAACACACACAATACATATTGTAGGAGCCAAAATGTACGTGTGTCTTTAAATGTTACTTTTGTTTTATCCAGCGGGGGGTAATTTTTTAGGTCTATATAGGTAAGATCGCTTTTGAATTAAGACGGGTGCCTTACCCAGAAGGGTTTTGACCACTTAGCTAAATTAAGTTGCTGGCTTACTCTTGTGCCTTTCACTAATGTGCTTGTGTATTTTAATGGACCTAAGTGAAATAAATACGATCAACTTGAAGGCTTTTGCAAGGTTATACTTCACAGTTCGGTCAACCAAGTAAGTGGTGGCATAAGTGACTTCAGGTAACACCTAGTACATCTGCCTCTCTCCACCTGCGTATGGACACTTAAGTATTTTCATATTGTGCAGAACTACTTTAACATACAATATGTATTATTCTGTTTAAGTTATATTTACAGAAACTAAGTCCCGCTCCAGTAAATTTGCCTCAAAAATGTAGTGGCAGCCATCATCTGCTGGATAATTATTAGCCGATAATTATCTTGCATTTCTAACTGTGGACCAATTTTTTTTCTTGGATGTCTTGATGTGCACTTGATTTCTTGGAATGGGTCAACCGCCTAGCCTCCAGGGTGCAGGTCCAGCAGAAATAATTTGTTTGAGCCCGGGGAACAATAAGACAATTAAAACTGGAGGCCTCCTTTTGCAAATAAGCCAAATGATGAGCGTCACTCCTCAGCCGATGCTCACACTAGGCAGAGAATGGAGTGGCGCCAACCGCACTGTCTACTACAGGTTTTGTGTTAGAGCAAATTAAATTAACAGGAGGCGAAGGGTAAATAAAATATGAGGTGGGTTTTATTTGCTCAGCTTGTGACATGGTTTCCAACAATATTACACTGGCGGTGACCTCCAGCAGTCTGCCACTGTGTTACACAATCGGCTTATTGCTGAATTGTTGCACCTAAAATTATGAGAAACACTGAAATATATGGTGTTTGCTGAAAGACAATAAAAACAAACCATATCAGTCATAAAGTTCAGGATACCTGATTTGACTGAGCAGTCCAACAAATATCTGCAGGTGCTCAGATATGAAGTTTTCCCAAATAACATTTTGCACAAAGTTCCATTCAACATCTTTTCAGCCACCCGGCTTTAATTTTGAGGGTTCGCTTGTAAATGTGTTTTTCTTCTTTTTTTTGCAGCTACATTTTGGTGTCCAGTTTTTGAAAAAAAAATATCCTTTTTTTCCGGTTTATATAATTTTATTACAATTGTATGTTTAGCACTAAAAAATACATAGTGGTCAAGCTCAGGGATGGATACACATATTAACAGGGTGGATATTTACTACTGGGGCTTGTAGAATATGAACAAAATAGCAAGTAAAAAAATAAATGCCTAACATTTAACTGTATATATAGCATTTATAGTTATATGGCCTACCCCTCTTGTGGAAGTTGATTACATTGCACTGCGGACACAAGTAAATCGAGCATATTTGTCACCAAAAGTTATCTGAAATACAAAATCATAGTTGAAATGCATTTCATAGAGGGTTAAAGTGAATAATTAAAGTACTTTTTATAAACATTTTGTAGATTTTAGAGAAAAATGTGGACATAAAATGTTGCTCCAAAATAAAGAATCACCCATATGCTTGAAATCGTCTCCATGTTTCTCGGCAGTCTGACTTGATAGACCACAGATTAATGAACAAAAATAAAATGAATCTGCTTAAAAGTGATGCCAGCACTGTTCACTGAAGGCTGTTTTGTCATTGCATTTCTTCTTGCCTCGTTGTTAACGGCAGCTGTATGGCCTTCTCATTTGAAGCATCATTGCTCCCTAACGCCTATGAGTGTGATGTAGCAAAGCTGCGCACATTGTTGAGGCAGAACGGTGGAATTTTTTAGTGATCAAAGTCAACGACAACAAAAAACGTCTTTTGATCGTCGCGTCACATGGATTGTCTTTAATAGGTATCGAGTAATATACTTTTTATGCCAGCAAGTTAAAGGGACAAAAAGAAAAGGAACATTGAATGCAAAATGGACCAAACAAACGACAGCAAACACTAATGAAATCGGCATAAAAACTCTGTTTTATTTACATTTTCTATGCCCCATTTAGTGAATTCTAGCCGCTGATTTAAAATTTATGTTAGGATTTATCAAGTTTTCTGGATCTTTTTCCTACATGCAGCACCCAGTGACCTAAAACAACTGGGGAATGGATTGATACACAATTGATTTCTTCTTAAACTCATTCACTCTCAAATTCTCTCAAATTTGAAAAGCTAGTGGCAGTCATTTTTTTCCATTTTGAATAATTTTTGAAGGCCTACAAAACATTTTGTTTTGAAGCTTAATAGACATAGGGCATATAAAAAGAAAGCTTGAACCTTCATCTTTCATGAAAAAAGTCTCTAGCTTTTCTTATAGTTTAGTAAACATATTAATTGAATTGCACCCAAAATTACAAGTTTGTTGAAAATACTTATTTCCCACAAAAACCTTTTGTGAATGGATGCATTTCAAGTAGAACTTTCACTTTGGCGCTTTTTTTTTTTTTTTGCAGAAGTGATACTTCCAATATCTAAACAATGCTTTTCATAAACATAAGGGCATTTTGCTTGAAAAAAAAAACATGTTGCTAAACCAATGAACTGATGCATGAACTATGCATAAACGATGCAAGAATTTTTTCAGCACCCCATGTTTCTGGGGACACAATCACTCGATTTCAGACAGCATGGCGATGTACAAAACGTCAACCCTCTCTGCCTCAATGATGACGAAGGGACTTCTTTTTAGAAAAAAAATGCTCAATGCATTAACAATCTGTACTTAACCATATATTCAGTACTTTGACCATACTGCTTCACCTCAAGTTTACTTGCTGTGCAGGGCCGGCTCAAAACTTCAATCGCTGGATACAGGAAGCAAGACTAGAAAGTGGGGGCATTCTCGATGTGTTGCAAAAGATCAAGTCAAAGCTGCTCCTGCCATTTAATGGCTATCTATCATACTGAAACCATTCCTAGAGGCTTGATACTTAATGATAAGCTGTGCCAATCACATCATTATATGTATTTTTAAATAAAACAAAACGATGTATTCTTATATTTTGGCATTCAGTGACAATGCTTCTAGAAACATATTTATATGTTATGGCATTGAAGGAGTTCATGGTATTGAAGAAATTGGAAAAATTGGCTTTGAGAGTTCTTAAAAAGTGCTAGAATTTGCCAATGAAAAAAGGTGTACAAACCTATATTATTAGTCAAAACTCATACTGCTTGGTATTCTGTAATTTCCTCCTCCAGTACCAAATATTGTTGGTAGACACTCGTCGGTCGCACCCTCCCCTTTCCTGTATGCTCGTTTTCCCCTTGCTCCTTTTCGCCCAACCTCTTTGCTTTCAGTTGCCAGGCTTCTGTTCCTCCGTGAACTCTTTAACTTCATGCTTGACTTCCTGCCTTCCTCCGCAGTCGCGCACGGATTCACTTTCCGGCAAGCGCCACGGATGAAAAAAATATTAAGTCTCAGATCCGTACGTGTGTGGATAATCCCTCTGGTTTAATGCATTCGCAGCTGTCAATATTTCTTAATTAGATAACATTTTGCCGCTATGTGCGAGCTGACAAAATCTTATTTGCATGTGTGAGTACATTAATGAGTCCTCGCTGAGTTTTAAGTGACAGGCAGCTCTGTGAAGTGGTTGATTCACTAATGGTGAAAGTGCTGAATTAGTCAGGCTCTTTTCATTTCCT
Source organism: Urocampus carinirostris (assembly GCF_059441175.1). Classification (NCBI taxonomy): domain Eukaryota; kingdom Metazoa; phylum Chordata; class Actinopteri; order Syngnathiformes; family Syngnathidae; genus Urocampus; species Urocampus carinirostris. The sequence continues at coordinate 28,833,516 of NC_142354.1, read as the reverse complement.
TTTTTTTTTAAAAACTCAGGTTTATTAAAAAAAAAGTCCTACCAATCATTATTTCTCTGCAGAAGGAAAATGGGACATGATAGTTGGCACAATTATTGGAGTAGATTTTGACTTGACTGCATAATTATGTATTAAATCGTTTCATGGTAATAACACTGAAAGAGATTCATCAAAATGTTTAAAAGAGCACTGATTTATATTTGTCTACTAGTCGATGTATTGCGTAGTGCGACTATGAACCACTGCTACAAAACACAAGAAAGAATACCAACTACAGAGGCTCAAAGGGACCAAACTGCACATTTTCCTCATGTTTTTGTCCCACCCTTTATTCTGGACTAAAGTATTAATATTAATGGCAGAACATGTTGGCCCAAGACAGAGGTAGGCAAATTTGGTCCTCAAAAATTGCAGTCATGCAATGTTTTCTATGTCTGCCCCTTCAACACGTCATTGAAATCATTAACTCGACATTCTTTCAGTTCTGCAAAAGTCTCAAAATAAACATGCCTCTATTATGGAGTTTTTTGCAAGATTGTCCTTTTGTTTTTATATAAAACATGAAAAATCCTTTTGAGAATTATTTCTGATGACATGATGAATATTAAACAGAAATCACTGCCAATGTAAAAATGTGTATTTATTTATGTATTCATTAAAAAGTGGGATTTGAAAGGGAACAGATCAGAAACATTCAGAATTGTGGGCTCTTTAAGATTGAAGTAGCCTATCAATGAGAATATAAAACACTACTTTTTTGGGAAAAATTATTTACACTTTAAAGGGACACTATAGAATATGTGACCACTTAATGTCACTCATTTGTGTGATTAAACTGAAAACAAGTGCTACAAAGTACAAGTATGAATGCAAACAACTGAGACTCAATGTGACCAAACTGCACCATCATTCTTCACATTATGTTGCCCAGCCTTTCACAAGGTTTTTGGTTTTGGGGGTACCCGTACCAGCAACTTGGCAGACAACCATATAAACACATTCTAGGTCGGGGATGGGAAAACTATGCCTCACGAGCCGTCAGGCTTAAAAACCGGCCCTGCCAAACGAAAAATTGTGAAAATAAATTACATAAAACTACATAAACTACTGCTAATTCAAACTTGATGTTTTGGTCCCAATCTAGTACCCAGAGATCCCTTTGCTGTTCCTCATGTATTGTAGAGGTATTAGGTTTGAGACACAGCAACACAAGTAACACAGCAAAAAAACACAGCAGAAACATACTGTAACTAGCAGGCCTGGTTAAAACACATACAAAGGTAAAAATCACCGAGACACAGCAACACAAGGAACGTCAAAAAACGCATCTGTCATGATTACCCAAGTGGAGCCACCTGGGGTAATCATGTGGCGCGCTGGAATGTGCTTCCTGATTGGTTAATGCTCCCTTTTTAAACGCGTTACGCGGAGAACTCTTGGTCGGAGGATTACTTCTGTACCCCGTAAGACTCTCCCGATTACCTGTGCCTTCTTGTTTACCTGATTCTGCCTGCCTGCCTCCGATCCGACCCGCTTTCGTCCCACGCTACGATCTTCTCTTCAGTCCTGGTAAACTCGACCTGCTTCCGTCCCACGCTACGTCTTCCGAAGTTGTCTTCACGACGTTGCTGCTGACGTTCGACGGTCATCGTGTTTCCCGCTAACCCTTATGCTTCCCCAAATAAAGACTTGTAACGAACGCTCTGGGGTCCCCTGCTCTGTTCTGGTCCTTCCTGACAGCATCGTAGCAGAACACTAGCGGGGCAAAAGACGTAGGTCTACTAGTTCTTCCTGTCTTTTCCAGCGTCTCGCGGTTTATAGTCCAGAAATTACAGACAGTAATTTTTCCGAAGTGCAGCGGTTACCACATTTGTCGAACACGCAAAAGGTCCCCGGTTCGAATCCGGGTGGAAAAATATGTTAGCCTGGAGAGGGATGGGGTGCCACGAGTCTACTTGCCCAAGACACACCACAGGAAATGGTGCCCGTACAACCCTAGTAGTTAAGGGGTCCAACCAACTAATCACTTGCTGCAGCCCTAGTTATCCCAGAAGGCAACATTTCTCAACCTGTCTGAATGTAGGACCCTAATTACAAGCTGTGACCCTCAAGTAAAAATATCCACTTCTGAAATATATTGAATGAAATGATTGTGCTGTTTAAACCATATATAGTAGAACAAACATCTGTATTTTTTTCCAGAATTTCCCGCAAGATTTATAACAACTTAAAGTAATAACATTTCCTTTAATTCAGATTTAATGCTCAATAAGCTGCATTTTTTTTATTATTATAATTTTTTAAATCAATTTTTACTTTTATGAAGTTAAATTATTTTTCATTTTTTATTTTCTTAGCATTATTTGGCTAAGGCAAAGGCCGAAAACCCACTGAAAACAGGTTCCCAAGCCACTTTTGAGTCCTGACCCATCAATTGAGAAACACTAAGCTAACCAATTCCGACAAATGTCACTTCAGGCTTGATAAAGTTAGGTTTTGGGTATTTTTCCTTTCATACAATCTCCTAAAAAGGGCTTTGTGACTCCCTCGAAAACTACCCTTCACCCTATTTTTCTTCCAGAAATTTGGTATTCACTTGCTCTCTAAACTCACTCCCCAGCACTGTCATCTTTTGCACCGTCACCCTCTAACATTTGGACTGTTTTTGCAATCTATTTAGTGAGTGGTTAAACCACTAACCACTGGAGTTTAAATCTCAGCCAAAATAAGGATTTTTTTTCGCCCCGTGTATTTAAACATGGCGCATGGAGAAAAATGTTGTGTAAATGTTTCTCTTTCGACTTCTACTTACTCAACAGCAACAAGAGCAAGACCCCACCAACCTTTACATTTCCAACCTGCCGGTGTCGATGGACGAGCAGGAGTTGGAGAGCATGCTCAAGTCATTCGGGCAAGTCATTTCGACACGAATTCTGCGAGATGCCAACGGGACCAGCCGCGGCGTGGGATTTGCTAGGTTGGCAATTAGAATAATAGAAAAAAACAAATAGGTTTAGTGTGTTTGTATATTGATTTTATTCCTGCTCCAGGATGGAATCCACAGAAAAGTGCGAGGCCATAATTCAACATTTTAACGGCAAATTCATCAAAACTCCACCGGGAGTTCCCAGTGAGTCAATGTTTTGACGAGCACTTTATTTTGTTTTGTTGGCGCCAACGTTCACCTGTTTGATTTTGTGCTTTTTTTTTCCTCCCTAGTCCCTTCAGAGCCTTTATTATGTAAGTTTGCGGATGGGGGTCAGAAAAAGAGGCAGAACCAGGGGAAGTACCTCCCCAACGGAAGGCCCTGGGCCAGAGACGGGGAGACCGTAAGCAACACTTCCATTTAAACTTTCTTCTAAGCTAGTCAAGTTTTGAGCTGAATGCTGCGCTGTTTGCATGACTTCACTATTTCTGAATCTTACATTGTTTTCCCAGGGAGGAATGACGCTCGCGTATGACCCCGCAGCATTACAAAATGGGTGAGTGGTATGTAGGGCTTGAGTTAAACCACAGGCAAAAAGAGCAGCGGCTTAATTCTCATACAATGCTGCCCCCTGCTGGGGAGACTAAGTTATGTTTTTTCGTCATGATTTATTTCCTTCACTAAGATATAGATCCCTTTCAGAGTATATCAACTTTGCAATTGTAAAAAAAAAGCAAAACAACTACAGTTTATTCAAAAATAGCACAAACACTAATTTATGTGCTCATGATTTAATCCTGGTGGCATGCATTTTTTGGGTGACACAATGTATGTCAGTAAACATTATTTGGATGTGACCTTGTATTGTGATCACTCAGTCATTTATGAATATTTTTGACTTCCAACCCCTTCTAAATGTTCAGTGGCATCAGACCGATCCGTACTTCTATAGTGTTCATTTATTTATTCCGCACCCCACTCCTTCGGACAGGACATATCCTAAAAGTGACTATGAAGAAAACTGACTGAACTGTATATACATACACTTAAAATTTCCAGGTGAATATCCCGTATGGCCGAATTAGAGCTCTGTATTAGTCAAAAAGTGGTGACAATTTATTTTCGGTACTTTTTTTATTTTTTTTTTATTTTTTACAATAAGTTTCCCTAAGGGCAGCACGGCGGCGCAGTGGTTGGCGCCTGTGCGGCACAGTTCTGGGGTCATTAGATCAAACCTCCTGTGTGGAGTTTGAACCACCACATGTTATCGTAACCCGCGGGACATTTTTGCTCCCGAGTGCTAACTTTTCAATAGTCTCTCTTTGATTGAAAATGCAATATGCATAAAAATGTGCATCGTATTTTCCTGCATGCCTCGAGGGTTGTATGATTAATAATTTAAAAGTAGTTTCACTTTTTTTGTGTGTAAAAATGTTTACCTGTATTTGCAATGTTTGCTGTTAGATTTCATGTTACGTTTTATAAAATTTTGTGTTTTTAACCTCGGTGCTAACCCAGTTGTAAGCAACCTGCACCTTAAGAGCCACCTTTGGCCCCTTAGTGGTGCCCTAGTGGTACTCTGGAACATTTTCAGTGAACCAGAAAATGGAAATTTGTGGGGCGGGTGGAGGTGGGGTTAATATTGTGAACGTTTTCAAAGGCTTTACAAAACATTTTGAAGAACTATTAAATGGCTAGCTTTTAAGTAAGAATATCCTTTTGGTTTTAATTTAAAACTATGTTTATTGAAGGTTTCATATTTTTTGTGGCTCCGGACAATGTTTTTTTCTTTTGTCTGTTGTGGCTCTCTCAACCTTATTGGTTGCAGATCCCTATGCTAACTGTTAAATTCCATTCACTGGGGCTAAAAATGTTTAGGAATGTTGCAGTTAAGAAACACCGACGCACCACATGCAAATGTAATCCTATTTCCTCAAACAGCGAGTCTACGACTTCTATTTTAAGTAAATTAACATTGGGATGTATGTTTCCTCAATGTTCTCTGGTTGATTAACGGTAGATCAAAGCGGCGCTGCCACGAGCGGCTTCCTTTTCCAGCAGCTGCCCTATTGTTTTATTGTCTGCTCCTATCTTCGGTGTTTTTTCTTCCCGTTTTGACAACTACACTATGGATTACTTCTATCCTATGGACATGGGTTTTAACGCACAAGAAATGCGTGTATTCAAGGAATTTCAACTCCTTGCCCTGAAGAATTCTCGTGCCGGCGTGATGAAGGGGCCTATCGTGGAAGAGGAGCCGGAGCTAGTGAAGCGGCTAGCGGCGTTATGAGTCTTCGGTACCATCCGTAATCATGGTAAATGCGAACTCACGACCAAATAAGATCATCGAGTGCTGGTGGAAAACATCGAAGCGCACAGGGAGCGCAGTTGCTGTGTTCTGCGGAATTGTGGCTCACGTTTAGCATTCCGGACGCTAACGTGTAGCCACCCGGAGCTACCCGGAGCAATCCGGCTTCAACGCCGCTAAACAGAGACACGAAAGCCGGGGGGAATCGGAGAGGAGGCGGACTTGCTAACACGAGGTGGTGTATCCCTGGATTTTCACAAAGAAAAGTTTTCCATCTGCCGCAGGGATGTCGAATTTTTGGACTGGCGTGACGTCATCCACTTCGCTACAAGCACCCCTAGGGCACCATGTTCATCTGTTAATAAACAACGGGGTAGACTGCTGGAAGTGTGAATTTCCCTACGGGGATGAATAAAGTATCTATCTATCTATCTATCTAGTCAGCAAATACAGTTACAGCGGGTGGTGCGCTTTGAGGGTGGCACCTCGCTCTGGTGACATCCAAAGCTGCAGGTCATCTTCTGCAAGATGCGGCTAGTTTTGCTCTTGTGCTTCTCTCAGCATTGTCTTTCAGGCCGGATCATCTCTAATAGTGAGCCTGATCCGACCTACAGGCCGTATGGTTGACACCCCTGGTTAGATTCTTTAAATCCTTGGGGTTTAGCATGAGTAAGGCAATGCTGGGAACAGATAATAAAAGCAGATGTGGTTCATGTTTTACCTCCTTCTGTTTTGACAGCTTCTACTCCTCACCATACAGTCTGGCTCCCAACCGGATGATTGCCCAGACGTCCCTTTCACCGTACATGCATTCTCCTGTCTCATCCTACCAGGTGGCGCATTCAACTCAAACATGAACCTATCAACTCAAATTCATTCAAAAATGCAGAGTACACTAACTTGTTTTTGTTCTCGTTCCTCATTTGTTTAAAGGTGCATAGCCCGTCCTGGATGCACCATCAGTCGTACCTCATGCAGCCTGCTGTGAGTTGCCTTTTTTCTCCCCATAGTTGTTATTTTAGGATTTACAGTGGCTTGCATGGGTCCTGTTGGTCACTCGTGTCGGATTGCATCCGCAGGGTGCAGTTCTCACTCCAGCAATGGATCACGCTATGTCCATCCAGCCTACGTCAATGATGGGACCACTCGCCCAGCAACTAAGCCACCTGTCCCTAGGCAGCACGGGTACAGTGAGTACACGGAATATTTTATTTAATAAATGGCAAAATAAATATTTTCCTCAATAAACAAGCATGCAACTCTGTAAAAAATGTATGTCTTGCAACTTATCAGGGATTTTTCTCCTGCTAAATGTTATTGCACTACTTTCAATTGCACTGTTGTAATAATGCACCATTTCTTATTGCACTATTATTACAACTTAGGCAAGTCTCTAAGCACTATTTTTTAATATTTTTGCCTCTTTATCCTGACTGTCTTTTACATTATTTTTCCGTTTAAAGTCTTTATTGTGTTTACTTTGAAATGCCATGTTTAATCTCGATGCGTACAATGCTCTATTATGCTGTTATCAATGACAACATGGACAATTTCACTCTTTGCGGTATTAAAGAATGCCCTTAAAATTTGATGCTGTGGGCTCTCATAATACTAACTCCATTTTCTACAAATCAAATGGAAACTTAACCATAACAAATTCACATATTTGGATCAAAAAACTTTTATGAAAAGAAAGAACTTGGTTCCGGGGGGAAACTTGGACTTCTTACAGAAGAATATTTTTGGTGAAATAGAGGAAAACGATCTTTTTGGAAACTGTCTTATTTTTACAAGAAAGTTATGCAATTGTGTGCTATATGAATATTTTATTTTAAGTGGTGGAAGAAAAACAAATTTTAACCAATGAATTTCAGAAATAGATTATTTTGAAAGATGTAGTTTATTCTGAAAGCAAAAACAAAAGATAATACCACTGTAGTGACTGATATCAAGTCAAGATACTACAAGAATATTTGATCCATATTCACACATTCTCATGCCTATTTTGAAATCTTTTTTCCTCGTTCTTGGTTGTAACACACACTGAACAGGTTGGGCCTCACCTTTTGAATACTAAGAATCTTCTAAAGTGTCCTATGCAATTCGATAGAAAATAATGAAATATGAATTTTCTATGAAAACTACAAAAATCAGGAGCAAATGAAGTAATTATTTTTACAAAAATGTTGATTGTCACCAATATTGATCGTTATTTTCATACCAAATTTGTACCATGAAGGTATTAATGATCAGTACTTTGTTGTTTGCAGTTTTTTGTGATATAATTTTCAAACAACCACTTTCATGCTACTAGGGAAAAAGGTTCTTGTTTATCTGTTCATTAATTCTGAAATAGCATTTTTAATATTTAGCAGCCCTGCAATATCTGCAATACCCAATACCTACTATCAGAGCTCTTCATCCACCAAAATAATATATTTTTTAATATACTTATTATTGTGAATTTTTCTCTGCACACCTTCTTATCATTCAGAGTACTAACACAATTTGCTTCCTTTCTTCTTCCACACAGTATATTCCGGCCAACACAACTATGCAGGGGACCTACATTCCCCAGTACACCCCAGTGCCTCCCACAAGTGTCCCAGTGGAGGTATTTTAATTAGATATATTCTCTATGTATTCGAGTAACAATATTGGCTTGCCCACAGTATTATTTTTTAGTTTTATGAAATGGGCCAATGCCCTGCAAATGGCCGGAAACCAGTTCAGGGTGTCCCCCTCCCCACTGCACAAAGACGGCTGAAATGGGCTCCGGCACCCCCGCGACCCTAGTGAGGATAAGCGGTGCGGATAATGGATGGATGGAAATGGTCCAATGTCACAATCAATCAATCGCCATGTTGATGTCTACTAAAAACATGAAAATGCAAATTCAATTATTGTTCCTGGTATGATTTATGTTCTGATAAACTTGTGACATTAACATTATTATGTCAAGCTATTTTGTGGCTTCATAAGTTGTTTTTCATGCCAATTCCGAGACCATATAGAATACATTTGTGTTGCTAATGTTTTGGACAATTGTATTCATTAGGCATAGTATTCTGTAGATCGTCTCACGCAGTCAGTGTTCCTGCCTTTCTCACTTGGTCTCATTTACAAGTTAATTTTCAAACGCATGAAAACAAAACAAGATTTCAGCTGTATGAAAGCGTTGTAGTGTAGTTCTCCATATGGGGCTGTTATTCCCTGTGTGTGTTGTCACTGATTTGATTAGGTATAAATGGTAAAGGGAACATGCAGGATGAGCAGCAATGTCACCAAGGGAATAAGAGCACCATATTTATTAACGGTAGCATAAAAAGTGTAAATATTGAGGTTTTTGATGGGGAAACATCATTAAACAACAAGTTCTGCTTTTGAAGACACACAGAGAAAGCTTATTTAATAATTAGTCAATTGTTTTACAGGAGAACGGTGGTCAACAACAACAGGTTGCCATGGAACCTCCCACAGAACACACAAACTACTCATATCAACACACTAAGTGAAGCTAAGGTAGGATTTTACTATTTCTAGTACTCCCAAACTTAGTTTGTTATGTGGCTTTTTATCATTAGGTGCCTCTACAATGAACATAGATTGTTTAACGAGATACCATACAAAGAATTATTTTGCGAGTTACAGCCAAAATGGGGTCTGTTGGTGTGACACAGTGACTGTAAACTGAAGTTAAAATTGTGTCCTCTATATACTCGACCGATCCCATTATTAGTGTCTCAACTTCACACGTGAGACAATCGGCCATTAAGTGATTGCGCATCTCTTTTTTATGTCCAAGCCACTTGTACACACCAAAGAATTCATATATTTCTTGCGAGCTATAGGTTTCCGACCCCTGTCCTCGTAGCTTGAATGTACAAAATCATAAATAGTATTTTATTTTCAAATCACTTACTGTATTATGTTTTTTTCCAGGTCCATGTAGGTGGAGCTGAGGCCATGTGAAGAATCCAACCAATCAGGGTTCTACTAGAGGAGAACTCTGCTCCATACGGTCACCAAGTATTTGGACTTGAACACGGATGACAAAAGGAACGTGTGCAAGAGAGTGAGGAAAGTGTGAGTGTGCGCGAGTGTGTTTATTTCTTTTTTCCTCCATTTCAAAGAAACAAGACAACCCTTTCATCATCACTCGTCGAACTACCAAAGGAGGTAATCTTCTCCACAGAAGATCTATTTTGATAACCGAAACAACACGATAAAATGTTGGGGGGAGACAAAAATTAGTGAGGACGGGAAAAAAAGGAAAAAAAAACGAGTTATTTTTATGCACGTAATATAAAAAAATCTTATTTTTAAAGGAAAAATTGCATTCTGGGTGTTTCAGAGTGTTTCAAGGAAAAGAGTTCAAACACAATGTGTCTTTTATTTTTTTGTAAAATATGCAAACTTTTGATTTCCTGATGTCTGTTGTTTGACGTTCAACTTGCAGCAGAGAGGCAACAGTTTTTGTAGGTGGAAAATGGAAAACAATTTTGCTGGATGCCGTTATATCAAATGTGGGAGGCAAACCGTTTAAAGTTACTTCTTCCTCCAACTGCTGCAGAGATTTCTAGTCATGCACCAATGATAGAAACGCATTTTATTTATGAGTTTTAAATCCTTTTTTTAATGAGTGAACAAAAGACAATCAATTATTTTTATTTATATTTGACTTCTTTCTTTTTTTCTGCAGATTTTTTAGACCATTTTAAAATAAAATAAAGAAAATAAGACGTTATTTTTTGGGTAGTATCTTCAAATACTACAGAGAAGCCACTGAGGTATAAGCTGACATTTTTTGCCGCATTGTACTGTTGACCCTTTTTGCTAACCTTAAGCTACAAGTATTCACCATTGGAATAGGATGTAACCAAATGAAAAATGTCCTCAAATGAGACGAGTACAGTTCATTATTTACGAATGTCAAAATCCAAGTGCTGCAATTTCTTAGATTTTGTGTCAAATGGATCATGAGAGAGACACAGAGCTGCCAAATACATAGGTAAAATTGTGATGCAAACGGTAGAAATGTTGTTTTTTAATTGTAATTTCTCTACTTAGAGATATTTAACTTGTTTTCTAGTCAATTAAGAAAAAAATATTTTAATATTTTTTATGTTTTATCATCTGTTTCCAATGCATCTGCATAAAACTTCAGTTACATCAAAATATGACAAACTTAAAACATTTATCAAACTGTTTAAAGGGACACTGTGTATTATTTTCTGCCTCCTAGTGGTTAAAACAAAAAACCACTCACTAAAAAAAAACAATATTGTTTTAATTAGTGCCCTGTGTCTGGCTGGCAACCAGTTCAGGGTGTCCCCTGCCCACAGCCCGAAGATAGCTGGGATGGGCTCCAGCACCCCGTGACCCTACTGAGGATAAACTGCAGATAATGGATGAATGAATGAAGGTTTTAAGTAGTAAGAAAAAATACATGAGCTATCATATAAATGTGCATTTCTTTAAATACTCATAGCCCCAAAAAATGCATTTATTTTACATAGCCTGAAGATAAAAATGAGAAGAAAAATCGAACAGTTGGGTCACTTACAGTAATTTTTAATCTTCATGGTTTTTTGTGGCTCTTGTTTTTGGTAACATTACACTATACAGTGACTTCTTGCGATAAATATTACACAGTGTCCCTTTAAAGCACACTTATCCGCAAAACAACAATTCTTCTACGTTACAAGCTAGCATCCTCTTCTCCTTTGCCAAAAGAAGTGTTACAGACCTCACAATGAGTAACCTGGTCCCGGAAGATAGTTTGTCTGTTTTTGTACAGTAGAAGGAAGAAGAGTTGATAATTATTTTCTATTCATCAGTATATCGCATTTTCCCTTTACACTCACAGCTCTTCACTGGATTACTTAATTCACCATACAGATTCGAAAATTCAATACACATAATCAGATTTACAACAAATGATGAAACAAAAGACATTCGTACAACCAGCGTTACTTTTAACAAAAAAAATAATGTTTTACACTTGCCTTTTTCTCATAGAATGTTTCTTTTATTAACTTCACAATTCTACTGCAAGGCTGAGCACATGAACAATCGACTAAAAACGTGTCACCTACTCTTTTTCTTTTTTAACCTTCAGTAGTTGGCACAGATGTTCGCTAAAAACACATAAACAGAATTTATGTTTCACTTGAAACTTAATTCCGTTCTTAACAAAATCGAAATAAATGCCCTGAGGCCATACAAAACATAAACAAATTGATCACCAAACCAAAATATGTTTATTGTTTTTATTAAGAAAACACACTTCTTTTACAATTCAAACTGTTCCCCTCACAATTTTCAAAATATTTTTTATAAACACTTTACTAACATACTTTTTATCCTGTCTTCCGTTTGCAATCGCAGCTGATAATTGTTGGAAAATATCAAAACGCAGCATACCGTGCACAGGCGACATATTCTCTCTAGTGGTTTATTCGCAAATCACACTCTGACATTCCCTCCAGAAAACCAATTAAATTGGCTTTTTTCTTATCATTTAAAAAAATAATACATTTAAAGTTTGTGTATTTTTAGATCTCACCCAAGCTCCGCCATTTTCCATGCCTAAAGGCAGTTTAACCCTTTTTAATGTTTTAAGCGCAAAAAAAGTCTGTGACTTAAATTCATGTGCTACATTTGTTTTTTGAAAAACTTGAATTTTCGGAGTACCCCTTGTTATCATCCATAAGAAGTAAATTCAGTTAATTTCCACACAAAAGATTCGACTTGTGCCAAAACTCTGGTTACATAGCTAGCAGAGCAACGGAACTCGTTTATGAATTAAGTACTTCCAGTGTTTAATTTTTACATTTTTATCTCACTTGTAGCATATTGTGTGGTAAAAGAAAACACTACTAAAGGAAATATACAGTATACTAAAAGCAACAAAACGTCAGCACTGCTAGCTAATACTGGAGTGGATTCGGAACTAGTAACATTTTCTGTTTTGAAAAAACTAAACGACTAATGGATGGGAAACTACTATCCATTTGCATTAAAACAAACTCTATTAAAGATACATTTCAAATTGTGTTGAATAAATTTAGTTTAGCCCAGCTGAAAGTCCCAACTTACATAGCTAGGATTTGCCACTAGCGGGAGTACATGTTAACCGAGCTAAGGGCTAACGACAGAGTGGCTTTTGGGCACATTTTGTAAGCTAGGCAGCTCACAAAAATGATAGTGAAACTACTACCTACATGTATAAAAAATGACTTCTGTTGAAGATACTTTGAAAATTGTTCTGAATAAGTATAGCTCAATTGAAAGTCCTAACTTTAACCTTTATGAACTAAAAGGAGCGGGAGATTATCTTGCTATGATTAGAACAAGAATACTTACTTACACAATAGGCTGGTGGACCGGCTGAAAATAGCTCACAAGTGATGGGTCCTTTGATTTTCCTAGGAAATTTGATTTCTAACTGGCATGAGAAATAATTGACAGGATGAGTTTCTTTGAACACATCCATTATTGTCAAATTTCTTATCATGGGGCGGCAGTAGCTCAGGAGGTAGAGCGCTCGTCTTGGGATCGAGGGATCCCAGTTCGAATCCCGGCTCGTCCGTGTTACATGTCGAAGTGTCCTTGGGTAAGACACTGAACCCCTAATACCCCCAATAAGCAGGTTAGCGCCTTACATGGCTGCAAGGCCGCAATTGGGAAATGTGGAGCACATTGTAAAGCGCTTTGGGAAGTCATTGACTTGAAAAGCGCTATATAAATGCAGATCATTTCATTTCATTATCATTTATCTATGTGAATCACTCAGTGGCATTAAACAAGGTGGATGTTTTAGCAGTTGACTCAGCCTATTTTAACTCTCATTCTAATTATTACAACTCAATGATAACATTAACAGCAGAGTCAAAAGCTAGTTTTTTGTTTTAGAAATGCATAAGTAACTAGCCTTTCATGCTAATCCGTAACAAAAAGGTAGCTCTTGCTTCCAAAAGCATGGTGACCCCTGCGTTAGCGAAATACATGCTAACCGAGTTAAGGGGCTAACAACCAGGGTTGGGTAGGGTTACTTTAACTGGATTACTTTCAATTACTTTTGGATTACTCCAATACCAAATATGCTAATAAAAGACAAAATAAACTAAATATGAATAAAATGATGACTCACAACACATGGTAAGCTTTCTCTCCTGGCTTTGATCTCTTTGATCTCCGGCAAAACTAACATAAAATGCGACCGAAACAAAATGAAAATAAATCCAAGCAGCTTGCCAACATCATTTTTGCCGTTCCATGTCTTCCGTTACTCCCCAAACCTGCACAAAATTTAGTAATTTTATTCAGATTTAGTTTCTTTTGTCTTTTATTAGCATATTTGGTATTGGAGTAATCCAAAAGTAATTGAAAGTAATTCAGTTAAAGTAACCCTACCCAACCCTGCTAACAACTAAGCATATTTTTGGGCTATTGTTTGTACACTTGCTAGATGTTATATTATAGGGCCATGGTATTTAGACAAATACATTATTGCTATGCTAATGCATACCCAAATATTGTCTCCCAAAACTTTCTTAGCCGAGGCAATAAGTTAAAGTGAAATAACTACTGCAAAAACTAAAATGTCCGAGTATTACTATTGCTTCATTTCATTACGTCCTATTCCATGATAAGGTGAAACTCTGAAGAAAAGGGTTGCTTTCATAAGGGGCAAAGGCCAGGGATTCTTTACTGTTCCTAGCGATCTGGGGGGTTTTAATGTAATCTGTATTTACCGCGGGCTGTAGATCAGCATGACGCCCTTTAAAGTTCCCCACAGCCACGTTGAGAAGTGGTTTTAAGCGGTTTTAAGCGACTCGTCATTTAATCGGTCACGGGGAGGAAGACGTGCACCTGTAAAATGACTGCATTGATAAATCAACGCGTAATATGAGGGAATTCTGATGGAACGCTTACGAACGAGGCAGGTCTTTTCTCAACGCTGCTGTTGTCACCTGTCTTTGCATTGTTTTGTTGACGCTTTTTGTACAGAGTTGTTTCTTTTTTGACTGTCACTTGAAAACCTTTCGGAGCTAACTTGCCTTATTTTTTGATGATTTTAGAACTAGAGACTTTTATCTGTAAAGGAATCGAATTTCACGTTAGGTTGTAGGTTTATTTGTGCCGATTACTTGCTGGACTTTGTTTTTTCTCGTTTTGGTTCAGAAGAATCCTGTTTCTTTTGTACTGATGTTGTGCCGTTGAGCCTTTTTGTAAAAAAAAAAAACAACATCAAACAAACACAAAAAAACCCCAACTAAACAAAGAAAAATAGAAGCGTTTGCTGGTGAACAGCTGAACCAAACCCTGACTTTGTATGCTGACTCGAAACATTCATAGTGACGCTGCATCAGTGTCGTTGCTCGACCTCTGTCCTTGCTACAAGCCATTGTATCCACATAAGCTTTTCTTTGCAAACTGTAAACATTTTGGCTTTAAAATTCCTCTTGGTTTTTAAAAGATGAAGCTCAAGTGCCATCAGGGAAGGTATGCATGCCTCTTTTCCACTATTCATTACGAGGACCGCTCGAGAAGTCTTTCCTTAGGTTGTGGTGCAAACTGTCTCAAAATAGTTCATGTAAAACTGGAAAAAGCTGTTGAAATAACCCATGCTGGTCGGGTAACCAAGATAAGAGGATTTGTGTTGATTTCAAGATTGTGTTTGGGACCCGAGGGAAGTAAAATATATGTAATATACATATATGTGTATATATATATATTTATTTTAAGGGGGAAAAAACTTCAATAAGAAAGAACTGAACCTAAAATGAGCAATGTTTTCAGCCAATGCGGGATACATTCTATTTTGCGGTGGGTGGGTGTATTGATCCCCTAACCACTAGGGTCGTAGGAGCACCATTTCCTGTGGTGTGTCTTGGGATAGCACAGCCTGGTGGCGCCCATCCCTTTTCTGCACGACACAAAAAAATAAACGGGTCAATCTGACTGTTTAATGGAAAAGAGGCATTAATATTTTAGTAAGTGATAAAAAAAGTCATCAACACTTCCTAATTTTAGCGAAGCCGTGATGTTTTTCTGTTTGTGTGTATAAACTGCCTAAAAAAATCCAAGGGATTGTCGTTTAACAAATATGGACAAAGCATGAAAATCCATCGAGTTGGACATAAGATGGTATTTTTTATTTAATTTTTTGGGTTGGGGATGCAAAAACACACAACGATTTGCTCTTTTTTCCTATTTGTTTGTTTTCTTTATGTGCTACGTTGTTTATTTGTGCAACCAAAGATGTTTTTCCTGTCACCCTTTGAGGACCGATCCTGCCATATGTAGAAATAAATTGGAAAATGAATAAATACCTATGAATATATGCCATATAAATAATTGAAAGCCTAGATAAATCACGTAATAACTAGATATATGACATGCAATTCTGTCGTACATTTCGATTTTTATTTTCTAGTGTATTTTGTTTCAAAGTACAAAAATTCAACAAAGAACATGACAGTACACAATAAAATACACCACAGTATACGCAACAAAATTTGAATGAAATAATAAATGACTAAATAAATAAATCCTGAAAATAAATTATCACTCATAATTAAATGAATAAATTCCATTTATGTCATTTATATGAGATGTATTTATCCTGTCACATATAATTGTAGATATTTATTATACAATTTTCTTTCTACGTCTAGCAGTCCGTCCTCCATATTCCACCACACATTCACGTTGCTCTCAACAAGATGCTTTCATTCGATACCGAATGGCGTTTTCATGCACTCAGAATCCAAAGTGGTTTTCTTTCCATTTGGGAAGTAAACAGGAAGTCCCACGCTTATTTACCGCTTATCGGGGAGAATGCTGCAGTGCACGCTCCTAGAAAAAACTCGTGGGCTTAGAAAGCTTCCAGGAGGAGCACCATGTGCAGTGAGAGCACATTTTGTATATAGTTTTTTTTTTTTCACTTTTTCTGTTATTTTTTTCCCTTTGTGTGAATGTGTTTTTGTGATTTTTTTTTTCGTGTTTTATAAACAATCTAGATCACAAAGAGGCTAGCAAGCCGTCTGCATCTAAGGCGCCATGAAGGAGTAGGTCATGGGAAATGTTTCTATAAAAATGAAATATTCAATCCAACACACACGGAAAGGATTTTGGAACTATGAAATGACTACTTTGTTACAACGCAGTGTTTATTTATTTTCTACCAAATTAGAAGCGAACCTAACGTCACGGTTTTATGATGCCGGGAAAAGAACCCGCGTCGAGAAGAGCTGAATTGTGGTACATCATACTCTGTTCAGTTTCTCGCCATGCACTTATTTGTACTTAAAAACGATTTCATAGCAGTCATCCTGACAGGAATCGATGACTTGTTTCATAGCTTCAAAATATTTTGCTGCTAAAACAGGATATTGCAACAGGTTGCAAGAAGTGAACCAGTTTGCGTTTTCTAAATCTCGAAAGAATCCTAATTTCTAGAAGTATTGTTATACATACAGTGCCTAGCAAAGTTTTACCCCTCCCCCTGAACTTTTTTCATATTGCTGCATTTCAGACCTCAAACTTCAAGCTAAAAAAATGAATATACTTTCTAAAAATCATTTAAATATGAGACACAATTGTAAGTAGGAGTTGCAAAACTATTGTCCCCCTCTGAGTTAATACTTTGTACAAGTTTTGTACAAGCTGCTGCGATCACAGCCTCAAGCCTTTTTGGTTATGTCTCTATAGGTTTTGCGCATCTTGAAACAGAAATATTTGTCCATCCTTCCTTACAAAACAGCTCAAGTTTATTAAAGGTGGAGTGCGTGGTTTGAGGTGTCCTTAAAAAATTAAATATTTTCTCTATTTAGTATGTGTTAATAATGCCGAACGTATGTGAGAAGACCCCGTGTGCTAAATATTCCATTGCTTTTATATGACATTTATTAGGTCTTTTTGGGGCGGAACAAACCCCTAAAAAGATGAAAAAAGAAGAGTCAATTGGAATTCACCAATCAGCCGGGGGCACACGTAGACAAAATCTTCAAATCAAAACAAACTGTGGAGATAGAGTTTTCTTGCTTTTAGCAACTATTTACATTGAAAATAAATTCATCAATTAAATCGTACTCTGAGGAAAGAAATGCCATGTACTTGCACGCAAATCATTTGTTACTCTGGAGCCATCTCCTGGCTTAACGTGATTGCAGCCTTACGTTTTCAAATCGCGCACCCCACTTTTAAGCTGTGATGGTGATCGTTTTTGCAGAGCAGTTTTCAGATCTTTCACAAATGCTCTGTAGAATTGATGTCTGAACGTTGGCTTGGCCATATTAACACTTATATTGTTGGTTTAAGCTAACCAAAGGCCAAATAATGTGGCTAGGCACTGTACATATGAAAACAATAAAAAAAACCTTCGAATCAGATTTAGAAAATGCGTGGGTCGCCTCTCGCCTCCTGCTTGCGAACAGTTTTCTTATTTATACAAGAACTCTTTTTGTACAGTTTTGTTAGAGCAAAGAGCTTTTGATATTTCTTTTTTTTTTTTTTGCAAAGCCACTTGGCTACTGTTGTCTTCCTGTGCCAGAGTTTTTAAAAGTTGTTACTTGTTGTCATGTTTTTTTCTAAAGATTTGATTCTAAGAACAGATTTTCCTTTTGTCTTGGTTTTGTCTATGAATTTGAAAATGTTGTAATTTTTCTTTTTTAAATAAAAACCATTGTTTTGGTGATAAACGTTAGTGTGGCTGATTTCCATACAATTGGTATGTTTAACATGCAGGGAATAAGACGACGGAAAACAGATTGAGTTTGATTTAATTCCGAAACAAGCTTCTGTCTAAAATGTATCAGCCTCCCAGAGTCATCCTGTTTTGTACTTATAAGGACAGCATGGACAGATCC
Source organism: Urocampus carinirostris (assembly GCF_059441175.1). Taxonomy (NCBI): domain Eukaryota; kingdom Metazoa; phylum Chordata; class Actinopteri; order Syngnathiformes; family Syngnathidae; genus Urocampus; species Urocampus carinirostris. The sequence continues at coordinate 28,815,404 of NC_142354.1, read as the reverse complement.
CCAGCGTTAGACCATTAATGCCTAATGCCTGCTCTTCTAAAAACCTTGACACATTCTCTGCCCCTGGTAAGCCTTTCTATTCATCCTGGATTATTTATTTTTTTAGTCTTTATTCCAATTCCTCTGTCTGCGAAGCACCTTTTGTTACTTCCCTTGCGTACGATAAAACTGTCGACATGACGTGTGTGTCCGTGTTTGGATTCTCTCAGCCAAATACAACAAAGTTAACCCTAAATAGCTATAAACCCCCTCTTCCTAATCACCTAAACATTCAAATTGTACATTAAACTATGTTAATAAGAGAAATACGATATCAACGAAATTACTTTATTGAGCTACTCGGCACTCATAAAACTACGACTTACAAAAACAGCACAGACTGATCCCCAAAGTCGGATTGTTGACGTTTCTGCCTGTTATGCCTCCTTTTCTCCTCGTGAGACTTTTCATTTATTCAGCCTTGCATTATCAGACTGTGTTTTTGTTATTCCATTTTCTCACTCTGCGGAGCTCCTTTTGTTATTCCCTTGCCTCCATTAAAACTGTCTACGCGTATCCGCATCTGTATCCTCTCCGCCAGTTACAACAAAGTTAACCCCAAAAAGCTATAAAACACATCTTCCTGATCACTAAGTAGACGTTCAAGTAGTAATTTTGCATAAATATACAGTAATAAGTAATACCTCTTCTGTTGCTAACCAAGGTGTATACAAGGTGGTGAGGGAGCACGAGAGAGTACAATAATATAAAAAATAGAAGAGTGCAGGGTCAGGTATGTATGGCTGGAAATGCACATGCTTGACTGGGATGAGGTAATGCTGGCGGTGAGCGGTTTCGAAAAGTTGGCCCTCTAGTGGTAGTGTCTGGGAATTCTCGTTACTTGGACTTTCTCTCATATGTCGGGCAAGATTTTTGCCCGAAAGACATCTCATATCTTGAAATTCTCGTAACTGGAGTAGCTCTTATGTAGAGGGGCCGCTGTATACCCAATATTACGCGCAGAGAAGTCCGATTGACATTTTCGTCCGACAGCAAGTACAAATATGCCTCGCTACTTCGCACGTCGGTAATTGCTTGTTCACTCCTTTGCAGATTTTGAATTGCATTGTTCTTTAATGGGCAGCACGGCGGCGCAGTGGTTAGCGCGTGTGTGGCACAGTTCTGAGGTCATGAGATTGGACCTACCTGTGTGGAGTTAGCATGTTCTCCCTGTGCTTGCGTGGGTTTCCTCCGAGCACTTCGGTTTTCTCCCTCGTTCCAAAAACATGCATGTTAGGTTAATTGACCGGTCCAAATTGTCCCTAGGTGTGAATGAGCAAGTTAGTTGTCGGTCTCTGTGTGCCCTGCGACTGGCTGGCAACCAGTTCAGGGTGTCCCCTGCCCACTGGTCGAAGATAGCTAGGATGGGCTCCAGCACCCCCGTGACCCTACTGAGGACAAGCAGTGCAGATAATGGATAGATGGATGTTCTTTAATGTCATTGATATCAATGTATCGTTCATTGTGGTCAGAGAGAGCACGCAGCAAATGCTGCACAGGGCAGATCGTATGGGCGGGCATAAGTGTCTCTGATAGGCTGACTGACAGCATACACCCAAAATCCGGGGTATGCGTAGTCAACATCTTCGAATCAAAACATTGTGAAGAAAGCGGCTACTAGCTTTTAGCGGCCATTTACTCACCACCTAAATCAGACACTGACGAATGTCAGAAATAATGTTCAGTGGATTATCGGGTTCCAGAAGCGATGTGGGCAGCGTTGGAGAGAATGCAATAGCGGTGCTGCAGGTCCGGCCTTCTGCTATGGCTAAGCTAACAACCTTCACAAACTTCTCCTGCGGAGTTTTTGTTTCGTATGTTTAGTCCCAGTGTAATATGGGTAAGGTCTTTAATATTTGAGAATGCATAGTATACATTTGTATGAATTTGTTTATTGTTAAATTATTCAACAAACAATTGGATTTTCTTTTTAATGTTTTGTATATTAGAACATTCTTTGTTTTGTGCTCTATTTTTGATCGGTCCAAAGTTTCCAATAGTAGAATAAAAAGGAGGAAATTAAAAATTAGATTCATCAATTAAAGAAAAAAATAATCGGCCGAGGCAGCACGGCGGCGCAGTGGTTAGCGCGTGTGCGGCACAGTTCTAAGGTCTTGGGAACCTCCTGTGGGGGTTCAAATCCAGCAACCGGACTTCCTGTGCGGAGTTTGTATGTTCTCCCTGTGTTTGCGTGGGTTTCCTCCGGGCACTCCGGTTTCCTCCCACATTCCAAAGACATGCATTTCAGGTGGATTGGCCGGTCCAGATTGTCCCAAGGTGTGAATGAGCGAGCGAGTTGTCTGTCCCTGTGTGCCCTGCGATTGGCTGGCAACCAGTTCAGGGTGTCCCCTGCCCACTGCCTGATGATTGCTGGGATGGGCTCCAGCACCCCCTGACCCCACTAAGGATAAGGGGTGCAGCTAATGAGATGAAATGAGATAATCGGCCGATTCATCAGTTATTAAAATAATCGTTAGCTGCAGCCCTAGTGCAAAAGACACCACAGAAAATTACAGGAAATCTTCATGAACTAAAGAACAACTCACAGATTATTTTATTTCTTCATCCTGCTAAAGGGAGTACCAGAGTCGGCTATTATGTCACAAATCTTACCAAGCCATTAACCACAAAAGTGCACACATTTTCACAAGGCAGACACTCAGAAAGGTGAGGTTGTACAAAAAATGTTTTTTTTGTTTGACAAGCGCTTGTTTGCCCGAAGAGTTCAGCATCGAAAAGGAGTCGGAGCTTCAGTCGCGCCCGCCTCCAAAAATCTGTAAGAGGAAGCTGAAAAGGTAAATGATGTCCAGGTAGATGCTCAGCGTGGCAAACACGTATTCTTCAGGACTGATGCTGAAGCGCTTGTTTCCTAACAGCATCTGAGTGTCGAATGCCAGGAACTGCAAAAACAGAAAGTTCAATTTCAAACAACTCATGTTTAGGACTTCAAAGGGGGACAGTTACGGTCTCTGAGACATAAAATGAATGCTATTTGTCCCGCCAGTTATGTTGACCACAGTATAAAATTAATTTGTACACCAGATGATGGCAGTAGCCCTTTGGCCACATTGCCCTTGTGTCACAGGCCAGAAACGGAGACAGGGCCCAGTAGCGTTCGTTGACTCAGTTTTATTGATAAAGAGAGAGAGCAGGGCTTGCTTCCACGATCCAACGATCGTCGGACACGGGTTGCTGATGACAGTAACACGGAAGTTGCACTTCCGTGTCGAGCGAGGATAATCGTAGGCAGCAGGACGGGACAGCAAGGACGGTATCGAATCCAGAAACGGGTCGGCAACAGGTATCAGGCAGGAGAAAACAGGGCAGGAAAATGTCGGAAGATATGAGCTTGCCTAGCTGGGAGCATAGGTTTGCAGACGGTCTGACGGCTTCCACTTGGTGCCCTAAATCAGCAATCATGAAATCAACTATCCATACTGAGCGAGTACTTGGATCGGATTGATACTATTGTCTCGGGACCGATACTGTTTTCCCATTTTAAATATCACTACAACAATGTTGTTAGTGGGTTGTGGGAGTTTTGGGGTTTTTAAGGGTTATTGTTCTATCCTCGTTATTCATTATCCATTATCCGTTATCGGTCAGTTCATAATACGCTACAAAGCCAAGGAGCCGGGACTCTTACTCTCAGCCAAAAGGCCAAGCTAAGGTCCTAGCCCTAAAGCCTTGCTGCGATCATTGCGAATGCACCGTTCCCGGAGGTACTGCAATACCGGGCCGATGCTTGGAGTGGACAGAGCAGCGCTCAGGCACTGGGACAATTCTAGAACCACAGTACGGGTTGTAAGACTATACAAATAATTACATTACAACTTTCATGTTCGATCCAGTTGTGTTTACACTCTAATTCAGGGTTGTCAAACTCATTTTTACTCGGGGTCCACACGATAGAACAAAAATTCTCTCAGGGGCCGGACTAGTCGATTTAGGAGAAAGAAAAAAAGGGAGAAAGACATAAGAGAAAGAGAGGGAGAGAAAAAGAGAGAGTGTGAAACAAGGAAATAGAAAAAGGGAGAAAGAGAAAAAGAGAACGTAAGAAATAAAACAGAAATAGTGAGAGACGGGGGAAAGAAAGAAAGAGAAAGAAATAAATCAGAGAAGAAATTGAAAGCGAGAAAGAGAAAAGGCAAGAAAAGAGGAGAGAAACAGAGAAGGGTAGAAAGAGAAAGGGGGAAAGCAAGAGAGAGAGAGAGAGAGGGAAAAGAAAAAAAAGGAAGAGAGAGCAAGAGAAGGTAAAAAAACACAGAGCGAAAGAGACAAAGAGGAACAAAGAAAGATCCTGCTCGTATATCCAATATCCGGTATCGCCACGTCCGTCTCGTCCTGTCCGGTATCTTGCTCCAGTCTCCAGTATCCGGTATCGACCCCGTCTGTCTCGTCCTGTCCAGTACCTTGCTCCAGTCTCCGTTTTTGATCCCGTCCTGTCCGGTATCCGGTATCGATCCCATCTGTCCCGTCCTGTCCAGTATCTTGCTCGTGTATCCGGTATCGATTCCGTCGGTCCGGCCCTGTCCGGTATCCGGTATCTGTCCTGTCCTGTCAGGTATCTTGCTTTGGTATCCAGTATCCGGTATCGATCCTGTTTGTCCCGTCCTATCTGGTATCTTGCTGTTGTATCCAGTATCCTGTATTGATCCCGTCTGTCCCGTCCGGTATCTTGCTCGTGTATCCACTATCTGGTATCGATCCCGTTTGTCCTGTACGGTTTCGATCTCGTCTGCCTCTGGCTTCCAGTTTTCCTGCGCCTGACTTCTCTGTCTCGCTTCTTCCGCCCAGCGATCACCAAATGCGTTTGTGTACACGCGCATGACTGCCCCATTCCCGTAAAATAAAGCTTGTGTGAAAACGTTACGCGTCTGGGTCCTCCGTTCGGCCCTGACAAATAAATGTATTCAATGTTCTTTCACTGCCACCTTTTAACCCAATGCAGCCACCAACTCAAAAGGTTTGCCCACCCCTGTCATAGGATGTGTACTTCCATGTTTTTGCAAATTAAAATAAGAAACATTTCTCACCAAAGTAAATAGGAGGGCTCCTAAAACCGCATAAATGGCATGCAACCAGGGAACCTGTGAAATGAGATCAATATTACAAAAGTAGGATAGCATGAGTCTAATTTAGGAAACGCGTTGCAGGGCTTGGACTAGATTATCCGCGATCCTAATCAGGGATTAGCGTCACATTTCTCTAAAAGGGAAAGGTCTCATAAATTACGTACGTATCCGAAAGGGACGACGATGGAGAGCATGATGGAACACAACAGCATGACCATGCACATGGAAAACAGGACGCCCTGACATGAAGTAACGTCGATCTGAAAACAGGAAAATGAGAACAATAATTCATACAGCGATACATATTTTGCACACAGTACCCTGGTAAAATATTTTGGGTTTTTTTCTGAGGAACCAAAGAAAATATACTGATAAGTGTATAGTCAAGTAGACTCTAATAAGGAGAGGAGATATCAATGAATTCTGAGCTTGCATGGAGAACGTAGAGGACTGTACAAAAACCCTCAAGATGTGAAAATTCCGACCTGAGACCTTTCTTTTTTTAAATCTCCTGTGTTACAAAAAGTAAAGAACAGCAATGTGATTGGCCAATTGTGACAATGATGTAAATAGGGTATAACAGTCAAAACAACAAACAACAGTAAGCAAAATAATGAACTGAACTGGAGACCTAAATTTAAGAATTTTATTGTATTCTATTGTACAGCTTTTTACAGGCAAATCGTTTATTGTTTCCTTTTGTTCATTAATGATTGATGTTGTTTTTTGTGCTGTGCCTAAATTACAAAAACACAAACGAGTAATAAAAACTAGATTTTTTTAAAATTGTTAGCAGTTAGAACAATCACATTTTTTATATTTACAATAACCTAATAAAATGTAATCTTTTTCAAAAGCTGATTGAGTTCTGCGGTCAGCACACGTTAGAAATAAATACCTGTTATTAGTTCGCTATTTGAAGTATATTTTATTAAATTACTTTGTAAACTATTGTTTCGACTAAAATAAGAAACTAATACGTAAAATGAGCGAAATGCTCTATCATTATTTCGTGTTAAGTAACGTTTTCTTATATTACAAAAAAAAACCAGTTCTTAAAGAATCAAAAATAGGCACATTTACATAATAGTGTCATGATTACAGATGTGATTCATCTGTGCCCGCTCATTTGGCACCAACCGCTGCGGGTTCTAATTGGCCCCCTGTCTCTGTTTGAACCCAGTCCTGTCAATCCCCTGTTGTCAGTCCGTCTGCAAACCTCTGTTTATACAAGGCAAGTCTTTTTCAACCCTGACTCCCGCCTGTCACGTTTTTTATCCCGTTTGTCTCCGGCTACGACCTGTTTTGATCCCGACCAAGTCTGCTCTCTCGTCCCGATTTACAACCCATTTTTGATCCCGACTACGTCCACTCTCCCGTCCTGGCTTACGACTCGTTTCCGACCCCTAACACGTTTTTGCTCTCCCTGTCCCGATTACCGACCTGCTTTTCTGTCCCTGACACCACCATTGCTCGCTACGGAAGATTAACTTCCGTGTTTGGATCACAGTCCAAGTCTGAGAGCGACTTGCTTCCCGCGTCCAGCGAACACCGGATCGTGCGCGCAGCCCTTCCTCTTTCTTTCAGTAAAATGTTAAACGTTACGCAATAGGTTCGTGTTTCCGGTTTGGTCCTGACAAATAGTTATTTCGTGCAGGGCGGCATTAGCTCAGCAGGTAGAGCACTTGTCTTGATCAAAAGGTCAACGGTTCGATTCCCGGCTCCTCCGTGTTATATGTCGAAGTGTCCTTGGGCAAGACACTGAATCCCTAATGCCCCCGATAGCAGGTAGTTGCCTTACATGGCTGACGCTGCTATCAGTTAGTTAGTGTGTAAAAGGGAAAAGTGTGAAGCACATTGTAAAGCGCTTTCGGAGGTCTTCATTGACTTGAAAGGCCCTATATAAATGCAGACCATTGACATTTGTTTCTTATTATTCAAATCAAAATTGTTTTGCAATAATTTAAGTCAGGGGGCACTAAATAGTATACAGTATCCCTTTGAGAGGACACCTTTTTTTATACTACCCCTTTTTCTTTATTTTCACACAGAATGATCAATATTTCTAATATTAAAATCCAATGACTTCCAAATGATTTTTTTAAAGGTGGGTGGTATAACATGAACCATTTTGGGGATTATTTTCGTCAAAATTAGGAGGTGTTTTAATAACCAGACTCATTGGGCAGATTTCAAACAAATTGATCGATTAGCTTGGGTCAGTAAAAAAATAAAAAATTGTATATGCAGATTCATTTGGCATTAAAACAAGATCATTTTATACTTCAACGTATGTTGACTTGATTTGTTCATTGTTATCTTTAAAAGAAAAAATAGAGCTCCTCTGAAGTATGGTCGTCTTTCTTATACTTTGTTATCCAAGGCCCAATTTTTTCATCAAAGAAATTTCAAGGCGACATGCCTACAGAATACATTTATAAAAAGTTTAAGTTCACAATCTATTTCTTTCATTGTGTCTCCAGTTTGCTTTTTTTTTTTTTAAAAAACGTTTTATTTATAAGATGACATTTTTTTTTTTTAATCTTTTTTGAGCCGAGGCACTTTTTTTGTGAATGAAAAGCTGCAAACCGTCATTCGGAAATTTTTATAAATTGATTCCCAGCACTATTTTTGTGTTTTTATGCAACTTAAGCTGTATTTTGGGATTTTACTATACATTTAAACTATATTTTGAGTTTTACTTTATTTTGAAATGGGCGAAAACTATCTGGCGGTGGAACAAACATTCTTTACAAGATTCTAATTGTTTTCATTCGTTTTTGTTTTGTTTAGTAAGAAAAGAGAAAATCAGCAAAATGGTGTGCAATGATTTTACTTTATATTTTTATATGAGTACTTTTTCAGTGCTATCTTAACAGCTTTATCAAACAAAAACTTATTTATACATTTTTCCAGACCACCTGATGAGCAGATGATTAGTATATTTATATAATCTGCTGCCCCCTGCTGGCACGGATGGATGTTACAGTTACTCGACTGATCACTGGAAGAAATCAGAGACACCGAACAATGGCATGCTTTTTATGCAAAGATAAAATTGGGCAATTTCCTGCGGCATATTAGACAAGGTCTCATGTTACACGACTGTACCCTGGCACACTGGTTGAAGAACATAGAGTCAAGTTGACTTTTTCTCACCTTGCTTTGGAAACTGAAGACGGTGACTGAAAAGCAGACGAGGGAGGTGATTCCCAAGCACAGCACCACCGACTTAGTGTTGTAGAAACTGCGGAACACAATTATTGGTATTATATTCTGTACATATAGCGCGTATTCCTCTAGCGAGGCGAGAGGCGACCTGAATATGAACTCACCTCGACACAAATCCCATCATGAAGGCCATGCTTAAAGTCTGTCGGAACAAAAAACAGATACCCGGTAGTTCACACCAGGTACACTCATCCATAATAATGCTGCTTCTATAAAAAAGAATACTCACAAAGAGAACTAACAAAATGATGTTCCAGGGAAATTGCCTCCTGTAGGGAAACAAGAAAAAAATATGTAGCCTGTTTAGAACACCGTTTGCAGATGTCCGGTATTATTATTTTTTTATTCTACGTAATGGTTATTAAAAAATAGAGTTACCTCAAGTCACCGCAGCAGGATAGAGCGATGTAAGTGGCAAAGAACATGAGACTGTCCGAAAAAATCAAATTATTGTTTAAAACGAAACACAACAACAATTTGAGTTAAAAAAATGTTAGAACTTACTAAGATGCCATGTACAAGCTCGGATGAGTCTGAATGTAGAACCTGACGGGTGCACTGTATAGAAGGACGTGGAATTATGACCTGAGCATTTTAAACAATCCCGCGACCCTAATGAGGATAAGCGGTACGGCTGATGAGATGAGATGAGATTTTAAACAATTAGTAAAATTGTTGTTTATTCAACTGTGTTTTCTTAGAAAAAACACAGAAAAAAAATCAGTCTGGTTTTAGAAGCAACCACAGTACATAAATTGCCCTTTTAAAGATTTTAAATTATTTTGGTTTGGTTTGAAAAAAAATTATTGACACTTTTAACAGCAATTAAACACATTTACAATTTCATTATATCATATTCTAACAATATGAGGTTTGAACAATTTTTATCGACACTTTTAACAGCAATTAAACATATTCACCTAACAGCAATTAAACATATTCACAATTTCATTTTTTCATTTTCTAACAATATGAGGTTTGAGCAGTACATTCACAATTTCAATATATATTAATCTAACAATATGAGGTTTAAACAATTTTTATCAACACTTTTAACAGCAGTTTTTGGTTTTTGGTTTGAACAATTTAATTGAACATTTTTTATAGTTCTGGTGCTTTTTGATCTCAGAGCTGCCTTTGATACCTTAGATCACCACATTTTGATAACAGGAAACCTTTTATCCATTTCTTATACTGTTTTGAACTGGTTTTATTCCTACATTGCAGACCCACATTTCACAGTAAGTATGAATGCATGTTCCTCCAGAACCCGTTAAAGTTAAATGTGGGGTTCCCCAAGGTTCAATTGTAGGCCCTGTACTTTTCAAATATATATATGCTTCTCCTTGGGGATGTCATCAAGAGACACTGAGTCAATTTCCACAGTTACGCAGACGACAACCAGCCGCCCCCCAACAAGACCTATAAATACCCTTTTAAAATCCAGGACAAAACAGAGGTCTTAGTCATCAGTCCTGAAAGTCAGAGAGAGAAGCTTTACCAAAACTACAAGACCTTTTACCTTCAATTGGGCTTTTTTTTTTTTACTCCAAGCTCAATTTTATTTCGCTTATAAAAAATATAATTAAGATGGGGTTTTATCATCTAAAGAATATAGCCATAGTCGAGGGTTCTCCCTCAGGTTAACACAGAGGTTGTTAGGATTCTTGTTACGCCCTGCTCTCCGGTCTTCCCAAAAAGACCATTGCCAACTTGCAGCTTCTTCAAATTACAACTACTATATCTTATCTGCTTTAACACAGAATGAAATGCTGCTTTCACTCATCAACCCAGTTTAAAAGTTTTAACTCTGATTTATCTTTGGAGCTTTAATCTCTGAGTTAAAGCTATCCAACTGCTATGACTCAAAAATTAGTTAGAGTTTGCTTTAACTCAGGATTAAACACTGAATTCACTCTTTGACTTTGAGCTTAACCAGCTTTATAAACAAAATTGAAGTCACTAAATAACAAACAAGGTCCTTTCGGGAAGAGAAAAGTTGGGCTGACGACGTCACAGTTCACCTCATTTACAATACATAATATAAAGTGATAAGTAAATAGTTCCAATTAATAAAAAAAACCTTACCAGAATGTGAAAAGACAAACGATTGCCATGGTCACCAAAAGCTGAACCATGAGAATAGCGTAAACCTGTAAAAATAAATAAATAAACAAATAAATAAATAAAAAAACACCTGTCCTGCCATGGGTCAATATTATATATTATTATATTGTTTTGTCCCTGACTACTTCAAACTCTGAGTTTTGTGTTTTTATGAAATGATTTCAAAAGCAAAATCTATCAGTCTTGTTCAAACTCTGGAGGCGGCCATTTTGAGAATGCTTGCTTCGGTCTACAGCAGGGGTTTCAAACTTGCGGCCCGCAGGAAAATTGCATTTATATGAATGCTTCATGTTAATCTAGCCCGTGCAAGTATGATATGCATTTGAACTTTCTTGATCAAGCGGACCTTGAGCCTTTTTAGGAGCACAAACTTTTGTGAGAAGCTCTTCTCCAACTTGAACTTTAATAAGTCCAAGTACAGGTCCAGACTTACTGATGAGCAGATTCAAGCCCTACTGGTGGTCTCCAATGCTTCTTCCCTCAAGCCAAATGTGGCTCAGGTATGTGAGAAGAAGCGCTGAAGAAGGTCTTCAGAAGCAAGAAGTAGGTAAGCGAAGCCTTGCTCAGAACAGTTCAGGTTTAATGTTATATTCATGTTCAAGACGTTTAAGGTTAAATAACTTTTAATACAGACATTTGAAACTGTCCATCCGTCCATTATCTGCATCGCTTATTCTCAGTAGGGTCGCAGAGGTGCTGGAGCCCATCCCAGCTATCTTCAGGCAGTGGGCAGGGGACACCCTGAACTGGTTGCCAGCCAGTCACAGGGCATATTTGAAACTGAATCATAATAATTAAATTTTCAATCTATCATCAAAAAACGACAAATATTTAAAATAGCCAAATTAGCAATGCTTACAAATCCATACCACAAAACGTCAAGTTACAATATATACAGTACATAGTATTTGAAAAATAAAATCTAGTCCCTAAAAGAAAAATAACATTTAGCTCAACTATCTGCCAAAAGAAGATTATATTTTCAGTGCACAAATTCAATATTAATTTAACTCCCTTTTTTGAAGTAGTTCGTCTCATTTAGTAATTATGTAGAACAATCTTTGTCTTGACTTCCTCTTTAAACAGCATTATTATAAATTTACAAAATATGTTTGGACTGCGCTTGTTTAAGGTTAAATAACTATTAATCAGGATCGGGTAGGGTTACTTTAACTGGATTACTTTCAATTACGTTTGGATTACTCCAATACCAAATATGCTAATAAAAGACAAAAGAAACTAAATATGAATAAAATGACTAAATTTTGTGCAGGCTTGGGGAGTAACGGAATACATGGAATGGCAAAAATGATGTTGGCAAGCTGTTTGGATTTATTTTCATTTTGTTTCTGTCGCATTTTAAGTTAGTTTTGCTGGAGATCAAAGCCAGGAGAGAAAGCTTACCACGTGTTGTGAGTCATAATTGTATTCATATTTCGTTTCTTTTGTCTTTTATTAGCATATTTGGTATTGGAGTAATCCAAAAGTAATTGAAAGTAATCCAGTTAAAGTAACCCTACCCAACCCTGGTACTGCGCTTGTTTAAGGTTAAATAACTATTTATATAGACATTTGAAGGTAAAGGTAAGATAAAGGTAACATGTGAAAGTTTTATCAGCACTTTTTTTGTGGAAACGCTGATGAAGCCCTGCCTCTCCCAGGCTCTGCCTCCAGCAGCCCCCAGGTCAATTGAGCTTGAGACCCCTGCTCTACAGCATTCTCAAAATGTTCGCTTAAAGTGATTGTTTGCAAAACAGGTGGATTTGGATCTCTAACTCGTTATGAATCAAATTTCTATGTCTAGGGCACCCATAAAACATTTCAGAGGGGAAAAAAACAGTTTACCTTTCTGATAAAGGTCCGCCTGATGGTCTGGTCATCCCACGAAAACTGGGCCTGCATCTCTTCATATCCTTTGTGAACAAACCAAAAAGAAAATATTTGAACAAACTTGCAACAATGTGTTGTAAAATCGGCATGAATCCTGACCAGCTTTGTCATTTTCTGGTGACAGTGGCAAAATTGTTGCCCCCTGTCATGGATGAAAACATTGTAAATAATGTGTCTTAACTAATGAAGCACACAAGTTAAACAATGGATACCTTTTAAATATAAACTTTTCAATAAAGAAATTTCTCTGTAGGAAGAGAATTAAGATCATTTAAAGTATTATTTTTATGTTTTAGAGTTACAATTGTCTTTATTGTCATTGATAACATCCATCCATCCATTATCTGCACCGCTTATCTGTAGTAGGGTCGCGGGGCTGCCGGAGCCCATCCCAGCTGTCTTCGGGCAGCGGGCAGGGGACACCCTAAACTGGTTGCCAAACAGTCGCAAGGAACACGCAGACAGACAACTCACTCGCTCATTTCTCCTTAGAGACAATTTTGACCAATTACCCTGACATGCATGTTTGGAATGCGGGAGGAAACCTGGAGTGCCCGGACGAAACCGACACAAGCACGGGGAGAACATGCAAACTCTGCACAGGAAGGTTGGTAGTCTGATTTGAACCCACGACCTCAGAACTGTGGCGCAGACGCAATAACCACTCAGCTGCCGTGCCGCCCGTCATCGATAACAAAGTAGTGGAAATTGATTACAAGATCAGACATGTGGCACTCCAAGATAAACAAGTCATAAAGACTTTAATGAAGAGGAATAAGCGAAAAGATTTTTTTTCTTAAAAACTGTCTTAAAAAATGTTTCTTTTTGTGTTGTTCTTATTTCCCACTCATTATGCTACAGTTCTTTCTTTCTACTCTGCAGCTCCACACAAGTTAAATTTAAGTTTTTAGAAAAAATACATAAAATAAATAAATGGTCAAACAGTAAAAATGAACTAAGAAAATAAGAACTTGTATGAAGCGAGATTATCGATGCTTTAAGGTGAAAACTGTAAAAATTCAAGTAATTAAAATTGACCCCCTAAAACACACAAACTGTAATTTTTCCAGGTAGGATGTTGTCAGTTTGTTAGCAAATATTTATTTTGTTTTATCAATTTTCAATATTGTTTCTGTTTTTTACTTTTTTCTGTGCTCTTTTTACCACATACAGTATTTATCTCTCGTTTGCAGGACTTGGAGTTCCACATTGTGTCAAGGTTGCCCATGGCGCCCAATTGGCCCCGCCCGTTTGGCGCCGGCTGCGGCTCGTTGACTGATTGGCTTCCCTCCTATTTAAGCTCAGTGCTCTCACCCTTTGTCAGTCCGTCAACGGACCTCTGCACCCGCAAGACTTGTGTTTTGACTCTGTCCGGTTTCCTGCTTGTGTCCGGTATCGTTCCCGTCTATCTCGTGCTGCTTGTTATCGGACTCCAGTCTCCAGTGTCTAGTATCGATCCCGTCTGTCTCGCCCTGTCTGTTACCTTGCTAAAATCTCCAGTATCGGGCATCATCCCTGTCTATTTCGGCCTGTGTGATATCGTACTCCAGCTCGTGTAACTGGTATCGATCTTGCTGGCCTCTGCCTTCCTGTTGCTCTACGCCGGACTTCTTCTGCCTTTTTTCTTCCGCCCAGCGATCGCCAAATCACTAGCATTTGTGTTAACGTGCATGACTGCCCCATTTCCCGTAAAATAAAGCTTGTTTAAGAAACGTTACGCATCTGGGTCCTCCTCCTCTTCTTTTATTTGTTCCGCGCTTGTTGATAATTTCATAAATTTGTAACAACGTAAAACTATTCTGTGCTCGTATAAATCAGTTTTTGAGCATTTTACCTGCAGTGGCTTCCTGATAGGATGGGGGTTCATGATCAGTGTTGAGGTCCTGAAAAAAAAAACGTGTAAACCTATTATCACAAGTGATCATGTCTATGAAGACCTCAATCCACTATTCCTTAATACCAGGGGTCACCAACGTTCTGAAAATATTTTACCAGTCAGTGGTCGTTGTGATTTTCTCGGAAAACGGTTTTCTCACTAGCGTGAGGAATCATTAACATGATCAGTGTCATTAAATACTTGATCAATTCATCCAGAACACTTTTAAAATTTAGCCTATATTTATAATGTAAATGAGTCAGGAGTTTTTCTATAAAGCAGATGTGTTTTAACACTACTGATGATTACAACCTGGTAATAACACAATAATAGAATAGTAATAACATAGTAATAAGTCGCCATTTTCAAAAGGCACACCAAACTGGTAGCGCGAATGGGTAACAAAAAAGTAGCTCTCGGTTTCAAAAAGGTTGGTGGCCCTTGCTTTATAAATGTGTTTCAACAAAGGATGACTTTACAATCCAAGTGTAACGGATTAAACATATCAAGTGTAAAGACACATTGCTATTTTGGTCCAGAGGAAAACAAAAGTATATGAGGTAAGCCTGTTTGATATGCTTGATGGGTTATATTAAAATAGATCAAAATATTTCCCAAACAAACTTTCGCAATCACTTAAAGTTCGAATATTCTTGCGCAACATTGAAAAGCCATTATGCCACCTGAGAAGGTGTCATGGTTGCCCATGGCGCCCAATTGGCCCTGCCCGTTTGGCGCCAGCTGCGGCTTGTTGACTGATTGGCTTCCTTCATGTTTAACCTCTGTGCTCTCACTCACCCTTTCTCAGTCCGTCAACAAACCTCTGCACCCGTAAGATGTGGGTTTTGACTCTGTCCGGTTTCTTGCTTGTGTTTCCTGTCCGGTATTTTATCCGTCTATTTTTGTCCTGTTTAATATCGATCTCCAGTTTTGTTACCGGCTATTTGGTCCTCTTAAATATAGATCCCCAATTTTGTTCCCGGCTATTTTGTTCTGTTCAATATCGATCTCCAGTTTTGTTCCCGGCTATTTTGTTCAGTTTGATATCGATCTCCAGTGTCTGGTAGCATTCCCGTCTAGTTTGTCCGGTTTAATTTCGATCTCCAGTGTCTGGTATCGTTTCCGTCATCTCGTCCTGCTTATTATCGGACTCCAGTCTCCAGTGCCTGATATCAATCCTGTCTTTTCTGTCCTGTCCGGTATCGACCCCATCTGTCCGATATCTGCTCGTGCGATTAGTATTGATCTCGTCGGCCTCTGGCTTCCTGACGTTCCACGCCAGACTGCTGCCTTACTTCTTCCGCCCAACTATCGCTGAATCACTGGCTTTTGGGTTAACGTGCATGACTACCCCATCTCATCTCATCTCATTAGCCGTACCGCTTATCCTCATTAGAGTCGCGGGGGGGCTGGAGCCCATCCCAGCCATCTCCGGGCAGTGGGCAGGGGACACCAGCCAATCGCAGGGCACACAGGGACAGACAACTCATTCGCTCATTCACACCTAGGGACAATTTGGACCGGCCAATTCACCTGAAATGCATGTTTTTGGAACGTGGGAGGAAACCGGAGTGCCCGGAGGAAACCCACGCAGGCACGGGGAGAACATACAAACTCCGCACAGGAAGTCTGGAGCTGGATTTGAACCCACGACAGGTTCCCATGACATGAACTGTGCCGCACAAGCGCTAACCACTGCGCCGCCGTGCTGCCCGCCATGACTACCCCATTTCTCGTAAAATTAAAGCTTGTGTGAGAAACGTCACGCATCTGGGTCCTCCTCCTGTTTCGGTTCTTGACAAAAACGTATTCATTTATGGAACGATTTAGATGTCAACTTTAAAGATGTCCCTAATTCCTATCAATTTAAAATAATCACACACTGTGTATTTTACGCAATTATACTAAAGTTTCTCCGGCGCCGTCACGAATGGCAGCCACTCCAGCAGCTCCCGTGTTATTTTCGATTGTTCTCAGTTATTTTCGATTGTTCTCAGCTTAGGGATGCTGCTGGAAAAGTGAATTTCCCTTCGGGGATGAATAAAGTATCTATCTATCTATCTATCTATCTATCTATCTAAAGAAGATTAGTATATCTAGCGTTTATTTGGGTATTACATTTTATTGGAGTCACTTGCAATACTAATTTAAGTTTGAAATGTATATATCTGTTGTGTTTTCCTTTTTTTGATTTTGAATACAATTTTCTCCTGCCAAGAAAAAAATCAGAATAGGGGTAAGCACTTAAAAGCTTCGGCTTCAGCATACTCCCCCTGGGCCCATGTTTATGTATCCTATTATTTTATTGTCCCGCTGTTTTTTTGTTCAAATAGTGTATTGTTTCCTTTTGGTAACTAATGATTGATGTTTTTTTTCCCGTGCTATGCCTGAATAAAAAAACAAACAATCTAGATAACAATCCTCTTAGAGAAAAGGTCAACAGTTATGCCAAGTTCATCGTCAAAACTTACCTTTGACTTCTTCATTGTTTTTCCTTTGTAGTATTTTTCAATAAATTATGAGGTTATCCCCGGGAAATCTCAAGACTCACAGCTCTGTGCTCCTAGCTTGACGGCTACCATGTTATCCAGAGTATGCTGCTTGTTGTCGCCCCGAATTTGTAGCGTGGATTAGGCAGCAGCTTTACTGTCCATCCTCCGCGTGGTTAATCTCTCACTAACCCTGATCCAGAGCCGCTTCTCTCCTCTCTCTAATGAGGTTGTTCCAGCACAGTGCAGGTAGTCTCCAGGCGTTGAGAAGAAACCAGAATGTTCTGTCCCAAAAAATGAAATGAGGACTTGATGAATCATCTCGATGCAGCAAATCTTCGTTCATTGAAGGCACTTACTTCAAAGATTATAAAATAATGCAGTGTAGGGACAGACATTGAAATTCTATATGAAAAATAAGATTCTAGGTTTCAACCAGGGGATCTATGACATCATGCTTTGTGTAAGCGACAAGTTTGGTAACGGTTGACTAATGAGATCAACGTTAAGAATATTAGGATGC
Source organism: Urocampus carinirostris (assembly GCF_059441175.1). Classification (NCBI taxonomy): domain Eukaryota; kingdom Metazoa; phylum Chordata; class Actinopteri; order Syngnathiformes; family Syngnathidae; genus Urocampus; species Urocampus carinirostris. The sequence continues at coordinate 28,798,154 of NC_142354.1, read as the reverse complement.
TCTTAAGATGGGCCTTTCAGTTAATGATGAGTTTTACTTGTGTTGTAATATGGAAATTTGTCACTGCCAGTATGTAGTCATGATTGTACAATTTGATCTTGTCTAACTTTCATTTTTGTTGTTGTGGTTATGTAACTTCAGTTGTGTTCTATTTTAGACAGAAGTGGCCTTAAGCACTTGTGTTCTTACCGTTACCCCACTTATTAGATAGATAGATAGATAGATAGATAGATAGATAGATAGATAGATAGATAGATAGATAGATAGATAGATAGATAGATAGATAGATAGATAGATAGATAGATAGATAGATAGATAGATAGATAGATAGATAGATAGATAGATAGATAGATAGATAGATAGATAGATAGATAGATAGATAGATAGATAGATAGATAGATAGATAGATAGATAGATAGATAGATAGATAGATAGATAGATAGATAGATAGATAGATAGATAGATAGATAACATTGTGAGTCAGAAAAAAACAACAGGAGAAAAACAAAACAAAAAAGGTAAATCTACAAACAGTTAATTGATTAATATATGTAAAGATAAGTGTCTTGTATGTTGAAGCGAGAACTTGTAGAATGTTTAATAGTGACAAAGGTATCTAGATAATTGATTCAAAATACGGTAATACATTTATCAATTCATCAATTCTCAATAAATCAGATAATCGGTCCACCACTAAAACCGACAAGAACTACTTTAATAATTGAGCAGAACTTCACCTTGAGCACTTGAGAAGAAATACAATCATCATTAAGCTTAAAAATGACTCAATTAATTTATGTGGAACCCTTAAGTTAAAAAAATGCTTTAGCAAATGAAGAATTGTACAATATTCTTTCAATGAACGGAATACGACCAATTTGTTCTCACATGACTGACCAATGCTTTCAATATCTATTTCTCAAGTTGCAGGAAAAAAAACATACAAATAAAACACAAAAATTCAATGTTTTGAGTATTTTATTGATCACTCCTACCACCTGATTAATAAATAATAGATAATTGTATCTTGGGCAGCATGGCGGCGCAGTGGTTAGTGCGTGTGCGGCACAGTTCTGAGTTCTTAGAGATCGAACCTCCTGTGTGGGGCTAGCATGTTCTGCCCGTGCTTGCGTGGTTACCTCCAACATTACAAAAACGTGCATGTCAGGTTAATTGGCCAGTCCAAAGGGTCCCTAGGTGTGAATGAGCGAGTGAATTGTCTGTTCCTGTGTGCCCTACGACTGGCTGGCAACCAGTTCAGGGTGTCCCCTGCCCACTGCCCGAAGACGGCTGGGATGGCTCCAGCACCCCTGCGACCCTACTGAGGATAAGCGGTGCAGATAATGGATGGATAATTGTATCTTATGATAAAAGCATATTTCTATTTTGGCAAAGGTATCTATATAATTGATTCCAATAAAAGCAATTCATTTATTTATCTGTTATTTGTTAAAAAAAAAAAAAAAATCAATGAATTGCTGCACTACTAAAACCTGACTATTTTTTCTCTTGTCAGTTGGAACTGAGGACATTGCATCTATTTCTCGCGGTCCTAAAATCTTAAAAATCAAATTAGGTTTAACTTTTCTTTCTCGAGATCAACTTTAGGCTCAGCGATATCCTCTGTGTTTAATTTGCTGTATGGAAATATAGCTGTTAAATTAAAATTTAAAGAAAACCGCGTGTAAGGTGGGAGGAACACACAAAAAGTATTGTTATTAATAAAAACAGAAACTATTTCCCAATTGAAATACACCTTTTTAATCAGACATAGAAAAGAAGAAAAAATCAAAACAACCATGTTTTTATACTCTGCATCAGATCCCAATTTGTGGGGTTGTACTTTCAACCGGAAGTAGTCGTCGACACATACCTGGCAAGGTGGACTCGTTAGTCTTTTTTCCCTAGGTAATGTTCTGACATTTTATTCCGAATTCAAAGTCATACTTTCCTTTTGAAACCATCAGATGTCCCTATATTAATGTTTCAATGAAGTGGATAATTTGATGTTGTTGTCGCCAATATTTGCAGTAAATTGCTAACGGCAAACTGTGTTTTAAATTGTTAGCATCGGTTACTCATGTCACCTGAGGCACATCAAAAAAAAGTAATAACAGAAAAACGCACACGTAAGTAAAAACAGAAACTCGCTCTTGAGTTTTATTATTATTATTGGATTTTTTGTAGTTTTTAGCGTAGGTAATGTTTTGCGGTCATTAAAAAACAACTCGCACTTGTCCAGAATGAAAACATCAAAGTGGATGGATTATTGTAAAACAAAAACTGGCAGTATGTTGTAAAACTATTCTTAGTTTATTCCTCGATAATTGCGAGGAAATATAAGATATGTGTGTCTTATGTGAGCGATAGGTGCTATTAAAAGAGAATTCATAAAATAGTAACATTTTTGTACTGTCATTTCAGTGTTACCATATTTCCACCAGATGGCAGCAGAAGACCGTTATAAATTCTGCATTTTAAAAGCAAATGTTACCTACGGTAAGAAAAACTATTACGGTGAGGAATAGTGTTAAATGGAGTTTCTTTCGAACCAAAAATATGAAGCAATCGCTTTTATGGACCGTAAGCAGTGTCTGCTGCTCTTTCCCCCTTAAATCCGAGCTGTAAAATATGCCACAGTAGACCATACAATGTATGTGATCTGATGTCATGCAGATTGGTGGCAGTTTTGATGGTTTACCTTTTACTAACTTTGCCATAAGTTAATACTGTATAATTATCTCCTTTTGCTCTGAACCCAGCCAAGTTTACTGAAGCAAAGTCGTGCTACTTAATTAGCTAATTAAAAGTGTGGTGACATCAATGTCTGGTTATATGGTGTATTGAACACTCGCCAGACAGTATTTTTTTCCAACACAACAAAGTGTCAAGCAGTTCTGCCTTTTTGGCATTCCTTTGGGTGCAGGTGTGGCCGTGTGAACTATAGTTACTCACATTATTGTTTGTGTCATTTTGGGTTTCACAACTCTTTGCCTTATTTGGTCACAAGTTCAAGTACATTTTTGTTGCCTCAGAGTGGCCAGAAATGTGTTGTCTGCAATAACAAATTAGGAATAATACTATTTTGTCACCCACAAAGTAGAAAGAAAACTGCCACAATGGTTAATGGCAATGCTATATAATCTACAAGTTCTCCATGTACTGTATATCTTAATTGGGCAAATTTGTGAAACCAGTCCACTAAGCCAAAGTGAAAATAAAAAATGTGCTATTTAATTTGAAATGGGGTTTTTGGGGTTTTTAAGGGTTATTGTTCTATCTTCGTTATTCATTATCCATTATCCGTTATCGGTCAGTTCATAATACGCTACAAAGCCTAGGAGCCGGGACACTTACTCTCAGCCAAAAGGCTAAGCTAAGGTCCTAGCCCTAAAGCCTTGCTGCGATCATTGCGAATGCACCGTTCAATTGTAACTTCATAGATAGTATTTAAATTCAGAACCACAGAAATACTCTCTTGAGATTATTCTCCATTATGCATCTGATTAAGATTTATTGTGTACTTCAAATAATAGTTTCAATCACGCTGAGGAAAGTCAGGATTCTCCTAAGTAAAGAATCGTGTCTAGGAAGCATTTGATTTCTATTTACTGCAGTGTAATGCATTTGCTAACCAAAAGTAATTCCTCTGGTTGGTTAGTCCTCTGTTCCTCTTAAGACCACCCGAAAGGCTCGCTTCTGTTGCTAGGTTACCATGCACGTTGCATCTTGGGAATAACAATGGGTAGTGTCGAAGAATGAGAACAAGCCCATGAAAAATGCTAAATAACATTATTTAATAATATTACTCTATAGTGTAACCACAAAACAGTTACAAAATATACACAAGTGATGCAGTCTGTTTACAATACAATTAGTTCTTTTATATACTCTCAGATAAAAAGTTTATATTCAGAGTGCATGGTTCAAACTCAGCCTATAGAACAATTTATACTATATTGTTAAAGATGCTGGTTTAATACAATACTCCATTAACATCCAAGACTCTTCAAACTAACATGGGTACCAAACAAGCTTAATTATTTACAAACATTTACAGAGAACATATTCAGTGAAAACCCATCAGACTCAGTCGTAAATTTCTCCCTGATTAGCCATGGCGACACAATACAACTTTTAATTTCTTAAAAATACATTGTACGTCTCTCATTCACAAAGAACTCATGTGAAAATAGCAAAAATCATTTCAACAGGGAGCACATAAACATTTAGTTTAGCTTTGTTTCATTTCTATTATCTACATTAGGTGGAGAGATTTCATGTCTGGAGCGTGCCTTGATGCCTTCTACGCTTAACGTAAGAATGTACAGTCAAAAGTCATTGTTGGTGAAGGTTTGTACAAACTTCATGGGGGCTGGAGTGTTTACTTTGGCTGCCGAGTGGGATCAGACGACAAAGTCCAAGTTAAGACCGACAAAAAACTCCGACGAGGAGAGGTCAAGATTCTGTAAACCGACCTGGAAGAACATAGTTTCACGTCGTTTACCGACAGTCTTGGAAGCGGTGGATCGGTACAGTTCTAGGATTTCCGTCCCTCTCTCACAGCATTACTCTCGGCCGTGCTCAGACAACACCTGTCCCGTCATGCAGAAGCCAGCGCCAACAGTGGACACGGCTGGAACAGGTGGCCGGGAAGCTCCCTTGGAAGCGGACATCTCATCGGCCTACATGTTCGTTTTTACGGGTCTATGCGAAAGGCCAGAAGCTTGTCGGAGTGCTGATTGTTCAAGGTTCGCAGGTCTGGCAGACGGAGCAGCAGCTTAGGGAAGAGGGTACTGTCATCAGGCCGACGACTTGTAATGAGCGTGCGCATGGCTTTTATGAGGTTCTCCTGCAGCTGCTCCACTGCTCCCACGTCGACTATCCCTGAACGGTCTAAGGAACGCAGAAGAAAAATGAGTTAGACAAAATAAATCTAAAATAAAGAAATATTCCTCAATGAGTTTGTGAAGTCTCACCAGCAGAAACAAGAACAACAGCCATAAAAAGGGCCATCTCATCTGGCTCCAAGCCCAGGAATCCTAGCTTCTCACTGAAGTCGAACATGGCGTCCAGTAAAACGCCCATGCCTAGTGCCCGCAACGATGCTAGGGAGTAGGTCTGCCCATTGAGGAAGGTCACTGTCTTCTCCTTGGGATCAAATAATGAGCAGAACCTCACCATCAACACCTGTGAAGAAGTGAAAGCAATGTTAATCTTGGAAACATTTCTGTGGAGCCTTCTAAATTAAAAAAGTACTTAAGCAAATCAATAATTTGTAATGTAGTCATGAAGATCTCATGCTCGATTCTATGATTGATTTACTCTTATGTGTGACCATATAGTAGGTGCTGGTAAAAGATCACCAAAGAACAGTGACCAAGGCTTTCATTATCTGTTTCTCAATAAGAGGAATACAATCTAGGGCATGTAGGTTGCACAATATCTGCCAATAATGTTTTAAATCTCAAATTTTCACTTCGTAACTCCTTCCTGAAGTAACAGATGTTCACAAGCCCTTTACCACATGTAAGTGTGTACATAATCATTTGTCCAAGGTTGAAAGAAAACATACATATTTCTCTCAGGTGTATACGTTGCAGGAACAACAAAAAAAGACAAAATCGGTGTGACGTGTCAATTGTCTAATATTTGTGTCCCGATCCGTTAACATCTTAAATAGACAAACACAAACCAATGTACCTGGAAAGTGCCAGATTTGAGTAGCATGACTTGGTCCTGTTGGCTCAGAGTCTGGAAGCCCGGTATACTCTTTGCGAACTCGACCACTTCTTTGACAGCTGGGGTAAAACACTGCGAAAAAGACTCCCAGACTTCCTGGCTGGAGCGACTGGCGGGAGCCACAGGGCAAGAATTGAGTGGACATGCCTGTCACCAGAAGAAAACAACCCATCAATTAGCTAGTATTGACACGGAGATACAGTAGTGAAAAATACATGGACAAACGTACCAAGACTTTGGCTCCACCGTTTAGCTTCCAAGGGCAGGAGTTTTGATTCGGTGAATCCATCCTTGGATGCTGCTGAAGAGGAAGGCCACCACGGACCGGACACTGGTTTTGATTGATGAAAGTTGCCTTGGAAATGTTTGCATTGTCGTTATTGACGTGGGGGACGGGACACTTGGAAGGAACGGAGTATCCTGACGTCAGGTCCGCTTGAAACGCAAGGGACGAGGCCGTCTCCTGGAAAGAACTGCCAATGTTGTCGTTGCTGGCGGGCCTCTTAAGACATTTCTTCTCAATGTTAATGATGTTGTTCTGGTACGACGGCGTTACGGAGCCGGCTCCTTCGCTAATCGAGTTCTTTGGGCTGCAGCGGGTGTCGTGGGGAGGCGACATTTCGATTTCCATGGAGGCCGATTCGTTCAAACTGTTCATATAGCTCTGCATCTCGTCCAGCAGTCTTTGTTTCTCCCGCTTGGGTATGCGGCCAAATCTTACAGCTGAAGATGAGAGGAAGGAAGACAGATCACAGAACTGTTAGATTTTGCAAGCAAGTAAACCAAAAATTCAAAAGGAGATGTTGTAGGATCTTTTTAATTTGACTATTTTGACTGCGATGCACTGTTTAGATTATTGTCATTATTGGCCAATCATGCTGCTGTTCTTTGATTAGCACACCCTTTAGAGTGAATCTGATTTTTGTAATCTAAAAGATTTAGTTAAAAAGGTTTAGAGGAGGACCTTTAGATCAGATTTGGAATTTTGCATCGTGAGGGTTTTTTGTTAAGCCCTCTCCTGTTCTTTGGTGTATACTATTTTTGCTGGTTGGACCGTGAAGTTCTCTCTTGATTTGACTGAGTATTCCGCCAGTCCAACACCCACCGGTCGTGAGACGACTGCCCTATTTATAGTTTGCTCTATACTTTCTCCCCCTCCCCAAGTTCTCACATTCTGTCTCAAAGTTGAGTGTTGCTTCTCTCTTGTGACAAAGTAGGTCACGAGGCCATCACCCCTAAAAATGTCATTTGTAAATTGACGAGAAGGTTAATAAAAATATGAGGTGATGTCGGGTGTGAGTGATAAATCTATTTTTGGTCCGTTAAATCCATGTGCGGAATTTTTTTCAAATGTTATCCAAATTACTCCGGCACATCCACTTGATAAGAAACATTAATAAATAAAATCAGCCTGGATAATAGATTCCTTACTGTGATATTTTTTTCACTCAACATTAGCTTTTCAGGGTTAACGAAAAGGGTTCGCTCCAAAAAGAGATGATTTATCGTCACCTATTTTAACCATCTCCCGAGAGACTGCTGCCTTGGGTGAACGCATTCAATATAGGCCAGATTACACGTGTAAAATCCAAAGTCGAACGCTCATTTTTTGCCATGATTAATAGAAGGGAATAGCCATAAAGCAAACATAAGACCGTTTTGAAAGCGAGCTCGTGCATCACACTAAATGCAGGATCAACAACTCTGGTGTCCCAATTTCCCCAAATAAACCATATTTGTCACAGTTTCGTAGTGATTTATGACAACGGGGTCCGTTGAGGTTTTCTTGCCAGAGCGGAATTGGGGCAACATTGAAAAAATAAAAATAATAGTTGTGAAAACAAAATGATAACTAGTTTGGTATAGTTTATGTAAATGAAAAAAAAAAACACTATGAATAAGATACTTATCATTTGCTTAGTTCTATAGTGAACCCCAATTAATAAAATGGTGCATTGTAAGTATTCTATAAACCTCTTTAATTTGAGATTTCTTAGATTTATGACATTTTTAAGGGAAAACAATCACTTTAACCGATGTTTGAATGGTCATATTATGAGACAATTATAATCGTAGCCAATTAATTGGTTAGGCCCCCCCAAAAAATGCATCAAATTCCTTTCTTTACTTAAATAAACCTCCGAGTAAGTCTCTTACCGTCTCTGGACATGCCCACAGAAAGACACTTCTTAAAACGGCAATGTTGGCAGCGGTTTCGGTTCATGCGCATGATGAGGCAGTTTTCGTTCTTCACGCACATTTTGTAGTGGATGTTTTGCTGGATGCTGCGTCTGAAGAAACCCTGGAGAAAACACGATGAGGGTTAAATTTCACCAGCACTGGTTTGAGTTGACAAATAATGTTTTATTTCTCAATTTTATGTGTATTTTAACTTGATTTTCACAACCCTATTTTTAGATTGCATTTCCATAAACTAATATAAATGTACTTAAAATTGGGAAAATGATAAAATATGGCAAATAGAAGATAATTTTACACAATTGTATAATATTGTTTTACTTTTATAAATGGATCAAATTTTACTAGAAAAATAAGCACCGATCCACCCACCTAACCCAAGACTGCTTCACTTGGTCCCATCCTTTTTTACTGTACATTTTAAAAAAAAAATCTGTTTCAGTTATCTATCTTTTATTTGTTTGTATTTTATTGTAGACATGACTGTCCTTTATTCTGTGTACAGCGACCACGGGTTTCCTGAAAGGCGCTTTGAAATAAAATCTATTAGTAGTAGTATTATTTAAAAGAAAAGGAAAAAAAATAGTAGTGGACCATTTTTCCCCCATCCACCGTATCAGACAATCTTTCAAATTTTGGGGATCCCCCTTGTTTCACCAGAGAAATTAGACATCATGTATTTTGAAGAAGACATTTATTTATTCCCAAAAATGTACTTTATGCATTGCAGGCAGACCTGGAATTTGTTTGCTCACCTTGCAACCCTCACAGGCGTGGACGCCGTAATGGAATCCGGATGCGATGTCCCCGCACACCTTACATAGAAGTACCATCCCTCCAGTTTCTGCAAAGACAAAAGGCATGTCATTTAATTATTTATATCATTCTAATAAATAATTGTTGGTAGATGGACAAATCTACTAAGCAAACAATTCAAATTAAACTTTGTAGAAAATTTTGCTTATTTAAAGTATTACTTTTAGTGAAGTGTATATATATATATATATATATATATATATATATATATATATATATATATGTCTTCTAAATAGAAAAGATTATCTACCAACTTCCACGGAAGATAACTTTGCTGGTTTTTTTTTTATTATTATACCAGAAAAACAAGTTAAAAAAATAGAGCAGTATGATGAATGATACTTAAAATGAGCAACTTGGGGTAAGAATTTCTTTTTTGCTGTGTCGCAGTTATATGTTTACTTACTTGGGAAGGTGCCGGTGAAACCACAAGGCCTCTTGGCCACTGTCGGGTGGTTGTAGGTGGCCGAAGACATGGTCGTGACTTGGGCGACTGGCGCGTTCCCCACTTCTGGGAACTGGAAGACCATTTTCGGGGAAGGCGTCCCTCCCCTTTGTTCCCCTTCTAGCTTCATGGCCCCGATCTCCTGAAAGGAGACGGCCTCTGGGGACGAGGGTTGCGAGTGGGAGGAGGGCGATTGGGTCTGATATCCACTCGAGGGGCTGCCAGGGCTCGGGCTGGCACTGCCGGACGAGCCGGCATAAAGGATGACGCCACCTGAGGAGAACACAAAATGGGAAGATGTACGTTGACCTGTATTTAAAGTTCTTTAAGGGAATTGTAGTGGCTTTGATCACAAATGTGGAATCTAAATATTCTGCTGTTGCATAGTATAGTAGGTACCAGTAAAAAAAGGTCCAGATAGGAGGATGTTTTTGAATATCTATTCTAATCCAGTCTTCAGGCATACGTTTTTCTATATATTATGTTACTATTTAAATATAATAGATCATTAACTTTTAGTGGGAAATTACCACATTCAATACTATTTATTTTGATATTTTACTGATATAAATATCAGGCTCGAATATAATCGCAATTATGTAGTTGGAATGGATGACTAGGAATCAATGTTTTACAAATTATTAACAAAAATTAAAAAGCCTTTTATATAAAGACACCCACATTGATAGAAAAAATAGCATCTTTTACATGATATTCAGACAAGAATAACTGATTTAAAATCTGCTTTATGGAAATTTAGTAATCATTGATCATGGAAAAAAATGCTCTAGTAGTTTGGTTCCCTAATGTAACTTGCAAGTTACTAACTAATGTTTTTAAGCATTAGCTTTGAGTAATCTATATGGCCAAATTTTCTCATTTATAATGCACCTTAAAATCCAAAATTTGATCAACCAGATGCCATAATTTTAATTTGTGTTTATATGAAAAATTTATCACAAAATACTTTTTCTTGGGGATGCGGTGGGTCTTTCAATCCGGTTCTCCTTGTCTTACGGAAACTATGGTAAATGAAAATGTTAACCTCGATTTACAATTGAACAAATATTCTATTTTGCGATTGCCCAGTCGATATTTATCTTCAAACAGCTAACACATTCGCATCCAACCTGCTTTGACTGTAAAGCATCAAACCATGCTGCAATTCAACTTCCATTTGTGAACTACATCGACATTTATAGCAACATTTTTTCTCTTTTATTTCCAGTGCCGTTTTTGCCACTGTACAGTCACGCGCCTCCTACGTGCCACACAATGCTCTTTTGTTTAGAGATGTCACATCAAGTTGAAAATGCCCTATTACCCCTCAATGCAGCTCCCTGCATTATCCCTCCCACCCCCTTGTTTTGCAGACAGTTTTCTTCCCACAAGATGAAAGCCTCGCGCTCACGTGCAGCTCAAGCCAACCAACTCCCTCCGCACACTTTCGCTTACCCCTCCCTTCGTCTCCAACCTTCCGCTCCCTCCCCTTTTTGGCTGTGAGCACGCAGGCCCATTTATCTGCCAGCCACCTGACCGCCAGCTCACATGGACTCTTGACACAGTTCCCGCCCGGCTCACAAGGCCTCTTTTTGCGCAGTCTCGTGTAGACAACAGCAGCAGCGGCAAGTAATAATAAGCACCGAGGCCAGATCACGTTGCTGTGAATGCGGCTACCTACAAGGCTTCGTTTCAAATTCACGTTTGGCAAAATGAGCAGGGGGTTATTAAAAAGAATAATACATTACGCATGAAACTTTATTGTTATACTATTTTACATTATTTTACAGTCTCTCTTTGCCTAGCATGTTTAAATTAACCATTTTTACACAGGAAATGGTGCCCCTACGGCGATACCTATTATGAAGCCTTAATAGGACTCATTGTGGTGATATTATTTGCATACTTTATAACAAAAAAACATCATCTTTTGTTCCTACTTTAAGTAATGAATTTCAATTTTACAGTATTTTTAGCTTTTGCAAAAAAAGGAAAAACAACAGTTAAAAAAGACATTCATATTTCCTTCAATTATTTAATTAGTTTGTTCAATTAATAATATGTGAATGCAAGCAAAATAATATATATATGTTTTGTTTTGAATGTATTATTAAAAAATGTATAATTTCAGAAAAACAAGTAGAATTGGAGGACTAAACATTTTGCTTGACGAGAGACGATTATTTTATCATTTACTATTCACTTCTGGTATATTTTGATAGAAGTTTTGCAGTGTGCACTATTTTTTACTTCTAAATTTCAAAACAGACTTTATCAAGGATTAAGATGCAAAATGAAAATAAAAATATGATTTAAATGCCTTCAACTCATTTGGATTACATGGCTATAAAAGTAGACACATTATAGAGGAAGAGGACAAAAACTGTCCAGATTGAAAACTGCTGTTGAATACATTCTTTAATGAAAGTCTTTATTTAATATATTTTATGTCAACGTATTCACTACCACTTCAATAAGAAATGGAGGTTTGATGTTTGTCAACCTTAAAATCCCTAAATTTGGTCATCTAAAATCTTGGGAATCGGTTATTTGGACTACCAGAATCCTGGAAGCTGTTTTGTGCCTACATTTTCCATTAATGTCCTTGATTCTCTCGAGGATAACTAATGAGCCGCTTGCTGTAGTGCTCTCTCCCCACTTGAGGAAAACGTGCCATGTTTACATGCCTCCCTGTCTTAATTCCTACTCTTTCACGTGTCGACAGTGATAGAGACCCGCGGTAGTTGTGACTCACCGTCCAAAAACCGTGTCTTTGCATATGAAGGTCAATTTTTACGAACATGTGAAACACCTGAGTCACACCATCCGTCACATGGATTCATTCACCCTTTCGCTGGTGTTAAAACAATCCCTTATTCTGCTCCCCCCTGTAACAATTTCCTGGAAACTAGTTTGACTGGGTGAGATCTAGGAACACGGCAACTGCAGCCATGCACAAGTGCAAACACGTGATTGGCGCACCCGGGCACCGTATGAGCTATAGAATCAACAAAACAAGCCGCCTCCCTCCCCCACGCCTATCCTTTATGACTTCCCATCTCGTGTATTCCCGCCTCCAAGGCATCTGACCGTGCCAGACTCACTGTATAAACATCCATCGCATGGCATGACTCATTGAGAAAGCCCTCACCTTCATACAAGTCCCCTCCCGCCCTTTCCGTTCTCTGTGAACTTTTAAAGTCGTGCATGTGCTGTAAGCCCAAACTCACGTGAAATGCGTGGTCTCATGTTTTTATCAAAAGTGACGTGTTGTTAAAGTGACTAAAGCATAACATGGGTGTGCTAAAACTCATTTGATGGCAATTAAACTATAAATAAGTGGGCTGTAGACGTTTTTTCTCCAAGTAGTTTATTTTGTCTCTGTCATGTTTTGATATTTCTGATGAAAGTTTTTAGTAGGTTTTTGTATCCCATACTTCCTACAAAAAACTTAAAAGTGCCGTTCCCTTGTCAAGCGGAAATCGAGTGGATCATTAATCGCCAAGAAACACCTTCAGCATTTCAATTTAAAAGTCACCGTTAAATATTCAACTTGTAAAAAGTCAATCACTAACTTTTTGGGATGGATTTTGGTCATGCGAAAGCTCTTGTTCTGATAGCATGCTGACTAAGCAACTAAAAGGTCATGCCCTTCAGTATTAGAGAACATGTGCATTTAGTGCTGCTTCTTTTTGTTCCATTGTGAATTGACTTGAAACATAGTTCTGCTTGAGGAGAAAATATTTCAAGGTGCCATTCATCCATACAGATATCAACGTTTCCACTTGTAGCACTGGTGTGACATAATTGAATTGGTTCCACTGCACAGGATTTTCCTGCACCTGTGTTTGTGGCAAAATAGCATGACCACATAAAAGTCAAAATCTTTCTGTCCTATACTCAAAACCTCAATGTTTTTTTAAAAAAATATTTTTACCAGCACGCAATAGAAATGTGGTTGCGTTTGCAAGTAAATTAGTTGCGTACCTCGACCTCTCATAAACACGAATACCAAAGACCGATCTACCCATGTATGAAATATCCCAGAATTGCCAGATAATTTTAAGGAAAAATGACATTAAGGCCAAGTGCATGTTCCAAAATTTTCAAGTTGATTAATTCTAGATGCGTAACAAGCGACCAATTGACATAAATGAAAAAAAAAAGCTTTGTTTTTTTCAAATAACTATTTGCAGTTATTTGTAAAAAAAAAAAATAATATATATATATATATATATATATATATATATATATATATAGACATTCTTTATGTTTCTAAGACAAGGTTCTTTTAGGAATATATTTTGGGTCTGACTCCGCTGTTTTGCTTTCACTTTAGAAAAATAATGATAAAAAGTATAGTTCAATTTTTAGACTCAAAACCAGTCCAAACCAGTCACAAAATTTTCATGATTATATGCTTTCTGTAATGGTTTATTTAAATTATTTCCATTTTTTTGCTACATGGATTGAATGAATTCTGTTTCACAATTAACAACACATTAAATGATTATCAAAATAGTCATGTGTTGCAGCCCTACTTATTTCATTTCTCTATAATTACTTAAACCATCTAGGTTAATGCTGAGGACCAGAAAATCCAGCTCGACCAGGTGAACTTTACAATGATTACGATACAATAATGTTTGTAACACTCTTTGCCTGCTAATGACTAGTTAGTAAAGCAGCCCTATGAACTAGTGCGGAAACACACTTTTAAACCCCTCTGACCCACTGACCAAACTCGCCATGAACACTGAGGAATCCCCCCTGTGCTGGCCCCCTCCGGAGCAAATGAAAGAAGGGAAAAAAGCTTCCGCAAGGGGCAGGGCTCAGGGAAGGAATCATGCGCTGCACGTGGATGACAAGTTTGCTACACGTGCTGCGGCCCAAGGCGGGCGGGGAAAGGAAGGGGCGGAGCATTGGAAATCAGACACATGATAGTGAGTATTATCTGTCGCTGACCACCGTCCCCCGTGATGTGACGGCCACGTCAAAGATATGGCACGATGAGAAGGACTGAAAGGATGTTGACGTACTTCAAAATACACCTCCCCAATTCCTTTGGTCTGCTTGGGATTTCCATTGCATCTTATTAGAGATTATAGTTAAATCTCTATCACTCTATCAGGTGCTAAGTTAGAAGAAGGTCATCGTGAACTAGTAGCAAGAGAGGGAGACATTTTAGTTCTGGCCTCAGGTCAAGTTGTTGAACAGATTTAAGTTACCTACAAAAACATATCAGTGAAATCAAAGACTCATTTAAGCACTGGTTTCTTCCAATTTCCTCTACGCTTGTGAGAAATGGCTTCTTACAACAAAGCTAGAAAGGAATATCCAGGTCATGAAGATGCAATACTACAGGAAGCTTGTAGGCATCATGTACATAACTCATTTTACAAACGAAACATTGGGCTCTATGAAAAACCGTTGTCAACCGCACGCAGACAAATTTGCAGTGTTTTCACGTCAAAAGATCTGGACTGGCCAAGATTTTCTCCAGGGCACAGTTCAAGGGGGCATGAACATAAAAAGACCTGGGCCGACAACATCAAGGGATGGACAGGTGCCTACTTTGCAATGGCCCAAACTCGGACCAGGAACCGTCAGCAGTGGAGAATACTATCCAGAGTTACATCCTCAGTGGTTACCCGACAAACCAGGCAGTTAAAGGAGCTGTGAACTACCTCTTGTGAAATGCACTCATCTGTTAGTTTAATATTAAGGCAATATTCCCGTGCTTGGAGCTGTCAATCAGATAATGATTGAATATCAACACTGCGATGACATCTGACTTAAGTCTGCAGAGTTTAATTTTTTAAGCGATATTCCTGCGCTTGGAGGTGTCAAACAGATGATTATTGAATAGCGACACTGCCATGACATCTGACTTAAGTTTGCAGCTGAGCTTATTACATGACAGTTTTGCACATTTTTTTGCTTTGTGAATAATGGAAGTAAGTTAAAAATATCACATTGTAAACTCCTTTAAAAGAGATTTATTCTTACCTCCAGGGCTATTCTCCATGTCTCCTAGAAGATGGACAGACGTGGCTTCTGTTACTGTGGTGCGTTTATCGCTTCTTTCCGCTGCCGACCAGTTTTGAAGACACAGGTAAGAGAGTCCTGAATTGCCAAGGCATAGAAAGTGAATCCCGCAAATCAATAGAATTGTGATGTGCACGGTGCATTGGTGGAAGTGGTTCTTGAGAAACTCCGGTCAGCAGAGCCAAAACTTGAAATATAGAGCAAAGCTCTGAACGAAAAAAACTCAGAGGTAGAAAGGACTCAATGGACCTCGAAGGGCTTCTGTCACACTGAACTGCTTGCCATGTAGAGTCAGCATGTAAATATGATTAGAGCGCAAGTAGTTTAAACACACCCCGCTCATCAATAAGCAACACGCGTCCTGAAATAACCGGCACGTTTTCAGGTGCTTGACAAATGTGACCGTTTTTTTTCCCCTCTCCCTCGCTTTCTCGTGTCTCCCCTCCACCGCCCGTTTGTTGCCGCGTCTCTCTCCGAGCTCGCTCTCTGCCCCCGCCCTCCCTTCTCCTCCCCCCGCCCCCGCTCGGTGGCTCGTGCTCGGATTCTGATTGGCCTAGTCCCTGGCTGGGAGACGGCACATTGGGCTGTTTGCACATTGGAATGCTGCTTGGAGCTTTGCTGCATGTGCGCTTGGCATGTGAGCCAGCCCTGCCCTACTGACACACATTTTATGCAAATGAGAGGCCGGAGCTTGCGGCTCCGCGAGAGTGAAGCAAGCAAGATGTTCCACTCTGTGTGAAATACTTTGTCAGTTGGAGGCTACTGAAACAGGGAGCTTCTTTAAAAAGCAATGAATAAATAGTTTTTACTGACTGGGGTGACCTGGCGTGAGACAGATTTTCCAACGTGTGATTTTGTGCCAAATCTAACTAGTTTGACTGGGTGAGATCTAGTCCTTGATAACAAAAAAGTCTCAAAAGGTTGTACGGACCACCATCACCACATCCCCTTATCTGTAATCTACATGAGGGAACTAACTCAAATCCCATTTTAAGGAAACTTAAAAAAAAAACCTTGACGGGTATGCCCTCTTCCAGGATTACCAGTCTGAAATTGATGTTGCAAGGGCATCAACAGACTGTAGACAGTCATCATCAACACTAAATAAGGGTAATAATTCTTAAAACTTGAATTAGTCCCCAGAAATATTATTAAACAGTGGTCACCAACCTTCTCTGTACCACGGACAATATCTAACTATCGTCACACGGCCCGGCCCAATAATAAAATGAATAGTAATAAAATAATATGCTTTTGATTTTTTTGTTTTTTTACATATTTTACTTTGATTATATTATCCATCCATCCATTATCTGCACTGCTTATCCTCAGTAGGGTCGCCCATCCCTGCTATCTTCGGGCAGTGGGCAGGGACACCCTGAACTGGTTGCCAGCCAATCGCAGGGCACACAGGGACAGACAATTCGCTCGCTCAGTCACACCAAGGGACAATTTGGACTGGCCAATTAAGCTGACATGCATGTTTTTGGAATGTGGGAGGAAACCGGAGTGCTCGGAGGAAACCCACTCAAGTATGAGGAGAACATGCAAACTCCACACAGGAGGTTCGATCTCATGACCTCAGAACTGTGCCGCACACGTGCTAACCACTGCCCCGCTGTGCTGATTATTTTATATTTAATTACATTTTTATTGTTGTTGTTTTTTTTAATCCAACATCCATTTCACCCTGGTCATCCTGAAGGGGGATTACCTTCTCAAGGTTTTTTCATTTACCTCATGCTGAAGTTTTGGAGTTTTTCCTTATCCTCATGTAGGTTTTAGATCGGGGGATGGTGTAATAATAGTCGGCAATAGTCTCTGGTCTGTGCAGCCCTTTGAGACGCCTTGTGATTAAGAGCTAAACAAATAAACACGACTCAATAACAATAATTGATTTTTTTGGGATTGATTGACGTTTTTATTTTTTTTCCACTGATCATCATATACAAGGTTATAGTGCATGTAACTTTAACAGCTTAGATAAAAACCATTGACAAAACAGACAGGAAAAAAAGGGTGGACAGGAAAAAGCTGGAGCTTATCTTGGTCCTGTCCCCATGAAAATCAAAATGCTTTCTACATTACATTTTATGTAACATAAATCACATTTTATCATCAAACAAGAGAAATAATCATGAAAGCTTTGTAAAAGAAAAAATAATAATAAAAATCGGCATAATCATGTAATGAAAATATATATTACCATTGTTTTTTTCCTTTAACTCTTAATCTTTTGCCTTAACATCTCTCCCTCATTTTTGATCATGTCTCAATTTAGTGTTCAATTAGTTTCTACCAGAAGAGCCAAAAGTAAATCTTGATCCAATGAAACCAGTCTAGTTGGTCAGTCAGTCAGTCATTGATCCATTTTGACGTTAAGGACCTCAAACTTTTCTTCATATTTGTTGTAGAGGTCTGCTTTCAGCTTGTTCAAGGCATTTTTATGCGGCAAGAATACAATTAATAATAATAATAAGCCCAAATCCTGTGTGTAAACACTAGAACACTGGTGATGTAGATGCCATCACACTTTTTACTTACAGTACCACGTTACAAAGTTGTTTCAGGTGAATCTTTTCCCATAATGCTCCATTACAATGTTGTGCAATATGGCACCGTGTCTGAAAATAATGTGATGTGATACAATCTACTGCCTTTTCCTTTGTCATCTACAAACAAGTGAACCAGTAGTAGGGATTTGGAGCTTTAGTTGCTGTGATCCAGGTTAAATTCCCATTTCATCCAGTGCGGAGAAAATTAGGTCAGCAATATTTGTTTGCTGATTACTCATTAGTTACAGTGATAAACTACTGTTAAACCTTCTCAGTGTAACGTGCTGAAAAAATATGGCATAAGATAAAAAAGGCCTTTTTTTCCCGATGCAGCCCAGTACTAAATGGCCCGGTACCGGACTGCACCCCAGTGGTTACGACCATTAGTCTAAAATATGTTTTTGTTTAACATGTTCAATGTGGTCGATAATTATTTCGAAAATAGCTGCTGTTTTTTTTTAACTCATTCCAAAAAAGGTACTCTAAATATGCCTTTTGAGTGCCTTTCTAAAAAAAGGACTTCTTTTTATCCAAGCAAAGGAATTTTTGAAGGAACCTTGATATTTTATCGAATTATTTTTATCCAGTATATGCTGCATGGGCAAGATATTATGCACATTATGCATATGTTAGAATGGCTAGTTTTCTTGAATAGAATCTATTCAATTGATATTTGAATAATTAATTTAATTTCTGTTCATCTGTGAAACGAAAAAAAAAATAGTTCAATTAACTTATTTAAAAAAACTATAACTTTGTGAATGGTGAAAATAAGAAAAATAGATTCTATGTAATAATAATTATTTTAAAAAGAAAATTGGCGGAGTCAGGCCAGGAACATCGCTCACCAAGATTTTATTTTAGGGAACACTAAAACTGGTCAAAAATTTGTGAAAGTATAACAGACATGTTGCAAGCTGACCGATATTAGGGAATTTGGAAAAACATTAAATTGTTAGGGCAGCACGGTGGCGCAGTGGTTAGCGCATGTGCGGCACAGTTCATGTCTTGGGAACCTCCTGTGTGGGTTCAAATCCAGCTCCAGACTTCCTGTGCGGAGTTTGTATGTTCTCCCCGGGCTAGCCTGGGTTTCCTCCGGGCACTCCGGTTTCCTCCCACATTCCAAAAACATGCATTTCAGGTGAATTGGCCGGTCCAAATTGTCCCTAGGTGTGAATGAGCGAGTGTGTTGTCTGTCCCTGTGTGCCCTGCGATTGGCTGGCAACCAGTTCAGGGTGTCCCCTGCCCAATACCCGATGATTACTGGGATGGGCTCCAGCACCCCCGCGACCCTACTGAGGATAAGCGGTATAGTTAATGAGATGAGATAATGAAATTAAATTGTTACTCATAATTTTGTTACGAACTCTGATCATCAGTTAAACAAAGACAAAAAATATAGATGCAAATCTTGAATTCTAATCAGCTAAAGTCCCGATAATAAGCTGAGTAATTTTGTTTTATAAAGGCGTTTGAGCTTAAGCTAGAATGAGTAAATGAATAAAAATATTGTTCCACCAACTGATCGTTTTGCTCACTCTAACGGGGCATTGTGTATATATTTAGCGTCCTTTAGTCGTCAAAAATAACAAATAATTTATTAGATATATTGATTTGAAAAATAAGGACAAATTAAACATGCTTCATTTAAAAAAAATACTCTCAGGTCAAGACATTTGTATTTGGTTGTATAACATAACATGAGGCTCACTGAGAGGAAGATAGATAGATAGATAGATAGATAGATAGATATTTTATTCATCCCTGTAGGGAAATTCACACTTCCAGCAGTATCCTTGTGTTGAAAATAAAACAATAATGAAGGAAAAGGAATATAATACATAAATACCCAATGTAACGTGTTGATATAGAGTATTTAATAGTGCTACATAAAATACACACTGTAATAAAAATAGGGTAATATGCAAATGTGTGGGTGTGGTTTAATGTGGGCATTTACTCCCCCGGTGGAGTTAAAGAGCCTAATGGCATGAGGAAGAAATTATCTCCTCAATCTGTCCGTGGAACAAGACTGTGACAGCAGTCTGTCACTGAAGGTGCTCTTCCGACATGATTCTGACATGATTTTCCAGCATGTTGCTGCTATGGGTACCCCCCAAAACCAATAAACTTTTAAAGAGACTGGGCATAAAATTGAGGAGAAAAATGGTGCATCTTGGTCACCTTGAGTCTCTGTTGTTAGTATTCTTCCAAGTGTTTTGTAGCACTCACTCTCGATTGCACTCCGCAATACAGGACACAAGACAACAATCCCAAAACTGTATGTAACAACCTACATGCCCACATTTCTTGTGTAAATTATAACCTTTATCTTCTTTGTTCCTTTATTTTGTGTAAATTATAACCTTATCTTCTTTGCTCCTTAATCTTCTTTGTTTCCTTTTCTCCTCACTGTTAAATGTGAGACTGGAGTGCCACGCCCAATTTCGTTCTCACGATATGTTCAACCCATTTATTAACAATGACAATAAAGGTATATTGTATTCTATTCTAACTAGTGGTTAAATACTACGCAGTGTGCCTTTAAATGTCTAGTTTCTATTCAGCCAAAACACAGGTTAAATCGTAGTTTTAAAAAAACTAATCCCAGTTTAGTTTCTAATTTCAAGGATCATGAAAACAACTTTATATTATCAATTTATTGTCATTGTACAGCCTGTATTCTGATTCAAAGGTTCTATCTATCTATCTATCTATCTTGGTCATATCCCTCAAGAGGAAACAAATGTTTTGGGGTGCATTTGTGCAACTACATTTTCCTCTATTTTACTTCATCTTTAAAGCCTCTGTTCTAACGTTCCCGTACTTATGAATGAACGTGTTTTCGATCGCGCGCCAAGAGGAATCCGTGTCAAACAGACTTGGCAATTTGACCGAGTGTGCGTCTTGTTTCCACGTACACGATCTTTTCGTCGTCACGGCCTTGCACGTGCGTGGTGGGCGGTGCTCAGCGTGACTTCCCCCGCCCCTCCCCCACCCGTGTCACGTTCCTGCTCTCTGCAGATTGTGTATCAAGCCAAGATTGGCTGCCACCGCCCGAATGTAGGTCACAAGCTGCTTGTGGAAACATGAGATCCGTAAGAAAGAGAGGAAGAGGGCAAAAAAAAACAGCAAATGTGCTTCGAATCGTCGATGCAAGATAAAAAAACCCGCCCTTTGGAGGCAGGTGTATTGGGTTTTATTAATCTGGGTCACGTTGTTTTACGAGCTGGCTGTTCAAAAAGTGTGGTTTTATTTTCATCCGCTCGAATGTATTCTGGAGAGATGAAGTCAACGAAGAATGTGATCTGGGAACGACAAAATTGGTTTAAAGGTCATTCCTACGCAGTCACGAGTAACGAAATCCATGTAATGCACGTGTTTTGTTAGTAGGTTTTCATTTACATAGCAATGCCATTGGACTCTGAAATAATGGATTGCATACTTTGTCTACCTCAGCCAATTGCTCCCCAATATAAACGATTGAAATATCCTTATTTAGAAACAATAAACCTTACAAACATAAAGCAGCATCTATTTACCCACAGTAAGACAGACCATGTACGATAAAAGCAGATTTGTATAACAAGTGTCAACCGAATAAATAAAACTTCTTTCAGCATCTTTCTTAGTTCTTTCGCCACTTGCAGTAAATTCAGTGCTGCTTATTATATGTTGCAGTATTTGAAAAATCCCGTACAAAAATTGTTATACGTATAAAATATGGGGAAAATGTAAGTTGCCAGGTATGCAATAACATAGGACACTGAATCAATTGATAGGTAATTAACTACAATTATCCACGCAGTTTATTAAAAAAACAAACCAAAAAAAAAACAATAAGAGTATTTATTGATAGATAGATAGATACTTTATTCATCCCCGCAGGGAAATTGCTGTCAATTTTCGTTAGTGTAGCACATGGGTCGGTCACCAACCTTTTGAAGCTGAGAGCTACTTTTTTACTGGTTAGCAGTTACCTTTTTGATATGCATTTCTAAAACGACTTGTTATTACCAGGTTACTAATAGTAGCGTTAAAATAGGCTCTTCTGAATCGAATAGGTAGAATTGGCTCCGTCAACTCCGTCAACCACTAAAACATGCCAGTTAGAAATCAAATTCCCCAGAAAATCCCAATGACCCAATCTTAGGAAGCTATTTTCAGAACTGGTTTGCAGGTTACTAAATAAATTACATAAATGCAATTTATTATTATAGTTATTATGTATTTTGTTATGTATTTGTTTCTGTATTTTTTTCTTTGTGTATTTTGTCGTGTGATTTCTTGTGTAGTTTGTTCTGTAATATATCATGTAGTTTGTCGTGTACAAATTTACACAAACCAAAAATCTTGACTTGAGACTAATATTTCAGTTTTCGGCTTCTCTTTTTTTTTTTGAAACGAGACTAAATCTTTGTGTGTAAATAAACCACTACTATGATCGCATTCAATTTCTGTTTTGGTAAAAGTTTGCCACTTCAGGTTTTAAACAAGCACATTGACTTTTATTCAAATGATGGGTCTGGTCCAACTGAGCTTTTCTCGTATTGGTTCATAGATGTAGTAGCTGATTGTTCACTACTGATTAACCAATGGGTAGCACGGCAGCGCAGTGGTTAGTACTTGTGCAGCACAGTTCTGAGGTCATGAGATCAAACCTTCCTATGTGGAGTTTGCATGTTCTCCCCGTGCTTGCGTGGGTTTCTTCCGGGCACTCCGGTTTCCTCCCACATTCCAAAAACATGCATGTCAGGTTAATTGGACGGTCCAAGTTGTCCCTAGGTGTGAATGAGCGAATGAGTTGTCTATCCCTGTGTGCCCTGCGACTGGCTGGCAACCAGTTCAGGGTGTCCCCTGCCCACTGCCCGAAGATAGCTGGGATGGGCTCCAGCACCCCCACAACCCTACTGAAGATAAGCGGTGCAGATAATGGATAGATGGATGATTAACCAATAGTTGAAAAGCTCAGACAACCTGGCTGCCTCCTAATTTGAATTACATTTTGCTGTGACAAATGAAAATCATAAATGATAAAGAGTAAAGTAAATAAAAACAAAATCAACGACAAAATGCATTAGAAAATGAATGAATTGCAATAAATATATTTAAGTTTTACATGATATATGGATACTTTAACCACTAGGGTCGAAGGCCCACCATTTCCTGTGGTGTGTATTGGGCAAGTACAGCCTGGTGGCGCTCAACAAATGTTTCCACCCGACCTTGGGTACCTTGCATTAATCTTCGTTGACTGACTACAAGTGTTTTTTATTTATTTATTTGTTTTTGTTTTTTTTAATTTATTATTATGTTTTGTCTGTATTTTCCTTCAAACGATTATTGTAAAACTGTTGTGGGAATATTCCTCGATGGAATAGTGATACAAAAGCACCTCCAAGTGGTTTAAACATGATATTACAATTTCACCAAAATGCCCACATGCGTCTCTTCAAAAATATCCGCTAGATGTCAGTGTTTGCTTGATTCAATAGTATCGGTAATTTGAACTTTAATTATTTGTCTTTGTAGTGCAGCAAACAATCGTTATTTCATAATAAGGTCACATGGATGTCATCGACACCTACCTTATAAGAATTTATTTTTCTTATAACACTTCCAAGCACATTGTATGTTCATCAGATATGTTTCAGAAATCTGTTTGACATAGTCCGTGGAGAGAACGTTAAAAGTGCTCTTTTGATTATGAGGTTGTTTGTGGTTGAGTCACATCTTGGTGGTCTTTGATGTTCCAGTAACATATGCTTTCTGGCATATATTGTATGTAATGTCGTGTACTTAGATCTCGTTTCATGTGCATGTGCCTTCCTTACCCAATATTTTCTTAACACCTGCATAAATAAAAGGTGTAGTACCATATGAGGATGTCATTGACAAAAATTAGAAAAACATTTTGTAGCTTTGCAAGAATGTCAAAAGTGCTTTTAGAAGGAGGAAATATAATACTCCATTCCAAGCAAGATAAATTGTACTCAACCTTTTAAACCAGGGGTGTCAAACTCATTTTAACTCGGGGGCCACACGATAGAACAAACATTCTGTCAGGGGCCGGACTAGTAGATTAAAGAGAAAAAAAAGGGAGATAAAGAAATAAGAAAAAGAGGGAGGGAAAAGGGGAGAGGGTGGGACAAAGAAAGACAAAGAGGGAGAGAGCGTGAGAAACAAAAGATAAAAAGTCGTGAGTGAGTGCGGGACAAAAAAAGGGAGAGGAAGAAAGAAATCCAAAGAGAAATAGACAGAAGGAGAAGAAAGAGAAAAGAAAGCGCGAAGGGTATGAAGAGAGAAAGAAAAGGAAAAAAGGAGGTTAGAGCAAAAGAGGTTAAAAGACACAGAGAGAGAAAGAGACAAAGAGCAACAAAGAAAGAGATAAAGAGACACAGAGAGTGGAAGAGACAGAGTGGGAGAAAAGGGGTGGAAAAGAAAGAGAGAAAAATAAATACAAGTACAGTGTCTTTGTGAGAGGCACCTGGCTTTGGCAACATCAAGTTGACATATTTCAACCTGCAGCTTGTTTTTCTCTTGCGCTTCTCTGAGTGTTGTCTCGCGGGCCGGATTCAATCCCCTAGCGGGCCTGATCTGGCCCGCGGGCCGCCTGTTTGACACCTGTGTTTTAAACCAATCATAGCATATCTAAGCTAAATGTTTCTTTAGTCCTTCATATCGGTCAGATCAGGTTAAAAAAGGGGTACACGATATAATAAATGGCAATAATAGTTTAATAATAAGTATGTCATTACATTTCCAATACCCTCACAGGATCAAATAAAAACAACGGTTGTTGTGTTGGATCGCTTTTATTTTGCAATTGTATTTTAAAAACATTTTTGTTTTTCTGACTAGTTTGTTGAAGGGTTTTTTTTGTGTTTGTGAATATCTTTATCGTTCTGATGAATTTAATATTTTTCTCTTTTTAGATAATACTATTTTTTCAGAATCTTTTTTTTTTTTTTTTGCTTATTGAAATGTATTTATTTGATTAATAAGAAAATCAAAACTATTCCGGAAATCTAGACATACATTATGTGTATATGAATTATTTTGAAAAACACCAAAAATATAACTGATTGTTTTTTCTCGAGAAAGCACATTATTAAAATGATTTGGAATCATGTTTTTATATTTAAAAAAAAAACAAGTGTTTGATTTTCGTTTTTTATTAAACACTTTTCTAATTTTTTGATTTTTTTTTTTCCTCTGCGTATTTTTTCTGTTTTTCAGAATATATATATATATATATATATATAAATATATAATATCTGTGCTTTTTAATGTATGTTTTATTGATTTTTTTTTATAGAATATTTTAAGTTTAAGATTTTTTTCCGGAGGAATCATTTTATTATGATTGTACAATTGCATTATTGCCATTTTTTTTTAAATAAAACTAAAACCTATTCCAAAATAGTAGAACTAAAATATCATAAAAATATGTACAACATAAATTATTTTCAAGAAAGCAGATCAGTAAAAAAATACTTTAAAAAAACAGTCCTGTTTTTTGTGTGTTAATATGTTTGAAATTTTTGTTTCTCAGAATTTCTTTTTCAGATTTTTTTCAAAATATTTATTTTACAGATTTTTACTTTATCCCCAATTTTTTAAAATATTGCTTCTAATAGATATATATGCTGGAGCCTTATCCCCCTAGTGGGAGGTGGCTGTAGCTAAGAACACATTCACATTTTTTGACTCTTTCTGGGAAATTGATACAGAGGAGGGGATTCCCAGCCCCTTGCTCAAATTTTTAATTTTTTTAAAATATTGCTTTTTTAATCCAAAATGTTTTCCAACAAACAAAAAAATAATGATAAGAAATTAACAAAACAAAACAAAATATTAAAAAAATATTTCTAATCAAACAGAACATAAAAGTGGGCCTTAAAAGGGGTATGAAAAATCTTTCAAATGAATGTAATGAATTGTAGT
This sequence comes from Urocampus carinirostris, assembly GCF_059441175.1. Lineage (NCBI taxonomy): Eukaryota > Metazoa > Chordata > Actinopteri > Syngnathiformes > Syngnathidae > Urocampus > Urocampus carinirostris. The sequence continues at coordinate 28,772,402 of NC_142354.1, read as the reverse complement.
AGTTAAGTACCGTGACAAGAGTGACCTTAATTTGTCTGAATAGGGGACGAAAAACACATTTTTGGGCAGTTGTGCAGGCTTTGCATGCACTAGGAAGTTAAAATATGCTGACGTTTTGGTTGACAGGCAGCCTCTTGTGCTGAGGTGTCGCATTATCCCGAGAGGGGCCGAGCGCCACATCCCTGCTGTCTCTGCATTTGGCTTGATCTACTTTTGTCCCGGAAGGGTGATGAGGAATTCTAATATTTGGTGAGGCTGCTAGGGGCGAGCATCCATTATTCATCCACTGTAACTTTGTGAAGCTGAAATCCGACGGGAGTCTTGTGCCGAAGTCTTCAGCTTCTGTCACACTGTGGCATTACATTGTGACTTCTTGCCTCTACTTTTGTTTCTTCATTAGTCGAATTGAGACATCAAGGCCAATAAATTAAATGAGTATGGGGTATTCACCCATGCCACCGACAGTCATTGATAAACAGTTTGTTGCTGTGTGAAGGGAGTGTGCATGGTCGAGTGTGACATCTTTCTCAGCATCCATCTCTGCTTAGCATGAATCGGTTTGATGTAGAAAAGGGGTCACAAGCCTTTTTAAAGCTGAGGACTAGTTTTCTGTTTCAGACTAGAAGGGCTACCAGTTTGACATGCATTTCTAGAATAACATATTACTATGTCGTTTCTATGTTATTACTAAGTTATAATTATTAATGGTTTAAATGGGCTCAGCTCCCCAGTAAACATCATGGCAGTTTGAAATCAAATTTCCCAGAATATCACAATGACCCATTATACAGGGTGGCCACAAAGTCACGCACCAATCTTCCTCGAGTTGAACCTGAAACCAAACAGCCATTTCTAAACGCACCATCACGACCAGACAATAAGATGATTTCTACGCGCTGCTCTGTAGTCAATGGCATGTCTGATCTGAAATAAAAAAATAAAAAATTATATTAACAAAAAATAAATATTAACATTGGTGCGAGACTTTGTGGCCATTGGTGCGTGACTATTAAGAGAACCAGTCTGCAGGCTGCTCAGGTAGTCTTAGGGGACACTATGTTGGAGACCCCCTGATGTAGCATATTTTAAAAAAAAGTTTTTACCTTGTTTATGTAATTTTTAAAATGTAATGGAAGCGTTGCCTGTCTAATTTAGTCACCAAGTTTAGCGTTGGAAACTTGGCTTTAAACTTTCAACATACTGCAATTATTGTCAACTATAGGGTGTGCAATTTATTCTTTCCATAGTTGAAGTTTGGTGCCACTGGGTTCAGTGGTTTTTACTTAATACAGCATAATAACACTTAGGCGGAGTTTGCATGTTCTGCCCGTTGCTGCTCAGGATTCCTCTGGGTACTCTGGTCTCCTCCCACATTCCAAAGACATTCATGGCTGGTTGATTGATGACTCCAAGTTGTCCCTTGTTATGAATGCGTATATTGCGACTGGCTGGCAACCAGTTCTGGGTGACCCTGACCACTGCCGGAAGATGGCTGGAATTGCATGAATATAAAAGTAAACTAATAAAAAGAATGGGATAAATAGTTATAGGTAATATTTTAAATAAATTATTGTGGACTGGCCTAAGTTGTAAATGCATCAAAAAATTGTGCTTTGATAATAGTGCAATGACACTAGCAGCAACATTATGCAAAAATGAGAATAAGGAAATATAATAGAAATATAATTTTTGTAATATAATTTATTTTTATGCGCTGACAATAGTCTTTGTTTTAAGGGACCTTTGGCATCTTCCATACAGCAGCAAATAGCCCCCAGGTTGTAGTTTGGACACCCCTGGTCTATGGTACAAGTGTCAGGACCAAATACAGGCCTGGTGGACACACCATAGCATTTTTAATCCTTTTTGCTGGTCTCTGTGAAGCGAACTCGCTATGAGAATATTGCTAGCAATTATTAAAAAAAAAAGTCCTCCCTCCCCTCCCCAATTCCCCCAATGTATTCACCACTCTTTGACTGGCCTTGTTTAAATCATTTCCCTATAATGGAGCTTTTGACCACCTAAATGTTTCCTGTCTGTATGACGAGATGCGACGTTCAGCTCCAGGGAGCGAGGAAGCCTTTCAAATTTCCAATACCTCAATTTGGAAAATTCCTTGTTAGGAACCACCAGCGTTCTGATCTTTATGTCTTTCCTTTTTCCTCCAATTACCTGCCACGATCCCTCCCTGATCATGATCCTTTTATTTTCGGTGCCCTCCAATCAGCGGCATAGCCACGGACGACCACACTTGAACGCATCTTTCGTCATTAGACAATCATTCCCACGTGTGGATCAAACCCCCCGCCCCAACCCACCTAATGTCTCCGTTTTTCTCCTTCTGTTTTTCTTATTTCCCCCTTCCTCGCACTCTCCTACCCTCTGCGTGCCCCTTTTACGCCCCCCTTCTTGTTCTGATTGAATTACCATAAGTGCGGTCCCGGCCAAAATATGCCAGCTTGTTCTGATTAAAACTGTCCCTGTTCAAGTTGAGACGGTCCAAATGGCTGTGAGCGGTTTGTGTCTTGGGTAGGGGAGGGGGAACACATGAGCCTATTTGCGTTGAGAAGAAAAATGCATCCAGACAGTGTTGCATGGCGATAGATGAAGAGCGGAAGGCCGTAGAGGTAGTGCAAAAAAAAGAAAAATAGAGGGAGGGAGATGGTAATAGTAGTTGACAGTGTCGAGTTCACAACAGGTTCATGGTGACATCATGGTTGGATTTTTGGGGAGCGTAAGTACGGGAAGAGCAGTTCGCCGTTTCATTGGATGCACATGTACGCCCTTTTCACCCTGCACAGAAACAACAAATACGTGCCGGCTCTTTAATATTCATTTTTGCCTGTTTGTATTTCCACGCGAGCGTATGATTTTTTTTTTTTTTTTTGGCCAGCAGCGTTCACTGAAAGGACCCCTTTCATTTCCCAACATACGGGGTAAACTTGCTCACCCCGAAAAGAGCTACCAAGAGTGTCACCCATTTCCTTCCCTTTACCCCGATTTTTTTCTGTACCCCATCGTCTCGCCAATGTTCGCCCCCGCCGCGACAGTGTGTCCTTTGTGTGTAAGCATGTTCGAAACCAAGCTCTGGGACCTGGAAAGTGTTTATAGTGAACGTGTGGGCGTGATTATATTTGTGTCAGCTCTTTTGCGCTTTTGGGAGTTTTTTTCCCCCCAACTGAAGCTCCTTTGTGCTATTTCTGTGCAAGTTTTGCTCGAGTTAGTGCAGCCTGTGCATTCCCCCTGTTGCGCGCCCTTATGTTTGCGCGTGCCATCCAGCCCCGGCCGATGTTGTGAGTAACGTGGTCATTCCTTTTCTCGGTAACGAGTACTGTAAGATGTTATTAAAGGTAGGGTGCGTCCTTTGAGGTGTCCTCAAAAAGTTGCAAGTGGAATAGCTTCTCTATTAAATATGTAATAACAATGCCCAACTGAGTTTAAAGAATCTTTATTTTTCCTTTTTTTTTGTCTTACTTTTAGAAACGCTTTGTGGAACACGCACCACATAAGAAAGCAAGAACGGGCAGCTGATGAGTGATATAATGTTCTTCCCCATGTTATGTTGTGAGAGTAGCATGAAAATGGTGAAAGTAAGAAAAGGTCTGTTTCAAGTACAGTCTAAACACCAACCCAAACACCCAAAACATGAAAACAGATGAAACAAGAAGAGTATATTCAAGCACATCTAAGAAATGCACATACTTGCACACGCCACAAAAGGAGCTTGACTGAAGCTGCAACAAAAACTCAAGCCAGAAGATGGTGTCAGCGAGTAGAAAAGTTTCAAATTCATTTAACAAACGTTGTTACAACATGGTGAATTACCCTGCTACTTATTAAAAACTTTTTAAAAGTTTGCACCATATATTTGGTTCCTGTTCCCCCTTCGCTTAGGGTGAATTTCCTAAACCTTAGTCCGCCAGAATCAAACCTCAAATCATGTTGTTTAAGCGGAGTTGGTATGTTTATATGGCCCTTTGAAGTACAACTCAATACAGTTACCTTGGCACCAACTTAAGCACTGAGTACAAAAAGTCGTATTTACAACCTCAAACTAAAATACTGAAATCAGAGAGGCAGCTTAAATGCACAATAACTAGGTTGTGTGTCACCAGTAGCGAATGGTAGGCAGTGCGTGGGGAGGGGGCAAGTCTTATTACAGTGAAATCATGTTTATTCGTATAGCCCTTAATCACAAGAAGTCTCAAAGATATGGACAGACCACAGACTATTACAGACTATTACCACACCATACAGGAACAAAAAAACATGGGAAATAGTTGGGGCAAACATGAGCACAAAATTTATGGTAAAAGTGTTCTAAATTGTGGGTTTTTTATTTGTACAATTAACTTTTGCAATACACCATGCCTGGGTTCAAGAAAACGTCTTGTACTGGAGCTGCACTATTTTTTTTTGGGGGGGGGATTTTTTTTTTTTTTTTAGACCTGTATTGCAATATCGATGTGATATTCAGTTTTAAAAGAAAAGTGTATTTTCTGTGCTAGTTTTTTTTGTGTGAACCTATCCATAGTGACATGCAAACTTACCTTGAGACAACATCGTTATCGACTAAGAGTACATGACTGTAACAAAATACATCTAAAAATAAAAACAGAATACAGAATTGTATTGCTGATTTATTATCTTTACATGAAAGTACAACGAAAATTTGAGGACTTGTTCTTTCAGAGTAAGAAAGCAATTTATGGAGCGGCTGGCTAGATTCACGTTAGCATCGGGTAACCGCAACTTCAGCAAAGTCCCTGTGATGATTAAAATACAAGAGTCACGAATGTAGCGGTTTCCCACGAGTTGTAGCTCCTGGTCATCCGTTTCAAGGGGAATGGATCTGGCATTGTTGAAATACAGCCTGCGCAGGGGTGTCTCAAGAGAGTTGTTAGCCTAGCCTTGCCCAGACCTGCAACTTCTCCGGCTTTCTCTCTCGACACCTCAGTCGATTCCCGGACACGACGACAATCCAGGGAGCACCCGTTGGTAATCACCAATTCTTTGCATTCTTCTGACTTTCCTCAAAGTCCGAATTAATTGATAAATTTCTTTTTAATCCAACGAGCTGCTGAGGCTACGAGATGTCGCGTCGCGCCGTTGTTTGTTATAGTGGCCAATTGTGCGTACGCCAGCCCACAGCTGTTTTAAGCAGTTTTAGGTGGTCTGCTTCCATGCGATTATATTAGGTTATTTGTAACTACATATTCACTTTCAAAGTAGCGTGTTACTTTTGGGTATCAGTAATCCGGAGGGTAACGGAATTATCTGAGGTAGTAACGGTAACTACTTTTTTTCAGTAGGCCGCCCAACACTGGCCCCGGCGATCATCACACAGCTTCATGTGACATCGAAACCGAGAGCGGCGGGGGTAGTGATCTCATTACCGGCAGCCTGTTGCTGATTAAAACCTGCCGGCTGAAACACTGCTAACCCTAACCCCTCCTGCTTTCCCCCTCCTTTTCTCTTTCTTTTCATTTGCCTCCTCTCCATGCTCCCCTGTCTTTTGCCCCCCTTCTCCACTTCTTAACTGTAGCGTCGCACTATTCTGCGGTTTCTCCAAAATGTGCTGCCAAAAAAGGGCCCCTTTTTCCACTTCTGCGAGTTAAAAGCGCCCCCCCCCACACATGTTTTTTTGGGGGGGTTAACTCTATTGTTTCTTTGTTCTCTTTGCTTTGTTGTTTGTCTAGTGTGGAATCAGAGGTGTCTGTGTCAAATTAATAGTTGAGCATATTTTGAGTTTCTTGGAAAATTTATCAGAAATAATTCTGTAGATCCCAGGGATATGACGTATATCCGTTCTGAGTTGAGGATTGCAAAGTGAAATTGCTGTATAGCAGGGTTGGAACCCATTGGTAATGCATTCCGAACACCCGGTTACCCAGATATAAACAACAAAATAATACCGTAAATTACGGACCACAGAGCACAACTGGTTAAAAGCTGCATGCGCTAACAGCCATAAAAATACTCATTCACGTCCATTTATAACATTTAAAAAACATCAGCAGGGAAATGTCTAGTACAGATAAGTAACACATTGTGCTGCAAATAAGACCCGCGTATAAATCTTAATCAAATAGCGCAGCAGTCAATATTAATTGGCATTAACATATACGCAAGAGTGCGACAAAAATATTCTCAAAACAAAACTCGATGTACTGTACTGACTAAAATTTAGAAGCCCGTGCTGTCACTACAGCCTGTACACATGATGAGCCATGCAACTGATCTTAAGCGCTCCCATCCCTTGCGCACATGACAAGGAATTAGAGAGTAGAAAAAGTATTGTTACTACTACATAAAGAATATGATTATAGATAAATGCATGGAATTGTGTTGGATGATTGAATATTTTAGTTTGGCAGCAAGTGACCAAAAACTGTAACATCCTATTATGTTCTCATCAGTCAGATAACTGTCAGCTCGATAACTATAGTGTACTCCTCCATAAATAGTTACTAGTGTCAGTGTTTAGAATGATTTTTAGTAAGTAGCAGCAATACTTGGTCTCCAATCAGTTTTTCATGTGGCAAGGGATGAGAGAGCTTAAGATGAGTTGAATTGCTCAAGAAGTGTACAGCCTGTTGTGATTGTCATTCTTTATTATTACAAGTTTCGGTTCCATGGTTATATATTTTTTGCATCTACTTTGCGCATCACTGCAATCTTTGGAACCCATAGCAAATGTGCTCCAAAAATTCCAGTATTTTATCACTGACGCAAAGTCTTTACAGAGCACACGGCAAACCAAACAAAGAGAAAAGCATTGGATGTAGTTTATCCAATAGCATATTGGCATTTCTATATTACTGTGACGCAATATAAATATCAGAGCAGCTTTTTTGTCAAGACCAGAACAGGAAGATGACCCAGATGCATAACGTTTACTCACAAGTTTATTGAGATAAAGAGGAAAAACAAGCGCCCGAGATCCTGGGCGAGGGAAGCAAGCCATTCACGGGATCGGAGCGGGTTCGGAATGCGGAAGTGTATCTTCCGGAGCGGGAGATGGTAACGTGGTCAAACGGCAAGAAAGGGGTCGTTAGCTCGGGCGGGAGATCAGAACCTGGTCTGGGTCAAAAAACGGGTCTTGGCCAGAGAAAAACAAGTCAAGTCATTTTTATTTGTATAGCCCTTAATCACAATAAGTCTCCAAGGGCTTCACAGATTAGTACACTATGTTACACAGACTATTTTTCAGCCGACAAGAAGAGTAGGTTATTATTCATATGCAATGGAGTAGAAGTGAGTTTTAAGTTTAGATTTAAACATTTCCACTGAGGTTGCAGATCGGATCTCAGGGGGAAGAGCATTCCACAGCACCGGTGCCCGGATGGAGAACGCTCTCGATCCAGCAGAACACTTTTTTGCTCTCGGGATCACCAGAAGACCGGCACGCTCAGATCGTAGGCTTCGGACCGGGACATAGGGGCAGATCAGATCTGAAAGATAAGAGGGAGCAAGTCCATGTATGATTTTGTACAATACTAAGAGAACCTTGAAGTCACATCTTTGGCTCACTGGGAGCCAGTGCAAGTTAGCCAAAATCGGTGTTATGTGATCGTACTTTTTTGTCCTAGTTAAAAGCCTCGCTGCGGCATTTTGTACTAGCTGAAGAGACTTGATTCTGGACTTCGGGAGACCGGAGAGTAGTGCATTACAGTAATCGAGACGGGAGGTAACAAATGCATGAATTATAGTTTCTGCATCAGACTGAGACAGTATTGAACGGATTTTGGCAATGTTACGAAGATGGAAGAAAGCGGTTCTAGTAATTTTCTTTACATGCATCTCAAAGGTTAGATCAGGGTCAAATATGACACCTAAATTTTTAACTGAGTAACTCTGTGTGATGTGACATTTGTCAATGTTCACAGCAGTTTTTGAGAATAAGTCACGGCATTTAGATGGACCAATGACTAACATTTCGGTCTTTTCAGAGTTAAGACGCAAGAAATTGAGTGACATCCACTCTTTTATCTCAGTGAGGCAGGCCTCCAAATTTCCACAGTTTAGTGTGGAAGATTCCTCCAACGAAAGATAGAGTTGAGTGTCGTCTGCGTAGCAGTGGAAGCTGATATTGTACTTGCGAATAATGTCACCTAATGGAAGCATGTAAATGTTGAAAAGAAGGGGGCCGAGCACTGAACCCTGCGGAACACCGCAGGTAACATTAAAGGGCTCAGATGTCATTTCACCATATTTAACACAGTGCGTCCTATCTGAGAGGTAGGATCTGAACCACGAGAGGACGGTTCCTGAGAGACCAATCCATTTTTCCAACCGTTCTAGTAGGATATTGTGGTGCACTGTGTCAAAAGCAGCACTAAGATCCAGCAGCAGCAAAAGTGATGAAGCGCCAGAATCCATTGACATTAGGAGATCATTTTTTACCTTGATCAGAACTGTCTCAGTAGAGTGGTTAGCCCTGAATCCTGATTGCATGTATTCAAAAAGGTTATTCTCGGATATGAAAGCATTCAGCTGCTGTGCCACTACTTTTTCGAGTACTTTAGAGAGGAAAGGTAGGTTTGACACAGGTCTGTAATTACTTAATATTTCTGGATCAAACAGGGAAATCAGGAACAAGATGAGTGGGAAACGGGTGACAAAACGGGACCGACAGGAGTCAGAGTCAAAATGCTTGCCTTGTGTAAACAGAGGTTCGCTGACGGACAAAAGGCGAGTGAAAGCACTGAGCTTGAAATAGTAGGGGGAACCAATCAGGTAACCAGCAGCAGCTGGCGCCAAACGAGCGGGCACAGGTGAGTGCAATGAGTAATGATGACAATTTTATATGATGTCGACCAATGGCGAACAGGCATTCGAGATCAGGGGTCTCTAACGTTGTGCACGTTGGTACAAGAGTGCCGCTTAGGGACAGCTGGAGTGCCCTGATACCTGCTCTGAAAATAGCTCACCAGTGCTGGGTCATTGTGATTTTCTAGTAAAGACATGTTTTAGTGGTTGTGTCTATTCAACCCTACTTCAAGAATTAACCTGATAATGACATAGTGACCAAATAGTAATAACATGATAAGTTATTTTAGAAATGCATATATAACAGGGAGCCTTTAGCGCTTATTAGTAACAAAAAGTAGCTCTTAGCTTCAAATTTTGAGATCCTCTGTTCTAGAGTGGTAACTCTACATTCGCATTGGCATGCAAAATAATTTTCTGTTGATGACGTATAATGCGGCAGATGCCATTTCACAAGATATATGCTATTGTAGTTGACTGATTACATTTTTTGCCCCTCTCCTTATAAGAACCAGATAAAAATAGAGTATAAGAAAATAACAGCATTGTAATAACCTAACAGTTTTTATTTGAGGAAATGCATACCAATCCTGTAGCCTTTCACACTAATCAGCAAAAAATACGTAAAATATTTTCTGCATTATGAGGAAGACCTGAATTTAAGGCTAGCCACCCAAAAATACTCTTTTGTCACATATTTTTAATACAAAAGGTACTTTCGACTAAAAGGGCAAGGGTTGTTAAAATAATCTATTTAAAAGAATATAAATTACCATGATGACATCTTGTTTCACCGCTACAATTAATGAATTAATTCATAAAGGCTTATAACCTTAATTTCTTCAGCCGCTGGTTATTTGAACAATGGCCTTAACCATTACCCTTATAAGGTCGCCATAAAACCAAAATAGAGTGTACAAAAAAGTCCAGTGAGCTTGCTAACTATTCAGATAAATTCTAAGCTAAGTTCAGTCATACTAACAGGTCAAACAAGTGTACGAAATTGTATAAAAAATGTTATCTTAATCAAAAATCTTCATATAAGTAATCACATTACATTTCATACTTACAGAGATATATTTCAACAAAAAAGGAGTATTTCCAATGAGTTTGGCGTCTAAGCTGCAGTCAAAGTTCTGCACTTTTCTTGTTTCCTTTTTAGAAACAATCAACATATTAACCAATAGAGGGCACTCAAAGAAAAGTTTATTTATTTTTTAAAGGTAGAACAGTTACCGTATGCAGTATTATTTAATCTTAACTATGCATTTTTATCCACCGTATTTTTCACCTCATTAATAAAGCACACGTTCAAATTTCTGACAAATTTGGGGTTTTTAGTTGGCGCCCATAGTCCAGAAAATCTAGCAGCTGCCAGCTTAAAAAATATGTTGGCCCCTGCTTAGTATAAACATTAGAATTAATGTGGGTAGAAATGTATGCCTTAAATGGGTGTTTACAGACCCCTTTTTCTGTATACGGGTCTAGTGATGGCGAAAAAATTAGGCATCCATGATCTTGATGCTTCGGTCTAGGTCCTCACAACCAAGCCACCCCCTCTTAAGTATTTCAATTCCCAGATGCGAGCGCACTCATCAACATGTGGCTACGTGTCATAATAACTTTGTTTTCACTTCAGGTTGAGTAATACACAAATTGCTCCTTTTGCACGTAGCCAGGAGTAACACTTCGGCCTGCTTTTGGCATATTTCACTGACACAGAAACACAAACAGTGGTAACTTTACACCTCCCCGCTCTGACGTGTGCGCTAGGTTCCCTAAATAGAAGCTTTATGTCTTTTCAACACAATTAAGAGAAATTGCACACATTTAGGACTCAAAAGTCATTGGGTTGTTTGCGTGAGTCACTCTGCCAGTTGTGTACGTGTTCACAAAAACCACAGTCACACACTGTGGCATGGCGTGGCCACCACTTGCTTAGTGCACACAGGAAAACTGCAAAACTTTTCCTATAATTTAAATGCAGTTAGGATTTATTTTTATATAGTTTTTAAAAAGGAACATTTTCAAGGCATTCAAAAACAGGTCGGTACACTGTTCACTTCAAATAATAGATTTTTGTAGTGATGGTCGCTGTTTTTCAAGGCAAGTCACACTTTTTCATTTGAAAAAAATCTCTAGGTACACCACAAACAAATCATAGCACCAGTTTCATATTTTAACAATTAAATCATCAAGACACGGCATTATGTAGCCAAAGATATGAAGTTGTTTTCATAAATGTGGCTTGAGTAGGAATTTAGTATTGATGGTCAATCTACTTTGAAAGGATAATTGGTTAGAATGTTATACGTGTTTTACTATTTTTTTGAAAACTTTCTTTTCCTATAAAAAAACGCATTATGAATGTATTAACTTTTTGTCATACAGTACAGATAAATAAAGTGAAATTATTAGGTGGAACACATTTGTTTGACTAAAAATAAAAATAGAAATTGTCTCCTAAAAAAAAAGTTGGTTGTAATTATCCAACATATATATATATATATATATATATATATATATGGGGCAGCACGGTGACGCAGTGGTTAGCGCGTGTGCGGTACAGTTCTAAGGTCTTGGGAACCTCCTGTGTGGGTTCAAATCCAGCTACCGGACTTACTGTGCGGAGTTTGTATGTTCTCCCCGTGCTTGCGTGGGTTTCCTCCGGGCACTCCACTTCAGGGTGTCCCCTGCCCACTACCCGAAGATAGCTGGGATGGGCTCCAGCTCCCCCGCGACCCTACTGAGGATAAGCGGTGCAGATAATGGATGGATGAATGTTTACTAATCACCGAAAGAAACTGACTCAAATACTGCTCCGAAAATTTCAGATTATTTGACATACAACAACTTTAAGAAATGGAAAAAGTCACTTTCCCTGGTAACTAGTTACATTCCAAAAACCTGCATGTTGGGTTAATTGGCTGGTCCTAAAAGTCCCTAGGTGGGAATGAGCGAGTAAGTGACTTGTCTGTCTGTTTCCTCCCACATTCCAAAGACATGCATTTCAGGTGGATTGGCCGGTCCAAATTGTCCATAGGTGTGAATGAGCGAGCGAGTTGTCTGTCCCTGTGTGCCCTGCGATTGGCTGGCAACCAGTTCAGGGTGTCCCCTGCCCACTGCCCTATGATTGCCGGAATGGGCTCCAGCACCCCCGCGACCCTACTGAGGATAAGCGGTGAAGCTGATGAGATGAGATATATATATATATATATATATATATATATATATAATATAGTCATATATAGTTTTCTACTTTTAATAAATTAAAAAAAAGTTAAAAAAAAAAAAAAACTTTTTCACATTGTCATAATGGAGTATTTTGTGTAGAATTTTGAGATAAGAGATTAAATTAATACAATTTGGAATGAGGCTGTAACATAACAAAATGTGGAAAACGTGAAGCGCTGTGAATACTTTCCGGATGCACTGTATGTATGTATGTATGTATGTGTATATATATATATATATATATATATATATATATATATAATTTTTTTATAAGTTATAAATAATTGTGGATGAAATCACAAGTGCACGCTACTGTTTAACCCATCTCATCTCATCAGCCGTACCGCTTATCCTCATTAGGGTCGCAGGGGGGCTGGAGCCCATCCCAGCCATCTCCGGGCAGTGGGCAGGGGACACCCTGAACTAGTTGCCAGCCAATCGCAGGGCACACAGGGACAGACAACTCATTCGCTCATTCACACCTAGGGACAATTTGGACCGGCCAATTCACCAGAATTGCATGTTTTTGGAACGTGGGAGGAAACCAGAGTGCTCGGAGGAAACCCACGCAAGCACGGGGAGAACATACAAACTCCGCACAGGAAGTCTGGAGCTGGATTTGAACCCACGACAGGTTCCCATGACATAAACTGTGCCACACAAGCGCTAACCACTGCGCCGCCGTGCTGCCCACTGTTTAACCCATTAAAACATATTTATGACTTATACATCCATCCATTATATGCACCGCTTATCCTCAGTTGTGTCGTGGGGGTGCTGGAGTCCATCCCAGCCATCTTCGGGCAGTGGGCAGGGGACACTAGATGCCGGCCAGTCACAGGGCTCACACAGACAGACAAGTCACTTACTCGCTCATTCCCACCTAGGGACTTTTAGGACCAGCCAATTAACCCAACATGCATGTTTTTGGAATGTAACTAGTTACCAGGGAAAGTGACTTTTTCCATTTCTTAAAGTTGTTGTATGTCAAATAATCTGAAATTTTCGGAGCAGTATTTGAGTCAGTTTCTTTCGGTGATTAGTAAACATTCATCCATCCATTATCTGCACCGCTTATCCTCAGTAGGGTCGCAGGGGAGCTGGAGCCCATCCCAGCTATCTTCGGGTAGTGGGCAGGGGACACCCTGAACTGGTTGCCAGCCAATCGCAGGGCACACAGGGACAGCCAATTTGCTCGCTCATTCACACCCAGGGACAATTTGGACCGGCCAATTAACCTGAAATGCATGTTTTGGGAATGTGGGAGGAAACAGAAGTTCCCCGAGGAAACGCACGCAAGCACGGGGAGAACATGCAAACTCCACACAGGAGGTTCGATCTCATGACCTCAGAACTGTGCCGCACACGCGCTAACCACTGCTCCGCCGTGCTGCCCGATTATTGAACACTTTATTCATAAACGCTATCTAACTACTATATGATATCACTAATTTAAGAGGTGACATGATCTGAAAAGACATAGCGTAAACAAGTCGGAGATTGGAAAACTGCGTCAGGTTTGTGAGGGTACACTGCCGTTAGCGTTCTGCACCTAGAGCCACGCGTAGCTTTTGACCGTCAGTAACGGTGACAGCGTTACAACAGCAGATTTTGGGGGGGATTAGATTAAACCGTTACTGAAAAATAACGACGTTACGTAACAGCGTTATTTATTGCGGCATTATTACACTGATTATTACAATCTGTTAATTCACAGCAGTAAATAAAACCGCTTCATCTTCTGGGTCCAAAAGGATCTTTCGCCCGATAGGAGGTTGGCCACATTTTCCTTTGTGTTTGTCGTTGGATGTTACAAATGTACATTTTGCGCATCTATCCATCGCGTGTCGGGTTGTAATTGTTCAAACTCTTGTTTAAACACGCCACATATTCATTTTTTCCACACATGGCTTAAATTTATGTCAGCGGTGACATGACCATACACTTGAATTCCTGATGGTTAGTTGTAATTTAGCAATGGCCAACTTTGTGTCAGTAATACATGAGAAAAAAAACATTCTGTGGTCTTTTTTTAAGAAGTTTTCGTGGCCTCCAATTTTCCGATCTTTTTTTGTGTCTTTTTTTTTGTCTTTTGGGGGGAGAGTTTTTGCGGCCTTTTCATTGACGTGCATGCAGGCTGTGGATACGCCCACCACACGTCCTGCACGTTGTGACTGAAGGTGCCCTTATCATAGGGACGTGATTCATGGACAATGGGTGTTGTTTGGCATCATGGGATGTGGAGATTTTCCTAGACTCGGGAATTGTATTACAACCGGTGAAAAAGATAAAGCATATTTTACATTGAAAAGGCTTTGCTTTTCACCATGATGTATAAAATAAGTAATATATTACACAAGCAAAATATCCCAGGCTGATAGAAGATTGCATTCGGCTGCATGGAGTTGTCTGTGTTCGAGAACGGCAGTACACAATTTGGCAGCCAGGTGGCGTTAGAGATGCTGTGTAACTTTTCACAGAAATCAGTTCAGCTGTTTAGGAGCCTATAAATCATATACAATCACACACATACACAAATCAGGATTCATGAAGATGTACATTCACTACTTTGGAATATTTAATTTAATTTGACTTTCAATAATACGATATACCTCCACACAAAAAAATGAGTTAAATAGAAACTAATTGAATATTGAACTACTAATTGGTGATCAAATTATTTAATAATCTTATTTAAATCAATTAGTTGTTTGGGTGACTTTTTTAAAATTTGTAATCTTCCAGATTCTAAGAGTTTTACGTATCTACTGTAAATAGTTATATTTTGTTTATTGTCCTCCAAGATAGATTTTCTGTTTTGAATCAAAAAAACGTTTTGCGGACATCGGATTGAAATCTCGTGAATTACAATTTAATGAATGTTATTATTTTTCCCCAAATTCTTGTGTCAGTCCACTTGTGTGCACACAATTTACAATTAAAATTAATACATTTATATAAAACTAAAATTAGATAAAAATATTCAGGTGCAATCCATTTTTAAAATATTTATTTATTGATTGATTTATTTATGAGGTTTGTTTTTTGTCCCTTTCCAAAAATGTCCTTCTTTTGGAAACTGAAAAAAAAATGAAAAAGCTAAAAGTTCGTTAATTTCCAAGACATTCTTTTTGAAATATATTTATTTATTTAGAAGATTTAGGTTCGGCCAATGCCCCAAAATGTCATTTTGTCTTGGAAACTAAAGTAAAATGTAATTATGTAAGAATTGTTTAACTTCCATGAAAACTTGTTTTATTTGTTATTTGGTTAGTTTGACGGTTTGTAAATATATAGGTTTTTTTTGTTTTGTTTGGTTCTATGCCAAATTGTTCTTTAGTTTTGGAAAATATCAATATAATAAATGTATGCCTATTTTCTCAAACCTTTTAGGCCCAAGAACCTACTAAAATTATGATGACTTGTTTTTTTCCCCCAATGTTAACTTGTTTACCGCTATTGTAAAAATTTAATGTAACCAGGCAAGCTGTGGATGAAATAATCTATTGTTTCAGAAAACAAATTACCTGATTAAAATTAAAGGGGTGGAAGAAAAGATGCTATGAGAAATGATCATGATTTAGAAACACTGATCTCGAAAAAATAAACCACTAAATAAATACAAATCGTTTTTATTGTATAGATTTTCATTTTATCAGAATTATCCATTCATGAGCAAAATTTCAAAATTGACGAATTATCAAATATGAAATGAATTATTTTTTGCAGCACAGGTTAGGTAACATGTTTCGCAATCGTCCCATTTAAGGATAAAAGCCCAAAAACTTGTCATATGAATACAAAGGTAATGATGTCTAAAAGGATGCAAATATTCAAGGGTTCAATTTTGTTGTACAACACCTCAGAAGCTACCATGCAGTTTTTGTGCTGGACGTTCTGTCTTGGACCAAAAAGGTACTGACCAGTCCGAAATGGTCAGAAAACGGATTGACCTGGCTTGGACGAATCTCCGTTAGCGTTCCGTTCTCTAACTTCAGCGGACATACCGCAGATAAGTAACTACGTCCTTCTTTTTCCTTTAAGAAGCATTTTTGACCCTAGTGGTCAACATATTGTTCAATTTGACATTTGCTATAATTGGAATTCAAAGAAAAAAACTGCACTAAGTCACATACATTTTTTATTGTCCGGCAAACTCCGGCTGTGAAAACTTGGTCAGACAGTAGCAGACACTTTAGTCTGGAACATGAAGAAGCAGGTAGCCGGCCGGGACCCCGAGGGGCACGACTGGTCAGGTTTGATCTCTTCAAGGGGGCTGTATTTAATGGCTCTTTACCAGCCAGTAACTGGCCTGATCTTTTTAGTCAGTAGACTGGAACTCATTTTAGCCGTCAAGGAGTTCAAGGTCGTTGGCTTTTTTTAAATTTCAGTTTCATGAAGTCTGTCTCATCTTTTTTACAGCAGAAATGTATTTTTGAATTGAGATTTTAGTTTTCTCACTTGGAATTTGCAATCTATTCAATATTTTGCATATTTTTTTCATTTTTGGCTACATGTGGATCGGTTACCCAATTTCCTATGCTCTTTGTCATGTGAAAGTCTCACAGGATTGGCATTCTTATGAATATTTTATGCAAATTGTCTACAAAGCGGGATTCCCATAAGTGTTTGAAATTCATAAAAATGGCTTTGGGTTTTCATGATTTCAATGTGTTTGAATTTGTATCGAGGAGTGAGAAATGATAGCAATAGAAACTGACTACTAATAGACAAGTAGTCCATCTTACTATGTGTCGTGTATGCAGAAGTTCAACAACTGATGATTTAGCTGATGTTCGTTACTGTTTTGATTTTAAAGAATAATACAAATATATATATATATATATATATATAGTAGACCCCAAAATATCACATCTGTTCTGAGGCGGGGATCGCAAAGTGACATTGATGTATAGTGGGGGACAGATACTTAAATATACCATGTCTGAATTCTCATGATGCCGTGACGCAAACAAACAGCAGACGAGCATTTTATATGTTGTGGACCAATAGCAGACAGGCATCTTGGAGATGTAACTCATCATATGCATTAACACGCAAAATTTGAATTTTAAACGTTTTTGGGCATGTAAAATAAGGTGCCACATAAAAGCCACATAAAAGCCCCAAAAATAACATTTTTTCCACATCGGCAAGTGAGAATGTCATAAGGCGGGACGCCATATCCTAGAGTTCTACTCTGAGTAGTTACCATACCAATTATGGTACAGACGTTTCCCCTACTTACGACCATTCGGCTGACATAAAACGGTAGATACGAAAAAAAAAAAATTCGGAATGTCGAAAAATATCCGGACATTGCTGTAAGTTAGATTTTGTATTGTGTGCACTTTTTTTCTGAGTAGAAGACATTAGTGTAGTGCTTCTTTCCGCTACCACCGTGTGGTGGCGCTGTGAGAGGTCACCCAGCATCCACCTCGAAAAAGAAATCCGGCTTCTACTTCCTAGTTCGTGTGTAAACCTACAGTACTACGTGTACTGTATCTAGCGTGCTTAGAACTTTGACGTTTTTATTGTTTAATATCTCGTGCATCCACTAAATATGGTTGGTGTGAAGAGTAAAGAAGAGGCGAGCCGTTTCTTTTGAAACAAGTGGAATTAGAAAGCTTGATGCAGTTGAGAAGATGGTCAGAATTTTTTTACGGCCAATTTTTACCACGGAGGAGGACCTCTTGAAGCACCTCTTCCAAAAGTAAATTAAACTCAACTTTATTTATCTTTATAGAGCATATTATTTTACGAAATGTTTATTTTTTAGTACAGAATTATACAGGTTACTTATACAAACCTTAAACATACGCAAATAAATCTTAAACATACAAAATATAGCACTTACTTACGAACAAATTCAACTCGCTAACGATCGTCTCGTTCGTAAGTTGGGCAGAGTCTGTATTTTAAAAAAATATATAGTTAAAAAATGGTCAGGTTTTTCTTTTTTTAAAATACCTACATACTGTAGTAGAAATAAATAAACTAACGAACAAATATTCTAACTATGCAAATATTTTTATTATCAATGACTTTTAGCAATACCTGTTGTTAAGCCATGTCCCGCAATACTTACAATTCACACCTTTCTACAGTAAATATATTTAATGATAGAAAACCAATTATTTATGTGTTGAATGAAAACAAAACATAAATTGAGAAATTTTGTATTTTTCCTGCTAAATCCTTTTTTTTTTTAATCTCTGAGGTGCGTTAGTTTTTTTAAGTATGGAGACATTATTTAGTGTTTCTGTGGTTCAGTGGTTAGCGCATTCAGCTAATACACGAAAAGTCTTCGGCACTAGACTGGCTGAACACATTGGAGAGGTATTGGGTGTCAACAGGCTGTTCTTGCCCAAGACACACCATAGGAAATGGTGCCCCTAACAACCCTAGTATTTAAGGGATACTTGTTTGTTAACAATTGTGACGTAGAAAAAAAAATTGGCCTTGAAAGTACTCTGAAAGTGCTTGAATTTGACCATGAAAAGTATGGACGAACACTGCTCAGCGAACAAAAACATTTATACTAACCAATAACTAAAAGTGAGAAAGAGGATTAAAAAAAAAAGACAATAAATTAAGAAAAAAATTATACAAGTTTGAGACCCTAGTGGGACTAATTAAGCCCTGGCAGTTGGCCAGAGTTTTTGTATGGTATGGGAAACATTGTATGGGTTATCTCAGTAAAGGAAGACAGTAACTGACTGTCTAAGACCATTTGGGAGATCGGTTTATTTTGAAAGGGATTAATTAGCGGGGTACTTTTCTCCCAAAATTCTGAAAATCAGAGCCCAAGAATTGGTGCGTCTCGAGAAGTGAAGCCAGGTATCGCCCGATACTAGCTTCAGTAGTATCAGTCCTTGCAAAATATTTCTGAACCTAGTCTAAGTGATACCTTTCATTTCTGCCTCTGGTTTTAAAGAATTCATGTTAAGACCATATCGCATTTTCCCTCTCGTCCTTGTTAGTCATTAGGGGTTTAAGTTGGTGGGGCATGGGCTGTTACTGATACCCCCAAAGGTGTGCACGTTTCTGTGTGGCTGTTAGGAAATGAGTGTTTTATTAGTGTGCTCCAGCTGGGGAGACTATTTGTACAGAACCAATGAGCTAGAGTCCAAAATCTACAAGACAGTCTTCTGATTCTAATGCGTATACGTTCAAAGTAAAAAAAAAAAGGCTACCAAAAAATAGGAGAGGGAGGGGGTCAAAATGAAACCCAAGACTTTGCGGACCCCCTTTCCTCCGGGCATACTATGGCCGGCCCTCCAAAAATGCACTGTATATTTGAGGTTTGGGATCACGTGACAAGAGGCAGGGTTTGTGAATCAAAGCGCACGATGACTTCAAGAGAGCGAGTGAGAGAGAGGGACCAGAAAAACGAAAGAGGGAGGCGGAACGCAACAGGCTAAAGTCACTCGTCGCCGGGAGAAAAACTTTTTAGTTCAAGCTCTCCTTGTTCTTCATCTGACGAGTTTATGCCCTTGTAAAAAAAAAGACTGTCAGACCCCCCGTCAAACATCTGGTAAGTTGGACTTGCTGTCTTGTATGTGAATTTTCCTTCCAAAGTTGAGCGCGTAAGAAAATGCAGGCATGCCCAAGCACGAGTGAGATGTCTCTTTCTCTTGTTTGTGTGTTGTCGGGAACGCACGAGGGCAGGGGTTGGGTTTCCTGGTGACTGTTTTAATCGGGAAGAGGGGCAAAGAGAAGATAAAGATCGAGGAACAAAAAGCCAATGGGCACTCATGGGCCGGCAAACCTTTAGGGTTCATTGACACCTCTCAAAGATGGGTTTAATATTTTGAGGTGGTCACCCAGGTGAGGTGTACGTTTACTCTGACATCCCACTTAACTTCATAAGTAGAACTCCTACATTTGTTCTTGCATCCCGTCCTGACTTGACGTCGTTAAGCCATCGTTTTTCGTTAGTCACGTCAAATCAGTTGATCACGTCCGTAGAGAGATCATAAAACGTTACGAGTCCTCAGCTGGGTCACGTTGAAGACTTACTGCCATGGCAATCTGAAGTTAACAGTCTAATTAAGGGGGAAAATGGTTACAAGATCAGGAATAAAGAGTTGTTAATTCGTTTTTTTCTGTGAATAAAGAAAAACAATTGTGACGTTTGGTCTCTCAATCTAAAAACGCCCTAAAAATGGTCTTTACCACCTGGTTTTGGATCAGAGGGATTAAATAGATTAGTGCAAAGATCAGCAACATGGAAGTCCCCTAAGAACACTAGTAGCCCGCGGTCTGGTTTTGAATGTATCTCACCAGTGACAGTTAATTGTTATTTTCTAGGAAATCTGATTTCTAACTGGAATGATGTCTTGGTGGTTGACCGAGCTTATTTCAACCCTACTTTTAATCAGTACAACCTCGTAATAACATTCAGTAATATTATGTATTGATAGTTTGGAAATGCATATAAAACTGGTAGCCCTTCGGCGCTAATCGGTAACTGAAAAAGTAGTTATCCATTGAAGAAAGTTATTCGTATTAGGGGTTTAGTAAAAATCGACTAAAACCTGGAAAAATCGTTTTCTGTTTGGTTTTGAAAGATTTGTCAAGTCAGACTGAGTCGAATCTATCTTATTGTTTTGATGTAACGATCGAACTGGCTTTTGTACAATAAATATATCTTAGATGAGAATGGTTCGGATTGGCATTTTACTTAAGATTTAAAATGAAAACAAAAAAGTAACTCATATAAACTTAGTTCAACCAGATCGAATCAAATCCCCACATGGCAAGAACCATATCAAATTGCCCAAATACATAATATCATTGCACTGTTTAAATTGCACCATTTTCTGATCCACTACAAGCACTTGTAAATATTGCTTATCCATCCACATTTTTTTTACCTTATTTTTATAGTCTTTAATTGCATGCAAATGAGTGTGGCGTTTAATCTTGTTGTGAACAATGTACACTATGTGGTTTTCCATCACAATAACAACAATTCTGTTTTTGCTGTTTTGGACAATTAAAGAAAAAAAAATGCCGTGCGTTAGGTTCGAGTATGTTACAATATTTTCGAAAAAATACCTTATTTTTATAGTCTTTAATTGCATGCAAATGAGTGTGGCGTTTAATCTTGCTGTGAACAATGTACACTATGTGGTTTTCCATCACAATAACAACAATTCTGTTTTTGCTGTTATGGACAACTAAAGAAAAAAAATTGCTGTGCGTTAGGTTCGAGTATGTTACAATATTTTCGAAAAAATAAGGCAAAACAATTTTTTTTAATTGCTTTTTTGGCGACAAAAATTCTTTACCATTAGCCTGCTGCAAAAGCATACGTGCCTCATGCATATCCACTCTGTTTTTATCATGTCACTTGGGAGCATACCCGTGTTTTTGACAGAAAGACGTGATTTTGACTATTTGATTTTTTGAGAACATAAACTCTACCATTAAATTGGCCAAAAGCATACATGGTTCGTGTATATACAATCTTTTTTTGACATGTTACTTGGGAGCATACTTGTGCTCATAACACAAAGCGAGAGTTAGATTGTTTTTAAGTGTTTTTGACAACTTAAACCCTTGACCATTAGCTTGCCCAAAAGAATACGTGGCTCAAGTGAATCCACTCCTTTTTGGATGTGTCACTTGGGAGCATTCCTATGCTCGTAACACAAAGATTTGTATTTGATTATTTGAAATCAGTTTTTTTCTTTATTTTTTTTAAACATGGCCTCCTTACTGTTAGCTTGCCTGAAAGTATACGTGGCTCACATATATACACTCTTTGGCACGACACACGGGAAGCATACCCGTGCTCGTAAGTTTGATAGCGTTTCCATGTCTGGATCTGGACCAAAGTCCACCGATTGCGGCCCCCTGCTGAACACGTTTATAATATTTTCCGTGTCTTTTCAGCCCCCTGTTGTTTTCATTCTCAATCTGCCATTTTCAATTGAACCTCAAACTGGTCCCATATGCGAATCTAAACTTTGAGTGCTTTACAATAAATTTGGATGGCTCTCTTGTGGGTTTTATTGTCTTCGATTGTTTATTATGGTCTGTCTGGATTGATTTTAATGTTGGGTGTCATTAGTGTCCAGTTAACTTAACACATCCAATGTCAGACATTTCTCTCAAATGGGAAGTGCAGCTGCCATTTTCGACCGATTTTTGAAGGACTAAAAAAACTTTAGTTCTCATCTTTCATATTTCAATTAAAAATTTTTTTGGGGGGTTTTACCATTGTATAGAAAGCAACAGTTGACCATTGCTAAGTTTCATGGAAATACTTGTTTCCAAAGAAACCTTTTGCAAAAAGATGCATTTTATTTTTGCACTTGTGGTACTACCAATATCTGAAAAAAAAATGCTTTCCATAAACACAAGGGCACTTTGCAGCGCCAAATGTCTCGGCGCCCGATGTTTCCAGTGTTGATCACACGATTTCGGTCACACAAGGGTCGCCCACACATTCTCAATCGCTGGATTGAGAAAGCAAATTAACACAAAGTAGTGGTGGCTCCTTGATGTGTGGACAAATATACGATTAAAGCCATTCCTGGCATTTAGTGGTGATTTATCGGACTGAAACCATTCTCAAAGGCTTGATACTTACTGATCAGGAGCACCAAAGCCTGTAGAATAGTTTTTTAAAATAAAACGCAAATGTATTTTTACGTTTTGGCGCTCAGGGACAACTCTTCTGAAAATGTATTGATACATTATGGCACTGAATGAGTTATCCCTTATACTCAACCCTGGTCTCCACCAACCTTTTGGACTTCTCTTGCAGTTTATGACCGAATAACAAGCAGAAACCCGAGACGTATTCTTGTTCTCCTCAGTATTACACGACCATGGAATTATTTAGTGAGATATTGTTGGAGTCATGCATGCCTAATTGGCTTCAGATATTTGGAAGTCACCCGATTTGCTGCCCTTTTGTGCGTGGCGGTGCTTTGAAAGAAGCTCACAATTTCTGTTCAATTGCGGCCTGGGGATGTTGTGCGCTTGGGACATTCCGCAAAACGCTTTTCTAATCTTTTATCTATAGTCTTGGATTGTGCTTGTCCTTATCTGAAGACTTTGGACTCACTTTTTCACTTAAATACTCAATGAAAAGCTGCCTCAATTAGGCCTGACCCGTGGCTGAAAGACGGAGCCTGGAGCTACAGGAGCTGACCCCAGAGTCGACCTGGAGACCTTGAGCAGCCCACAGGGCTCGACTCGACATAATGACAACATTGTGCATTTTATCAAACATGGCCGTGTCGTCCCACGTTTACACTGTGTAATTCCGAAATCCAAGCGCTTGATTTATGTGGCGTTGAGTCTTGAAAGAAAAAAAATGGAGCTCATTTATCAAAGTCCTTGCCAAGGTAACAGCAGATTTGAAACCAATGATGTGTGACTACAGCGTATTTAGTGTCGTTTTGACGCGCCAAATACTTTAAAAGATCGATGAATTATCAGGTTGACGCATTTTTATCTTTTCACCGGACATATGGACAGTTTTTTGGGACCATTTGAAGTTCTGTTTGTACAGGCTGGACAGACAATCGAAGAGCACGGTAGTAGTAAAGCAGCACTTGTGACGCTGATTGCGGTATTGTGGGACGTCTGTTGTATTCTTAAAATCTGACAGATAAGGTCGAGATTGTGGTTGGTGTGTTTACAACTTATTGTCTCATTCTTTTTGTTTGATATTTTGCAAGACATTTCTCTGTTTTTATTAGTCTTTTGTGGGGCCGTCTGTGTTGACAATTTCTTTTAGTTAAAAGGAAAGTGCTTCTGGATTAACAATCATGAATATTGAACCTCAATGGACGTTGTATGCATATATATATATATATATATATATATATATATACAAATGAATCCACAAAGAAATGTTGAAAGAAATATTTAATGAAAATACAGAAAATTAATACTATTTTTTTTGTACTGTTTATAAGTGGGTCAAGTATTTTTTTCAGTTTTTAAGTTGTTTTCCTTCTTAAAACCTTAATGTTTTTGTAAAGACAGAAAAGACCTTTAAATCAGCTAAATCGTATTTTCGGTTTAATATTTTGAACAGAGATCGAGAGGAATAGTAATAATTGACATGGTTCAGGGTGTCCACTGCCCACTGCCCGAAGATGGCTGGGATGGGCTCCAGCACCCCCGTGACCCTATTGAGGATAAGCGGTGCAGATAATGGATGGATGGATGGACATGATTGAAATACAAAGGAAAAATGTAATACTACTGCCACGATACAAAAACTCAAAAAAGACATCCATCCATCCAATGTGTGCACAGCTTATCCTCAGTAGGATCACGGAGGTGCTGGAGCCCATCCCAGCCATCTTTGGGCAGGGGGCAGGGAACACCCTGAAGTGGTTGCCAGCCAGACGCAGGGCACACAAAGACAGACAATTTACTCACTCATTAACACCAAGGGACAATTTGGATGGGCCAATTGACCTGACATGTTTTTGGTATGTGGGAGGAAACTGGAGTGCCCGGAGGAAACTCACGCAGGCATGGGGAGAACATGCAAACTCCACACTGGAAGGTTCGATCTCATGACCTCAGAACTGTACCGTGGACGCGCTAACCACTCAGCCGCCGTGCTGAAATAACTAAATAAAAGCGAAAGAACAAGTGTTGCGGACTGAACAACATTTTAATATAGATAAAACCTTTGAAAATAGACAACAACCTCAACATAATCACTGAGGTGTTGATTTGAGTTTAGGATGTCGTGCCCACATTTGAAGCATCACCGTGTAATCCAAAAGCTACGCTAACATTGAATACTCATCAAGCACATGATCAAAACTACAAAAGCGCCATTGTACAGTGTGAAACAGCAAATTTGTCCCTACCGACTCCAGTCGCTTGCCATGCACTGCTGAACATCACGTCTGCGTTCCGCCCTTAACACCATTGCACCACTTCAACCCGAGTCACATGAAATCGCTTTATTGCCGCTGTTCAGCTACGTGTGATAAACGGAAACGAAATAAAAAAAGATGCCGAAATTTAAATTTGTTAGCAGCGTTAGCTAGATGAATGCTAAATGAGGTAACTGTTAGTTATTTAGATACTTTGTGACAATTTGCATCTGGCAGACGGAGTCACTTACAATCGATTTACTGCCGCTGTTGGATGTTCAGTTCTGCTATGTGTGATAAATGGGATGGAAAAAAAGATGCAAGGGTAGATGAGCGTGTTAGGTTTGAGCTATCTCACAAATTATTGATTTTTTTATATCTTGGAGCAGAGATGGAGTCATTTGAAATTGATTTATTACCGCCATTTTGACATAAATGGGACGAAATAAATAGAATTCCATTAGCAACATAAGCTAGATGAATGCTAAATAATATAGTTGTTAGCTAGCTATATGCTTTTGACAATTTTGTTTTATGTTTTGTCAGTTTTTGGGAGCAAATATGGTGTCATTTGAAATCGGGTTACTGCCGCCATTTGATGTCAAAATCTGCTAGGTTTGATAAATGGAATGACAAAAATATGCAATGGTAGATGAGTGCATTAGCTGTGTTAGCTAGACAAATGCTAAAAAAAAAATAATTGTTAGCTGGCTGAATACATTTTGATTTTTTTTCGGTGACTTGGAGCAGAGATGTAGTCACTTAAAATTGGTTTATTACCGCTGTTTGATGTCACGTTTTTCCACGTGTTTTAAATGGGACGGGGAAAAATGCTTAAATGAGCGTGTTGGTGAACTTAGCTAGATGATTTGCTTAAAAAATGTTTTTGGTTTTGGCTGTTTCGAAATTTGTTGGTGTATTAAATTTACTTATATAGATTTAACACATTTTAAAACAAGTTTAGGTTAGTGAATTAGCAGAGATGTTAGACAAATGCTCAAATTTGGACGTCACTCTTAAGTTTAGAGTTAACAAATTAGCGAAGGAGTCAGATAGTGTTTTAACGTTAACTGCTACCTCTTGGGAGAATTTGGATTTTCTTTTTCAGGGTCCTGGAGCATAGTAGTAGTTCAGAGTGATTGGAAAAGAGTCTTAGGGAATGAAATTTTCATAATCAACACTTTTACGATAATGATAATACTAATAATGATAATAATAAGGGCGGCATAGTTAGCGTGCATCCCCACAGTGCGAAGGTTCAAGGTTCAATTCCAGCTACCGCAGCCTCCCCATGTGGAGTTTGCATGTTCTCCCGGTGCCTGCGCACTCCAGTTTCCTTCCACATTCCCAAAAACATGCATGTCAGGTTAATTGCCCGGTCCAAATTGTCCCCAGTTGTGAATGAGCGAGTGAGTTTGTCCGTCTCTGTGTGCCCATTTCGGGGTGTCCCCTGCCCACTGCCCAAAGATAGCTTGGATGGGCTCCAGCACCCCCGCGACCCTACTGAGGATAAGCGGTGCAGATAATGGATAATAATAATAAAAATAGCGAATAAGCAAAGTGGTCGTACACTGTAGTTACCTTAGCTGGATGAATGCTAAAAAACTTAGTTTTGTGACAATTTGGACTTCAATTTTAAGTTACAGGTTAGCAAATTAGTAAAGTGATTAAGTAATAAAGCTAACTTAAAACATCTGTATCTAAATACTGTTGTTTTAAGTTAGCTAGAAGTATGCTGAAAATGTAGCAGTTAGCCTGGTAAATACTTTGGGAATTGGGATTGGGACACCCAGTGTCTTTGAGCATAGTGAGGGTTCAAAGTTATTACAGTTGTTTCTATAAATTTAACACTTTTAAGTTAGAGGTTAGTGAGTTAGACCCGTGATCAGATACAGCTGTTATGTTAGTTAGACAAATCCTAAAAAACAGCTAGCTAAATATTTTTGGCAATTTGGACGACACTCTTAAATTAAGGGTTAGTAAATTAGCAAAGTGGTCATATACTGTTGTAATGTTAGCAAGATAAATGCAACACATTTTTGTCAGCTAGCTAAGTACTGGTGGCAATTTCGACTTGAATCTTATGTTATGTGTTAGCGAATTAGAAAAGTGTTACAATAGCTAGATAAATGCTTAAATTAGCTGTTAGCTAGATAAATGTGACCATTTCTACAATTTTTTCAGCATGTTGAAGCACATTAGGAGTTAAAGGTGAATGGAAAATTATCTTGCGAAATGACTTTTGCACATTTTTAGTTTAACATTCTTAAGCTAAAGGTTAGCAAAATATTAAAGTGTTGTTATCAGCTCCATATCCATCAAAGACTGTTGGTTTGACCTACGAGACTAATGTTGTTAGAATATCATCACGCTTTTCAAAGCGTTTAAATATGATATATGAGCATTCATAAGCACAAGTCCATTTGTGTCCCTTTTCATGCCACGGTGTCACTTTAAGTGCTTCCAGGGGAAAAAAACATTTTACCTAAAAAGGGGCTTTTAGTTCTGCTCTTCGTTGTACAGAACATTTACTAATTTAACAATTACTCAAAAAGACATATTAAGAAAATGTTACCTCCCTTCTTCGCTCTTGCTGTCACCCAAAATTGACGATTCTGTTTTGTCTATTTCCACGCTCTGACTGCGGTTGGAACCCAAATAGAGGGCGCCATGAAAAAAAAAAGTTATTCTGGGGCAATTTGCGAGTCCTGACCATGGAAACAGTAAATATTGTGTGGTGACCTCAACAGAACGCCTACAATTTTCGGGTTGAGGACGCCTCACATTTTCTTTCGTGAGCTGTCTTCGCGCGGGTTTCGTGACAAACTAACGCAATCAAATAAGTGCGGCTTTGTTTTTGAAGCATGTGTTTTTGAATGTATGTGCCTATCTCACATCAAGTCAAACACGCCTCAAGGGTCCGATGGATCTTTTTGAAACTTTTCTGCAGTTTTTCTCAACCTTCTTATTTGCCCAGGCAGACTTTTTTAATTAAAAAAAACCCAAGGGAGATTATCCGAGGAAAATATTTAATTCCACTGCCCGATAATTGCTGGGATGGGCTCCAGCACCCCCGCGACCCTACTGAGGATAAGCGGTGCAGCTAATGAGATGAGAAATATTTAATAATTTGATCATAGCACCAGTTTCCTGTTGTTTTGACACTTAAATTATCATCTAAATTGACAATGTAAGTTTTTTATTTTCAATCGTGGCGACTGTGGTTCAGGAGACACGGTATTCATTTTGGTTAATAATTTTGCTGTAATTTGGTATATTACTAACTTTTTAACCTGTTTTTTTGAGTTTTACTGTATTTTTTTGGTTTTATAAAAAAATAACAAAAAAAATACAAAAAAGGAGCAAAAATTATGATCTAGTGCAACAAAAACCTTTTTATTATGCTGTAATGTTTTTGAGTTTCATTTTATTTTTCAGGAAAATGAGAAAGGGACCTTTTGCCTGTTAGGCGAATTTACTGGAATTATAACTACAGTAAAAAACAATTTCGTGGCCTTGGCGGTAGGGCGCTGGTTCGAGCCTCGGCCAGGTCATACCTAAGACTTACAACATTGGTACCCATTGCCTCCTTGCTTGGCGCTCGGCATTAGGGGTTGGAATTGGGGGGTTTGGTCACCGACTGACTCCCAACGAGATGTTGCAACATATCAGTTGGGTTGAGCCAGGGGGCTGGGAATCCCCTCCTCTGTATCAATCTCCCAGAAAGAGTCAAAAATGTGAACGTGTTCTTGATTCTATCCACTTCTCACTAGGGGGATATGGCTCTGGTGTATATGTATATGTATATATGTATATATATATATATATATATATATATATATATATATACATATACTTGGGACAATTGGGATTTGTTCCCAGTGTGTTTGAGCATAGTGAGCGTTCAAAGTTATTACAGTTGTTTGTATAAATATATATATGTATATATCTCATCTCATTAGCCGTACCGCTTATCCTCATTAGGGTCGCGGGGGGGCTGGAGCCCATCTCCTGGCAGTGGGCAGGGGACACCCTGAACTGGTTGCCAGCCAATCGCAGGGCACACGGGGACAGACAACTCATATAAAACCACAGTAAGAGCTACAGGTTGCATAAAAGATAAATGGATAATATTAATTTAAATGTATTTTATAGAACATAAATTACCATTATGCCATCTAGTTTCACCACTAAAATTATTTTTATCAACAAACACCATGTACCAGCTCAGTAGCCTAGATGGTAGTGTGCCCGCTTTGAGACTGGGAGGTCGCTGGTTCGCGCCTCGACCGAGACATACCTAATTGGTATAATGGCGGCGCCCTCTGGCTGCGGCTGCATCGACCCGCTACAACGGGTCAGGTGTATCGACATTTCGTTCTGTGTACATTGTTACAAAGAATGACAATACAAAGGAAATTATTATTATTATTATTATTAACCACAAGAGCGCCCTCAAAGACTATACGTTTCTCAAAGTCAGAACAATTACCAAATGCAATATCACTTAACAACAATTCAAACAAGAGCATGTAATTTTGTACAAACTGTTACCATAAACCAAAATCTTTAATTATTAACAGTGTGTTTCATACTTACAGACGATATTTTTCCAATGCAACTACAAAAGAGGATTTGCTGTGAGTGATGAAAGTTGGCGTCTGAGCATCTCTTTTGTTTTCTTTTTAGCGACAAACAATTATTCTCTTAGCCACAAAAGGGCTCTATAAGTGTATGTTTCAAAATTACAGAAGGGTTACCGAATGCAGTATTCTTTAATTGTAACTGCATTTCCAATTTTATTTTCACGTACATAAGGCTCAACAGCCGCACTTTCAAACTGGCCAATTTGGGGATTTTAGGTGTGTCTTATAGTAAGGAAAATACGGTGTTCCCATGTACTTTTCCATGAGCAAATAATTACTATCTAATAAGATAAAAAAAATAGTACTGTGTCGCTAACTTTTGATATGGATGAATACTATGTACTCAACTAAAAGAAACATATTTAACAATGGCATGTTTTTGGCAAAATAAAATTGGACAATTTCCCATAGCACACAACACAAAGTCTCATGGCACACTAGTTGAAAAACACTGCACTAATGAGCCGGCCGTCAAAGAACAAAGTGTTGGCAGCGAGTGGCCTATAGGTACTAAACGTAAATTGCCACCATTGCCCAATTTGGGTAAACGCTTGAACCAGAATAATGGAAAGAAGCATACATAAATGATTTTGTTTTGTTTTTTTATTTATTTCTTCAAAGGTTTTTGTTTCAAGTTCAAAACGACGTTCGGCACCCGTTTAACAGTGTGACTCTCAGTAATGGCTGACGCCGTGCCTGTGTTTCATAACTGTAACCGCGAGCTGATTTGGAAAAACTATAAAATCCAGTCACATTTACAAAGGATAACTAGATCCAGATGACTCTCCTCACAAACAGCGGAACATGTGATTGAGAAAAAAAAGTTTGTCATTTCAACTGTTTAGATGTGGAAATCAAGTAAAAATAAGCAGAGGCGATGGCGACTTGGCAAACCCCCGCTTATTAATTCATTTTTAAGCGACAGTGTGCAATATTTGACCATTAGGTGTCGCTACATTGTGTTGTGCAAGCCAAAAAAAGTGCTACTAAGCATAAGGAAGAATACAAACTACGGAGACTCAAAGTGACCAAACCAAATCTCATCTCATCTCATCAGCTACACCGCTTATCCTCAGTAGGGTCGCGGAGTTGCTGGAGCCCATCCCAGCAATCATCGGGCAGTGGGCATGGGACACCCTGAACTGGTTGCCAGCCAATCGCAGGGCACACGGAGACAGACAACTCACTCGCTCATTCACACCTAGGGACAATTTGGACCGGCCAATTCACCTGAAATGCATGTTTTTGGAATGTGGGAGGAAACCGGAGTGCCCGGAGGAAACCCACGCAAGCACGGGGAGAACATACAAACTCCGCACAGGAAGTCTGGAGCTGGATTTGAACCCACACAGGAGGTTCCCAAGACATGAACTGTGCCGCACATGCGCTAACCACTGCGCTGCCGTGCTGCCCCCAAACCAAATAATTTTTCTTCAAATACAAACAAAGAAAAACTAAGAAAATTTTTAAAAAGAAAGAAAAAAGGAGGAAAAATAATGAAAGAAAAAAGAAAAGCAAATGAAAAAGAGGAAAAAACAAGAAAAAAAACCAGAAGAGAAATATAAAGGAAAAAAACAAAGTTTAAAAGAGGGGGAGAAAGAAAGGAGAAGAAAATAAAAAAAGAAAGTCAAGTCATGTTTATTTGTATAGCCCTTAATCACAAAGAGTTTCAAAGGGCTGCACACACCACCGATTATAGCAATTCTATTCTAGATAATATGCACAGACCCTTTAAAGGCGATGTCCGGAATTTAAAACTTTGTTACTCTCTGCTGCTATCTCCTGGCTTAAAGTCATGATCGCAGCCTCAGTCAGCTCATTAATGAAGTGCGTGCATTTAATTGATGCACTCAAATAAACCCTTTTTATTCCATCTTTTGAGGGGTTTTGGGTTGGCGTTTGGTCTGTTATCTTAAGCAAGCCGTTTCTAAATATTACTATTTACTAACAAAAACTGCAATGACAAGCATAAAGTCACTCCTCAAGCCCCACCCCCACTTTCCTTCTACCTAATGTGCTGTGCGGTCCGGAACAGCGTTGTTAAAAGTAAGACAAAAGCATATAGGTGTGGTGGAAAAACATATAAAGGCTCTTTAAACTCAGTTGGGCATTGTTAACAAATACTTAATAGAAAAAATGTTATACTTTCAACATTTTAAGGACACTTAAAAAAAAAAATTCACGCCGGCTAGTTCAATTCAAAAAGTTGTTTGAAATACAATGAATAATAAAATTCCCCAAAAGTTTAACAACTGTATCTTTCTGTATTGCCAAAGGATCCAGGGCTGCAACGTTTTCAAATCAATAGTGTCTGTAGTTGAATGAAGAATTTAATTTACCACTTAGAGAAACTGTCCCTTTAACCACCGAAGCTGTTTTTAATCCCCATTGTCTGGAAAACGGGTTTTGCACCGTAGATGTGTCGCGCCAGCAGGACCGGGACCAGGTGACCCGGTCTGACCCGACCCACCCTGAGCTCGTAAAAACCGGCATTGAGTCCTGCAGACACAGCGCCACTTTTGTTACCCTGCCCCAAGGTGTATAACCCCCTAAAGCGAGGAGGCGGAGGGTGTTACTCATTAGGGAGAAAGAAACCATTCCATTTCATAGTTTATTAGCAGAAATAAAAGTGTTTCTTTATTTTTTTATGTTTGCTTTCAGTAACGACTCTGTCTGCTTTCTTGTTGCCTCATGCTGTTTCGCCACAGTTCCTTCTTTCTCCTATTAATCCACTTTCCATCGCTCTGCTAATTAATAGCACTCGGCCCTTACACATGGCCAGCCAGATGCTTGGAACTGCTCCTTGTGTTTCTCTTTTTTTCTCTCTATGGCAAACCTTTTTTACACATCTGGCTCTCATACTTGACTTTTTGGATTTGGTTTTAGTGAAAGACTCTGCGTGAACTTGACTGTGTGACCCGAAGGTGACATTTGTGGAAGGATTGGGGTTGGACGATTTTGCCCGAAAGTAAAATCTGATTTGTTTTTTCCGAATTCTCTCTCCTTATACTTTTATGAAGGTAAAATAACACGGAACAATAAAAACAACCACTACAAATTATGAATACAGATGTTAAAGGGACAGTGTTTATTATATATTACCTCCTAGTGGTTAAAAAAACGTCATTCATTCTAAACAATGATAAGTCCAGCTTAATCAGTTTCATGTTTATACAATCAACATTTTGCAGAAAAAATCACACACTTTTGGGTAGTTAGCTGCTAATTATAGTGTTTCTGATGCTAACTGCATATAAATACAGGTAGGTGGAAAAACACATTTTACTGTGCTTGGTGTTAACCAACCAACTTGGTTTCATTTTTATTTAATCAAACATTTACAGGCAAACCAGCACTGTTGGTTAAACCTGGTTTGTATTAGCTAGCAGCTAATTCTGACGTCCGATATGTAAGCCTTAAATGCCATTGTTTTCAATGCTAGCCGCTAATAAATACGGCTGGGGAAAAGAGTATATTGTACTGCACTTGATGATAAGCAACCGATAAGGTTTCAATTTTAGATAATCAACATTTTACGGAAGATTCACACACCCTCGGGTGACCTTGATTTTTATTAGTAAGCTGCTAATGGTATCGTTTGCGATGTTAACCTTTAGTAAAGGTGGAGGGTGAAAAACAAAACCTTTTACAGTGCCTGATGATAAACAACAAACTTGGTTTCATTTTATCTAATCAACATTTTACAGATAAATCAGCACAGTTTGGTCGGCCATGTTTTTATTAGCTAGCCGCTAATGCTAGCAGCCAATACTAGCATGTGTAATACGAGCTGCTAGAAATACATTGTGCTTGACGGGCAGGGCCGCAGCAGTAGCTCAGGAGGTAGAGCGCTCGTTTTGGGATAGAGAGGTAGTCGGTTCCATTCGGTAAAAAGTGAAATGTTCAAGTGTCCTTGGGCAAGACACTGAA
Source organism: Urocampus carinirostris (assembly GCF_059441175.1). Taxonomy (NCBI): domain Eukaryota; kingdom Metazoa; phylum Chordata; class Actinopteri; order Syngnathiformes; family Syngnathidae; genus Urocampus; species Urocampus carinirostris. The sequence goes on along the minus strand of NC_142354.1, from coordinate 28,738,954 downwards.
CCCTTAATGCCATGATAAGCAAGTAAGTGACGCCACTATCGCTGTGTGAGTGTGCGTGTGAATTGGTAAGTGTGAAGTGCTAATGCTAGCATCTGAAAACCTAAATGCTATTACTAGCAGCCTACAGGCTAAGCTACCTAATTCTTAACACATCATTTATGCCTATCTGTAGCCATGCTAGCCCATCTGTAGCCATGCCAGCCCGAGTAAGCAAAAAGGATTGGAGAATTACAAATGAATTACCAGGGATGGGCCATAAACAGTGGGAGTGAAAAAAAACTATTTGATCATCTACAAAGTCGTGCATAGTGTAAAATTGAAAAAAAAAAAAAAAATCATATATCACCCAGGCCTGGTAAAAATCCTCAGTCCTATTTTAACGCTTTCATTCTCCAAAGTCAATTTGAGCTTTCAATGACGCGCTTGATGATTTGAAACCTGAACAGGATTAACTCTCTTAGTTTTGTCTACGCTTTCGATGCCTGTAAAAGCAAGTATTTGACACATTGGTCAATATTGACGTAGGTTCTTGTGTTTAAAATCACTTGAACTGAAATTCCGTTTCTTTTGGCTTTGCCCTACCCGATCAAATTTTTAAACCAGCATGAATTATAAAGCAAAGTAACAGCACAGGTGGTGCTGAACAAAGAGAACACGTTCTAGTAATTATTATATTAAAAGAAAACCTTGAACCCAAATAGGTAAATGTGTCAAACATCTGTGTACGTTCAATTCTGGAGGCGGCACGTCTCGGCTTGCATCCTTCTTTCGTACGCAGGCATGTTTACGTTAATGTTTGTTAACAGTGACATGCCTGCTATGTGTGTAAAAAAAATGGGTGTTTTTTTTCTTCACTTAACTGCCCACTTTGCCCAAACGGTGTTTGACATTCTTTGATCGTCAAACAGTCAAGTTCTTTGTGGAAATAGTGGCAGGGACTCTCCCTCGCGGTGAAGAAAAAACCGCAGCGGAGCCGAGCAGTTACGGAAATATGTCAATATGGGAAATATGACTTTAAAAACAACATTAACTGCGCTGCCTTTTTGTGTGTGAGAGCAGGTTAAGAAACAGCAATAGTGTTTTACTGCATTTACAATTGCTGATTTGTCATTCTAATGTTACCCAATACTCTTCATTAAAGCGCTTGAAATATGATTATTTCCAGAGCTGATCTTGGCGGATTGCAGAATTTGTTCACAATGGCAGCAAAAAACCCTGTTTTAATATGTTGTGTGACAGTGGTCTACTTCAGTCCCAAGGTGGCGGTAAATCTGACTCCAAGACCATTAGATAGATAGATAGATAGATAGATACTTTATTCATCCCCGAAGGGAAATTCGAATTAGGTTCTAACAGTATTAGCATAGCATTAGCAACAAACACCCAGAGTTAGGCTCGACTAAAAAAAAACCGAATCAAACCGCAAAGAGTAACGTTAATATTTCTTCTCTAGCAAACATTACTTTAAGTAATATGGATCGATTCCAAACACAGCCAAAAATACAATTATTACACTATAATTAACGCACACTCAATGACAGTATATGAATTACAAGTCACTTTAGTGTTCTTTTGAATATTATGAATGGGCTAATTGTTGGTCATATATATTAAGTCAAGTCAAGTCATGTTTATTTGTATGGCCCTTAATCACAAAGCGTCTCAAAGGGCTGCACAGACCACAGATTATTGCAAACCGCAGACTATTATTACACCATCCCCTTATCTAAAACCTACATGAGGGCAAGGAAAAACTCAAAAACCTCAACAAGGGGAAAATGAAGAAACCTTGAGAAGAACCGCACATGAGGTAATCCCCTTCCAGCCCTGACCGCGCTGGAATGGATGTTGCAATAACAAATACTACATTATTAACCTTATTTTTGGACTAAAAGTCTGACTTATCAAAAGATACAACAATTATTCTCTGTGGAAGTGGTTCAGTTAAGAAAATGTGTTTGTATAGATTTGATACTATGTGCTTCAATATACAGGAAAGGTTTTGTTTTGAATTTAATTTAGCCTACCTTAACAAATATCCTTGCATCCAAATCCAAATCGTTATATTCGAAATTGGTTATTTTGCTGTTCACCTAATGTGATGAAAATGAAGCTTCATGAAGCACTTACAATATATTTTTCTACTCTACATGGTGCTTTTGGTTAAATTGAAAAGGCTATGACATGGATATTTTATTTCCTCTTCAAATTACGGGAGCCATCTAGAAGAGGGCAAAAAATATACAAACTTCATTTGTTCATTACTAAGTTTTGTTGCTGTAAAATCACTATGTTGTGGAGGATAAATGCCAAAAAATAAGCTAGACTAGTAACACACACACATATATATGTTATATATATATATATATATATATATATATATATATATATCATTAACTGCACCGCTTATCCTCAGTAGGGTCGCAGGGGTGCTGGAGCCCATCCCAGCAATCATCGGGCAGGGGACACCCTGAACTGGTTGCCAGCCAATCGCAGGGCACACAGGGACAGACAACTCGCTCGCTCATTCACACCTAGGCACAATTTGGACCGGCCAACCCACCTGAAATGCATGTCTTTGGAATGTGGGAGGAAACCGGAGTGCCCGGAAGAAACCCACGCAAGCACGGGGAGAACATACAACCCCGCACAGGAAGTCCGGTAGCTGGATTTGAACCCACACAGGAGGTTCCCGAGACCTTAGAACTGTGCCGCACACGCGCTAACCACTGCCCCGCCGTGCTCCCCTATATATATATATATATATATATATCTCATCTCATCTCATTAGCCGTACCGCTTATCCTCATTAGGGTCGCGGGGGGGCTGGAGCCCATCCCAGCCATCTTCAGGCAGTGGGCAGGGGACACCCTGAACTGGTTGCCAGCCAATTGCAGGGCACACAGGGACAGACAACTCATTCGCTCATTCACACCTAGGGACAATTTGGACCGGCCAATTCACCTGAAATGCATGTTTTTGGAATGTGGGAGGAAACCGGAGTGCCCGGAGGAAACCCACGCAAGCACGGGGAGAACATACAACCCCGCACAGGAAGTCCGGTAGCTGGATTTGAACCCACACAGGAGGTTCCCGAGACCTTAGAACTGTGCCGCACACGCGCTAACCACTGCCCCGCCGTGCTCCCCTATATATATATATATATATATATATACAATTTTTTATTTTTTATTTTTTTTCAAGAGTTGATTTATCATTTTTTGGCAATGTGGTACATTTAAACAAAAAATACATGCTTTTATTATGAATATTATTTTTTTTATAATACTGTGACTGGTTGGCAATCAGCTCAGGGTGTCCCCTGCCCACTGCCCCGAGATAGCTGGGATGGGCTCCAGCACCCTCGCAACCCTACTGAGGAGAAGCGGTGCAGATAATGTACGGATAGATATTGTATTTATTGTAATGCAATTACCCACAACCCTTCACTGTATTTCGAGAGATGTGGTGTATTACACCACGTTTTGAGACACTTTTGTTTTCTTTTCTAGAGTCTGTTAATGTGAACTGCACATATGTGGAGCTGTTCCTTCTTTCACATCTTATGAACGCGTTCCAAACTAAGGTCTTGTGGATTACTCAGAGTAAGCGAAGCGTTATTTTTGGACGGCAGTGTCACCATTATGCCTTTAAAAACGTGTGAAACTCTGAAGAAAAAAAATAAAAATTGCGTGAAGCGTATTCCAGCTGCATTTAGTATGCATTTTTGGTGTGTGTGTTTTTTCAGTTTACAGTACGTTTTACGGAGTTCAATGTAACAGAGCGTACCTTTATTGGAGCATCTCACTTCCACACTGCCTACTTTTGCCCTATTTTTCTTCTGATTGAGTATATTCGTCTTTGAGGTTGAGTGGAAGACATTTGTATTTCACATCTCCCTCCCTGTTTCACAAGCTGAAGCAGGCCCAAAACAACAAGACATTCTTTGGCTGAGCTGTATTTACCACAGCTCTACCACAGACTTAAGCCTCGCCCACTCGTGAAATAACTGAAGGGAATGAGAGAGAAATGATAAAGGGCAGCCCCCTCGTATAACTTTTTTCTTCCAGCGGGGGGTCACCGAGTCGCGGCGGGAGTCCCCGGAGACCGAAAAGGTGGGATGAGATCATGGCGACCTTGTTTTGCTGTGTGTGTTGTTATAAGGGGGTTAATTTCACCCATGTTGCTGGCAGGCTGGCAGTGGGAACACAGAGACCCTTTAAAATACAATCGTGCTGATTGAAATCATATGGCGTTGCCTTGAAATTGTGACACCGCTGAGGGGGTTTCCTTTTAAAAGCTAATCCTAAATTCCTAAACATGCAAAATGTGAGGAAACAGTTCAAGGTTTTTGCATGAAATGTATGTACATTTTATTGGTATATTCCAATTTTTTACAGAGATAATATTTTGATGACCGCATATCTTGTCTGTGTGAGCTGTCTTACTCGAGCTGTGACGTCAGTGGAGGAACATCAACAAGCCAGTCCCATTATTGTTTTACGTGCTAACTCATCGAATAAGTGACAAGTGTTCAGGCAAAGTTTTTGTATTTTTTTTATGAAGAATTTCTAGGCGTTGTGTCGGTACTTAGATGCAGTAACGGTTCAACAAAGGGAAAGCAGCCAAAAAGAGGCTAACTGGCACCAAAAAAAGCATAGGGGGGCAATGAAATGCAACAAAAGCTGGCGGGAAAATGCGAGGCTTTCCGGCCAAAAAACGCGCAGTTAGCAGCCAGGATAACCATGAACCAACAATGAAAAGGGGCAACAGCTACGGTAATAAATGCGGAGCCAGTCGGTAATAAACCAAGGGACACCGCAAAACTGACACTAACGCCAGGCTAGCCAGCCAACCAGGAGCAAACAAAACAGGAAAGCCTTTGTCCTCTTTGTCATTAACAAGGAGTTAGCCAGACAAAATGATACCAACACGGCACACGGGGAGAAAAACACAAACGAAACGCCTACCTACAAGCTGAAATGAGCGGTATGCAATGGCTGTTCACTACAATCTGTCTGTTTCGGAGCTCCCTCACATGTTGTGTTAATGGGACTTGCCATTTTGAAAGTGTTGGGTCCCTTCAATGACGTCATAACTCTTGGGCAGCGTTTTTTCAAAGACTGTGCTGCAGCACTTTAATTGTAGAACATTAACTGTTGTACTGTGCCGTTGGAAATTAGCCAATTTCTGTGCCTGAGCAAACTATCTCTCAATTGGATTTACTTGTACCAGAGATACAACAGTGGTGTGACGCTGATTTTTTTTTAAATGAAGGAAATATGCCTTGGCTCAAATAAGATTAATACATTGTTCTAAAATGATAAATGCCAAATGTACTGAATTTCTATGACGTTTCAACCAGTAACTCAAGACCTCCCAAAGTGCTTCACAGTGCACTTTACACTTACCCATTCACACACACACACACACACTTAAACACCAATAGCAGAGTCCTTGCAAGGCGCCTACCTGCTTATCGACTACATTAGGGGTTCAGTGTTGTGTAAGGACACTTCAAAATTCAATTCGGAGGAGCTGGGAGTCGAACCTGTGACAAAGAAACAAGCAAGATCGCTCAACGTTGAGACTAAATTTCTCAAGTCCCCTATCACCTGGAATATTAGCATTATTGTGTCCTCACAATACTACCTGTTCTGTGCCTAATTGAATGAAATAAATTCCTATTTGGAAATATTTTTATGCAGCGAATTCAATTTTTCAAGTTTGCCTCTTTTCCTCTACAGGTTTGACCTTCCTCATCACTAGCCTTCTTCCCTCCTGAATGGCAGCGGCCCCTTCGGCCTTCCCTTTCAAGCACTGTCCAAACGTCCGCAAAAGCGCGCTCAAAGACACCGACCCAGCAGCATCTTAGCGTCACCATGGCGACAAACCGGGAGCATCAGTTGCGCCACATGGCCGGCTTCCCTCGCACCATGTATCCGTTTCCTTTCAACGCCATGAGGAGCCACTCGCCCTTTGACCTGCTGGCTAGCAGCAACCTTTTCGGACGCTTTGGGGCAGACCTACCCAAAGAGATGGCCGCTCTGTGTGAGTAATTTTTCCAATTCAGTTTGTGTTTATCTACAAGTAGCTCAAGCCCAAATCAGAGGAAACCATATATAAGGAGGTTTACGGATCCTTTAACTAACAGGGTCGTCTTGAGTATCGATTTCTGTGGTGTTTCTAAGGCAAGTACAGTCTGGCGGTGCCCATCCCTCTCCAGGCAGTTTTTTTTGTGTATTAAACAGATTGCACTGGTTTCACTGGTTACCAGAAACAGGAAAAGCCCACCGACAAACTCAGATACAGCACTTTCAACATCTGGTCGCCGTTGTTTTTCTGTGTAAATCTGCTTTTCAGAGATGAGCCAGACCTCGGCATTGATGGCCAGCGGCATGTGACAATACTGATACTAGATCCTAGAGAAGGAAGAAATTAATTGATTGACTGATGACTGTTTTAGGGCGGGGTGCTTAAATGGGGGTACATGAAGGCACTAAAGTGAGATTTTAAATTGATCTTTAAAGACACATCCATGGTAATTTTAAAAAATTGTATGTATAAAATGATTCCCATGCAAGATAATTATTAGATTCTGAACAATACAAAAATATTGTACATAAAATGAATCATATTCAGAAGGTTACACTTTTAGAACAGCCAGGTGCAAAAAATTGCAAAAACAATAAAAATAACCTCCTCAAAAGAAACTAGTTAAGGCTAAGAATGGATCACTTACTATCCGGGTTCATGTATCCCGAAATGGGGTTATTTTATACAAAATGAGCCCCCTAAAATTGATTATTTTCTTTTTGAAATAACCGGTTTCTTTAATATAAATTTGTAATTCAATGTTTCTTTTGAACAACCCTCCATAGTGCGTGATTTTGTTTCAAACAATGCAAGAAATGTGTGTCATAATGTAAAGAAATACAACCCCCCTCACCCCCAAGAATTGGGTCATTTTGTTTGAAACAGCTAAATTGTGACCGAAAATAAATCAAAGCAAAAGTAAAAGAGGAACAAAAAAGTAAGGCATTTTTTAAGCTCCTAAAGTTTTGTTTTTTTGTTTTTTAAACATGATTTTTCCCCTTATGGTGTTTAAACTAAGTAAAAACAAACAACACCCCATAAGATACTTCCAAATATTTGTCTTTTTTAAACTCCTAAAATGGGGTTGTTTGTTTTAAGTATATAATACAATTGTTTTTACTGTCATCAAAATTAACATGGCGAAACATTGTATGCAACACAGCAACCCTAAAAACATTTACAGCAATACACTTTGGACAACCAGTGAAATTTTATGGAATTTTTGCAACAAAGAAAACATTGTATTAACCCAACCTTGTTTAGAATAACCACAATAAAAACAAAAATTAAAAAAAATAAAACAAAAAACTCCTAAAACTGTGTTGTTTCTTTATAACAAGCAAAAAATATCAGTCGTTTTATTTCACACACGCATACAAGTTGTGATAATTTTTTTACAAATATACCAGGTAATTAGCTCAGGATTGGCAAAAAGGGGACCCCTTCGACCCAATTTATTTAGAGCATTATGATTGTTATTTTTGTCAAGATTTGTTTTAGATATCTCAAAACAAAAATGATGCTTGGAAATCCTTGGCTTGAATCAAAATATTTCTCGGTGTACATCCCCATAAAATCATTGACAATCATTTTACAAAGGAATAATTTACAAATTGCTGTTTAAGTGGCTTTAAGAAAATGAGGTCAAATTTTTGCGGGTAATTATCAAATGCGTGAAGAATTGGCACTTTTAATCTCAGTCACACAGCCCTGCACATGACACTGAGCACGCTGTGTGAACAACCTTGGAATTCCTCTCAATTTGGGAGCCTTTTGGGGCTATTTTCCAGTGAGCGGCACTTAGCTTGTTTTTCAAAGTCCTCAGTAAATAAAAGAGGAGTGAACTGAAGCGTAAGATTACTGCGTCTGAGCTACAGGGGGTGCTGTTGCTCTTCTGTAATACCTTGTTGTGTTGGAGCAAAAAATGTTTCTGGGATTTAACTTTTTAATAAATGTGCTTCACAATTTGATACTAAATATTAAATAGGAGAGGAAAAGAAATGTTCACATTAATTTCCACAAAAAATTCAACCAAAAGTGCAATTTATTTGCAGATATACAATTCCAACTATTGAATTTTAAGGACATCTTATAACAAATACGTTCTAATATTCCAACATAATATATTCATGTTCAATCACATTTTGGAAATTATACCTGCAAACGTGATTGCCATCTAGTTGAATAATGCTTAACTTTCAATTCAAAGTGTGAGTTGGTAAGTGTGAAGAATATTGTAAAGCCCTTTTGGAGGTCTTCAGTGACTTTAAAAGCACAATTTAAACCCAGTCCGTTTACAAATGATCTCTGGTGTGTATATATATATATATATATATATATATATATCAGAGATCAAAATTAGAGAACAACTTATAGAAAATTAAATAATTTTGAAATAACACGATCTTCACTTTTCCACAGTTAAATTACATTTTATTATGTCTATATCATGGTACTACAACACTTTTCACAAAATGGCTTAAGGCATTTCACACATGCAAAAAAACAGAAAAGGCACTGATCACAATTGGAGAACACATTGATCAAAATTGGAGAACAACGATGACTTTGGCATGGGAATAAAAACCTGAAGGTTACAACAGTCTCCACTTAGTAAGAAAGTTTACAGGCCTTTGCTGTAAAAGACTTCAGCCCGTCTGCGGCCACGGGATAACACTAGACTCTCACACTGTTCTGGTAAAATTTTGGTCCATCCTTCTTCCAGCCTCCTCCACAGTTCAGTGATTGTAGTGGGTTTCATGACCATAACTTTGTAACAAAGGATTTCCAGAGGTTCTCTATTGGGTTGAGATCAGTACTCTAATCCAATTAATGCTATTCATTCAATTTTCTGATCTTTAAGCAAATTCTTAACCCGTTTTGCAGTCAGACATGGAGCATTGTCCTGCACGAGCACTGCTGGCTGATTGGGCTATGAACGCAAGTAAGAAACCATGTGCTGTTGAAAAATGTTCTGATACACATTTACATTCACTTGGCCTTTTAGCTGTACAAAAGGTCCTACTCCTGCTACAGAAAACCTGCCCAAACCATAAAATTTCCTCCTTGACCTTTTACTGACTTTTTTACACACTTTGGGTTTAGTCTTTCTCGAATGACTTGCCGAACATAATGCTTCCCATCAGACCCAAATAAATTAAATTTTCTTTCACCACTCAAGTGAACTTTGGACCAGTTGTCCTCTTTACACACAGGTTCCTCAGCAAAGCACAGTCTAGCTTTTGGATTTGTTTTACTAATGAGAGGTTTGGTCACAATGGTCAGTCCAAATGCTAAAACGGCAAAACACTGTATGGCGAGCAGATCCTCACCATGTTCAGCTCTGAAATAGCAAGCAATTCAAGCTGAAGTGTGGAAAGGACTACCCATTGACATCCTTCGCAGTGACCTGTCCTCTCTTGCATTTGTCTTCCTTGGACGACCAGCCTCCTTGGACGACTTAAATGAGTTTGTAGTTTTGGGTGCTCTGAGGAGAGTGATGAGTAACAAAAAGAATGAGTAAGGATGTTAAGAGAGGACTGTATGAGAGTGTGATTGTGCCGACTGTGTTGTATGGTGCAGAGACTTGGAGCCTGAACACAGATTTTAGAAGGAAATTAAATGTTTTTGAGATGAAGAGTTGGTGGAGTACATTAGGAGTGACAAGATTGAATAGATTGAGAAATGAAATTGTGAGAGACAGAACTGGAGTAGTAGTGGAACTGAGCAAGCGTGTGGAAAAGAGAGTACTCTGTTGGTTTGGACACATGGAGAGGATGGATGTGGAGCGAATGTTGAAGAGGATCTACAGAGCAGAAGTAAATGGAAGGAGACCAAGAGGAAGGCCGGAATTGACGTGGATGGATGGTGTTATGAGTGCACTGCAGGAAAGAAGTCTAAACATAGTGAAAGCTAGAACTCTTGTTGGTAATAGGAATGTGTGGAGAGGTGTTGTAAAAGGATAGTGGGATGTCTAGATGTGTTCTAAGGGATGGGCAGGGCACCTGTATAATGCGGCAGGGGTAAACCAGTGAAAGGTGTTGGGCCCTGCTGTTGAACAGAAGAGTGTGTTGCGTCACCCTGACCCGAGTGACATGGTATGATAATTCATGTATTTTTGCCTCGTATTCAAATCAGTGTTTTTTTTGTTTTATTTTTATAAAGTTTTTTGTACCACTAGGAGGCACGCAATATTACACACTGTCCATTTAAGCTAAATCATGCTCAAAAATATGAACTATTTTCTTGATCTTGATACCAGACACTAACGTTACACGTATGTTTAATCAAAGCTCAATTAGTTTCAATGAGTCATTATTTTAAATATTAAAGCAAGAAAGTCTGCCGATTCTATAGCGTAACAACTGCTTTTGATCTTTAGTTTAACAAATAAAAAAATTAAAAAAAACTACATCTGCTCTGTGTTAGTCCCAAAAAAACAGTAAGTAATTTTTTCCACAAAGCAGATCTGCTTTGGCTCTTGTGGTTATGGTGGCGCTCAAAAGCAGTAAAGTTATCAAAAAAACAGGCTGAATGCTTCTGGAGTTTTTCAACTTTTGAGTTTTCTCATCAATACTGGATGCCAAACAATTCATGAAAAGTAAAGATTAAGTGCTTATGTTACATGGAGCATATTTGTACAACAAGAACTCTTTTTGTTTATGTGTTAACATTAGGGTATTTTATAGTATGCCCCCAGGATACAACATTAATCTGTTTTGAGCTGGTAATCCCAAAGCTAAATAACCGTATAGCGGGGAATGGAAACCTATGGTATTCATAGCTAATGCATCCCTAACACCCGGTCGGTACGCAGATAAAACATAAAAATAACAAAATAGTACATAGTCAGTATTACTTATGTGCAGGTAATATTAAAAATATATATTATGATTACAATAAATAAGCATGTAATAGGAAAATCTATTTCATTTGCCTTTGGTATAAGGTGACTTGAGCTGGTTGAGTGGAGTACCGGGTGGATGAAGATGGAGGGAGGAGAGGATGACAGCGGAACTAAAATGAAGCCTTCCACTCAATAATATTCCTTAATGATGATTGGTTGCTGCCTTGCAACCAGGCAAGATTGGCAATTTGCGTGCTATCTTCGTATTTCTTTTTTTTTTTTTTTTTTTCTGTAGTTGTTTTAATGAGATTTTATCTACTTATTTATTTTTATTTTGGCATGACTCCTTTATTCTTTGTACATTGACCTTGATTGTCCTGATGATGATATATAATTATATATATATATAAATATATATATATATATATTTATGATATATTATTATTATTTTTATTGCAGCTTGGTTGCCAGGGTCATCATGATTTTGCTTTGCTACCCAAAGTTAGTTAAGTACCAAAATACAGCGTTCTAATCCCGCAAGTATTTATGAAACACACGAGATTCTGATCGGAACTAAGAGAATGGCATTGTAGGATGTAGTTCAGCCAAAAACATAACTTTCATGATGCTGTGTCGCAAACCAATAGCAGACCAGCATTGTATATGCAGTCGATCAATAGCAAACAAGCATCTTCATAGACACAAACACCGCAAAGTTTGAACTTTAGTCTTTTGGCATGTGAAATGATTTGTGTTTGATGTGGTACAGTGGGAAAATCCCGGTGCCTAAAAAAAAAACCCCATCTGATTCCACTACATAAAGCAAAAACGAGGCGACGCCGTATTCCGGGGTTCTACTGTATTTTAAATCTGTGTACATTGAATTGGAAATGAAGTTAACCACCCCAAATCATCTATAATTTTACTCTCACACGGCTATAAATATCCTCATTTACAGTACGCCACCGACACCCACCTGAACATAACCCCCCTTTTTTGCCTGAAGTCATGTCCCGGGCAGCTGCATAATTCTTCGAGGCGCTCCCAGCGGACAGGGCCGTGCAAAAGAACAAGGCAGCACCGAAGTGCTAACTCGTGCACAGTCCAAATCAAATATTTTACACGCCGTGTTGGTGTGCCACTACCCTGTGAAATGGGCACCGGGCCCGACCTGCTTGTCCACCCCTTTGTGTGCGTGTGTGTGTAATGGTGCACGCTTCCCCATGCAGCTGTTATCATTTGATCTGCAGTCGTTTAGTGGAGCCTATATATTTCACCGGACTAGTAGCTCACAGCGTGCGATTACATCTCTAACATGTCGCTCCAGGGACTTTATCATACATGAAGACAGATGTGTCAGACCTGCACTGAAGCCATGCAGTTGAGATTTAGCGATGGTGATGATGATGGAACGATAATTGCAGTTATGGTTGTTCTTTGAAGATACCGGGGAAAGTTTTTAAATTGTACTTATCAATTAGATATGTTTTTCCATCAATTTTCCTTGTTTTTATGTGTAAAAATGGATTACCTTGAATAGCACCTCACGTTATATTTTGGCTAAAATTAGAAGCACAGTGAGTTATTGTGCCTGTTGGTACCATAAATATCTTTGTTGTGTTGTTGCTATGACTACTATTCAACACTTTTTTTGAGATGTGGGAATACATATGGAGAAATATTCGCATCTTCTTGAGCATGCAACATCAACATGCTTATTTATAATGTAACTCTGAGTAAATTTTAGGATTGTCTACAAAAGGGGTTACCAACCTTTTTGAAGTTGACGGCGGCTTATTTGTTTCCTATTAATGCAAAAGGGTACCAGGTCATTATGCATTTTTGAAATAGTAACGATGTTTCCACTCACTTGTCTCTATGTTATTTTGTTATTACAAACTTGTAATTCTTAGAAGTTCGATTAAAATAGGTTGTCAACAACTTAAACATTTGCACATAAGGGTGCTTTGTGATTTGTATATTAAAATGACGGGCTCATTTAAAGAAATAAGTTTGAAATAATTGATCTTGTATGTCAAGATTCTGGTTGTGCCTGGTTGTGTTTTCCCTTGCCATTTAGAAGAGGGCTTTCAGAGAAAACCACACCGACCCATCACTGGTGAACTATTTTCACTACCGGTCCATGGGGTACTCAGGTTTTCATTACAAGCTGCCACGTTAATGACCACTAATCGAATATACGTATTTGGAAAAAATAGAACGAGTCTCCATTTTGGCCTTTTTTTAAAATTTTTTATTTCACCAATTTCATTCAAAACATTTCATTCAGGTAAAAAGATTAAAAAATACACCAAAAATGAGATGTCTTTTTTTTATAAAAACACAAACTTTGTTTATCATGTAACCTGGAGTACTATTATTTATTTATTTATTTATCTCTGTCTCTCTCTGTCTCTCTCTGTCTCTGTAAAATGAAACAGGACTACTTTTGGTGTGGTTAGTAGTTTAATAATAAACTCGAAAGGGATGTAGTTAAAGATGCTTAGCAACTACAGAATCACTTTCCATAATTGCTGTTTGTTAATGCTACCCAAGAAAAATGGTGCATTCAAGGTACTTTGAATGAAAAACACATAATTCATCCTGTTTGTTGAGGTTTTAAAGGAATTTTCATCGGAACATTAGTGCATGAAAGTAGTGTTAGTACGTAATAATAACAATACAGCTAACACTACATCCTATTATTGACTTTAAATATCCATGCATGCAAGATTTCGCTGAGTTACCAATAATGTAGAAAGATCTAATGAAGTGAAAAAATGAAATGAAATAAATGAAAAAAAAAAACTCTGAGGCGGAGTTGAAGAGAAAGAAATTGAATGTGGTCTAAGAATGGGGGAAGCTCTACCATTGCTGCCCATTTTTATTCATTGTGACACCAAATTCTCGACGGGCACCCTCTCTTTGCAGTGAGGGAGATATAAAGCTACTTGACGGTCGGTGTCTTTTGAATGCTAATTGCTAACATGCCAGCAAGGTCCCGGCTCAGTTGTTTGAAATAGTTCTCCGAGGGTTTCCATCCCGATTGCACGGCCATTCCTCTGCATCAAATAAAGCTGCAGTGATCTCTCATTATTTTTGCTAATTAATCCTGCGCGGGATTCCCCTAAGAGATGAAACATCGGTGCACTCCAAGCGCAAACAGAATCGACTTCAAACGCTCGTGGAATCCTCATTCACTCATATGATTTCTTTTATTTTCATAATGCGAGTAGCAGATAAAAAGGTTGTTTTTCTCTTAAGACCCGTTGGGTTTTTCAAATAGACTTGTTTAAATGCTGTGAATACAAAAAAATCAATACACCGCTGTTTATGATGAAAAGGAAAAAAATGCATGCAGCTCCAAAGCCGCATGTGCACGAAAGCAGATGTTTATCATTTTGTTGGTATTTATTGGGAGAGCCTTGACACAAAACCTAGCAGAAGACACTTGCTGGGGCTTAAAGTACAAAGGGCATGCAGAGACATCTCACCCGCTCATTCACTCCTAAAGACAATCTGGACCACCCGATTATTCTGACATGCATGTTTTTGGAATGTGGGAGGAAACTGGAGTCCCCAGAGGAAACCCACGCAGGCACGGGGAGAACATGCAAACTCCGCCCGGAAAGGCTAGAACTTGGATTTGATCCCATGACCTCAGAACTGTGCTGCAGACGCGCTAACCACTCAATCGCCGTGCCACCCCTATATATACATTATATATATACACATACATATTCCGCGACCCTACTGAGGATAAAACTGTGCAGATAATGGATGGATGGATGGATGTATATATATATATATGTGTGTGTGTGTGTGTGTGTGTGTGTGTGTGTGTGTGTGTGTGTGTGTGTGTGTGTGTGTGTGTGTGTGTGTGTGTGTGTGTGTGTGTGTGTGTGTGTGTGTGTGTGTGTGTGTGTGTGTGTGTGTGTGTGTGTGTGTGTGTGTGTATGTGTATATATATATATATATATATATATAAAACCGTTGTGTATTTATATAACAGCACAAATGATTGATCTGTTTAAAAATGTTGCCGACCAAAATCGCAAAACATTGCGTGCAATGGGAATTGAACCCGGGTCGCGGCGGGTAGGCTGCCGAAACCTACTGAAATAGCAAGCAAACTACTAGGCCTCTAGTGGTTCAGATGACATATTAAGAGGAATTAGAATTTATCTCAATCACACTGTTTTTACTCACAGTGCCAATGTGACCTTGGTCAGTGATCTTTTTCCTCGATTGATCAATCATTGCACAAATACGGTAGTAAACTGTGTAGTAGAACACACGCCTAAATACTGTATGCATTTCCAATCGTATTCACCGTATTTGCGGCGTATAAGGCGCATTTTCAAAATTTGGGCCAATTTGGGTTTTTAGGTGTGCCTTATTGTCCGTAAAATATGGTCCACACCCTTCCATTCCTGGCATGTGACTTGTGTCCAGAAATAAACAAATCCCATTCGGAATCATGTTAAATGGGATTCAGCACACACAAATATACAGACACACACCTGTCACCATTTAAAGTGCCTCTGAGTGACCCCTGGCACATTCTCCGACCTGTGAAATGTTTTCATGGCCTGAACACACACAGGTTGAACTTTTTGGCTGTGATTCCAAGAGCTGTGTTTGACCCAAACATGACACTGCTCATCACCAAAAGATTCTTTTATAGCTGCAGGGAGCACAGTGCAGACGGCATCAAACTTTTAGGCTGTTTTTCTTTAAGCTTAAAGTTCAACTTAATGCTTAGAAAATGTGGCTGGACGCTTGAACTCTGCAAAGTAGCAGTCAGGGTACAATGCAGAAAGTTCCAGAAAAGTGAGGGGAAAATTTGAAATAGATTACATAATTATCTTTTCAGTTAATCTTTGTTTGTTCAAGAAGCACACATTCTTTGCTCATTTGAATTTTTTTATTGAACATTTAATTAAAGATGCCTTTCACTACGGATCATTTTGCTTGTGTTATTTTTTTCCTTATTTTACTTCGGAGAAAAAGTAAATCATATTGTGCAGTATCTTTTTCTCATTTTAGGTATTATATATCTAATTTTCTAAATACACTTTCAAATGATTTTTTTTGACAAAACAATCATAAAATCATAAAACTAGAAATAAATATATTAGTTTCAATGAGTCATTTTTTAAGATATTAAAGCAAGAAAGTCTGTCGATTCTGTAGCGTAAGAACTGATTACTTGTATTCTAACTAAAATGATATTGTCTTCATTTTCTGTGTTATTTATCTCATTTTTGCAAATATGTTTTAGAATTATTTAAATCCAAAATCATAAAATAGGGGGAAAATACCTAAAAATAGGCAAACCTCATATTATTTATCTATTTTTAAAAATACATTTTAAAATAATTTATTTTTTAAAATGCAAAAAAGGGACTGCACAATACGTTTTTAAAAATACGTACCCAAAAAGTTTTTCATGTATTTTTCCGGAAAAAACACATAAATAAAACCTGTGAAACAAGAATATGTTTCCGTCGTGCAGTGGTTAGCATGTTCGCCTATCATGCGAAAGGTCCCTGGTTTGCGACCGAGTGGATACATATATTGGCAGGAAGAGGGATGGGCACCACCAAGCTGTACTTACCCATGACACACCGCAGGAAATGGTGCCCCTACGACCCTAGTGGTTAAGGGATCCAACCAACCAACCAACCAAAACAAGAAAATTAAAACCTCTAATTAGCATACTATCTGGCTATGGACAATGAATTTATTTGCAGTGCTAAGTAATAGATGCTAAAATTTTGTATGAACACAACAAAAAGTGTCAGGAAACGGCTACCAGAACTTCTTTTGGGCTTTGTAGGGTAGTTTTTCATAGTTTTTGACACCCATGGTCACACCATAAACATTAGTTCACTTCTTAATAGAGCTGTATAGAATTTGTTAATTTATTTACTCGCTACCGCCATCTTCTGGCTCAGGTCATCATTGCAGCCTCTATCAAGCTCATTATGTTGCACGTGTAAGTTCGTGCTTGCCTAGATCCGCTCGAATAAACTCTTCTTTTTTCATCTTTTTGGAGGTTTTGGTTGTGGTTTGAACTGTACTTAAAACAGGCCCTTTCTTACTTTCACTTATTTCATGCTATATTAAGACATATAAACAAAAAAAGTGAGGACGAACATGACATAGTCCTTTAGCACTGCCTCCCTGCCCCCCACACCACCCCCTCACCCACATTTCTCCTACCAAATGTGTTCCGCCCCGTACAGCTTTGCTAAAGGTAAAATAAAAGCAATTAGGCGTGGTGAAATATAAATCATAAATGCTCTTCGAGCTCAGTTCATAATTGTTAAAACATACTTTCAAGACAAACGTATCTAAATCCCAATTTATCTATGCAGTTCTCTTCAGTCAGAAAAATGCATCTCAAAGTGCTGTATAAAAACATTCCATGTACTATAATATAACACTAGTACATAAAGACACCCCCCCCTTAGCAAAAATGAAAATTATATTTTTAAACTAACTTTTTTTTAACTCGAAAGATAGCTAGCTCAATAGATGGATAGCTCTACCGCTCGATAGCTAGCTAGCTTAAAAGCTCCATAGCTAGAAATAACAATTCAATATTCTTATATACACAGATTTCTTGCAAATGTTATTGTCATGTGAAAAGTTCATATGTCCATTTTTTTGTCTTTTTCAACTTATTTCAGTTTTTCTTTTTTCTCATCCAACTTTTTAAGGCAAGTCATGTATAAGGACACTTGCATTCCACCTTTAGAAATATTTTAAAAGAAATATCACTACTATAAGATGAAAATGTTTTCAAATTATTCATATTTTATGTCATATAAATGTTTATATATGTTATATATTTCCTATTTAACATGTCCCAGCACTCAAATTAGGAGTGTGTAGACATTTTGAAATCCCCTATATGTCATCTGACGTACATAGAAAAAAATAGCCCTGAATTTTGGTTTTGGAACGTAGTGTAGATATTCTAAAACATTTGTACATTGTCATCATTTTGATATAAATATAATGATAATAGAACATATTTGCTTCCTTTTTCCCCCTTTACCCTGAACGCAATGTCCTTTGGTGGTTTCGTCTCATAAATTCAGTCACTCTTTGTTGTGTGTGTCGACGCACAACTATGTGTGTATGCTTGAACTGAGTGCCTGTGATGACAGACACAAAGAAAAACACACAAGTCCCACTCTCTGCCTCAAGTTACTATCACACACACAGTTCCACGCACACAATTCCATTGCCACTCTGTAGGCTGCACATTCCGACATTCATGAATGCGTTTCTGACTTATTTGTGCGCTCGGCGATGGCCGCAATGAGACTCTGTGCAAATATCTGCGGCCGAACCGAAGAGAGAAAGGGCGAAAGAGAGAGAGAGAGGCCATTGTTCGCCTCTGTGTGTTTGTGTCAGACATGACGACAGGATGAATAGCTGAAGAACCTGATTGTGGACGCTTGTAATGTGAGCCTTTCCACCCAGAAAAAAAAGTATAAGGCAGAATTGAGGGGTTGAGCGGGCGTTTTAAGAAGTGAACAGGCGCTAAAAAGTGAAGAATTTGGGGTTAAATATGGTCCATTTTAACACAAATTATGAGTATGTTTAGCCAGTCCAATGTGGACCATATTCAATAAAAATTATGTGATTGAAAATTCAACCCCAAAAATACCTCTTTTCAACTCTCACTTTTAACCGATAAAGACCTTTTCTGGATGTTTTTGATGTTTTGAAATGCATTTTCATCCATTTTCTACTGGCCAGGATCCTTCACATAATAGTCCAAATGGAGTCCCTAAAAATCTCTTTTCAACTAATGAAATATTTTCCAACCCTTTTTTTGTGTGCCGGTACCTTGTGTAACGTGGCCCAAATTTAGCCTCCGAAAAGCTGTCTTTTTAATGTTTTGAAAATATATTTTTTTTAATTTTTACTTTTCAATCTAATAGCGTGTTTTTGACGTCTTTTCAACAGGTTTTTACTCAACTGGTACGTATGTAATGTCAAAATTTAGTTTCTTTTCAACATTTTCAACTATTTTTTGCTGGTTGAGAACAACATCTAATGTGATCAAAATTTTGCCCCGTAAAAGACGTCTTGGAAAAGACGTTTTTTTTTTTTTTTTAACTTTCACTTTTTAACCAGATAAAGAGGAAACTTGGCGTCTTTTTAAAATCGTTTCCCCGTATTTCCAGACAGTTTTTGCTAGATGGGGTACCTCGTCTAATGTGGTCCAGTTTAGGCAACTCAAAAGACGTCTTTTCAAGTAAATAAAGAAATCTTTTCGACAGAACCTTCACATCTTATTAATGTATTTTCAACCATCGTTTTCCGTGTGGGTGCCTCATATTGTGTCCAAATTTAGCCCCCTAAAAATATATATTTTTTCAACTTTCACTTTCCAACCAAATAAACACATCTCAATCTAAACTTAAAACTCACTTCTACTCCATTGCATATGAATAATAACCTACTCTTCTTGTCGGCTGAAAAATAGTCTGTGCAACATAGTGTACTAATCTGTGAAGCCCTTAGAGACTTATTGTGATTAAGGGCTATACAAATAAAAATGACTTGACTTGACTTGATCTTTTGGATGGAACCTTGGCGTCCTTTTAGTTTGTCTTCAACTTTTTCTCAACCATTTTTTTTGCTGGTTGGTTACCTCTTCTAATGAGATCCAAATTTAGCCCCCCAAAAGACATCTTTCTACCATCTTGAAAAATATATTTTTTGACTTTCTGTTTTCAACCAAATAAAGACAAACCTTTGGGTCTTTTTCCTTCTTTTTAACATCTTTTCAATCAGTTTTTGCCTCCTCTAATGTAATCCAAATTTGTCGTCCCCAAAAGACGTCTTTCCAGCTATTGCTTTTTAACCAAGGATATATGTTTTTCGGTCTGATCCTTGGAGTATTTTCAACATCTTTTCATCAAGTTTTTGCTGGCCAGGTACCTCGTGTATTATGCCCCCTAAAAATTGTTTTCCAATGTTCTCTTCTCATCCAAATAAAGACAGAATCCTGGCATCCTATTATTTTATTTTGAACTATTTTCAACTAGTTATTTCTGGCCCTGTACCTCCATGTACTGTGGCCCCAAGGAGGTTTTTTCAACATTCACTTTTTAACCATATGAAGTAGTTATTCAGACAGAACCTTGGCATCTTTTTGACATCTTTTCAACTGACTTTTGCTGGGTCTGTTGCCCCCAAAAAGAAGTTGTTTTCAAATTTCACTCTTCAACCAAATAATCAGTTCGATGGAATTTTAGCATCCTTTCAGTTTCGTTTGAACTATTTTTAGCATCGTTTTAACTGGTTGAGTCTTTCCAACATCTTGAAAAAGACCTTGGTGTCTTTTTAACACCTTTTTAACGTATTTTCAACCGTTTTTTTTCTGGGCAGGTCACTCATCTAATGTCTAACGTCTTTGTAACTTACTTTTCAACCAAAAAAAAGGTTTTTTTTGGACAAAACCTTGGTATCTTTTTAACAGTTGTTCAACCATCTTTTATTGGGCAGGTACCTCATCAAATGCCCATCAAAAAGCTATCTTTCCAATGTTTTGCTAAAGACATATTTTTCAACTGTCCTTTTTGAATTATATAAAGATGTCTTTTGTATGGAACCATCCTCTCTTTTCAACTTAGTGTCAACACCCTTTTAATCTGTTTACCTCATCAATTGTGTAGCAAATGTGGTTATCCAAAATGCATTTTTTTTTTCCCATCACTTTTCAACCAAATAAAGACATCTTATTGGATGGGAACCACGGCATCTTTACATAATTTCAACAGCTTTTCAAACTGTTTTTGCTGGGTGGTTCCTTATCTAATGTGGTCCAAAATGAGCCCCCCAAAAGCTATATTTTCAAAGTTTTGAAAAAGACGTTTTGTCAACTTTCATTTTAAAATCAAATAGACGTCTTTTGGACGAATCCTTGGTGTCTTTTTAACCTATTTTTGTTGGGTGGATACCTCATCTAAGTAGGTCAAAATTCTGCCCCTATTTTTTCTGATTTTCCAACCAAATAAAGTCGTATTTTAGACAGAACCTTGAAGTATTTCAAAAAGTATTTTAAACGC
Source organism: Urocampus carinirostris (assembly GCF_059441175.1). Classification (NCBI taxonomy): domain Eukaryota; kingdom Metazoa; phylum Chordata; class Actinopteri; order Syngnathiformes; family Syngnathidae; genus Urocampus; species Urocampus carinirostris. Next base: position 28,717,912 of record NC_142354.1, on the reverse strand, counting down.
CTTTTCAACCATTCTTGTTGAATGAAATCTTCTTGTTTTGCGTCCCCGCCTATCTGTATTTTGCGAGTCTCTTTTTTTTTTTTTCTGCACAAAGAAGCAACAGGGGGCAGGGTGCCATGAGGCGGGGAGGGTAATTGTCTCAAGGTGTGGAGAGAGCTCAGCGGGCTGTTATTGTGCCACTCTGCTCCCTGCAGTGTGTCGTTATAGCGCATGTTTGTGTGCCCGGCTGAGATGTTGAAAGACAGGTAAAACAAAACAAGGAGGGGAAAAAAAAGAGCAGGTCAGAGGAGAGCGCGTGAGATGTGTGAAATAGAGCGCAGCATCCTTTTAACTTCCAAATCATAATGCATGCAGGTGGGGGGGTACAAGAGAAACATAGAGAGAAAAAGGAGAAGAAAAAAACAACAATTGTAATATTCCGATTGTACAGAGCCAAAGGCATGACATGTTTTGGAGAGTGTATGTGTGTGTGGAAAAAAAAAAGGGGGGGGGGGCTTTGGAGCCCCTGTGGGGGTTCCTTGTAGAGTTCATCCCTCTTGAAGAAGGGAAGGAAAGGGAGGAGTGAGGGAGGAGAGTGAAGCTGTCTAGTATACAAACTATTCACACCGCAGGCCAGCGTGTGCATGCCGCCCGCAGCGCACACACTTGCCGTCCAATAAGATGAATGCGCAAACTTAATCGCACATCATAAATGGTGTTGGAAGAAGTAAGCGACTTATATTTGATAGAAATTGTTGCTACGTGATCCCTTTCTTTTTATTAAGAGTTCCCATTCAAACCAAAGAAAATTTATATAATCATATTTCTGTGTGATCATATAATTACAATAACATAGAACAATAATATAAATAGGCATTTAATGACACATTAATTAAATTGTTGTATCGGTGTGGTACGATATTCTATATCAGAAGACACCAACATTTTTTTAAGCTGAGAGCTACTGTGTTGACAGTTACAGTTACAGTTTGATTTACATTTCTAAAAAAAAAAAAAATTTCATGTTGTTACAATGTTTTACTATGTTGGCTATGTGTTGTTACAAGGTTGTAATTATTGGAAATAGGCTGCAAATAGATATAAATACTAATAAATACAACCACTAATAAAATCTGCTTTGCATAGGGACACAGAATGGTTTACACAAATAAAAACTAATTTTAAAAATAATTTTGGAAGATTTGATCAGGGATTTAAAGACACTGATCATGTCAACGATTTTTCATTGCCAGTTAGAAATCAAATTTCCTAGAAAGTCACGACCATCACAAGTGAGATATTTTCCAAAACGATCTGCGGGCTACCTTAGTGTATTACATGAAAATCACCTTTATTATCATCATATTCTATTGCCTGACAATAATATATTTGTATTGCGTTTCAAAAAGCTTACTACGATGCCAGAAGACCGCTACTTACTATTCTCTTTATTCTGTTGTTGTTTGTTTTGTATATTTATATATATATATATATATATATATATATATATATATATATATATATATATATATATATATTGCATGTTCTCCCCGGGCCCGCGTGGGTTTCCTCTGGTCACTCCTATCTTTATGCGTGTGTGTGTCTGTGTGTGTGTGTGTGTGTGTGTGTGTATATATATAAGTGTATATGTGAGTACATATACACTTTTATACACACACACACACACACACATATGTGTGTATATATTGCATGTTCTCCCCGGGCCTGCGTGGGTTTCTTCTGGTCACTCCGGTTTCCTCTCACATTCCAAAAACATGCAGGTCAGGTTAATTGGCCGGTCCAAATTGTCCCTAGGTGTGAATGAGCGAGTGAGTTGTCTTTTCAATACCGTTTTCAATACCCTAGGTGTAAAATAATAGGATTTGTTTCTATTTAGTGCAAAACAGTACAATAATTTTTCGCCAATTCCATAAGTTTTTGAATAACGTGTGCGAAACGATTCATTGATTTAATAATTGGAACGATTGATTTGATTCAGTTAGATTCATGTCACATAGGGTCATGATTTGATTCTATATGGTGCAGCTCAGTTCGTAAGGGTATGATACAATGTTGTTTTTATTCTACGCACAAATATAATGACGCTTTTGATACTGTAAGTGCGCCACTATTTCAAAGATATACCGTATTATTTGTGTATAATGCGCACCATACATTTTTGTATTAAAAGGTTCACTTTTCCTCAGCTCAAACTACGCATTTTAAGTGACTAATGTTGTTGAACGTGTGCGGCCATCATTAAAATAATTTATTGACGAAGTACGCTATGAACACTATACCAACATAATCTTCATAATGTATTTATTTAAGGTCCTACAAAGTCTGATTCATCATTAGGTATACCAGAGAGTTGTTCTTTTTTGCGTTTATTTATATTTTTCACAACGATGTTCTGTTTTCTCTATCCTCAAACTTTCATCTCTGGTGCAGTAAATAATAAATTGTGAGATAATGCCTTTTCATTTGTCATCTCTATCCCTTGTTATCTACGTGTTAGGTTTCGGCGTTTTCACCACCGCGACCCAGTTTTGATTTCTGTTGCATCCAATATTATTTGATTGTGGTCAGCAATATATTTCGATTGATCAATATTGCTTAGCTACGGTAATAAACTACGATATAACATCATGTATAACGTGCAGGCAAACTTCTCTTTTAGGTAAAAAAAAAAATGCGTGTTATACACGAATAAATACTGTTCTCCAAATTCAAGACAAACCGATACGAAACACAATACATTTCAAACTGGAACGATTCAGTTTGGTAGGTAAGGTGATGTAAAATACATTTACCTCAATCTTTTTTTTTTTTTTTGCCTAATTTTCAGACAATTTTATATTATAATACGATCTAACCTTGAATAACTATTTATTTGAACATGAAAATTTCAAATAATGTAAAATAGTGACTAAGTATGTTTATGAAAGCATTTCGACCTCCCGGCGGTCCGTCATCTCCGTGTACCGCTCATCTCTCAACGCGCTCCTCTCGACCTTCCAACAGGTGTGAAGTGATTTTTTTTTTTTTTTTCAAGCGCTCACCATCGCTTGTTTTCATCGCCAACGGCAACAGGAGCGGGGTATCAGAAAAGGATGAAATATGACGCTGGAAAAGTTGGGAGTGATCCAGAGGGAAACTGGAGGGAAGGTGGGGGTAACTCTGCACGGCCTATCAGACATCAAGAGCAGGCCCAGCCTTTGCAGCTCCTCCTCCCCGGGCCCCGCCCCCCCCACTCTGGTGCTCACACGTTGCCTTTGGTTGCCTCTCGCTCGAGAGGCCCTCAGAGCCGCTGAGAGAGGAAGCTAGATCAGTTACACACTCCAGGTCCGCAGAGTGACCCCAGGGCAGAAGGGAAGGAGCTCCTGCAGAGAGCTGCAGAGCCCCTGTTTCAAAAGCGTCCCACCCTTAGTTTCGAGCAAGTCCGGCATGTTCGACTGCATGGAAGCTCTCAGGCTGGCCCCGCGGCCACTCTACGACGTGTCGGCGCAGGGCTCCTGCATGCTGTCCAAGGCCCCCCCGTTTTTCTCCAGCCTGGACCCCTTCGCTTGGGCCGGGAGCGGCAGCCTTCAGTGTGAGTACTCGCTTATTCCCACATTCCCAAAGATGACTTCACTTGATTGACAGCTGCCTGGAACAATACAGGTCTTGACCTGGGGTGCCGGCGCCGGACCCCGCGTCCGAACAGAAACGGCTTTGACAGATTGAAAGCATAGCGGCCTCTGAGTCGCATTGTGGGTTTTTTGGCCTTTTGGCTGGTTTCAACACTTTTCGGATCATGGTCGTTGTCTTTCTCAATGGCGCTGACGTATTTGCAGTCAAACGAGTCCCAGAGCGCTAAGGCTGGAACAATGGCCAACAAAATCAAAACAAAAGTGGACCTTTCTGTCAGGGCAAACTCAAACATTGACTATTTGTTCACGAGTGCCGGTCGGGCAACCCCGGCACGCTTTGGCCTCAGTCCGAAGCGTCCCCGGGCCCAAGCGACCTCCAGTCTATTTATCTCCGGTAATCACTGGGACAGCAACCTGTCAAGTCGGCTAACGATGACGGATGAGCGGTCGGCTTGACAAACATCGCGGCAGGGGCCTGTCCCGACTCGCTTGGGAAATTCCCCCAAAGATGCGTTTTGTGTGCTTTTATTTTACTCCAAAAAGTTTTTGAGAACCTAACTGACGTGTCGAACTCGATCGAATCACTTTCCTTTGCAAGAGGTTTGAGCAAAGTGTTTTCACTGCTGGACGAACCAGTTTGTCTGTTTGAGCAATAGCATGCAAAGGCGATTGACTCACTGCATACCTTTATGCTCCGTCTATTCTTCATGCCATTTTCAAATAATTCTGCTTGTTTAGAAACTATTTGGAGGTTTAAATATCGATCATCGCCTACTCGATTAGTGTGGTTCAATCTTCCGCAGTTTTTGAATGTTGTAAAACATGATATCGAAAAAAGGTTTTCAAACGCGGAATGCCTTTAGCTTAACTATATTTTAGTCTCATTAAGAGGTGTCGAGATAGTTGATCGACGACCTCGTTACCAAAGTTTTGATGATCAATGGTTTGTTCAGTTGTCGAAATGCACAGCATTTTACGAGCGCCCAACTAAATATTCTCAAATTGCTTTCTTAAGAAGTAATTAATCGTCAATATCACATGAACATTTTTTATCTCTGAAGATGTTGTTTTAAATTATCTCTATCGTCTCTCAATTGCTTATTAAAGAGTTATTTAATAAATAGGCTAACTATTGTCAAGATCTTTTCTCGCTTTATCTACCCATTTTTTCCGTTTTAATACTGTGTGTCCAAACCTTTCTGACTAAACGGTTACTTTAGAAAATAAAGCAAAGGATGTTATTTTTTGGTTACTTTTTCCAAGAACTTAAAAACTATACAATTACAAAATGTACAATTACATTACTTTTTTTTTTAAACAATTGAATGGTACTTTTTTGTTTCCAAGAAAAAAGGATGACCAAGACCCGATATTGTATGATATTGTATTCGTAAAAATATAACCTCTTTATCTGCCACCAGGTTAGAAAGAGTAATGTAAATGGTTAGCTTCCATATTTAGTAACTCATTACAGCATCCATACATTATCTGCACCGCATATCCTTACTAGGGTCGCGGGGTTGCCGGAGCCATCCCAGCCGTCTTTGGGCTGTGAGCAGGGGACACCCTGGAATGGTTGCCAGCCAGTTGCAGGGCACACAGAGGCAGACAACTTACTCTCTCATTCACACCTAGGGACAACTTGGACCGGCCAATTAACCTGACATGCATGTTTTTTGGGAATGTGGAAGGAAACCGGAGTGCCCGGAGAAAACCCACACAAACATGGGGAGAACATTCAAACTCTGCACAGGCTGGTTGCTGGATTTAAACATATGGCCTCAGATCTGTGCTGCGGATGCACTAACCACTCAGCTGCTGTGCCGCCCGCATTACAGCATATAAAACAAATTATTAGTGGTAGACATTTTTTATTTGGAAACCCAGGCCACTTAAAAATAGATGGCGGGCCATAAATGGCCCCTAGGGCCATATTTTTAGGCACCCCCTGTATTAGACAGACCGACAACCGTCATATTTTTGTGCTCTATGGATTTTAAATAAGTTGTTTGGGAAAAAAAAATCTAACTCACTGCCACTTAAATGGAAACTGACTTTGAAGTTTGACATGTAAAGCCGCCAATAGCACTGAATTTGTAGAAAAAAATCCCATAATTGCTGAAATGATCAGCCTCAAATGTCATGCATAACAAAAGAGTGAACATTTTCCTCTTGGCTGAGGAGGACATGGAAATTGTTGCAAGGAATTTGATTACAATTTAACTTAAGTCGTGATACCAACGTGAAAAAACTCTCACGTTTCTAAGTAATGCTCACGTTTCAATGCTAACCCAGCCTAGCATAAGGGACCACAAGGGAAAGTTGCATCCCCTCGGCAGTCCATTCCAACCAATGAAAAACTCAGGGAAGCTTCTCTTGCGTCGTCCTTTGTGTCAAACGTCAACGGACATTAATAAGAACCGCGTCCATAGCGGAGCGTATCACCGCACGACAGCGTCTCGCTGTGAATTTTTTTTTCTCTTTTTTGCTATTCAGCATCCACTTTCGCTTTGGCCGGCCGGGACCCCGCCATTGGCCCTGTCTGGGAGCGCTAGTTGGCCCGTCTCGGTGATGTCCCGGTCGCTCACGGCTCAGTTTACACGCCTCGTCTTGTGTAACCCGCAGCTTTTAATGAAGCCATTATAATTAGAAAAGGCCTCAATTAAGAGATTAGCAGGCGTGTGGGGGCATGAAAGAGGAGTAGAGGGATGAATTTGGTTTTGGGATTAGCCTTGCGACCCCCCTCCACATCACTCACTCCCTCCCTCACACTGACTCCTTATTTGTTGGTGTTTCAGGGCCCTGATGGGGACATCTTCTTTCTGGGCCGGCATCTTTAAAATCGTCCGGAACGGTACAGCGGGACCACCGCGTCCCCCAAAGTGAGATGTGTAGTCTGGCATTCAGTAGTCAGGAAGAGTCTTTTGGCAGCTTAGAAGTAAACATGAGATTGGAAACTCGATCACAACACAAGTATGAACTTTGTATCCATAGTGAGTGACTGCAGGGATTTTAATCGTTGATTACTTTTTGGGGTTCTGATATTGAAAATTCTGTGATTTTAAGAATGCATAACCCATCTAACATCTGTAGTGATAAATTAGTTCTGGACCATTTTAGATTATTTTAGTCTAAATAAGGACATCTGACATTGAGGTTTTTAGTCTACCACCAATGCGGTGCCCACAGGCACCAGATAGCCCTCTGAGAACACATGAGAAGTGGACTGGTTCTGAAAATAGCTTACCAATGGATATTTCGTGAATTTCTAGGAAATTCGCTTTAATTTATCTGGTAGGCATTTTTAGTGGAGTATTTTAACCCTACTTCTAATATGTACAACCTGGTAATACCATAATATTAGTATCACGTTGGGATTTTAGAAATGCTCATCAAATTAGTAGCCCAACGCAGTGTTCCGTAACAAAAAAGTCGCTCTCAGCTTCAAAAAGGTTTGTGAACCTTGATTTAGTCTATTCAATGGCATCCAAATTTAGTAACAAAAAAAATAATGATTGTGTTTTCTTTAAATGTGGTCCAAGAAAAGTCCAGAACAGGTTATTCAATGTCTTTTCAAAGGCTTGAATAAGACGTTTTTCAACTTCAACTTTTGTATCTTCGAGTGTTTTCAACCAGTTTTTGCTGGATTGCAATTTTCCGTCTCATATTCCCACAGAATTCAGTGAATTGTTTCTTTTGTTGTATGTTAACAAATACAAAAAAAATCTTGGGCATGATTTTTACTACTAGAAAAATCACAATTCATAATGCCTCTTTTTAGTTAGGATATCTGCTCAACTTTAAGGTTACCGTTATTGATTGAAGTGGGCGAGTATCGATACCAAATGTATTGGTCTGATCCCACGCCTTATGCAAATTATACTTGCAACATTTATTGATACTGATTTCTGCTGCCATGCTTGTGTTCGTCAATTTTTTTTATTATTTTTTATAAATTTGAGTTCTTGAAACAAAATGTAATTTATAAAAAAAAAATGAACCAATAATTGACCAATAATTGTATTTTAGGTAAATGTGCTAAATTTAGCGATAATATGTCTTTGTGTTGGAAGAACATTTCACATTAAAAGCACTAATGCATATGTGAGTAATGAAAAGTAGAGTACTCGTATTGGTTAGAAAAACAGTAATATTAAACATTCTATAGACATGACTATTACTGTTTTTGCCATGTTTATGCAATTTTAGTGAACATAATAAATAGAGGATATAAAATTATTGCAATTGTTTTTCAAATGCAAATGTTTTTAAAAGTAGTATTGATACTAGGTTTTGGTGGCCTAGGGAAAAAAAACTGCATTTCCAATGTTGGCCAATAAACATAAGGCAGATTTAAATAAAGTACTGTGCCACATTTCAGGTTACCTATGATTTTAATTGTTATCAATTTAAAGCTTTTTTTTTAAGCTAACTAATTTTTGATATAGCAAAAATTTAATATCACGATTTTTTAAAAGCAATATTATAATTTGGGTTTTATTATGATTTTTGAAGGAAAATTAATCGCGATAAAAAGCCCAGTTTTTACCATTTCTGTTATACAAAAAATACAGTTTTACAAAAATAAATCTTCCCATTTTAGTTGCATCTAATTTTTAGACAAGATTTGATCCAAATGAATTAATGCAGGGGTCTCTAACTTATGGGGGTCAATTGTGGCCCTCGAGATAACTATTTGAGGCCTGTGCCTTAATTTAAAGGTCTAAAGGTACAGTGTGTAGAAATATTCATTCATTAAAAAAATAATATCGTGACGGGCTGGAAAATAGGTGAGAATAACGATAGTGTGGTCTGGTAACCAAGTCTCCAAAGTTTCATTCAAAGTCTCCAAAGTTTCAAGTTTCAAAGTATTCATGTGCTTTTTAGCACTCCTTTTCAGTTGCACTTTACTGACATCCAGTTGTCAAATATTCCACGCTGTAGTTTTACTTTTGGCCCACTCAAATTATAGATGAATTTGTTACTTTTTCATTAATTCTCAAGATCATATTTTGTTTAGAAAATTTGATAAAAGATTTTAACAGTAGAATGTTGGTATCGAAGCTTTTCTTGTTAAAAAACAAATTTGGCCCAACCTCAACCATTGTCCGCCAAGTAAATCGAGTTTGAGACCCCTTGCTTTAATGTGTTTCGATTTTAGTTGAAGCAACTTTATTATTGACCTGATGATATCAGTTCGAAAAAGACAGTATTCAACAAAGCTGTCAAACAACGCCCTGACAGTTGTCCGACTAGACCCAATCCCAGCGCTAAGCCACCGATGATTCACATCGGTGTAGTAGACCATCTGAAATCCAAGGGCGTTGTTTCTGTTCGCAAGTGTGTGAAGATTGTCAAGTTGAAGTATTTGTCGGTGGTGTCTGGTCAGCTTGTGCAAACGTGCGTGTGTTTGTGTGTGTGTCCACCTCCTCCTTTTTAAACGTCTGCCTCTTTGTTTTTTATGGAGCCGTCTTCTGGACAGCGGCCCGGTTTTCACAGTCTTTCCTTTAAGAGGCGCTAGCAATGACAGGAAGGGCTCCTCCTCCTCCTCGGGCAGGAAGGCAGGAGAGGACAGAGGGGGGAAGAGGGTTATTACCAAGGTTTTTTTGGGTGGGGTGTCGGAGGAGGGGTGTGTGTGTGTGTGTGTGCTGGTATTGAACTTAGAACAGCTGATGAAAGGGATTGTCACTCACATCTCCCCCTCCTCCTCCCTGCTGTTGCGGTAATTACGCACTCAGCATATTTGCGGCCCCCCTGCACACCGTTGCGTTGAATCCCAACAAGTCGGAGCACTTGACAATGACAATTGATTTGAAAAGGATGAAGGCAGACGCTTTGGCGTGTTTTTGTGTACGTGCGATGCAATACTGGCGTCTCCCGCCCACAGCCATGGCCGTGCAGCCGCCCATTTTCACATGTGCAGGCACATTCCACACGGGGCCGAAGAACATGAGCTGGAGCCAGATGAAGTGCCGGGTTTTGAAATTATTATTATTAGAAGCACGCTCGACCTTCTCCAGCTTCCGCGTTGCTGGTGTTGGAAGCCCGTCTTCATTTTGTCAGGATTTTCCTCAAGCTTTGTTTTTGATTGACAGTTTGAGGGGGAAATTGAAAGTCGAATGGATCTCGTCCAACACTCGTCGCCTTGGGTGCTTTTGAACGTTATTAACTGTCATGCAAGTGTTAGAAGAAATGTCTTCTGTGATTCGATGTACATGTTTTGGATAATGAACGCTCTTATATATTAAGAATTGAGAGTCTTGTTAGCTAGCATTTCAATTTTTTTTCACGTTCTTCACTATCTTGGAGTGAGTGTGTACAGCTTTAAAAGGCGGACCCTGGTCTTGCGATTGATATTAGTGTCACCAATCAGATGATAGAGCTGGCCAGATGAAGGGTTGACTCAGCCCGAGCGTTTGCTTAAGTATGAGTATTGTGGCTGTTTGTTCCTCTATAAGCAACGCTCCCCTCCCAACTGCTTCTGGTGACACACAAGCTAACTCCGTTATTTGTTTATTTTACAGTTGTTAATTAGTGTTAGTGTTTCTGGTAGGGTGAATATCTCCATGACGATCTAGGATTGTAGGTGACAACGTGTGTAATGCATGGTTAGGGTTAGCAATCAGAGGAAAAAAACGATTAATGAGATCTGCGTTTAATAAGTAGCGGAATAACGCAGTAACGCTTCGTGTAGTAACGACAGTAGAATTACTGAATGTTGTTAATTACTTGTTACAGTACTCGTTACCGTGAAAAGTAGTTGCATTCCAGGAACGCTTTCCGTTGTTACGTCTTTTTCCCAACACTGAAAATTAGCCGGTCTAGGCCACACATTCCTCTGTATTCACTGTTAAATTTTATTAAGTGTTGATACTTTGTCTTTTGGACATGTATCTTCCCATGCATGCCAACTTCACAAAAAACAATGCAGAAAAAACAATGGCAATCTGACTAAAATTAGTCCAAAATTTACAACTCCATGGACAGTGGTACACTCCAGTTCAAAAGTTCCTCTATCCTCAACACCTTGTCAATTGTGAAGCTGTTTGGAGCCCTCAGGCCAAAGTCAAGCTGCGCGCCATATGTCACAATGTCGTCCATGCAGCCGCCCCCATCGGCAATAAAAAAAAAAAAAAAAAACACCTTCAATGTCGGCGTGAAGACGGCAGATTGGTCAAGTCCAACTGTATTGACGCCAAATGGACGACAAGGGCCAACAGGTTGTTTTTCCAAACGTGAACTACAAGTAGGTGTCGACTCGGACGTTAAACTTGTGGCCCAAAGGAAGGAAGGAAGGGATGTTAACAAGACACCAGCAGCGCTTCCATAGGTGACACAAAGTCTACCAGGATGTTGGCGAAATGTGCTTTCCACTGTAAAGGCCATGATGTCAGAAGCGGACATCGTTCGCCGTGCTGATAGACGGCGTGACGCATAGTGGGGTGAGCGCAGAGTTACAGGTATTTTTCCAACTGAGCGCATAACATACAGTGTCCCTCCCCACAATTATGCAAATATGTTGCAAAATATTCCACGCGCCGAGGGACTCGAGAAATTTAGTCTGAAAGTTGCCCCATCTGGCTTGTTTGTTCTAGAGCTGTGACGCCATTGAAATACACTTTCAAAATAGCGAATCCCATGAACAAAACTTGCGAAGCAGCTTCGAAACAGACAGCAATTTTAGTGAACAAAGTTTCTATGACCTCGATTTTTTTGGTCCATTATGATCAAGAAATGTCCCTGATCGATATTTCTTGAGAAAAATATATAATAATTACAATGCCAGAGAATTACTCATACAGCTGTATCAATTTGAACCAGTCATTGAGGCGTGTGACGAGGACAAACTCGACATGATATTGTTTCCGGATCACAGATAGCTGAGTTTAAGATCTTCCTCTGAGAGATTGTTCGATCCACGTGCCACTTTCTACCCTTTTTCATTGAGTTAATTTTGCAATTTTTTGTCATGAAGCACAGTTCGCTTGTCAGTGAGGAACACGTCATTATGAATGAGCTATACTAAAGACAGACGGAATGAATATATTTTGGTTGTATCCCTTAACCACTTTGGTCGTGTGGGGCATCCTTTCCTGTGGTGTGCCTTGGGCAAGTACAGTCTGGTGGCGCCCATCCCTCTTCAGGCCAACATATGTTTCCAATCGGTATCGGGGACCTTTCCTGTGTTAAGCGAATGTGCTAATCACTGCACTACGAAAACTTACTTTTGTAAAATATAGATATTGCACTGAAAGTATCACATATTGTCTAGATGGATTGTTTATTCTGTATTGAACTTCACTCCTCAGTTTTGAGTGTATGCAAAACTCTTTTTAATGATGGTGCAGGCATCGAGTTTCCACAAACAGCTTTCGTCAACACCCACTATTGCCGCGAACGGTTCCATTTTTTGTCTCAACCTGCATAGGAAAAGACAAGAAGTAAATGAATACCGTTAGCATGATATTAACAGCACATCTAGGCACATTTTCTGCTTATGAATCAACTAATTAACACGCAAAACAGTATTGCGAGTGACTCGCAAGCGTGCTAGTATCACAGATTAGGATGACAAAGACAAGACATAGTGTCTTCAAAATGCATTATCTCTAAAAATAATTGGAATGTACTAATGGAATGTAATATGTATATATTTGTTTAAGCAAAATCAATGTACGATTTCCTCAACTTTTAAATGTTTAAGAATTAGGTATTATCTTGAAGACGGCTGTTTTCTCAGAGCCAGGCCTTCGAGGCCGTGAACAGTTCAGGGCGATGACAGCCCTCTGACACTTTGGCTCGTGTGCGATTTTTCGTCACGCCAGGTAAAGCGTCTCCTGCTCTTCTCGCCCTTTCCCAGACGTTGTCAGTCAGTACCTGTCGGCTGGCGCCAGATGCGCTAGCTTGCTTTCAATGGCGCCTCTTTTCCATCTTCGAGACGCTGGCTTGTACATATCAACAGATTGGCTTACAGCTTTAGCCTCGCCCGCGAGCTTCTCACCTTAGTTCGAAAGCCTCAAAAGTCAACAGAGCACTGGTACAGTATTTGTTTGTTCTCAGAAGAAATACCAGTGTGGATTGTTGCACTGCCGGCATACTTTCTTTATGAGATCTACCGTAATTGAAAAGCCTTGATTGATGCTATTATCTTATTTAGCTACATCCACCATTTTCCATGTGGTTCTCAGCTGGTATATTTAGTCCACTTTACTATCATAGGGGTCACCAACCCAACATTTTGGAAGAGCCATAATGGACCAAAAACCTAAATTCTTAAGCCATAAAAAAAATCCTTGTAAAAGTCTATTTTTAAATCAAAAGAAAATGTGATTCATTCATAAAAGTTAGTCATTCCACAATTACAAACCCCAAAATATATATCACTACAGGCACAGAGAGAACATGCAAACTCCACACAAGGCTGGAATTCAACTCCGGACTTCCGTACTGTTGGGCTCCGTACTAACCACCCAGCCGCCGCACTGTCCTTGATTTATTTCGTTTTACTTTACTATTACATTTTTTAAAATGTATTTTCTTTCATTTTATTTTGTTATTTTTTTAGTTTGATTTGTTGTATTTAACATCATTATATTTATTTTGAAGTATAAACAGGTAGTTACCTTGGATGGATGACGTTGCTATCGGTCAGTTAGTCAGTAAAAGGGAAAAGTGTGAAGCACGTTATAAAGCGCTTTGGGAGGTCTTCATTGACTTGAAAAGCGCTATATAAATGCAGACCATTTACATTTGTTCCAAAATTTGGGGTTGCTAATATAAGTCCTTAATTTTTAAGGAAAAGCCCTGCTCTGTACAATAAATATATCATGTGGTAAATGACTATTTTAGTTACAAACATAGGTGTATAGAGGCCCTATTCTAGCAAACAGCACTCCAGTGTTCTAAAAGTTAATACATTGTATTTGCTAATTATGTTAGAAGGCTAATGGATGATTAGAAAACCTTTGTGGGATGATGTTAGCACAGCTGAGAACAGTTTATCTTGTTAAAAAAGCTAGAAAACTGACCTTCCTTTTAGCTACACGTGTATCTGGAGTATAACACATTTGTGTGTGATTAGACTTTCGGAATGGGCAAAGAGAACTATCATGTGAAACTCGACAAGTCTGTTATTGTTTTAAGAAATTAAAACTATTGCCAAGAAACTGAAGATCTCCTACAACGGTATGTACTACTCACTTCAGAGAACAAGCTATAACCATAGAAGAAAGAGAACTGGCGAGATGATAATTACATTAGATCCTTTAGTCTGAGAAATAGATAGATGCCTAACAGGTCCTCAACTAGCAGCTTGGTTAAATAGTACCTGCTAAACAGTGTCAACATCTACAGTAAAGAGGCGACAAAAGGAAGAGTCATTTGCGCAAAAGAACACAAACATTGGACAGCCTATTTTATCAATAAAATTTTGACTTAATGGAAAACAAAACATGTCTGAGTGACCCGAAACAGAAGTGTATATATTTCCCTTCCCTATCTTTTTCCATTTTTAAACATTTCTGAAAAATATCTAGGAGCCTCTAAGGCAGAACCACATGCGGCTCCAGAGCTACAGGTTGCTGACGTCTGTTGCTGACGTCTGTGCTGGCAGAACATGATTATGAGTTCATTGCATTTTTTATTTTAATATTTTTTGGGGGGAAATAATTAGGGGTTTATACCTTTTTTTTAATTAGTTTGCCTTTTTTGAATTTTAGGGTATTTTAAAAATTAGTTCATTTTGGGGATATTCGATGCCTTTTTTTAAATTTCCGTGATATTTAGTCCAGGTGTTTAATGTCTGTTTATCTTTTTGTATGTAATTAGTGCATTTTGTGGGTTTAATCCTTTTTTTAATGTTGGATATTTTTTTCATAATTAAGACATTTTATGGATTTTTAATTATTTAATAATTTTGCTATTTTTGTGAATTAATGATTAATACATTTGAAAGATGGTTATGCCTTCTTTTTTTTTCTTTTTTTTTTGGCAGAGCTCTCCAATGCCTCATGCAAATTATGGAGAGGTAGAGAGGAGACACGACTAAGTTGTACTCTCCATACTACTTGAAAAAAATTAAAATACTATAACAATCAAATCTGTTACTACTACTTTCAATGCTTAAGAAATACTTGTTTGCACATTTCAAGCACCATTTTTCTTTTATTATTTAACATTATCTGCCATGTAACAATTTGGAATACTTTAAGTATTTTCTATTTTTGATGAAGCAGTTTAAAAAAATGTACTGAAGTTCAACATTTTTCGTTGCGGCGTGTACATTGTGATGATTAAAATAAACTTTTTTTTAATTTTAGTACAACTCATCTAAAATTGTAGCTCAGAGTTCGTCCCCCCATTTGGCAAAAGTCATTGATTTCCCGCGCAAGACAAAGCGCTGCTGTGCAATTGTCAATCGACACAAGTGTGAATTGTTGAATGTCACTTTGCGCACACATTGAACTTTTAAAGCCCTGCTGGGCAAGTATTTAGTAATGACCCCCTTGAGCCAAGGTCAAAGTTAAATGGCCGAGCTTTGATTGAAGCTGTTGTCCACTGAGAAGTTTGTGTCCTGCCGCTCGACCCCTTCCCTTCTCTTTCTTTCGCCTTTCTTTTTGTTTTTATTGGATTATTTCTTTGTGCATCGGCGCTCCGCTTTTGGAAACCTTACCACTCTTGTTAATGACAGGCTGCCGGGTTCATATGAGGGTTGCAACAGGAGGGGGGGGTGCTCCACATTTGGTCGTCTACTGAAGGTGAGAGGGGGGGCACGGACTTTGGGTTTTTTTGACCCAGGGTTCTTGGGTTTTTACAAGGAAGGGATGCGAATACTGAGCTATATGTGTGAATAGCTGCCCAAGGTGACTGGATGCCAATAAAGGGGTCGTCAGCCTGGCCGAGAAGGGAGGGGGTCTTCTTCCCATCCCAGACACAACCTTTAGGGCCAGGAAACCGGGGGGTGGGGGGTCGAATGGGCAGAGGAAGGTGAAGTTGGGGTGAGTGAAGGTAAAAGTTGAAAGGCATGTTCAAGACAATCTGACTCTTTGGTCAACATTAAGGAGAAGTTAGATCTTGAACCTGAGTCCGAGCCGAACTTCAGCCAGCATTGGGCCGATAATGAGGGTTCGTACGGGTGCTCGAAATCCTGGAAAATGCTTGAATTTTCATGTTGTGTTTTTAAGAAATGAAAAGTGCTTGAATTTTGGGTGAAGTGTTTGTAAATGTGTGAAATTGTTGCCATGTTTCTCGACAGGTCTGCTAAGCTCATTCGATGCCAGACATTTCTCTCGATGCCATCTAATTTTTGAAGATCTATAGAAAATTCAGTTCTGTAGCTATATAACATAGGCCATATCAAAAGAAAGCTTCAACCCTCATTTTTCATAAGAAAAAAGGTATTTTCTTATTTTCTTAGGTATTGTTGAACATTCCTAATTTTCTTGAAAATGGTCACAAATAAAATATGAATCAAGTGGATTGGTTGGGCTCAGGCTGGGTCGGGCTTTAATTCCCGCGGGTCTGCGTCGGGTTGAATTCTTAGGCCTGATCTTACCTCTATCGTGAAGAAGTTCAGCATGGCTTCTTAGAGTCGCTTGGTTTTGTCGTATTCTCTTCAGGTTTGTTTAGAAGGCAGCTTTGGCAAATGTCATGGTACAGTTTCCCCCGAGAGACAGGACGGGGGCCGAGCCTCGTAAACTTCCAGCTTTTGTTTGTTCACATGGGCCTGGAGCTATACTGGCATTGGAAGGCCTTTCACGTAAAAATGTGAGCTCGTGAACACAAACACACCAAACTCCAGAAAAAGTCAACAGGAATGTCAGTCTCCCCCCCCCCACTCCCTGCCCCGGTGGCCAGTAAATTGAGGAGCCAATCAAATCTCAGCTGCCAATCAGCATTTTATCAGTGGCGGGCATCTGGCTATCAGCTAATTGTGTGTCCTCCTCTTTTTTCTCTTTAAAGATCTCAGCTTTTAAAATGGCCTTTCTGACCCACTGCTGACCAATAGGAATAACTTCAATGCTTTGTTTGTGTTTGCAGCCGTGGAGACGCAGAGCACCAGCTCCGAGGAGATGGTGCCCAGTTCGCCTTCCCCGCCGCCGCCGCCTCGAGTCTACAAGCCCTGCTTCGTGTGCCAGGACAAGTCATCTGGGTACCACTACGGGGTCAGCTCCTGCGAAGGCTGCAAGGTAACACAGAGCAGAAAAAGAGTGTAAAATATCAAGCTGCTGCTCCCTATAGTGTGATTGCACTAGTATTACAATAAAAGGGTGTAGGTTTGGTCTTGGCATTGGTGGCACATTTTTTTAAGTGATTACCTAATATTGGTGGGGACAAAACAATGATTGCTCGATTTTGGTGGGGACATGTCCCCTCTGTCCATGCACACCCTATCCAATATGCCTTATAAGGCATAAGTGCCAACCTTTTGACACTGAAAAGCAGTAAATTGTACACTGTATTTATACATGCAAAACACAATCCGTCTTTACAGTTTATTTTTTTTAAAAACATGCTTGTTTAAAACGTGGAGAGATTTTACCCAAAGGGAAAAATAAAGCAGTTGTAGACTATAATATTAGTCTCAAGATTTTGTTGTTGTTGTTTGTGGTCTCCTTTAAAAGTTGAAAGCAGATTTTATTTTTTTCTATTAAAGCGCCAGTGTATAATATTTGCCCTATAGATGGCACTGTATTGTCTAATGCGAACAAAAACTAGTGCCACAGAGCACAGCGTAGCAGCTAGTTGCCAGACAAACATGGCAGCGATCTGAGGTAGGGATTCCACTATTTAAAAGAACTACAAATGTCTTGACCTGATTTTTTTTAATCAAAATTAACATATAGGTATGATGATGATGACTCAAGGCTTTTTGGCTAATATTCACATTCATGTTTTTCTTCTACTGAATGAAAACTTTTTGTACCAAAAAGGAGGCACAAATGTTACACACAGTCCCTTTAAGTGTGTGTTAACAATGCCCAGCTGAGTTCAAAGCGCCCTTGTGATTTGTTTTCCCACCTACCTGCTTGTATCTTACTTTTAGCAAAGCTGTTTTGGCCGCAGAACACATTAGGTAGAAGGAAAAGGGGGGTGCATAGAATGTAAGTGTTTTTTTTGTCATTGATATCAGCATTTTGAAACTTTGTATGCAACAAGAAAAGATATGGCACTCCAGGGTAAAATATGTAACAAAGACTAATGTGGTACAGTACTTGGAAAATGGGCCTAAGTTATAGTAAAAATAATGCAATGTTTTTTCCTCAGTTTCCTGCAACAGTATTTTTTTACAGTTTCATTCAGCAACAAAAAGAATAAAAAAGAACATAATTGTCACAAGATATGGTTTTACAGTTTTGTGCGTTTGTTTAGGGTGGTGATGGCCCTGGGGAAGAAACGGTCTCTGTTTTGAAGGACCTCTAGCACCTACCAGAGAGCAACAGGGCAATGAGGTGGTAGGCGGGGTTGGAATTCTCTTTTACAATGGCTCTGCTTTGGTTTTGCAAGCCGGCAATGTCTTCTAGACAGAGCAGAGAGCATCCGATGATATTTTGGGCGGTGTTGGTTACTCTCTGTATGTTTTCCCTGTCCGCTGACGTAACTTTATGCTCGTCACTGCAATTTCTTCCTAGTGTAGCATGAAAATGGTGAAATTAAAAAAATACCTGTTTTAAGTACAGTACAGACGCCAAACAAAACCCCTAGAATAATGAAGAGAAAAAAAAAGTTTATTTGAGCATGCTTAAGAAATGCATACACCATAAAGAGCTTGAAAGATGGAAAAATTCCAAATTCCGTACAGCACCTTAACTTTTGAAAAAGCTTTTTTTTGTTTTTGTTTTTTAAAGCAGTTGGCATTTTAAGGGGTGAAAAACAGTAGTCTATTGGTAAAGCAGTACTGTTGGCAGGTATGAGAAAGGCGTGTTCCTGACGTCATTGCGATTTCCTGTTGATTGTAGAGGTAAAACTGCTCGATCATGGGAAAGTATATTCGGTGCTTTCTATTCATTGGGACACACTCCTATCTAGCGGTCAAATGCTCTATGATAACACCAGTGTTATGTCTTTGCAATGAGTAGCGCCATTAGAAAAGGAAGGGCTGACTTGATTTGTGACATTGTTGACACATTTTACAATTTGCCTTTTTTATTTTGATTAAACATTTTGATATATTTAGGCGAGCAACGAAAAATATTGTCAGCATTCAATCACACCAATTAGAATTTTTTTTAACGTTGAACTGTCCTTGAATGTTCATTATCTTTATTTAGTTTCTGGTTTGGATAAAGGATGTACAAAGAATCCTGAATCATTTGAAAAACGTACTCATTTTGTAAGTAGCTCGTGTCACCTGGGTTACTGATTTGTTTGCAAATTTCTAACAGACGCTAAAATGTCCTTAGTAATGAGCCTGTTATTGTATAGTGTGAGAAAAAAATCTGGATAGAGACACCAAACATTAAGTATGGGAGTAGAAACGGTGCATTCATCATGCCGGGTCAAATAAAGATACTTGTAAAAAGGTATTGAGTGATCTATATGTATAGATGTATAGAATTTGGGAAGAATTGATTATGTATTTAAAGAAACTTATTAATAATTTATCATGCCAGTTAAAAATTAAATTTCCCTATGAAAATTGAATAAAAATTGATAATCATCTGCTTTCGTGTACAAGCGGCTCTGGAGCTGCATGCGGTCATACTGCTCTTTGGCACTCCCTAGTGGCTTCCAGGCGGTTTTCAACAAACACCTTGCTCAAGTAAAATGCTCGGCAACGCCAGGTCATTATGCTTGTATGCTATAATCTGTCTCTGCTTTGAGGTTTTCATCCACTTTCTGTTTTCACGTTCAGGGTTTTTTCCGGCGCAGCATCCAAAAGAACATGGTCTACACGTGCCATCGGGACAAGAACTGCCAAATCAACAAGGTGACCCGCAACCGCTGCCAGTACTGTCGGCTGCAGAAGTGCTTCGAGGTGGGCATGTCCAAGGAAGCCGTTCGCAATGACAGGAACAAGAAGAAGAAGGACGTGAAGGAAGAGGTGGTGCTGCCCGAAAACTACGAGTTGAGCGGCGAGCTCGAGGAGCTGGTCAACAAAGTCAGCAAAGCTCACCAGGAGACCTTTCCTTCACTGTGCCAGCTGGGCAAATACACCACCGTGAGTACAGCGGCCCGTTCCAGAACACCCGAAAGGATCAAAGTGAACCCTAGATAGCTTTAAGAAAAAACATCTTTCTGGTTACTAAAACAACATTTAAATTTGTGCCTGGTGCAGAGGTTTGGGGGCAGCGGCAGCGCATGATTTTTGATGAAATGGAAGTAATTACTGTACACTAAAATTTTAAAGTTAATTGAAAGTGAACAAACAAAAACATTTTACAGCACTTTTTTTTTTTTTTGCCTGTTTCAGTTTTTATTCAAAACGTTGTTTTGCCCATTTAGACTGGTTTGCATCGCTATCACTTTCTACAGGTCTTTTGGGAAAAATAAGTTATACAAGGAGATTGGCCTCCCCTTCAAAGTGTTTGGGAAATGCGTTAGACAAGGTTCATTATAGAGAGCTGTTGCACAACCAGTTGCCACTTATCGGATGTTCTGGGTGTTTTTTTTTTTTTTTTTTTAAACCAAAGCAGCAACTTTCACTTATTTATCTCCATTGTCTGACGTCAGCTTTTTCTGGTTTGTCCTCCTCTTCTGTGTCTATTTTGAAAAAGGAATATAACCTCCCTTGGAAATTATTCCAGCTGAGCGCTGCGTAAATTCTCCCGGGGCTTTGTGATCGGCACTCGCTGCTTCATGATTGTACTCCTTGGCTTGGTCACTTACACAAACACGGCGCTCGTGTTTTTCTATTATTTCTTGCTACGTTTAAATTGTCGTCATTCTCATTTTTGTCTCAAGACATCATGCCGTTATCCTTTCCCGAACTCATGGCTAAGGCCACAAAAAGGAAATGCTATAAAATGGGATTAAAGAGATGCAATCAAAAGGAACTTGCTGCGGAATACAGGTTCTCTACAGGTATAACCACAGGCGCAGAATCAGGTACCTGATGGTGGAAGGCATACGCCCAAAATGGACCGAACTGATGGCGCTGAGCGGTCACAAGTAGTTTCTAGTGGTACCCTCTGGTACAGCTCATGGAATGGGTTTTCCTTTATATAGCTAGCAAGATTTTTAAAATATAACTCATATATTGCGATTTTCGTGTTTACAGGTGACCGTCGTAAGCGATACCAACGTACAACCTCACCAGCCCAGAATTAACTGAGTGCCTTTCTTCTCCCTGCCAGAACTCGAGCTCGGATCACAGAGTCCAGCTGGACTTGGGCCTGTGGGACAAGTTCAGTGAGCTGTCCACCAAGTGCATCATTAAGATCGTGGAGTTTGCCAAGCGGCTGCCGGGCTTCACGACACTAACCATCGCTGACCAGATTACACTCCTCAAGTCTGCCTGTCTGGACATCCTGGTAAAGTAGACCCCGTCATACGGCGGCCCAACCTTATGGTGTTTTCACTTCACAGTGTGGAATGATATTATTTTTGAGGCCCTTTTCCCCAACTATAAACAAAAATGTTTTGGCATGCCCAAAAACGTCTTTCATTCAAACTTTGGGATGCTTATGCATATGAAGTTATGTCTCTGATAACTTGATACAGACGCTGCCCTACTTTACAAACAATATAAGTTCCGGACGATCGTTTGTAAATTGCTCCAGTGCAATATTTTGTACGTTTAAGGCTTGTATACGTAACCTGTCTTGTTTTGTACTAAAAATTAAACATTTCATCAAATAATATGCTCTGTAAAGATAAATAAAGTTGAGTTTAACCTACTTTTGGAAGATGAGCTTCAACAGTTAGGCGCTTTCTCCTCCGTGGTAAAAAGTGGTCAAAAAAAGGGTTCTGACCATTTTCAAAACCGCATCCAGCTTTCTTATTCCACTCTTATTTCAAATGAAACGGCTCGCCTCTTCTTTACACTTTACACCAACCATATTGAATGGATGCTTGAGATATGAAACAATAAAAATGTCAAAGGTCTTAGTGCGCCGGAGATACAGTATAGAATGTTTACTCACAAACTAGGAAGAAGAAGCAGATTTCTTCTTCAGGGCGGTTGCTAGGTGACCTCTCACACGCCAGGAGCGGCGGAAAGAAGCACTAGAGTAATGTCCGGTACTCGGCAAAAGGTGCACACAATACAAAATCTAACCTACAGAAATGTCGTGTTTTTCGATATCCCGAAAAAAATGTTTATGTCTACCGTTTTACGTAACTCGAATGGTCCTAAGTAGGGGAGCGTCTGTAGTTCATTAGACACTCAAAATAACAAAGGAAGAAATCAATGGATTTTGAACTAATTATGAAATGTAATGCTTGATAACAGTGACATAATACTATATATTATTTTGCTTTAATTCTGAAAATAAATACTAAAGAAATGCTACAAAAATACTAGTACAGTAATCATAGAATACAAAAACACAGAAATACTACTACAGTAATTTTAAAGAAAACCTACAAAAATACTACTGCTGGATTACTACTAAACTACAAAAATACTAAAACGGAAATGAAACTAAATTACTACAATATTATTCTACAGAAATACTACAAAATTACTACTGCTGTTCTAAAATACATTTATTTATACAACTGAGCATATCATCAGCAATGTTTCCTGGGCTCATTAAATGTTTCAGATCTTACATTATACACCCTCACCCAGGTGACCCAGCAGCGGGCTACTACTACAGAAACACTACTACTGTAATACTACAAAATACAACTACAGGAATACTAATACAGAAAGAGTACGAAAATGCGCCTACAGAAGTACTACCACAAAAATCCTACAAAACAAATTATCAAGTTAGGTGCTTATTAGAGAGGGTCATAAGCACAGCCCAAAAGATCACCTGCTTCACCCTACCCATCCTAGGGGACATTGCCAGCTCTTGCTACCTCAGCAAAGCTGCCTTTTCAAACCGTTACCTTCGGGCCGACGTTTCAGACCCTACAAAACCCGAAAGAACACAGTTTTAAGTACAATAACTCGGTTCTAAGTGCAATATTCTGCTTATGTATAGTTCTTATTTTAGATGTGAATACTTAATATTTGCGGTAAATACTTTTTCTATTTATTATTTTTATCCCGTTTAAGAACTGGAGTGCCACGCTCATTTCGTTGTAACACAATAATAATGAAGGTGAATCTGATTTTCTGATTCTGGGATTAAATACTCAAAGCAACAATATGTAATATTTGACCACTAGATGGCACTGTGTTGTCAGGTGCAAGCCAGGGCCATTGACAGTTGGATTTCTCTGTTTGAAACTTGACCAATGATTTCCTTTTTAAAAAAAATCACATTATATGTATTTTTGCCCAGTATTCAAATCAGAATAAGTCTTAAAGGGCTATCATCACACCAATAGGCGGCACCGAATATTACACACTGCTCCTAAAACAGGGTTCTAATATTTTTTAGTGTGTGGGGGTAGCTTATTACAATAAGTTTCTACCCCTCTCTATGGTGCAATTTCACTTTGCGAACCCCACCTCAGAACGGAGGAATGCCGTATCCCAGGGGACTACCGCAATGCCCCTCTTGCGTGCACACAACTTTTCAAAATTTCCACGCGTCTTTAAACCCAAGCAGAAGAATGTGAACAGCTGCCAGCTCGCCTCCTCAAGTGTGTTTTTTTTTGTTCCCTCAGATGCTGAGGATATGCACCCGCTACACGCCCGAGCAAGACACCATGACCTTCTCGGACGGCCTCACCCTCAACAGAACGCAGATGCACAACGCCGGCTTCGGCCCGCTCACCGACCTGGTGTTCGCCTTCGCCGGGCAGCTGCTGCCCCTGGAAATGGACGACACCGAGACGGGACTCCTCAGCGCCATCTGCCTCATCTGCGGAGGTGCGGCGAGCCCGGTCTCGACGGTATGGTTTCCACCTCGCGCTGACGCTCTTTTTGTGGCCTGGTCAGACCGCATGGACCTGGAAGAACCCGGGAAGGTGGACAAACTGCAGGAGCCTCTCCTGGAAGCGCTAAAGATATACACGCGCCGCCGGCGCCCCAACAAACCGCACATGTTCCCTCGCATGCTCATGAAAGTCACCGACCTGCGAGGGATTAGCACCAAAGGTCAGTGCCACAGCCGCGTTTGGCGTTTTGTTTCTGGCATCACGCGTGAGGGGAAGGCGCCGATAGCGTCGAGTATCGAGTACGTTTCGTGATTCTGCCGTTCGGCCGCCGAAGGATCTCAAGTGTGCGGGGCACAGAGGAAAACGGCAAGCTGCCCTTTTCTCATCACAGGCGCTTTAAACACAAAACACAGCAGTGACATCCGTAAAATAACTCCTATTTCAAGTCACAAACATTACAGTTGCATTGAAAAAATGTTGCTGCACATATGCATACCTGTCAACCGGTACGTTTTTGCCGTACAATTATTATGCATTTCAAGACGTGTACGACGTACAACAAAATCTGTACAGAAAAACGCAAATTTGTCAATTATGAGTGCCATCCGGTATACACCGAATATCACCTAACGGCAAATCAATCAAGTCAAATCAGTCCGCAAGTCATTCTGATCTGAAAACAAGAGGCGGAGTTGATTGAGTAAATTTGAAATACATGTGGTCTTAAAAAACATCGGATTTCATGTGGTAGTTGTGAAGTGAAAGGAAGTCCGTCTCTTTTTAGAGAACCGGCTTTTTCGGCTCAACTCATTAAAGAGAGCCGAATCTCAAACGTCTCACTTGCTTTGATGCATTATATTACGAATTATCATGTTGAATTAAGAAGTTAAGAAAAAAAGGAAGTATTAAAGGAGAAAATGAAAAAAGACAGGTTTGTGGTTATCCCTTTAATCAGTATATTACCAACAATAGTTTAATGCAGAAAATGAATTGATAATTCGAATAAGAAAATTCTACTTAATTATGTTTGCATGTATTTTTTCCTTCTAGGGTGAACGTCCAACCTATTTAATTTTTGATTTTTTTTAATAATAAACCTCATTCATGTCGAGCAACTCAGGATCTCACAACAAGATGTTAATTAACAATATATATGGTATAACGAAACACATGTACAATATAACATGTTAAACTACATAAATCAACACATTTGGAAAAAAAACTATGGTGTACGATTATTTTGTAAGGGAAAATACGACAGGCATGGAGCCCTGGAGCTTGACAGGTTGGCATATGAGTGTTATAAATCAAATCAAATTAAATCTTTTGGGATATTTTTTGGATACTTTATTTCTCAATTGCACTCGTTGGCACCGATACAGAAACACGGCTATGTAGTGACGCTAAGCAGTCACTTGGCAGGTATCGTCGTCGTCAAGCATTGAGGGAAATGTAGTTTTCGGTCAAAGCACTCTTTAGACGCTATGACAATTTAAGCTAAATTGTAATGGGAAGAACTTCCTGCAACTGAAAATAAAAGCTACGTTTTATTGTCAATTTTACTCAACACCTATATGGGGGAGAGATTGGTCTCGGTCAAATTGTTTAGATTGACAAATACATCTGCGATTTACTCAAGACCTAAAATGCATATGTCTTAATAAATGCACACGCGAGATTAAAAATGACATGTAAATTGTAGGTATAGACCCTTACGTGTTAGTAGACAAGTGTGACGTAGCCAAGCTCCGCACGGAATTGATGTCACTTTATACTTGTCGATTAACAGAAAAAGGTCATAAATTGTAACATCTCAAAAGAACAAAAAGTATATGCAAGCGGCCAAACGGCGACTTAATATTCGTGATCAAAGTCAACAACAAAAACGTTCTTTTGATCGGCGCTACACGCAGATTGTGCTTTGAGACAATAATAGATGTTTACATTAGTTTAGTTCAAACATAAGTTATTCACGTTCCTTGGCTTACACCAGTGGTTCCTAAATGGTAGGGTGGGGCGCAAGGCTCCGTCAAGGAGTTCACGGGCGCAGTTGACTTGGGGGGCGATGTTTTTTGAGCGTTCTCCATTCGGGGCCCTGTGCTGTTTTTCCCTTGCCCTCATGTAGGATTTAGATCAGGCGACGGTGTAATGATAGCCCTTTAAGACTTATTCTGATTAAGCTATACAAATAGACATGACTTGATTTGTTCTGTTGTTTTTACCTTTCCAAAGAATCAAGTTCAATTGCACCTCCACTACGCTAGGGAGCAGTAGCGCTCTCATTGGCAGTGTTTTGTTGACATTTAACCTCTACGCTGAGCATATAGCACAGAGTATAAGCATTTAGTATACTCTGTAGATACGAAGTGGAGCTGACTCTCCAGTGACCCCATGAAAAAATAATTAACCCAAATGAGAAGACGGACTTCTTTGGGGGTGCAAGAGGATTTTTTTTCTTCCATGACAGAAAACAATTGAGAAGCTCTGGTGCTGTGAGGATTACATTTTTGGACTTCTCCAGTGCCTTCAACACCATACAGCCTCTGCTACTTAGTGGTAAACTGACAGCGATAGGAGTAAGCTCACACCTTGTAGCATGGATTACGGACTACCTGACAGGCAGACCCCAGTATGTGAAACAGGGGGGCTGTACATCGGACACTGTGGTTAGCAGCACAGGATCTCCGCAGCGGACCGTGCTCTCGCCGTTCCTGTTCACCCTGTATACGTCGGACTTTCAGTACAACTCTGAGTCCTGCCACGTGTAGAAGTTTGCTGATGACACTGCTATCGTGGGATGTATCAGAAGTGGGCAGGAGGAGGAGTACAGGAAATTGATTCAGGACTTTGTCCAATGGAGCGACACTAACCACCTGCACTTGAACACCACCAAGACCAGAGAGATGGTGGTGGACTTCAGGAGAACTAAAACTCACCCGGTTCCTGTAACCATCAAAGGAAAAGGTGTAGAATTTGTCCAGACCTACAAATACCTGGGTGTGCAGCTGGACAACAAATTGGACTGGACTGCCAACACAGAAGCTCTATGTAGGAAAGGGCAAAGCCGACTTTACTTCCTCAGAAGGCTGGCCTCCTTCAACATCTGCAAAAAGCTCCTGAAAATATTCTATGAGACAGTTGTGGCAAGCGCCCTCTTCTATGCGACAGCGTGTTGGGGAGGCAGCGCCAAGAAGAAGGATGCCTCTCGTCTTAATAAACTGGCTAGGAAAGCGACCTCTGTTGTGGGCACAGAGCTGGACAGCCTGACAACTGTAGCTGAGAGACGGGTACTGGAAAAGCTGCGGTCAATCATGGACAATTCATCACATCCACTACACAGCATTATATCCAGACAGAAGAGCAGCTTCAGTGACAGACTGCTGTCCCAGTCTTGTACCACGGACAGACTGAGGAGATCTTTTCTTCCTCATGCCATGAGGCTCTTTAACTCCACTCGGGGGAGTAAAAGCCCACATTAAGCCACACCCCCACATTGCATATTACCCTATTTTTATTACAGTGTGTATTTTATGTTGCACTATTTAAATACTCTATATCAACACGTTACATTGGGTATTTATGTATTTTATTCCTTTTACTTTATTATTGTTTTATTTTCAACACAAGGATACTGCTGGAAGTGTGAATTTACCTACGGGGATGAATAAAGTATCTATCTATCTCTATCTATCTACACAAACCTTAGTGGTGGTGGGATCAAAAATAATAATGATAATTAGTCAATAATAGTTATTATCAACAATATAATAATGTATTATATCTTCTTTGAAAGGTACTGGAGAAACTGTGTTTGAAAGTGCTTGAATATGGCCATGAAAAAGATGTACGAACGCTGAGAGCTCTGCTCTAAATTCCTTGCACCTGTCCACATAGGTGCAGAGCGAGCCATCACGCTAAAGATGGAGATCCCTGGCCCCATGCCACCACTCATCAGGGAAATGCTGGAAAACCCGGACGCCTTTGAGGACAGCAGCGACTCTGCCGAAAGCCCCGGCGCCCCCGCCGCCGCCGCTCCCGCACTGCCCGCCATCAAGCAGGAGGAGAAATCAACTTACGAGTCGGCGGTGGAGGAAGAGGACGAAGACGAGGATGACGAGTACTGGGAAGAGGACAAGGAGCGTTTGGCGGACAGTGATCCCGAGCTGTGGGGGGAGGCGGCAGCAGGGGGCGCCGGCGTCACCCACAAGAAAACCTCCACAACGCAATAGGACGCTTCCTTCCCCGGCATCCTTGCCACATCTCCGAAAAGTTTACAGGAAGCGAAAGCACTCGACGAGCGCCTCGTTGTGACGGCGGGGGGGACGCACGGGGAATGTCCCCCTCCTCAGGAAAAGGGCTTGGCTTGTATAGAAAACAATTCTCGTTTATGGGGAGTTACAAGACATGCTACTTATACTTTTTTATGTCTGATGCATTTTCTCTGTTCTGTATTTTTCCCTGTTAAACGCTAAATTGGGACACGGTAAGAGTAGTAGGTTTGTTACGGCAAAATTTGTGTACTCTTCCATGATGTCATAATGAAGAAGACACAGTTGAGCTATTAACTCATCCGCTGCTATAGCGACGGCCGACCCTTAATTCATAATCTGCCAACGGCGGCTGAATATGTCAATGACCCGCAAGACGGCTAAAACATCCAAGACCTTTAACTCATTCGTTGCCATCGACGATCATGATTCCCCATCTACATTGAATAACTTTACCAGTGGTGACTTTTTATCGCTATTGACGGCGAAAGACTATCCCGTTCGCTGCCGTTGATGACCTCATGGACCCTTTACTCGTTCATTGCAGCCATAGATATCCATAATCATCAACGTTTAATTGGACCGACAAATGAGTCAATGCTATTGACGGCCATAGTCAACGATCCCTAACTCATTCATTGCCATTGACTGCTATAGATATCAAAGACCCTCGACTCTTTCAATGCCATTGACGGCTGATGTATAGACGTCCAAAATGGATTTTTATTTGGATTGGCAGTAATTTAGGAAGCTCCCTATGCAGCAATTATAAATGTTTCAAATCATAGAATCCTCAGGTGGGGTAGTTTTTATATATAACTCGCATAATCCATCTCCACCCAACCTCCATTTCACGGTTTTACAGCTAAAAAACACATTTCAAACTCGTCATTCACACTTTTGCAGCACCGGCTGTTGACGACACTCGCACGAATGTACAAAATGTCTTCCAAGTCTTCAATAGAAATCCTATCAGATGAATGTTACTTCTCTCTGAATGTCACAAGGACAAAATCAGTCAAATCGGAGTCCGTTTTGAGCTGGAGAATGTCACCCGGACCTACACAGCATGTTGCTTTGGAACCATCCTTAAAGGGGCAATAAAGTCTCATTTCTTTTGTCTTTTTTTTTTCTTCTTCCTGAAGTTTGAGCCAGTGCAATAAAACATAGATTGAAGGGGACGTCAGCATGAAAAAAAAAAGAAACGGCTCTCTAAAATTCCTTCTCCTTGATGGTTAGGACATTTTTGTTTTGTTTGCGGAGAATATTTAATGGTGCTCAAACCATCTCATTGTGTCTTTTATTTGGCAGTTTGTGTCCATTTAAACATCTCATGAACCGGCTCATCTTGTTTCTGTTTGTATTAAATTTATCCATGTACTTTGCTTCTTTGCTTGTTTATTTTGGATGTATTTTTGATTAAAAAAAAAGTTTTTCGCGTCCACACAGATTTATTTTAGCATTTAAAGCATTTTTTCGAAAAGCATCAGGTAATAGATTTGACAGAGCGCACTAAGCCACGCACAGCATAGGTATGGTATCCATGTATGTATGACAAGCGGAGCAAACAGGGCGGCCGAAACAACGGCAAGGAACCTATTTAGTCGCTATTCCTGATAGCATAGCCGCATCAATCCTTATTATGCAATCGTATGTTAAGTCAGTAGAAATGGGTCCCAATTATTATATACAGAGTTATATTCATGGCATCGAGGTGTCCGAAGACGCTAATAACCTTGTAATGTTGACGATCTATGAGGAAGTCGTCAGCCCCGTACCAAATTTACAAAGAAATTGGTTCCGATTTGTCAGCTCTGATGGACTCTTACTGCAAATGTAAAGCAGCATATGTACACTATAGTTTTTCCTTCTTTAATACCTTAATGAGTTTTGGATATGTCACCTTGCTCATATTTCTTGGCGCATATGTTTTTTTTAGGCTGTCTTTGCAGATAACTTTATAAGTTAATAACCTAGGACAGAACAAACCCATTCCGGAATTTTTCACGGCATGTCCAGGTTTGTATAACATGGTGTACCAAATTAAGGTGGAAGGGAGGGGCTACACGTCATGCTGTGTGGCTGATAAGGTGCTGTGTTGGAACCGAGCCAACAGCAGCGTAAACTTCAATTTAATAAAAATAAAAGACTCCCTGTAGAACAAATATTTTTGTTCCCGTTCCATCAATCACCTTCACGCTGAGTTGAACGTGAGGGCGACAGCATGCCTTTATCCACTTCAAACACTTCTCCGAATTAGTTTGGGTGGCTGAGGAAAATGGACGGACCTCACCCCTACCAATCGTTCCAGATACCTCTGATCAACGTTACAAGTGCCCCAGACGCATCGTCAAATTATTTTTCATACAAAACATCCATCCATTATCTGTGCCGCTTATCCTCAGTAGGGTGGCAGGGGTGCTGGAGCCCATCCCAGCTATCTTTGGGCAGTGGGCAACAGACACCCTGAACCGGTTGCCAGCCAGTCGCAGGGCACATAGGGACAGACAATTCGCTCACTTATTCACACCTAGGGACAATTTGGACCGGCCAATTAACCTGACATGCATGTTTTTGGAATGTGGAAGGAAACCGGAGTGCCCGAAGGAAACCCACCCAAGCACGGAGAGAACATGCAAACTCCACTCAGGAAGGTTCGATCTCATGACCTCAGAACTGTGCCGCACATGCACTAACCACTGCGCTGCCTGATACAAAACATGTTTCATGTTACAAAGCTACTTCCAGAACGAAATAAACTTGTGAGTATTGGGATCACGTGATACAAACAGACTGGCAGCTAACGGCTGTCGTCATCCTCACGCTCTAATTTTCATGTTAGGTTATTTGACTACTGTTTAAAAGAAGGTCGCCTAAATATAAAGCCATTTATATAAAGGGCTTCTAAGATTTCCAATAGGAGAGTACAATTTCATACTGGAATCCTGACAATGAAACGTGACACACGGCAGGAAATGGTGCCCCTATGACCGTAGCGGTTAAGGGATCAAACCAACCAACCAACCAAGCAATCAACCATACCATTTATTAGTATAACAGAGCATTCTATAACAGACCATCTATTGGCGAATCGTAGGTCGACAGTCCAGCAACACAAAACTTGGATCTAATCTAACAACGAAGTGAATCAAGATTTAATAAGACTCCCATAAAAATGTCTCCTTTCAGCAAAATGTTGAGGTCAAAATGGGTGACCTACGTGAATCATGTAGATCCGAGGAGAAAACTTTCACTGGCGACCAGTGTTAAAGTGAGTTTGTGCTCAGTTGATTTTGGTGAGCTGTTACCAGGTTTAATTCCTAGTCAAGGCAATACAATTTTGGGGTAAATTAGGGTTTAGTTGGTGCTAAGGTTCTTACTAGAGGTGAACACATGGTTAGTCGGTTAGTGTTGGAGTTAGGGTTAGGGTTTTGGCTGTAACTAAGGTTAGCGTTTAGATTGAAGCTGGGGTTAGGTTTTCAAGCAGTCTCTACTGGTTAGCTGCCCAATTTCTGTACAGAGCATTGTGGGTTAAATTCCCGGCGTCTATCTTAGGGTACGGTTCCTGGTATTGGGGCAAATGTTAGGGTTTTCGGTTGGAACTAGGGTTAAGCGTTTTGGTCCATATTTGAAAGAGTACTGGAAGCTCAACTGGAGGGTGCCTGTGTTACACTCTCAGGGTTCTGAGGTCAGTCTCCAGTCAAGCAGGTACAAATTTTGGGTCTAGGGTGTTGGTTGAGGTGAGGTTTTGGTTGTAGCAAAGGATTGGGTTTTAGTTGGAGTTAGGGTTTTTTTGCTGTAACTAGGGTTGAAAGCCATGGTTAGTCGCTAAGTGTTGGAGGGTTAGGATTTAGGATGAGTTAGGGTTTGGGCTGTAACTAGTGTTAGAGTTGTGATTGGCATTTGTAACAGCACTGGTAGCTCAAAAGGTAAGATTTCTGAAATTATAACGACAGGGTTGATGCTTCTAACTCCAGTGGAGGCAGTACAAATTCTCGGATTAGGGTTTTGGTTGGAGCTAGGGTTAGGGTTTCGGTTGCCCAAACAAAAACCCTACAACTAGAATTTGTACTGCCTTGACTGGTGATCGAACACAGACCCATGTGCTACCAGTGCTGTTTCTAATTATGACCAAAACTTTCTCACCTTTGGAATAAACGCAAGTTCATCTGTATTCCAAATAGACTCCGCAAATTCATCTTGGAATCACGTGGCTAAGGGAAATATTTTTGCCTGCTATGCGGGAGGCTCAGGTTTGATTCCCAGCGAATGCAATTATAAAAATCTTTGTCTATTCATCCTTATTTTTCTCTTTAAGGTTTTTATTACATGTTTGCCCTGGAGGGCAAAGTCTCATTGTGAACAATGAATCAATGACAAAAACAATTCTAGTTTTAGTTTTCTTTTGTTTTTTGGGAGAAGGGGAGGTATTCGATTGATCCCAAATAAAGAGCAAACGTCTCTCTAACAAGGGAACAGATAAATGGGAATTTTTGGGTCCCTTTGTAGAATCTTAAAAACAGTAATAATACACAGATTGTAGTCATTTGACAAGCATACTTAATTAAATTAAGATGCAACCAACTTTAGACTAGGTTCAGCCAATATAACAAACATGTCCAAGCTTAATCCCTTAGCTTAATCCTTTGGGTTTTTTCGCAAAACCCCCAAGGTGCATGCGTGTGGTATCTCTTCCAGATGACGGAAACACAGTGTACAGTATATGTGTACATATTGTGTTGGCTTGTACAGTGTACTGGAACATATTTTCTCCACACCCCTTTCACCTTTTTAACACCTGAAACGGCAAAAAGGCAAAAAATTCACTTCTTCAAATGTAAAAAAAATCGGCATCAGTCCTTCAAAACAGTTATGTATCAAAGCCCAATGACACAACCCAACACACCTGTAGTTCCTGGCATCACCACATGAAGGGGATCGTCAGTTCTCTGCAGAGGAAACAGTTTCAATGAACGTTTGAGAAATTGTTTGTGGTCAATAAATCATTTCAAATTAGAGCAGCCACATCACGTGCAAATGCTTATCGCAAGAAATGAGTAACCCAATAGTGTGATTATTCATTATTCCGAGATCCATTATCCCCATATTAATGCTAGCGGGGACTAGTAGAGCGCATTTTTGGCAGGCTGGCAGCTCTTTTTTTTACCGTGCCGTCCACCCAAAGTGAACTGTACCCATGCAGCAGCAATCCATTATCCCCGGATACATATTGCAGCAAAGACAAGCACTTTTGTCGGGCCTGGCAGCTCTTTTTTGCGGTTATTTCCAGCCATAAAAGAACTGCACTCGTGCAGCTGCAATTTATTATCCCAAATTCAATGTAGCTGCAAGCAGAGACCAATAAAGGCACTTTCTTCACAAGTCATGCCGTTCCAGCCAGCCTGACATTAAATGTAATGTCGGGATCCATTGTCCACAGAAGGCTAATGCTAATGATAGCTGGGGTCATGGTTGGGGGGGTCTGATCGCTGAAGCCTGAAATATTTTGCCCAAAATTCATCATTCCCGGTTAACTATTGCTGTTATTAGGGGCTAAAGAGTAAATTTGCGTCAAGTAGGGCAGCTATTTTTTAGTGTTTTTTGGCCTAAAATGAATGGCATGTTTGTGGCCACGATCCATTATCCCCAGTCTGCAGGTGGCACGTAAAAATAAATGCCTACTCTGCAGATTTTTGAAGTGGGGTTTCTGGTTCAATTTAACCACAATAGACGAAGGATTAGAGAAGACAATCTTGTTTGATATGACGAAAAACTTATTTTCAAAATTTGAGTGTGCGTGTGTGTAGTCTCACTCTCTCAATATTCTCAATCCCAGGACCGCAGGCCGGTACCATTACTTTGCAGAAGCGCTTTCGTCCCCTGCAACTCATTCGTCAGATTTTTGATTTTCTGTTGGTCAGCCTGGGAAGGTGGAAGCACATACCAATGTGTAGGTCTCCAAGAAGATGTAAAGTGTACAGTAAACCCCTTGTTATATCACGATTTACAGCTCGACAATTTTTGTGAGGCTGTCTTTCAGCTCGTTCTGAGTTTGGCTTGTGATATGCTCCCTCAGCTCGCTGCAGACTCTCTGTGCGGTGCGCTCGCTCACCTCAAAGCGAGACCTCAGCTCACGCAACCCCGCCTGCAGGTACTCGTTTTCCACCTAAAAGGGGAAAGAGAAACAGAAAAGAACAAAAATGGCATCTGACGTAATGTCTAGGGCAGGGGTCAGGAACCTGTGGCTCGCGAAACATATATCGCTCTTCTCTGGATTACATATGGCTCGGAGATAAAATAAGAGTTTGATTGGGTGAGCGGTAGGAATAAGTCAAGTCATGTTTATTTGTATAGCCCTTAATCACAAAGAGTATCAAAGGACTGCACAGGATTACAATGATACAGTTACCTGATCTTAAACCAACATGCGGGCAAGGAACAACTCAAAACCTCAGCGTGAGGAAAAAGAAACCTCGAGAAGGGACCTCACAAGTGGTAATCCTCCTTTAAGGATGACCAGGGTGAATGACATTTAGCATTACAGTACACAAACATAGTAAACACTAGGTGTCATGTTGAAAATTTGTCCGAAAAGTGCATGACAGCAGCAACGCCCCCAGCCTGTAAACTAGTCCAGAAAGTCTATGACGGCCACGACGCAGCTTCCCATCTCTGCCAGCTGGTCCATGCAGGCGTTGACATGCTTCAGGTCAAACGCTGGTCCGCTGACTCATCTCAAATTTTCCTTCTCCTTCGTATCACCACAGTCGGAAAAAGACAGGACAATACAGAAATAGAAGTGTGTCTTAAGCCTTGATTTAAAAACTTCCATTGAGGTTGCAGATCTCAGTAGCCTAGATGGTAAGGCGCCCGCTTTGAGACTGGGAGGTCGGTGGTTCGCGCCCCGGCCGAGTCATTCCTAAGACTTAAAAAGTGGTCGGCGGCGCCCTCTGTTGGCTGCGGCTGCATCGGCTCGCTACAACGGGTCAGGTGCAATCGACATTTCGTTCTGTGTACATTGTTACACAGAATGACAATACAAGGAAATTATCATTATTATTATTATTATTATTATCTCCGGAGGCAGGGCATTCCATAGCACCAGATCAAAGACTATTGCAAACTACAGACTATTATGACACCATCCCCTCATCTAAAACCTACATGAGGGCAAATAATATTATTTTAATATATTATCAACATAAAATTAGGTTATTCATATGCTATAGAGTAGAAGTGTGTTTCAAGCTTAGATTTAAACATTTCCACTGAGGTTGCAGATCAAATCTCAGGGGGAAGAGCATTCCACAGCACAGGGGCCCGGATAGAGAGCGCTCTCGAACCTGCGGATCTGTTCTTGGCTCTTGGGATCACTGGTAGACCAGCGAACATAGGGGGAAATTAAATCTGAAAGATATGAAGGAACAAGTCCATGCATGATTTTGTAAATTACCAACAGAACCTTGAAAATCACATCTTAAGCTAAGAGGGAGCCAATGCATTATAGCTAAAATCGGGGTAATGTGATCAAACTTTCTTGTCTTAGTTAAAAGCCTCGCGAATTTTCGGCTGCCAGTTCACTCAGTTTGGAGTTGAGATTCCGCTGATTTTTTTTCACATCCTGGAAAGTGACACATAAGTACTAATCAATTTGTGCAAATGAATAATATTCATTAGTCTGACTTTGCGATCTCCTTCCACCATCTTTAAGGCGTCACACGTGTGTGTCATCTTCTAACGAAAATGGTAAAAAACCTCTACCTCGAAATCGTTCATGGTGCTCTCCCATTCCTCTTTTTCTTTTGCGTGGCTTATCTTCACCTCCTCTATTTCCTGTTTGGCCTCCTGCAAAGCATGCTGCAGCTCCGTTTTCTCCCTCAAGCACTTGTCCAGTTCCGTCTGTGATCGACAAACTCAAGTAAAATTCAAGAGTCGCAAATAAGTTGACGGTGGTGCGCTTATTTTTCCACCTGCAGCAGCTGAAATTTGGGAACCACCAGGAGCAGCTCCTCGTCATCGCCAGCTATTCCTCCTTCTTCGTCATTTATTTCCTCTCTCAGAGTCTCCAGCTCATCAAGCGGTGCGGGAGTGAAGAAAGTAAACGGTGTGCTTTGGGCGCAAACTTTCCCCGTCTTGCTGACGTAGACAAACTGATACTCAGTTGTGCTTGGGCGAGGGAGGTAGAAAGCTGGCAAAAATAACAGAACCTTTCCTTATGATTCGCTTTTACAAAAAGCATTGTTTGTTGTTTACCGTGAAAAATGGCGCAGTGGTCGACGACGGTTCCTTCGGTGTAGCCTTCAGGGACAAGCGACCATGAATAGGTGTGATACTCCCTCAGTGATGACCATCCCACCTGTGGAGAAAGACCACTGGCACAGTTAAAGAATAAACCTAATGCAGTGGCAATACAAATACAGAATATCAAAAAACAAAATAAATCCACTGTTAATGCGATTGATAACCTGGATGAATTAATTTTAGAAAAACAACATTTGTGAAGTTTTATGATAACATTATAATACTTGCTTAAATGGAATGGTTTTAATTAGCTCTTTGAGTTGCAATTAGTATGTCTGTAAAGCGCAATAAATACAATTGGTTTCGATTTAATATGATGAATCGATCCAAGGTAAGTGTTGTTACTCAGCCAAAGTTTGCCAGATTAGGCCAGGCTTCGATACAAATTTCCCACCCAGAACAATTGAGAATCTGAACAATAGCCCCCATTGATTATCCTAATAAGAAGAAAGTTACCAACCGAAAATTTCTACCACTTTTTTGTAAAAAATAAAAAGGTTGTAATTTTACAACGCTGGTTCTTACAGGGTTAACGTCAAACAAATTGGTAGAGCACAATAGATGGTAGATCGTAATTCACACAATGAGCATGCCAGTATTAAATTGTTTCAAAATTCAAGCCAATTAGGGCTGCAACAATTACTCGACCTTCTCGACAAAAAAAAAAATTGAGAAATAGTTGACAATAGGCCTGGTTGATATGACAAAAATTGGTATTACAATAAAACATGTATCAGTCGAGATAGATAATTATCACAATAATTATAACCTACTTTTCTCATTCACATTGTAAGTCTAATTTTGAAAGTTGACAAAACCAGATGCTGCTTTTACCAATCTTTAATGTTGTAGCAAAAATGCATGGTGATAAACAGTTAACAAAATAAGGTAATCAAAACGCAGCACGTTGCAGCAAATCTGAGGTACAACTGCAATACCAACAAAATTAACCATTTATACACAAACTAGTTTTATTTACGCTGAGCAACAAGTTAAAACCTACTTTGCATGAAGTCTGACAATGTTAACACAATAAACAAAGTTAAAGGCTCAATTAAAATGTTACAAATAAACACAAAACAGTCATCACTTTAAAAGT
The DNA here is from genome assembly GCF_059441175.1 of Urocampus carinirostris. Classification (NCBI taxonomy): domain Eukaryota; kingdom Metazoa; phylum Chordata; class Actinopteri; order Syngnathiformes; family Syngnathidae; genus Urocampus; species Urocampus carinirostris. Next base: position 28,680,695 of record NC_142354.1, on the reverse strand, counting down.
TACAGGCCAAATAAATTAGCCTGTTCAAAGTATCAGGCTTCAATCCTGCTCTGTGACAGGTCGCAATGTTCCCACCTGTACTGAATACACTCTCAGAGGGGAAGCTGCTAGCAGGGATACACAGGTAGTGCCTTGCTAGCTAGCCATTTGTTGGTTTGGAGCTCAACACTCACTAGCACTCTTGCTAGCAATTGTTTTTCCTTCAGCGTATTGTAGCGGGTGATACTGTTTTAAATGTTAGAAGTTTGTCGTGTCCCCTTGTGGAGTTTGAATGTTCTCCCTGTGCCTTTGTGGGTTTACTCCGGGCACTCCGGTTTCCTCCCACATTCCAAAAACATGCATGTCAGGTAAATTGGCCGGTCCAAATTGTCCCTAGGTGTGAATGAGCGAGTGAGTTGTCTGTCTCTGTGTGCCCTGCGACTGGCTGGTAACCAGTTCAGGGTGTCCCCTTGCCCATTCCAGAAGATAGCTGGGATGGGCTCCAGCACCTTCGCGACCATATTAAGGATAAACGGCACAGAAAACGGATCGATTGAAGTTTGCAGTGCACGTTGCCGCTCTCTTGTTGTCATTTTGTTTTTAATCAAACTCGTAAGTAGCCAAAATACATTTAAAAAACTGATTATTGGGGGCCTCTCCTGTTTATGACTCATTCAGCATGCTTTGAGCGGGTATGCTGGGTGTTATTCTTCGTCTCTTTATTGCTCATCTGACTGTAGTCCTTACACTTTGACTTAGTTTGAGCGCACATCCACTATTCCTGCAAAATGATTGGCTGGGTTCGTTTCCTGAATGTTGGTCTGGAACTTGTTCTCATTGCATTAGCGCTCCCATTTTCAGGTACGGTTCAAATTATCGATTTTTTATTTAATTTTTTAAAATTATATCACAATAATTATTATTAGTTTTATTGCCCAGACCTATTTGACAATAAATGATCATTTCGACTATTGTCGCCAGACACATTTTACCAACAGAGTAAGGCATCTCTACATAAATATAATCTCTGCTGAGACTCGTTCATGCGCAATAGTGTCTCTGTTTTGAGCAGTAACATACAGAAATTACACCGTCAACACTAAGTTGACAAAACTTCTAAAGTTCAGGAACATTTTAGCCATGATACAGTGAATAAAAGACTACTGGCAAGGTTCATACTCATGCTGAGGTTTATGAGTTCTTCCTTGCCCTCATGTAGGTTTTAGATGAATGAATGAAAATTTTATTTCGAACATAAAAATAAAAACAGGACAAAAACAATGAGTCAACAACGAAATAATGTCCCACAAAATGTTCGAAAAGGGGTAGTCAGAAGCAGATGCTTATTTTTCCTACCCCTTTATCTTCCCTATTAAATACATTTTATAGATAGCTCCCTCTTGTGTACAATACAACAAAATCTCATGGATATACTTATTACATAGGTCAGATATCAATAATTATAAGTTACAATAATCACATATTTTATACACTAATCTTCGCAATACCCATCCCTCAACGTCATAATGCGCATAATGTCACTGCGGCACCAGTGATAATATCAATAAAAATAAACACAATATTTATAACAGTTCTGATGTGATAATAGCACAATAACAACAAGTTAGCCATGGTTTGAAGTGCAGTATTTCCAGTCTCCCTCATATCCCATTTTCTTCATCTCTGTATTTCGCCAGTAATGCTTTTTTGTATTTAAATTTGAACACATGGATATTTGGACATTGTTTGATTTCATTTTGCAAATTATTCCAAAGTCTGACTCCACACACAGACACACACATACTTCTCCTGGTGGTTCTCACCTTTGGGATTTTGAATTCACCACAGCCCCTCAAGTTATAATTTCCCTCTTTCCGAGTGAATAATCTTTGTATGTTTTCTGGCACTATGTTTTTGTTGACTTTAAATAACAGTTGTGAAGTGAAAAATTTTATTAAATCATCCAGTTTCAATAAATTGGACTGCATGAATAAAATATTGGTATGATCCCGATATCCTACCCTGTGTTGTTTATGCATTTACGTCCCTACGTCCCTTCGAACATTTTGTGGGACATTATTTCGTTGTTGACTCATTGTTTTTGTCCTGTTTTTATTTTTATGTTCGAAATAAAATTTTCATTCATTCACTGTTTACATAGATCAGGGCATGGTGTAATAATACTATTTTATCTGTGGTCTGTGCAGCCCTTTGAGACTCTTTGTGATCAAGGGCTATACCAATAAACATTACTTGACTTGACCTTGGCTGTCATGGCAGTGATGCAGAAACATTTAAAGAGCACATTGTTTAGTTGAACAAAAGAGAGTCTGACTCGCCTCCATTATATTCTAATAGCATTCAGGCCAACACAGTGTTGATAACATGCATTGTTCATTTTAAATGCTTAGATTTTGCTATAAAAGAGATCTAGAAGTTATGCCAGACTGCACCTGACAAATGGATTTGTATATTAAATGCATGCAGTCCAAAAAACAAATGTTATGTTAAAACACCAAAAACAGCAAATGTCAGTTGTTAAAACTGTTTAATTTCAAACAGTTGAGAATTGGTAAGTTCGCTTGTTATAGAATTTCCAGTTAACCACTGAACGTACTTCACAAAATGCACATATTTGTTTGCTTTACTGTTTTACTTCTGCGGAATAAGCATGTTCCTGGTTAACAGGGATGAAAATTTTTTACTTGGTTTTTAAAGTAGTTTATTTGCATTGGAGAGAGGTTTGTTTATTCATTTACGTCCCTACTGACCACACACTGTGCCAAATTGGTTTTAGAGTTATTTATTTTTGGGTATGAATCCACATAATGCTCAATAAAAGATGTGTTTTTCATTGTACTATTTTTTTCCTGTTTATTATCATTTGCCATATCATTAGAACAACTTCATGTTCCCTTTAAAAACGAATTATCCGAATATTGGACTAATTATTTCAGTAGTCGTGATTAGTCGACTATTAAAATAGTCCTTGGTTGCAGCCCAAGTTCCAACAATCTCTGCTATTCCATAACATAAAATTGAGTTAAACTTTGATGTCGTTTGAAGTCGTTTTAAAATGGCAGCATGTTTTTCAAAGCCCTCGTCGCCATAACAACACCTTGAAGATGCCAATCCAGTCGCTGCTGCTCCAGTGATGAGACGAAGTCACGCTGTAGTGACAGTCGACTCGGATTTGGGGGAAGTAATGTTGTCCCACATTTCGAAACACAACTCTGGACTCTGGGTTTGGTTTCTCCATGACCAGAATGACCTGAATGGAGAAAGACGGCTGAACAGAAGGTCATGTAAGAGAAACGTTGTTGGGCAACTCCAAAAGGCCTCGTCTCAAAGTCGCAGCGTACTTGTTGTTTAGATAGAGAGCAATAAATAGAACTTGAATACGACTAAATAATGTACAAATTGTACTTATACATACCGCGTGTAAATAGAACATAATATTATCGCCTAATTTCGAACGTAGTCTAGTTAGCAAGAGCTAGAAAGGGACAATGTTGTTCCAAAGCATTTAAGTTTTGTAAAAAAAAAAGTGTCATATCTGAAAAAATGATGTTTTTGTAAGAATATGTGCATACGTATTTTTATATTATTTCGTTAAAAGACTTACCTCAAAATAATAAGTTGTAGTTACAAGAGACTTCACAGACGTGCTTCCTTTGTCAAAATGCCATGAGATGATCAAGTCCCTTCAAAGGATGGCCAGTCGTCACACAAGAGGATTTTGGGAAATGTAGTTGACACGATCAACCGATCACAGACAAGTACTGTAATTGGAATTCCAGCTATAGCCTCTTCTCATTCTTTTGTTAATTTAATCTACATAATACCAACAATAGTGTGACGTTAAAGATCAGGTAATTGTGTCATTTTAATCCTGTGCAGTCCTTTGAGACATTTTTGTGATTAAGGGCTATATAAATAAATTTGACTTGACTTGACGTGACAGTTTGTAAAACATGGTGCCTCCTAGTGGTACAAAAAACTTTCATTCAGTAAAAGAAAAGATTGATTTGTGGAGTATTTAAATATATATGAATTATCATACCAATGGTATTAAAAACATATGTCAATAAATGTGTATTTCTTTGACATTGTGGGATCCATACCTAGAAGTCCGCCATGTTTGTCAGGCGTCTTTCGGCTTGCTGTGGTGCTAGTTTTCGTTTGCATTAGACAACAGTGCCATCTAGTGATCAGATATTACACAATTTAGCTGTAGGCAAAAATGAATTAATTACTAGTCCCCAAAAATGTATTACTCTACTATCAATCTTTTTCACTCTACAGTGAATTTTGAACTCATTTAAACTGTACGCCTTTTATACTAAGACACTTAAAAGTCAAGCAACACAATCCCTTGAAAAAATACATATTGTCAACTTGTCAATGTTATAAGTACACTATAAAATATATCATTTTTTAATTATTTACAATTCAACTTTTAAACAAATTAGACCAAAAAACACAAAACTCCTGAAACCTGAAAACATGCACATACATATACATACATACACATACATTGAAAATTGTGATTAGCATTCAAATAAGTCCAAATTTTCCTCATTTTCCAAATTTGACTCTTTTTTTAAACGACTTTCCTTTTGGCCTCCGTATTGCACACACTCTCTCTCTCCCTCCCTCGCTCTCTCTCTCTCTCTCTTCTAGATAGATAGATAGATAGATAGATAGATAGATAGATAGATAGATAGATAGATAGATAGATAGATAGATAGATAGATAGATAGATAGATAGATAGATAGATAGATAGATAGATAGATAGATAGATAGATAGATAGATAGATAGATAGATAGATAGATAGATAGATAGATAGATAGATAGATAGATAGATAGATAGATAGATAGATAGATAGATAGATACTTTATTCATCCCCGAAGGGAAATTCACTTTTCCAGCAGCATCCCTAAGCTGAGAACAATCGAAAATAACTGAGAACAATCGAAAATAACACGGGAGCTGCTGGAGTGGCTGCCATTCTATGCACAGAGAAGACACCACGCATAGTGACCAATCATTTACGCCTTCAATAAAAAAAGCAAAAGATGTGAAAAAATAAAAGACTAAAAATATTTTGGTTGGTGATAGGAATGGGTGGAGAGGTGTTGTAAAAGGATAGTGGGATGTTTGGACGCATTCTAAGGGATGGGCAGGGCACCTGTATGATGCAGCAGGGGTAAACCTGTGAAAGGTAGGGAGGGAGGGAGGGAGGTAGTTAGGTAGGTAGTTAGGTAGGTAGGTAGGTAGGTGAATAGATAGATAGATGGATGAATAGATCGATCGATCGATAGATAGATAGAAAAATAAGTGTCTCGAAGGAGAGCGGCTCCCAATCGGTCGGAAATCGGCTCCCGTTGGTCACTTCAAAGAGCCGGTCCCTAGGGTTGTTTCGTTCAGAAGTGACTCATGACTATTACAGGCACCATATCTGCTGCCTCTGCGTCTTCTATTTCTTGGCAAAAAGTCATACCTAAAGGGGGTTTTGTGTGGAACAAACATATATGTGTATCTCTATTACCTCGTTGAAAAAAATACCTTAAAATAATAAATTATTGTGACCGAGTCCCCACAAAAGAAGCCGTCGTCACCTTTGTAAACCTATTTTTTTTTCCTGAGCCTTATCTAGTCAAAAAAAGAGCCATACATGGCTCGTGAGCCCTAGGTGTCCAACCCCTGCGCTAAGGGATTCTGGGAAACGTAGTTGACTATCGATCAAAACAAAATAACGCTGTTCACAGACACTTAATCCACTGCCTGAGTTGTTTACTGACTTCTTTTATTTCTTGGCAGTAGCAGAAGCTTCCCAGTAATAGTGGTGAGGTTATTTACGACACTTGTTCACGTTCTAGGAAAAGGTCTCATATTATATTTATTCTTCCCCCTTTTTCCAATGAAGAAACAGTCCATAATAGTCAAGCTGAGTAGTACTCATACTTTATTGTTATTGACATGAGTTACGACAAGGTTAAATTATTTGTTTGACCTTTTCAATTAAAATTGTAAATAGCACATAAGACACACAAACCAAAAATCCCCCAAAAATCATTGTAAAACAATAAAATGTGAATAGTAATTGCAGGAACAAAATTAAAGTGTACAATTTACTGTATTTTCTGGACTAAGATTTCAGCTGAAACGCCAACTTTCGATTCCAAAGCCCCCAAATTGGCCAGTGTGGTTGATAAGATTTGAAATGTATACAGTATTTTTACATGCAGTAACACATACGGTTCTACAGTCATTTATTGTATTTGTGCAAAGATTAATCAATCAAAAGACATCGCCGATCCAAATCACATGACATGGTATGCAACAGGAATTAAACTAAGTCAGTGAGAGCTTGTGCACTTAACCACTAGATCAATAGTGATACAGACGACATATGAAAAGGTATTAATTAGCCTTTATCTCATGATCACATTATTTTACTCACGTTCCAGAAATCAATGTTAGAGAATAGATAAAACGGAAAGCAGTCCTAAAAGATATAAATTAACACTTGACTTGACTTAACACCAAATCTGATTCATCAGATAGAGTTGTTTGCCCCTTGTTGTGCTTTTTTGAGTTCAGTTATATTTTTTAGGACAACTTTGTGTTTTTCTCCATTTTCCAACATTAATTTCTGGCAATGTGAGTAACAATAGTGTGATATGAGAAAAAAATCGAATGCCTTTGCGTAAATTATCTGTATCACTAGTGGTCTAGTGGTTAGGGTTCGGCGCTGTCACCGCTGCAACCTGTGTTCGGCAACTTTGGTCAGCAGCATTTTTCAACTGAGCAATCATTGCACTAGTATATACAGCTTGAAATCTTTGAAAATGCTTGCCCTTTTCAATTGCTTGAATTTTGGGTTAAGTGCTTGTAAATGCTTGAAATTGTTGCCATGTTTCTCAACAAGTCTTCTTAAAAATTATGCCAATAATGCTCTCTGATGGCTTCGCTTTGCCACTGCATTTCTTCTCTCGTCACGGCAGCTGGCATTTGTTTGTATGGCATCGTCGTGCCTAAAGGTACAGGTGCATGCTATACCTAAACAGGACACTATAAAACATGTATAAGTGTGAGGATTACATATCAATTATGGGTATTTGTTATGGGTCAAGCAAAAAACTGAGGTAGCGTTTCCCAGTGGTGAATTGTAATGGGAAGAACTTGCAGCAACTAAAAATGTAAGCTACATATTCCCGTCATTTGACCAGACACCCATATGAGAAGAGATTCGTCTCAAAAATATGTACACGCTTACAGTTGAATTCCACAAATATATTCACAATCTACTCAAAATCCCAAAATCATATGTGCTGATAAATGCACACACACACAATTGAAAATCTCAAATGCAAATTCAGATATATTTGTGGATGTGCAAAATACATGATTCACACCAGTATTTTTCTTTAAATGGCACTCGAGAAATTGGAAAATTGGCTTTGAAAGTCCTTAAAACCAAAGTGTGTAATATTTGACCACTAGATGGCACTGTATTGTCTAATGCGAACGAAAACCAGTGCCACAGAGCACAGCATAGCAGCAAGTTGACAAACATTGCAGCAACCTTAGGTATGGATTCCACTTTGTGAAATACATATTTCTCAACCTATGATTTTTTTTATACAAATTAACATTTTGGGATGATAGTTATAGGTATTTTTGCCGAGTATTGAAATCAATGTTATTTTTTTTTACTAAAGTCTTTTGTGCCACTAAGAGACACTAAATATTACAAACTGCCCCTTTAAAAGTAATCTGTGTAATATTTGACCACTAGATGACACTGTATTGTCTATTGGGGATAAAAAAAACAGTACCAAACGAAGACAGCGTAGCAGCAAGATGCCAGACAAGCATGGCAGCAAACACTAGATATGGATTCCGTTATGTAAAAGAAATACAGATCTCTTGACCTATGAATATTTATGAAAATAAATCTATAAAAAAACTAACATTGGAATGATAGTTCATGTAGTTTTTGCCTATTACTTAAATCAATGGTTTTATTTAACTAAATGAAGGTTTTTTTTGTACAACTAGGAGGCACTATCCCTCTATCCCCATACGGTCCCTTTAAGGTAGGGGTTTCAAACTTGTGTCCTAGGGGCCAATGCGCCCCCCAGGACGTGAGTTTGAGGCCCCACCTTAATATGAAAGTTAAAGGGACAATGTGTATTTTTGTCCAGTGCTGTATTGTCGTGGCACCAAAAACGAGTGCTAAAAGGACAATGGAAGAAGCCAAAGTACAGCGACTCGAAGTGACCAAAACGCGCCTTATTATTTCTGAAGAGATATAAGAAAATAAATAAGAAAAGGAAAAAGAAATTACAAAACGGGAGAAAGGGCAAAAAAAGAAAAAGAAGAAAAAAGAAAATAAAAAAGAAATAAGAAAAAAGGTAAAACTCGTGAAAATAAGGGAGGGAAATAAAAAAATAACAAGATAAAATTGCATTTCTTATTTCCCATTTTTTATTCCTTTTTAAAAAAATGTTTCTCTGTTCTTTTAGTCTTTCTCTGAGAAATGCTAGGGGTGCTTTTTGCTCACTTTCAGTAGTTTGTAGTCTTCCTTAGACTCATTTTTGGTTGCACTACACATTATAGTGACATTTTGAGGACACATATAAAACACTGTCCATTTTAAGAACAGTGGAATGTTTTAATCAGCGCCGTTTTGTGGAAAACCCCATTTGGCTCAACTTCACCTGGATCCTAGCCTCAACGGCCACTAACTTGAGTTTGAGACCCCTGCTTCAAAGAGTGCCCGAATTTGGCCATGAAAAAGGTGTATGTGTATGAATACCATAGCTCTTACTGTAGTTTTCATTCTATGCGCCATATAGTCCAGTGTGCCTTACATATGAAATTGACAAGACTCTTTTTGGGAGTTCACCTTATAATATGGTGCCCCTTATAGTGTGTAACATACGGCATATATAATAATCACCTAAAATGAGCAGTGATGCATTTATTTACCTTCTATAAAGTCTCTTGTGTGTGAGAGGATTCTGGCCCCGAGGTGTTGCTAATCAAATCAAGCACACCCAGTTCTGCTAGCCTAGCTTTGGCCACTTTCTCCCAACCCTTATTGGCAAGAGGGTTCCTAGGGGATGGATGCATGATTCCTTCCACTCTGACATCAGATCCGGCCGTTCTAAGAGTGCGGCGTGCCCGCTCTTCCGCCACCCTGCCCACAGCGATCACCATAGAAATTCCGAGGGCCTCCACAACCTGACACAGAGCGATGTTGCACAAGCGCAGGAGCTCATTCCGTTCGCAGGCTTTGATCTCAGGGGGAGTCAGGTTTTTTCCGCTGTTGCTCATGAAAATAAGAGGGCAAAGGTTGTGCACAAAACAATGGCGGAAGAATGCGGCAGGCTCGCCGCACACCTTCCGGAAGAAGCCCCAAAAACGGGCACCGCTCACTTCGCTCTGAGTGCAGGCCAGGCCGCTGATGCGGCGCTTGGGATGCTCGTCTTCAGGGCGACCGACCGTTCCGGTGATCTGCAGCCAGTCAACTACTGACTTTACTTCGCCGAAGGGAACCTGGAAAGCGAGAGTGTTTTATTTTCCTCCAAGCTAAATTATGTATATCAATTACCGTAGTTTCCGGACTATAGGGCACACCTAAAAGCCTCAAATTGGCCAGAAATCAGAAAGTGTGATTTATAATCCGATGCGCCTTAAATACGGCGGATAAAATTCCAAATGCATACCGTAAATTCCGGACTATAAGCCGCTACTTTTTTCCCAAACTTTCAACCCTGCAGCTTATTCAGTGATGCGGCCAATTTATGTCATTTTTCTAACGGCCGCCAGCGGTGCTCGAGTACAAAAGGTAAGATTTAGACTGCAACTTCTTAGCTTGTGCACAAATTAAATTAGCGTAGACATATTCTCATCATGCAAATTGCAAAAAGAAAGGCACATGATGCAACTTACAAGCTAAATGCAATCGAGCAGTCCGATATAGAAGGAAACAGAGCTACCACACGTAAACTTTACTTTGCGAACGTGATGCTGATGTATTTTTGAATAAGGGAGCGTGGGACGACGTCTGTATGACAAAGTCTCCTTCCCATACTGAAGGAAGACGACTTTGATGACGTCAGTTATAAGGAGGAAGATGAAGACGGTTTACCGTGCTTACTACAAGTATGGTATGTTTATTTAACAGAGCTGTTTACTGTGTTGCGAGCGTGTTGCTAGTAGCGTTTTGCTACCCTTCACAGGCACGGTTTGGGATGAAAGTTATATTATTATTAAAGCTTTGAAAACTCTCTCGGTGTACCGTTTTTCTTTGTAAATATGTGTAACCATGTATAATATGAATTTGTAACTTTATATTTTTGTAATGTATTTATTTTTGAAACTTATTCTGATGTTTTGCACGAGCAAATGAGAAAGAAGGGGCGGGAAAATGCGGGCTGACGGGAAGTGGAGTAAAGGTGAGACGTGTTTGTGGACGCGGCCGACAAAAGTGGATATATATTTTTCCCACCCTTACCTTTGGAAATATACACTTTTTTCCTTTGATTACTTTCAACAGGCACCCGGACTCTGCAGGTCTGCATTAAATCTTAAGTACCGATATAATTTTCCGTCCGTATTGCCGGCTGTGTTTTTTGAAATGTATCGGGTATGGGTTAATTTCGTGTTTGTATTGCGTTTTTTCAATGTGGGCGCATGCGGCTAATATGCAGGTGCGGCTTGTGTATGTACAAAATCGGTTATCCTCCCGAAATGTGGTGAATGCGGCTTATAATAAGGTGCGCTCTATAGTCCGGAATTTACGGTAGTTACAATCAAATGATACTGCATATGGTAAATCTTCCTCATTTGACAAACAAAATTCTAGAGTATTCTTTGAGTGCCTTCTTGTGGTTAACATGTTAATTGCTTGTTGCGAAAAGGAAACAAAAAGACAAGCAAAGAACTTTAACAGCAGCTCAGACGCCAACTATCGACCTATCATTGCAAATCAAATCACATGGATTTTTTAAGCACTTTTCAGGCCATAGATTGTATAAAAACATTCAGTGTACAATAAGACAGTAAAAATTTTTTAACCCCAACAACTCAAAAGACCTAACAGACGGACTACAAAAAATGGTTGAAATGAAATGAAAGCAAAATAAACAGTTATAGAAATAAAACACTATTATGGCAAGGCACAGACTAATCAAGTGAAGAAATGCACCCAAGGAAGCTTACCCAGACTGACAGGGATGGCACCAGACTGCCTAAGGATTTTCAGCCATTGACTCAAACCCCTACCAGCACGACCAGCCCAAGACTTCATGAGGACCCCCTATGACTTCAGAATTTCTATACCTACTAGAACTCATTCCATGTTCTACTACAGGGGTGAGCAACTATTTGGAGTTAGGGGCCACATGTGACATGTTATACTTTTTTAAATAGAGTAATTGAATCAAATTGGTTTTGAAACAACCACAATTAGAGCAAAATAGTATATTAGGTACCTGTTTTAAGCACTTCATTGGTTATTTAGTTTTGAAGTATTACTTTAGGTTTTTTTTAGTATTTCTGAAGTCGGATTTTTATTGAAGTTCAGTAGTTTTTTTTGTAGTGTTACTGTAGTTTCATTTTTGTACAATTTTTCTGAAGAAATGTTTATGTAGTATTTCCATAGTAGTATTTTTTTAGTATTTCTGAAGTACTTTTGTTGTATTTCAAAAGTAGATTTTTTTGTTGTACTTCTGCAGTATTATTGTCGTATTTTTTGTATTATAGTGGTTTTATGATGATAGTGTTTTTGTAGTATTACTGTAGTGTTATTTTTTTTAGTATTTTTGTACTGTCTCTGGTCTATTTTGAAGTATTTCCATTTAAGAATATTTGTTGTATATCTGTAGTATTTTTGTAGTTCAGTGTGACTGCATTTATTTTTTTAGCATTTTTGTGATATTTCCATAGGAGAATATTTGTAGTATTGCTATAGGTGTAGTATGCAGTATTTTTTGTTGTAAACCTCTTGTCCTCATATTTCTCTAGTAGTTTTTTTAAATATCATATTATTATGTATTTTTATTTTTTAGTATTTCATTGTAACTGTTGTTTTTCCAAAGCAGAAAATTTTGTAGATTTTTTTTAGTATTTCCATAGTAGCCATTTTGTCATATTTTTTAAGTATTTTTGTAATATTACTGTAGTTATCTTTTTGTAGTATTTTGGATGAAATAATTCTGTAGTAGTATTTTGTAATATAGTATTACTGTAGTATTATTTTTGCAGTTATTCTATGCTATATTTTTATTTTCAGAATGAAAGGAAAATAATATATGAGGTCCCTGTTTTTAAGCACTATATTTGATATTTAATTTTGTAGTATTTTTGTTGTATTTCTGTAGAAGTATTTTTGAGTAGACACACAAAGTGACAATTGGGACCATGTTGGCACCAAAAAAAGATAACCACTCTCCGAGTGGCCTTAAGCAGCCGCTTAGTTTACTTATGCCTTGGGCTCTGCCTGCCAGTGAGCGCCAAATGAGGAAACACTGAAATAAAAAAAAAGAAAATAAAAACAAAACTGCAGAACAAAAACATAAAACTAAGTAAAAATCATCAATATACTAATATCCAAAGTGATGACCACAGAAGGCTGTCAACCAGACATTCTGTTATCACCTATTTTACATGTTGATGATGTCTGTGTATTGTCTGTTGATGCCTTTCCAAAATCCAATGCAGCATGGTCATCCTTTTGTGGCCCCCTTCTCAATATTTCCTTATTTCCTCATTAAGAGGTTTTTGAGTTTTTCCTTGCCTAATGTAGGTTTTAGATCAGGGCATGGTGTACAGGGAGTGCAGAATTATTAGGCAAATGAGTATTTTGACCACATCATCCTCTTTATGCATGTTGTCTTACTCCAAGCTGTATAGGCTCGAAAGCCTACTACCAATTAAGCATATCAGGTGATGTGCATCTCTGTAATGAGAAGGGGTGTGGTCTAATGACATCAACACCCTATATCAGGTGTGCATAATTATTAGGCAACTTCCTTTCCTTTGGCAAAATGGGTCAGAAGAGGGGCTTGACAGGCTCTGAAAAGTCAAAAATAGTGAGATATCTTGCAGAGGGATGCAGCACTCTTAAAATTGCCAAGCTTCTGAAGCGTGATCATTGAACAATCAAGCGTTACATTCAAAATAGTCAACAGGGTCGCAAGAAGCGTGTAGAAAAACCAAGGCGCAAAATAACTGCCCGTGAACTGAGAAAAGTCAAGCGTACAGCTGCCAAGATGCCACTTGCCACCAGTTTTGCCATATTTCAGAGCTGCAACATCACTGGAGTGCCCAAAAGCACAAGGTGTGCAATACTCAGAGACATGGCCAAGGTAAGAAAGGCTGAAAAACGACCACCACTGAACAAGACACACAAGCTGAAACGTCAAGACTGGGCCAAGAAAAATCTCAAGACGGATTTTTCTAAGGTTTTATGGACTGATGAAATGAGAGTGAGTCTTGATGGGCCAGATGGATGGGCCCGTGGCTGGATCGGTAAAGGGCCGAGAGCTCCAGTCCGCCTCAGACGCCAGCAAGGTGGAGGTGGGGTACTGGTATGGGCTGGTATCATCAAAGATGAGCTTGTGGGGCCTTTTCGGGTTGAGGATGGACTCAAGCTCAACTCCCAGTCCTACTGCCAGTTTCTGGAAGACACCTTCTTCAAGCAGTGGTACAGGAAGAAGTCCGCATCCTTTAAGAAAAACCTGATTTTCATGCAGGACAACGCTCCATCACACGCATCCAAGTACTCCACAGCGTGGCTGGCAAGAAAGGGTCTAAAAGAAGAAAAACTAATGACATGGCCTCCTTGTTCACCTGATCTGAACCCCATAGAGAACCTGTGGTCCCTCATCAAAAGTGAGATTTACAAGGAGGGAAAACAGTACACCTCTCTGAACAGTGTCTGGGACGCTGTGGTTGCTGCTGCACGCAATGTTGATCGTGAACAGATCAAAGCACTGACAGAATCCATGGATGGCAGGCTTTTGAGTGTCCTTGCAAAGAAAGGTGGCTATATTGGTCACTGATTTGTTTTTGTTTTGTTTTTGAATGTCAGAAATGTATATTTGTGAATGTTGAGCTGTTATATTGGTTTCCCTGATGAAAATAAATAATTGAAATGGGTATACATTTGTTTTTGTTAAGTTGCCTAATAATTATGCACAGTAATAGTCACCTGCACACACAGATATCCTCCTAAAATAGCTAAAACTAAAAAAGCCCCACTCCAACTTCCAAAATATTCAGCTTTGATATTAATGAGACTTTTGGGTTCATTAAGAACATGGTTGTTGTTCAATAATAAAATTAATCCTCAAAAATACAACTTGCCTAATAATTCTGCACTCCCTGTAATAATTTTATATAGTCTGTACAGACCTTTGAGACTTCCTGTGATTAAGGGCAATAACAAATAAACAAGGCTTGACTTGTAGTATAATTTCTGTAGTAATTTTTTGTCATAGTACTGAAGTAGTATTTATGTAGTAGTAATTTTTCTCTTTAGAAATAAAGCAGGATAATATATCGGCCCCTTGTTTTTACACACTAAATTCGCTATGTATTTTTGTAGTAATTTTGTAGTACTTATGTAGTATTTCCGTAGTAGTATTTTAGTAGTACACACATATGGGGACACCAAGCTGGCACCAAAAAAATAAAATAAAATTTAGGGGGTAGGTCTTTATTTATTTACTATTATCTATATTGTCGTGATATTTTTACATGATTTGCTCTGTGGGCTGGATTAAAAAGCTGATTGGCTGTATGTGGCCTGGGGGTTGTAGTTTGCCCACCCCAGTACTAGAATATTTTCAAATATGATAATATATCCATCCATCCATTATCTGCACTGCTTGTCCTCAGTAGGGTCGCGGGGGTGCTGGCCCATCCCAGCCATCTTCGGGCAGTGGGCAGGGGACACCCTGAACTGGTTGCAAGCCAGTCGCAGGGCACAGGGACAGACAATCCGCTCGCCCATTCACACCTAGGGACCATTTGGACCGGCCAATTAACCTGGCATGCATGTTTTTGGAATGTGGGGGGAAACCGGATTGCCCAGAGGAAACCCACGCAAGCACGGGGAGAACATGCGAACTCCACAGGGAGAATGGTAGTTGGATTTGAACCCGTGACCTCAGAACGGTGTCGCGAACGCGCTAAGCACTCAGCTGCCGTGTCACCTTCCAAAGCACTACAATTACTTTAATAATTTCATAAAAACAATAATAATTTTGCTTTTGAAGGTTCGATCGCTCGTAAATGACCATCGCTCACCCCGGTCTGGGCCATTCCAAAAGGTCCAGGATTCATCCCTAAAAACAAGATGCTCTGTCCCGCCTGACAGTACTTCTGCACGTAGCACGCGTGGGTCTCCCACGCATACTCCAGTGGGTTGTACACGTAGCGTACAGGTTCTCCGAAACGGAGCCCACGGAGGTGCGCGTTTAGCTCCAGTTCCAGCTTCAAGAACTTGCACGCAGGGCTATCGTTCGGCTCCGCAGTCCACTTAAATACTGCACGTTCCTTTGTGTCCTGCTCGTTTCCATCACCCTGCGATAAAAGGTTTCCATTTAACATGGTCACGGCCTAATGGCATTGATATAGCATTTGTAGCTTATTGTGTAGCAGTGAATGTTTTGTTTCCCAGTTTGCGTCTTGTTATACGGAAAAACAATGAATGCGGGTGCAATGCTGCCATCTCTAGGTCTGGAATGTATACGACATGGATATATCAGGGGTGGTACAAAAATGAACGTACCATGAGAGAGGTTAGTTAGTAAACCATCGCAAAGTAACTGGAAAATTTTGTGTTAATGTGCATTACTCGATTTTCCAGTCTTGTCTGTGTCTGATTTCGTATGTGTGCTAAAGTATCAGTTAAATAGGGTGAACATTTGCCCTAAATTAAAAAGTTTTGCACCAAAATTTTGCCACTGAGACGTGATAGTCAAAAATAAGGAAATATCCCTTTGCTCCCACATTTTGCGTTAAAAATAATTTGATCCAGAACAATGTCATTTTTCCAAAGTCAATGTTTTCAACTCGCTCAAAGAGGATTTCTCCAAGGCATGGTTGGTTGGATTCCTTAACCAATAGGGTTGTAGGGGCACCATTTCCTGTGGTGTGTCTTGGGCAAGTAAACCATGGTGGCGCCCACCCACCTCCGGGCCAACACGTTTCTACACAATCTCAAACTGAGGACCTTTCACGTCAAATACTCCAAATTTTACAGTTTCAATCCCCTCAACATTTCATACAAAGTCGTTTTAGTTTCAGAAGGAAAGTTTTTCCTGAGTGAATTAGAATCTTGCTATTTCTGTAAAATAGGATGACGCTTTACACTGAAAAACATCGACCAGATGATGAAGGTGCTGTATCTTAGTCTAATAGTCTTCTGCTGTTACCGTAAACCATAGATACCAGTACTATATTTGTCACGAGGAGACACAACCACCCCAACCCAAAACAACGGCCTGGAGAGGGATGGGTGTCACCAGGCTGTACTTTCTCAATACCCACCACATGAAATTGTAGGTTAAAGGTACATTCGTCATCCTTTTGAGACTGTTAAAAATGGAAACCGTGAAATATTAAAAATGTGCAGATTAATGTAGTTTGGAAAGTTTCTAATACTGCATTTTGGGTTTTTTAATAGAATACAGTGAACCTTCGCTATATAACACAGCTCACTTTTCCCCAGTTTCGCTACATCACCGATTTGCATCGTTTCATTTTGTTCTACCGTCTAACTGGCTAAACAGTTTTTCCACTTTTCCCCTGCATCAATATTGTGACGGTTTAATACGTACACATACGTAAAACAGCTTGTGAAATGTAAGTTACATGCACCACGGTTCACAAATCCCAGTAGATCCCTACCTGTGTCGTCAGGGAACCACTTTGAGTGGTGAGTCTTGGACAACTACAACCTGGTGGCGCCCATCCTTCTCCAGTCTGATCTTTTGGGTACGAGTGGCATAATCCAGATAAGTACCAATTTCCATGGATACCAATAGCAGAAGCCTATTGTTCCGACTGAGATACAGCACCTTTATCATCTGGTTGTCGTCGTGGTCAGTTTAAGTGTCCTTCAGCTCTTAAGAGATGGGTATGACAATACTTTTGTGTCTCTACTAAATTATGTATTTATTTTGATTATTTGAACTTTAATACTTTTTATATTTGTGTGTATTTGTTTTATTACATACACGATGAATGAAATGATTGACTGTACATTAGTTTTTTTTATACAGCACTTTGAGCTACTATGAGTCTGAAAGTGCTATACAAATCCATGTTGATGTTATTTAATTAATACAAAGTAAGATGATTTCAATACTTTGAAAATTATTTTTTTTAAAACATGTTTAATATATTAATTATATTACTATAGTCCACAGTGCAGAAGTTTAGCTAAAAACATTAAAATAACAAAATAGCTTGTAGTAAGTAGTTACAGCTTACCAAATTAATGTTACGCACATACTTGCATGCAAATTCAACCCATGTCAATAAACTGTAAATTATTGAAGTGTGTAATATCCAAAATGTAACTAAAAAAATAAGTCTCCACTTTCGACACGAGATTCCACCTATCACAGGTTATTTTTTGAACCAATGCCCCGCGATAAACGAGGGTTCGCTGTAGTCAAGTTGCAATGTTATGTTGCTTACGTTCCAAATAGGTTAAAGTGCAATTGGTTAAAATCAATTAGGACGTCCGGAAGGTTTTTAATATTGTATCCTGCAAATAGCATACAATCTAACATTTGCAAATCATGTTGTGTTTATACGTTTTATTAGTTTGACTTAATGGACAGTGTGTATTATTTGATCACTAAATATCTCTTTGGTGTGGTGCAACCAATAAGTGCTAAAAAGCACAAGGAAGAATACAAACTACTAAGTCAATGTGACCGAACTGTACAATTATTTTTGCACTAACATTTGATCTTTCTTGTATGATTGCAACATATATTCTATTCTTTGTAAGTAATGGAATACAGAATTGTATAAATTAAGCAAGAGTAATGATTTCAAGTTTTAAATCCGAATGAATCTATGTGGTTGTGTCAGAAATAGAAACATTACCAGAATATAATCAGTATCAAATGTTGAAAATAAAGGGTCTTCCTGATCATTAAAAACACAAAAAAAACTAATTACTTCAAAAGATCATGTCCAAAGTAAGCAATTGAATAAAACAAATCCTTACCAAATGTTTTATTTCAGCATAATAGTAAGAAGCCTCTCCTCAGATTTCCATACAGTTGAAACTAATTGGATCACAAGGGTACATTATTAGTTCACCCATTTTACAATTATAGTAAGTTTTAGAAAGTTACTTGAATGCACTCTTTTTTTCTACACAAAATAATCAATATCAAGATTCTATTATTTAAACTGAAGACCAAAACTCTGCATGCATGACTAATTGAAAAAAAAAAAGCCTAATCTGTGATAGCTACCGTTATGCCGTCGCTCTCCTAAAATACCATGATCAATATAATTTACTACCAATACCAGGGATTTTGCATTAGAAGGAATTTTCTTTTAAAAAAACAAAACAAACCACCACAGTGGGCTGTCAACTGTACTGATCCAAACCCTTCAGTTTATCTTCTGAGGAAAGAGGCTTTGTCTAAAACAGAGTACAGTAGGAAAGGAACAAAATAATATCCATCACCATTTGCCTTTTCCCCCCTGTCAGTCACTCCAGTGTTTACAAGTTTTAGAATACAAAGGGTACTTGACATAAAACTCGGACCTGTGTCTAAACTGGGCCGAAAAGTTGAAACCTCGATGTTAAAAACAAGCGACTGAGACTTTCGGGTCCTAAGAAAAACCGGCGAGTACTGTATTGCCATTTTAACAGGTGTCACTGTGCACTAGCGGCGGATGCATTCCTTGGAGCTGATCTTGAGTTGGCTAAGTGAAATTGTTTTGGACTAATCACGATACAAGCTTTCTTTTTGGGACTAACCGTACCCTGGGATTACACCTATCTTACATTCAGTCAACCGAGAGACCTTCCTATGTACAAGAGAGCTCGTTCGAGAGATAAGTCACCATGGGAACGCGATCAACAGGCAGTTTAGCGGCCACAATGGAGCAATTCAGGCCACAAATGTCCATAGCGTTACAATGAATATTCTGTGTATCCGAGCTTTGTTAAGGCTAAACCCAATGATATGACTTAACACCTGTTAAAACACACCAAGCACATATCTGCATAAAGAAGGCAATGGTTAATTGTTAGTTGGATTCGCCAGACCGGGCTTCATCATGCGGCTCTCCCACCCAGTCGCTGACATTTACTGGATTCACCAACGTTTCGGAACCATCCACAGTTTCCAAGAAAAACGCTGACGTAAAAGCGTCCTTGACTTAGTAAATACATCTGATACACAATAATAAAACGTTGAGGAAGGCTAAAAAAAAGTTGAAAAGCAAAAAGGTTCTGACATTGAGCGAAATCTCAACGTGAAAGATGTGACAAGGAAGGAGGCATTCAACATGTGGCTAGAACAGGATCTCCCACTCTACTCCATGAAAGACTTGCTTGGCTCCCAAGACCAAGTACTGTATTTTCCGGACTATAAATCCCAAAATAGCCAGATATTCGGAAGTGTGACTAATAACCCAGTGGGCGATATATACCGTATAATACAGTGAATACGATTGAAATTGCATACAGCATTTATAAATGTGGGTTACCACACATGGTTTTACAGTGCCTAATCCAGTTTGCTTGTCTCTGTGACTGATATCGTATGTGTGCCTAAGTATTGGTTAAATAGGGTGAAGATTTGCCTTAATTAAAAAGGAACTATGCACTAATTTTTTGCCACGAAGTAAGAAAATATCCCTTTGCTCCCACATTGTCGAATCAATTAATACTCACTGCTGGCCCAAATAACAAGACAATGTATACAACGGGATTTGAACCCAAGTCATGGCAGTGACGGCGCAGATACTTTTCCACTGTACCAGTAGTGGTACGGATAACACAAAAAAGCATTAGAGCTCAGCTAATTATCACACAATTTTTACTTACGGTGCCAGAAACACCAATTTGCACAGTGCATTTTGTTCTGCATTATGATTGGTTAAACATTCTCCACACTTCTTAACCTATGCGTCAATAACGTTGCAAGACAGAAACAAAGTCAACAAAATACAATACAAACTCTTTCACGTAAGTATACATATTAAACAGAAATGTTATTGAAGCACAAGTGAAGATGTGGACTGTTTAACCTGTCAGAATGCACAACAAATACAAAATGCAAATCGGTTTCTGTCACCGTGACTAAAAATAGTGTAATGAGTTAAGGGCTAATGCCCTTTTGTATGTCATCTGTACTACTGGTGGAGTCTAGTGGAAAAGTGAAGGCACTCTCATCAGTTTCACATTGCAAACAACGATTTGTGATTTGGTTCAGAGTCGCTTACAACTGATCTTTCATTACATTACTATCTGCCGTGAGTGTATGAAAAGCCAAACATGGTAGCTCTTACTGCATCTCAATTTCATGTGCCTTATGAAATATATACGACAATAGACTTTGTGGGGGTGCGCCTTATAATCGAGGGTGCCTTATAGTGCGGAAAATACGGTATTTCTTGGTCAAAAAGAAAAAAAAAGCCCACATAAGTCCGACAGTGAATGTAGTAGCAATATTTACAGACAGTGTACCTCTAATGTTAGAGGCAAGGAGCGCCGGTCAACCAGTTGGCCTCACAAAAGAGTCCCGGTCAGGCAACCGTTGCCATGGCGAACCAACCTAAATGCAAAAGCTGCCATGGCCTGCTATATCTGGGTGCTGTATCTGGACCTAAGTGACGAAGTTTAAGAGACACAATGAAATGCTTTTCTTCGCAACGTTGTCCCTGTATGCCCATTAAAAAAAACTGCCCTCATTACAGAGTACCAGCAAATGTAGATGCAACGGGGTCAACAAAAACAGAGTTAAGTACAAAACAGGAACACCCTTTATCACAGAAAAGTCTCGTCGATTAAAAAAAAAAAAAAAAAAAGGATGGCGGTGGTGAAGGGGTGCAAAGGAAAAATGACAAAACAAACAAATGTTCCGCAATTATTTTGGATCCAAGAGTGGTCAGTCTGCGCTGGCGCCCCACTCGGCATGGAGCGAGTGGTGCGCCCGAGGGACCGTCCCATGTTGGTGGCGGGTAACGTGGAATGTCAGACGGCCAGGCGACCTGTAGGCGGGTGCATCGGGCTCCAGGTTGGTGGCGCAGGTTGCGCCTCTTGGGCGTATTGGCGCGGTTCGCAACACGGTTGGGTCTCCACTTTGGCCACGCCGCGGCCTTGGCACAGCCGGCGGTGCCGCAGTAGACGGTCAGTCCGGGAAAAGTTCTTTGGAAAAGAAACAAATGCATTTGGTTTCAGAAGCGATTTTCATTGACTTGATATTTAAGAAAACGTGCCAAAGATGCCAGATAACATCTGGTAAATTTTTACCTTTTTGGAAAGTAGCTTTTTTTCTGCCAGATTAATGCATTGTCCCATAAAAACAGAGGACAGCTTTGTGCCTTTCAATTCTACAAGTCCGAGATAGGATTATTTTGTTTGCCGATTTATAGTTTGGTTATAGAAAAAACATTGCAGACTTTGATTATTTCCTGTAATCATTCTTGTTTAAGAAAACGTTTTCAAACAAGTGTATTTTTTTTTTTACTAAAAAACATTTTCTGGTAAAGCTACAATTTTGCATTCCTTATTTCAAGTCCAAGTTCTCTTATTTTAATGCATTTTGAATTTAAAGATCATTTAAGTAAAGTAAGAGATCTATTTTGCTATATTTTGACTTGTTTTTGAGTAAATACGCAACAAAAGTAAATGATGAATGGCAGAAGATTGCTTTTTTTACTGAAATCAGAAAAATTATGCTTATTTTAAAATTGTAAAAAAAAAAATCTAATGTTATTTTATTTTTTTGCGAAGTATAACATTGAAAGCTTAAATTGAATTATTGTTGATTATTGAACCCATTCTAACAAAGCCATGAAAGAAAAACATTTTTAGGGACAGTGTGTATTATTTGATCACTAAATGTCTTTATGGTGTAGTGCACCCAAAAAGAAGAGCTAAAAAGCACAAGGAAAAATACAAACTACGATGAGTCAAAGTAACCGAACTGCACCATTCTTCTTGCATTCTTTTGCCCAGCCTTCTGCAGGGTTTTTGGAAACCCGTATTAGCAAGTTGGCAGACAATGATGTCAAGCTCCCTCTAAGTGAAGCGCATACTATTTAAAATAAATGCAAATATTTCCATCCAACAAGTATTTAAAAAAAGCACATTTCTATAATAGTTAATGTATTTTTGCTTTTTACAAAAAGTTTTAACCACTAGTAGGCTCTAAATAATACAGCAATACTGTGTAATATAACTCACTTGCTGGCAGCGCTCACACTGGTAAGGCTTCTCGCCACTGTGCACACGCTTGTGTCTTTCCAAGTGGTAGCGCTGGATAAACCTCATATCGCACATGTCACACGCAAATGGCTTCTCCCCTAGCAAAAAGCACACACAAAAGAGTCAATGCGTCAATTCTTGGGTTTTGCACCACAAATGTGTCAAACTGTCTTTGAGAACTATCATCACAGCAATAGCAGAGGGGGAAAAAGTTAAAAAATGAGTGTTTGGACTGTCAAAAATGCCTGCTCATCAACTCATTATGTGTAGATCAGAGTGGAGTTATCACGGCCCAGATGCGCGCGACAACATCTGGGCCGCGACCGTGTGATGCTGGTTCAACATCCCATCAAAGTGGAGGCTGCGGTGTGGCACGTCGGCGAAGGGGAGGGAAGGGTTGTGCGCGCGGCAACGGAACGCATACCCGTGTGAGTGAGGCTGTGTCTCTCCAGGTGGTTACGCTGAATAAACCTCATGTCACACATGGAACAAGCATACGGCTTCACCCCTACACACACAGAGCAGCGTATTAGGCCTACCCGCCACACACCACACAAGAACAAGTAATGTGCAACATCGCCTCGCCCACTCACGCACGCACACAATGCGGAAATGTTCACACATGCAACTATGTGGATACGCTTGAACAGCGAAGACGTCAAACGCACAGCCTCGCATCAACAGTAAAACGTTCTAAATGGTACGCTTAATTCCAAGATATAAATGAAAGCCAATTTGTACACGAATGGGGTCTTAATGGGCTTGGAGGCATTTATGAATACTTGAACTATAATCATACGTTACTGTATGGTGATAGAACCCCAAGATTTCTCCGAAACAAACGGTGACAAAAAGAAACATTCAATAATGTATTCAATAAGGACAGTCCTATTTTGGCAATAACCATTTTTTTAATTCAAGAGATTCCCTGCAACGTTTAATATAAAATTGGAATTAAAATCAAAGTAGGTGAATAGTTACCATCAAAGTACTGTTGAATTATAAAGAACTCACAGTAGAAATAATAATAGAGTATTTAATGTTACACTCCAATCAAAGATTCTTACGCATTAACATCCAGTTTTTGTTGATTACAAGTTAAAGGTGTATGTCTATTAATGCCTGAGAGTTTATTCCGATTGCAAGTGTTTACTACGTAGTTTTCACAGAAAGGGACAGTGTGTAATATTTAGCCTCCTAGTGGTACAAAAAATATTCATCAAGTTAAAAAAAAAAAAAAAAAAACATTGATTAGAACACTCGCCAAAAATACATACACTATCATACCAATGTTATTTTCCAAACACAGGTTGAGAAATGTATTTATTTTACGTAGTGAAGTCCCTACGTAGAAGTAGCCACCAGGTTTGTCTGGCATCCGATTGCTACGATTTGTGGGACTGATTTTCGTTCGCATTAGACAATACAGTGCCATCTAGTAGTTAAATATTACACACTGGGGATTACGTGATAAGGTAGGTAATCTATGGTGTACATAAAGTATATGGTGTATTTATTACCATGTGTGTAATATACATATTAAAAAACACAAATAAAAGACAAAGGCTAATAAGCTACACTATATGTGTCCAACTGGGTTATCTACATCTACAAAAGTGGTAAAAAAAGCTGGAAGGTGATATAAATCCACATCAGAGCTGATGTCTACAAATGTATGTTCAGATATTAAGCATAAAAACAATTAAGAAACATTGCCTTGTCAGGCCTACTATATGTGGTAAAGCTTATGAATGTTCTATCCAAATGTGTGTCAATATTCATGGCTCAGTTTCTAAGCTATGATCTCGGAATCAACTGTCAAACACACTGAGTGACTGGAAAGATGAGGGGCAGGTGTATGGACCCATACCCGTATGAGTGAGGCTGTGTCTCGCCAGGTGGTAGCGCTGAACAAACCTCATGTCGCACATGGTGCAAGCAAAAGGTTTCACACCTAAACGCAGAGCATTGAGATTAATTTTCAAGACTTGGCATCGGGCTCTATCATCCGTCGATTACTTCAAACTGTCATTGATGGGTTGTTAACCGCTGTTCAGAACTCCGGCCAATTCAACAAGTAAACTTTGATTAATTTTGAAATCCACAGCTTACACAACATGAGCTGATGATGTCACATTTGGTTTGCTTTGCACAGTTAATGCAAGAAAGGCCTAAAAGCGCCTTTGCCAATTCCTTTATTTCAACTAGAAGCGCTCAATCATGGTCATATATGTCACAAAAATTGTTTAGGTGGGCGGGGCATACCCATGTGAGTGAGGCTGTGTCTCGCCAGGTGATAACGCTGAAAAAACCTCTTGTCACACATGGTGCAAGCATAAGGTTTCACACCTAAATGCAAAGTAGCAATGTTACATGACTTCCGCTCCATTTCCATTCGTGGTCAGCACATCCTGACGCAATTGGTTATTAACCACACAGTCGCCAATTCATGCAAAAAGCTTATTCTACTCAGCCTCGCAATTAGCAGCGTTGCAACAACAGAGACACAATGAACAATATGGCGTTATTCTCATTTTTTCATGCAAGTATTTCACGGTAAAAGAGATGCCCCTCCGAAATACCCAGCGCGGAAAAATAGGCATGACAGACGGTCGCAGACATCTCCTATAGATCGGGTCTAATTGTGAATTCATGAGCACTTGAGTCACCTCATGCACGCATGAGCTCAAAACGCAGACATGTCGTATAATTACCGCGCCAGGGTGATTGTTTAGCAAGAAAACACACATAGACTACCAAATACACGCCGCGTTGCAATCTAACGCCAGGGGTTGGGGCTCATTTACTGTCGTCCCAGATTTTCTGGAATTTGGCGTCTATGCAGGTGGTAGTTACACACGAAACTGTTGCATTGTGAAAACACTAATAACTACTGATAGCTAGCTAGCATCCTCCTGTTTTCTACTCAACGATTGCCTCCGAATGTAAATGTAGCGGCATTTTCAGAGAATCATTTTCACACATTACTCCTGTATTTATCACTGGTAAGGATGCTAATTTCAGGCTGCTGATGTAATCCCATCAAAGGATTTAAAATATACCTAATCGCAATGACAAAAAAAGCCAAGTCATGAAAATCGACTGCATTGTTATATTAATGGCTAATATAATTGTTGACGCGGTGTTTAAAAGGACTTTTTGACTTTTCTTTAATAACTTAAGAGAATCGCAGTTTACAAAATTATTTTGAAACCTTATAGAATATCAATAGTTAATTTACAATCATTTGAAAACAATGAGTAGGTTATTGTACATTTTCCTAACCCCTTTGAATTTTTAACATTCTTGTATTTAGAAAATAATTCTTTTTTTCAACTTTTAAATGTTAACAAGCTTAAATTCAGAAAATAAGGATATTTTTCTTTCTGGAAATTTCACAAATTTCATTTGTTTATATGATCCATTATTACAAACAAATACTGCCCTAATACAAAAAAGCTGCTATGGACTTCACTGGTGCACTACACAAATGGGGCAAATAAGTATTTAGTCAACCACTACAAATTTTTCCACTTGAAAATAATAAAGGCCTGTAATTGTCAACATGGGTGGACCTCAACCATGAGATACAGAATATGGGGAAAAAACATAAAATCACATCGATTTAAAGGAATTCATTAGCAAATCATGATGGAAAATAATTATTTGATCAATACCAAAATTTAATCGTAAAACTTTGTTTTAGCCAACAAAGGGTACATAACAGAGTCCAAACATTTCCTGTAACTCGTTCACAAGCTGTTCACACACTGTGGCTGGTATTTTGGCCCCTTCCTCCAGGCATATCTTCTCTAGAGCAGTGATGTTTAGGGTCTGTTGTTGGGCAAGACTGACTTTTAGTTCCCTGGGACAGAGTTTCTATGGGGTCGAGATCTGAAGATTGGTTAGGCCACGCCTGGACCCTGCAATGCTCCTTATAAAGCTACGTCTTTGTTGCCCTGGGTGCAAGTTTGGGATCATTGTAATGCCTTAAGACCCAGCCACTCGTCCTCCTCTTTGCAGAAAAACAGCCAAAAAGCATGTTTCTATCCTCATACTGCGAGTATGGTGATCTTCAAAATCCAATATTTTTTCTCCTCCAAACACAAGAACCTGTGTTTTTCACGAAAAAGTTACATTTTGGTTTCATCTGACCCTAACACATTATCCCAGTCCTTTTCTGGATTATCCCAATGTTCTCTAGAGAAATCGCACAGGGATACGTCTGGCAGTGCAGGATTAGAGACCCTGGCAGCACCTTGTGTTACTAATAGTAGCCTTTGTTACCGTGCTCCCAGCTCTCTGAAGGTCATTCACTTGGCCCCCGTGTGGTTCTGAGATTTTTGCTCATCGTTCTTGTTATGATTTTGACGCCACTAAGTGAAATCTTGCATTGAGCCCCAATTTTCTAATAATTGCCCCCACAGTAGATTTCTTTACACTATGTGTTTTACCCATTGCAGATTCAGTCTTCCCAGCACAGTGCAGATCTACAATTATGTCTCTGATGTCTTAGACAGCACTTCAGTCTTGACCATAGTGGAGTCCGGAGTGTGACTGACTGAGATTTTGAACATGTGTATGTTATTCTAATAATGGGCTAAAACAGGTGCCAATAATACAGTACATTCATTCATACCTCGTTAGAAGACGTTAGACCTTTTTGACAGCCAAATATCTTACTTGTTTGTAGGTGACCAGATACTCATTTTCCAGTCTAATTTGGAGATTTTTTTTTTAAATACACAATGTGATTTTCAGTTTTTTTTCCTCCAACACTCTTTCTCATGGTAGAGGTCTACCCATGTTGACTATTACAGGCCCCTCTCATCTTTTCAAGTAGGAGAACTTACACAATTGGTGGGTGACTCAATACTTAATTACCCCACTACATATCAATATAATTTCAAATTTTGAAAAACCCTGCCAGCTCTAAGCTTAAAAGCCTGTACGGGAAAAGAAATTGCCACAGGATTCCAGGCTTAAAATAAACATCACATTTGTGTGTAACCGAGATGACTGTTAATAGCAGCATACAGCAGTGACTATTGAAGAACCTATTGCCACAATTTTGAAAAGCAAATAATTCTGATGCTGTTTCAGTACTGATGCAAAATATACATTTGTTCCCTGCTATAGAACCGCAACATATATTTCAATCTAACAATACAGTGGACACAGTTTTAACTGACTCCAACAAAAGACTCTTAGGCCGGAAGTTCACATCCCCATCAGGATTTTGGCAGAAATATGTCATGAGCTCTGATGCATGGATTCCACTCGCCTTTGATACATTTAAGCACTTTGAACTTTTAGATAAGGTTGGGTGGGCAGTAAGTGCATAGACGCATACCAGTATGAGTGAGGCTGTGTCTGGACAGGTGGTAGCGCTGAACAAACCTCATGTCACACATGGTGCAAGCGAAAGGTTTCACACCTAAACGCAGAGTATTACAGGTATTACTTTCACTCTTGGGGTTTTGGTGTTCACAATCCAACAGTGATGCAATGTGCGGTTTTTTTTTTAGAATTGATGGGTTGTAAACCAACATTTTAAGTAATTGTAGCAATGTTTTGTCTGTTTTTCTAAATTTAAAACATGTAAAGTAATAACCCACAGCTGTATGTCACACGTGCATTTACAGATATTGAATTTGAACATCCATCACATATGCTGTTTGTTGTCATGTTATGTCCACTGTGACATTTAAGTGTCATGGGCAAGGTGGGCGCATACCCATATGAGTGAGGCTGTGTCTCGCCAGGTGGTAGCGCTGAAAAAACCTCTTGTCGCATATGGTGCAAGCATAAGGTTTCACACCTGAATGCAAAGTAGCAACATTGTAATACTTTGCTTCACTTTGCTGTTTTGACTATGTAAACACAAGTAATTGGTTATTAACCACACATTTCCGAATTAACGCATATGGAAAAATATATATCGGTTTACTTGTCAGCTAATTTGACTGCCCAAGTAGTTTTAGATTTTAAAGAGTAATTCAAAAATGCTTCTTTAAATAACAAGGAATCTAAAGCAAGCTTAATGTCATCAACGCAATAAAAAAATATTTCATAATAAAAAAATGTTGATTTTTAAATAAATATACATTAATAGGTGCAGATCAATTATAAAGCCATGTGATTGAAATTTTTATTCTGTAATAATTACTGTCAAGGTTGCAGTGTTCCATCATTGGTGATCTCTGTAGAGTACAAATGGGCTACTAATGTTGTCTTTTGGCATTAATACTGGTTGGTTCTATTTGTGAGGGGTAGGAAATCCATACCATGAGAGCAAAGCTGTGTCTCTTCTCTCCAATTATCTCCTCTGTAAAAGCTTGTTTAGGGGTTATGGAACCCTTTGGAACATCTAAACTACAAGGCCTCTTCCTTTGTCGCTGAAGAAAAAAAACCTTCTTGGCCCATGCTTTCTTTCAAACATTCTAGATCATAGAAATACAGCACCTATTCAATTCCAATTAAGGCAGCCAGCAAGGAAAATAATAGTGATAATAGTGAAAGAATAGTGATCTAGCTTATGTCTCAAACACAAATACAAGTTACGCAAGGTATCAATGTCTGTTTTATGAGCACCCATTTATCAATCTAGTACGCATGACATAGCAGCTAATTGTTATCTAGTTACAATTATACATTTTATAATTAAAAGTAATGTAATCACAACAATGGAATAATTATACTCTATGACAAAAAACAAGCGAGGGCAAAGAAAAATCCTCAAATACTCTGCGTCAAATAAAAGTTACACATGAGGGACTTTCTGAAGTGACAAATGGAAAAGGTGCACTCAGAATGTACTGGGCATGGTGTACGGACCCATACCCGTATGCGTGAGGCTGTGTCTCGCCAGGTGGTAACGCTGACAAAACTTCATGTCACACATGGTGCAAGCATAAGGTTTCACACCTGAATGCAGAGCATCAACAGCATTAATTTGCGTCTCCGCCCCCAAAGAAAAAAAAACCCGGCCCATTCGGGCTAAATTGATGTCTGTGGTTAATAACCAATGTCATACCCCAGAATTTGTGAAAAAGCGAAATAGGCGGTGGTAGAATATTATAATACTTTCTGATCCTATAACATTACTCGAGGCAAAAATGTCTGGTGTTATAACACATTATCTGCCCCAAAAACACTGCGTCAGAGCACAAACAATTAAGGAATATTGCAGAGGCCCAATGGTGTGACAGTCTTAAGATTGGCAGGCGCATACCCATATGAGTGAGGCTGTGTCTCGCCAGGTGGTAGCGCTGAAAAAACCTCTTGTCACACATGGTGCAAGCGTACGGCTTCACCCCTACGCACACAAAGTACCAGCTTTAGCGGGCAATTCAATTCTTTTTCAACTGCCAAAAATGATCGTCGCTAAACTTTACTAATTGTTTAGTAAAGTTTGGTTGCACTCATCAGCGATGGTTTGCTGCAGATTCCACCAGGTGAGGAAGTACATCTGCCGTTCCAATTGAACATGACTTTGTGTAGGATTGCAAGATCTGCAGTCAATGTTCACATTTCTAAATAGTGAATGCCAATACAGATCCAGAAAGAAAAGGGGACCAAATCTACAAACCTGAAAAAAGTAAATATCCATGGGAACAATTTAGGTCCTAAATGGACACATCTCACCAAAGCACAATAGCCAATGAGATTTCCTAATTTTCTAAAGTTTTTTTTTTAACGCTGATCGCGGGTTAGACAATTTTAGGCAGTTGGCAAACATCTGCAGTGCAAAATCGGACATTAGTGTCTAGATTTTTTTTAAACGGATGTATGTGGAATGATGCATTCTCTGATAATATTTCGATGACAAAATACCATAAATATAAGGTGTTGAAAGGCTCTGCTTCTGGGAAAATAATGTCAAATAAAAAAATTGAAAAAAAACAATGTAGTTTATCGAATAAGCAACAGAAAAAAACTGACGTGAAGGGAACGCTTTTGGAGGGACATAATTCGTTTTTGGGCCTGGATTCATCAAAATCATTTGTATAAACCTTCACACCTATTAAAATGTCAAGTAAGATGCTGATGTAAATGACTGATGTTAACACCATAGTAGTTATTTGAAAATGAATGTGGTGTGTAAACAAATTTATATCAGTCATCTCACCGTCATCACATTCGAATGAATGCGGAAAAAAAAGACGTACCTGTGTGAGTGAGACTGTGTCTTTCCAGTTGGTAACGTTGAATAAACCTCATGTCACACATGGTACAAGCATATGGCTTCACTCCTGAATGGAACAAAAAAAAGTCATAACACAGTTCTAAATAAAGTTCATGCATCATATAAAAGATGCAAAGACATGCTATTGGGTGAATTGTTAACGGCATGCTATCAAATTGATTGCAGATGAGACATTACGCCAGAAAGAACTGGCAGACATCACAAACTACATTGAATGTTTACAAAGGAGAGCTATAAAGGAGCTACTTTAATAATGTTCAGTCTCAATGCACTGTTGTAATTTAAATAGCCAAGAGGCCAAGATTCTGCTGGTAGTTGGGAGTCAGACTACTGATGTCTGCCAAAAAATCTTATTTGTGTAATGTGCCCACTAATGGTGAAGCCATAAAGTACTCTGGGAGAACACATGCTATGGTGACATTAAAAACTCAATCACCGGGGGCATTTTTTCCAGTGGACAGATTTCCAACAAAGCCTACTTTTTTTGTGGTCTTTTGCCACTAATTGCATAATGTATTTGTATAAAACGGCTAAGAATAGGTTACTATCAGTCTGTGGCTCGTATCATTTAAAGAGGGATAAAAAGGGGTACAAAAAGCAGCATACCAGTATGAGTGAGACTGTGTCTTGCCAAATGGTAACGTTGGAAGAACCTCATGTCACACATGGTGCAAGCGTACGGCTTCACCCCTGAATGCATACAGTACCAAACTTTATTAAAGTGCTCCTGCCATGTACGGATATTAATGAATTTTACATAATTAGATCATTTTGTGACGATTACATTTTAATAATACTATCTGAGCTTAAGGGGACCATAGTCAAACAATCATGCAAAAGGTCCTCAAAGAACTGTTCAAAATCAAAGGGCCCTTTTTGTCTTGAGCTACTTTTCCACTGGGCAGCACCTACACAGCTCCCCTCAGTTTTGATCAGATATATAAGGACATTAAAAAATAAGGCCTCAGTCATACCAAAGGATGTTTGATGCTTCATGTTTCCAGTCTTACAGTAAACAAAGTTCCTCATTTTACTAGAAGTTTTAATCACAAAACATTCCACCTTCTAAAAATAAAATTTTTGGTCGGACCTACATATGCCAAATGAGGAAATTCCTATAAATTGCCCACAAATAGTGGCAATGATTCATTATTCAGGTTAGCAGTTACCAGTTCTAAATCAATCCTGAAATGGGTGGCCATCATTCCTAGACATAACTTATGTTAACAAATAATGGAGACTATTCAAGAGGACGCTAGCACTGAGAAAAAAACAGCCACTGGAGTACAGCACGTTCCTAAAATTAGCATGTACATTTACATTAGCATCATGATTGTTATATAACAAAATGACAAATCTGCAGCCCATTCTGTCTCGTCACGCCATGCTTGGTACATCAACCAACCAGCCATCATTACAAATAAATCAATAGTGATTCGATCTGTGTAGGTATCGTACAGTGGAAAGACATTTGTGTCCCAATGATCCGACAGGTAGGGTGAGGCCTATACACTAAAACACTCCAATGTGAGGCAAGGTGCAAGGGGTTGAGAATAAACTCATACCCGTATGTGTGAGAGTGTGTCTCGCCAGGTGGTATCTCTGGAAAAATCTCATGTCACACATGGTGCAAGCATATGGCTTCACCCCTGTACACAGAACAAACATGTTTTGTAAAAGAAAAACAAAACACTATGATCTCAACGGGACACACCCGATTATTATGTATCCAGACATGCCAAAGGCACAAATATAGAACACCATAGGAACAAGGGCTAAAGTTAAATACTCTTCTACATGTAGGAGTTCAACATCTTGCCATTCGGTAGAAAACATGAGAATTAATGACACCTCTGCCAATGGCAAAGTTAAAACGGATCAAGGAAGAGCAATCTCATACCAGTGTGAATGAGACTGTGTCTTGCCAAGTGGTAGCGTTGAAAAAATCTCATGTCACAAATGGAGCAAGCGTATGGCTTCACCCCTACACACAAAAAGTATGTCAGTAGAAGCTATGGACACAACAACTCTGAAGCACCAACTGTTCCCTCACATGTAGCTCTCATACATCCATGCAGTCCTCCACCAACTTGGATTTATTTATGCCTAATAATATTCCCATATTAAGACAGCCTTGTTAAAATGTGTTCCCAATTGTTTATTTAACAACGAAGTAGAGCATTCAGGGGGGAAGAGTTGACGTTTCATATATTAATCAGTGCACATGAGGCTACAATTATTTTATCTGGATATCGGAACATGTCTGGATACATTATTCTTCCCAACATCTTAACAAAAACCTCTATTCAGACAGGATACTGTTTGATTATTAAGCCAAAGCCAACATCTACCGGACAATCTAGTGTGAGTAGACGCATACCAGTATGAGTGAGAGTGTGTCTTGCCAGATGATAACGTTGGAAGAACCTCATGTCACACATGGAGCAAGCGTACGGCTTCACCCCTACATACACAAAGTAACACATTAGCTACGACGTCACTTTGGCATAAAGGGACAGTCATTTAAAGATTTTTGGGTCCAATTTAGTCTTTGGTTATTTGAAAGCACTTGTTGTATGGGATTACGACACAAAAACAGCCACAGGATGTGAGCCAAGCATGCGTGAACGAGACACACAAAGCAGCAGCAGCAGCAGCAGCAGCAAGACAGCAAAGGAACGCAGGAGACAGCAATACCACACTGGCCAGCGGAAGCAGACACTTTGCAATACGGGTTATTATGATGAATGAGCTTTTAACACTCGGGCAGGGGGGGTTGTGTTGTTTGGGGTCATTATGTGATTTTCTTTTTTTAAAGCACGCCTAAAACCTGCCTCAAATATACAAAAGCTTTCCCATTCAATTCCAGTTCTAAATTTGCGTGATTTAAAATTTGCTGAAAGCCTTATGTCAAAACGCCACAGATAATTGCAGCTCAACCACATGAGCTGGAGCTAATGAGCGTAAAAATGCGGGTGGACATCAAAGGACAAATTGGTAACAGTCAAAATCCACTAGGCTGAAGGATGCAAAACACTAAAAACCATTAGCTATGTGTTCACCTTTAACAAATATTCAAAGAAAATTTACTACAACAATTTCTCAGAACTTACAAGCCATTGAAAAATCACAATCAAACCAGAAGTACAGTAATTTTTGTCATCTTTAACAGAGTTCCTACAGCTTAAGGCAAGTTAAATTCAAGATTTTTTTTGAAACTTTTCAATGGCCTTTAAAATCAAATAGGAGACCAAGTTGATAAAAAAGCGCAATTGAAATAACACAAAACCAAAAAAAATTTCTTGCACATTATACATCGTAGGTAGTACATAATATCTGGCACAGCTTTCAGCCATGGCGAAAAATGTTTATCAGACGGCCATATCTCGTTTAATTAACACTTTCCCATGGCCCAAAGTAAACGTCTCCAAAGTTGCTAAGTGTATTGTGGGTAGACAAAAGACATGCGTCTGCTCTAAGACACCACTGAAACCACATTACTACAGTTCCATTATTGTGGCCATGTAATGTTGCCACAAAAGCATCTTTTTAAATCAAACAAATATAAATCCTATAAATATGTTCACGTTTTTAAAACTTCTAAAAAAAATGGACTTAAGACATGTTCACGTTTTTAAAACTTCTAAAAAAAATGGACTTAAGACATTTTAATGGCAATTAAGGCCTTATTTTTAAGAAGAATTATTAAAATCCTTTTTAAGACTTAAGGGATCTGCGGGAACCCTATTTAAAAACAACAGATGTTGAAGTTCAGATACAATTCTATCATTATAACTATCACAAGGTTCTTATCAAATCATTTGACTAAGATGCCAAGATGACTGTGGTGTGATGGTAAGGCCAGAAGAATCTGCCCTATATCTCAAATACGCTTGAATTAGATAAAGGAAATACCTTCAATTGATAGATGTCTTGAATTAAACACAAGCAGTCCTTTGATGTCCATGCAGTAAATATATTTTTTATTATTTAAAAAGTGTCAATTGTTAAGTCCACTATCAAAAAATCTTGCTCATACAGTTTGCAATCATAAAATCTTTAAGTATTTGATTAACATAATTGAGTGATTAGATTCAACGCACTCGGGTGTTTCAAAACGCAAACAACGCAAAATTAAACGAGTGTTGTGCGGAGACTATTGTGTTAGCTGTTAATAAACTTTGTTGGCTGGCTTCTTATTTTGCACAACACAATTATGTCAAATTGTTTTGTTTGTATTTATTAACCATTAGGGTGGTAGGGCACCATTTCCCATGGTGTGTCTTGGGCAAATAAAGCCTGGTGCCACCCAGCCCTCTCCAGGTCAACAAATGTTCCATTAGGTTGACAAATTCAGAAAGAACATCTGTACTGTTTATGGAGTTAGACGTTAAAAATAATTTACTTTATTTCATGTAAAATACAAAACATGGCTGTGATTCAGACTCCTGGTGTATAACTCATGGTTTCTGCAAAGGTGGCCTTTGTTTAATTCCAGGGCGAAGGATCCTTTTCTGAATGTCATTCCTCTTCCATTTCCTGCCTTCTACAAAGATATGTCTATTAAAGACAAAAAAGACTGAAACGCTTATTTTTTTGCGATAAATCACTATACCATCTTAAAAAAACAACAACTTTCAATGAATAACTGAGAACTTGCTATATTCAAGCATTATTGTACAAAGACAGTTGTGTTTTTGGATAATGGCTACTCAATATTTCTTGGACAAGCAGTAAAAAAAAAAAAATGAACCCATCTTGTTCTTAAAGAACACTGATGTCATTAGAAAAAACAAGTTTAAAAAGCCCTGGATGAGGGTTTGAAGTGTACTGTATATTTAGTCTTCCTACAGAAAACTAAATGAACCATTCATTAAGGCGCTTATCTGCACGAAGCAAGTATTTTTTTAATAGTGACCTCGAAACTGATGGACCATACATTCTGGCAAACTGTCTGGAGCAGGTTTAGTTGATGTTGAGAAAACAAACAAAAAAACAATGTGTTCATATGCTTGGGGGCTGAGCTGTTTTTTGCGTGGTGGCTTTGTTGGAAATTACTGTCCACAGACAAAATGAACCCTGAACATCCGTCCATTATTTCAAGTGTCTATTGAGACAGTCTGAAGGGTATATGCAGTATGGGTACGTTTTAAAAGACGCATACCCGTGTGAATGAGGCTGTGTCTCTCCAGGTGGTAACGCTGAATAAACCTCATGTCACATACAGCACAAGCATACGGCTTCTCCCCTAAACCGAAGAGCACCAGTTTTAGTTCAAGCCCCACAGAAAACACTAAAACTCTGAGGCAAAAAACTACTATACCAAAGAAGCCATTTTAAACCTTACATTTTCTGCACAGCGCCAATTACAAACCAGTTTAAATTTATTATATGCAAGGCACTGTGGTGGAAAGCATGGACCACACCTGTGTGAATGAGGATGTGTCTCTTCAGGTGGTATCCACTTCTGAATGCTCCGTAACAGTGGTCACAGATAAAGTTTTTCTGCACTTTGGAAGCTGGACCGTTTTCATCTCCACCTGTGCCCTGAGAAAGAGAGGAATGAGTAGATGTTTAGCTAAACTTCATGTGCAACAGTCGAAAACCAAGACGCTTTCATGCCTTCTCCTCACCATCTTGTTAACGAAAGGTTATACGATTTACATAAAAACATTCCGCAATCAATGGGACTTTGGGTAGTTTTTTGATTTTGTAAAGATAGAAAAAGAACTTACAATCCCTTCCAAAAGGCTGTAGTGCCGCTCCCCCTGTTGTGCACACAACTGCTGTTATTGTGCACCGCTCTGCCCTGCTCCCCTCCCCCCATGTTCCTCTCCAAATCCTCCACCCCCACCACATCTTCACTGCTCCTCCCCCCAGCCGCACAAACAAATGTGCAGACTAGGGAGAGCCCCAAGAGGGGGAGTGCACCAAGACCGTTCCTATTTTGCAATCACAGCCACTGACCTTCCCTCCCCTTCCCTCTTGTTCTCTCACTTTACAGGGCGC
Source organism: Urocampus carinirostris (assembly GCF_059441175.1). NCBI lineage: Eukaryota > Metazoa > Chordata > Actinopteri > Syngnathiformes > Syngnathidae > Urocampus > Urocampus carinirostris. The sequence continues at coordinate 28,643,997 of NC_142354.1, read as the reverse complement.
CGCTGATTTCCTGTTCTTTTTTTTCTGCTGCAGGTCCTCATTGGTCCTCATGTCCTTCTCATCCAGCAGGCGCGGAGCTTGGAATTCACCTTCCTTACGGATCAGCTAAAATAAAGAGCAGAAAATTATTAAAGAACCTTTGGAGTTTTAACGAGACTAAAAATGTAGTGAAAATACAAAACTCTTTTCTCACATTGAGAAAATTCAACAATTTAAAGCAATACAATGGTACCTCTTTATACGAGCTCCTCTAGACAAGATAATTTTGGCATACAAGTTTTATTTTCTACAAAAATCTGGCTCACTATACATAGCAAAACCCAGTTAACAAGCAGTACCAGAAGCTACCAGTTGATACCGCTTAACACTCGACTACTCACTGACAGCATCACTTTGTCCAGCTTGCGCATTGCATCTACCATAGACAAAAGAAAAATAAAATGTTGCTGTAACGTTGTTTGTAAGTTTGTTAAAAGTTAGGAAAACGTACAAGTTGACATGTTTGCAATCTTTGTCTCCCCCGCCTTACACCCCCCCTTCCACGCTGAGACATTTGTTATGGCGGCTCAGCCATAGGTGCTCATTAAAAAATTCTGTTTATTTGGTTAATATCTTATTAATGCATTTTTTATGTTTAATTACTTTTAAAATGTGTTCCAGTAATCAGAAAGGTGCGTTTTATAGCTATTTAGGTTTCACTTACATGCTTTTCTGAGGACGGGAGCATGACCAATTAGTTTTTAATTATTGAATATCAGGAAGTTTGTTCAAAACATGAGCAATTTAAGCGAGATCTCGGAATGAATTAAGCTCGTATAAAGAGGTACCACTGTATTACAAATTTGGCCTTCACAAAGTGTAGTTTTCCCGCCCAAATTTAACAGTGAATCCTAACCAAGGGTGGACAGCTCATGCCAGATGGGAGGATCATGTGACCCTGGGGAGCGCGGTCAGGTCCATCCCTCTGAGGCGGTGCATGTCCAATTGGAGCCATCATCTTTTTGGGTGGAGCTGCCATGGTGCTGGCTTGCATCAGGGCCATACTGGAGAGAACTGCTTCACAGCCGAGCAGACCGGCCTGGGATACAAAAGATAATAGTTGGGATTAACACATAGATAATATGCATCCAATGCACTGAAATGATCAATGACAACATCCTGAGTGACACAAGACTGTTCATAAGACGTGACTTGCAACCACTTTGGTGTTATAAAACACAAACCCATTTCATATGGTCGCGGACTGAGCTGCTGGGCAGGTGTGACATTGCTGTGGTTACGGTGTGTGTGAGCGCAGGGACAGGGGTGGGGACAAGGTCATCCAGAGAGCCGTCAGTCAGGATGGTCAGGCTGGTGGGGAGCCACACCCACCTCACTCATCTAGCATTCAAACTGAAGAAGAGGATGTGGATGAGATAGACAACACATGGAATTACAACATCACTTTTTTTGCTCTTTTTAGCTTAATGTGGTTGGTATCTGTGTTTTTTATATCAATGTTTGGACAACTGGAAGTTGAGCATGCACGGATCAATATTTGATCCTACGGAGGTTTATCCAGTCATATCACAGTACAATGGTCATTTTTTTTTTTGCTTCAATGATTTACCGGCAAAGTAAATGAAGTGTAACATCCATAGAAACAATCAGACTTTACAATTCGTATTGGTGTCCAATTTGATAGTACTAAATGATAAACAATACAAAAAAATATTGCTTCAAATGACAACATATATAGCATGTTGAAAAGTGATTGACGTATGAATTTAGATGGAAAACTTCATTAGAACCCCACAGTAGTGGTTTTGTTATTTTGAGTATATTGTGCGCTTATTAATGTTTAGTTGAGAAACTACCCAAATAGAGTACATAAAAGCCGCAAACATAAAAGTACTTTAATAACATACCGAAATTATATCGACTTTTAGCAACAAGCTAAAAATTACAGGTCGATTGAAAGTAATACGATATCTTGTAATTACTAGTATATATTTTAAAATCCACTCATAATTTTGCACTTTATTCGTTGAAATTCGGGTACAGATGGAATATTAAAAATGCATTGTTTTTTAACTTAAAATTCGGAAGTACGGGAGAAAGCTACAATGCTACATTAGCTCTAGTTGGCTAACATGGTTAACACTTGTTACCGAGCAACAACAACAAAAACTCGAAATTGCCAGACCAAAAAGGCATGTAGAAAATACACAATGGTTATGAAAGCGTTATTAATATGACCACATTCGTTAAGGAGAAAAGTTGCATTTATCCGACATTTTGTTGCGCTTGGCCTTCGCGCTTCAACTGAACCTGACGCAAGTAAAGCGATCGAGTAGCCATTAGCTCGCTCGGTAGCGCCCTCGCCCACTTCTATGTTAATGTATTATGTTATGATTTTATGTACATTTATAACAGAATTCATACGAAAATAGCCAATGGGGAAGGGGGATATAATAACAAGGCTCTCGTAGCGACTCTTAAAAGACAAAGCCAGAGTCGCTCGAGACGAGATGGAGCGATAACGACGTTCATAATGGCCGTCGCGGAAGCCTCCCCCTCTCGACGAAGAAGCTACCGTTAGCTAGCGGTGGCTAACGTCGAGGCTAAAACATCGTGTAAAATGTCTCCAACCCACCCTCGCCCTTACGTGGGCGTCTCGGTCAAGTGTCGCATTTTTTTAAGCGCGTAAGCATGCAAAAGGCAAGGATGGACAACAAAAGGAAGATCGTTATACCTTGCAGCGTCGGATCGGCTCAGGATTTTTCCGAGAGCGACTAGTTTACAAACACAGGAAACGCCACAGGATGTGTGGACGGACCCACTCCCCCACACGCAGGAGCAGCGAAGCTTCCCCGAACCAAGATCTCATCTTCTTCGACTCAAAGAACGTTTTGGCATTAGATTGCTATGTTGACTCGACGTTTCCAGGATAATGGCGTAGATTTTTTTTTCCTAAGTGGGAGCTGTGCTAGCGCGCTTTGCTGCGGACAGAGGCGCGACTGAAGAGACGCAGATGGGGGAGGAGGTGGAGGGGGAGGGGAGAAGCACTCAGCATAACAACACGAGCCCCCTCAACCTCGATAATGAGAACATCGGACATACAAAACAATGAATTAGCCCCTTCTTGTTGATTTTCATCTCTACATACAGTTGTCAGAGTCTATTCGTTAATTTTAAAACCCCAGCATCGACGTTTTTTCCAGGCAAGTGTGCAACACGTCTGCGCATGTGTGTAAATACACGTTTGGGGAAAAAATGGCCACCAAACAAAGACTAGCGGCCCAAAACACTGAATGAGTTTTTAATGCGTTGTTGGTGTTTTATAATCTACTAAAAACCAAAAAGATGAACAGAAATAATACTTTTTTCAAACACTTTATACATTCAAACATTATAAAGGACTCCTCTGAACCCGGCCACCACCTCTTTGACCTGCTGCTCTATGGTAGTCACTACTGGTCATTTGTTCATTTGTATTGCCCTTAATCACAAGGAGTCTTAAAGGGCTGCTCAGACCACATACTATTGCAAACGACAGACTATGATTACACCATCTGTTCTAAAACTTACATGAGGGCAAGGGAAAACTAAAAAACCGAGTCCTTTATCCCTGTAAGACCTAGCATCATACCTGTAAACTTGTGAATTTTCCCCGTATTTTAATTGTGTTCGTGTTACAACAAATTCCGCGCTGGGGTTGTTTTTTTTAAAAGACCGACCTCATCTTGACCAATTTGACTTTAATCCGGATCGTCTTAGTCACTGGTTGCAGAAAACAACATCATCGAAGATTGCTAATGAAGATGAAGTTTGCGAAACCATGTACTACTGTACTATAATAAACGACACTTAATTTGCCTAAAGTGGGGAAAGAAGTAAGAAAGATGCTTAAAGAATTGTTTGTGTTCTTTATTTGGTTTTTTAAAAACTTGTTTATACAGAATATCTTTGTTTTTATTCTGCAGTCTGTCTTGCCGGAGTAAATAGATAGGTGCCGCGTTGTGTTTGTAAGGTTTATTATCGCTTGATAAGGGGGAAAGAACAATAATTAGAGCAATTGGCTGAAATTGGCTGAACATTGTAAAATTACAACATTTTATTCCTAACAGAAAGTGGTAGAAATTATGTTTTTGTTGTTGACGTTTTTTCACATGAAAATAGTCATCGGGTGCTATTTTTCAGACTCATTAATTATTCTAGGTAGAAAATGTGTAAAGAAGCCTGGCCCACAGGTACAGAACTTTCCAAATTTGCACAATTTTGCCTGAACAACAACACTTTGTGACCTTAGACTGGATTCAACATATAATAGTCATAATAATAACACATTTTATTTAGAAGCGCCTTTCAGGACACCTAGGATCACTGTACACAGAATATTTAACATTGACAACATCCATCCATCCATTATCTTCCACTTATCCGTGGTTGGATTGCGAGGACGAAATTAAAAGCAAAAGAATAGTACATAAAAATGGAGGGAACCATCTGAATCAGTTTCTTGGACCTTCAATTCTAAATATTATAAACACATCACTCTCCTCAGGTGTAGTTCCAGCAGCTTTTAAGTCCGCCGTTATTAAACCCACACTGAAACGACCCAACCTTGATCCAGAAATCTTATGTAATTATAGACCTGTGTCAAACCTACCTTTCCTTTCTAAAGTACTTGAAAAAGTAGTGGCACAGCAGCTGAATGATTTCATATCCGAGAATAACCTTTTTGAATCTATGCAATCAGGACTCAGGGCTAACCACTCTACTGAGACAGGTCTGATCAAGGTAACAAATGATCTCCTACTGGCAATGGATTCTGGCGCTTCATCACTTTTGCTGCTGCTGGATCTTAGTGCTGCTTTTGACACAGTGCACCACAATTTCCAACTAGAACGGTTGGAAAAATGGATTGGTCTCTCAGGAACCGTCCTCTCATGGTTCAGATCCTACCTCTCAGACAGGACGCACTGTGTTAAATATGGCGAAATGACATCTGAGCCCTTTAATGTTACCTGTGGTGTTCCGCAGGGTTCAGTGCTTGGCCCCCTTCTCTTCAGCATTTACATGCTTCCATTAGGTGATATTATTCGCAAGTACAATATCAGTTTCCACTGCTACGCAGACGACACTCAACTATATCTTCCGTTGGAGGAATCTGCTACACTAAACTGTGGAAATTTGGAGGCCTGCCTCATTGAGATAAAAGAGTGGATGTCACTCAATTTCTTGCGTCTTAACTCTGAAAAGACCGAAATGTTAGTCATTGGTCCATCTAAATGCCGTGACTTATTCTCAAAAACTGCTGTGAACATTGACAAATGTCACATCACACAGAGTGACTCAGTTAAAAATTTAGGTATCATATTTGACCCTGATCTATCCTTTGAAACGCATGTAAAGAAAATTACTAGAACCGCTTTCTTCCATCTTCGTAACATTGCTAAAATTCGTTCTATACTGTCTCAGGCGGATGCGGAAATTATAATTCATGCGTTTGTTACCTCCCGTCTCGATTACTGTAATGCACTACTCTCTGGTCTCCCGAAGTCTAGAATCAAGTCTCTTCAGCTGGTACAAAATGCCGCAGCGAGGCTTTTAACTAGGACAAAAAAGTCCGATCACATCACACCGATTTTGGCTAACCTGCATTTGCTCCCAGTTAGCCTTAGATGTGATTTCAAGGTTCTCTTAGTATTATACAAAATCATACATGAACTTGCTCCCTCTTATCTTTCAGATCTGATTTCCCGGTCCGAAGCCTACGTTCTGAGAGTGCCGGTCTTCTGGTGATCCCAAGAGCAAAGAAGTGTTCTGCTGGTTTGAGAGTGTTCTCCATCCGGGCACCGGTGCTGTGGAATGCTCTTCCCCCTGAGATCCGATCTGCAACCTCAGTGGAAATGCTTAAATCTAAGCTTAAAACTCACTTCTACTCTATAGCATACGAATAACCTACTCTTCTCGTCGGCTCCAGAGCAGTGGGAATGTATAATAATATTCAGAAAAATAGTCTGTGTAATATAGTGTAATAATCTGTGAAGCCCTTTGAGACTCTTCATGATTTATGGCTATACAAATAAAAATGACTTGACTTGAGTTTAGGAAGATGGGCAGGGGGGCAGAGGTCAGGAGGAGTTTAGGAAGATGGGCAGGGGGGCAGAGGTCAGGAGGTAAGATCATATACATCGGTACATAATCATAATGATGTTTTGATAAAACGTAACTTTTCCACACAGATTTTATTTTCATTTAAAAGGCCTCCAAAAACACAATTTTAGTGGTTAAAATGTTTATTTTATCTTTTTTTTTAATATCCAGCTCTCACAGGGTTAAAGGACCATGTATATTATTTGATCACTAGATGTCGCTGCATTGTGTACTAGATGTCGCTGCATTGTGTAGCACATCCAAAAATCAAGGCATAGAGGCACAAGGAAGAATAAAAACTACGGAAACTAAAAATGAAGCACAATTTTTCCTATCATTTTTTTGTCCAAGCTTTTCGGAAGGTGTTTTGTTTTTTTTTTGGTACCTTTAGCAGCAAGATGGCTGACGATTATGTCAGCTACCTCTAGCTTTGGTTAATTTTATTCAAAATAAATGCAAATTGTTTGTAAGTTCATGTATTCTTTGCTTATTTTTAATCAATATTGTTTGTTTTTGATGAATGAAGTTTGTTTACCACTGGGAAGCTCTGAATATTACACAATATTATCATTACAACATTATTGTCCCTCAAAACAAGGACTAACAGGCTCAGAGACAGTCTCTTGCCGAGGGCCTTCACCACTCTAAAAAAGCTGTGAAAAAATATCTTGCCTTTGTATTGGAAAATGGGTATTCATATCTTATTCATCAACTTATTTAGGAATTGGGTTGCTGCTAAATGCCATTGCACTCTTGTTCTGATGCACTTACAAATTAACCGAGTCTCCCAACACTGACTTGAAATTATGTTTGCCTGTTTATCATGACATTCTTTTTATATGATTTGATCTATTTTAAGGTTTAATTATGTGTTTATTCTGGAGTGCCGTGTATAATGTCGTTGTAAACAATGTTAACACCGTTGCGAAAGAGAAGACAATTGTAATCCAGAAAAAGTTACTTAGTTTTTTTTTTTTTTTTTTTTATCAACAGGGTTTTGTTTTACCAATGCTGTTTTGTACAGTATTGATTTGGCGACCGACAGCAAGATAAACACATACACAAAAACAAAGAAAAGAAAAAGGAAAAATTGCAAAAAAAAAACAGAAAATTGACCATGGCCAAATGCAAACCAACATATTCTATAAGTAATACAATGTGACCGTACCAATTAAAATTTACTGCTTGATTAAATGAACGGATATGCAGTTTTTATAGGCAGTTGTAAAAGGTTAAATCAGTGAATATGTTCAGATATACTGCCTATTGTAATTTAAAATTTACAATACAGCACAGAATATTTCAGATTATTTTAACACAGGTCAAGGGAACAGATAGATTGTTGATGTGTTCACTTTGTATTGCGTTGTACTAATTTTGGTCAAGTCAAGACATGTTTATTTGTATACCGCTTAATCACAAAGAATGTCAAAGGGCTGCACGGACCACAGATTATTACAAACCACAGACTATTATTACATCATCCCCTGATCTAAAACTTACATGAGGGCAAGGAAAAACTCCAACACCTCAACATGAGGAAAATGAAGAAACCTTGAGAATGAAATGGTATGCATTTATATAGCGCTTTTCAAGTCAATGAAGACTTCCCAAAGCGCTTTACAATGTGCTTCAGATTTCCCAATAGCGGCCGTGCAGCCATGTAAGGCGCTAACCTGCCTATTGGGGGCATTAGGGGTTCCGTGTCTTACCAAAGGACACTTCGACATGTAATACGGAGGAGCCGGGATTCAAACTGCGACCTCTTGATCCCTATACTACCAACAGAACCTTAAAATCCCATGGATAGTTAAAAGCCTTGCTTCAGACTGATTAGTGTACAAAACCATATGATGTTTAAGGTTTACAGCTGAGAAGTAGTTGCTAAAATTACAGAATATTATTTATTTTGGGTGTGATAATCGTCACTAAACATTGTAAGAAATGAAAATTAACAAGACTGTAGATGTTCTTGTACAATATATTGTCACGTAATTGCCCCCGAGATATGGTCGTTCAGCAACTAGTTTTACACAATAGGCAGATGTTGCATTTTTTGATTTTTTAATTCACATAAACAAGATAACAAGTCCATCCCAATTTGAATGTTAACAGTCCAAAATGAACATGCAATTTATCATCTTTTCTACGGGGTTAGAGACAAATATGAACAATACTGTTTGGTAGCAGCTTTCATTTTTTTCTGATAATTTTTCGGGGCCACATTACCCCCACCAGCACAGATTAGCTCTTCTACGCTCTTGTGACCTCCCTCCACTAGAAATAATCAGAATCTTCCACCGAGTTTTACTTAGAACATTAAAGATCATCTGGACAGGTAGACGTAACGTAACACCAAAGGTCATTGGTGCGCCAAGTCACGTGATATACCTCCTCCATTCTCGCGACACCTTTTATTCACTACACTTCAGGTTTCGCTGTCATGCAGGTTGCCAGGTTTGCCGGCTTTATTGCAGCACTATAGTTAAAGAAATCGAACAATCAAATCGACAACCTCCCATTTTTAACAGTATTGATTACTTTTGATGTAGTAATTTGGTCATTTTTATAAGTAAAGTACATGAGATGGCTTTAGAATAACGAATTATTATTTTTCAAGATAACTTTACGGAAAGCCATTAGCTGGATGTGGCAACCACGTATCAGGCTGTAGCTCGTTTCAGGTGTCGAAGTTTCGTCTAAACTCTACGGAAGTGCGTACAGGTAAGGCCGTCTCACCCCAGGTCGTATATGTATACTTTTTGAATACATTTATGTATAATTCGTTCTTACTTTATGTTTTGACCAGTTATTTGCGGCCGCAATGCGCATTTGTGTTCATAGTGTTAAGTTACCAAACCAGTCTGCCTGTCAATGCTAAACTCGCTTTCTTTCTGTCTACAAACAAAATAATAATAAATCAGCTCACCTGCTTTAATCAATACTTTGGGTGGGTGGATCCCTTAACCACTAGGGTCGTGGGGGCAACATTTCCTGTGGTGTGTCTTGGGCAAGTACAGCCTGGTGGCGCTCATCTCTATCCAAGCCAACACGTTTCCCCTCGGTATCGAACCTTTCGCGTATAAGTCGAATGGGCGAAACAGTTTCCTCTAAAATCATTACTCTTCAATCCCCAGAGCAAGTCGTACACCAGTAATTAAATGAAGGATGCACTAGAGGGCCCAGTTGAATCAGGTTTCTCCAGTTTTGTGCAATTGTTATACTTCATCGAAGCAAAGATATGATTTAAATACTTTTATTCCTCTGCGAAGTCATGTCTCCTGGCAAGCTTTTCAATAATCTGTATTATCATTTGACCCTGCTGTGCTTACTTAAATTTAGAATCAAGAATTCACTAATGCAAAATTATAAGAATTGCTGTGTTTTAAAAAAAAATCTTTATTCAAGTAAAAAAAACCTCACTGAACATCAAGGCCTTTGTCATAATTACTTCATAAACAAATGGTATGAATGCAGGCGGAGGCATGGTTTAAAGCGGTGTTTTTCAACCGGTGTGCTGTGAGACCTTTTCTAGCGTGCCACAGAAAATAGCCCAGTTCTAATCTTTGACAAAAAAAGCATGCCATTGTTCAGTATTCTTGTTTTCTTCCAGTGATGAGTCGAACTTCAAACGCCATTCATATCACAGGGTGGAAGCAGTGTTTTATATACTCATTATCTACTCATAAAGTTGTACATTATGTTTAAAAGCTTATTTTGTTCGATGAAGCCATTCATGATTGGACTGAGAAGTAAACATTTTGCACATAATTTAGCTGATTTTATTTAATACAAAATAATAATGTTAATTGTTTTTCTTATGTTACTAAAAATAAAAGTAAGCATTAAAATCAGAATTGTTCAGCTGTTGGATCATTTTTGCTCACTTCACTCTTAATCAGGTTAAAATATAGTAAAGTTCCAAATTACAGCAACATTATTCACCATAAAAATGACCTGTATTACCTCTTGAGCCATGGTGACCACTAATAATAAGAAAAACCTGCGACTGTCAATTTAGGCACCATGATAATTCATGCTGGTGCCGGGTAATTGATTTTAAAACTTTTTCAACAGACAGTGTGCTTCAAGATTGTTTAATGAATATAAAGTGTGCCTTGGCTCATAAAAGGTTGCAAAACACTGGTTTAAAGAACTAAAAATGTCAACACTGAGAGACCTAATCCGTTATTTCAATTTATTTAGCAGAAACAAACAATAAAGAGAACTCTGAAAACTTGTTTTTCTCCAGTGGAGTCTATATCCATTTGATTATGTCATTGTTAATTCAGTAACACTGGCTTTGTTGTACTGTCTGACGCCCAAATGACTTCATAATATTGTCACACAGCTTCCCTGTAATCACACACCTAATTCCGACAGAATCACATTTACAGGTGTGGGGATGGAAAATAATGCTATAAAATTGAAGCATGTTCATTCACCCTCTCAGAACTGCAGGCAACATAATAAATGGTTGTCCAAAGTCCACTCAATATGTTGTCACTGCAGTGAATTATATAAGCGGGGCTGAGCACAGGATCCAGACATTGAGACAATCAGTGCTTGGTTGTGGATATTGCGCAGTGCACTCATAAAAGCAATCAAATGCTAGTGCCCGATTTGCTTTGTTTACTTAGAATTTAACATCAGTGGTAAAATGCCACCACTCCCCATTGTGCAATTGTAAGGCCAGTGGAAACGTAAAGGTCAAACACAATCCGTGCACTTCAGTCCCTGATTCCAATTCTGTTCATATTTGGAGAAACAAAAATATAAATAACACTTGTTTAATCATTTTATCTAAAGGTGACATTTTCCCTTAAAATAGCATTAAATACATTTTCCAGTCTTCTCATTTTGTGTTCATGATGATAAATGGCCACAAGAGGCTATATCTGACTAGTATGGTCAAGTCAAGTCAAATTTATTTATATAGCCCTTAATCACAAAAATGTCTCAAAGGATTGCACAGGAGTATGGGCCTCTGCTTTGAAGAGGCTAGGACTAGCCCAGTAGCTGTATTTGTTGTTGGTAATCACCTTTCCTCACTAAAAACTAATTGAAAGGAGGAGGAGGAATAATCCGGTCCTTTTTTATTGTCCCCTTTATTTTTCTTTGTTCATTTACTTAAACTCCAAGGGAAGGGAGGAATCTGTAATTTCTGATGCTGTGGCATGCATTCAAATTTGTTATACTTAAACATTTCAGTACGATTTAGTTTTAATTATAACACAAACTGATTCTATTAAAATGACTCCTGTTAGTGTTTTCATGAGAATCTGCTTGTTTACGGCTGTTGATTGTTATTGTTCGATCACAGTTGAGTGGCAGGAACTCCGACAGAGCGGACATTTTGGCACAATGCTTTCCCGTTGCTGTAAAACATATAAAGACTGGATACTCTATAGGGTCTGTTAACATGACCAAGTTTGATCATCACAAAAGAACCGAATCAGGATCTTATACAGATCCGAGGATCGGATCGTTACTACCATCATTGGAACAACATTTTATTTCTATTTTCTTTTTTTTGTCTTTTTTGTTAAAATGTTTTATTACGGTTAAACAAATAGTTGTGGACTGCTGTGCTGAAATATTACAAATGTAATTGATGTTATCAAATAACAGTAACAATAACAGAAATCTTGAATAGTTTTAATGTCTTTAGTGCTCGCTAAAAACACTGCAATAAATGTCTTCGTGTTAGCAAATGTTATACTTTTAAAATGAGAACATTAAAAAAAAAACCCTCATGAAATCAAACTTACTCACTTTTTGACCTGTGACAAACATTGACATGCAGAATTGGCTTTTTGGCTGCATTATATCAATTGCATTCTACTGAGCATGCAGAGTCTACCAACATGGAGAATCACAGTTCACGGATGCCTTAATTGCATAGGTCGTTGGGGCACCAAATAGGACGCAGCTCTGGACAGGCTTCTCCACTGTTTGTTGGCCTGTTCTTGGGTTGTGGCAAAGTTGGCAAAAGTACATTCGTAAATGTTGTTGGCCCAGTTAGTTTTTGGTCTTTCTCTCCTCCTGCCTCCTTGGACTGTGACCTGGAGAATTATCTTGGTCAGTCCTGATGATCTTGTGGCGTGACCATACCACTGAAGTTTCTGTCAGCGCAGTTGACAACAGTTCTTCGTAGGGTCCAATGTTCCCTCTGATGGTGTTGGGCACAGTTTCGTTTGTCACATGGACTAAATAGCTGATGCCTGTAGCATCCTATCTCTAAGGTCTGGATTTTTTTCCAGTTTTGCTGTGAGTGTCCATATTTCCCAAGCGTAGAGAAGGATTGAAGTAACTAGCGCTCGCAAGAGTCTGATCTTTGATTTCACTGCAATGATCTTGCCCCTCAGATGGTCTGAACTGGTTTCTGGCCCATATTGTACTTTAGCATGGTGCCCCATAAAGCGGTATGCCATACTCTGTCAAATCCCTTCTTGAACAAAAACGTGATATTTTTCTCTGGTGTTTTTGATTAAAAATCTGTTCTGTGGTGTTCCTTCCTGCCGTTTTTTTGGCTAGGATGTTTTCAGCCTGTGGTTTCAGTCTTTTCAGTAGGACCTTTAGCATAACTTTACTTGCATGGCTCATGAGACTAATGGTTCTATAGTTGGATTATAGTTGGTTTCCTTTCTTTGGTAGCATAATTACTAGCAATTTAGTCCATTTAAGCAGTTGTCTGTTTTTTTCTTATTGTCTTGCATCAAATTTAACAATAACCACAGTAAAGGCAGGGAAAAATCTTCATAGTAAAATTATGTTTTACCACATTTCAGAGGTTTATTTACATTGTTCTGTAATGTATGATAGCTTCTTGCTTCTTCAGTACTGTCTTTGTGGTCTGTCTGTCTTTTTCTTTCAGAAATGGGTTGACTCATAATAATCCAAGGGAATTTTGGCGCAATATAAAATGTTATTTCATTTGCCAGCACTCATTTGATATTTTTTTTAAATGGGAATGTGTCTTAGCAATTGCAGTCTTTCCCATTGCTCTTAAATCAAGTCTCTAAATCACCGTGGACCACTGAAGTGGGATTCATTCCCAGACTTTTGGAAGTTCCACTCGGCTGAACACAGAAAAAAAGGTAATAGATGGTTACCGTCTGTCTGCCTCTGTTACAATGTAGCTTGGTCAGAATAAAGTTAAATACCAAATGTGTGTTTTGCGCCATGTGGTTGCGAGCCGCCAGTGAGTTATATCCACAAAGCGGAGCGTGCGCAGGCCTTCCCGAAATAACTCTTCCCTAGCCCATTTTCAGTTTTCATACTGCCATTAACTAGGAACGGGAGTGCAAGTTTGAACGTGTCAACCAGGAATTTGTATCAAGTAATCTTTGTTGTGTTTATTTTTATTAGATTTTCTTTCTTTCCTTTTTTTTTAAAAACTCTAAGCAAAGGATGAGGTATTCAAGCGTGCTCATTGCTGACTTCAGTGATGTGTTTCATGTCTAGGGATTTCAGTAGCCTGCAAAGATGGACGGCGCTCCGTTCAGTCGAAAGTCATGGATGACGCAGTCTTTGCGAGTTACTGCAAAGGAGATGTCCCTTGTGAGCGGGCGAGGAAAAAACAACGCCATTGCTGAGCGCTTCTCCAAGTGAGTCACCTAAAGAATTTTGGGGCGCATATCATGTATTTTGTTTTCCTGCCTCTTATTTCCTATGAAAATCCTTCATGTTAACTACCTCAAAGGACTTTTGAGTATACATACATGTGGATTGCAAACTTTAAAATGTTACTTTAAAATGTTTTTTTTCTGCACTATGAATGTTTTACCAATGCTCAGAACAGTACAGAGAACCCAAGCCTTACAAACTGTTTCTGCAGTTAGCAGTTTTTATCTTGCCTTCAGATTAGAGCTTTTTGGGACCAAGACTCCACAGTTCAAACAGTTTTTTTTAAGGATTGGTAGGGTAATGCACAATCTTGCCATGAAAGTTGTAACAATGCATGAGACCAGAGTAAATAAACTACAATCTCCTCAAATTACATTTAGGTTAATTCTTCCTATAATTTATGGCAATTTATGCCAAGAAGAAGTAATCTTTGCCTTGTGACTGTTTTCAGATATCAGAAAGCTGCAGAGGAGACGAATAAGAAAAAAGGAGTAAGTAATTGTTATGAATACCTCTTGTTTGTATAAATGCGTACTACCATTTCAAAAGTTTGTTACTTAAAAATGCCCTTGTTTTTGAAGGAAAAGCACTGTTCTCTTCTTTGAAGATTACATTAAAATAATCAGAAATACATCCCATACATTGTTAACATGCCAAATGACTAATTTAGCTTCAAATGTCTGGGTTTTAATGCAATATTTTCATAGGTGTGTAGATGCCCATTCCCAGAAACTAGCACTCCAGTGTTCTAACAGGACATTATGTTTGCTAATTGCGTTAGAAGGCTCGCCGGTAATTAGAAAACCCCTTTGCAATGGTGTTATCACTGCTGAAAACAGTTTAGCTTGTTAGAGAAGCTATAAAACTGACCTCCCTTTGAAGTTAGTCAAGTATCTGCAGCATCACATATGTGGGTGTGTCTTAACTTTCACAATGGCCAGAAAAAGAAAACATTCGTGTGAAACTCTGAAGTCTGTTCTGGTACTAAGAAATTAAGGCAATTCCCTTCAAGAAATTACCATGAAACTGAAGATCACCCGCAACGGTATCTACTGGTCCTTTCAGAGAACAGTACAAACTGAATATGGCAAAGAAAAAGCCATATCTCAGAATGGCCAACAAAAGGAATATACTAATATGGGAAAAATAATACAAACATTGAACAACTTATTTGACAAAAAAAAGAAGTGACTTTTTATAGAAAACACAAAATTGTCTGGGTGACCCCAAATTTTTGAACGGTAGTGTACATTGTCCTATTCCATTTTCCTCATCTTTGATTATAATTTTTGCACTTAAAACTGAAGTGAACCCAAATAGTGGATCCCTTTTTTTTGCATTCTGATTATTTTTGAATTAGTTGGAAACTGATTAAAGCATAAAATTGTCCTGGGAAACCACTTTACGATATGCTGTAAACTGAAGATTACATCACATTTTCTTACGCCTCAGATGATAACCAATCATGGTTTTGCTTTAGAGGACAAGTAAATCCTGATTGGTTTGGACCTAAGTACTGGGCAACATAAATGTCATTAAAAAAGTCAATAATAACAGGGTATTTGATCTTTACTCATAAATTCAAAAAACAATACTCTTCAAAATGCAATGTTTAGTGGTGGGCCCTCAAAACTTATTATTAGAAAATGCTTTGGGTGTGGCAGGTAAGTCAGTTGTTGTCTGCAGATGACACAGTGCTTGTGGCTGATTCTGAGGAAACATTGAGAAGGTTGGTAACGGAGTTTGGAAGAGTATGTGATAGGCGTAAGTTATGTGTCAATGTTGGGAAGAGTAAGGTGATGAAGTGTTCACGTGATGGAGTGGGCATGACGTTAGAAATCAGGTTGCATGGACAGGTGCTGGAAGAAGTTGAAAGCTTTAGGTACTTGGGTTGTGATGTGGCTGCAGTTGGTGGAATGGAGTGTGAGGTATTGCACAGAGTGAACCAAGGAAGCAAGGTTTTGGGTGCTCTGAGGAGAGTGATGAACAACAAGGGTATGAGTATGGATGTTAAGAGGGGACTGTATGAGAGTGTGATTGTGCCGACTGTGTTGTATGGTGCAGAGACTTGGAGCCTGAACGCAGATTTAAGAAGGAAGTTGAATGTTTTTGAGATAAAGTGTTTGAGGACTATTTTAGGAGTGTCAAGATTGGATAGACTGAAAAATGAAATTGTGAGAGACAGAACTGGAGTAGTCGTGGAACTGAGCAAGCGTGTTGATAAGAGAGTACTCGGTTGGTTTGGACACATGGAGAGGATGGATGAGGAGCAAATGTTGAAGAGGATCTACAGAGCAGAAGTCAATAGAAGGAGACCAAGAGGAAGGCCGCGATTGACGTGGATGGATGGTGTTATGAGTGCACTGCAGGAAAGAGGTCTAAATATAATGGAAGCTAGAGCTCTTGTTGGTGATAGAAAGGAGTGGGGAGGTGTTGTGAAAGGATAGTGGGATTGTGGACGCGTTTTTAAGGATGGGCTGGGCACCCGTATGATGCGGCAGGGGTAAACCAGTGAAAGCTGTCGGGCCCTGCTGTTGAACAAAAGAGTGTGTAGTGTCACCCTGACCCGAGTGACATGGCCGCTTTCTGGTGTCCCATTTCATCTGGAGGGACGAAAGCATGACCAACTTGGGTGCCGAGGTGCCTAACTTGTTTGGGTGTTTGGGCAATTGGGTTGGCCATGGTCCAAAAATGTTTGTGTTTTTTTTGCTATTTATTTCCCTTTTATTTTCTTTGTTATTGTATGTGTGTGTCTTGCTGTCGGTCACCCCTCTTGAGGGATAGGACCAAGGTAGATAGATAGCTTTGGGTTTATTTCCGCTTTAACGCTACCCCTTGAGCATCTTAGACAGCAAATCGTATTTACAAAACAACGCCACAGTTCCCTTTGCGGTGTAGACAGTTTTTTGAGCAGTGAAAAAAAAAAAAACCTTGTTCTCACACTGCTCATACTGAAGTAACCAACAAGTCCAACGGTGAAGGAACTGTGTGATTTCTTAGGAATGTTTTAGAAGTGATCATTTTACTTCATTTAAAGTGTCAACACATGAACATTAAGACAAAGTAAATCTTCTATTATGTCCATTACTGTAAAAATTAAAAGTTAGATCAAGTATCTTAGTATTATATTGAATAATAACGTGTGTCTTGTTATGAAATTTTAACCTCCCTTATCTTGTGGTGGCTTCAAAATGAGCACTTTGAAATTACCAAATAGACTTAAGAACAGAGATCTCAAACTAGCAGCCCAGGGTGGGATGATCAGTTTCACCTCCTGTCTTAATATGAAAGTTTTAAGGGACATGTGCTTTCTAGTGGTAAAAAAATATTCATTTAAAATAATAGTGTTGATTTTAAAAAAGAAAAAGTAAAAATACATGATTATATATCTTACTCAAAGGTTGAAAAATTTGAATATATTTTAGATAAGCTGAGGCTCACCAATAGGGAGCTGACATAATTGTTGGCCATCTTGCTACTGTAAACATTCTCAAAAATTTTTATTCTTGTCTTTCTTTTTGGGGGGAAGTTTTTCTTTTTAATTTAAATCATACATTGATTTATTTTTACATTAATTCTTATTGTTTTTTTAGTTTTAGTTCTTATTTTGTTTAGCAATGTATTTTATTTTTTCCCTGTATTCTTTTTACTTTTATTTCTTGATTTCCTTTTTTCCCTCGGTCAATTTGAGTCTCTATAGTTTTTCTTCTTCTTTTGTAACACTCGTTTCCGGTTGTGCTACACATAAAGCGACATCTAATGGTCAAATAATACACATTAACAGTGTCTGAAATAACGTCTGCCTGTAAGCCCGGGGGCGTGCATCTTTTACGTCAGGCGTACAACTAACAAAACGTCTCCGCCCGGGTTGCCGACAACTTATTATTTATTTTTTTTCAAATCAAACATTTGCTTTATTCCGATTTCGAAATCTTCGTTCGGTTTGAAATTTTGGAATTTCGGTTTGATTGCAAATTTGCATACTCTGCAGCCAATCAGAAGCCTGCATCGAATAACTTCGCGCTTCCAGGCTTTCCCGAGCGTTATAGGGTCGTGCATTTGCATTTCATTTTCCAAAGTAGACGCACAGAAAACACAAGAAAAATGGATAAGTGGTTAGGAATCAAGCCAAAACCTCAGCCCCAGAAGAAGCTAACAAAATTGATGACGCTACAAAACGTAAACGTACATTAAAAGCATCATGGAAAGAGGAGTTCACGTGGCTTGCAGCAGACGACGCAACTCAAACATTGCATGAATGAAGATAAGTAAATACAGGTACATACTGATGGCAGATGGAAAACAGCTATGTAATATATATGCAATGAATGTTATAAGTAGATTTATAATAAACTTAATTTTAAAGTGTTCTGTTATATATTTTGATAATCAATCCTTAGTATTTTGCAACAATGGGTTTTTTTGCAATTAGTCGTCTTATTGTGTTTCAAGTTGTGAAAAATGGGGCAGGCAACTTTATGGCTGGGCAGGCAACTTTTCAGAGTTGTCTGCCCTGGTGTTCGCTAACTTTTTGTCATGAGTTTCAGAAACTGACACTAACCCTTTGATGTTAGTGCATCCCATGCGAATTACACATCCACTTATTATTGATTCATTGTTTTATTTTCATATACATTCCTGACGTTTTTTCCATTTTTCACCCTTATTTCTTGGAATCCTTTTATCAGAACTTTTCACGTGGAAAACACAACTTGGCCCTAACTCAATCAAACCCTAACCCGGCAGGCCCCAAGTCAATTGAGTTTGAGACCCCCTTGTAATTCTACTATTCAGCCGTCTTAAATTTTCTGTTTATTCATAAAAAAACGACCTTGTGCTTTCAAATTTCCCCTGTACCGTATCTTCGTCATCAATTAATAACCAAACAAAGCCAAAGTTTATAAAAAGGAAGGAAAAATGATGAGAGACACAAGTCTTGGCAAGATGTGTTATCCTGGCTGACCTTTCATTGGCCGCTAGTAGCAAATGGGCAAGCTATCCATCTCTTAATCCGCCCTCAGTCAGTGTAATCTGCTCACATTGGTCTCTACAGTTGCGACGGCAATTTAGCAGCTTTGTCTGAATGAAAAACAAACTAGGCATGTCTGGAGGAGGATGATTATTTTTACTAAGATGACTGAGCAGCCAGTATCGCGAAAAAAATCAAGGTAAAATTAAGGCATTGAGTTATGTAAAGTTTTGTTTATTCAAAACTCGAACCTGTTGAGGTATTTTGTTGAAATTTTAAAATAGATTTATTTTATTTAGTGAAATGTTTATTTTGTCTGACATACAGAGTTCAGGGTTACATACAGAGTTAAACAAATTGAAAATGACGTGGTGGTGTAGTCGAGGGTAATTTAAATGAGCAGCGTAAAAATACCATCTGGTGTGTGTGTGTGTGTGTGTGTGTGTGTGTGAGACCCTCTGCATTAAATTGAAGGAATAAAGTCGCAATTTTTTGCAGAGTGGAAGTAAAACGGTGAAGTCTACCCATCAAACTTGATGCATGTTGTTGTGTTAAATGTTTTCAGAATGTTTGTCTGCTATTAAAATATACATAAAAGAACAAAAACAAAACGGCAGACCAGTAAAATTTAGGAGTCAAGTCATGTTTATTTGTATAGCTCTTAATCACAAAGAGTCTCAAAGAGCTGCACAGACCAGACTATTGCAAACTACAAACTAGAATTACACCATCCCCTGATCTAAAACCTACATGAGGGCAAGGAGACTCAAAAACCTCAACATAAGGAAAATGAAGAAACCTTGAGAAGCTGTTCACTATAACGGTTGTTTTTTTATATATTTTATTAGTTTACAATTAAATTGCATTAAAATAATTGACTGGGTACGATTTATTATGACACTCCTTTAGCACATCAACAATTTGTGGAATGGATTTTGGAAACTCTATTTGTCTTGCTTGCTTTTGTTGTTATTATTAATATTTTATTATTTTTTTAGAATTGTTTATATTGTCCGAATATGCGTAACCTATTGCAGTACAACAATAACAACAAAAAGAATAACCTAAGTATGGCACATATTCAAACAGATCATGGTTCATAAAGCCCCAATGTGTAATATTTGACTACTAGATGGCACTGTGTTGTCTGGTACGAGCAAGGGCCAGTAAATCGGGGCATAGCATGGTGGCATGATGTCAAACAAACATGGGACCGACTTAAGTGGGTTTAGTTTGAACAATTTTATTGACACTTTTAACAGCAAATAAACAATGTGAGGTTTGAACAATTTTTCTCGACACTTTTAACAGCAATTAAACATATTCACAATTTCATTATATCATTTTCTAACTATATGAGGTTTGAACAATTTTTGTCAACATTTTTAACAGCAATTAAACACATTCACAATTTAATTATATCATATTCTAACAATATGAGGTATTCGCTTACTATTGTCTCCTGCACAGGTCTCTCATGTATTGCATTTGGCCTTTTTTACAAGTGACAACAAAGCTCTTGACTCGAATCAGCCAACTTATTAACATGACATCCCTTATGCATGTTGGCAAGCATCATAGAGCTAAAGGTAAAGTCACAAAGGAGGAAGAGGCATCAAAGGAAAATAAGCAAATACTACAAGTAGTGCTAGGTAGTGTTTTGCATATGCTACACCGTAGCACATGCAGTAGCCACAATGAAGACGTTTAATAAATGGAGAAAATTTGGCTCGTCCAGCACGACCTCGACCACTCCTGGGTCTTCTTTTAAAGTCGGCGTTAAGTCGAGAAGAAGCGTGTTAAGGGATGCCGCCAAGAAGCCCTCCGCAGCATTTAAAGAGCTACGAGGATTGTTGGCAAGTATTGTTTACAGATTATTAATGAACACGAGCACTTCTGTAGAATGTACTCTAATAGAAAACTGTCTACATCAAGGAAGGCGCGAGTTATGTCTGCCTTTCTGCCATGTTGTTTTAGCTTTTAGTAGTACGGCACCAGGCCACAGGGTGGCGCCTATTTATTTTAGTGCACAGTTGGGATACTTTCTTTGCTAGCTATGGATTTTGAGGGTGTCACTTGTCATGGCCGCTATGTTTCAGCAAAAATTTTTCTTTTTTTTTTTTTTTAGAATTAGAATTGTCTTTGTTGTCATTGATTAAATATTAGTGTACATAGTTCACAACAGATCTAGAGAAGGCACTCTTGTATGAACATTTGATAAAATACTATGGAAGATAAATGAATAGGGAAAAAAAGATGAGCAATATTGACAGAAAAACTTTGAGAATTGTTCCAAACACTTTTGGCTCACACGTAACTATTAGTCATTGCTGACTAATGTAACTATAAGTCATCACACAAACAATTCTCGGCAATCTGTTGGGGTATTGAAATGAGAGTTGTGAAACGTTTTTCCATTGGAAGGTCTATTAAGGAGAAACTTTAAAAACAATTACAGTAAAATGATGTACATAGCTATAAATGCCAGTGAACAAGTTAATGTTCAATATAACCTGAGAAACCAACACAATTTCAGTTTTTCCCTTTTTTCTTTTTCTTTTTTTTTTTTTTTTGCAACTTGCGTTTGGTTAAGTATGGAACCATATGTGAAAAAGTGGTACCGTTTAGCTCAATGAAGGACTCAAAATCTCCGGCCAGCAATTAGGTTGAAATACAGTAGATGTCTGTTTCCTCTGGCTGTGTGCAGGATGAATAGTGACCAGGCAATCAATCTATTTTCCTTTTTTTTCTTGATAATAAAATAACAGCAGAACTTCCCCCTTTTATCTCAACTCCTACTATGCTGTTCTCTCACTCCCTTTCTGCGATACTTTAACAAGTACACAGGAAATTAATCCTAAGAACTAAAACAAGCTTTTTTCATAGTAATATTTTGTATTAGTATTTTGCAGGACAGGCCTTGTCACTTTGAAACTGCGAACTATCAAACTAAATAATTTCCACTTGGTATCCACGAAAACATCGCCACCCGGAAATCACCCCTCGATTTTGAGTTCATGCCAGTGAGTGAAAGCAGGGCCACGCCTTCCTATTTAGGTCGTCTCCTTATTCTTCTCTGTTTATGGCAGCAGTAATTGCACATAAACGCTTTAATCGACCTCCATGTTTGGAATTTATGGGGGGGAAAAATGACAGATGCTTTAAAGCAGAGTCATCTATGTGGTGCCCGTGGGCACTAGGTAGCCCCTAAGAACACCCGAGTAGCGGACATGTTCTGAAAATTTAGCCTCAGTAATGTGTCATTGTCATTTTCTAGGGAATTTTATTCCTAACTGACATGTTTTAGTGGTTGACTGCACCTATTTTAACCCTATTTCTACCGATTACTACCTGGTAATAACATATTAATAACATAGTAATAACATAATAACTTGTTTTAGAAATGCATATGAAACTGGTAGCCTTTTGCGCTAATCAGTAATAAAAAGGTAACACTCAACTTCAAAAAGGTTGGTGACCTCTACTTTGAAGCAGTCTTGATTTGTGAATTGTTGTAGAACACTGGTAAAGGATTTTTTTTTTTTTTTTTTAAACTGACCGTGTCAAAGGACCATTAAGCTAGCCATTAAGTTAATGTTGTGTCACCAAATATATTATCTAAGGGTGTTGAACTAATTTGGCTTGAGGACCACATAGTAGAAAGAACGTTCCCACGGGGGCTGGACTCCTCATTTAATGGTTAAATAGTCGTCTTTAGCTGGAGGGCTGGGGTCTTTTTGAGGCTCACAATTTAATTATGATTCAGGGTTGTAAAATTAGATTACAAAACGATTATTAAGGGATTTAATCTCTTCTGGTGTTTATCAACTGCATTTATATAAAAAAAAGTAAAACAACAATTGGTTTAATTTCAACTCCTGTTTTTTTCATGCAAACTCAAATGACAAAAGTAGCATACATACACTGGTTTAAACGATTGATTAAATGGTTATGTTTTAATGAGTTGTATTTTTTTGTAAAAATGTTTACCTGAATATGGGGACTTTGCTGTTAGATTTCAAATGTACTATAAAGAGGATATAAAGCTTCTTTAAACCCCTGCAAAGTCACCCAAGTGTTGTTATTGTTAATTTTGTATTTTTCCTTTTGCCCTAAATAGTGTTTCCGTGACTTTTGGCATGGGTTTCCTCAATGTTTTCTGGTTGATTAATGGTAGTCAGCAAAGCCTGGCCTTGCTGACATCCAGTCGACATTTCATGAAAACGCAAGTCATGTTTGAGCTCATTTTTGTAATCTAAGGGATGTTTTTGTCAATAGACTTTGTATCTATTGCGGCCTTCAGATCGAAAACAATGAGCTAATTGAGACCCTGAAATGTAGAGATCCAGTTTAATGTAGAGTTGAACTAAAAAGCATTCTCTCCAAGTAAACAAAGAGTTAACTTCCCTCGCATGTATCATTTCCTGCCCGACTTCGCTGGGCTTTCAAACTCTTTTCTGGTGTCGGGAGGGGTTGACCCAAGTCAACGGTAGGAGCTTATTTAGTCTCGCGGCCGGCATCTGGCGCACTTCCACCTCCAGGACCGAGCACAGAACCCCGTGTCGCACCTTTCTGCCTCTTCTCACCACAGGTTGAGTTGAATTTGTTCTTGCTGGCATTTGGGGATTGTGAGAGTGAAAGTTTGCTTCCAGATTTTTATTATTTTTATTTTTTTATTGGGGTGAATACTCTTTTTACTGTAATCACTTAGGGCCTTTCATATTTATTAATGCTTTTTTTAAAAAAAACAATTGCCTACAATAATTGGCTTTATTTCAGTGTGTAGATATTCGTAGCCTGCCTACGACATACAACTGAGATTTCTGGGCGTGATTGACGCCCATGCACAGATCCTCTTTTCAACGTGTCATTCCTCTTTTGCAAAATCAGGACGTTTTCGAAGGTCGCACAGCAGCCGCCAGCCTGCCTCCCGTTTTCTCCCGTCGGCCAGGCCGCATGGTTGTAATTGTCATGATCGGGGAACAGAGGCTTCTTTCAGTTAGTGAAGGTGAAGTTTTCACAATGGAATGCAGCATGCGTGCACGGCCCTGTCGAGATATGTCTCGGGCCATTCGTTTTGCCTCGAGGAGGATCTGCCAAAAAGAGTCAGTGAGTTTTTTTTTAAACAGCTGCTCTGTAAATAGTCAGCGAGGAGATTGTGGCATTTCCTTTATTGTTTTTCCCTGCAATGTCAACAAGCAAGAGTGTGCTTAAAGCAGTGGTCCCCAGACTATGGCTCGCGAAAGGTAAATGGCCTGCCTCCACATTTGGTCCGGCCCCCTGAATAATACCAGAGAGGTATTTTGGCACACATTTATTTATTTTTCCACCCACAAAAGATGTCAAAGTTTGGGTGCATGTTTTTGGTTAGTAATGGGATTCAATCCCAAGTCGCCTTGGTGCAGGATCCGAAAAGGCTTTGGGTTTTATCTGATAACCAAATATCTTTAGTCACGGTACCAGAGACGAATGTTAATTTCGTTGTACATATCACATGTTGTAATGACAATAAATGTGCCACTTATTACAGTGGTTTTAAACTGGTCTGATTTTGGAGACCCACCATCACACCCTAATTACAAGCTTCAACCAATAAAAAATGTAAATCTCAAGTTTAATAAATAAGATAGAGATGAAGACAGAGATAGAACAAATTCCCATTTGGGAAAAAAAAGACGAGCAAAACCAAAATGAGTTAATAATAATATTCCCCTCAATGCTCAATTATCATTTTTAATTAAATCTGAAGCCCTTCACTTCAGTGACTTTGTCTTTAAGATGATAAATTCGTATCTCATCTACTCTATCTGCGTTTGGTAATGCTCAACATGTGTTAACTTTATAAGTCTTTTTCTGTGGTGTGAAATGGCAGGTGTCAACGCACATTTGCAGGGAACTATCGCCAACTACTGTTAAGGAATCAAATGACAGTTTTTTAATTATTTGCATGTTGACCTACTGAAAACGAGCCCATGACGAACTTTTGCAACCCGACACACCAGTTGAGGAACTATGCTTAGAATAGAATCCAATTTATTGTCATTTTATCACGTGAAAGGCACAACGAAATTAACATCACTGGTACCGTGACTTAAAATATGGTGATAATGAAATAAAATCAACTGCCTTTTCACATTTCATCTATTCCACTGGAGGTCCAGTGCTCCGACAACTAAGCTATTTATTTGACTTTTGTTTTGTGAAGATTACAGAGAGGGTTATTTGGTTACTATCTATTTCCTAGCCACCTCGCACTAGGGGGATATGGCTGTGGTATATATAATCTATTTCCTGACTTTTGTGAAGTATCCAGAAGGGTTATTTGATTATGGCTATCTCGGAAAAAAAGTAGTTTGTAAATTCAGGCATTCCTAAAATTGTTACACTTGTCCTGTTGCAAGCTGACGGTGTCCCCTCATTAGAGGAGGGAAGCCTTTTGAGACCCCTGTCTTAAACTTAATGTTTGGCGCGTTACTAAAAAAAAAAAAACGCTACTGTTACTAGTTACTTCATTTAAAAGAAATTTACGTGAGCTTTCCCCCTGGATTACTGACACTCAAAAGTAGCACGCTACTCTCAGAGTAACTAGTTACGAATTACTGTATATACTTGTGTTGAAGCCGACCACCTAAAACTGCTATAATAATTGCTTAAAATAGCCACATAATAGAAGAAATTTTGAAAAAACTTGTACATCAACTTGAAGCTGTGAAACCTTGATTTTTCATGTGTTCTTTAGAGCTTTTAAACGAATACTTAGCCGTGACACGCCATATCCATTTTGTCTATGGCTTCAAACCAGTCAGATTTTCTCCTGTACTGTCCAAGAGGTTTTCTTTTTCCCAGGCATCGATTACTGCAAAAATAATTTTACAGGTAAAAAAGCCAGAATTCAGAACACGTTTACTGTAAATTCTGTGCTTACATATGTCCCATTGATTTACCAATTTTTTTTTTCTTCCTGTATAAGCCATGCCCCCTCCCTCACACTCTGCATACTATTAGCTACTGGTGATACACAACCAAACCTGTGCCTTTAAGCTGACCCTTTGATTTCAGTATTTGATTGTATAGTTGTAAATGCAGCTTGGATGTGAGTAAATCAGTAGGGAGACATTTTTCAACTCTGGGCTTGAGACAGGGCCACCATAGCTATATTGAGTTGTAGTTTGTAGTGCCATAAATACATGCCAACTCCATTTGGACAACGTGATTTGCAGTGTGATGGTGCAGTTCATGAACCTGTCCTTATTAAGGGGGAACAGGTACTGATTAGATGGTGTTGCATTTTGTGAACTGTTTATTATGTAGCAGAGTAACGCACCATGCTGTTATGAAATTTGACTTCCACGCAAGCACGGGGAGAACATGCAAACTCCGCACAAGAAGGCTGTTAGCCGGTTTTGAACCCACAACCTCAGAACTGTGCTGCAGACGTGCTAATCACTCAGCTGCCGTGCTGCCCTAACATTTTTCTTGTGAATTTGTATTCATAACATGTTACGATACTCTTTATCGTTAAAAGTAATTGTGTTCCAGGAATGGGAACGTGTTATTGCTTAAAGATAGTTGCTTTTGGCCCTCGACTACTATTTCTCTGCCTTGTCTTTCAGGGTTTTGACAGCGCCTCGTCGTCTTCCCAACGCACGAGTAACCTGAGTGCTCTGAAGAAGCGCTGGGAGCAAGGGGAAAACAGCAACCAACAGGACAGGACCCCCTTCATCTCGGCGCCCATTAACAGCCAGAGCACCTTTCCTCTCCTGACCAGAGCGGTTTCTCTCGAGCAAGCCAATTCTCCCAAGGACTCGGTGGCCTGGCGGCCTCCGGGGAACGAACCGCCTTGCGCCCCGGTCACCAAAACCACGGTTGCCGTCGAAGTCGCCACACACTCTTGCAAGGCGGAACCCGTCCTTACGCTACCAAGCGTCACTGATCCTGTTCTCACACCCCCGGCCTCTCCAAGAGCAGAAAAAGAGAGCAAGATGGACAAACATGCAGCCAGGGAAAGAGGAATGCCCGAAAAGCAGGAACAACAAGTCCCGTCCAGTCCCCGTCACACCTATGAAAAGCCGAGCGTGCCGCTGACCAATCTAAAGATGAAGTTTGAAAACGCCAATGACTCTTCAGTGAAGGTGACAATCTGATTTGTTGACTTTTTTAATTGCAGATTAAAACCTTTGGTGTCCTGAAGGCGCTTCGAAATACAATTTATTATCATTACTATTATGATGATTAAAAGAGAGGGATTTTTTTTTTGTTTTTTTTAAATTGTTCACTAATTTGGCTCATTTGTAGTCATTTTTTTAACTTGTTTCTGTATTAAAATAAGAAAAAACATCCATTAAGTAATGGAAATTATTATGCTGTAACAGTAGATACATTTTTTATTTTAAAACATTTTTAAAGGTGTAATGCAACGCATGAGGTCCTTTAACTTGTTCATTTTCTCTATGTTAATAATGCCCAACTGAGTTCAAATAGCCCGTATAATTTTGTTTCCACCGCGCCTTGATCCTTGAATCGCAAAGCTGTTAGGGCCACGGAACACATTAGGTAGGAGAAATAGGGGGAGGGGGTTGGGGTTGAGAGTAACCTTATGTTCTTCCCTGCATTTTTTGTGTAGCATGAAAATGATGGAAGTAAGAAGAGGCCTATTTCAAGTGAGGCCTATTTCAAGTGAAGTCCAAACGCCAACCCAAAGCTACAAGAAAGATGAAAAAAGAAGAATTTATTCGTGCGTGTCTGAAAAATGCACACACTTGCAAGCGCATTATGAACTAGCTGATGAAGGCCGCAATCTTAACTTTAAGCCAAGAGATAGTGCTAGACAGTGAAAAGTTCTGTAAAGCTCTGTTCAGCTTATATTTTCTATATTATATTCTTTTACAAAAAATAGTTAAAATGTATGTATACAAGTGCTAAAAGCTCAAGGAAGAATACAAACTACTTGCAGGATGGGGAAAAATTATGTCGGCTCCCTCAAGTTAGTGTCAAGTTATGTAAATGCTTGCGTATAAGATAGTTCATGTATTTTTGTTTATTATCTAAATCAATATTGTTTTTCGAATGAACTAAGTTTCTTGTCACTAGAGGTCCTAAACATTACATACACACTGTCCCTTTTTAAAGGAATAATTTTTTTTTAAATATCTTTTAATAAAAAATGTGCCCATATCATCCTTATTTGAAAGTATCATACTCCTGATCTGGCAGGTACCTTTATATACTCCCCACAAGTGTTGGAATTAGAAAAATACATGCATACTGTATATAGCAAGTAGAGCTTATTTTAAAGGTGCTGTCTGCAAGTTGAAACTGTTACTCTCGCCTGCTATCTCCTGGCTTACAGTCGCGATCGCAGTTCATTTATCAAGGACGTGCCTTTCTTAGACGCACTCAAATAAATTCTTTTTTTTTTTATCTCTTTGGGGTTCGGTTTAGGACGGTATTTGAAACAGTCCTTTCCTAATTTCGACCATTTCCAGGCTCCATTTCCTCCAAAAGTCTTCAAAGGCATTGAATTTATTATTCTTAAAATAAGGCCCTGATTAGCATTAAAATTTCCATGTAAATCCAATTTTCAGAAGTCTTAAAAAGGTGAACACAAAACTAAGATATAGATTTGTTTTAACCAAAAAGATTTAGTAACATTTATCAATTATCTTTTCTAATAATTCAGATATAATTTTCGGCAAGATCGCGTGACCACTAGAACAGAACAATCAAAACAAGGATGTGGTTTCAGTCTGACTCGTGTCTTGGGTCAATCCACAATACATATTGCAACTTCGAACAGAGACTTTTACTTTGGACCATGGGAAAGTGTAAATTTAATGAGATGTTGCTGTCCAAAGAACATTTTTGCCATGGCTAAAAGTTTTGCCAGGTAATGTTAACAAGGCACGATGTAGTGTGCACGAAATATTTCTGTTTCAATCGTGGATATTTTTCCCAACTTGGTCTTAAATTTGGTTTTAAAAGGGATATAAAAAAGTCTTGAATTTAATTTGCCTTAAGCTGTAGGAACCCTCTATCTGAAAATCGTGTAGATGAGCATGAAATCACTCTTTTTAAGAACACCTCGACGACCTTTAACTCATTTAATGCCAGGCTTCTTCATAGGAAACTATTGTTTTACTTTATTTGATAAGAAAACCTATTTTTACAAGTGCAAAAAAAGATAATTAATATTTGAAAAAATGCTGCATTGTTCGACAGGGTCGTATAATTTTGCTCATTTTTAGTTTTTTCGTATTTTGATAGATAAAAGAAACTCACTCTGGCCCCTCAACAGAGGAGGAACGCCTTACGTGGCCCTCATAGGAAAAAGTTTGAGGACCCCTCTCTTAAACTTACTGTTGGACACGTTACTGAAAACAAGTAATTAGTTACTGTTGTTTTCCCCAAAAAAACTTGTAATAGGTGAAATCCATGAAGTAAAAACCTTCCTTTTTTAAAAACTACATCTAAATACACTTTTGTACATTTAGAATAAAAACAAACCCTTATGGTTTAAGCAATTATAAACAAATAAAAGTACTTTATAAACCCTATTATTTTACAATTAACTTCTTTACTGACTAATAATAATTAGTGGAGTGACTGTTTAGCCAATTAGAATGCAGAACACGATCCACAATGCAAATCGGTAAAGTAGCGAGACTGAAAAGTTACAGTGAGGGTTCGCTGTATTTTAAAGTTTGTTTTTGTCTTCACTTACCCCTCAACCTACTAAGAGTTCACCTTGGCCAAGCGAGGAATGTGCAAACATTCCTGACCTAGTGCTGTTTGATCATTCAGACTTCTACTATCTCGCATCGCACATTCACCCACTGCGCACTCATCGGCTCGTCCCCATGATTACGTCCGGCGCTCGAGCCAAAGCATTGTAACATTTGTCTAGACGAACGGTTGCGCGACATTTACTGTACAGTCCTGCTGAAGGACAGGAAGTCGGCTTCGCTTTGTGCAAGAGGCCTGCGAGTCTTGATAAGCTGATAACCGAAAGCGCTGATTGAATTAAGCGTTAAGGTTAAGGGTG
Source organism: Urocampus carinirostris (assembly GCF_059441175.1). Classification (NCBI taxonomy): domain Eukaryota; kingdom Metazoa; phylum Chordata; class Actinopteri; order Syngnathiformes; family Syngnathidae; genus Urocampus; species Urocampus carinirostris. The sequence continues at coordinate 28,614,217 of NC_142354.1, read as the reverse complement.
GAGGCCGACGTTCAAACATTTTTTTCGTTCTGTTTTTCCCGCCAGACTTCCAGGTCTACCTTACGAAGTGCCTCATCGGAAGACATGGAGCAAAACTCCGGTGGGTTCACATTTACACAGAACTGCTGAAAAGAATGCAGTGAAAACCTGAACTGTGTTGTCCATCAGTGTGCGACCGCGTGCTGGAGAAGACGTCGCTGAGGGAGAAGCTGGCCAAATACTCCGCTGCCGTTTCTAAACAAAGCAACCCGAAATCAGTGAGTAGGTGGTAAAGAAAAAGAAGAAACATACTTGATTTCCATATGCACAGCTTAAAGCAGGTGTCTCAAACTCATTTACTTGAGGGGTGCCGGCGTGAGGGTCCAGGTAAGGTGGGGCCACATTGGGGTTTCCACCAGATATAAACAATCTGCTATTCTCAAATATGTTTTTTCCATATAAAATAAGATCTCAAGTTAAAAAAAAAAAGTGTTTATTTTCTCATTATTGAGTAAATAACGATTGGGGACTTAAGGCTTGAAAAAACAAATTTAGTTATGTAAGAATAAAATCCAAGAATTAAACGCACTTTTACATGTTCTCTCTCTCGCTGTCTTTTTGTCTCTCCTCTTTCTCACTCTTTTCCTGCTTTTCTCTTCTCTCCCTTCTTTCTCTCGTTTTCTTTTTTCTCTTTTTCTCCCCCATCTCTATCTCTTGTCTTTTCCTCTCGCCCGTTTCTCTTTTTTTTTTATCTCTTCTCCCTCTCGTTCTCTCTCTCTGTTTGTCTCTGACTTTCTCTATATCTCTTTTTGCTCCATCTTATGGTTTCAACAGGAACCATCAGCCGGGTACACTGACTTTCAAAAACCGCGCTCCGAACACACTGAAGATGGAACTCATTTTGCCTGCTAATGTCTTTTTTTATCCTCCACACATTGTAATTGAGGTTGCATTTGCTAGTAAATTGTTCCCAGCTCTAAGCCCTGCCTAGCTAATTAGCATTAAGGTGGCACCCGTATCAAGCTCGCATGGGCCACACTAACATTAAACTTTCATATTAAGGCACTATCGTCACGTGGGATGCTAATGACCGCCAAGCTATGGTTTGAGACCCCTGGTTTAAAGGTCTTGAAATAGGTTCTTTTTTAAAAAAGGTTATCAGAGCAATCAAGGAAAGAGATACAACAAGATAGAGGTGGCACTACAGGATAAACATAAAATATAAGACGGACGGGTGAAGACGTGACTGAATGTTTTTCAATTATCCTCAAAATAGCCGTCATTTTTTTTCTTTTACAGGCTACCCCAGAGATGCTGCCCTCCAAAATAAATCTATCTGCCATTCAGAAAGTGTCACCTTTGCCTGAATGTAACGGTGAGTCATTTGTTGGATCAACAGTTAACTATTTCATTTTCTCCATTTCAGAAAAGTAAGAACATTTTCATTGCAGAGAGAAATGTGATTGTAAAAAATCATATTTGACGAAAGCCGTTCATAGTGGATAAAACCTTTTGAAAGTAGCAAGTCATCGTCTTCATGTATAACGTTGCCACTGAAATTTGTGCTAGGCTGCAAACGGCCTCCAGGCCACTCTTTGAACACTTAATACAATCTATACACAAGAAAAGAGAAACTAATGAGAAACTACTCATTAAAAAGTGTAAGTTGACTTTCAGAACGAATCCAAAATGCATCACATGAATTGGTAGTCCTTATAGATCCAAACTGTTGAACAGACATTCAAAACATAAGTGATGAGAATATTAAAGCTTCATGAGGCACCTTGAATACTTTTTAACCCTCAAGATGTTGGTCTTGGTTTATGTACTGTATGCAGTATTGGAAAATTAAATACAGTAGAACCCTGGAATATGACATCCGTTCTGAGGTGGGGGATCACAAGGTAAAATCGTTTAATGGAGGGGGATAGAAATTTAAGGGAATTATTAAATGTGTTCCAAACCACCAGTACCTGATGTACAAATATTAAAATTGGATATACAGTACTGCACATGGTAAACATAAGTAACACAATGGTTTATAGCAAGTACTTATTTTATGTAACGTGTGTGTATATGATTAAATAACATAATACTGTAAACAAATGAACATGTAAAGAAAAAATAAAACTTTTCCCTACTTTTGTTACGACGTGACAAGCCGGTACAGTGGTGCCGTGGGTGGATGCAGAAGGGGGAGGAGACGGCGGATTAATATTAAATCTGATTTGGGAGGATTTTTATGTCCTTGGAGGGCTTTGTTGCTTTAATTACCTCCTTGTTTTAATAATAGTCCCGATTGTCGATTAGTTATGGACATGCAACTTAGCGAGGATAGCATTTCATGTCCCTTCTTCGTATTTCTTAATAATCCCAAGCTTGTTTCCATGATTGTTATGTTTTTGCTTCTCCCTTAAGCATCACTGAAAGCTTTTTGGACCCATAGCAAATAAATTCAGTTAAAAAAACCAGGATTGTATAGCTGACTTGCAAAGTCTTTATCAGCCAATAGAAGATTGGCGTCGTACATTGCATTGACCAATCACAGACGGGCATTGTATAAAAGTGTGAGGCACATCATAGACTGAACACTGCAAAGTTTGAAATTTGTAATTCTTTGGGGTCAGGAAAGAATTTGATGTTGTATAGTAGAGAAAATGTTGTAAAGAGGGGTCCAAAAAACACATCATACTCCACAATTTAACGTGAACATATTGTTAGGCGGGGGACACTATCGTGGGAGTGTACTGTATATTTTTTAACAAAGAGTGTTGCTCGAAGTTTCATGAAGCTTCATTCACCCATTACTACTTTGCAGGTGGTCAAAGTCATCTGTAAATGTTACTTTTGTGCAATTTTCGACGAGTGCTAAACTTTCAGTCATGTCAATTGATATTGAAGCCGCTTTGCATTTGTGTGGGATGTTTCAGGGGACAGCAGCAGCGAGCCCCCAAAAGCATCCAGGGTGAGTCCGGCATCAGCCGTGCAGCGCCGGGGCGCTCGACAAGACGCAAACCATACACACCATCTTTGTGCATTTGTTCAGAAGTTTTGTCCTCCGGCCAAGGAGACCTGCGTTGCTTGCCAGAAGACGGTTTACCCCCTGGAGAGATTGGCGGCTCTGCAGCACGTCTACCACAAGAGCTGCTTCCGCTGTGTCCACTGCAGCACCAAGCTCAGGTCTGTCCCACCATCCTGAGCTTCAGTCCAGGCCTATAGCTATTACTTAGACGTATTTCAGATTCGATTTTGACATAGGTCATTTGATAAATAAGCTAACTGCTAATTTTCTGTTATCATAGTATTCTGTAGGTTTGGCTACATTTGGTTGTGCAAAACGTTTAAAATATGTTTATCATTACATTGATAAGCAGACGGAGCTGCTAGAATTAGCGCTTTTATTGACTTTATTTGACCACTAGATGGCACTGTATTGTCTTATGCGAATAAAACCCAGCGCCACAAAGCACAGGCGGATAAACATGGCGGCGACCTCAGGCAGGGATCCCGCTATGTCATGTCATGTTTATTTGTGTAGCCTTCAATCAAAAGTCTCAAAGGGCTGCAAAGACTACTGACTACTATTACATCATCCCCTGATCTAAAACTTACACGATGGCAAGGGAAAACGCAAAAGCCTCAGCATCGCTGAGGTTGCAGATCCAGTCTGAGGGAAGAGCATTCCACAGCACCGAATCCCGAATGGCGAACGCTCTTGAACGTGCAGATTACTTCTTGGCTTTTGCATTACTTGTAGACCAGTGTTTTCCAAGCAAAGGCTCTGAGCAGGAACATATCCAAAATAAGTACAAATTTCTTGACCCATGATGTACTATAAAAATTGACATTGGTATCATAGTTCAGGTTATTTTTGCCTAGTATTTAAATCAATGTTTCTTTCTAGTGAATGAAAGTGTTTTCTACCACTAGGAGCCCCTAAATATTACACACTGTCCCTTTTAAAGTAGCTGTATGTGTATGCAAGTATACACAGGAAGTTGGACTGGGATGTGAGAGAGCACAAAGACAATGCGCTATGAAGGATTTGTAATGTAATAAAAGGAACAGGGAGCCTGGATTGCCCAAACGAACATGGATTGATGGGGTTTATTGATGAACTTTTTATCGAGCGCTACCTGTCAAAAATTTGGAAGTGTGGACACATTCGGGCAACTAGAAGGAGGGATTGTAAATTGACTTTTCATACGTTTTTAGTTAAAAAAGTTGTTGATTTGATTCTTTAGTGGAATTGTCCTTCCTGTCTTTGTTTTCCAGCCTGGGTAACTTTGCCTCCCTGCACGGCAACGTTTACTGCAAGCCTCATTTCAGCCAGCTCTTTAAAGCCAAAGGCAACTACGACGAGGGCTTCGGACACCGGCCCCACAAGGAATTGTGGGCGCCTCGAAAGGACGAAGACGAAGGCGAAGAGGAAGTGACCAAGCGGAGGACGGAGTCGGTAGAAAGCATGTCCGATAAAGAATCGAACCCGAGCGCCGAAGCCTTGCCGGCCGTCAAAGTCACCGACCTGGCCGCCCACCTGGAAACACGTCGGACGCCGGTGGCCAGCTCGCTCGAGAAGCCGGCCGAGACCCGGAGGTTGAGGATCGCCTGGCCTCCGCCAACCGGGGATTTCGGCTCTGGCTCACGGGGCACCGCCTTGGAAGGGGGGTCCCCGGGACGAGCCTGGAGGGCCAAGTGGCCACCGGAAGACGACGCGCTGTCCTCGGCGCCTTCAACCCACAGCGCAGAGCGGGCTGAGCTCTCCAGCCTGAGGAGGAGCTCTTCACTCAGGGAGCGTAGTCGGCCCTTCACCATGGCTAACCAGGTGGGCCCCGAACCTACCGTCATCCCCCCTCGGGAGCCTCGAAGACCTCTCAAGGCCTTGCAGGAATGGAGAGCGTCCCTGGAGAAGAGCTCATCTCAAGAAAAAGTGGAAGATAAGAATGAGGAACTTCGGATGGAGAGAGAAGTTGAGGAAAGCAACCAGGAGGACGTGGAAGAGAGCTACCAGCTAGGCCAGGGGTAGGTCAACTTTTTAAATCCTGATGTATGCCATTGAAATGTCTTTATTGTCATTGATATCAACGTTGTGAGAAAATTTCATGCAACGAGATTGGACATGGCACTCCAGGGTAAACACCTAAATAAAAGAGAAAAAGATTATGGGTGTAAAAGGCAGAAAAAAATATATTTACAACATAGTGCTTAGAGACTGGTCCGAGTGTTGATAAGAGTGCAATATTCGTAACTGAGAAAGAATAGTGTATTGTCACAGGCTAATAACATTTAACAGCAACAAAATAGTCACAAGGTATATATCATCAGTTTCGTGTAATAGTATATCAGAGTATATATTTTCACAATTTCATTTCACAGCAGGACAAAAAAAGTCTGAAAATGTTTAGTTTTGTTAGCTCGTTTAGGGTGGGGATGGCCCTGGGAAAAAAAAACGTCTGTGAGCCTGTTTGTCCTTGTTTTGAGGGACCTGTAGCGCCTACCAGAGGGCAATAAGACAAAGAGGTGGTGTCCAGGGTGGGAAGTGTCTTTTATAATGTTAATGGCTCTGCCACGGTATCGCAAGCAGGCAATGTCCTCTAGACTAGTGCAGGCAATGGAGATGAGATCAGGTCTAAAAAAAAATCCAGCCCGACCCGGCCCGCGGGTAGAAAAGCCTGAACCAAGCTGAACCAGAACTTGATTGGAGGGACTGACCCGAAGCTGCGAGTGTACGATTTGGCGCCGAATGCCTTCTTCAGTGGAAGTACGCGTGGTGCTGAGGTCCAGCACCAAAGTGTTACTCAGTTACTCGAGTAAAAGTACTCCTATTTCAGAATAATAACATAAGATGTTATTTTAGAAATGAATGTCAAACTGGGAGCCTTTTTACGCTTTAGTAACAAAGTAGCGTTCAGTTTGAAAAACGTCCCTGGATAAGAGGTAAGATTAGGCCTTAAAAAAAATCCAGCCCGACCTGGCTAGCATCTATTAAAGTCCAGCCTGAGCCAGACAATTTAACTTAATTTGATTAACCGAGCCTGAAGCAAACCCGAATTTTCATATTGTATCTGGGAGGAAGAAGGGGGATTTTGCCACAAGGGCACTGACTGCCCCGAGAGAAGGACGGTATGTATGTTTACCTATATAAATGAATGTTTTGGATTTTTGTTTTTTTCATTATTTAAAACGTACTTCAATGTTTTTTCTAAAGTTATTTAAAATGTCGCCTAAATTTCACGCATGTCAATTTTTTTGTATTAGCCGTACATGTGTATGTATGTCGACTTAAATATACTTTCATTCTACAGCACTGGGGCCATCCCGGAGAACAGAAAATAGCTGATTGATGTGTTTAGTTGTTTGTGTCAGCCGATGGAAAGTCTTACATCAGATAATTCTGCAATACCTTAAGAAAATTGATAACATAAACCAATCCTATTTTTCTCGTTTGCATTCACCTGCATACGTTGTTTGTTTGTAAAGAAACCATTTCTCCAATTGGTTTTGAAACACACAGAATAAAAAAATAAACCCATTTATTTACAAAAAAAACTTGAAGAGTAATAGCAAAGTAACACCTCCCTTTTTACGGCACTAAATTTGATCATCTGCATTAAAAACCCAACCCAACACAATAAATAGGGCTACTTCAGAAGTATTTTTATTGCATGCAATTAAATATATTGATCAATAATATTAATTTTACAAAAGCATATACAGAAAAATGTAGCCAGTTATTTAATTGTTGGTGACGAGTACAATAAAAATGAAATAAAAATAGTTTTCACGGTAATATACAAAGAGAAATGGGCTAAGAAATCCAGGTGAGTCCTTAAACCGGGGTCGGCAACCTGCAGTTCTAGAGCTGTATGTGTCTCTTTGGAACTGTCCTAGTGGCTCCCTGGAGCTTTTTCGGGAATGATCAAAATGAAAGAAAATTGGGTAAGAATAGGTCTTAGGTTGTTTTTTGGTCTGTTATTAAACATTTATTTTGTGGCTCCAGGCATATTTTTTTTTTGGTCTGTTATGGCTCTTTCAACATTTTGGGCTGAGGATCCCTGCCTTAACGAAAAACTTAATATAGAAAAAATAGATAAATTCCTCATAGGTGTTTCGTTAGAAAAATGGTATTTAGCATATTACAGCTGCAGTGGATGGTTTATAGGGATGTGCGATAATCGGTGGACATTCTAATAAACAGTAGGTCATTGTTTGACAAGAAGCAACCCCTTTTTTTTTTCTTATGCTTCTCGCAGCATCGTCTCGGCGGCTGAAGAAAATCCATCGGGGGGCCGCAGTTTGCCGACCCCTGAGACGCGCGATCCAGCCGGGAACCCCGCAGCTGAGGACGGCTCCCCCAGCGTCTCACCCGACGTGTCGGGGTCCCCTTCGCCGGAACCCAAAGAGAACCGCGCCTCACGGGACGTCGGATTCTGGGAGGAGGATAAAGACCATAGCGAGGCGGAGGAGCTGACTGTGGAGGAAATCATCAAGAGGAACCGTCACTATGACGACGACGAGGAGGACTGAGAACATCTCATATTCAATTCATGATTTCTCAATTTGTGGGGTTTTAGTTTTCTCCTTTTAACTTTATTCTTGAATCTGCAGCAGAAATTGAAAAGACTGGAAACTAAATTCTCAGGTGAACACACAAAGTACAAAATGTTGCCATATTAGCCTTATTGATATTAATATGTATTTGAGACAATTTAGGAATAATCAAGATTTATCCAAACATTCTTAACACGTTTGTACTGCCACAAAAAAATGCTCCTAATATATTTTTTCCCTCCATTCCTTTTTGATTTAGTGAACACGTTCAAAGGTTTTTGGTATGTGATGTGCCACTGATTAGGCTTTTAGTTTTTTTTAATACCTTGAATAACAAGTTCCACTTCATTTCTACTGTTTTAAGTTGTTCTGGATCAATAAAATTATAAGGCAATTGTGTTTTATTTGGAGTACTGAGGAAATGTTGGCACAGCATATAAACAATCATTTAATATGTACAATTCCGTTACAAGTGGGGGTGCATTGCTTGAAATGTTCTTAATCCCCGCATTGTTCTCATTTTAAGGCAATTGTACTTTTTTTTTTTAATAGCATTTTACCTGGAAATTAAAAATCATTTGAAATGTTATGGCTTTTCCTAGAGTGGTCATAAGAAGGAAATAAACGTTTTCACAATTCCTCGTGATTATAAATAAAAATCTGAAATGTCATTTCGGATTTTTTTTTTTTTATCTGTTTCAACAACACTGTAGTGGAGAATTTTCAAATTAAAATATTTAACAGGTATGTGTCAATGTAAAGTTGGCTGTTTTTGGTTGTGTATTTCTCAGACTTCCATGCTATGAAATTAACCAGTTTTTATATTCCTAATATAAAAACAATCACACACACACATAGTCACGTTTCAAAGATCAGTCTAATTCCATTATTTGTAAATACGTTTCTCAATTTTGTTTTAATGTGAAGTTGCGCTTATGCGTGAAATCAATAAACCACGCCTACTGACCGGATGTTGTCAGTACGGCCCGGGGAACCTGGGAAGATGGCAGCTCCATTTGCGAGGGAGGTTAAAACTTCAATAAGTGTTTTTATCTGAATAATTCTGCCGACAAAGTTTGTATCTTGTATATCTCTCAGTCAACAACGCCCAACTGAGTTCAAAAAGCTCATTGCTTTTTCCCAATTTGCGCCTGTTTGCTTATAGCAAAGCTGTTCAGGGTGTAACACATTAGGTAGGAGGAATGGGGCTAAGTGAGAGCTGGAGACTGACATGCTTGTCCCCGCGTTGTTTTTGTTGGCCTGCCTCAAGTAGAGTCCAAACTTCAAGGAAGATGAAAAAAAGCAGGTCTAAGGAATGCGCATACAAGCACGTGCATCATTAACAAGCGGAGATGGCATGGATGAGAAAAAAATTACTCCGAATTCCGTACAGCTCCTTCAATAAACACCAGGAAACCAACCATTTGATATTTCCAATGTTTATTTTGCAGATTGCTTGACACAAAAGAGCCACATTAGGACCTGGCTCAGCTGATACAGGATGAAAATGTGCACCATTTGTCTGCTTTGGCAATATAAAATAGGTGAATATACATTGATATATAAAAACTATTCGCGCAGGCACTTTGGTCAGAACTGTTTACAATTTGCTGCTATGGTGCATTTAAAAAAAAAAAAAACCAGAGTAAAGCTCTAAATTTATTGAGAGCATTCACACATTCAACCTTTTATATCACAGTAGCGCCTCGGGATACGACAATCTGTTCTTAGGTGGGGCTTGCGAAGTGGAAATTGCTGTATGGCTAGGGCATAAAAATCCCCAAGACCCTAGATGAAAACATTAAAATAACAAAATGTATAGTCCGTACTAATTAGTAGTAAATGTGCATCAGATTAAGTAAAGAAATAGATGCAGAGGCAAAACATGACATTTCGTTAACCTTTGGTGTGACGTGAGCTGGTCAAGTTGAGTAGCGGGTGGATGCAGGGGCGGAGGGTTGAGACAGATTAAATAAAATTATTTTAAAATTTCCACATGCGAGAATTATCATGCCCTAAAAGTTTTTTTTTTAACTTTAATCGCCTCTTTATTTTTTATTATTAACCATGCAAAATATCACAGCTAGTCATTCATGTACCTTCTTTGCTTTTCTTGATAATCTCAAGCTTCTTTTCCATGGTTATAATGTTTTTGCTTCTCCAGTTTAGCATAACTGCAAGTCTTGGGACCCATAGCGGATACATACAGGGAAAATATAGAATAAGTAATATAGTACTGCTGCTCGCAAAGTATTTGCCACGAAGAACATGCGATTCAAAAGAGAAATACGGGCATTGTGGGAAGTAGTTTAACTGGTCTTATTTTGGCATCTTCCTGGTGACACAAACCAATAGCAGATCAGCATTTTACATATCAGTAACTGATCGCAGACAGGCATCTTATTTGTAGTTGATGTAGTGTGGTGGGAAAAATGCGGCGAAGGGTAGCTGCAAAACCATCTAATTCCCCACTGTGTAGTGAAAACCTCATAAGGAGGGGTCGCTGTATCCCGGTGGTCTACTCTATATGATATTCACGTTGGATATTGACTTTGGTGCCGGTTCAAGCAAGCCCAGATGAGGAATACGAGTGAAAACATGAAATTTAAAGCTCGTTTGAGAGGTAATGTAAAGTCGATTTCCAGCCGCACATTTATCAAGAAGAAATAAATAATCCGTTTGGATATTTAAATATACCTGAGTGCATCTGATCAAACGATGGCTTCATTGTCAACAATGCTTCAGCGATTTTGGCTCATTATTGATCCTTCCACTGGACAATACTTATTCCCTTTACAAGAAACACCTTGACTGCAACAAGAATAATGATAGGCTACTGCAGCCATAACGTTAAAGGCCAGGATGGTGTGTTCAAGGACTGAGCTATGTATGGCACATTAGTGTAAAATGGATGATTCGACTCTTAAAAAAATAGATTTTGCTTCGTCCGTCAATGTCATAAATAGTGAGACAGTTCATTGCTCTTCCCTTAATGTGCAGAGTTTCAATACAAAATGTAATATCAAGACCTCGTCATTATTATTTTTTAGTATATTTTTGGGAATGCAATGGGAAGAAATCTGATGAGATTTCTGCGATGAGTGCATTACATAACTTTCACCACCAAGTGTCAGTATTGCACCAGATAGGCGACGTCAGTCCGCACGCGCCAATAACTGTCCATTCGTGTGGCTAATGAGCCACCTCTTACTTTTTGCTTAAAGGGACACTGTGTAATACTTGACCACAAGATGTCGCAACATTTTTTAAGTCATATTCATTTGTGACGCCCTTTATCACAAGGAGTCTCAAAGGGCTGCAACGGACATTAACAACAGATTATTTTATGTGCCCAAAAACTAAAAAAAAAAAAAACAAACAAATTGCGCTGTTCGTGTGCATGTTACGTCTACAAGAGCAATAAAAAGAGAAATTTATACGATGGATTCATTTTAAAATTAAAGAAAAATATTTGCAACTTAAAAGTTTTTCTTTAAAAACGGCATTCTGGAGAGAGGCCATGGAAATCCATCTACTAGTAGTTTCGGTATGCAACCATTAGGAGGCGGTGATGCTTTAAATGACAACGCCAACTTGATATTCATATGATGGATGGGCAAACTACAGCCTGCGGGCCACATACAGCCCACCAAGCTTTTTAATCCGGCCCGCCCAAAAGATGGTAAAAATATGTCAATGCAATTGAGAGTGATAAAGTACTATCACTATTGTCCCAAATGTCCCTTCTTTTTTTTTCAGTTGTGTGGTATTTTAATTATCAAGATATTTGTCAAATGACGTCCAAAAAAACACTTTTGCATTTTGAGTTTTCTTTTTTTTTTTGCATATTATAAAATGTACTCCTTAAAGGTGGCATACTATATCACTTTTATTTCATTCTGCGTGTTTCAGAACAATTTAATGAAATTCATCGATTTATAAACAAATATAAAATGAGATACAACACGTAACATGAGTTGTCTGTATGTATATCTATTCATAAATAATTGGATAGGCTTACATTACCGTAGTTTTCCGACTAAAAGGCGCACCTAAAACCCCCAAATAGGCCAAAAATTTGAAATCTGGTGCGCCTTGTATAGATATTGGAAATACTGTGGGTACAATTGGAAATGCATAGTTACATTTAAATTCTAATGTATGCGGTAACTGTTCTGCCTTTGAGAAACCTATAGAGTTGTCCTTGCGTGTCCTCTTGTTGAATGTAAAATGAATTTTAGTGGTGAAACCATTTCATAATATTATCATTAATTTTCTATGAAATATATGATTTTAATTCAAATGTATTTATCTCTTACTGTAATTCTATTATAGTCCAGTGTGCCTTATATATGAAAAATATATCAAAAAAGACTGTTTTTGGGTGTTGCGCCTTAAAATGCGGAAAATACAGTATCTTTTATTCCCCTCATGTATCGTCATGGTATCGGTGCCGATACACGTATAATCTTTCATTTTTTTCCTTCCTGCCGATTTTTTTAACCCAAAGATTTGCCCACGCCTGATTTGTTGATTTGCTTATTTTCCAAATCAACAGTTTCTTTAATGATTTCATTTCACTGGGAGGTGTGAAACAATACACAATGTCCCTTTAAGGAAAACCACGCATTGCGTGTTTCAAACCCTAAAAAAAGCGTTTTGGATGATTTTGAATGGAGGTCTCACAAAATCTTGATGAGGCGACACGAATGTCTCGGAGTCTCTCAACCACTGAGGGGGTGCAGGTCCACTTTTACTTTCTCCCCCGTGCTCATCATCCCGATGGTTGGGTAGAATCCCCCTGATGGTAAGCACACCTCCCGGCGCCCTACCACCTTGCCGTTGCGGGTGAAGAAAACCTACCACAAGAGGGCGACAGAGCAACAATGAGCACTACAGTACAGTGGGACCTTCCTACTTATTAAAAATATCAATTAAAACAAGTTAAAAAATAATAATCATGGAAAAATATTACATTCAAATTAGAAATTACATTATCTTACAAAATTTGAAAACAAAATATTCAATTAGAATTAGTAATTGCATCATTTTACAAAATTTGAAAACACAAAGAAATGCACGTATACGCTAAGCGTCACGGCCATAAACGCAAGCTCATTGGCCAGCACTCGCTGAATACTCGACTCCTCATTGGCCCATTCACTGCAGTAGACCACGCTTACCTCGTATACAGTACAGTACTGTACGCTTCTCGCCACAGCTCGCAGTTAGTTAGCCTTTTTCTCGCGGTGAATTTTTAAGTCTAAAAGTTTTTTGAATCTCTTCGTGATGCCTCCCAAACGCTCTTTATCCCTTGGTGTATCTAGTGAACCGAAGAAAAAGCGAAAGATGTTAACGATTAACGAAAAAGTGAGTTAATTGGACAAGTTGAAAGCAGGAAATAGCTACGCGAGCGTAGCCCGACAATATGGCCTGAATGAATCCACGGTACGGTACATAAAGAAGGAAGAGAAGAACATCCGCAAAACTGCTGCAATATCTTTCACGAAAGATGCCAAAAGGGTTGTAAACACCCAGAATAAGACCATGGTGCGAATGGAAAATGCACTGGTTATTTGGTTTACGATTGTAGGGCAAAGAAAATCAGCCTGGATGCAAACCTAATCCGAGGTTAAAAGAACTTATTGTGAGAGGTAAGTTAAATTTTGTTTTATTGTTTGATTGTTTAACAAGAATCTCTCTAACTGTATTCCATATGGTGTACTGTATTGTACTGTATACAGGGGGGTGTACTGCAAAGGTTTTTTTTTTTTTTGAAGGGGCGTCGCTACTTCGCAGATTTTCACTTTTCGCGGGTGGTTTTGGTCCCCATTAACCGCGATAACCGAGGTCCCACTGTAATCCTTTGCTGTATTGTGGTATACATTTCGTGGTTTTCCTACTTAGCGCATTTTCATCGTGAATCGTGTTCTGAATTCTGATTGGCTAAACAGTCGCTACGCTCCTTTCTGCCTGTGTCTGATTGTGTGTCAATATCGTTGCGGTCCTTGCTGTACACATACGTAAAACAGCTTGACGAACCTAGATTATGTATGTGCAAATATTTTATAATTTCAAGTCTCTCCAAAAGCCATCCCGTCAACAAAACGCTCTGGACCGACAAAAGCACCAAAAGGCAGAGGAAGAAACTTTCTAATGCCAACAAAGTTGGACTTCTTGACACAATAGAAGAAGGTAAAAGCAGTTTCCCATAACATCCACATTAGAGGTAAGATCTTAGACCCGAGCCTGGGCCTGAGCCAAGCCTGGCCCGGTATTCGGGTCAGGCCTAAAATTTCAATCAAGTTCAGGTTTCGAGAAAAGCAGGGTTTCTCCCTTGTTGACTTTTTTTTTTTTAATTTTCCACCTCATGATGTGATTGTTGACTACAACTATCACTTTAAGAAAGAGTGCCATTGCTTGTCACCCCCCCTCCTCCCAAGTCCTCACAAATAAAATATGAAAATTCGAGTCTGATTCTGGCTCGGTCCCTCGAATCAGATTCATTGGCCGGCTTTAATACCCGCGGGCTCAGCTGGGTCAGGCCAGGCTGGATGTTTTAGGCCCGATCTTACCTCTTGTCCACATGATGGTGACAAAAAAAAATCATCTTAAGTAAAGTGGATAGTATTGAAATGCTCAGAATGAATCTTTATTTTGTAATATGCCCTGCAACCCAAAACTGGCAAAAATATAATGATAATATGTCGTCACAGTAATACCATAAGTTGCATAATTCACTTTTTCAACTTGTGATTTTTGCCAAACTGAGGTTCCTATAGAAAGCTGCTTTATCTGCACAGGTGCCCAAGTCAGTAACCCGATCATTTTTAATACAACTACCGTATTTTCCGCACTATAGGGCGCACCTAAAAGTCTTAATTATTTTCAAAAGCTGACCATGCGCCTTATAATACAGTGCGCCTTATATATGGCTCAACATTAAATCACAAGGTCTCGCAACTTACGCAACAGCCGCCGACTCGATTTTCCCCCGAACGTGGAGTAGTCCGCGGTATATGCTGGGATTTATATACCGGCGTTTCATTGGCTAACCAATGTGTCAATCATCATTTGAATCAATCACTATTGGCTAAAGTTATTCGGAGCCTCGGATAGGCTAGAGGGCCGAAACAAACCCTGCAATTGGCCGAAAAATATGTGTCAATCATCCGTTAAATCGATCACTATTGGCTGAAGTTATTCAGAGCCTCGGATTGGCTAGAGGGCCAAAACAAACCCTGCAATTGGCTGAAAAAGATGTGTCAATCATCCGTTAAACCGATCGCTATTGGCTGAAGTTATTCGGAGCCTTGGATTGGCTAGATGGACAAAACAAACCCTGCAATTGGCAGAGTTTAGCAATGGCGTAGCAAGCTTAGCAAGCTTGCTAAAGTACACCATAAAGAAACATGTTTTATTAGTCTGTATTTGCAAATAATTTACTCTCCTGGATTTACTTCACTCACGGTTGTGAGAAGACCATGATTGCGTATCATTATTGAACGTGAGAACTTAGGTGAGTTATGCGGCTTCATATTTTCCCGGTATCTTGTTTTAGAACGATCTTGATGTTGCTGTGATGAGTTGAGTGAATTAAACTCAATTCCAAGTGTTTATTGTCATATGCACAGTAAAGTTGCGAGCGAAAAAGAAAATAGAAACTAAGAAATGTTTGGCATTTCTTGAATCCCAAGACTTTAACCTTCCGAATGATATTTGAAATGATGCATTTGAGTGACATCGTACGGACACCGCGTCCACACGTGTCTACGACACGTATTTGCTTCTTTGCAAGCTTTGGGAATGTTAAGGGGGTAATCAGTTGGACTGAATCATCTGACTGTTTTGTCGACGTTCCCATTGTAGCGCCTTATAATCCGGTGCGCCTTATCTATGGAAGATATAGGACCAAAAACTAGTTTTTGGGGGTGCGCCCTATAACCCGGTGCACCCTATAGTGCGGAAAATACGGTAATCGATATAGTAAAAAGATTATTTTCAAAATTATAATTTGAAAGAAGTTATTTGTAAAAGAATAAAAAACAAAACCTTTAATGAAGCTGAATTATTTTATTTTTAAACCACAGGACTCTTAATTTGTTGATCCTGTAAACGAGGTTTGTTCTTTGGTTTTAATGTATAATGGAGAATTTAATATTTTAATAACAGTTTCCGCTTCATGGTTTTTGACTATAGCGGAACCATTTCGAAACACAACCCCTGCGAGAAACGAAGGATGACTAAATTGGGAAGCCCACCATTTCAGTCCCTTACCTCTTTGGGGTTTTTCTTAGCGGGGGCAAGGGCTCACCTTGACTTTCGCGCCCTCCGATTCTTCCCCTTCGTCCTCCTCGTCCTCGTCGTTGCACGCGTACAAGTCGTTCTGAACCACGCTGGGCTCCGGAAGCATTTCCAGGTCCCAGTCGTCACAGTCATCTGAAAAAGAAAAAAAAAAGAGGGTTAGGGGACGAATGTAACCGTCAGTCGGAATGTGAGGACGCTCACCTGCGCTCTCTTGGCCGAAGTCTCGCGGGAACATGATGCCGCAGCCCATGAGGTCTCCTTCGAAGCAACGCGGTCCAAAGGCGTCGCCCACACCGCTGCCTTGGAAAAGCTTCCCGTCATCTGGTTAAGAAACCCATCATTGGAGCAGTGTTTACCATACCATAGGAAGATTCTAAAGGACTGCCAGAGTTTAATTGGTCCCGCCATAGTTTCATAAAATCTTGCATTATTAAAAGGGTAAGAAGTCTTCTAAGGGCAGGAAAATCGATGCAGGTGGAAGGTCTACAATCTACAATAGTTTTTGTTCAACTCTTGCATTTTCCTCCGACCTAAGCATCCACCTGCTACTCAACTTGATTAGGTCAAATAGAATCACACTAAAGGTACATATTGTTTATTTTCCCTTTAAATGTATATTGTTTTATATGTTATTTAATCATATGAATGAATATTACACATAATTATAACTCATTATATACAATTTCACAATCTTAACCATTAATGTTCCTGTAAAATTAGCCTAAAATCTAAGACGTACCCAAAGTAATTTGAATGCTGTTCTTGAACTGCTTGGAGAATATGGACAATTCTGTTTTTTTAAGTTTTGACTCAAACTGAAATAATCACTACAAGTGCTACTAACATTGAGTAATCAGAGTTGGAACACACAGAAAAAGAAGTTTTTGATTCTTGTCTGAATTTGTTTTTGCACACATGAGTGTATAATGGGCATCTTAGCTGAAAAACAGGTGAGACAATGGCTTGAAGCCTTACCTGGTACATTGTCAAATTTGATCACAAACTGAAAAACGAAACATTGTATTTTACACATTTTTCTAATAGTATGTCTACGGGTTTACAAAAGTGGCCATTTTGAAATGACCAGTTACCAGCACTAAAAGTTCTGCAATTGTGTATTTTACTTTGGCCATTTTTTAAAATATTTTAAAAAAGTTGTAAATGTTGTACTTCTCTTTCAGAACTCAATGACTGTGCCCACTTGTGCGTAATAATGATGCGTAAAAATGAATCACAAGTGGCGTTACGCACATTTATTTTGGGGTCTTATTTGAACACACAGTGCATATCTGCGTATCGTTCTTTCCAGAATTTCATTGGATAAAGAATGTGTCAATCATTATTTGAGTCAGTTATTACCGGCTAAATATATTCGGGGCTAAAGGAGGCGATCTCCTCTTTATCAAACAAGCCCTATTATAGTATTGGCTAATAGGACTGTGGGCCGTGAAAAAAACCCTGCTATTTGCCGAGAGTGGTGTCAATCAAAAGGTCAGAGGCTAACGGCTGTATTGAAAAGAATTTTAAAAGTCAGTTTATTTTCAACCGGAAATCGTGTAGCAAAACAGGCTGTTCGCAACAAGGAACAATTCAGAATGCTTTTAGGCGGATTCTTTTTATCTGTCAGCTTCTTGGGCGTTTTGGAGTAAACATTTTACACGGTTGGATTCACAGAATGGTCCTGGATGGAATGACCCCATGTTTGCAGAATATCAACTCATCAGCTGACTTCGTAGGGGACTTATTGGTGCACTATCATGGCTTTATAGTTTTTGTGTATCATCTTTCAGACTGATTGTGATGTTACTGTGATTTATCTTGAATCCCAAGAGTTTAAGCTTCCCAATGATCTGTGACGAATTTCAGGGACTAGAGAAAGACACAAATATCTGTTTATCAACAGTTAAGTTATCAACATTAAGGAGTTAATGTTTTTTTATCTGAGGTGCAGGGTGTTTGGAATGCATTAGCTACATAGTATAGGTTTATATCTCCCGCTATATGGCAATTTCCCTTAGCGATCTTCACCTCAGAACTGATTATTGTTGCATCCTGGGGGTCTACAGCAGGGGTTGGGAACCTGTTTGACCCAGGGAGCCATAATAGCAAAATATTTAGATTTGTTTTTGGGGGGGAAAAGAGCAATACCAAATATTTTAAAACAAATTTCAACAAAACCGAAAAAACTGGCTCTCCAGACAAAATGCTATCTTTCAGTGCATTTTATTCCATTGCGTGACATTAAATGATTTGATAAAATGTATGAAATGAGAATAAATCCAGAGCCAATGTCCCATATTAACAAATACACCACTTCAAACTTGTCTCCCTTCTGTAATTACTTAAGATCGTTGGGCTCATTTTGACCTACATTATTTTCATAGATAGGAGTTTCAAAACAAGGTGCAAGCAGAGTTATTTTGTAAAAATGTTTTAGAATGCTGCAAACGAGGATAGTGATGTATTTACCTTTGGTGCACACAGCGCTGAGCAGAGAGAAGTGCGCTGTATACATAGCTCTGCGCACCCTACCGCTCACCCAATTGAATTGCTCTAGGTGCTTAGGTAGAGCTTCTGGGTGTGTCAAGTTTGTTATGTGGCTTTTCATCAAAAAGTGTCTCAACTGTGAACCAAAATTGTTTATTGAGCTTCTATATAAAATGATTCTTTAATGACGTACAGAAGAAAAGGGGTCTGGTGGTGTGACACCATGACTGTAAACTGTAGTGGGGAGTATGCTATTTGTATACTGGACCGAACAATTTCTGCTCTTGGTGCTACGTCAGCTATGTGCGCAATGGACTCGACTGCGTGCTTATCAGAAGTGGAGCGCTACAACTGAGGTTTTGCATGAGTTTAATTGTATTTCCAACCCATTTGTACTCAAGGATAAAGCCATAAGTTCCCGACACTTGGTCTATCGTATAA
Organism: Urocampus carinirostris; assembly: GCF_059441175.1. NCBI lineage: Eukaryota > Metazoa > Chordata > Actinopteri > Syngnathiformes > Syngnathidae > Urocampus > Urocampus carinirostris. The sequence continues at coordinate 28,595,452 of NC_142354.1, read as the reverse complement.
AAAAGAAAAAAAATATATTTTTTTCCTGAGTAAGATTACAACAATTACAAAAATAATCTATGTCTTTTCATGTTTCGTGCGACAATGAAAAGTCCACTATGATGATTCTGGGAAAAAATGTCATAAAACAATTAAAAATGATCACGGTTTTAAGAAAAAAATCTTGTTACATCGTCGGATTATTTGTTTTATTGTTTTTTCTGATTTGACAAAAAAAAAAATTCATAAAAAAGTCAAAGGCACAGTTGTTCACTGGCTAGTATATTTGCCTCACAGTTCTGAGGTACTAGGTTCAATTCCAGCTCCCAAAACCGGTCCGTTTTCTCTGGGGACTACCTGGTGCCTATGAGCACCACGTTGTTGAACCGTGGCCTAACACGACACCGATTTTCACAAGGTTCCTCACAACTTTTGTGTTGGGGGTAAACAATCTTGTCAAAGTGTCATATGAGCTTTAGCTTCAGCCTCTTCCCTTTGGAGCATGTTTATGTATCATATTTTTTTGTCTTGTACAGCTGTTTTTTGGTGGAAATATTATGTTATTTCCTTTAGTAACTAGTGGTTGTGCTGTGCTTGAATAAAAAGTAAAAAAGATGACAAGACTGATCCAACACTCACCAGCATGATAAGCGATGGAGCCTCTACTCCAACCTGGATGTCTGTTTTTAGGATAATCCTGTGGAGGAAAAAATGTAAACTCAGATGATTTTCTACTTACTCGATTGGGTTTGATTTTCACCAAAACAGAAACAGGACGCATCTGGTCTACATAAGAATGTAGATCAGGAGTCACCAACTTTGGGCCCTCAGACAGGTTCTGATAATACCTTACCCGTGATGGGTCATTGTGATTTTCAAGGAAACAATTGACGTGATCAGTGTCTTTAAATACATGATAAATTCTTGCAAAGTTGATGTTTGGCCTAGAATTTCCCCATAATTGATGTATGTAAATAACTCGGGCTTATTTTTTAATGGTTGACAGAACCTATTTCAACCCTAGTGTTCGTAATTAAAACCTTAGAGTTACATAATCATAACAGAGTAACAACATTGTAATAACATTATTTGTTATTTTCAAAATGATAATGCTAATTAATCAGTTACTAAAAAGTAGCACTCAGCTTTAACCCAAGCTTTAGGAAAGTTTGGGACTTCTCTTTCCCTTTATTTTACGAAATTTCCCCTATGACGGCGTTGACCTTGAAGAGGAAAAGACAGCAGAAGCCTCAAGTTGTGCATTTACCAGGGTGAGGTTATTTGAAATGTCTTGTGGACCAAATGCTTTTGACACATCAGCCCCGAATTTCCCTTGTGGAAGAACATGACTGACATACACTCTGAAGGTTGGAAAAGCTTGTTCGATTAGACTGGTAAAAAATAAGAGATTGATCCTTCTTGTCCAAGACCTGGACATTAAAGGTGATGAAGACAAAACTAGAGTGATCTGGTTTTCTTTAAAATCAAACATGGCAAAAATCTGTTGAGGAAGAAGTGAATAAAAAACAAACAGAAAAAGAAATACCTTTCTTTCGACTATGAGAGCAAAAAGAATGATTGTCACGTGGATTTTAGGGGTGTTCCAAAAACCACAGACATGAAAGGAAAAAAAGATTCCAGGAAAATCCATCAGCTGTGTTTTCCGATGTGACTCAAATGCCCACGTACACCAACTCCAGAAAATTGTTGTGAGTTCGCAATTTTAAACAACAATAAGGATATCTATCACATTACCCCATTTTCAAGTCATTCATCTGTCCATCAAGAATTCTCGTCACGTGTCATCAGAGTCGGAGCCTACTATTTTGAAGCCTAGTATTTTGTCAGTGTCCACTTAATATTCAGTCAACTATGGCCAGCAGATGGTAGTATTGTATGGATTTGAATGAGCACTCTTCGTGACATGACTACACTGAGGGGGAAAAGGAAATTACAAACAATTGAATAATTCAGAAAAATTTACATCTTCACTGCTTAACAGTTTAAGGACATTTTTTGTGTCTATACCACGCTACTACAACCCTTTTTCCACAAAAAGGCATTCCAACAAAAAAAAAAACTTTTGCAAAAAAAATGCGCTGATCAAAATTAGAGAACACTTTCAGGTGCATCCCACTAAATGGTGCTAATCTAACACATGGTTCCAAATTCCTTGTATATCCCTTTAAGACTTCTTGAGATTAAGGGCGTCACAAATAAACATGATTTGGGGGATTACCACTTGTGTTTGTTTTCCCCCTTGTGTGTATGTCGGTTTCAGATCAGGGGATGGTGTCATTGTAACCCGAGCAGTTCATTGAGACATTAAAAGCGTCACCAATAAATGGGACTTGACTAGATTTTTTTTTAGCTAGCTATAGGCTATTTTTTTTTAGCTTTGTAGCTTGCTATCATCCTACATTTTCTTGCTAATTAGCGCCCTTAGAGACCTATCTTTTTTTTTTTTAATCGCAAGCTATCAAGCTAATATTTTATCTTTTTCTGCTAGTCATCAAGCTAAATCAAGCTGAACTTTACATTACAACAATATCATCATTGATTTAATGATATTCCCGTTCCCACAAAATATTTTATATAGCTGATGTGATATTTTACTAGTTTTTATAGTTGTTGTGCTCTGTGCAGCCCTTTGAGACTTTTTGTGATATAGGGCTAAAGAAATAAATATGACTAGACTTGACTTGACTATCTGTCAACCCCAATCTAACTGACATTCTAACTGCGAGTTTTACGGACTTTGAAAAAAGGTGAGCTGTTCGAAAGTGACTGAAAGCCACCACCAGCGAACCCGGTTGTCTGGATGAAAACAAAAGGGATGACCCTATAAAATACAAACTCTTTCAAGTGGCCCAAGAAGGCTGGTCATCAACGTTTAAAAAAATGCAAGAGAGGACAGGCACTGCGGAGGATGTCAATGGGTAATTATTTGGAATTGCTCATCGGTTCAGTGCTGAACATGGTAAGATTCTGTCTCGCCATACAGTGTTGTGCCGTTTAAGAGCATTTGGACTAAAGGCCCACACTGCAGGGACCAAACCTCTCATTAGGGGACAATGCTCCATGACCCAAAGCAAAACAGGTAAAGAATTTCCTTTAAGGTGAAAACATTGAATTAATGGCAGAGTTTTGATCTCAACCCAATGGAAAAATCTGGAAAATCCTTGGGGACAAAGTTATGGTCAAGAAACAAACTACAATCACCTAACTGTGGAGGAGGCTGGTAGAAGAATGGACCAAAATCACACCATGCAATGTGAGGGACTAGTGTTATCCTGTTGCCTCAGATGGGCTCAAGTCAGGCCTGTAAACTTCTTATTGATTGCTGACTGTTGTACAATTCAGAATTTCCTATACCAAAGTCATTAATTCTCTAATTGTGATTGGTGTGTTCTCTAATTTCGATCAGTGGGTTTTCTGAAAAATAGATTTTTTTTGTCGTGAAATGCCTTAGTAATTTTGGAAAAAAAGAAAAACAGAATTGTGGTAACATGATAAAGACACAATAAAATGTAATCAAATTGTAAAACGCTGAAGATGGTATAGTTAAACATTTTTTTTTTTATAAATTATTCTCTAATTTTCATCTCCAGTGTATGAATGTATATGTAAAATGAAATGTCCTCGTGTATGTTGTAATCGATCGCACCCGAGCAGTAAAGGTAAGAGTGAGACAGTTGCAATATATTTTTTGAGGAGAGACCCAAGTTTAATGTAACTTTGCGCTTTGTGCATTAATAAAACTGCCATGAACAGACCCTCATCATGGAAAAGGTGTCAATCTAGAGGGGAGGGCTAGCAACAATATTTGGAATAATTTTACAGGTCCATTTCTGAATGGAAATTATGTAGCAAAACGTACAGATTAAGAGAAGCAACGTCCAACGAAGCAAAAATGTTTAAGTGTGTTTTGGAGTACATATATTACACGGTTGGATTCCATGGATTGTCCTTGACGTAACAAAGCCATTTTCGCAGACATCCAGAGAAGTTGGCCAGGGAACGTAATAGAGTTACACCGGCTTTATAGTTTTCGGGTATCTTGTTTCAGACTGATCGTGATGTTTCTCCGATGACTATATTTGAAATGGTCATATCTCGAATCTCAATAGTTTAAGCTTTACAATGACATGTGGCATGTCATATTTCAGTGACTGGAGACATCGTACACATACGTATTTGTTTATCAAAAGTCTGGCGGCCCTCCAGCTGGCCATCGGAACATTAAGAGGTTGTGGTACCGGGTATTATTCAAATTCTTTCTGTGTTGCGTCTTTCTTTGTAAATATCTCATATGTTTCAATGTGGCACATGCGGCTTATAGTCAGGTGCGACTTATGCAAAATGTTTTTTCCTGTACTGAGTGCTGCTTTTAATCAGGTGCACTCTATAGTCCAAATTTTATGGAACTATTTAAATCTGGGTGTGATCAGGGAGATGTGTTTTGTAGCTATTTAGGGTTAACTTAGATGGAAATTGAATGATTGGTTTTCAGTTATTTCTGATGGGTACAATTCGTTTGAGATATGAGAAACATTCCAGGGACAAATTAATCTGGTATGTAGAGGCGCAACTGTATTTTTCCAGTTGTTTAGTTCCAACACACTCTGCTGGTTAGTTCATTCGTGCTGTTGAATTTTATTCTAGCATATTTTGGCCATCAGATTAAGGGCCACATAACACGTTTAAGACCCTTCACAAACCGACTTGATTTAGAGAGTGAGTGCACGTCAGTTAGCAGAACCCAAACAATGAGAACATAGTAGAACATTTCCAGATCTTGTTGAACGTATTATTGGAATGACACAATGGACGGACGATTTGTAAACATTCAACAGGTCTTCTTTCCGTTTCCAGATCGTGAATCATTCGGCAATCATACGACACCTCACCCAGTTTTCCCTCGACGTGACTGCGCATTGCTCCTAATGAGGCGGATTAGCATCTAAGTGGAACAACCTGCTATGGAGCGGAGCGCACACGTGAAGGCACAATGAGACAATATTTATTCTGTTGTTAGCTTTTCCTCCCTCATCCATCATCACGTGAACTGGCAACGGCAAGAAGGGAGGTTTCTGCAGAATGTAGCCTGCCACCGATCGTTAATGTCTGAGAAGAGGGAGGATCTGCCAACTAGGGCTGCACCATTTTGGAGAAAAACCTAATTCCGATTTTTACAGACCAGTATTGCAATTTAAATGCAATATCTACTTTAAAAAGAAAAAGAAAGAAGAAAGAAGAATTTTTTTGTTGTGAGTAGCATAAAATTGGGACTATAGAGTGCACCGAATTATAAACTTCCACGACACAGATATTCCACTTGTCTCACTCTTTACTCTACTGCTCGCGAGCCACTGACCCCGTTATAGAAAATGCATAAATTAGTCACATCATTGCATGAGCCGCAGGGTTGGCTTGGGAAAAAATATGTGGCTTATAGTACAAATTTTATGGTACTTAATCACGGTGACAGGCTTGAACCTGAAGAAAACAGAGTCCCCTTCTGGGGAGCTTTGTTAGGTTTCTGTCGGTTCACACGTGGGTGTGTGGCATAGCGTGCTGCTTGCAAACTTTGCCTTTATTGGCAAGTGCCGATAAAACTGAGACAATTCTGGTTGGCCAAACACTCTATCAATATCATAACAAACGAGAAAAGAAACCCAAACATGGAACTATAAATATTTGAAAAAAATGCAGTGTCTTGTGATTACACAATTGGAATACGTCACATCGCAATATTGATTAGATTTCGGTTAATCGCCTACCTTGCGTGCCAAGCCAAGAGCGATGTAACATTTCTCTCCGGCGTCTGTGATTTCCAGCTCGTAGTAATGGAAGCGTGTGTTGAGTGGCCGAAGAGCTTGAGCCAAGCCCACGTCGATGATGCTCTTCCCTTTACCCGTGTACTCCAGCAGCTGAAGAAACAATTTGCTTGCATTAGAACTTCGAAATTAACAATCAGTTGTCCTAAATTAGGAGTCGTGAAAGCTATGTTTTCATGTCACTTTTATTAAAAAGTCAGTGTGAGGCCAGATGGACAATTCAATTCATTAGTAGTAGTACTAATACACTTTAACTTCAGGGTTTATACTTCAGTCATGGATGCATGAAAAATAAAAAAAGGAGCAATGATGATAAATGGTCTTCAGATCAGATAACACTAGGCTTTTGGGGGAAAATAATATTTAAAATATATTAAACGTCAAGAATGCAGATAACCTATATTTTGAACGAATAATCTCTTCTAATAGAATGGAAAATATTGAGGATTGTTTTAAGTCCCCCACCCCCATTTTTACTACATTATTTTTTTCTAGTAAAATTAAAAAGTATTTTAGATTTGCAAAATTACCTAACATGTTTTTAATTTTGCTAGAAGAAAAACTGTAGAAATAATGAAAATAATATTTATTTTTAAAATTTTTAAAGAAAAATGTTAATTAGAATGAACAACATTACCTGATTATTTTCTTATTTTACAATTTGGACCCAAAAATATATTTTCCTGTTTTACTATATTTTGGTAAAGAGAAAGATTTTGATAATGAGAAAGAAGTATTTATTTTTCTAATTGATGCTATATTTGTTTTTGTGTAGTAAAATAAGAAACACATTTAATATTATATAAGCAAGATTACCGAACAATATTTTTTTCTAGTAAAATAAGAAATTATTCAAATAAGGAAGATTACCTGATACTATTCTTACTTTACCCAAAAAAATATAGTAAATACAAGAAAAAACTTGTTTTCCCCCTAGATTTTAGTATCTTTTTTTTTCTAGTAAAATAAGATAATTATAAGGTATTTTTGCTAGAAGATGATCAATATTACGTCAAATAAGCAAAATTACCTGATATTTTTCATATTTTTCTGGGGAAAAGAATCATCTTAAGGAGAAAATTTATTATTTTTCTCATTTATTTTATACTAACTTTTTTTCGTAAAATAAGAAAACTAGTTATTCAAATAGCAAGATTACTTAATATTTCTCTTGTTTTACTAGAAAAAAAATTAAAACTATATATAAAAAAAGACAGATTAAAGAAAAAACAAGCAATAATAGCACATTTGTTTTCTTATTGTTCCATAAAAAACAAAAAAATAAAACGGGGAAAATGTTTAAAAGGAGAAATATTATGTAACGTGGCAGATGGCCCAATATTATTCGCAGTAGAAGTACAGGATTACTTTCGCTGTTTTAAGAAAAGAAAATTATCATAAAATAAATAGTAAAAAAAGAAAAAGATTGGTAATACATAAATAGCAAAAACTATTACAGCTGCGGCTGCATCGGCTCGCTACAACGGGTCAGGTGTATCGACATTTCGTTCTTACAAAGAATGACAATACAAAGGAAATTATTATTATTATTATTATATTGTTTTGTTTGAAGTTTGTATTGATGAACAAGTTGGAATTTTTTCAATTGCTTTCCATACTCCACTAAAAATACAGAAAAGTAATTTACAATCAAAAACTAATATTTAATAGGAACAACATTTTCTGTCAAGGGAAAAGAATATTTCAGTTTCCATAATAATAGCATCACTAATTTTATGACATTTTTGTGACTTGACTTTTTGTATTGCATTGTATTGAGAAAGACAACAAGTCCAACAAAATAAGAAAACTCTGAATATACAAGCAGACAAATAAGCTTTAAAACTCATAAAATCTCCTTCCCTGTATAAGCTGGAGCTAAGCCTGTTTATGATGTGTTGTTCTAAAAGATCTCCCGAGGATCATGCAAAGGAATTCTGTTCGCATGCTCATGTTTTTATATAACAAGAAATGGACGTCAATAAAATGATAGAGGACTGTTTTTTAGGGAAAACATGTTTCAGACGCTGTTGCCTGAGGGTCTTTTAGCAGCGATTCCCCTCTGCCTCCTATAATTGAGCTCAAATATAATTCACTTCAGCATCTGAGTCATCAACACTACAGTCTGGACGGCTCCGGAATGGGTGCGGATCGTAAATAGGAGGGTCGATGACTTCTTCTGGATAATAATTTGATCCTATCACTATGAGTTAAGCAAATGTTTACTTCTGTATTTGGCATTTCTTGCCTCATTGATTCAGTATGTTATGATTCACTTTGTAATTCTTAATGTGGGGATTTACATTGAAAATCCCTAGAATGTATTACAGTGGGACCCAGGGATACGGGGACTGGGCCTTACGACGTTTTCACTTAATGGTCAGGAATCAAATGTTTTTCAGCCCCTCTTTATGGTGTGTTTCCCACTATACGATATCAACAACAAATCATTTTGTATAACACTCAAACCTTCCGGTGTTAGTGCAAGTCACGCTATTCGTACGCCTCTAAGATGCTTTTCTGCTATTGGTTGACATCAATAAGATGATGTTCTGCTAATAGCTTGAGTCACAACATGATGGAAATGCTGATATGCTGTTGGCTGAACTACCTCCCACAATGCCTTTCTTTCACTTCAGAAACTTGTGCAGGCAAGAAAATGGGTCAGAGCTTAAAAAGGTGAGAAAGGTGTGGAGGAAATACCGTGTTTGTGTATAATGCACACCAAATTTTGGATTAGAGAAAAATAATAATAATTAAAAAAAAAAAAATTAAAAAAAAAACATCGGTAAATAATTTTGTTTGCCTTTTATCTTCTCAAACTAAGCATTGAAAGTCACAAACGTTGAATACATGCTTCCATGATTAGGATCATTTATTGACAACTATGAACACAATACCAAGATAAAATGTACAACGCATTTATTTCATGCCATTTTAAGCCCGATTCATCATCAAATATATCCCAGATTTTCCCTCATTTTGCTTGTTTTGTGTTTTTTTTAATACATTTTTTAGGACAACTTACTGTTTTCCCAATTCTCTAACCTCTGGTACAGTAAATAAAAATAGTGTGATAATGAGATCAAATCTAATGCGAGTTACACACAAATAAAAACAGTACTCCTGCCCACATATGAACCTACACTCACTTTAATTCAAAGGCACTACCTCAAAAACCTTATTCACTCTGGGAAACCTCACGATACCCCCCTCCCCAACTCAAAACATTTATCCATATATCTAGACAATTCATGTAGGTCACCCATTTTTAATTCATAATGATGAATTTTTCGAAAGATGAAGGAGATTTTCATCCCTGCTCATGTGCTTGAAAAAGACCTTGCAAGTCAGCGAAACAATACTGTATTTTTTTACTGAATTTATTAACCATGGGTTCCAAAGATTGCAGTAATGCTCAAGGGAGAACCAAAAACATGATAAATATGGAAACGAAGCTTGGGATTATCAAGAAATATGAAGAAGGCACACCAATCGTTACCCTTGCTAAGGATTATGGCCGTAACCAATCGCGATCTGCACTATTGTTAAAGTTAAAGAGGTAGCGTAAATTCCGGACTATAAGCCGCTACTTTTTTCCCAAATGTTCAGCCCTGCGGCTTATTCAGTGAAGCGGCCAATTTATGGAATTTTTTTAACAGCCACCAGCGGAGCTGGAGTATATAAAGTAAGATTAAGACCAGTAGAATATGTGTGCCAAGAAAGACTGCAACCTCTAAGTTTAAGCATACATTGTCTGTAACGTTAAGGTACGTTCCGGTAATGAGGAAGACGCCCTTGATGCTGATAGTTGTGAGGAGGAAGTTGAGGACGATCTACCGTGAATTTCACAACTACGGGATGCTTTTTTTAAAACAGGCGCGTTTGATACATTGCGAGCGTGATCCTAACTAGCGTGTTCGAAGGCACGGTTTGGTATGAAAGTTGTATTATTATTATTAAAGCTTTGAAAACTCTCTCGGTGTACCGTCTTTCTTTGTAAATATGTGTAACCATGTATGATATGTATTTGCAACTGTATATTTTTGTAATGTATTTATTTTAGAGATTTATTCTGTTATGTGTTCTACGGACGAATTAAAAAGAAGGGGCGGAGCAAAGGCGGGCTGATGGGAAGTAGGGTAAAGCTGAGTTACAGGTAGATCTGTCTGTTGTCGCAGCGGACAATAGTGGATATATATTTTTCCCACGCTTAACTTTGGATATATACATTTTGTTTCCTTGGATTACTTTAAAAGGGACCCGGACTTTACAAGTCTGCATCATACATTAATTACGGGTATCATTTTCCATTCATGATGCCGACTGTGATTCTAGAATTATGTACTATGCCTTGACTGTGGACTTAGATGGAATAAGAGCTTGCTCTGTCCACTCCACGCATCGGCCCGGTATTGCAGTACCTCCGGGAACGGTGCATTCGCAATGATCGCAGCAAGGCTTTAGGGCTAGGACCTTAGCTTGGCCTTTTGGCTGAGAGTAAGTGTCCTGGCTCCTAGGCTTTGTAGCGTATTATGAACTGACCGATAATGGATAATGAATAACGAAGATAGAACAATAATCCTTAAGAGGGGTTGTTCAAACCTCACACTGTTTGTTTTCTGTTATTAGTGTCAATAAATTTGTTCAAACCAAAAAAAAAAAAGTTACAATGGTGGAACTTACAGCCTGGTCTGGGTTAAACTTGTGATTGTGTCACAAGTTTTAGCGCGTGCGCACGCGGCTTGTACAGAGGCGCGGCTTGTGTAAGTACAAAAGTGGCAAATCACCTAAAAAGTGGTGGCTGCGGCTTATAATCATGTGCGCTCAATATTCCGGAATTTACGGTAAATAAAACTAAAATAATTTAAAGGTGTTACAATCCTAGAAAGTGGAAGTTTAAAAATCAGTTTCAGTTTGAATCTGACATCGCTGTCACTCCCAGCCCCTGCATCTCCACCAACTGAAGTCACATCACATCAAAGAAACAACATTTCACATGTACACTGGAGATCAAAATAAGATTTTTTTTTAACAAACAATTGGATACTTCTGAAAAAAAGATTTTTTTCCCTGTCTAACAATTTAAGGACATTTTGGTGTGTCTATACCGTACTACTACAATACTAAATACAATAAATACAACACTAATACAAATTGGATAAAGCATTTCAACAAAAACCATGTATTTTGACAAAACTGCACTGAACAAAATTAGACAACACTTTCAGGTGCTTCCCATTTAACGGTGCTAATCTAGCACAAAGTGCTAATTTCCTTTATTATCTGTCAACCCCTATTTAACTGGCATTCTAACTACTTCTTTTATTGACTTTGCAAAAGGTTAGGCCGCTCTATAGTGACTTAAACCCTTTGGCAGCCGGTTGTCCAGATGAGAACGAAAGGGAAGACTCTGTCAGCCATTGCAAGACAAGTTGATCTTTCCAAATCTGTGATTTAAAAAATGTTGAATCTTTACAAAACTACAAACTCCTTTAAGTTGCCCAAGGAGGCTGGTCATCCACGGAAATCAAATGCAAGAGAGGACAGGTCACTGCGGAAGATGTTAATGGTTAGTCGTTTCCCCTCTGCAGCGGAATTGCTCGTCGGTTCAGCGGTGAACATGGTAAGGATCTGTCTCGTCATACAGCATCTCGCCGCTTAAGAGCATTTGGACTGAAGGCCCACACTGCAGTGATCAAACTTCTTAATCGCAAAACGTTAAATAAAAAAATGAAAAGCTACACTAAGCTTTGCTGAGGAGCATGTTGGGTGGACAGAGGAGAACTGGGCCAGAGTTCACTTCAGTGATGAAAGCAAATTTAATTTAGTCGGGTCTGATTGGAAGGATTATGTTTGGCGACACATTGGGGAAAGACTAAACCCAAAGTGGGAAAAACGTAAGTGAAAGGTAGAGGAGGACGTCTAATGATTTGGGGCGTGTTTTCTGCAGCAGGAGTTGGGACTCTTGTACAGCTACATGGCTGAGTGAATGCAAATGCGTATCAGAACCTTCAACAGCACAGGGTTCCTTATTTGAGTTCATCTCCCAATCAGCCTACATTATTCATGCAAGACAATGCTCCATGTAACACAGCAAAACGGGTAAAGAATTTCTTTGAAGGGGAAAACATTATATTAATGGCATGGCCTGCCCAGAGTCCTGATCAACCCAATAGAGAACCTCTGGAAAATCCTTGGTGACAAAGTTATAGTCAAGAACTGTGAAGGAGGCTGGTAGAAGAATGAACCAAGATTACGCCAGAGCAGTGTGAGAGACGAGTGTTAACCTGTGGCCGCATAAGTCATTCAGAGCAGAGGCCTGTACACGTCATACTAATTGCTAACTGTAGTAACCATCAGATTTGTTTCCATGCCACAGTCATTGTTGATCTCTAATTTTGATGAGTGTGTTCTCTTATTTTGATCAGTGCTGGGGATGTAGATTATAAGGGAAAAGGTTTTAGAATTTATCTCACCATCACACCTTTTTTTTTCTTCACAGTACCATGTTGTCAAATATGTAGGGCCATGAATAAAATCATTTATTGAAAACGTAAACGACGAACACAATATCAATATTACATTTAGAATGTAATCATTTAATGTCCTTTAAAGTCTGATTCATCATGAGATACACTCAAGAGCTTTATTTCCCTTGTTGTGTTTTTTTTGCATTTGTTTATATCTTTGAGGACTGTTTCGTGACTAAAAATGTGTGTGATAATGAGATAAAACGCCTATTCCTGTGTAACCGATGTTTTTAGTATTCGTGTGATTACACAGTGTATTTAGGCTTTTTCCTATTATTGTTTTACTTTTGTTATTAAAACTAATGTTATTATTGGGTCGGCCCGCGAAAATATTGTCAGACAGTAGACCGGCCCATGGTAAAGAAAAGATTGAGGACCACTGCTTAAATACTTTCTGCATTTCTTCATTTAATATTTTATTCATCATTGGTGCCAGTGCTTTGGAATGCATTAACTATGCATTTTCAGCCCCTCTTTATACAACAACAAAAAATTACTTTGTATAACACTCAAACTTTCCGGTGTTCGTGGAGGTCACGCTATTCGTATGCCTCTAAGATGCTTTACTGCTATTGGTTGACATCAATTAGATGGTGTTCTGTTATTAACTTGAGTCACAACATGATAGAAATGCTCATATGCTGTTTACTGAACTACCTCCCACAATGCCTTTCTGTCTCTACAGTAGGCAAGAAGATGGGTCAGAGCTTAAAAAGGTGAGAAAGGTGAGGAGGAAATACTGTTTTTATTGGTGTATAATGGACACCCTACATTTTTGTTGAGGACAAATTTATGAGACTCAGCTGGGGCCAATTAAACCCTGGTGGCTCCCCAGAATCTTCCTATGGTATCTAAAACAACTGATTTCACTTCTCGATCCCCACTTAGGAATGGATTAATGACGTATCCCAGGGTTCTACTGCACATAACTTAGTTACCAGTTAAAATGTTCCCTAAAATCTTTGATCCCAAACTAGCAGGGCAGTCAAAACAAAATATAAGTTCCCAACTTACAGTGCCAGTCACCCGAATATCATGGAGGCGACCCCAGTCATCTTCATGGCTGTCAACTATCATCAATCCATCGTCCTCTTCCATCCTCCATTCAGCGTGCAGATCCAGCAGCACCTCCTCCCCCAGCGAATGCATCCCCACCGCGGGGTAGAGCGCCTCAGCCCCCGGCATGTCCAAGCTGCCGACCTGCACGCAAATTGACTTCGTAATCGCATTCACGAAACGGGAAGTTGGTAAAAAAAGCGGACGACTTACTTCTTTACCGTTCTTGGTAAAAAAAACTGTCAGATGTCCGCCTTCGGAGTCCAGGGAGATTCCGCAACCAATTCGGTCCCCTCTGGAGCATTTTGGACCAAACTGCTGTCCTAAAGTGTTGCCTTTGTAAAGCCTTAAAGAAATCATGTTAAATAAGACTTCTCAATCAAGTTCTGCGAGATCTATTCTTTAGACTAGGGGGTCACAAACCTTTTTGAAGCTGAAAGCTACATTTTGTTACTGATTGGTGCAAAAGGCTACCTTTGGATATACATGTCTAAAATAACAACTTATTTTGTTACTATGTATTAGCAGGTTGTAATTATTATTTCATGTCAGATAGAAATCAAATTTACAAGATAATCGCAATCACCCATCATCACCAGTGAGCTATTTTTAGAACTTGTCCGCGGGCTACTTGGGTGTTCCTAGTGGGCCTGCAGTCACCACGTTGGAGACCCCTGCTTTAGGGCCCGGTCACACAGCCGTTTGCGTCTGTATCGCGGGTAAAATTTTGCGTTTTTTTTTTTTTGCCCGTGGTTGCCCGCACTGGAAAATGCGCAAAATTGGCCAACCCGCTGTTCATCCGTGATATGCCCGCGAAACAGACGCCGGCGGCTGTTCCGCTTCCTCATCGCGTCAGTTCCACGTCCTTTCTGCGTGTGGACCACGGGTATAAAAGCTACCGAGCCGGGCTGTAGAAATCATTATTATTATTGTAATAGTTTTTCATTTTTATTTTATTATCTTGTTATGAAATGAAAAGAAATGTCAAGAAATAAAAATGGATTAAGACGAGGTCACTACGGTGACGGGGATCCATGTTCACCCCTTGACGTCTCGAGCACAACTGACGTGTGCTCGGCAAATCGCGCTGAATATACGCGGAGAAAGGCGTTTGACCGTCGCACGCGTTACACACGCTAATTCACGTGATAACGCCGCGATACAGGCGCAGGACAAACGTGCCATGACCGTGCTCCACCCGCGATTACCCGCTAAAATTCTGCGTCCTACCTGCGTGTAACCACGCCCTGGCCGCGGCCGTAGCACGTCGTTCCGCGTCTGTACCGCGTCATATCCGCGTGTGTACCACGTGTGCTGCCCGCGGTTACCCGTGGTCTAAAGTTTTGAGCAGCGCAAAACTTTTTCGCGCGGCCAACCGCGTGTGAATTTCTTGCCGCGTGTAAAGCACGGCTGTATCTCGTCTGTATCGCGATCTCAAAGCGTCCAACAGCGTCTGCTTCACGGGCAGAAATTTCTGGTCGTGATTCAGCCGCGATACAGACGCAAACGGCTGTGTGACCGGGCCCTTAGATATTGCAAAAGATAAACGGCAACACAAAAAAAGATATTCAGCCATGTAAAAAATAAATTAATAAATCAGTAAATGAAAATAAATAAAAAAATAATATAAATGTTTTTGCATAATAAAAAGATAGAAAAAAATAAATGTTCATTTATCAAAATAAATAGATCGTAAATACATAAAAATACTGATAAAACACAATTGATAATTATATTGAAATATAAAGTAAAGATTTGGAAAAAGAATCTATTTCATCAATAAAATAATTGAATTGAATAATATATGACAAAATCTCGTGTAGATAAATATTAAATAAAATAACAAATAAAATGAAAAAAAAACCTTAAAGTTGTTAAAATAAACGGTAAATAAATATAAATACAATGACTTAAAGGGACTGTGTGTATTATTTGACCAGTAAATGTCGGATAAAAATAACAATATATCAAAATAATAAAATTTTTTGGTAATGTAATGTAAAATACAAAGGTCAAACATAAATTAAATCAATAAAATAAATAAAATACGATAAAATTAGATGGAAATACAGTGGAACCTCGGTTTTCGAACGCCTCTCAGTTTGAACAAATCGGAGTCCGAACAAAAATTTCCAGAAATTCTTGCTTCGCTGTTCGCTCAAAAAATCAGAGTTCGAACGCTGGTAATGCGTGAGTGCGTACGCTAGGGTGCGATGCTGAGCGGCGTACGGGTGTAGACCACTCTTTTCGTGACCAACTGTTATCGCGTGCGGACGTGCTTCGTTTTGATTTTAATATAGGTGTACGAAGTGTTTTAGCCCCTAATTATGCCTCCGAAGAAAGTCAGTGCAAGCAGCAAAGTTGCTACAAGTGAAAAAGGAAAAGTAGTGCGTACAACTATTGCATTTAAAAAAGAAATAATAGCAAATTATGAAGGAGGTGTGCGAGTGTCTGATCTTGCCTGCGCCTTCTGCTGACCACCACAAAGGTAAGAAATCCTATTCATAATTCTTTACTTCATCCTTTTTTTTAATTCTTACACATTCATGTTGGTGTAATCTTTCGTACGGAAGATTACGATAACGCAAATGTACGATTAGCCTGGGTTAGCTTTAAGTTCACATTAAACATTCACGGTAAACATTCAGGGTGTTGGAACGGAGCCCAACACTGAGGGTGTTGGAACGGAGGCCCCTTTCCAATGAACCGCTCACCACTTGTTGTGGAGACCCAGGTGCTAAATGACTTGTAAACGACCTGATTTTTTTATTTTTACACGTTCATGTTAGCGTAATCTTTCGTACGTTTAGCCTGGGTTAGCTTTAAGTTTATGTTAAACATTCAAGGTAAACATTCAGGGGGTTGGAACGGAGCCCAACATTGAGGGTGTTGGAACGGAGCCCCCTTTTTGACCACTACATGTCGCTGAGCTGAGCAGTGCAACCAAAAACGAGCGCTAAAAAGCAAAATGAAAAGAAGAATACAAACTACAGAGACTCATAGAGACCAAAAAGCACAATTTTTCATCTCATTTAATTTGCCTAGCGTTATTTAAGTTTTTGGGTACCCGTAGCAGCAAAATGGCAGACAATTATGTGAGCTCCTTTGAGGTCAGGCTCATGTTATGTGAAATCAATTCTAATTTCTCGACCAAGTATTCTAAAAACTATATGTATGTGATAGTTCATGTATTTCTGCTTATTATTTAAATCAATCTCTTTTTCAATTAGTGGAGTTTTTAATGCCACTAGAAGGCACACACTGTCCCTTTAAATGATTTAGAAATTTTTATCTAATTAAGAAATAACAAACTAATAGTAATAAATCGAAAGGACGGACAGAGGGACAGACAGGCAAACAAATAGCAAGACAATCTTTTTTTTGTCAAGGTTGGTAAAAGTTATTATTGTTGCTGTACTGAAGACATTAGTACAAATTAGTACTCCCATCACTGTGATACTTTTTAAAGGCAGGTGTGACAGTCAAAAATTCAAAGCACACCCGTACATAAAGCATAAGAAACCAAAGGTGTGCACAAATGTGATGCAATCAATGTAATGGGTACATTTGTGAGTTACAATTAAAGTTCCTTAGACGCAACACAGATACGTTTTAAATGCAATGTCAGCTCGTTCACAACAGGCAATTCATGCAGGGCATACCTTAGAAGCACATAAATTGTCGCACGTACTTGCCATCATCTGCATGGAAAGCCACAGAATTTGGGAGCCAGCCCGGCTGATGGTCCAGCTTGTATAGCTGGGGTACTAAGCCAACCGCGATCATACCCCTCACTCCTGTATCCAGGATTGTGACCTAGAAAACAGCAAGAAAGTAATACATTAATTAACTAATTAGATAGAAAATTATCACATTTCAGACAATATTACAGATACAGTACACCTATGTACAAGTTACAAGGGTTGTTAAAAACAATTTATCAAATCATTTTTTTATCATGTATACAAATTATTTGCCTTGCTGTATGATGCGGCAGGGGTAAACCAGTAAAAGCAGTGGGGCCCTGCTGTTGAGTGTGTTTTGTCACCCTGTTGTCCGGATATTTTTCGACATCCCCCAAAAAATGTTCGTATGTACCGTTTTTTGTAACTCGAATGCTCGTAAGTAGTATGTTTGTAAAGTTATTTCGAACGACTGTATAATGATTATTTATACCAACCGACAGTGGGGGTGTTTTTCGGTTTTTGAAAAGCACGACATATTTTGCGCGTTTTAGACCGAATTATACATTTTTGGCGATCGTTTTGAAAAAACCTTGTTTTTATAGTTAATAAATCAGTAAAGAGGTTTTAAGCCAAATTTGTTAGAAAAACATTCGGAGGAATTATTACAAACAGGTTAAAAGTCATTCCAAACAAAATATGGAGTTGTTTTGTACAAAACAAAATAATATTTTTTTTTCTGAAAATTCTGCAATTTTTTGAGATACAGTGAAACCTCATTCATTAAACGACTGTGTTCAAATAAATCAGTGTTTTACCCCAAAATCAGAGTATTTTTTGCTTTGGTATTGGGACATAAAATCAAAACTCGATCATACCAGAAAGGAGTCGAACGTGGCCGAATGAGATGAGCGCACATCTTGGCTACGCTAACCCGGTAGCATCCTTTCCAGAGAGTCCAGCAACATGTGTTTAGAATTGATTATGATTTAGTGTTTTATTGCCTTTTTTGCTGATAATAATGGGTTCCAAAAAAGTTATGCATCAGGGAAGGAAAAGAGGAAAACAGTGAAAACAACGATCAAGTTTAAGAAGGAAATTACTGCAAAATCCGAGAATAGTGTACAAGTGTCTGCCATCAAACCAGATTCAGATTCAGATATACTTTATTGTCATTCTTGTACACGTGTATACGGAACGAAATGTCGATACATCTGACCAGCACAGTTTCCTTGAATGTACAGATATAAATAAAATGTTGTATTGAGTTGGAGTATTGAAGCACTAATAGTGCAAAGAGTGCAACAGGAGCAGCTAACCAGATGTGCAAAATGGGCAGTCAGGTAAACAAGTCACTATACAATAACAATAACACTGGAGTACGATAGTGCTACCACTGATCAAAGGTAGACTAAATGGTTTAAAATGGTTTTATATTTTAATCTTTATTGGCCGTTGTTTTTATTATTTACACACTTAATCTAATAATGTTCTTTAGGTACATATTTTATTAATACTTTGGTATTATGGAATGCAGAGGAACACAATTGTCAATGCAATGAATGGTAATGTGCGTGACTTGAATAGGTAATAAAGTTATGAAGTTATTTTCTATTGAGAAGTAGTTAAAATTATAAGTTACATCAGGCCCTTTGAGGACAGCCGTTACACTGTTGTGGACATCGATGAAAATGATTTTGACACCCCTGTTTTAAAGTCATTAAATCAAAACAAGATCAATTGATCAGGGTGACCGTGACAAAAGTCAACATGTTCTTATGCGAACATTTTGTTCCAGCCAAAGCCGTATTGAGACAACTCAGAGGATCAAGCTAGGAATCAGTCAGAGCTGTTGCTTTCACAAATGAAGACTGAGCAAATTACGCGATTCTTGGGACGTGGGGCAAGTTACAGCTCCGTTGTCCCATGACCTCAATGGATCCCACGTAATTGTTAAGGGAACGCATCTTTTCTTTCTTCAAAACTGTCCAACAGCCCATAAAAAATGACATCACATCTACAAGGAGGTCGTGCTGATTAGGCTCTCCAACTCCATTGACGCATATGCCGTCCTTCCTTCCTTTACTGCTACGCCTCCCACAACATGAGTCATAAGAAAGAACCACAAGCAAGTGGAAAGGTTAAAAGGTGTGGTTACGGTATCGCTTTACGGTGCAGCGGGTGTGCTCGGCAAGTTTCAACAGGGTTGTGTCTCCACCTCAGGAAGAGATGGAAACAAATGATTCTAGAAACATAGCAAGTACAATTTGTTCCTGGCTCATTTATGACAAAGTATAAAGAAATCCCTCACCTTTCAGTCACGCTGCTTCATGGATTTTTCATCATACAATGCGTTCAGTATTCTGATTGACTAAACATTCCCTAAAAGAGTAGTAATTGGAAAAAAATACTGTATTTTTGGACTATAAGGTGCACCTAAAAATCCCACATTGGTCAGAAGTTTGAAATTGTGCCTTATCCAGTGTGCCAAATAATCCGATGCACCTTATAGACCAAAAATACAGTGGGTAAAACTGGAAATGCATAATCATAGTCAAATGATACTGCATACGGTAACTGTTTTGCCTTTGAGAAACTTCTAGAGTGGTCTTTGAGTACCCTCTTGTGGTTAACATGTTGATTGTGGCTAACAAAAGAAGCACAGAATTTAAGACAGTAGCTCAGACGACATCTTTCAAACGTTCATTACAAATCCTCTTCTTTTGCTTTGGACAATAATTATCAGTAAGAATGAAATGTATTGTGATGACTTGAATGATTGAAGATTTTTGTTCATGGTAATGTTTTGTACAAAATTACGTACTCTCGTTTGAATTAAAGTTAGCATGTTTTCGCTTGAACTCTAGAATGCAAGCTAATCAAACTTTTTTTGTACTTTGTTTTTAGTTTTGAGGCGACCTTAGAGGAGTTATGGTTGAGGCCATTGTCCGAATGAACAGCAACTAAAGAAAAGGAGTATTGTAATTTGGGACGTCATTTACTAGCTGTTGAGCTAGCGAAAACGGGGGATAGTTCAGAGTGCGGAAAGCAGAGTAACCAATTATGAATTAATGAATGGACCTAGTGAAACCAGGTGTCGCGTTAATTAATGTTCTATAAAATCAATTATTTGAATTTAGCCTCTCTCTTACTAAAGTTTTAATTTAATGTGCCTTATAGTTCAGTGCCACTTATACTGCATATGAAAAATCGCTCACTCAAAAGTATATATATATATATATATATATATATATATATATATATATATATATATTTTTTTTTTTTTTTTTTTTTGCCTTATAATCCGGTTTGCCTTATAGTGTGGAAAATACGGTATACAAACGTTTACAGGTACAGTAAACAGTGTCTGGGCCTGTAAAAGTTTTTCATTGATTTCAATGTATAACAAATTTTAAAAAAGGAAACTACTTCACTGATTACAGATATCCCGGGTTATTTTTGAAAGAAGAAAAAAAAAAAGGGATTACATTATGGCAAATTTGTGGTCCTTAAAGTGGTTCAACATGGTAAGAGCTCTAGCCAAGAACCCGCCTGAGTGGCCGAACCTCTGGTCCAGCTCACCGGAGTTAATTCACATTGAAAAAGATGCAGAGGGTATCTTTCTTCTTACAATAAAAATTCCTCAAATTCCTACAATATATAAAACTACATAGGCAATAGTCTTCCGTCCCACATTTCAGAGGTATATTTCTATATACAGTTATGTACTTTGTTTTGAAGAAAACGATTTCCATCTTATGGGAGGACTGTTGGCGTGGGACATGTAACTTGAAAAATGTAAATCAATTCACGTAAATTTCAAACTACCGAGCGCACTTGATTTAAAGCTCCTTGCTGAACTTCAAGAACGAAACTCAATTGAGTCTTTGCACGAGGCCCACCCAGTTTTAAGCCATCAATTGTTTTCGGATCATGTGACCACTCAAGATGGAGTGATTACGAAAACAAGCTCAAATTTACTACTACACCGTAAGAAAATGCGAATGAGGGCGGCGTTGCGTAGAATGTTAGTCCTATACTTCTAGACAACATGCCATGGCAACCAAACCATATTGTGGAGAATAGTTCCAAAATGCAACACAAATGTGGTTTTTGTGCAGTCGCCATTGATGGATGCCAAAGTGACGGCCAAAATTGCATTCGTTTGTCATTGCTCCTCGAGGATTAAAAGACAATTCAGCGACCTGACAATGACTCTGGTGACACGGAAAGAGAACAGAAGCGTTTTTCATAGATGATTTCCACCACTATTCAATTTGTATTCGTAAATATGGGACTTGATTTGTGAGTGAAAGTGTTGCAATATGGTGAGTACGTAGTCAATATTAAATAAAGTACCGTCAAACCCCATTTTGCTCCTGTTATGCATTATATAAAACATCGACTAATTTTTTCCTCTAAAAGGGCGTCATAATTGTTGTCAGGCGTAACTGCAATATTAGAGCGCATGGTTGAAGATGAGGGCAGCTCGCTATTTTTATCTGTCCCCCGCACACTTGAGGAATTAGGTGACTGAGCTCCATTAACAAACACACTTGATACTCTGCATCATTGGCGCCAATTACCTCCAAAAAGTGCCTACGCACACCTGACTGATTTAAGTTGTGATGAATCATAAAATTAAATTGGACCTCTGTGAACTATTCATTGATTTTATTAGCCCACTGTTGCTGGGTAAATGTTTTTCTTGCCAAGACAAAAAAAACAAAAAAATAAGCAGGTCCATAGTTTAGGCAGCAGTGTTTTAAATGTAGCAAAAAAATGACAGTCAAGGAATTTACAGTAATTGAAGATTTCACCCATCAATTGATCTCTCAAAATAATCACATGGTTGAAATTCTACTTAAGACATGTTTTAAATGCTGTTCCGATAAACCAGAGAATCTTGAGGACTATAAGAGTAAATCAGTGCTTTATTATGAGCTGTTGACTTTCCAATTCTGACCGAGCTACAGATTTTCCATTTTACACAATATATTTTGTGATTGAATCGCCCCAGTTGAGAGTACACTTGAAAGTCAACCAGCTTCACAGTAGACTAAATTGTTTGTTTGTGGTTATACAAATATATAAAACAATAATGGAAATATGTTGCAACTTTGTGTGCAGTAGCAATAAAACCTCATTAGCCAGCAATCATCTGCCATAATCTATCCATATGAAAAAAAAAGTATAGTCCTTCACAAGCTGAATTCATTACAAGACCAAGAAATACCATCTGGATCCAGTCAGACATGTTTAAAATATTAAGGCCAAATTGACGTAATGAGGATCTTCTCACTCAATAAACATCCATGTCAGGAGACATTTTGTGGCTATAATGAAATATTGTCAATCGGCTTCACTGGGATCGCATCATCGACCTGTGTTAAGCAAGTTAGACTATTAAGGAGACTCCTGAAATATTTACAACTTGGAATCGTACAACATATGAGTCAATTCTTAGGAAGAAGTAATTTTCCTAGGTGGAAAGTCAAGGTCTTCCTCCAGGAATGGTGTCAGGCAATAAAAAACCAAAGGTACCAGGACATGGGATGAAACATCTATGACGGTATATAGAAAAAATGAAACTGTCCTTATTTGACTTTTCTTAACCAATATGAAGTTGTTGATTTTTAATTCAATGACAACAGATTTATCTTTGCTTCGCAAATCTGCCTCGTAAACACAATAAAATATTTTCAAGGAAAATACACATGGGAAGTGATTTGATGAAGTCAAGAAAACATATGATGTAATCGGGACTCACACCTGGAATCGTAAATTTTTCGAAGCCGGAAACTAAATTCTGAAGTGACAAGCAACGCTTAAGTCCATTGAGAGCCAGGGAAACAATTCTTTAAGAAATATATTCATTTCTGTTGTGATCTAACTTTTGCTGTGGCAACAGTGTAAGGTTGTGCTGTTTGCACAGACAGATTAAAAAAAAACTAGTAATCACATAAACTTTGTTGAATCTGCAAAATAGATTCTCATAATTACACCGGTGAAAACCGTGGAACAACACACCTTTTGGGAAGGGGATTTAGAAATTCAGCAAACAATTATACGCAAATGCTAAATGATAACTATTGCACTGCTATTAGAAATTATGGCAGTCTCTAAGCACTACTTTCTTCCTTTTATCCTAATAGTCTTATCCTTTCTTCGCTTTAAAGTCTTTATTACATGTTTACACTTTATACAATGTTTATTACATTGTTATCAATGACAATTCAAAATGCATCGAAAACTAGAACTATCAAACTGTGTACAGTCACATTTCATATATTTATGTATATTTCAATTTATTTGTCATTTTGAAGATTTGAAAATTAGGTAAATCATAAAATTGAGGCTAGAAATTGAAGATTTGGTTGATTAGCAAACAACTAGTTAACCAACTCATCAATGTGCCATTTAATAGTTATTTACTATCTATGGGAAATTGTTTTTGCACAAATCGTCACCTCCTCGACTTTGCTGTTAAAAGTGTCGATAAAAGCTCATATGGTTGGGATATGATATAATGAAATTATGTGTTTAATTGCTGTTAAAAATGTCGGAAAAAATTGTTAAAACGTCACAAAATTGTGAATATGCTTAATTGCTGTTGAGATTGTCGAGAAAAATTGTTCAAACCTCACAAAAACCAAACCAAGAAGTATTTAATTGCTGTTAAAAGTGTCGATAAAAAGTCATATTGTTGGGATATGATATAATGAAATTGTGTGTTTAATTGCTGTTAAAAATGTCGAAAAATTGTTAAAACGTCATATTGTCAGATGTAACGAAATTGTGAATAACGAAATTGTGAATAACGAAATTGTGAATATGCTTAATTGCTGTTAAGATTGTCGAGAAAAATTGTTCAAACCTCACATTGTTTATTTGCTGTTAATAGTGTCAATAAAATTGTTCAAACCAAAAAACTTGTGTTTGAGCATTTTGCCAGCATTATTTCAATGAATATGTTTCAAGTGATGTTTATTGTTTTAAAATTGTAACTGGCCAGACTGGAGGTGGGTAAACGACGGTGCGCGGGCCACATATGGCCCATCAGAATTTTAAATCCAATCCAAAGTTAGAGATGAATACAAATGTGTTATTTTGGTGCCACTCTGGTCCCAAGTGTTCCTTTCTTACTTCCATAAAAATGTTTTTCACAAAGCATCAACGTGTAGCGCCCAGTTTAACAATATTTCTTAAAAGGACACTGCATCGTATTTCGTGCATTCTAGTGGAACATTTAAAAGAAAAACAATTATATAATTATACCTATATATATATATATATATATATATATATATATATATATATATTGTATATAAGTATCGTAGGCAAAATTACATGATAAATCATACCAAAGTCATTTTTACAAAAATTCATATGTAGATAAATTCAATCTACATAGTGGAATCCATACCCTGTAGTCGCCGACATATTTGTCCGGCATCTTGCTGCTACGCTCTGCACATACAGTATGGCACTGGATTTTGTTCACATTAGACAATGCAGTGCCATCTCGTGGTCAAATATTACACAATGTGTCTTTTGAATGTACATTGTTCTGTATTTGTATTCATTAATCATATCATTTTTTTATCAAGATGTTTATTGAATCTAAAAAAGGACACTTCTGCATTTTCACTGTTTTAATGCATATCAAATTTGGTGATTGAAAATGCATTATTTTGCTTCAGTTCCAACTGCCTCCAAAACAATTTTATGGAATAGTCTATCAATAAACAAACATAACGTGAAAGATAACGTGCACTTGTTAAATGCATGTGAATTTATTCTTAAATGCACATGAAAAAGAATGGATAACTTTTTTTCCTTATGTATTACCGAAGTACGGGAATCATTTAACCAAATGCAGCCCCCCGATTTAAAAGGTCCAGACTAACTTATTTTTGTTACTGGCCACATAGCCCAGCTCGACCCCAAAAAAAAAATTGGTCAACAGCATCAGGCTGTAAGTGACCTTGGATCCTGTTTCATCATTTCCTGCAGCTTCCAAGAAAATTTAAAGAAATTACACTGAGTCCTTAATTCTTATGACTAATGCAGGTGGAAACCACCAAACAATACCCAAGGTCTGTCAAGTGTCTGGAGTTTAAGCAATTTAAATACTCTATATCAACACGTTACATTGGGTATTTATGTATTATATTCCGTTTACTTTATTATTGTTTTATCTTCAACACAAGGATACTGCTGGAAGTGTGAATTTCCCTACGGGGATGAATAAAGTATCTATCTATCTAATTTACAGATGATTTCTACTTAGAAACATGGTAAATACGGTCCTCATATAGACAAAGGAGAAGAAATCTGACCTGACAAAACCCGCACCCATTCATGGAAAAAGAGACACTTCAAGACAGGTCATTGTTAACAAAAGAGAAACGTTGAATGAGCAATCCCACGTAGGTGTAGATGGAAACATGTGAAAGGTTAGCGGAACGTCATCAAAGGCGTCCAAGTGGCGAAACATCTTCAACAGGGGGCCGTTTCTTCAACTTCCCCCGGCGATTCACTTACTTGACCTGAACTCAGAATCAAGGCGGTTTTGTCAACATCCAGTGAAGATGGATGAGCCCGCGGGCCAGCAGCAGTGCAAACAGTAAGCTCTTTTTGCTGAACACACCCTAGAGACGCTAATTATGGGCCTAACGCCCCACAGAAACTGCAGCCAATTTTTGGGTTTGTCAGAAAAGGACCATAAACACACACCATTAGATACCTACAGGGGGGCGTTGTCACAAGCCTATAATTATGTTTTCAGGGTAATGTACAATACCTTATACCAGGGGTCGGGAACCTATGGCTCGCGAGCCATATATGGCTTTTTTCATGAGTACATCTGGTTTGGAGATAAAGTACAACATGAGCTGATGGTAGCGCATACAAAGCAGAGACCACACTGACTACTTAGGAGGTTCGGTCCAGTATATGTAGGTCAGTCTTAACTCTATTTTACAGTCAAGGTGTCACACCAACAGAACCTAAATAATTCTTTATGTGGAAGCTCATTAAACAATCTATGTTCATTGTTGAGACACTATTATGAAACGCCACAGAACTGGAAAAACCCAAAAGCTAGCAAAGCACCCAGGGCAATTTCAATGGGTGAGCGTTAGGTAAAGGCAGAAAAGTACACACAGCGCGTGCCTTCCATCTCCTCTGCACTAAAAAATATGTTGGTATCCTCGTTTGCAGTATTTTGTGACATTTAAAAAAAAAAAAAAAAACATTGCTCGCACCTTGTTTTAAAACCATTACTTAGGACAAATATGACCAACAGTCATAAGTAACTGTGGGAGGGAGACACATATTAAGTAATATATTTATATTGATATGGGAAAAAGGCTCTGGCATTATTATTTCGGAGATGTCATCAAATCAAACGTAACACAGTGAAATAAAATGTACTGATGAGAGCGTGTTTGGCTGTTTTGGTTAATTTTATCCTAAAATATATGTTGTGGGTTAAAAAAAAAAAAAATCAAATCATTTTTGCTTCATTGGCTATTTGGGTCAAAAAGGAGTACCCCCCCTTCTTGGAGTCCTTGGAGGGTGTGCTTGAGAGCGCACCCACTTAGGACTCTCTCGTACAGCTTGGGGACTTCAACGCTCACGTGGGCTATGACAGTGAGACCTGAAGTGGCATGATTGGGCGGAACTGCATCCCTGAGCTAAACCTGAGTGGTGTTTTGTTATTGGACACGGCTTGTCCATAACAAACACCATGTACAAACATAAGGGTGTCCATTTATGCACCTGGCACCAGGACACCCTAGGACGCAGTTTGATGGTCGATGAACGTAGTAATTCCATCAGACCTGCAGCCGCATGTTTGACACTCGGGTGAAGCGAGGGGCAGAGCTGTCAACTCATCGTCACCTAATGGGAAGTTGGCTGCAATGGTGGGGGAAGATGCCGGTCCGACCCAAGCGTGTAGTGTCTGTTGCGAATGTCTAGCAGAATCTCCTGTCAAAAATAGTTTCAATTCACACCTATGGCAGAACTTTGATCATGTCCAGAGAGAGGTGGGGGACAAAAAGTCCAAGTGGACCATGTTCCGTGCTTCTATTGTCGAGGCAGCTGATTGGAACTCTGGTGTCTGCCATGGTGGCAACGCACAGACCTGTCGGTGGTCACCGGTCAGGGATGCTGTCTTATCGGGCCCTCGTGGCTTGTGGGACTCTGGAAGCAGCTGGCATGTATCAGCTGGCGAAGCAGAATGTGGCTTCGGCAGTCGTTAAGGCAAAAACTCAAGAATGGGAAGAATTTGGCGAGGAAGTGGAAGGGGACTTTCGAATGGCTTTGAGAAAATTCTGGTCCACAATCCATCAACTTTGTGTATGGTGGAGCTGCTGACCTCTACCCGGAATATTGTAAAGCGGTGGGCAGAATTCTTTGAAAACATTCTCAATTCCAATAACGTGTCTTCCCCTGAAGAAGCAGAGCCAGGGGGCTCTGCAGTGGGCTCTCATATCTCTAGGGTTGAAGTCACTGAGGTGGTTAAAAAGCTCCTCAGTGGCAAGTCCGCAGGGGTGGATGCAATCCGCCCAGAGGTCATTATTGCTCTGAATGTGCAAGATTGCGTGGACAGTACCTTTTGAATGGCAGACTGGGGTCGTGGTCCCCCTTTTCAAGAAGGGGGACCACAGAGTGTGTTACAGCTAGATGGGAATAACACATTTTAGCCTCTGCGATCAGCCGATTCTTGGATCCAAGAGGAACAGTGTCGTTTTCGTTTGGGCCGTGGAACAGTGGACCATCTCTACACACTGCAGGGTCCGCAAACGTGCATGGGAGTTTGCCTATCCGGTCTACATGTGTTGTGTGGGCATTTAACCATGTCCAAATGGGGAGCCCTGTGGGTGGTGCTCCAGCAGTAGGGGGTACCGCACAGTCTTATCAGAGCTGCGTAAGCCCTGTATGCTCTGTGCCAGAGTTTGGTCCGCATTGCTGGCAGCAAGTCGGATCTGTTTCCGGTGAGTGTTGGACTCCGCCAAGACTGCCCTTTGTCACCAATTCTGTTCAAAACCTTTATGGAAAGAATTTCTAGCTGCAGCCTTGGCGGGGAAGGGGTCCAGTTTGGAAGTCTCAGCATTGCATCTCGGCTTTTTACAGATAATGTGGTGCATCCTCAATCCGTGATCTTCAGCTCTCAGTGAAGTGGTTCGCAGCTGGGTATAAAGCGGCTAGGATAAGGATCAGCACCTACAAGTCCTAGACTGCTGGAAGTGTGAATTTCCCTACGGGGATGAATAAAGTATCTATCTATCTATCTATCTATCTAGACCGTTGTTCTCAGCCAGAATAGGGTGGCATGCTTTGTCCTGGTCATTGAAGAGATCCATCCCCAAGAGGAGGAGTTCAAGTATCTTGGGGTCTTGTTCACGAGTGAGGTAAGGATGGAACAGGAGATTGACAGACGGAGCAGCGCAGCATCTGCTGTCAAGCGGACCCTATTCCAGTCCGTCGTGGTGAAGAAGGAGCTGAGCCGAAAGGCAAAGCTCTCAATTTACCAGTCCATTTACGGTCCTACCCTCACCTATGGTCATGAGCTGAGAGTCATGACCGAAATAACAATGTCCTGGGTACAAGTGGCTGGAAATTAGTTTCTGCTGGGCTCTCCCTTAGAGATAGGGTGAGAAGCCAGGTCATCTGGTAGGGACTCAGTTTAGAACCGCTGCTCCTCCGCATTGAATGGAGCTAGTTGACGTGGCAGTGGCATCTGATAAGGATGCCTCCTGGAAGCCTCCCTTTGGGAGGTGTTCCGGGCATGTCCCTCCGGGGGGAGACCCTGGGGATGACCCAGGACACGCTGGAGAGACTACGTGGCCTAGGAACGCCTCGGGATCCCGTCGCATGAGCTGGATAAGGTGGCTGAGGATAGGGAGCTCTGGGCATCCCTGGTGAGGCTGATGCCCCCACGACCTGACTCTGAATAAGCAGAAGCAAATGGATGGACGCATGGACTAAAAAATATTGATCTTTTCAAACCATGCACATCGTTATCAAACTGGTGTTTCGCGGGACAAAATAAGATTTTTTTTTTTACACAGCTTGGGAAAATAATAATGTCAGTTGTGCTGGTTTAATCAACAGTGGGTAAGTATGTAAATATTATTCATTCTTGATGAGTTGCTTCTTGTGTAAAATTGACAAATGAGAGTTTAACAAAAACCCAAAGTGGATAATTATCATGTTTTTTTTTTTTTTTTCAAAAGACCGTACAGTGTATTTTTATTAAAATTTTAACTAGCACCAGCTTGTTTAGAAGTCTGCTTCTAGTGTACCTTGCTAAGTTACCAGAAATCCGTTTCAAATCCATTTTAATTTCTATTTTTCCTGTATTAATTTGATCCGTACCTCAAAATATCGACTTCGCTTTGACAATGGCCTTGCTGCCACAAAACAACCAACTTCATCAGAGTTCCCTTGGTACCTGCAAATTGATACACAAAATGACACTTGAACTAGAAACCTTGATGTGTGAATAACAAATGCATTATTTAGAAGGTTTATTCTTTTTTTTCTTTTTCTTTTTTAATTAGTTAACATATTTTAGTACCTGAGCACATCACCATCCCTCAGCATTCTTTTCAAGCGCTCTCGGTAGCGCACCGGTCGTACATCACGGATTTCTCGTATTCGCCTCCTCCAATTCAAAAAGCGATAATGGAGGTTGATGTCGTCCATTTGCAGAAATCATCACAATCTGAAGCCGAGATGAATAAATCAGATCACTTGGGAAAAACACAAAATACCTGGACTGGTTGTCATCAGTCACAGAAACCAACAGGTACATTATCGAAAATGTACAATGAACAAACACTGTGTGAAGGGACAGGTTAGTAAAGTTCTCCTTAATTGGTGACTTAAATCTCTACACAAATATCGAAAGCTCCTTTCACAAAAAATAAACAACACTAGATCTGTTTACCCCACGACCCTAATGAGGATAAGCGGTACGGCTAATGAGATGAGGAGATGAGATGAGATCTGTTTACATTCAGGGAATAATCCAATTGGAAATTGGAATAATGCCAGTATTCCGATTATGTACAGTCATGTTAACGCACACAATATTCCAATTTAGTCAGACTAAAAGTTTGGATTAGTGCTTTCATTTTCTGATTAATTGTTTACGAAGATATTCGTTTGTCTCAACAATTCAGATTGCTGCATAAATCCAATATTCCAATTCAAATTGGATTATTGCCTGCATGTAAACATAAACATTATATATTGTGTTTTTATAATTTGACATTAAAGGATGACAAGGTCGACACCTAATAGCTCAAACTCATACCTGTCAACATGTACGTTTTTGCTGTACAAAGCACGTTTATTATGCATTTTGAGACGTGTACGACGTACAAGAAAATATGTACGGAAAAACGCAAATTTGTCAATTATGGGTACCATCCGGTATACACCGACTATCACGAAACGGCAAATCAATCAAGTCAAACGAGTTCGCCACGGTAGCCTCTATCTCGATATTGTTTTTCTTGTTGCAAAAGAAGCGAGTGGTTGCATGCGTCTGCCACCTTGGATTTCATGTGGTAGTTATGTAGTGAAAGGAAGTCCGTCTCTTTTTAGAGAACCGGCTTTTTCGGCTCAACTCATTAAAGAGAGCCGGCGCTCAAACGGCTCACTTGCTTTGATGCATCATATTACGTATTACTATGTTGTATAAAGAAGTTAAGAAGAAAAGGAAGGAGAAAATGAAATAGTGTAAGATTATTTTGTATTTTGTAAGGGAAAATACAACATTTTGTATGGGGCATGGAGCCGTGGAGGTTGACAGGTATGCAGACTAATCAATTACGGGCAAAGACTAGACTTCGGAAACCATTACAACAGGTTTGAAAAGTAGATGAAAAAATGGTAAATACATTGGGGTTAAAACGTATTATTGTTTGTTTACGGTCCAGTAAAAGGATACCACGGTTCAACACAACTTGCTTGACAAATGTCCTTTGGGATGCACTTTTTCTATAAAATTGGATTGAGATGTGTACTTCAGGATACTAAAAGCAAAGAACAAAAACAATTTTATTTTCTGTTATTTTTAGGTGGCCAACACAAACGGACATCATTGAATCGCTATCGCGCTATTTAATTGACCAAACACTACTGCAAACAATAAAACCAAATATGAACATTTTCAAACTGTCGGAACATATCATATAAACTACGTACTACACTTTACTTAACATGTTTAAGAAGTCCCCAAACGCACCACAAGTTTCCAAAAAGCGACACGGTTGGCCGGCTAGCTTTTCACTTTTTTGGTTTGAGTGAATGAAGCGCTGACGAGCCACCACCACGTAAGTTTAGCTACCCCCAAAATATATTCCCGTTTTCGAATTCCAATTTCTTACTTTTGGACATGCAGTCGTTCTTGAGACTTTCTTCCGATTTTTTGGTAGCTGAAGTCTTCGTGTCTACAGTCCAACCGGTGCTGCCGGAAGTTCCGCCTCTACAGCCAATCAGATCGCCGGACGAAGAAAATGTAGTTGTTGTTTTTTTTTTTTTTGTTGTTGTTTTTTTTTCCCGAAAAAAGAAAACGTATTTTCGTTATGTTAATTACGCATTTGTTATAAAAGAAAATCGATGAAGGAAGAGATAACAATTTGAATAAAGGATTACAATTTTATAAAAATGATTCCTAATTTGAATTCAAACTAAGTTTTTTAGATTCCATGCAAAATTACCCGATTTTGGGGGGTATTTTTTCCAAACGACAATTTACTGATTAATTTTGTTGTAGTTCAGAGCTTAACCGACAAAACTTTTTTTTTTTAATTTTCAGGTTGTTTTTTTACGTTATGGCCCCAATATTTGATTGTTTGTATTGTTTTTTTAAGAGGGGTGGGGGAAAGGGGCTTTGTTTAAACAAAATTGCATTTTTCAGAGGAGAAGAAGGTTGTAATTTTTGAACAACTCCAGTTTTTTTAATGATCGCAAATAATTTATATATATATATATATATATATATATATATATATATATATATATATATATATATATTGGTATATATATATATATATATATATATATATATATATATATATATATATATATATATATATATATATATATATATATATATATATATATATATATATATATATATATATAGTATGTTTTGCCCTCTTTATAAACAAAACTTTTACATTTTTGCAGTTCCAATCAAATGTTTTGGGGTTTTCTTTTGGTCAAATATGGATCTTTACACACTTTGAGTTCCGTCTATCCATCTATCTATTTATCTACCCTGGTCATATCCACGAGAGGGGTGACCGACAGCCACACAAACATATAAAAAAATAAAGAAGATTTTTTTTTTAAAAAGGGAAAAGGTAGCAAAAAACACACAATAATTTTTGGACCATGGCCAACCCAAATGCCCAAACACCCAAACAAGTTAAGCACCACGGCACCCGAGTTGGTCATGCTTTCGTCCCTCCAGATGAAACGGGATACAAAAAAGCGGCCATGTCACTCGAGTCAGGGTGACACAACACACTCTTCTCTTCAACAGCAGGGCCCGAAAGCTTTCCCTGGTTTACCCCTGCCACATCATACGGGTGCCCTGCCCACCCTGGTTCTAGACTCTAGAATTTAGAGTGCCGTCATGAACCTCCCCACTCGAGAACCAATGGAGAACGAAAAAATATAATAATGATAGTAAATATATATATTTCCCACTTTTGTTTTAGCAGATTATATTATAAAGATCAAATTGACCCAATTTGTATTAGGTCAAAAATACTTACCGGTACTCATAATGATCTTTTTTTTAATTTGAGTAAATGAATATACTCTAGTTAACCTAGAGCTAACTAACATTGGTGCAGAGAAAGAGCACTTTTTTCCATTGCCCTGATTGGTTCATTTGGAAATATTACAGCTCGAATTAAAGCAAAGTATTAGCATCTTTCACTGCTGAAAAACGTGACTATCCCTCAAAATGACAAACAACAAATGGTATGAGCGCGTGTGTGCGTGCTTGTGTGACACAGAGAGATGGGGTGTGCTCGGCTCTGTAGAATAGAGAAGGAAAACTAGCATTCTTCATCACGCACCCTCCCTCTCCTCTCCGGTTTGGCCCTTTAAAAGTCGCTGCCAGTGCTGTGTGTTGGCCTCATTATCCCCACATCTTGGCTCAAGAAAAATCACTATCCACCTTTTTTTGAAGATCAGTGGAATAAAACAGAAGCTTCTGAGGTCCTCTGAGGAAGCGAGCGTCGGCAAATCAAGGTTCTGGACAACTTTCAAGTGTGACATGCGACGGTCTGCGACTGTGCTGTGGCTGCTTTTCCTGCAGCTGCTTCTTTCCAGTGTGAGGCCGCTAACAGTACCGTCTGGAGGATGTCCCAGCTGCAAAGGAAAGCTCTTCCAAATGAAAACAGATTCGAATGTCACCGCTCTGACTGTTGGAGAGTCATGTGGGGTTTACACACTGAGCTGCGCCAGCGGTCTGCGCTGTGCACCCGCGCCGAATGACCCGAGGCCTCTCCGAGCCTTGCTCGAGGGCAGAGGCGTCTGCAGTAACGTCAGCGTCATCATCTGGATGGAAAAGACCCAGACTGCAGGTAACGGCTGGGTGAGGGATGTGTGTGGATCAGCAACATGTATTTATGTGGCAACTCAAGTTTGATGCTCGTGTGTTTGCTTTAAATTGGAGGTTTACAATTCAATGAAAAAGTATTTCTAATACAAAATAAAAATTGAAGAATGATCGTATACTTTTATAGGAATTTGTAATAATCATGTGATGTTTTTCCGCCTGTTAGCTCCCGCAACTACCGAAAACCCTGCCGAAGTAAATATTGACTTTTGTAATGATATACACAATGGAGGCGGTTAAATGTGAATCATACTTTAAATACCCTCTTCGCTTGCAGGCTCCATGTCGAAAGCTGCTAATCACACTCATCAGGGGCCTTGACAGCCATTTATTCAAGTCCCATCATGATATCTACATGCCAAACTGTGACAAACGAGGTTTCTTCAGAAAGAAGCAGGTGAGTTGCGAAATACAGGCTGCCACTGTCCTGATGGATAGATGGATGAAGAGAGGGAGGGAGGGAAGAGGGAGCTAGGGAGGGAAGGTTGGAGGTAGGAGGGATGGATGGATGGATGGGTAGATGGAGGTTGGGAGGGATGGATGGATGGAGGTCGGGAGGGATGGATGGATGGATGGATGGATGGATGGATGGATGGATGGATGGATGGATGGATGGATGGATGGATGGAGGGAGGGAGTGAGGCAGGGAGGGAGGGAAAGAGGGAGGTAGGAAGGTAAGAAGGTTGGTATGGAGGGATGAATGGATGATGGATGGAAGGACAGAGGTAGGGATGGATGGATGGATGTTGGGATGGTTCTTTGTTTGTTTGTTTGTTTGTTTGTTTGGTTGGTTGGTTATTTGGTTGGTTGGTTGGTTAGGTAAGTTTGTGGGTATGTTTATTGTATTGAACATAAAAGGCAATGACATTTTCTTTGCAACCCAAGTGTACAATGTTTATTAAAGCAATTTAAAAGAGGATACAATAAAAGAAATCAAATATATATATATATATATATACAGAAAGGAAAATACCGTGGACATATATTCTGGGTTGTATATGTATGACAACAGACGGATGGATGGACGGATGGATGGATGGATGGATGGATGGATGAATGAATGAATGGATGGATGGATGGATGGATGGATAATACTTCTTCAGAGGTCATTGGCATTTTTGGGGGGGAAACTTAACACTAAAGACAACTTAAAAATAATTGCCCCCAAAATGTGAATACAACATTTCTGAGTTAGTTAGTTGGTCAGTCAGTCAGTCAGTCAGTCAGTCAGTCAGTCAGCCAGTTAGTTAGTTAGTTAGTTAGTTAGTTAGTTAGTTAGTTAGTTAGTTAGTTAGTTAGTTAGTTAGTTAGTCAGTCAGTCTGACATGTATTAAAATTATAATTCTGAAAATAATTTGGTGATACAAATTACATTGATTATTCCCCCCATAAATAATACTGTTTTTCACAGTTAAACTGTGACATGAAGTAAACATTAAAAAAGTACAGTATCAAAAAACAAACACAAAAGTCAGAACAAATAGAAGGGAGCGTATCTTACCAGAACATAAAAAGCAACGTACACAACACTTTCAGGCAGCGCATATTACTGTTAAAAACACTTTTATTTCATTATATACTGATATATGTTTGCAACTGCACATTTGATATTCAAAATTGTTTTGTGTTCACACAGTGTTGGTCTTCCCGTGGTAAACAACGCGGTCGTTGCTGGTGTGTGGATGAAAGCGGCCTGCCAGTGACGTCACTAAAACACAAGGGAATGACTTGTTGAATTGTGTAAATGTTGGATATATGGACAGAATGATTTGATGACAAAGGAAAATCTTCTCACTCAATTTTTGTTTTTGTTGTTCTTTTCCGGGTGGATTTTAACGCTTGTTGCTCTCTTCATTCCGTAACCTCCGATCTGTTTGAGGTATACTCTAACTTTGATCATTGGCGCCCTCTAGGGAACACAAAATGAACTGTTTTGAAAGGACGTCAAACTAATCATTAGGAAGAACAACACAGATCCAGTTATATTCATTAAGAATGAATAACCAAATGATGCACTTTGACTGGCAATTTAAAAGAGATATTGATTAACACTATTTAAGACCGAGGCATAGACGCTATTTGCGATTGCAAATAATAGATATTTACATAAACATGTAGCTTGTCGGTCTACGACGATGCACTCTTTCTATTTGCCACAACTGTCTCTCTCTGTATGTCAAGTAATCTTACCTAACTTTGTTTTTGTCCGTTTTTAAACAGGTTCTGTACTTTATTGAAATGTATATTAAGCGTCTACTGCGTTTTTGTCATTCGATTATCACATGTATCGACATGCAAACTAGATTGTCTAGAGATAAATATTTTTGTTACAGCACTGCTATTGAACCTTGTGTGTATTGTACATATTTGTCAAATTATTTATGTGTTTACTTTTATTTATAGTTTATAATAATTGATGATTGCAAGGTTTGTACTCAGAGAGATAAAGAAATATATAGGCAAAACGTCCAATGACTATCATGTTGAAAACCAGTTCAAGTGGTGTAAAGTTCTTCATTTATTGAAATAAAACACTATTGACTCAAACAACAAGCATAAACACATGTACTTTCTCATTATTTGTTTGAAGACTTGTAGTTTTATAAATTTGTAATTATATTAACAATGTTTGGCTGCTTTTTAACTACTACGGAAGCCTGAATGAAGAATTTTGTAAAGGTAGTGGTGCTTTTAGCAGTTAATGGCTTTTTACCTTCCACATCTAAGCCCTGTATGTGATGGCCGCCTTTGACTTTTTTCCCACTATTTCCTTTACTAGCCAATGTGCATCACTTAAGATTTCATAGGTCAAGGAATTTGTATTTATTTTACATAACATGAGGCTCACGTAGAGTGAACTCACATGATTGTCCTTGCTGATATGGGTACCCTCAAAAACGTTGTGAAAGGCTGGGCAAAATAAATATATAGAAAAAAAAATCAAGAAAATGGTTGTGGTTTGGTCAAGGGCGAGTGTCTGGCTGGTTCCATCCATTATCTGCACAGCTTATCCTCAGTAGGGTCGCGGGGCCAGTGAGCAGGGGACACCCTTAACTGGTTGCCAGCCAGTCGCAGGGCACACAGGGACAGACTACTCACTCATTCATTTACACCTAGGGACAATTTGGACCGGCCAATTAACCTGACATGCATGTTTTTTGGAATGTGGGAGAAAACCGGAGTGCCCGGAGGAAACCCACGCAAGCACGGGGAGAACATACAGGAAGGTTTGATCTCATGACCTCAGAACCGTGCGGCACACGCGCTAACCACTGCCCCACCGTGCTGTCAGATTTTACTTATTCATTTCTAATAAAGAAAAAACACGCATACAGAAGAAGCATGGAACTTATTAGACAAGGATGCATTCTATTCAACACTTTGGTGGTAAAATATTTGTTCAACATAACCACGGTTTAATACACCGTAATACACCAGAGCCTCTACAGACTCCATCGCTATATTGCAAGTGACACTAGCCGAGCAGTGCAGGGAGGGGGCGAGAGTGGTGCTAGGAATCAAATGGACTGAACTATTGGAAGGCAGTGGAGATTTTTCGATACGGTTTTGTTTTTTCCATCCATCCAATATCTGCACCGCTTGTCCTCAGTAGTGTCGCTGGGGTGCTGGATCCCTATCCCAGCTATCTCCGTGCAGTGCGCAGGGGACATCCTGAACTGGTTGCCAGCCAATCGCAAGGTACACTAAGATAGACAACTCACTCGCTCATTCACACATAGGGACAATTTGGACCGGCCAATTAATCTGACATGCATGTTTTTAGAATGCGGGAGGGAACCGGAGTGCTCGGAGGACACGCATGCAAGCACAGGGAGAACATGCAAACCCCGCACAGGAAGGCTGTTAGCTGGAATCAAACGCAGGACCTCAGAACTGTGCCGCGGACGCGCTAACCACTCAGTGCCGGCATTTTTGTTTGTTTTGTTGCCTTATTTTTAAAATTTAGTATCCAGCGTTTTTCATTACGTTTAAGCCTGCGTGCCTGCTTGGGTTGAATTTAGGGGTGCTTGAGCACCCCTCCAATACGAGCTGGTTACGCCCATGGTTTGGTCCCTTTGAGTCTCTAGTTTGGATCTTCCTCGTGCCTTTTAGCACTTGTTTTCGGTTGCATTACACAATACAGCGACATCTAGTGATAGAATATTACACAGTGTCCCTTTAAGTTTTCAACAAGCGAATTTCCTTAGTTATCTTGAGAGTAGAATTCTATCCGTGCATCTTTTTGCACTTCTGCAGGTTTCACGGCAGGGTGGGCGTTGTGCTTCGCGTCACAGCTTTGCCATCCTGCAGCAGAAAGTTGATCCCTCAACAGGTTGACATTCATCCCACCCACCCACTTTTCCCATTTCGTTGTTTTTGCAAAGTGCAAAAACTCCACGACGACGTGACCGCCGACTTGTGTCGTTTAAGTATCGTGACGTCGAAGTCGTCTCATGTCTTCTCCGAGCTTGGTACGCGTCCCCCACAAGAGGAAAACCAAGATGAAGCATTTTGTGCAGCAGAAAGTGGAAGTCTTCCGCGCAGGGGACCCCGTAACGAGCGTGCTCATGTGGGGAGTCAATCACTCGGTGGGTAGGTGATTGATTGACCGGTGACTATTTTATGTTCGCGCGCACTTATGCTTATACGCACGTGTCGTCAAACGGATCTCACTTGATGTCAAAGTGATGGCAAGGGTGTGAAACGATACCGGTAAAAATATCATTCTACTCTATCACACCAAAATCAATTCAAAATGTAGTCTAAATCTCAACTAACATAACACTTCTATCTAATCCATCTAATCTAAATCTATTAAAAAATATACATTTAATTGATCAAATCTAATCTAAATGTATCTAATCGGAATCTAATCCATGTATTCCAAATTTGTCTAATCTAAATCTAAACATCTAATTTATCTAAACCTTTCAAATCAAAATCTATTGTAGATCTATTGTAAATGTAATGTAAACCTATTCTAAATCTAATCAAAATCTAATCTAAAATTTATCTAAATCTAATCTAAATGTAGTCTAAATCTTATCTAAATCCAATCTAAATCTTGTTTAATCTCAACTAATATAAACTTCTATCTCATCTATCTAATCATAATCTAAATCTTTAAAAGTAAATTTAATCAATCAAATATAATCTAAATATATCTAATCTAAATTTACCTATGAAATACATTTTTTAATATAAATCTAATTTAATTCTTAATCTAATCTGAATCTAATCTGAATCTAATACGAATCTAATCTAAATCTAATCTGAATCTAATCTAAATCTAATTTAAATCTAATCTGAATCTAATCTGAACCTAATCTAAATCTAGTCTAAATCTAATCTAAATTTAGTCTAAATCTAATCTAAATCTAATCTAAATCTAATATAAATCAAATCTGAATCTAATCTAAATCTAATCTAAATCTAAATCTAATCTAAATCTAAATCTAATCTAAATCTAATCGGAATATAATCCATATATTCCCCGTAAATCTAAATCTATCTATGTACTCTGAATTTATCTTTTTTCATCTAAATGTATTTGTAAATCCCAATTTGTGTTTGTTCGTATTCTGATTTATTGGTTCCAAAAGGGCTGAACTGATTTTTGTGAAGATTTAAACATTTATACTTTCGGCCTCTGGGAGTTTCTTCAGCTATGTTTCGTGTCGAAGCACCACTAACAATATCAATTAAAAACCTGCTATTGTGTACAAATAGTTCTGGAACTACATGCGGCCATACGGCTCTTTGGCCCTCCGTAGTGGCGTTTTTTCAACAAACCAAGGCCCCAACAACCTCACTCAAGTAAAATACCTGTAATGGCAACAAGCCATTATGATATTTCCCCAACCTTTTTTAAAGTTGAGAGCTACTTTTTGTTACTAACTAGCGCAATGGGCACCAAGTTTGGTATGAATTTCTAAAACAGCAACTTAGCTTAGATGGCTTGCAAAATAACTAAAAACTAGCGTGATAGTTATCTAGAAAGGTAAACAGGTAAAAAAAAACAACTAAAATATAACAAGATAGCTTGCTGAATGCGTTAAAAAGCCAACTAAATAGCCAGATAGAAAGCTAAAAATCGTTATAGCTAGCTAGAAAGAAGACCAACATTTAGCTTGATAAGTAGCGAAAATGATCAAATGTTACCTAGACAGCATGCATAAAAAAGTGAAAAGCTAGGTAGATAGCTTACTAAATAGCTAAAAAGGTAGGGAAAAAAGCAAGCTGCAAAGCTAAAAAGGTAGCCAGATAGCTAGTTAAAAAAACAACAGATTTTTTTGAAAGGTAAAGAGGTACAAAACAAAAATAGAGCTAGCCAATAGTTAAAAGAGTAAAAAGCTAACTAAATAGCTGGATAGAAAGCTAAAAAATCTAGATAGATAGCCAGAAAGAAGGCGAAAATTTAGCCTGATGACTAGCAAAAAAGATAAAATGTTAGCTAGATATCATGCAAAAAATTAAAAATAAAAAGAAAGCCATGAGTTTTATGTAGCGATTTTTTTACTACATATCAAGTTTGGATTTTATCATAGCCTGCTCTCCTAGAATAAAAGTTATTGTCAGCATTTGACTGCACACTTTTGAATCCTACAGCCATTATCTTGTTGCTCATTTGTGACCGGAATACTCTCTAACAGAAGCTTTTATTTTGACTGTTTCCCCACCCGGATATAAAACAAGCTTGCAGAGAAGGAAAAGTGAACTGTTCATGGTTGTGATTGGTACTCTGAAAAATAGCTGGTAAAGCACTGTACAGGTAGGGTGGAAAATATATTTCAAAAGCTGTTTTTTTGTAAAAAAGGACAAAATGTGTGCACAGATCAATGACTTGAGCCAAGTGCCGGTGCCTGTTATGCTGCTTCCAGATGACTTTCGAGCCAGCACCAAGGTCAAAGTCACCCACCACCTCTTTAACAAGTACAGGACCTCCTCCCTTCCTTGCTTTTTATAAGAAATGATATCCAAATACGGCTATCGTAGTGTACAAAAATTTTTCTGAATGGATGATTCGTTTACACATATGTTTACATAGCTAACAAGCTACCTAGTCAAGGATATTTGCCAGCAATGTGAGTATATGTGTGTACACAGTACATGAGTTTTCCTATAAACAGTTTCCTCATCCTTTAGAAAGCATAAGAGCATAATGCAACTCTGTCAAAAAATAAGTAGTTTTAAATAATCCCATAATCCAGTTAGGAATCCAAGTTGTGTAACAGTCTTGGGGCAGAACAATAAAATATGTTTGTCATGTGATTTTACTACTGAGAAATGTGTTGCTCCTCCATGAATTCGCGTTTAAATCTCAAACGGGGTTATGTGAGAGCACTATGGGGAGTATGTGAGACTCTGGATAAGGCTAAATAGGCTTTTTTAACGGAATTAACAATTGATGTGAATATTTCAGGGGAACATCCAAGTCTTAATACTATAAATACTGTTTAAAGACTGTAAAGGAAGTCATATTCAGAAGACTACAAAATCTAACTTCATATATTTTTTTTTTAAGAACAATTATTCATTATGACTCCAAAGGGGGTTTTATGGTGATATTAATTGTGCGCATGCAGCGGATTAAATAAATAAATACTAATTTAAATAAACTTTTGGGTCCATTAGTAAATAGTTTTGCTCATTTTATGCATGATTGGTCAGATTTAAATTGAACAAAAACAAAAATATAGTTGATGATTTTGCCCAGTTGAGAAATAGTTTTTCTTATTTAAAAATGCATGTATTTTTAAAAAACTTTAAATCGTACTTCAAAAAGGAAAAACTACCTGACAAAGAAACAACAACATTTCAGATATTTAAAAAGAACTTTTTACTTAAAGATGGTTACTCATTTTTGAAACAATGTAATTTTCTTTTTGTGTAGCACTTTTTAGTTGAACAAATCGAAACTCAAAATGCTGTGTAAAACATTTAAAAGACAGCAAGAAAATAAAATCCTCTCCTTTATAAATTTGCTGAAAATAAATACAATTTATTTGTTGATCAAAACTGTACATTACTAAAATTAGAATTGACAACAAGGTAGGAAACATTGTTTACGAGACATGGCACTCTATGATAAACATGTAATAAAGACCTAAACGAGAAAATAAGATATTTTATTTTTGTAAAAAATGCCTTCTAAAGGGGCGGCACGGCAGATGTGTGGAGTTTGCATAGTCTCCCTGTGCCTGCGTGGGTTTCCCAAAAACAGGTTATTTTACCGGTCCAAGTTTTCTCTAGGTCTGAATGAGCGAGTGAGTTGTTTTTCTCTGTGTGCTCTGCGACTGGCTGGCAACCAGTTCAGGGTGTCCCCTGCCCACTGCCGGGAGATAGCTGGGATGGGCTCCAGCACCCCCGCGACACTACTAAGGATAAGCTTGCAGATAATGGATGGATGGATGGATGTCTTTAAAAGGCTTGACATACAGTAATTCTATATTTGTTTACATAGGATAGATAATCTTTCCTTGTGGCTTGCTTCTTAGAGAGAATCTCCCAGGGCAGTTTAAATTCAAAGAGTACTGCCCGCAAGTGTTCAGGAACCTTCGTGAGCACTTTGGCATCGAAGACCAGGACTTCCAGGTACTATTGAAGTAAAGACCAAGGCATGGACAAAGGTCTCAATTGTATTTTTCTTTAGCTCTAGACAAAGAAGATACATTGCAGAACACACATAATACCAGTAACGTGTTCCCCGATGGTCCTTCTGTGTGTCGATTTGCATTTCATTGAAGAGAATTTGCATGTTAAAGAGTGAAGAAAATGCGTTATGTAAAACGGATAGGTTTTCATCAACAGGTGTCTTTGGCTCACAGTCCGCCGCTCAAAGACGGCGAAGGAACATGTGAAGGCCGGCTGCTGGCGTCTTACGACCGGACTTTGGTGGTTAAAGAAATCTCTAGTGAGGAGGTAGCAGAGATGCACAACCTCCTTTCTGAGTACCATCAGGTGATATATGCTAAGAATATACATTTATATGGTAAAGAAAAAAGTTATTTATATCAAGATGAGATAGTTAAGTGGCCACGAAGATTGTCACCAATAGCTCCATATCTCGCTACAACATCATTAGAAGCACAGGTACGGTACAGTCAGTGTAAAAAAATTATTTAATGACTATATAATAATTTTCTACTTCTACTATTGGAAAATACTCATTGATCATAAGCTCGTTTTACTGCCACCTAGAGTCAGGGAGAATAAATAAAACAGTTATGCTGGAAATTGAAGATTATCTTTGGTCTTTTACTCCACCAGAATATATTAGATACCATATATCTAATTGTCTAATATTTATCTATCTATCTATCTACCTTGGTCATATCCCTCAAGAGGGGTGACCGACAGCAAGACACACACATACAATAACAAAGAAAATAAAAGGGAAATAAATAGCAAAAAAAAAACACACAAAAATTTTGGACCATGGCCAACCCAATTGCCCAAACAAGTTAGGCACCTCGGC
Source organism: Urocampus carinirostris (assembly GCF_059441175.1). Lineage (NCBI taxonomy): Eukaryota > Metazoa > Chordata > Actinopteri > Syngnathiformes > Syngnathidae > Urocampus > Urocampus carinirostris. Next base: position 28,552,220 of record NC_142354.1, on the reverse strand, counting down.
ACCCAAGTTGTTCATGCTTTCGTCCCTCCAGATGAAATGGGACACCAGAAAGCGGCCATGTCACTCGGGTCAGGGTGACACAACACACTCTTTTGTTCAACAGCAGGGCCCGACAGCTTTCACTGGTTTACCCCTGCCGCATCATACGGGTGCCCTGCCCATCCTTAAGAACGCGTCCACAATCCCACTTTCCTTTCACAACACCTCTCCACTCCTTTCTATCACCAACAAGAGCTCTAGCTTTCACTATATTTAGACCTCTTTCCTGCAGTGCACTCATAACACCATCCATCCACGTCAATCGCGGCCTTCCTCTTGGTCTCCTTCCATTGACTTCTGCTCTGTAGATCCTCTTCAACATTCGCTCCTCATCCATCCTCTCCATGTGTCCAAACCAACCGAGTACCCTCTTATCAACACGCTTGCTCAGTGCCACGATTACTCCAGTTCTGTCTCTCACAATTTCATTTCTCAGTCTATCCAGTCTTGTCACTCCTAACATAGTCCTCAAACACTTCATCTCAAAAACATTCAACTTCCTTCTTAAATCTGCGTTCAGGCTCCGAGTCTCTGCACCATACAACACAGTCGGCACAATCACACTCTCATACAGTCCCCTTTTAACATCCATACTCATACTCTTGTTGTTCATCACTCTCCTCAGAACACCCAAAACCTTGCTTCCTTGATTCACTCAGTGCAATACCTCACACTCCATTCCACCAACTGCAGCCACATCACAACCCAAGTACCTAAAGCTTTCAACTTCTTCCAGCACCTGTCCATGCAACCTGATTTCTAACGTCATGCCCACTCCATCACGTGAACACTTCATCACCTTACTCTTCCCAACATTGACACATAACTTACGCTGATCACATACTCTTCCAAACACCGTTACCAACCTTCACAATGTTTCCTCAGAATCAGCCACAAGCACTGTGTCATCTGCAAACAACAACTGACTTACCTGCCACACTGTTCCACTGTTGTCCATCATGTCTACACCTCTGCCAAATACTCTTGCATTCACCTGTCTCACCACACCATCCATGTACACATTAAACAGCCATGGTGACATCACACACCCCTGTCTCACACCAGTCAACACAGGGAACCACTCACTTGTCTCACTCCCTACGCTTACACATGCTCTGCTGTTCATATAAATACTCTTCAATGCTTCCAACAACTTTCCACCCACTCCATACATCACCATCACTTGCCACAACGCCTCTCTATCAACTCTGTCATACGCCTTTTCCAAGTCCATAAAAGCCAAATAAACATCCTTACCTTTTGCAAAATATTTCTCACACACCTGTCGTACTGCAAACACCTGATCCACACATCCTCTTCCTTCCCTGAAACCACTCTGCTCCTCCACCACCTCATTCGTTCTTTCTCTCACTCTCTTAATCAAGACTCTTCTATTTATCTAATTATATAATAATCTCTTTAGCCAAATTGTACAAGTAGGGGAAAAACACATCTCACTGGAGTAAAAGTAGACAAGTTTTAGTGTTCATAAAACGGACAATATTTTTTTTACCATACAAGATGATAAAGCCTGTTTTGGAGTTCATGAAAATGAAGCGTTTCCTTTTGCAAAAAAGTCCATAGTTTTCCGTGTAGAAGAGGACAGTGTTAGTTTTTGTTACACAAAAAGAAGCTTCTTTAGATCTGGAATGAAACCATGCTTGTTTTTGTCATAGGATGAACCAATGGAAGATTTCAGGGTAGAACAAGCTTTTTTTAAACAAAATGGTACACTTATCTCCGGCCTAGGAAAAGATGGCGCTAGTTTTTGGTGTTGAAAAAGAAGCAAGCTTTAACATAGAACAAAATTATGCTAATTTTTGGCATAGGAGAAGAATACAGGATAGTTTTAGTGTTGAAGAAGACAATGCTGTTTGATGTGTGTGGGCGTGTTTGTGTGTACATAGAGTGGGACCTCACTACTTCGCGGTTCGACGTTCGCGGCTTCAGAGCTTCGCGGTCTGTAATTCGCAGATTTTCACTTTTTGCGGGTGGTTTTGTTCCCTATTAACCGGGTCTAAAAAATAGTAATTACAAATAACAATTAAAAAAAAAAATTGTTATTTTTTTGAAGGTGTGCCGCTACTTCGCGGATTTTCACTTATCACGGGTGGTTTTAACCGCAATAACCGAGGTCTCACTGTAGTTTTAATTTTGGGCAAAAAAGAAGATAGGTCTTGGTTTATGCATAATAGACGGAACTACTATAGAAAGTTATGGGTAACTGTTGTACAGGAACCTTGCATTTGTACCAAAGTAAGCAAAACGAGTTTTATGCATGGAAGTAGAAGTCGATTAAGGCTTAGAAGAAAAAGAAGCCGACTTTGCCATGGAAGAAAAAGATGCTGGATTTTGGCAGAGAAATTGACTGTTTTGGCGTTAAAGACGACAATGCTATTTTTATTTTTTGCATGGAAGATAATACGGCGTAGAAAGAGCTAATTAAAAAAAAGAGGAAAACGGCGGTAAATTTCAAAGCTAAAATTTTGGGCATGGAAGAAGAAGCTCGCTTTTGGTCTAGAAAAACATGACGCTAATTTACGGCAAATAGTAACACCAATTCCAGTAAGGGCGTCTTGATGGTGGTAATGATCTAGACCAGCCATTGTTGTTGGTAAATGATTTCATTGACAGAAATTGAAAAAAAATCCATAAACATTTCCTTTCTTTCGATGCAGCACATCGTGACCTGTCATGGCTCGACGCTGCTCCCTCAGTTCCTGGCCATGTACAGAGTGACGGTGGAAAGTGAAGATACTTACTTGCTGGTGATGAGGAACATGTTCAGTCACAGACTGCATGTTCACAGGAAGTATGACCTTAAGGTGAAATGGTTGACTTTGATAAAAGTTCACATTGAAATTCAACAATTTGTTCAATTTCTCAGTGGATGGATGGATGGATGGATGGACAGTATGGAAGCTCTGTTGATCAATACAGCAGCTAGCTATATAGCTAAGCGGATCATTGTATATACGGTACTATAAACAGGAGCTACCTAGCTATAAAGCTAACCAACTTTATATACTGTATAACTATCAGTGTTGGGCACATTCCTGAAAACCAGTAATTAATTAGTTACTATTTTTTTGTTCCTAGTTATATAATTTTAAAAGTATTTCCGTTACCCCCCCAGATCATTGACATCCAAAAGTAGCACGATACTCTCAGAGTAAGTATCCATTTACAAGCTATCACAAAGACTCACATTGAAGCAAACCCCCCCAAAATTACAATAAAATAGCCACATAATAAAACAAATAGTAGAAAACATGTACACCAACATTTGGACTCTGTAAAGTCTTCATATTTCTTGGCTTGTGCAGTATTAAGAGGTTGCAAACAAACGCTTAACAGAGATAAATCATATCAATTTTGTATTTGGGCTTCAAACCACTCGAGGATTTCCTTCTCCATTTCTAAGTACTGTCCGAGATGTTTTCCTTTTTCTCCAGGCACAGTGTTTTGCGAAAGTAATTTTTTTAATAAAAAGACCAAAATTCAGCACACTTTACTGTAAATTCTGTGCTCACGTTTGCCTCATTGATTTTTTTGTTTCCGTACAAGTAATGCCCCTTCCCCACGTGCTACTGGTGACACACAGGCATATATGTGTGTATAAACTTAACCCATTATTTCAGTATGTTATCTTATAGCTGTAAATACGGCTTTGACAAGAGCGTATACAGTAGGGGAAATATCTCCATGAGGAGAAATTCAGCGACCCCATTCTTGAATCAGTGCCACTCTAACCATATTCAGTTGTACTTTGTGGGTAAATATAAACACGTCTAGTTTTCTTGGGAGAAACAGAAACTAGGTGACATTGTAATTAATAATCCGCTTTTAATAAGTATTGGAAGACGCCCCAGATTGTAACGACAGTTTCGTCAAAAAATTGTATCGATAACACGTTCCACTACTCCTCATTAAAAAAAGTAATTGTGTTCCAGGAACACATTCGTTTGTAACACGTTAGTCCTAACACTGATGAGGATCCACTTTTTTTTTTATAAATGCTGAAGCCAGGTGTCAGGATCCACTAAAAATATTACACAGGAGACATCATTAATGGTTAGTCAGTGAAGCAGCAGCAGCCGATTGAAGCTACCAGGATGAAAAACGTTGTGTGGTCTTTCCTTTCCTTAGGGCTCCCTGGTGTCGCGAGAGGCAACTTTTAAAGAGAAGGTGAGCTCAGATGAAAGGACGCGTTGGTGCTGTGAGACTTGAAATTCACGCATACGTGATAGAACTCATTTGATCCTCTAGCATGAAAAAAAAAGAGCAAAGGGAGCTCGGTTTGGTAGACTCCAGACTGCACTGTTAGATATGGGCACCTGAATAGAAAAAAAAATACCAATTGAACCATTTTACACCGAATCTAGAAGCTTTAAACAACAGGAAATATATACATACATTTTCAGCTTTGTTGTCAAATATGCTATGTGCACAACATAAAGCACAGATGAAATTACTACATCTTCCCCACATTCAAACATGTAATAAACAAGGCACAATACAAATAACAACAAGGTAATAAAAAGGTATGAAAATAAAATGTAAAAATATATAAGGTTTAGGGTAAAGAAATGTCCCGGAATCGAAATAGTGTACTTTTTCATTGGTCTGGCAAAAGGCAGAGGGGTAGGACTGGGTAGGGCATGGATAGAGTTCAGAGGCCTGACAGCCAACCCCACAGTCTTTTCCAACGGCAGCAGGTTGAAGAGGCTGTGAGATGGGTGGGTAGGGGTACCTGCAATCATGGTGGCTTTGCAGGAGGGAGAGTAGTTGTATATGCCCAGGAGGGACGTGAGTGGGACACACATGGTCTATTCCGCTGTTCTCACGATGCACTGCAGAGTCTTTCAGCAGGTCATGGTGGAGGCGCAACACCACACGGTGATGCAGCTGGTCAGAATAGTCTCGATGGTTCCTCTGTAGAATGAGAGCATGATGGGGGTCAGCCACCTGCTCTCCTAAGTTTGTGGAGAATGTACAGTCATTGATTGTCTTTTTTGGCCAGGGATGCAATGTTATGACTCCAGGACAGCTCCTAAATAATATTCACACCCAGAAATTTGATATTGCTCACCCTCTCCACTGCAGAACCGTTAATCGTGATTGGGGCATGCTTGGTATGCGCCTTTCTAAACTTGGTCTTCTCCATATTCAGGTGTAGAACGTTGTCTTAACACCACTGGGCGTTGTTGATGAGACCGACCACAGTTGTGTCACAAACTTTATGTATAGGTTGGGGCTGAATGATGGGGTGCAGTCGCGAGTTAGCAGAATGAAGATAAGGGGGCTCAGCATGCAACCCTGGGTAGCCCCTGTTTAATTATGATGGTGCTGGAGGTGTTGCTGCCAAACCGAACTGCCTGTGGTCTACGTGTGAGGTAGCCGGGCAACCAATTACACAGGGAGGTGTTTAGTCATACCCGATCCAGTTTGTGGATGAGGTGCTGGTTGATTATAGAATTATACATTTATTCAAAGAAAAGTTTTTTAACAGCAAGGTATTTTCAACTATGGTGACAATCCATTTTCTTTCAAATCTTGTTGCATTTCACAAGTTTTAAATCCATTTAGTAAGCACGTTCATTTGACTAGTTTTGTATGTATACATATTTTGCAAAAATGTTTTAAATCTTGCATTGTGAAACACACTGTTAACTTGTGTGTGAAAAGCGCTACATAAATAAAAAGAGCTGCCGCATTTTTCCAGGTCAAGGAGCTTCCCACCTATAAAGACATCGACTTCATGAACAACATGCAAAAGATTTACGTGTGTGACCAAGAGAGGGAGAGTTTCATGGAAAAGCTTAACAGAGATATTGAGGTAAATTTTAATTTTATGATGTGTTTCTTATCATGTTAGCTTTAAGACCGTAGGAAAAAGACGCAAAGTGATAAAACACAAAATAAATAATCTCCTTTGTTTTATGTTGTGTTTTATAGTAGCCCTCCTTTGAGTGGTACCAAACAGCTTGAAGCAAAGTTTCTTCTCTTTTGGAATACATTTCTCGACTATATATCTCGTGAAAACCTAGAACATTTTTTATACCTGACACAATCCCACAAAAGAAAAATACAGACATATTTTTTTCCCACAAGACCTTTTCAGCATTTGTTTTATCTCATCAAGAGTTACTAAATTTGTCTTTGGTTTAAATAGTGTCTTACATCTAACAAGAGGTAAGATCAGGCCTAAAAAATACAATCTAAGACGACCCCTTGCCCACCCAGCCCGAGCCCGACCATGTAACTTGATTTGAGGGACAGTGCCTGAAGCAAATCACAATTTCCATATTTTATTTGTGAGGAACTGGGAAGAGGAGGGATGACTTTGTCCGACTTCGCCCCGCCGAAATTTGGGTAGGGTTTCGGCTTATGATCTTACCTCTAGATCAAACCAGTAACCCTTACAGTTCACACTATTGAAGTAGTGCTTGAGTGTTGTTTTCCTGCAGTTCCTGGTACATATGAAGATAATGGACTACAGCCTCCTGCTTGGTATCCACGATGTGGAGAGGGCCGAGCGAGAAGATGAGGAAGAAACTGAGACAGAGTCGTCTGAGGGTGAAGAAGACCAAGATGAAAGCTGCCCACCTGTGCCCCCGGGCTCCACCTCCCCCGTAGGCATAGGCAGTTACATGAACTCCTTCAAGCCGATGGGTCCCGGGGAGTTTGACCCCTACGTGGACGTTTACGCTATCGAGAGCGCCGTAGGTGAGTCCCGCGTTAAACGCTTTACCTCAGGCTTGAGATCAAACACGGAGATCAAAAACCATCAGTTCCGCTTGCCAAAGGATGAAGTCGTTGATCCTCCATCCCATTCCTGCAGGCGCTCCGCGAAAAGAAGTGTATTTCATGGGTTTGATTGATGTGCTGACGCAGTACGACACCAAGAAGAAAGCGGCTCACGCAGCCAAGGCTGTCAAACACGGGGTGAGCATCATGTCGTGTAAAACGACTGACGATACTTACTCATACTGACTAGTATATGTGGATGTGATTGTTTTTGTGTGCAGGCTGGAGCAGAAATCTCTACAGTTCATCCGGAGCAGTATGCAAAGCGTTTCAGGGAGTTCATCACAAACATATTTGCATAATATTCCAAAGATCCCTACTATATAAATATCCTGGTGAAAAGTTAGTACTCTGATTTAGTACACAGTCCAGGTGTGACAAACCTTTTGAACGTAAGAGCTACTGTTTTCGTACTGATCAGCGTGATGGGCAACTTTTGATATTACTATTTTCTTGCAATGTCATTATCATGTTGTCACCAGGTTGTAATTATTTAGATTTAGGTGTGGAATAAGCTAGACGACTATTGAAACATTGTTTTAAAGACACTGATAATGTCAATAATTTTCTATGCCAGTTACTGTCGAAATCAAATATCTTGGAAAATCTCTATGACTGGTGAGCTATTTTAAGAACCAGTCCACAGGCTACTCAGTTGTTCTTAGGGGGTGCCAATTGGCAAAAAGTTGTAGTGCCCTGTTAAAGTCAATTCTAGTCATAACACAGGGTTTTGATTTATAATGATACAGCTACTGATGCACCTGAACACATCATTAGTAATGTTTCAGGGGGTCACAGGGTGCTTCTGGTCTCACAACATTATGCAACCTCGCCCACGGGCGATCAACCCCACGACTTGTTTTCAGGTGGCATTTAATGAAATGAAATGATCTGCATTTATATAGCGCTTTTCAAGTCAATGAAGACTTCCCAAAGCGAGCCGGGTTTCGAACTGCGATGTCTTGATCCCAAGACGAGCGCTCTACCTCCTGAGCTACTGCCGCGGTCCTCGTCACCAGACCCAGAACCATCTTGAGGCTTTTTCAGCTGCTCCAGTGGTTTACTCAATGGATCTGCTCCTTGCTAAACCCATTATGGCACTTTAATCTTCTGTGTAGCAAATGCCCCACAAATCCTCAGCAACCTCAACTTCTGGTCAGCTGGATTTGCAAATGTCTTTGTTCATGGATTCTGCAATCATCTTCAGCACCTGGTTGTGTCTCCAGTTGTATCTACCATGGCCAATCACTTTTGGGCAGGCACTCAGAAAGTGTTTTTGAGCGCCTCTTTCCGAACACAGTTGGCAGTTTGGGGTCTCAGCTTTCCCCCAATTGAAGAGGTTTGCTTTGTATTTGGAGTGGGTCAGCCTGCCACAAATCTGTCCAGGTGACTTTATAGTCCATGGCATGCTGACCTAACCCTGATGTTACTTCCCTTGCTGAGACTCTCATCCTGAACTGGTCGTAATACTCCAGGATAAGGTCTGCAATGCGATACTTGTTCATCGTGGTATGGACCAGTTGGTGAGGGATGGTGTAATATGCGTTGGTTAGGTCTAACCAAAGCATTGTGAGATCTCCCTTGTTCTCCTAGGCTCTGCTGCTCCAGAGATTCCTTTTGCATTGAGGTGTTTATGTAGTTATTACTGGAGAGCAAATCCGCCAGCCACTTTGCTATTATGCTGAAGAAGATATTGTTTTCCACGCTCAACAGGGAGATCATCCGGAATAGGTCGATCATCTTGGAATCCTTCTATTTGAGGATCCACTTAGTTGGAATTTTAGCGGTTCTTGTTACATAGAGTGAAAAAAAATTAGGTTGACCAAAAAAAAAAAAAAGAAGACTTTTAGTCAATGTAAATGATGTATGTGTTGTGCTGATATTTTCCCCATTTTAAATGACTTGTGGAATCAAAATTAATGTTGCCCTTGTTATAGATTGAACAATTGCCCCTCCTATGGGATCTTATCATATACAGTATCTCTATACTCTATTATTTTTAAATGTACCTTTCAAACTGGATAGTTTTTATTGTTTAGTAGCTTGTGATGTCATTTGGAGTTTTTAGAAATTGGAAATATATATCTTTTAATAATTTATTGTGTCATCAAATTATTTTCACTGGGTAATGTTGATGTTGGAATGCTGATCTGGGTGCAGATATTCCAATGGATAACTTTTTCAGTAATGTGTGATGCCTTTCAGAGGTATTATCATTGTTTAAAGCAGTTTTCTGTAACTGATGCTTTAATGCAGGGGTCTCCAACATGGTGGGGGAAGGCCTTGCCGGCCTCACCTGCCTCCAGGAAGGCCGAAAGCCACCGCCTCATCTCCTTGGCCAATAAACATAGCAAAACCAAGCCACCGTTCTTATTTCCCTATCTCTTGGCTGCAGGATGCAACAAAAAAGGTTTTTTTTTTCCCGCCATGCGGCAAACCCCCCACCTGTTCTTCCCCAATTACTCTACACCTGTTTGCCTTTCTAGCTAACTATCGAGCTACCTTTTTAGCTATTTAGCAAAACATCTAGCTAAAATGGTATTTTAGAAATGCAAATCAAATTGGGGCTAAATAAAAACAGAAAGTAGCTCTCAGCTTGAAAAAAGTTGGAGACCCCTGTGTTAGTTAATGTTGTGGAAAAAATAAACAGCTCCAAAGATGAATTATTATTGGCGTCTAAACAATCAGATATCTTATAGAGTTTATGTAATTCAAACTTGGCAGCCAATTAAAGAGTAACACATTATTTTCCAATGTACTGCATAATGTTTAGAAATGACCCAGCCAAGACCCAGATCTAAAACCCAGTCCCTGCAGTGTATTTGATCCATTTTCCCCTCAGTCTCTTTCTGGCAAATATAAGAAGTTTGCTTTAGCCCTCATCCTTTGAAGAAATTTGGCGTTTAAAATGTGATAATTTAAGCGTCAATTATTCAAGGTGTTGGTTTATTTAAAACTTATATGTTGTCTTGTTTCTCTCTTAAAGTTGGGGTGCGTTATTTGAAAACTTAGGGTTGCAATTATGATTTTTAAGCCAGGAGATGGCGGCAGTGTAACACATGATTTGCAAGTACATGGCATTTCTTAGATGCGATCGAAAATACTTCTTTTTTCATCTGGGGTTCATCTGACCCGAACAAGCCTGCTAAAAGTAAGATAAAAGCAGATAGGGAAAAAAGAACAAAGATCAGTTGGACATTGTTAACATATACTTAATAGAGAAAATATTACCCTTTCAAATTTTTAGGGATACCTCAAACTATGCACTCCACCTTCCCTTAAGGGTTGAAAAGAGAATAATCAACATGAATTCAAAGCAATTGTGTCTGTATTTGTGATTTGTATTGGCAGGCTTTTCATTGTTCTGTTATTTTAACATTTAAACAGTGACCCAGTAAGATGTATTGCGTTTGTAATGTAGCTCACATTTTCTTTCATTAAACCACTGCATTATACGACTTTAGGGTTTACTTCAACTTGTGGACCCCTTTTGAAGTCATGAACTGTATCCAGTGTTCCCTTGTTTGTCGCTGTGTTAGAAAAATACACATTGTAAGTAACCATCTAATTTGGACTATAAGCCGCGTCATTTTCCCCAAGCTTTCAAACCTGTGGCTTATGCGACTATGCGGCCCATTCATATATTTTTTTCTAACTGCCGCAAGAGGCGTCCGAACAGTAAAGGTAAGAGTGAGAGACGTTGAAAATGTGTCAAGGAAGACGAAAGTAATGTGGCGAAAGGACCAGATTACAAGAAGCAACTTCCAACGAAACAGAAATGTTTTAGGCGGATTCCTATTCATCTGTCGGCATTATTGTGTGTTTTGGAGTAAATGTTTTACACAGTCGGATTATATAAATTGTCCATGATATAACAAAGCCATTTTCACTGACATTCAAAGAAGTTTAAGACAGCCAGGGGACAAAATGGTAAGTTAAGCTGGCTTTACAGTTTTCCTAGTTTCAGACTGATGGTGATGTTTATCTGATGAGTATATTTGGAAATGGTTTGACATCTTGAATCTCAAGAGTTTAGGCTTTCCAATGATGTGAGGCGTTACGAATGTCAGTGACTAGTGGCATCATACAGTCAAATATCTGTTTAACAAAAGTCTGGAGGCCTACCAGCGCGCCTTCGGAACATTAAGGGGTTTAGGTACTGTATATTATTAAAAGTCTTTCAGTGTACCGTCTTTCTTTGTAAATAACTCATATTTAAATGTTGGCATATATGGCTTATAGTCAGGTGCAGCTTATATATGTACGCAATGTTTTTTATTTTAAAATGTACTTGGTGCGGCTTTTAATCAGGTGCATCTTAAAGTCAGAATTTTAAGGTAGTCAGCTTTAACTTTTACATTCGTTTTAAATGCATTAAGGCTGTAAAACACCTTGTCAAACTCCCTTTTCTACCCTTTCTCATAAGTTGTTTTTAAATTCCCTTACATTCTCTTTAAATAATAAAAAAGGTTTGAAAAAAATCTGAAACAGCAAGAGCATGAAAAGTCAACCGTTTGAAAGGGAAGAATATGTCTATGATGCTTGAATTCCAACTTTGCGTGAAAACTGCAGTCAGATAAAGGTAGCACCAAAGTCATACACAACTAGAAACAATGTGTTTCACTTTTATCTTACACAAGGATAACACATTCAATAGGCCAACACTACTAGGTATTTTTTTCGTGAGACATTCACTACATATCTTGATAAAAACAATTAAAACACGATAGAAAAGATATAATTTAAAATAAGTATTTAAAAAAGTATTGAAAAATGCTCTACTAATGTTTTTTTATGAGGTAGGGACCTACTTGAAGGGAGACTGGGGACAAGAGTCGCGCCAATTTTTAGGACTTTTGAGAAAAAAATGCTTATCTCAAGAGTCAAGCTCATAAGTTAGGCAGAATAGCTGTTTATTTAGTTACCTGATTGGTTGACCAACTTGGGCACTTGCATAAATAGTTAAGCTTTCTATGGGAAGCTGATTCAGGCAAAAAATCTAAGTTACCTCCAAAAAGTGAATTATGCACTTATGTTAATAGTGTGAGGATAAATTATCTTTACACAGTGGTACCTCTACATACGAGCTTGATTCATTTCAGGATCATGCTCGGATCTCGAAGTGCTCAAGTGTTGAGCAAATTATCCTGATATGAAGTAATTAAAAACGAATTGATCCGTTCCCGACATCCTAAAAGCATCCAAGCTAATCCTAAAGAGCTATAAAAAATATCTTCCTGAAGTTAAAAATAAATGATGGACCGTTTAACGTTCCTGTAAAATTTGCTTAAAAACCCAATCCAAGACATACCCAAAGAAAATTGAATGCATTTGGAGAATATGGACGGTTTCTCTGTCCTTTATAAAGTAAGACACTCAAGTTTTCTCCCAAATTGAGTATTCACTGCAAGTGCTACTAACATTGAGTAATCTGAGTTGTAACACACAGAAATAGATTTTTCTTCTCGCCTGAATTTTATTTTTGCAATTATGAGCCTCTTAGCTGGAAAACAGGGAAAATCATAGCTTGAAGCCTCACCTGGCACCTTGTCAAATTTGATCACAATCTGAAAATCTCAACATTGTATTTTACATATTTTTCTAAGGGTAAGTTTACTAGTGAGCCAAGAAGAGATCCGCAGGTTGGAGAGTGTTCTCCATTCGGGCCTTGGTGCTGTGGAATGCTCTGCCCAATGAGATTCGATCTGCAATGTCAGTGGAACTGTTTAAATCTAGGCTTAAAACTCACTTCTATTCTATAGCTTATGAATGACATATATTTCACGTTGACAATATCTGTGTATTAGTTGTTATTGAAACATCCATTGCAGCCTGGTCATCCAGGAAGGGGATTATCTCATGTGCGGTCCCTTCTCAAGGTTTCTTCATTTTCCTTGGGTTGAGGTTTTTGAGTTTTTCCTTACCCTCATGCAGGTTTTAGATCAGGGGATGGTGTGATAATAGTATGTGGTTTGCAATCATCTGTGGTCTGTGCAGCCCTTGATAAAGCGCTATACAAATAAACATGACTTGACTTGAAAAATTTTAAACATTTATGTTGGCATCAATGTGTCAATCGGGCTCGGGCGGGGTCAGGCTTTAATACCCGTGGGTCCGGTAGGCCTGATCTTCTTTGTAGTACCCTTTAATAAGAATAAAATTGTATTCCTTCGATAAAAAACTGCAATCTTAAACCGGTCTGTCTGAGCCCTATAACTCCACCCCTGAAAACGAGTCCAATTTAAGCCCTGTCCTTCGTATCATAAATCAGCTCAGGCCTCTCGGCTTCCAGCAAAGTGTCGGAGCTCCGTCGTAATAAAAGCCAGGCCTGCGCTCTGACCTAGAAAGATGTAGGCCAAAGCCAAGAAGACGACAATCTGACAGTAGGATGAAGTGTGTGGAGTGATTTCTGTGGGCTGATTACTGCTGAGCCGCGACATGTTCCCGTCATCTCTCAGGGACATAAATAGACCTAAACAGAATCCTCCTGAGATGAAACACGGCAAGCTCTTTTGTGAAAACATCTGAAACGAGGCTGCACGTATTGATCATGAATGCTTTATGAGTAAAAAAATACAAATGAATAGACTCTTTACAACACAGACATGTATACTCAGCAACATTCATTAGATGAGCACAAAATAACATCGAGTACGGATGCCATGATTCCTTTTTATGCTACTCTTTAAAATCTCCATTTGGGCAACATTTCATTTCTTCATCCATTGTAAACACTCATTCACTTGTATACTTGTACGTTCGAAAAAAACCTAGTAAACAATATTTTAAATCTGCATTAATCACAGCAGGAGAGTCGGCTAAGATCCACAAAAGCGTCCGTGTCTTCGACCCGAAATACATTCAGCTGGAATGAAGGCGTCCCTTCCTTCACTTTCAAGTAGAGACGGACAAATGAAGCTTCACGAAGCATTTATGATACTTATTGACTCCTCCAGACGGCGCTCTAGGCTTAAAGCGGGCGTCACCACTTTTTTGGGGGGCTGAAAGTTACTTTTTTGTTACCGATTAGCATGAAGGGCTACATGTTTGATGTGCATTTTTAAAATAATAACGTTATGTAATTACAATGTTTTCATTGTGTTATTACCAGATTGTAATGATCAGAGGTATCGTTTTAAAAAGTATTAGTCAACATCTAAAACATCTGCCTTGTATTGACCCTTTGTGTGTGATCTCATATAGCCTTCCCTGGCAAAATGAGAGCTATGACGGACAGCAAGAAGCACCCTAATGGACAACACTTGAAAGAACATTTGAGTCACTACAGAATAATATAATTCAAGTTTTTAAGATGGTGATTTATTGCTGTGCCAAATGGCAAGCTTCTAAGCCGGATATGGAATTTCATTTGATCCGTTTGAATGAAGAAGGGAAATGGCGATGTTTTTTTGCAATCAAACGGAGGGACCGGTGTTGTGCCGAGGCTTAATACTGGCAGAACCTCAAGTATTCCAGGTTTATCAACGAAAACATTTCCCGCGGTATATTTCATGTATTTCCAAGCCATGTTATGTTTAGTAGGTACGGGTCACGTCAAATACACTCAATAAAATAAGTTAACTAGTGCTAACTAGCTAGCGTTAGTGGCTTACCGTTGCCATTTCTTACTATGTAAATAATCTGGTTTTATTGCAATTAATCAGCAATTCGAAACCGTAATCTTCTGGATATCAGTATGAAAATCTGTTATGTGCTCTGCCATGAAACTTACTAGGCCTAAATGAACCGTCAATTTATCAATGGATAAAACGAGAGGTGAATGTTAAGAATACGTCATTCCACCAAATTAAAGATTTTCAACATGCTCAAAAGTATTTTTTTTCTAAGGTGCAAATACCCCGTGCTTTACTGTTCTATCACATTCCCCCAAAATTGAGATACAAAGTTGTTTTAGTAACGTTTGCGCGAGTGGGAGATTTCACACCTGGAGTGCTTTTGTCGGCAAAACAATGCATAATAACGTGCCCCTGCTACGAAAAACTGGTAACCATCTAGACTTCTATACATTTTAAGATCAGCGCCGGTGTATGGAGATATTCCACTTACAATATAGTGGTACAGATCCTATGGACTGAAGTCATGCAGACTGGACAATTTGGTTAGATATGTGCTAGCCTTGCTAATGCTATTCTCAGTTTCTCTAAATAGCGCTCTTTGTGGTTTCCCACAAGGTAAGCCACCTCATCCCACAGCTGTACAATATTCATTTGACTAGTCATTGCCAATGGTGTTGAATAGTATAGTTGTTTTTGTTGTAGTCTACTGTTGACTGGCCTCACCCACTATTTACTACGGTTTACTGCTATCCGTCATGGTGTCGTCACGTGGTTAGGTCACATGGTTAGGTCACATGGTTAGGTCACGTCGTTAGGTCATGTCTGTGCAAAGGGTCAATAGGACCACTAAATAATTTAGATATATAAATCATTGGCTAATTTCAATATGAATTTTGGTTGATTATTTATATATTATATATGACAATGATTATGACAATGATTTCACATGCCAGTTACAGTGTTCATTTTACCTCTGAAAAGTGATGAGTCCCGGGGACTCGCATGCTCAAAAATCAATGGGTCCCAACAGAGATCTATGGGTCCCCAAAATTTAGTGTTATCGAGGTTGAAATTGTAAATCGGTGACAAATATATAATAAAAATATATATATATATATTCATTCAGTTTTAATCATCAAATCATAAATTCATTTTCTGCATCAAATTATTGTTGGTAATATACCGATTAAAGGGATAACCACAAACCTGTCTTTTTTCATTTTCTCCTTTTATACTTCCTTTTTTTCTTAACTTCTTTATACATCATAATTTGTAATATAATGCATCAAAGCAAGTGAGCCGTTTGAAAGCCGTCTCTCTTTAATGAGCTGAGCCGAAAAAGCCGGTTCTCTAAAAAGAGACGGACTTCTCACCACACAACTCGAGATTGGCGTGCAGACGAAAACTGGAACTGCGAGACCAAAACAACATCTGCCAGATTTGCCTGACGAAAAGTTTGTAGTGCGGTAAATCTTTGTTTAAAAAAAACGTAATCGGGTAATAATGACAATTTTGTGTCAAAAAAGTTGCGTCCCGGGGATGCACGTTGATTTGAGACTATGCGTCCCCAGCAAAAATGATGCGTCTAGGACGCAGGGACGCGAGCAAACGAGAACACTGCAGTTACATTCAAATTTCCTAGAAAATCACAATGACCCACCACTGGTGTGCACTTTTTAGATCCAGTCCTTGGGCTACTCAGGTGCTCTTAGTGTGCTAAGGAGTGCCTGCGGGCACACATCTATTTTTGTACTTGAGTACTTTTATTTGGGAATGTTGTTTGTCACAATTTGGCGTCTTGGAATAGTTTAACTGTAAAACTCGACAGAGGCAGTATTAGTACTGGTAAAATGTAGTTAAAAGTTGCCTAGCAACCAAAAACCAATCATAATTTGCCTTATTATTGTCAACATATCAAGACTCGTCTTGTCACTAGCAAGGGTTTATGTATAATTTTCTTCTTTACGCAACCCTGTCAGTGATGGTAATTATTCAAGAATTTGGCTTGTGTAGACATTTCATTTATGTATTAGCAATTTATGTTGTCCAGCTTTTTGGATTCACTGCAAAAAAGTATTAGTTTCCCTATTTGATTATATCTGAAGTTGTTTTTCTAGTACAATACAAGAAACATTAAAAACATTTTTTCTTGAGTAATTTGATATTTAAAATAAAACTCATAATATCTATTTTAGTTTTATCTTGTATTTGTTTTCATCTTAAAATGGGAAGATATAAATAACATGATATGGCAATGATAAACATTTTTATCATACATTTTTAGTATTATTTTATCTGATCTTAGTACAAAACAATGAGTAAGCAAGTAATATTGATTTAATTTCCACCATTACTTTAAGAGAATGAGAGAAATAGCATCACAATATTTTAGAAGAAAAACTGAAATGGTGGGATAATTACCCCCTAAATTTCAACTGAAATGAGCAACTTTTTTTTGCTATCGTGGTCATGATATATACTGCAAAAATAAATTATATGTTTTAAAAACAAAACAAAAAAAAAGGCATTATGTATGAAGCACCTTTACTTTTTATAATTGTGCTAGATTCTTAGATATTTCCAAAAATACGTTTACTTCAGTATTTTTCCTCATGTTATTCTACAATACTTAAATATGCTATGTAGTATTGTTACTACATCTGTATCTCCCCTTTTCTTAATTTATTTATTTACTTAATCCTTGATATTAGTTTTATGAATGGAGTGAATGTGTGGCTGAATGTATTGTTTAGGTGGGAGGTTGCAAATTACGTTGGCTCAGGAGGTAGAGCGCTTGTCTTGTGATCAACAGGTCGCCGGTTTGATTCCCGGCTCCTTTGTGTTATATGCTGAAGTGTCCTTGGGCAAGACATTGAATCTCTAGGTAGCTGCTATCGGTTAGTTAGGGTTTTAAAGGGAAAAGTGTGAAGCACATTGTAAAGTGCTTTGGGAGGTCTTCATTGACTTGAAAAGTGCTATATGAATGCAGACCATTTTATTTAGTTTTTCAATGGAGACATTTATGTTTACAACCTGCTCAATGTAAGTCCTCTGCCGTCCTTAATCATCCGGACCTACAGTAAAAAGAAAATGTAAAAAAAAATATTTTGTAAAAAAAGGAGAACGTATTTCACTGATGTCAAGAGCGCCAGAAGGATAAAATATATTGAAAGTGCTTCATGAAACTTCCTTTCTCCGTTCTTTTTTTCAAGCTTTCGAAAACACGTACATCATGTACAGTGTTTATGTCGCGCACAGTGATACAAACATTAAATAGAAATCTTTAAAGAGTGAATTATCAAAGGAACACCAACAGCAAGAAGGAACTGTAAATCTATCTTCTCCAGTCCCTCTTTTTGTACACAAACACCTGTACAAAAAAGTACAATATCAATGCTGAAAATTAAGCATTTTTTAAACTTGTGATTTTTTTTTCATTTTAGATTGATAGAATTCTATTATCTTATCTCTAAGTTTGAATTCAAACGAAAGCAGCCTTGAAAATGCAGCGTCTATTTGGCTGCCGAACAATACGTACACTGTATCGGAAATACCACTAAAGCGAGGGCATTTCTAAAAGATACTTACACAATCCATGAGCTTATTGCAGTTCTTTACAATTGGATTGAAGATTTTCTCGCACATCGGCACTAGTGCAACATCTGGCCTCTGATTTGTAGGCCATAATCTCAAAGACCACCCAAAAATAAAAAACAGTTTTATGATACTGCTTTTCTGGATGTGCCGTAACTGAAGCTAGCGCCGCCCCTGTGCGAGATCTTAAGCGTGGTGGCGACAGCCATGTTGGGCGGGGTGGCAACGGGGAAGCCCGCCGTGGCCCCAGGGAAGCCTGGGGTGGCCCCGGGAATGCCCTGGTTGGCCCCGGGAAACCCGACATGGGAACCCACGGGTGGGGGAGCCTCGTTGGGGCACCCGTGCTGCAGCAGAATGTCGGCGCACTCCTGGCTGCCCGCCACACGGGCCAGGCTCAGCGCTGTTTGGCCCTGAGCGTCCCGGTACCGGACCTCGCATCCATACTGGCAAAAGATCAAACAATAGATTCATTTTTTAACATCAGACCTGACTCTTGGGATACCAGCACCGGTATCAGTCACCATGATTGTAGCTTGTTAACGTATTTTTAAATTCAATACATTGTGTTCTATATCTTTTACAAACAAAATGAAAACAAAAACTAAATTTCATTGATTTAAAAAAAAAAAAAATAGTCAGCTAAATTAGCTTTTCCATTTGATATCTTTTGTGTCAGTGAGCACTGAAAAGTGACGAACATACCGAAAAGTGTCAATAAAATTGTTCAAACCACCAACCACCGTATTTATTCGAGTATAGCACCCCTCCTTTTGATTAAAAATTGGTACAATATTTTGTATTTTGCTCAAACTATTGTACATGATAAGCGTTGATGCAAAGCAGTGGGGTGTAAAAGGGAGTGTGAACCCCCCTTTGTGCAATGATATACCCCAGCGTTATTGTTGAGGTGGTTGACATGTCGAACATGCGGAGGTTTAAAACAGTACATATGCTATGGTTCTCTGCCTCATTATTATTATGACAGCTAATATACAAACAGCAGGGCAAGGCGGCAATGAAGGCGCAGCGGGTAGCGGGGGCACGGACCTCTATCAAAGGGTCGCCTCGGATTCCTTCCCTGTGTTCCCGCCCATGGCCGGTCTACCAGCTCGAGGGATTGGGGGGCACTTAACGTGTTATATGTCGAAGTGTGCTTGGGCAAGACACTGAATCCCTATTGCCCCCAATAAGCAGGTCGGCGCTTTGCATGGCTGCATGGCCGCTATTGGTGTGTTAGTGTGTGTGTGAATGGGTAAGTGTGAAGCACATTGTAAAGCGCTTTGGGAGGTCTTCATTGACTTGAAAAGCGCTATATAAATGCAAACCGTTTACCATTTAACCTAAACCCAATTGCCAGGCATGCAATACCTTCCTCACTCGTTTGGCGCAAGACCAGGCATTAGGGGGGTTAGTAATATATAATCAAATACAATATGTTAAAGCAGATATTATGAATCCTCGGAAATAGCATTGTCTGCCAAAGTCTGCAGTTTAGAGGTAAGATCTTGACCCGAAATTTGGGTCAATGTCAATCATTATGTTCGGGTTTGGGCCAGGCTTCTCTCTTGCTTCCTTTTTTTTTTAAACTATCCACCCATCATTTTTTTTTCTTTGTGTCCCGCAGTGGAGGATAGAATGAGTCCGACTCTCGTGCAGCCCAGTCCGCGTCGCCGCGCTGTGTAGCACGCTGAACGGGCTCGGCTTCACGCTCGGCAAAGCGCTTGCTGTCACGCTCAAAACATGGCTGAATAAGGTGCTGCGTAAGAGAGAGAGAGAATCCATTGCACGGATCCCCCGCCGCGCAGCACCAATAAAGAGAAACAAAGAACAATGATGGGTGGATAACTTTTTTTTTTTTTTTTTTTTTTTTTTTTTAAGTGAGCAAATAAAAGATGAAAATTCAGATTCTCTTTCTTTCGACTCAGTCCTGCAAATCAAGTATTTTGGTCAGGCTGGCTCACTCTGTAAAACCCGCAGGCACAAGTTCGGTCGATGTGGAGTTTTCATGCCTGATCTTACCTCTACTGCAGATGATGCATTTGATTAACATATTGAATACCATTTCCTTTAATATGCCTTGCCTCTGCACATGAGCCATCAAATTTGACTCATTTGAGATCCATGTAAATAATTTAAATTTTGTTACTAAAAAAAAGACGTCTTGTGGGTTGAGAAATGTACTTGCAGTCAATGTTTTGCAATTGTGGTCAGCTATATTTTTGACTGATAAATCTTTACACAAACACCGTAATATATTACCCTAATACAACCCCTTAGAAAGTATCCAAATTTCAAGGTATTTTTAAGGTCACATTCTATGCATTGCAGCCATCATTCGCAATTATATTTGGTGAAGTATCACATATGTGTTTGTCTGTGTAATCGCCATTTTGAATGGTCACATAATTCGAAAACACGTGACATGCGTTGAGGACAAATACCTCATCCGCTGGCAGCAGGTTGGCGCGTTGGGCTTAAAATTTAAGAAATAGACAAGAATTCGCTGATTTTAGGGCTGTTAAAGCCTTCAACTTAAAATTCGTCAGGGCTTGTACAAATACACTATCAAGCTTTGTTTTCATGTTTGAGTAATACATGATTGACGATTTATGTTTCAATTTATTTATACGGCATACAATTGCAGGTATTTATCCATTTCAACATATGGCAAAATTGGTGTTGCATAGTCGCTGAGAGTACATGGCAATCAACAAGGAAAACCACAAAGAAGAAATCGAACTGACCCAAACCAGAAGCTGCGTCATCACCACGTCACCCAGTTGGCAGGCGGCGTGCAGGGCAGAGCCGGGCATCCTCATCGCCAGGAGGGAGCGTGAGGAAAGGGCCGTGCTGGGGGGTCCGTTGATGTCCTCCTTAGAGCAGTGGGCCAAGAGGAGCAGCAGCTTGTGGAGGTTGCGCTCCATCACGGCCAAAAGAAGACGTCCTGACAGCGTGAGGTCGGGACCCTCGTTGGGAGTCGGAGGGGGCAACGGGGCCACAAAGAGTTTCTGCTCGTATTTGGCCCGGATCCATGATTCTCGCTCCTCTCTGGGAAAACGTCAAGGAAAATGAAGTGGTTGACCTTCAGGGAAGGCAAGATGCTAGCGTCAACAAAAATGAAATTAGTTTACAAGGTTGAACTTGTTATTTTGTGAATATGTGTTCATTTACAGGAAACATTTTTAACCATTTAAAGCATGTCTGGTAAATATGATTTATTTATTTAATCATTTGCTTTGTTTGGGGAATTGATTATATAAATAGAGTATCAACCCACTTGAAAGTCAACTTTCTTTCTATTTTCTGATTAGTCAAAGTACAACATATTCATATTGGTCACCTAATGACTCCCAACACCTCAGTTGGGTTGAGCAAGGGGGCTGGGAATCCCCTCCTCTGAATCAATCTCCCAAAAAAGTCAGAAATGACTCTAGCCACCTCCCAAAAGGGGGATATGGCTGTGGTATATATATATATATACTGTATATATATATATATATATATATATATATATATATATATATATATATGATTGATTGATTTAAAAAAATGCAGAAAATATTTGCTTGTAGGATCAATTTATGAGAGTCCAAATGTGTCCATGTTTTTATTGTGATGTAATAATAGGTTGGCTTTGGTGGGATAATTACCCCCTAAATTTCAAATTATAAATTTAAAAAATTAACATTTAATCTGTAAAGTTGCTCTTTTTGTAAAATTATGACTAACCTTAAAGATAATTTGGGTTTATTAAAAAAAGGCATGACAAGACATGACAGGACGGGATGGACGGAACAGGACAGGGCGGGGCAGGACGGGATGGACGGAACAGGACCGGGTGGGGCTGGGCAGGAAGAGACCAGAAAAGACCCTACCAGAACAGACAAAGCAGGATGGTGACTTGGGCGGGGAATGGAAGTGCCTGGCAGAGTAGTAATGGACCAAACAGGACAGGAGAGTAACAGGTCAGATAAAAACAGGCAGGACCATGCCAGTGCAGGGAAAAGCTAGGCAAAGCAGTGCAGTATAGGGAAGGACAAGATAGGTAAGGAACAAAAACAACCAGACCTGACAAAACAGGACAGGGCAGGGAAAAGTGAACATAATTGAAGTAAATTGAAGTGCCAGGCAGGGCAGTTACAGACCAGAAAGGACAGGACAGGACAGACGCAAACTAGGCCAAAGTAGACCAAACAAAACCAGACTGGGCTTGAAAAACCGAGACCAGACCATACAAAAGAGAACAAAGCATTGACTTTGGTTGATTCAATATTTTCATCAGCAAATTGCTGACGAGCTTAATATCTGTTTGTTTCACTGTGTGTATTAATAATTTCTATAAATTTATTGGGATGTTACAGTAAAAGAGTTGGATTACTTGCTTCCATGAAATTCCTAGATCTACTTTTTAAATGATTTTGAATACAGTCTCTTGTCTTTTTAAATCTTCAGTGCCATATTCTATTATAAAAGTATTGAAATTATCACTCGAACATACGTACATAAGGCATCTGCTAAACCCCAACCCCTTCCTTTTACGATGACCGCAGCAAAAAAAAAAAAATATTATTGTGTTTGTCCAATTATTACCGGGTGGCATCAGGAGGAGGTTTGCGATGGCCCATGGTGCACGCCTCCCATATGCAGTTGACCATGTGGTTGCCGATGGCGCTGAGGACCAGCGTGAGCTCTCTCGGAAGGTCATCCAGATCGAGGGAGCGAACCCGCGAGACGTGAGTCCCTAAGTTGCGATGGATCCCCGAGCACTCGATGCAGATCAGGGCGCCGATGTTCAAACTAGCCCACGTCGGGTCTTTGAAAAAATAGAATATGTATGCCTTTCAAAATCCTTCATCGATGCTACTAACACAATGGATAACACGGATTCCCTTTCAGCGTGCTGATTTGCATGTTTTATCACAAGCTATAATGTTTTGTAGTTGTCATTATCATTAGCTATCATCTAATTTTCAAAACAGCTGTCATTATGATAAAAACACTGCAGCAAATTACTGCCACAATTATTCCATTAAAAGTTACAGCCCTAGAATTCTAATAATGTCAAACTGAATTACTCTATTGTAAAAATAACAAGTTACTAAACCTAACAAAACTGAAAAAAAAGAAAATACACAAAATCTATCTAAACCAATTTACAACCGAAAACCAAACCCAACATAACCCCAAAATTCAAATTAGCCAAGCCCAACTCGAACAAAAAAACAAAAAACAAATCCCACACAACCAAAAACCTAAGCAAACCAAGATAAAGCTAACGAACAAAATCAAAACCACATAAACCAAAACCAAAAATAAAACCCAACTCAACCAAAAATCAAATCCGGCATAAATATCAATTAAGCCAAGCCCAATATAACCAAAATCCTGACCAAATCAAAAACCAAACAACAATCAAAACCCTACCAAATCTGCCATAACATAAAAAAAACAAACAGAACCAACCTAAAACAACCACAAACCAAATCAACCAGAACCCAAAGCCAAACCAAACAAAACCCAAAATTAACCAACACAACCCCAACCAAAAATCAAACCCAACACAACTAAAGAATCAAACCAAGCCAACCAACAAAACCAAAAGCCAAAGCAAGCTAAAATAACAACAAAAAACCCAGCAGCAAGCAAATATCAAACCAAACAGAACCCAAAATAAGCCAATCCAACCAAAAACCAAAACTAAAAGGTTAATAAACAGAGCTGTTGATGAGTTTGACCATTTGTTGGATTATAAAAAAGTATTTTCCCTGTATTGTCCCTCAGAGGAAAACATTTGAACTACTTATAGTACCATTTTTCCCTCTTTTTTAATATACCGCTATACAGTATAATATATGATTTCATCTTTTCATTTTTCATATTGGTTCCCTCCCCAAAATCTTACCAAAAATTCCTTATGGAGAAAAGTCCTCTTCCTCCCACATTTCAGTGACCCACTTTTCATTCAGTGGAACAGTCAACATGACATCAAAGTAGGTTTTTTTTCCCCTTTTGTTTGTTCTTTTATTTTTAGCTTGTCATCCAGATTTTCATCGCTGATTTCTGTCTCATTCTGGGATTCTTTCCTCTACCCTGTGATCA
The DNA here is from genome assembly GCF_059441175.1 of Urocampus carinirostris. Lineage (NCBI taxonomy): Eukaryota > Metazoa > Chordata > Actinopteri > Syngnathiformes > Syngnathidae > Urocampus > Urocampus carinirostris. The sequence goes on along the minus strand of NC_142354.1, from coordinate 28,528,101 downwards.
TGAACATGAGAAATCGCTCGCTGACTAATGAGCGACTTTGTTCTATTGCTATGTTGAGCGTTCTTCATCTTTAAATGAATGTAATGAGGAGATAAAAGATGAGTGACGAATGAAAAAGGTTTTTAAAGAGACACTTACTGGGAGCGTCGCAGTCGACGCAGAAGTTGTTCCCTTTTGCGTTGCGGATCGCCTGCAGAGCAACGGCTTCGCTTTGGCTGTTCTTGCGGTCCTGCGAAAAACATAAAATTGGACTTTTTTTACTATCATGCAGTGACTGTAACTGTAGTCTAACCTTGAATATTGTAAATGATTAATTGTTTCAAAACGCTAATAAAATTACAAGAACTTTGCATTGGAATGGTTAAACCAAGAGTTACCAACTTTTTAGAACCTGTGAGCTGTTACTGATTAGCATACAGGGCTACCAGTTTATATGCATTTCTAAAAGAAATCCCAATATATTACTTTGTCTTTACTATATTTGTTATGTTACTACCAGGTTATTATTCAAAGTGGGGTTAAAATAGGCACAATCAACCACTAAACCATTTTTACAGTTAGAGATCAAATTTCCTAGACAATAGCAATGACCAATCACCAATTAATGGTGAGCTATTTTCAAAACCAGTCTGCGGGCTACTAAGGAGTCCTTAGGGGGCTGCTTGGTGCCCACGAGAGCCATGTTGGTGACCCTTTGATTTAACAATACTATACTAAAACTGTCATAGTATGGAGGCCCAAGATTGCCAAAATGGAATAAATAAAAACAACCCTTTGAAATTGTTTTTTTGATTAAACAAGGGGCAATTATGTAATATGTCTATTTGTTTTTTAAAAAACTTGCTATTCATTAAGGTCTATTACTAAAATGTTATCATGGTCAAATATTTCAATTTTTTTTAAATTTAAGAACATCATAAAACTGTTAAAGAAAGGAAGCCCGAGAATGCCAAAGTACAGTCAATAAAATTACTTTTTAAATAAAAAACATTTTGTTGGATATCAGGCAAATTCGTAGAATTAGTTTGAAAAAGCGTGTTTTTTTTTACTTTATATTCTTTAAATTATATTAAATATAAAGTTAACGTCGTTAAACATTACATATTGTTTCAATTTAAGAACATCATACGTTTCAAGTCTTTTCATGAAATGTGCACGGTTTTATTTAAAACAAACATTTTTTTAACAATGTATACTAGTGTTTTGTAAGCATTTTATTATATTTATTACTTTAGGATGCTATTTGAAAAAGAATGACTCTTGCTGCCGGTCAGTCAAAAGGGGTGGGGATGGCTTAAGATCCCTTAGATCGATTATTTTTCCTGGACATTGGTTATGTCCGTCCTGTAGCCCCGCCTACTTTAGTTTGATTGACGGCAGAAGGGTGCGTTGAAAAAATTCCAGATTCAAAAGTGTTTTTTTTTTTGGTATGGTATTTGATAAATCTCTTGATGAATGAAATCAATGCATGAGAAAAATAATGCAAATTCAGAAATGTTTGTGTTGTACATACTAATACTTTGTGAAAAAAAATGATGGACGGGGGACACAAAGGGACATTGGGGACAAGCGTGGCACCAAAAGAACTACCATGTTTATTTGCGTATAATGCTCACCCTTATTTTTCAATAACAAAAAAATAAATCGATATAACATTTTGTTAACTTCCTCTTAGCTCAAACTAAGCATTGTTGAATATGTGCGACCAGGATTAAAATATTTAAGTTTGATTAATCGTCAGATACACAAAAGAGTTGTTTCCCTAGTCGTGATTTTTTGCGTTTATTTATATCTTTCAGTGCGACTTTGTTTTCTCCATTCCCCAACATTCTTCTTTGTTCCCATGAACAAAAATAATGTGATAATAGGATCTAATCTAATGCTCTTTTGAATGTCATGTATATAAAAGCGGCGCTGCTACGAGCGGCTGCCTTTTCCAGCAGCTGCCCTATTGTTTTATTGTCTGCTCCTATCTTCGGTGTTTTTTCTTCCCGTTTTGACAATTACACTATGGATTAATTCTATCCTATGGACATGGGTTTTAACGCACAAGAAATGCGTGAATTCAAGGAATTTCAACTCCTTGCCCTGAAGATTTCTCGTGCCGGCGTGATGAAGGGGCCTATCGTGGAGGAAAAGCCGGAGCTAGCGAAGCGGCTAGCGGCATTATAAGTCTTCGGTACCATCCGTAATCATGGTAAATGCGAACTCACGACCAAATAAGATCATCGAGTGCTGGTGGAAAACATCGAAGCGCACAGGGAGCGCAGTTGCTGTGTTTTGCGGAAACGTGGCTCACGTTTAGCATTCCGGACGCTAACGTGTAGCCACCCGGAGCTACCCGGAGCAATCCGGCTTCCACGCCGCTAAACAGAGACACGAAAGCCATGGAGAATCGGAGAGGAAGCGGACTTGCTAACACGAGGTGGTGTATCCCTGGATTTTCACAAAGAAAAGTTTTCCATCTGCCGCAGGGATGTGGAATTTTTGGACTGGCGTGACGTCATCCACTTCGCTACAAGCACCCCTAGGGCATCATGTTCATCTGTTAATAAACAACAGGGTAGACTGCTGGAGGTGTGAATTTCCCTACGGGGATGAATAAAGTATCTATCTATCTATCTATCTATCTATCACTGGTGATGAAATGGTTAGGTTTCAGCGCGTCCACCCTGTGACCCGGGTTCCATTCCTGTTGCATCAAATGGTTTCCGATTGAGGTCAGCAATATTATTTGTCTAACCGATCAGTCATTGCACAAATACGGTAAAACAATGCCATAATACACAAATAAATATGGTATTTTTTCATTAGTAAAACATTTTTAAACTTTTGGTCCAGCGGGCCGGATTAAAAATATTTCTCGGGCCTTATTTGCCTTGCTGCTGTAGTTAGTCCACCCCTGATCGAAAAACTTAAATGGGCCACCCCTTCCATTTGTTAGTATTGGCAGGACTCTGTGACCCCTCCTTGTGAATAAAAAAATGTGAATGACTTGAGAACGCGTCTTTGGCACGTTTTTCTGAAAAAGTACTGCATAATCGCATCCACTTGTACTATCAGAGCAAATTACATTTTTAAGCACTCATCCGAGAATGTGTCCTTGCTGCAGTGCGGATATGAACGCAAAAAATATCGAGCCGGCCCGAAATCACGACACGCTGGAGATGAAGTGCTCAGGCGCCGCGACATCAATTAAACTGCCATTATCTCTTTGACAAAAGCCATCAGAGCCGTGTTGTCAGGTCGTGCATCACGGATAAGATGTATTACTGTTTTTTTTTTTCGACTGCTTTGAACAAAAAAAGTGGTATTGAACCCTTTAACGTTCACCGTCAGATTGTTGAGAAATAAAAACGTGTCTTCACAATGGCATTAGTAACTGAAATAAGTCATGCCACATATCATTGGAAAGCTTAAACTCTTTTCAAGATATGATAAGCGCTTTGGGAAGTCTTCATTTCTTGAAAAGCGCTATATAAATGCAGATCATTTCATTTCATTCAAAATCAAAAATATACTAATCGCAGAAACGTCACCATCAGTCTGAAACAAGATACCCAAAAACTATGAAGCCGGTATAACTCACCAAAAAAGGGCCATTGTACTACGCTCGTGAAACAATTGTTCACAGACATGGTCTTGTACATTCACGACAATCAAGTAAATCCAACCATGTAAAATATTTACTCCAAAACACACAATATTGCCGGCGGCAGTAGCTCAGGAGGTAGAGCGATCGTCTTAGGATTGAGGGATCCCAGTTCGAATCCCGTCTTGTCCGTGTTACATGTCGAAGTGTCCTTGGGTAAGACATTGAACCCCCAATTACCCCCAATAAGCAGGTTAGCGCCTTACATGGCTGCACAGATCACGGCCGCTATTGGGAAATGTGAAGCACAATGTAAAGCGCTTTGGGAAGTCATTGACTTGAAAAGCGCTTTATAAATGCAGATCATTTTATTTCATTTCATGACAGATTAAAAAAAAAAAATCTGCCTAAAAGCATTCCTGCATCCTTGGTAATCTTTGTTAAAATAATTTTATTTTGTCCCATAATTCCTTCTACAAAAGAAACAGAGTCATCATACGACTTCCAAAATGGCCTCAAACATTGATTGACACTCTCGACCAATTGCAAGCTTTTTTTGCAATCCTTAGCCTGTGATAACGTCTGAGGGCCTGTATTGAAATAAACCCTTCTACCTATTTCGATTTCAAAATCTTTAGCAAGTAGTAGAGGTAAGAACGGGCCTAAAAAAATTCAGCCAGACCCGACTCGATTCGCGGGTATATAAACCCGAACCCGCCTAAACCCGACGGATTAACTTGATTTGATGAACGAGCCCGAAATAAACCTGAAGCTTTCATTTGCCGCCAAAGTAAACACGAAGCTTTACTCCGGCGGTGCGTACCAAACAGGGCGTTTCGGCTTAGCTACGCAGCTTGGGGTTTACTTGGGCCGCCCAAACGAATAGTTGGGCGCCAAAGTGCGCATCTCAGCGACGTGCAGCGAACGAAAATGAAACCAAACAAAATTGCATTGAAAAGAAAATCAAATTATGCAGATTACAAGCTGCAAACAGTAAAATATTTGCCCAAAAAGCAGAAAGAAAGTTTGTAAAGCTTTTAAGCTATCAACAAGAAGCAGAAATGACATCTGACGTGAGGGATGGGGAGGGAAGAAGCCACGCGTCTTTTACTCCAATACCAAGGAGGAAAATTTATTTGGATTTAGTGATTTTGAGTTAAACTGATCGAGTCGGGTTCAGACCAGGGCCCAAGATCTTACCTCTAACCAGTAGAGACACGTTTAAAGGTTGACACATTGGTTAGACAAATAAATTCCTAATGTAAGTTTATGCATTTTCACGATGTGTATTTGAATCAGAGACGAAAATAAACGTTCGTAATGTAACTCGGGATCCAATTTTTCATGTGCGACTATCACGCGCAAGTGTGTACAATTAATGATTGACTTCTGGAAAGAGAAGTCAAACATTTTCAACTCTTTCCCAACGCCTACAAATTGGCCAAAGTAAAATACACGGTTGCAGAGGTTTTAGAGCTGTAAACTGGTCGTATTCAAATGGCAACTTTTGGAAAGGCTTTAACGCATGTGTAAAATACAATGTTTGGTTTTTCAGATTGTGATCAAATTTGACAAGGGACCAGGTAGAGCTTCATACTATTGTCCCAGCTGTCTTTCCCCTTAAAATGCACGTGCTACACTCTTTATGCGGGCATTCGATTGCAAAAATAAATTCAGGCGAGAATAAAAACCTTCTATTTCTGTGTGTTCTTACTCAGATTACTCAATGTTAGTAGCACTCGCAGCAATTAGTGTTTTAGTTTGGAACAAAACTTCAGTGTGTTACCTTTCAAAAGAGACCCAAACTGTCCATACTCTCTAAACGGTTCAAAAACAACATCAAATTTACTTTGGGTACGCCTTGGACTGAGATTTTAGGCGAATTTTACAGGATTGTTAAGGGGTTAAGTCAGAAATTGCATGAATGGGTGTGGCTGACCTTGTTCTTACTGCTTTCACACAGCTGCAGGCTAGCCAAGATCTGACTTTCAATAGCCTGCACCCAAGAATCCCTTTCCTCCACGCATTGGGCTTCGAAATGCCAAGTTTGTCCAGAACTCGACACAACAAGGAAGTCGTTGTTTTCTTCATCTGTTTCACAAAACACAAGAGACAATTTCGGGTTACCGTATTTGGTACAGGAGACTGTAAATTTGTTAGAGATATTTGCAAGAGTCCTGACTTTTAACTCATCCACTGCTATTACAGTGGAATTGATCATTTTATTTCGTTTGATTTGTTTACCTTATAACCTTAAACTGTAACACATGTTTCCTCATGTCGGAGGGTTGTTACAATGGTAGGGTATGGTTTAATAGCTGAAAATCCTGAGGCCACATGCCGCTATCACTGTCAGTGTGGATAAGCCTGCCCCAGGTTCCTTTTCCTCGCCATAATCATGTTTTATTTCCATTATCATTTATTTTGTTTCTATTGAATTTTTTACCATTGTGTCTTTGTATAAGGTGTTTCAGGTTGTTGGGTGGAGATACAGGAGGGGATTTTAATATCTGTTCTAATAATGTTCAATGAATATTTTTATACAGCGCTTTGAGTGGCAATTTATTGCCTGAAAAGTGCTTTCCAAATAAGGTAAATCCGATTTGATTATAGTATATACAGATGGCCTGGAGAGGGATGAGTACCACCAGGCTGTACTTGCCCAAGACACACAACAGAAAATGGTGCCCCTACAACCCTAGTTGTAAGGGAGCCAAACAAACTACTCAACCAACCAAATACAAATGACCACCCAAAGAATTGGCGACCCCACTTTACACAGTTTTCGCTTTATATTGTGGAGTAAAAGGTTTTGGTCCCTCTATACGGCATTTAACCACTACAAAACCTCAACAACAAAATAGTTTCTGTTCCCGAAAGCATACCAGCTCAGTAGCCTAGATGGTAGGGCGCCCGCTTTGAGACTGGGAGGTCGCTGGTTCGCGCCTCGGCCGAGTCATACCTAAGACTTATACCATTGGTAAAATGGCGGCGCCCTCTGTTGGCTGCGGCTGCATCGGCTCGCTACAACGGGTCAGGTGTATCGACATTTCGTTCTTACAAAGAATGACAATACAAAGGAAATTATTATCATCTCATCTCATTAGCCGTTATTATTATTATTATTATTATATAAAATTCAAACTGTATGATGTTTGTGCGTATCTCGAGTTACGTCTTCTGCTATTGGTCGACGTCATATATAATACTGGTCTGTTATTGGTTTGCATCACAGGAACATTAACATGCTGCTATGCTATAAGCTGAACATCTTTCCAAAATGCCTTTGTCTTTATTCAGTCTGGGATATTTTGTGCTTGGTTCAGAATTTGTTAGTCAGCAATACAATACTGTATATTTAGTACTATAGTTATTTTGCTAAATGTCTACATTTTTTGGTTTGTTTCTGGTTTGAATAAAATAAAAAATACATGTCATATGTATTCCCTATTTTCAATGAAAATTGTTGGACAAAACATGGTAAATCTCCAACTTTTGTATCATTGTAATTGTACATAAACAAAACGGGATTACATAAATGTTGTAACTAAAAATCAGATTGTATTTAGTGTGTGCAAGAAATGTTGGTTTCAATATTAAAATTACATTTTATTAAAGGGACAGTGTGTGTTGCTTAGCACCTCCTAGTGGTAAAATGCCACAACTTCATTCATTAAAAAATGATATAAATAATAATCCCAAAAACAAATAAACATGCATTTTTTTAAACACTTAAATAATAAATTTGCTTTTTTTTTTTTGCATTTTTGGGTAGGCCCAAAAACAAAAAAAAGCCATGTGAAATTTGAATTTTTTTATTAAAAATCGGTTGGTTTGGTCGCTTTGAGTCCCCGTAGTTTGCATTCATCCTTATGCTTTTGGCACTCGTTTTCGGTTGCACTACAGATTACAGCCAAATGTGGTCAAATAATGCACACCGTCCCTTTAAGGAAATGTATGCATAAGTTCAGTGTTTTTATCCCCTCTGAGCACTACCCCAAAAAGTGCATGCCATGTGTGCATGTCAATGTGTAATGTGTATATTTGTTCATAGATTACCTGTTTTGCTTACGTTTCTCAGGCTACCAAAGCTCTTCAGTTTCCACATTTTGCGCTTGGCTGGAAAGAGAGAAAAATCAATATTACAATCAATATTACAGACGCTCCCCTACTTACGACTATGCGACTTACGTAAAACGGTAGATACAAATATGTTTTTTGGGATGTCAAAAAATATCCAGACATTGCTGTAAGTTAGATTTTGTATTGTGTGCACCTTTTTCCGAATACAGGACAGTGCTGTAGTGCTTCTTTCCGCCACTACCGCCGTGTGGCGCTGTGAGAGCTCATCCGGCATCCACCCCAAAGAAGAAATCAGTCTTCCTCTTCTTAGTTTGTGTGTAAACATACTATACTGTATCCCAAGCCCTCTAAGACATTTTTGTTGTTTAATGTCTCGTGCATCCATTCAGTATGGTTGGTGTAAAGTGTAAAGAAGAGGCGAGCTATTCCTTTTGAAATGGAAGTGGAATAAGAAAGCTTGATGCGGTTGAGAAAAGTTGGATCACTTTTTGTCGGCCATTTTTACCACGGAGGAGGATGTAGCCTTACTGTTGAAGCTCATCTTTAAAAAGAAAGTTAAACTTAACTTTATTTATCTTTAAAGAGCAAATTAATTTTTTATGTGTTTATTTTTTAGTACAAAACAATACATATTACTTATACAAGCCTTAAACATACTTATATCAACCTTAAAAATACAAAATTTAGCACTGAAGCAACTTACTAACAAATTCAACTTACGAACGATTGTTCGTAAGCAGGGCAGCGCCTGTACTCGTATTGTCAAACATATGGCCCGTGGACAGGATTAGGCCCATTGGATGATTAAATCCAGCCCATCATAATGTTCTGAGTATGTCAAAAAAGGAGCAAGTCTCGAGGTCATTTGAATCAAACATGACGATTTCTTTAAATAAATGCAACCCAAATACTATCTACAACTCCTAGAGGGCAGTGTTGGGTTCGTATAGTGTGGTGTGTTGATTCAGGTGTAAAACTGCATTTACCCAACTGTTTATTTTAACAGTTGTCACATTCAATCCCAAAGATGAACATATTATTCCCCATTGTTTAAGAATAAATGTGTCTAGAAAAGCTTCTTTGTCATCCCTGATGATGATATGTAGTGTACAGTATGATGTGAATGTAAACTGATTACTAAAGCATAATAAGAAAAACAAATCTAATTTGATGTTGACATTCTTTCACTGATCCAGCCGTAAAACAAAAAGCCTGGATCTGGCCCTGGAGCCAAAGTGAGTTTGACATCCCTGGCCGAAATAGTTTTAATATTTCACCTTCAGCTTGCCCGATAGTGGCATCCCCTTTCTGGTTCATGCTCTTCTTCCTACGATGTTTCTTCCGGTCCTCAACGGGAGATGTGGAGCCGACATCTTTGGTGGACGAGGAGCTGGACACGCCCTCTACGGCGGAGTCTGCAGAAACAACCGCAAACACTGAATAATATGGCTGGGAGATACTGGGAATTTCGGTCTCCATCCAATCCAGGTTAATACGCGTTATTATCGATGGATATGATTGCTTCGAAGCGTCATGGTCATTAAATAATAGAATCCTTCCTCCTTGAGTTAGGTTAGAATTACAATAAACAAAGCACAAAAACTTAAGCCACTAAAATTAATACTTTTTTATTCCATAAGTCAAGTCATGTTTATTTGTATAGCCCTTAATCACGAGGAGTCTCCAAGGGCTGCACAGACCACATACTATTGCAAACCACTGACTGTTATTACACCATCCCCTGACCTAAAACCTACACGGGGGCAAGGAAAAACTCAAAAACATCAACATGAGGAAAATGAAGAAACCTTGAGTAGGGACCTGACATGAGGCTGCAATGGATGTTGCAATAACAATTAATACACGGATATCGTCAAGGTCATTCATAAGCTATAGAATAGAAAGCAGTCCTTCTCGCTAACTCAACGCCCTTGGCCACTCTTAAGTTTGTGCCTGCTTGTGTAACTGACACACTTTTTGCACCTCTCACTACCTGGCCTGCTGCTGCATCTTTCTTGCTATGAAAAGAGGGCAAAATCTAGGCATGCATACTTATCTGAAGCTAAATGTGAGATAGACAAACGTGGAGCGGAGCATTGTGTGAACAATGACAAGTGTAATTTGTGTGGTAAAAGGGTCCGCTACCGTAGCAAACGATGGAAAAAGTTTACCGCACAGAGAGCAATGAGCTGCAACCATAAATGCCAACATGCTACTATTCTTTAACAAAAACCTGTATATCCATTGTCATTATGGCACAAGTCAAAATGGCTTGTCCGTTACATTGCTGATTTGCTCTGTAACAGTTGTTGTAGCAGAAGTACTTTGTTTTTTATACTGATAAAAGTTCAGATTGTATTGTTTACACTATTTTCACTTTCTGACTTTATTTGAAATATTGTGGAATGGTATATTCATGTTGGCATTGTTAGAATTGTTTTTATTTGACTCTCTTGGCTTAGGATCTGAAACAGTTGTAAAAAAAAAATCTATTTTTTTTTATACTGTTAACATTAGAAATGTGATTATTTAATAAGAATTGAGAAATTATTAGCACCCAAAATATTTGTGTTGTGTTTATCATAAATATAAACTAATTCAACGGGGAGGGTTCAATTTTTTAATGATCATGACATTTCCAAGCAAAAAGCATCGGATCAATAGATTGATCCTACCAAATGTATTTACTTGTATTGGATCGATACTTTTGGGTGCTCTGAGGGGAGTGATGAACAACAAGAGTATGAGTATGGATGTTAAGAGGGGACTGTATGAGAGTGTGATTGTGCCGACTGTGTTGTATGGTGCAGAGACTTGGAGCCTGAACGCAGATTTAAGAAGGTAGTTGAATGTTTTTGAGATGAAATGTTTGAAGACTATGTTAGGAGTGACAAGATTGGATGGACTGAGAAATTAAATTGTGAGAGACAGAACTGGAGTAATCGTGGAACTGAGCAAGCGTGTTGATAAGAGAGTACTCGGTTGGTCTGGACACATGGAGAGGATGGATGAGGAGCGAATGTTGAAGAGGCTCTACAGAGCAGAAGTCAATGGAAGGAGACCAAGAGGAAGGCCGCAATTGACGTGGATGGATAGTGTTATGAGTGCACTGCAGGAAAGAGGTCTAAATATAATGGAAGCTAGAGCTCTTGTTGGTGATAGAAAGGAGTGGAGAGGTGTTGTGAAAGGATAGTGGGATTGTGGACGCGTTCTTAAGGATGGGCTGGGCACCCGTATGATGCGGCAGGGGTAAACCAGTGAAAGCTGTCGGGCCCTGCTGTTGAACAAAAGTGTGTGTTGTGTCACCCTGACCCGAGTGACATGGCCGCTTTCTGGTGTCCTGTTTCATCTGGAGGGATGAAAGCATGACCGACTTGGGTGCCGAGGTGCCTAACTTGTTTGGGTGTTTGGGCAATTGGGTTGGCCATGGTCCCAAAAATTTTGTATGGGGTTTTTTTTTTTTTGTTTTTTTTTTTTTTGTTATTGTATGTGTGTGTCTTGCTGTCGGTCACCCCTCTTGAGGGATATGACCAAGGTAGATAGATGGATAGATAGATAGGATCGATGCTAAAAATCACAGTATTGTCCCCCCCTAGAGGCTGAGAGCGCTGGGTGGGTGAGAATGGCTGAGCCATCTACATATATGAGCAGCACTTAGATTATATTGTTGGACGAGAAAAATATCAATCACGGGACAATAGTATCGATCCGAGTACTTGCTTAGTATTGATAATATCAATATTTGGATCGATCCGCCCACCCCTACTCAATAATCGCATGTTACTATACTTCTAAAGTTGTCATTGCTTTCCCTCACCGACACTGTGAGCGTGGTTGGAGACGTTTGAAGAACATCGCTGCACGCCTCGGTTACTTCTCAGGAAGAGAGGCGCCCCGAGTCCCTCCATGTCATCCACTTGCAGGAGGCTGCTTGCACTGACGGGAACTACGACAAACAGAAAAAAAAAAGAAGCAAATTATAGATTCTCTTTGTGTGCAACTGCAGCGGCATCGACTATGTATAAAAGGGCTGGAATTCCCAACAGTTGAACAAATACGGCTCGATTCTGCCCGTCCCCCCGTTTGATGTTAGCGCCTGCTTGTTTGCTATAGTTAATTGGGCAGCTAGCGATTTTTCACAGGCATTTGTTTGTTTGTTAGCAAGGTCATGCATGAAGCTACAACGCTAATTACCATAAAATCTGGTGTGATGAAAAGACAGGAATGTCATCAAACGGTTATCATGTCGGCTTTATGATTTTAAGCAATAGTTCTCAACTGGTCTGACTTCAGGACCTGATACCTGTCAACCTCCATGGCTCCAAGCCCTTACAAAATGTCGTATTTTCCCTGACAAAATACAAAATAATCTTACACAATATTTTTTTTTCAAACGTTTTTATTTATGTAGTTTAACATGTTATATTGTACATGTGTTTCGTTATATCATATATACTGTCAATGAACATTTTGTTGTGAGATACTGAGTTGCTCGACATGAATGAGGTTTATCATAAAAAAAGTTACAAAATTAAGTATATTAGACGTTCACTGTAGAAGGAAAAATACATGCAAAAATAATTAAGTAGAATAATACATTTTCTTATTCAAATTATTAATTCATTTTCTGCATTAAATTATCATTGGTGATTTACTGATTAAAGGGATAACCACAAACCTGTCTTTTTTCATTTTCTCCTTTTATACTTCCTTAACTTCTTTATACGATATAATAATTTGTAATATACCGCAATGCATCAAAGCAAGTGAGCCGTTTGAGAGTCGGCTCTCTTTAATGAGTTGAACCGAAAAAGCCGGTTCTCTAAAAAGAGACGGACTTCGTTTCACTAAACAACTACCACATGAAATCCGATGTTGAATGATGCATAATGGTAAATCCCCGGGAGGCAAACGCATGCGCACAGTAGCATCAAACGCTCGCTTCGTTTGCAACGGAAAAAAACCCGATACCGGGATAGAGGCTACCGCGGCGAACTTGTTTGACTTGATTGATTTGCCGTTTCGTGATAGTCGGTGTATACTGGATGGTACCCATATTTGACAAATTTGCGTTTTTCCATACAGATTTTCTTGTACGTCGTACGCGTCTTGAAATGCATAATAAACATACTTTGTACGGCAAAAACGTACAGGTTGACAGGAATGGGACCCTCCATTCCACCTTAATGACAAGCTGCGACCCAAATCCAGAAAAAAAAATCCAGTTCTAAAATGTATCCAGTAAAAGGCTTGTGCAGTTTGAAGAAGGGATAGTAGAATATATTCAGCTTCAAGTACCTTATATACTCTTATATAAGCCTACTTCGCATTTTAACGACTCTCTAAAACCGCTTTAAAATGCCACATTCTAAAAAGATTTAAAACTGTAAAAAAAGCATGTATCTAAACATCTATAATTGTGTAGTTAATAAAAATATATTTTTTATAACAACACAGTGGCGGGTCATTTTGAGACATGACACATGAAAAAAAACATTTTTAAACCAGTTACCTATCTTCGAGCAGTGTTTCAATGGCAGACTACAGCAAAAATATTTCACTGAAATTAATAACCTGTAACCTGCGGAGTCATGGTGACAGCAAATGATAAGAAAAACGTCATCCTGTATTTTGCAATTGTTTTATTCTTTGACTCGATCGTTGTTGTCACTGTTTTTCCTTTTTATTATCACTGACTTTTTTTTTTACCCTTTATTTTAAGCTGATAAAGGAAATAAAACCAAAAAAAATCACAAAAAAATGAGATGTGGTCCCACTCAAACAGGAAGAAGATATCGAACAGGCCATCATTGCCATCTCCTGTTGGAGTGAAATTGACCTTTATTGTTCTTCTTAGCATTATTTTGCCAAAGCAAAGGCACATTGAAAAGGGTCCACGACCCACTTTTGGGTCCCCACCCACCAGTTCAGAAACACAAATTTTCACCTTATGATAGTCAGCCATCTTGCTGCTACAGGTACCTGAAAACCCAAAACCTTGCGAAAGGCTTGGCAAAAAAATAGAGAGAGGGTGAATTTTGTCCGTTGTCGCACTTGTTTTCGGTTGAACTGCAAAATACAGTGACATCTAGTGTTCAAATATTGTACACTGGCCCATCAAACAGCTTTATCTTATGAGCATATATATATATATATATATATTTATATGTATATATATATATGTATATATATATATATATATAGTGGAACCTCGCTATTTCGCGGGTCCACTTTTGCGGGTTCAGAGCTTCGCGGGTCTAAAATATATATCTTACCTTCTCAATAAAAGCATTTATTGACTTGACGCCGTTTAGCGCGAGCTTATGTCAACTGAGGACACGGTGTGGACACTCTTATTGTGAAGGGGAGGGGGAGGCCCTAACACAATGCTTAGTCATTGCCGCTTCGCTCACCCCCCCCCCCCCCCTCCTTCAACTCCTCCCACCTCACCCCCTTCTTATGTGGCGCTCAGTTTATCAAGGAAGGAACTCGGCGACGCGACGTAAGTATATTCTCTTCTGTCACATTTCATCTCAAGTTTGACTTTATTATACCAAAAGCGAGCGGTTGTTTGTACTACCTAAACACGGCTAATTGTGTGTGGTTTCGTGTATTTGTTGTAAAAGCCGTTCGATGCCGTTAGCTAAAGTATGTTGTTATTGTCAGAATGTAGTTCTTTCACTTTCATTAAAATAAACACGGACCATTTTTTTAAATGTTGTTTCCCAAAACGCTTCACAAACACTCATCAAATATCATATTTTCACTGTTTTTATTTTCAATATGTATCCGGTAGTGTTAACAAGCGAAATAAACTGCGATTGCTGCATGTGGTTGAGAGCGGTTAATACAATCACACTGAATGGTTCGTAGTGGTTTCGCCGCAGTCCTAATCAATGTACATACAACATATTTTACAGTTTTTTGTTGTTGTTATAACATGAATTTTACTCTCTCTCTCTCTACCCGTATTCTATATTGTGTACTGTATGCAGGGGGGGTATATTGTATACCTGTATACGTTTTTTTAAGCATTTTTGAAGGGGCGCCGCTACTTCGCGGATTTTCAGTTTTCGCGGGTGGTCTTGGTCCCCATTAACCGCAAAAACCGAGGGATTACTGTATATATGTATATGTATATTTTTTAAAAAAAACAATAGTAGTCTGATGCCACCTACTGACATGGATGAATGTTACAGATACTCAGCTAAACACTAGAAAAGAGCTAAGAGGGCATGTTTTTTTTGCAAAAATCAAATTTCATGCGGTACACTAGACAAACACACTTGTTGGAAACACTGACATAGAGCAGATGTTTTAGACTACAGGTTCTGCAGTTATGTTGTCCCTCATGCCTACAGCCTTTCAAACCGTAATTTGATTTAAGATAATGGATCTTTGAACTCACCCAGACTGACACCTTCGGGTCCCTGCCCATCTTTGAGTCTCCCGTTGAGGCCAACTTGAGGGCCTCCAGTCGGGACAGCACGCGGCGGACGTTTTCCTGGCACCTTCACTGTCACTCGCAGCAGGTCCATTTCTTTTCCAGGGGTATTCAACATGTAGTCCTGACAATTAAAGCAACCTATATTAAAATCTAGGACCAGTTGACTGGTATAAAGGACTCAAAATTGAAAAGAAATAATTGGAAAAAATAACAAATAAACCCAGATAGAAGTGCATACATTGATGATGTAATGGAAAAAAATAAACATCTACAAATGCATGCCTACAGGAATAAATAGGCTCATTGAAAAAGGCAAAACAAAATGTAAGCAATGAGATTGAATAAGATTTATTTTTGTACTTTAATTTTTGTATTCATTTTTGTTTTTTTAATACGGTTTTCTGTTTTTCTTTTCTTTTTTGTTTTTCTTGTAGTATGTTTTTATAATAATGATGTGAATGAATAAACTGTACCAGTTTTAAGATACACTGTATTTATTTTTAATGAATAGGACTGGATAAGAATCCTTTCTCTTTTGTTCTTTTTTTTTCTTGGTTACTTCTTGCTTATTCTCTCGCTCTCTCCTTTTCTCTCTTGCTCGTTCTTTCTATAGCTTTTCTCTCTCTTTATTTCTCAATCTCTCTTTCTTTCTCTTGCTCTTTCTTTCTACACCTTTCCCTCTCTCTCTCTATTACTATTCCCTTCTCTCATCATCTCTCTCCTTTTCTCTGTCGGTCCCTCTTTCTTTCTATACCTTTCTCTCTGTCTCGCTCTTTTCATTTCTCAATCTCTCGCTTTCTTTATTTCTCTCTCTATCTTTATTTCTCTCGCTCTCTCACCCAATCTTTTTTTCTTTTTTTCTTTATTGCTTTCTTTCTCTCTTTCTCCTGTCTCTTTCATTTCCCTTCTTTCTTTCTTTCTTTCCTTTTATAGCTCTTTCTTTGTTTCTCTCACTCTCTCTCTGTCCTTCCTTCTTTTTCTCACCCTTTTTTATTTCTTTCTCTCTTTGTTATTTTCTTTCTTTCTCATTCTAATGCTTTCTTCCCTTCTCTCTTTCTAACTTCATTTCATTTTCTATCTCTCCCTCACCCTTTCCCTCTCGCTTTTTCTTTCTCTCTTTTTCTCTCTCCATCTACGTCTGTCTGTCTTTCCATTTTCTTTGATCAATGTTTTTACATCTGTTTATGAATATATTTACTGTATAAATGTAATTTTAGATTGATTTTCTTGTGAACATACATACCTGTATATTCTTGTTTCATTAACAGTGGAACCTCGGTTTTCGAACGCCTCTCAGTTTGAACAAATCAGACAGAGTCCGACCCAAAATTTCGAGAAATTCTTGCTTTGCTGTTCGGTCAAAAAATCGAAGTTTGAACGCCGGTAATGCGTGAGTGCTGAGCGGCGTGCGGGTGTAGATCGCTCTTTTCGTGACCAACTGTTATCGCGTGCGGACGTGCTTCGTTTTGCTTTTGCTTTTAAAATAGGTGCACGAAGTGTTTTAGCCCCTAATTATGCCTCCGAAGAAAGTCAGTGCAGCAGCAAAGTTGCTACAGGTGAAAAAGGAAAAGTAGCGCGTAAAACTATTGCATTTAAGAAAGAAATAATAGCAAAATATGAAGGAGGTGTGCGAGTGTCTGATCCTCTCCCCACCGTCCACCTGCGCCTTCTGCTGACCACCACAAAGGTAAGAAATCCTATGCATAATTCTTTTCTTTCTTTATTTTATTTTTTACACGTTCATGTTAACGTAATCTTTCGTACGGAAGATTGCGATAACGCGAAAGTATGATTAGCCTGGGTTAGCTTCATGTTTACGTTAAAAATTCAAGGTAAACATTCAGGGTGTTGAAACGGAGCCCAACATTCAGGGTGTTGGAACGCAGCCCCCTTTCCAATGAACCGCTCACCACTCGTTGTGGAGACCCGGGTGCTAAATGACTTGTAAACGACCTGATTTTTTTATTTTTACACGTTCATGTTAGCGTAATCTTTCGTACTGAAGATTACGATAACGCGAAGGTACAATTAGCCTGGGTGGGCTTTATGTTTACGTTAAACATTCAAGGTAAACATTCAGGGTTTTGGAACGGATTAAAACGATTTACATTATTTTTAATGGGAAAAATGATTTCGGTGATCGAACAAATCTGTTTTCGAACAGGGTTCTGGAACGGATTACGGTCGAGAACCGAGGTTCCACTGTATAATAAACTCTTCATTAAATTCCCTTTAATCTGGGTAATGTTGGTCCTCGATAGCCAGATGAATGCACAAAGGCAGAAACACACTCACATTGACGTTGGAGTGGTACGAAAGGATGCCGTCACTAGAGAGGGTGACGTATTTCTTCTTCCACTCTTTGTTGAGCGAGCTCCCGCTGCGCTTGAGCAAGAACCCCTGATAGAGGTCATTGAGAAAAAAGGAAATCACACCGTTATTATCTTGTGTGTTTGGCAGGGTGATGGCTGACAGCAGCCAAAAACACCCACGATGCGTTAATTCACACAATGACAGGTGTCCTCGCATGACATGCGAAAGGGAATCTTGCTGTGATGCCCTCTGTTGAAGTTCACTGGGATTTGTTTTCTGCATCTTTGTCTTACCTGCTTGATGGGAATGAAGCGGCCGCTCCCCACATCTCCTTTGCAGTCTGTACTTCGTCTGGCTGAGTCGCTGCCTCGTCGACCCTGAAGTACATGCAAAGGGACAAAACGTGCTTTCAAGGGTTTTCATGCTGAAACTACGTGCTCAGGGAGAAAGTACATGTTCAGTGAAGGATTCAAGAAATTGAATTAATGCTAGTGTCAAAACTACAATGGCATGAATGTTTTGTGTGAATTAAAAACTATATATTTAATTATTGCCATACATCAGATCTTTTTATATTGTTATTTTTTTGCTCTATCCGTGCATGTAATAATGCAGGAGTGGAGAACGTATGGCTCGCAAACCAGATATGGCCTTTTTATGAGTACATCTGGCTCAGAAATAAAACAACAGTCTCAATGATCTATAAAATAACTTCCAATGTTTATTAGAAGCTGAAATAATACATATGTCAAGTGTTTGGTCCAATATATATAGGCCAAAGTTTTAACTCCAGTCTACACTCAAGGCGTTAAACCAACTGGCCCTGTAAGTCTCTAAGGAAACCTTTATATGAAAGCTCATTAAACAATCTGTTCACTTTTCAGACACTTTATGATGAAAACCTGCAGAATAAACTGTAAACACCCAAAAACACCGGCCATGCACCCGGAGCAATTTAATTGGTTAAGCGGTGTTAAGCACAAAACACAAAGAATCTCTTTGTTTTCGTGTCAAAATGACCCGCCACTGTGTTATTATAAAGTCCAGAAAAAAATCCCCAAAATGTTATTTATTTAACTGTAAATGTTAAGGCTTTTCCGAGATTGATCTCATTACCTCATCTCATCTCATTAGCTGCACCGCTTATCCTCAGTAGGGTCGCGGGGGTGCTGGAGCCCATCCCAGCAATCATCGGGCAGTTGGCTGGGGACACTCTGAACTGGTTTCCAGCCAATCGCAGGGCACACAGGGACAGACAACTCGCTTGCTCATTCACACCTAGGGACAATTTGGACCGGCCAATCCACCTGAAATGCATGTCTTTGGAATGTGGGAGGAAACCGGTGTGCCCGGAGGAAAGCCCACGCAAGCACGGGGAGAACATACAAACTCCGCACAGTAAGTCCGGTAGCTGGATTTGAACCCACACATGAGGCTCCCAAGATCTTAGAACTGTGGCGCACACGCGCTAACCACTGCCCCGCCGTGCTGCCCCGAGAATGATCTCAACAGTAGAAAAAATATAATTTTGTTTTTATTCACATTTCCATGTTAGCTGTATAGAAAAGTACAAAGATGGTCCTTAAAAGGAGTAAAAAGGTTGACAAGAGGTTAATTAAACCATATTGTCGCTGTCATGTGAGTTTTTTTTTCCCCAAATTCCTTGAACCCTATTATTACCCCCAATGTTTTTTTCATGAGTGCAATGATACATTTGATATTGACAGATTTCAAAACAATTACTCTTCAAATAACTGTTTGATAGACCTTTGAGGGCCGAGTTAGATCATTAACATTAATTGCTCATTAATAATACAGGACATTTCACAGGGTCCGTTCACATGTTTCATGGCTAAATTCGAGCACTTTCAAGGCCAATTTTTCAAATTTTCCAGTATCTTCAAAGAAAGAAATTTAGCACCGATCAAAATAACTTTTTTTTTTTTTTGCTGTTGACTTTGATGACTAAATAAAGTCACTTTCTTGTTGCTATCACATACTTTGTGCTTTTTCAAGGCGTTTCCATCGGTGATCTACGATTTTTTTTTTTATTCTCGACTGCTATGAACTGACATGAATTCTGTCATTCTGCTTAAAAAATGCATGCATAGATTAAATACGTCACACTCTTTTACGAACTTGGAAAAGAGCATATGCACCCCAGCAGAGAGCAGTTGAATTACAACAAGCATTAATAATGGCGACAGAAGAATATAACCACAACTTTTTACGATGGTGTTTTTGTTGGGCTGTGCGTTGGGCTGTGCCAACCAGCAAGGTTCTGGACCCGAGTTGGAATTTTATCGATCTGTTTCCTGCAGTGCACTCATAACACTATCCATCCACGTCAATCGCGGTCTCCTTCAATTTACTTCTGCTATATTTATAATTTACACTTTTTATTTCGCGTTTTCAGGAAATTTGTGTTGTGGTTGGAACTTAAATCTTAAAATTGTCTTTTTTTACACACTTTTTTATAGAGCTGAGAATATTTCAATTTAAATTTCATGTGTTTACAAGGATCCCCTGCAAAACCTATGAAATGACCAAATACTAAAGCATTTGGTGCATGATGTTTTATTATTATTGATAATATGAAAATAAAACAATTTGAGGAGCTCTTCTCACTTAGCCGAAAGAGCTGTTTTTAAAAAAAAGGACGGAATTCCCATGAATTGTCTGATAAACCTGTCCTCTTGGACGCGACAGTGGGGGGCAATAACTTTTCACATGACAACTCGATAATAAGGACTGGAATCAACATCGGCGTCATTTTTACATACTTTTTTTCAATCTTTTCTTATTTAAAAGCATGGTCTGTCGAGTCAGAATGCCAGGAAACGTGGCAATGGAAATAATTCCAAGCATTTTTAAGCACTTCAAACAAAATTCAAGCATTTTCCTGATGTTGAAAACATAACATTATAATTCAAACATGTCAAAGGATTTCAAGCAACAGTACAAACCCTGACTGTAAAGAGGTAATAACACCAGATGAATCCCCACTAAAATTTTAGAAACAAAGAGAAGATCTTTATGAGTCATAAAATACCCAGACCACAACAAATTTCTATCTTGTTTTTTCCACCTCGGGAAAACTAACCGAAAGATAAAGCTTTGCTTCTGTGGAGTCCACGCGTGCATGTCAATTTTCATTCCCTGTCTGTTGGCATCTCTGCAGCGAATCATGACCATCTGCTCTGCTGCAATCAAACAGTCTGTCTCGCAGCTAACGACGCGCGAGCAGTGTAACCTTCTGCTAGCGCCATAAAGTTGCGTTAGCTGCACCAATGAAATACACTATCTCGCGATTAACGGCACGCTTAAAGACGACATAAAGGCTGATGGGAAGTTAGAGAGGTTTGAAAATGTCTCTAAAACTGAAATTGTAAATGGTAATTAAGACTTAGATTCATACAAAAAAAGGAATCCTACATTTTAAAATCTAGCTATTGTTGACAGAGAAGGGAGCTGTTATGTAGTTATAGATGTTAGAAAATTGCACAAAAATTGAAAGTGAAATGGTGAATGGTTTATGAGATCTATATTCATACTGTCAAGTTTAAACATTAGTAGACACTTAAAATAAGGATAGAAGACATGAATGAATTTTGAATATGCAAGGAGCACTGGGGGGAGAAGCCTTTAGATAAGATAATTCCATCCCTGCTCTGAAACCCTCCTCTACACCCACTCTTATATTAGTTTTATCAATTGCTTTCGCGAGTTTCTCAGATCACACTTGAAATCCCCCCATTCTGCAAATCTTCGTGTTTCTCTCTGTTGAGCCACACATTTTCATCCATGTCACAACTCAATTTGACGTGATCAACAGCCAGTGAAAAAGTGAGGTGGAGGAGATGTGAGGGTGCGTGGCGGAGGATGTGGGAGGCAAGGCAGAAGACGAGGCAGGTTTTCCGATAAGATCAGAGCAATACTTGTAGACCATGTTCTCAACCATGGCTTTACAGTGGCTGAAGCTGGTAGAAGGGTGCAACCCAGTTGTTGGGAGATCAACCGTGTCATTCTTTTCGTCAACAGAACAGGTATGTAATCTAACAGGTACTATGTTACTTTAATCTTTCTTTACAATGATGTTGCGTACAATAAACTGTATGTGTGTTTTAAACAATGACATTTTATATGTTGTGTTTTGTATTTGTTTCCACATAGGATTGCAAGACAATGTCACGTGGGTGGAGGAGGGCCCTTTTTCTACTATTGAAATGACAGGGGTCAGGAACCTTTTTGACCCAAAGAGCCATAAAAGCAAAAAATGTTTTAAAAAGAAATTGAGAGAGCAACATCATATATTTTCAGACAAAATTGAAAAAACTGCCAAACACGCTCTCTAGACAAAAGCTAATTCTTCAGCACATTTTATTTCACTTTGTGTCATTTGATGATTTAATCAAATGTATGAAATGATAATAATGCCAAATCCTGTGTCCCAAATCAATGTAAATATGCCATTTACAATTTGTCTTCCATCTTAAGTTAAGAGTGTTGAGGCAACTTTTTTTCCATTAAATTTGTTCTTAATAACGGTTTCAAAACAATGTGCATGCAAAGTTGTTTTGTAAAAATGTCACAAATTAATGCAAACGATAAGCATATCGTCATATTCATTTTCGGTGTAGACTGCACTGAGCGAGAGAGAGAAGGAAGTGCCTTGCGCTGTGTGCAGGGATCCGCCCACCTGTACTGCTCACTCAATCAAAGTCGTTTGCTAGCGTTTTTATTTATCAGTTTAAATGGTTTCTTATCGAACTTCTGCATTAAGTTGCTTAGGCTTTATATGGACCAAAATCGGGATGAAATCACTTGACTTTGGAACACCACAGAGAGATGTGCAATAGTTACATTTTATTTCGGAGCCATATGTACTCATGAAAAAAGCCATATATGGCTCCCGAGCCATAGGTTCCCTACCCCTGCACTAGAGTAACTGTTACATTGAAAACACGATGAACCCGATTTGACTGTCCTGTCTGTAGACAATGAAACAATGAATTGTCATTCTGACAACACTGACATGTTCATTGACACCGACATTTCATTTTGAGCGCGATAGAATAAGAATTTCGCACAAAACAGACGGTGCTATCGGTATGTGAGTGTGTAAAAGGGAAAAGTGTAAAGCACATTGTAAAGCGTTTTGGGAGGTCTTCATTGACTTGAAAAGCGCTACATAAATGCAGACCATTTACATTTTACATTTACTGTTATCCATGGTGTTTTTCTACTTGTTCGATTAATTTTGAGAAATGAGAATTTTACGTCTTATCTGAGAAACGTACTAAAGCAATTAGAAACAACTAATAAAAATGATTAGAAATTATCACACATTTGTCGATATATTCTAATTACATTTTACATGTAAAAACTTATGCAATGATCTAATGACTAAATGCTGCGGGTGGTGAAACGATTTAATGATAACCCTTGCTAATCCATTGTGACCACCATCACAAATGGAGTTGATAATATAGAAAACAGCAGAGAATTGTACCAAACCATTTCCCTGGATGTACAAAACCATCTGCCACTTGCTCAAGAAATGAGAAATTGCTTTTTGGATGTGCATTAGTGATGCAGTGTTGAGAGAGAATTGAACAAGTAGTCTTGAGAATTTTAAGTTTGAGCAGAGAGATGTACTAAAGCAATTGAAAAAACTTAAAATCTTTAAGGCGACAAAAAGCACATAAGCCCAAAGACATGTGGGTATCAAAGAAGAGCAACACGATAGGCCGATCATGGCAATGATGTAATGTTCAAAACAATGATCCTGCAGTGTGAAGTAATAAGGAACCGGTATCCTATGAAATCTCCTTTGCATTTTTCTAATATCAATACAACTAACACATCAGGGGAAAAAAGGGAAAAGTGAAATTTTAAATCCAGATAGCACTGGCAAAGAAGTGAGCTACCATGCATGGCTGATAAATCCCAGAAACGACACCTAATGCACATTATATTCACACCAGCTGGCAAATGAGACTTAACTTGCTAAAGACGGCTAATTGAAGGGAACCCTCGGAGTAACAAAGGGATTACGCCGTTCACACTCCGAAAAGGCCAATTAAAAAGAACCTAGGCAGTCGGGGGTGACTCAGCTTCTGTATTTAATTATGTATTGGGCCATACTGGGAATTTTGTATCGATCCGAGCCAAATAAATAAATGGTGGTATCGATCCATACCGATACTTTTGCTTGGAAATTTCTTGATCATTATGTAATTTAACCCTCCATCCTTTGAGTTGGTTCATAATGACGATAAAACGGCACACAGAATTTAGGCTCTAAAAATGCTTCATTATTCAGATAATAACAACATTGAGAACCTTAAGAGTATTAAAAAGTAAATAGAAATATTTCTATGACAACTGTTTCAGAACAAAAGCCAAGAGAGTCAAACCAAAAAAAAGGAACAATGTGACAAGATACTACTACAGTATGAAAACGGCAACTAAAGAACTAAAATACCTTCCATTGAACAATTTTGAAAATTAAGTTAGTAAAAAATGCACAAAATAGTGAAAATAGTTAACTTGTGACTTTTGTTGCTACTACATTTTTTTGTTGCCGCTAAATGTTATTGCACTACTTTTCATTGCACCACCGTTATGATGCACTATTCTTTCATTGCACTATTAATATAAGGTTTAAAGGACATGTATAACTTAGGCCAGTTTCTTAAGCAAAACCTTGTAAATAGTTCTGCCTATATAAACTGATAGTCATATCTTATTTTTCTCTTTAAACTCTTTATTACATGTTTACCCTGGAGTGCCATGTTCAATCTCGCTGCATACAATGTTGATATCAATGACAATAAATAAAATTATATTCTATTCTAATGCAAAAAAAGTGTCAATTAGCTCACATTGGCTCTACAGAGGATTTTTAAGTTTCTGTTCAGGTTTTGTTCTATGGATTGCGTCTTTTTTATATTCATCTTAATTTGTGTTGTTGCCACAGTCGACCACTTTACCACATTAAATAGACCTGGCATCGTCCTTCTCTTGCCCTTATGTAGGTTTTAGATCAGCGGATGGTGTGATAATAATCTGTAATTTGCAATAATCTGTGGTCTGTGCAGCCCTTTGAGACTCCTTGTGATAAATGGCAATATAAATAAACATGACTTGACTGACTTGACTTTTCTATAGTTGGAAAAAAAAGTCCACTCTACACTGCGTTTGCTGCTTGCCTCTGTCATTTAGCTTCTAACACATAGATTTGGCCCTGCGACTGGCTGGCAACCAGTTTAGGGTGTCCCCTGCCCACTGGCCGAAGACAGCTGGAATGGGCTCCGGCACCCCCGCAACCCTAGTGAGGATAAGCGGTGCAGATAATGGATGGATGGATGGAACACATAGATTTGGCACTCTCTTCTGCCTGGCAGGCAGGATGCAACAGCAGGCCAGGTAGGGTGAGGTACTGAAAGTGTGCCTGTCAGTCACACACAAGGGAGCTGGGTGAGAGAAGGACTGCACTTCTACAGAGAAGCTGCACATTGAGGAAACTGGTGGAGGAGTGAAGTATGGAATTCAGAATAATCAATCCCATTCAAGTACTTGCTTCGAATCGATAATCTCGATATTTGGATCGATCCGCAAACCCCTACCAACGGATATTTACCGAAAATCGTGCGGTGCGTCTACGGGTGGCGCTGCGGACTGATCCAGGGGTGCTGCTGTCCGGTTTCTCCCCCCTTGCCGACCTGCCAATCTCTTTATGGCTAATGACCGGGGTGGAAGGAAGCGATGAGGAGTAATCGCTACTCTGACCACCATTACTGGCCTGAAAAAGGAAGGTAAGAGGTCTTCATTGAGTCCAGGCACTTGTTAACAGCAGCAAATGTGTAATAATATTAAATATTCCCCGTGACTGTGCTTGTACAAAAAAAATGTAATTAACACAAATAACATTTTCATTCAAGCGTGATATGAGCCCTGGTACTTTCCAAGGATTGTAATTATTTCCTGCTCTTTAATCGGTGGAGTGCAAAAGGCAGTTAGGGGACAAGTGCTCAAAGGGAAAAAATGAGTTCTTACACATGTATGCACATTTCATTATAATTGTGCCGAATTAATTTATAAATATTATATATATATATATATATATATATATATATATATATATATATATATATATATATATATATATATATATATATACGCATATGCAATTTTGCTGTTACATTATTGTCAAAAAATGTGAATATGGTTATAAAGTTCCTTATTTTCTGTAATGCAGTTAAAAAAATGTCACACATTCTGGATTCATTACAAATCAACTGAACTATTGCAAGCCTTTTATTATTTTAATATTGCTTATTATGTCAAAAATTCAAACATCACGTCTCAAAATATTACTATATCACAAAAATAGACTGTAAAATTATTTTTCGAAAGACTACTTATTGAGAGTAGGCGGGAGCTCTAGCTCCACCTATCGTCTATCTGTGCTAGCCAGCGACTTTACCTTTATTTGGTGTCTTTTCTTTGTAGATTAGAAAATTTTTTAATTGTTAAGAATCAGAACCTAACTCCAGGGAAAATAAACAATAAGCTGTATATATTATTGAGTTCTTTTGCACTCATTATCTGTGCTCATCTTTAAATGAAAAAAACAAATAAATCTCAAGTCAATTATGGCACACAAAATTAATTTTTCTTTTAAAAGGAGACATATCCTCTCATATGAAGCCGTTTTACAATAAAATCAAGGAATTAAATAACTATGCCTGTTCTTGAAAAAAACTAAGCTACTCTATTTTTTGGGAAGAAAACTGAATTTCTTGTATTTATTGTATGTTTTTTTATTCAGTTTTTATTCATATCATTGTTTTTATTCTGTGGACAGCAAACTTAGGTGTCCTGAAAGGTGCTTTGAAATAAAAACAATTATTATCATGTATGATTAATTTGCATTCTGCACTTGACTCATAGTGCGTTCAAAAACCAGAAAACACAGTTGAAACTTCCTTTTCTAAATATAACTACGCATTGTTGTTTGCTGTTTTGACGATTACATAATTGTCGCTATCAGCCAATCATTTGGCTCTTCTTTGATTACCGCAACCTTTCAGGCGGATCTGGTTTTGTAACCTAGGATATGTAATAAAAAGAAAGGTTTAGTGGAGGGCCTTTAAAATGGGGTGGACTTTCTTATCTGAAGGCTGCTTTCCCGGTCCTCCTTGCAAGTTTAAAATCCATTGATGTCTTCTCTAATTACTTTGAATGTCTACTATATCTTAAACTGATCAACTTCCTTTGTCGGTGATTGTGTTTTTTAAATTAAATTCACTTTATAGAGATGAATAAATACAAACACGTAAAAAAACAATCTCTGAGTGAAGGGTCTCCACTGTTGCATGTACTGTATATAACTAGGCAACCAGTCAATTTTGTGCTGGAATTCAACACACATTGTCTGTTTTTTTATATGACAAATTTGCATTTTAAAATGTCCAAAAACCCCAAAAAGTTTATTGAGCTCATTATGTCTTTTTTAAATTAAACAACACAGCGCAAATGCTAGCAGGCCCTAATTTTTGCATTTATTCCATACATATTCAAACAGTGAGCATTTAAATTTTTATTGAATCTTTAATTATCTCATGAAACCAACAGCAATTATCTCCTCACCTGTCCTGGAAAGAAACCAGACACTGGTGTGGAACCACCAGAGTGACTGGGAGAGTTTGGAAGAGATTTACAGGAAGCCAGTAGAGCAGCCTGCTTCTTTGCAGCCATGATCTTCTGAGCAGCTGAAGCAAAAGTAATAATAACATCGTTATTTCTCCCTGCCAGCCAACAGCTTCCTCAGTTTCCTTGAGATACCATCATTGAAGACCCTGTTGACGTTGAGGCCGTAGGTGGCGCACGTTTCGTAGTATGTGCAACGGCGAACATCTGAGCAGAGCTGCCTGGCCCGGGCATCATCAATGACCCTCGGGTTGCTGCTGCTGATTTTATCTGGTGAAGACATGAACATCGAACACTGAATACAGAAAGGGTACAATATCTTCCATATCACCGTTTTCCCTTCCTTTATCTGAAACGGAGTATTTATTCATGACTTAAATAGCAGTCATTGACACTGAAAGCACTGAGGTTTTGTTTCTGGAGAGGCACAATCAGATATACACATAAATTTACCTTCGTACTATTAATCATTTGATTGGCAGAACAAGAAAGCAATATAGAAACTGTAGCATAGAAACAAATGTTTTATTGTCTTACAAAAACTTCCAAATGAAGTCTATGTGGTGCTTTTTTAAAAAAATAAAAGCATCAATAGATAGGTAATCCTCTATTGTATTAAAAATTCCATGCAACGACAATAAATTACTGGATGGTTTGACTCGCTGTTAGCTTGCAAAAAAATTCACAAAGTCTTTTGTTTTGGGCTTAGGTGTGCACCAAATCAGAATCCTTGGTCTCTATACTATTGCCCTCTGTCATGAAGCATTAGAATTGCTTGCCTCACTACGTCTGCAGACGCTCAGCACAGTAATACGCTACATTCTATTCCTTTGGAACAAAGGCATCAATAGTTAAGTAATCCTCCATTATAACAAAGTCCATGCAACAAGAAAAAAAGATGTCTGATTGGCTTGACTTGCTGTTAGCTTGCTAATACTATCAGCAATTTTGGGGTTGAGTCGTGCACCATATCAGAATCCTTGGTCTCACGATTGCTCTCAGCTGTGAGGCAATATAATTGCATGCTTCAGTTAGCATCTGCAGATGCTCAGCACAGCAACACGTCACAATACATAAGGTATCCTCCATTACGAAGAATTGTCGATGCAATAAGAAAAACAATGACTGGATGGCTTGACTTGCTGTTAGTTTGCAAATTCTATCACAAATTCTGTTATTTGGGGCTGAGGTGTGTGCCAAATCAGAATCATTGTTCTCACTATTGCCCTCTGCCAAGGGGAAATGGGATTGTGTGCCTCACTCTGCATCTGCAGATGCTCAGAACTGTTATTTGTTACATACTAACTGTATCAATGATATTCATAATATAATTAAAAATGCAGCAATTTTGAAAATGAAAATACAAATACTGTGAAGTTACATGAGAAACAAGGTTAAAATTGAATAAAGATAACAATTTGATATATTGTTCATTTTTCATTTTCACTGCCTCACTTGCCTCCCCTTATGGCACCTCACGGACTGAAAGTCTTCAATTGGTTACTAAAGTCTGCTACCGATTTGACTGTTTCCTTTTATGCTTGCTCACCGCTCTTGGCAGAAAATGTACTGTATGCAGACACGCATTTGTGCCGCCTCCCACGAGGCACGACTCAGACAGTCGGATCGTTTGTATTCAGAGCAGATTTACAAGAGGAGTGAGTGAGTGGGTGTGTGCAGTTTTGGAAAAACTGAAAATCAGGTAAAGGGACTCGGAGCTGTTTAAAAAGCAGGGATGTTTGACGTTGTTTGTCTTAAGTTAGAGCCAATGCTTCTGTTTAGATGTGCATGATTTGTCTGACAAATGTTGCTATGATGATGCATACAGTGGCATCACGGCTGAGTGGTCAGCGCAGCACTGTTATGAGGTCATGGGATCGAATCCAGCGATCAGCCATCCTGTGTGGAGGTTGCATGTTCTCCCCTGTGCTTGCGTGGGTTTCCTCGCACATTCCAAAAACATGCATTTCAGGTTAATTGGACGGTCCAAATTGTCCCTAGGTGTGAATGAGCGAGTGAGTTGTCTGTCTATGTGTGCCCTGTGACTGACTGGTTGGCACTGCCCGAAAACGGCTGGGATTGGCTACAGCACCCCCGCGACATGACTGAAGATAAGCGGTGCAGATAATGGTTGGATGGATGGATGATGTACAGTGGGACCTCGGTTATCGCGGTTAATGGGGACCAAAACCACCCGCGATAGGTGAAAATCCGGAAAGTAGCGGCGCACCTTAAAAAAAAAAAAAAAAAAAAAATATATATATATATATATATATATATATATATATATATATATATATATATAAAAATATATTTTATCATATTTTTTTTTTAGACCTAGTTAATTGGGACCATAACCACCCGCGAAAAGTGAAAATCTGCGAGGTAGCGACGCCCCTTCAAAAATACTTTTAAAAATAATTTTATTCTATCATTATTATTTTTTAGACCTGCGAAGCTCTGAACCCGCGAACGTGGAACCACGAAGTAGCGACGCCCCTTCAAAAATGCTTAAAAATAGAATTTTTATTTCATTTTTGTTTTTTAATTATTTTATTTTATTTTATTATTTTTTTTTTTTAGACCTGCGAAGCTCTGAACCCGCGAACATGGAACCACGAAGTAGCGACGCCCCTTCAAAAATGCTTAAAAAAAATACAAATAAATAAATACTTCTTTTTTTTTTTTAATTATTTTATTTTATTTTTATTATTTTTTAGGCCCGCGAAGCTCTGAACCCGCGAACGTCGAAGCGCGAAGTAGCGAGTTCCCACTGTATACACATTTTTTTTTTTTTTTAAAGATTGGCTCTAGCGATGAATAGATTGCGTCGATCAAAAAATGGTTGCCATATTGAGATTCAGCGTACAATTTAAGAAAGTGGTACAAAAGACTGCGTACCAAAATTATTTTTGTAGCCTAGTAAAATTGATACAACTAACATCTATGTTGCATAAAAGAATTTTGATACTTAAAATTTTGCCTAAACCAATCATTAAGGGTTGAAAATATAATTTGTTTACATCTTTGTATGTATATTTGATTGGACTGTTTTTAGACCAATACTGATACTGATGAACAAATCTTAGTCATCGATCTGATATGGGATACTTTTATTCGTCCCTCAAAAATGAGTGCTATTGCATAATGTTTTTCCGCAAGATCGCTTGAAATTATTATCAATTGATTAGTTCTTTAATTTTTAACCTCTAGTTCTTAGTAATAAAGCAGTGACTCAAAAGCAGCCAATACTGGTAAGTGCCACCTTCATGACACCTCAAAGTTAGGTTGGTATCAGTGCGCTACTTGATATTGGTGTTCACCTATCCAGAAAATTCCGTAAACGTTTTTCCTTAACTTGTATAACATTAGATAAAAAATATCTAATTTTGTAATAAATGTTTAAACATCGAATATGAGACAGCTGGTACTGGAATAACCCATTCATGATTAACACTACCTTAGAGTAAGGCTGGTATCGGGATGATACCTGATATAGGCGTTCGGCCATCCTTAGATGCCCTGATAACATTTTCCTAGATATTGCATAAAATATACAGATTTATATATATATATATATATATATATATATATATATATATATATATATATTTTTTTTTTTTTATATTTTATTTATAGTTCCCGATACAGTTCTGTAACTTTCACCGCCATTGGCAACCTCACGATTCCCTTTACCTTGATTTTGGCATGTAACAGTACCTGATTATTCGCCTATCCAGAAATCTCCAGACACAAATTTTTCTTGAAAAAGCAGAAACAAAATTATTTTTTTTTATATAGATTTTGTACTGTATTTGATTTCGTAGGTCCCATTTACGGTTTCGTAATTTTTACTGGTATCGGCTCCTTCTTGATGTTGGCACGTTATACCTGATATTGTTGTTCGCCCAACCAAAAATGGGCCGTAACATTTTTTTCTGGAAATTGCATGAAGCCAACACATTTTTCATGAATTTTATATTTGATATGTAGCTCCTCATACTGTATCATAATTGTCAAGAATATCGGCACCTTCACGATTCCCTCACCTTGAAATTGGTACAACATCTTGTATTAATACTCGGTCATCCGTATTAAAATTTCTTGAGTCTCAAAATGTAATCAACAATACTGTAAAAAGTCTTAAATAAAAAAATACATCAATAAATAAACCAATAAATGTTAACTGACTGAACCAATACCAATACTACTAAAAGAAATAAATACTTGTGACTGAATTATTGAAAATCTGCACATTACACTTCATAGAGACTCATAGTAACTTGGACTGGACCTTTAGATCTTAATAAAATGAAAAAAACAAAACTTTCTGCCTTCCACTAAAACAAAATTTCAAAGCAGCCTCACCCTGCGTGCCCACGACGACGAAAGGTATCTCGATGACGGGCCGGTGGACAGCTAGCTGATGGTAAATCTTGTAGACTTCCTGGAAGCTGGCCTCGTTCTCCAAACTGAAAACCAGGATGACAGCGTCCAGCCAGCTCGCGAACTGAAAACCAGGAAAAAGATGATGACGATCCAAAAGAGGACTTGTCTACATCAGAGTACAGGTCGGTTCCCGGCTCACCTGGGCTCCCGGGAGCTCCGTCTCTTCTCTGATGACCAATAAATGGCTCTGTCCATCAATCGAGACGTCCTTAATGTACTGACGGCCTGGAAAATGCAATTATTGATTAATCTCTAGAACGGGGGTTAGCATACAGGATTTTCATGGGGTATGTGGGATCTTAAAATCTATTTCACATCCCTCTACAAAAAAATCTGTATTAAAGTCTATTCAATATCGTTATCTAGAAAAAAAAGTCTAATTTTCACCTCAAATCAAGCTAAGGTTATATTTTACCTGTTCTTGTAAGCAGTTTAGATGTCTCTGTTACAGTATTTCGACTCATATATTTTATTTAATTAATATTTAGAGAGAGGTACTTAGCGGAAAAAAATAATTTAAAGAAGGTAACTTTCATAATCTATCTATCTATCTATTTACCCTGGTCATATCCCTCGCAAGGGGTGACCGACAGCAAGACAAACACATACAAAAAAAAGGGAAAAAGTAGCAATAAACACACACAAAAATCTTTGGACCATGGCCAACCCAAATGCCAAAACACTCAAGCAAGTTAAGCACTCGGGTCAGGGTGACACAACACACTCTTCAGTTCAACAGCAGGGCCCGACAGCTTTCACTGGTTTACCCCTGCCGCATCATACAGGTGCCCTGCCCATCTGTTGGAACACGTCTAAACATCCCACTATCGTTTTACAACACCTCTCCACCCATTCCTACCACCAACAAGAGCTCCAGCTTCCACTATATTTAGACCTCTTTCCTGCAGTGCACTCATAACACCATTCATCCACATCAATCGCGGCCTTCCTCTTGGTCTCCTTCCATTTACTTCTACTCCGTAGATACTCTTCAACAATCGCTCCTCATCCATCCTCTCCATGTGTCCAAACCAACCGAGTACTCTCTTATCCACACGCTTGCTCAGTCCAACTACTAGTCCAGTTCTGGCTCTCATAATTTAATTTCTCAATCTATCCAATCTTGTCACTCCTAACATACTCCTCAAACACTTCATCTCAAAAACATTTAATTTCCTTCTCAAATCTGCGTTCAGGCTCCAAGTCTCTGCACCGTACAACACAGTCGGCACAATCAGACTCTCATAGAGTCCCCTCTTAACATCCATACTCATAATTTCGTTGTTCATCACTCTCCTCAGAGCACCCAAAATCTTGCTTCCTTGATTCACTCTGTGCAATACCTCGCACTCCATTCCACCAATTGCAGCCACATCACAACCCAAGTACCTAAAGCTTACCTTTAATAATGAATTTTTTTTTTAAAAATAAAACAAGGGTTGATGAATTATTTATTTTAAGAAGACGGAAAAACATGATTAATCCTACAAAAAGTATAAGGGAAAAAATGAGTATAATGGGAAAGATGATCTCATATTGACAAATTTAGGAAATGATTACTGATTAGCTCTTTAATAAAATTGTGTCATGTAAAAATGTTTTTTTTTGACAGAATGAATTATTACAAAATATAGTACATGAAAGCAACGATATATTTCATATTGACAGATTAAGAAAGTAGATACTGTTTAAAACTGTTTCGTTGTTTTTTTTTTAGGAGGATGAAAAAAACATGGAAGTGGTAAGATGACACCAATAATACATTTGATATGGACATATTTAGAAGAATATTACAGATTAACTCTTCAATAAACTATTTAGGGACAAATGTACAAACAAAAAAATAATTTCAGAGATATATTTGGCACATGAGAGCAACAAAAGGCTAAAACGCATTTCAAAGACTACAGAGAAAAAAAATTGTGCTGTTATTGCGCTAACTGTCCTTAGGTGGAAATGCCACTTTCTCATGTCGTAGACAGCACAATAATTATGTTTAATGAGTATAAGAACGAGTCTTTCATGTAGGAATGCAGAAATGCTGAAAGGTAAAACCAACCGTCTGCGTTCTCGAGCGACAGGTAACTTCCTGTCAAGTGTCTGTGAACCAGCGCAGATTTCCCACTGCAGAGGCCTCCCAACACCGCCTGACATTAAAGAAAAACGTGCATAAAATTAGCTGACAAAAATTGATTGTAATATTAAAGTTCACAATAAATCCCAAAATACTACTTCAAAAGCTACAGCAATATGGAATACAAGGCATTGCTCATCACTGGGTAAAATTATACATCTCAAACAGATCTCAATACGTACAGATTAGTGACAGCAATTTAAGTCTTATGAGCATTAGCTTTGGAGTTCCTCAAGGGTCTGTGTTAGAACCTTTATATTTTGTATTGCATATGTATATGACTTATGTAATGTGTTATCAAAATGAACATATATTGAATTTGCTGACGACACTACATTATTAGGCTCAGGGACAAAACTGCAAGAAATGCAGGCAGAAATGAAAATAAAAATAATGGTTTCATAAAAACTAACTATCATTAAATGCATCAATAGAAAGGTCAAGGTATTTGGTAAATCCCCGAAAAATTTGAAATACAAATAAATATAGGTTATGTTCAGATAGGAAAAGTTAAAGCGTACCATTCATGGAGTGATCTTTAGGCATATTAACTGGACACCCCATATACTTAATACCATACAATCCAAATTAGCAAAGAACATTGTAGTTATGAGTAGATGCAGGCATATATTTGACCCAAAACCCCTTCATATGATGTACAATTTATTCATTTGGCCTTACTAAAGATATTGTATAGAGATTTGTTGAGATACATGTGAGAACAATATAGAATTGTTATTTGATTACAAAAGAGGGCTATTAGGATTGTGCATAAGGCTAGGTTTAAAAAAACAAACAAACTTAATAAAATCCAACATGTTAAAGTTTAAAGATATAGTTAATCTTAAGGACCTATTATTTGTCTACAAAGCAAGTAAGCATTAATTATCAACACATTTTCAACAGTTGTTTCTGTGAATTTCCCTGCGGGGATGAATAAATTATCTATCTATCTATCTATCTATCTATCTATCTATGTACAGAGCAGACACTCCTCATCTCAAGGGAAACCATAACTTCAAGGTCCAATATTTTTGCACAACATTGAAAAGCTATTGCGTCACCCGAAAAGGTATTCATTCATGACAGGGGTCAGGAATTTATGACTCATGTTAGACACGGAACCATTTACACAAAAGACGACACAGCCCAACCAGGTTCAGTCCCGTATATATACGACACAATTTTAACTACAGTTTACAGTTAGGGTGTCACACCGACAGACGCAGTTACGGTTGTAAATCGCTAAATAATTATTTATATGGAAGCTCATCAAAAAACTGAATGTTCATTGTTGAGACACTTTATGATGAAAAGGCACATAACAAACTTTAAATACGCAGAAACTCTAACAAAGCACCTTGAGACATTTGATTGGTTGAGCGGTAGGAATGGGCCCAGCTATACACAGGGCGCAAACACTCCTTCTCGCCCAGCGCGGTCTGCACTAAAGGTAAATACCTTGGTCTACTACTTTACAGTATTTTGTAACATCTTTACAAAATAACTTTGCTTTCACCTTGCTTTGAAACCAGTATTTAGGACGAACATGACAATCAAAATGAGCCTCAACGCTCTTAAGTAACTGCGAGAGGGAAACGATATTTAGGTGGTATTATTTATATTTATATGGGACACAGGTTCTGGCACTATTATCATAATTTCATAGATTTGATCAAATCATCAAACATCACACAGTGAAATAAAATGTGCGAAAGAATTAGCTTCGGCCTGGAGCGCGTGTTTGGCACTTTTGTTGAATTTTGTCTTAAATATATGGTGTGACTTTATTTTGTTTATTTTTCATTGCTTTTTGGGTCAAAAAGGTTCCCAATCCAGATTTATGGAATTATTAAAATGATGGCTTTAAAATATAAACATACTATAAGTATTTACATAAGTATACGAAAGAAAATTGATATATTAAGTTTCTTTGGGTATAATACTCTATGTTGTAGGAGTCACTAGTGATAGGCCACTATAATAAGTTTGAAACGTCATGTCTTTGTTTTCTAATTTCATACCTGTCAACATGTTCATTTTTGCCGTAGAAAGTACGTTTATTATGCATTTTAAGACGTGTACGACGTACAAGAAAATCTGTAAGGAAAAACGCAAATTTGTCAATTATGGGTACCATCCGGTATTCACCGACTATCACGAAACGGCAAATCAATCAAGTCAAACGAGTTTGTCTTGGTAGCCTCTATCTCGGTATCGTTTTTTTCCCTTGCAAACAAAGCGAGCGGTTTGATGCTACTGTGCGCATGCGTCTGACGCCTGGGGATTTCCTATCATGCATCATTCCGTGGTAGTTGTGTAGTGAAAGGAAGTCCGTCTCTTTTTAGAGAAGCGGCTTTTTTGGCTAAACTCATTAATGAGAGCCGGCTCTCAAGCGGCTCACTTGCTTTGATGCATTATATTACGAATTATGATGTTGTATAAAGAACTTAAGAAAAAAAGGAGCAAATGAGGAGCCCTGGAGGTTGACAGGTATGTAATTTTCCTTCGTGGGGTAACTGTGCCGTTTTCTTGTTTTAATTTTGAATATGTCGTCCCTGCAATTCTACCCCTTTTGGGCAAATGTACACCTTCTGTATTGCATTGTACAGCAGGTTTTGTGATAATAATTTGTTTACTTTGTTTCATTATGATTGTTTTTAGTGTGTGTGTGTGTGGGCTGTGCCTAAATAAAAAGCCACTAACAAATTAGATCAACTTACCAGGTGAAGTTCTTGTACCGTTTGAGTAATGGTCCACTCCTGACTGCTAGTGCAGGGAGCTAGAGCAAAAACAAGAGCGCAGTTAATCAATATGGCGTCAACATAATGTGGCGGTTTTGGTGGCTAAACAAACAGGAAGCATGTTGGAAAATCACTCCTGGTCTTTGCTTCTTCTCATGAGAGAGACAACACGACGACGGAGCATCCCATTTAAATGTCATGCCGCTGATTTGAAATTTTTTCCGCATTTGACGTGTTGTCCTGGAGACGTTGTCCATCACGGAGGTTTTCAAAGAGCGAGCCAGGTATCTCCCTCTCGGCGAGCATAAAACGGACAATATCTCCCTGACTCGCTATTCTCCCATATAGACGCTCCAAATGGCACATTCGAGGTGATATTCTTGTTATACTACTGTGTTTATTAGGACATAAAAACAAAATAGGACAATAATTTAAAAAAACAAACCCTCTTAGTCTTTAAAGTCTCTCACGTGTACTTTTCAACAAATCTAGAAGGAAAACATCTTAGTGAAATATGATTTAACAAATAAATAGTAATTCAGACTTTATGATCATTATCACTAATCAATACTTCAAAAGCAATCTTTCATGGGTTGGTAGGTAAGTTAGGTAACTAGGTAGTGATGAGTTTATTTTGTTAATATTGGACACATGCGAAGTAGATCGCCAGTTCATTATTTTGACTATTCTGCACTTTTTATATCACTGTTAGCCAATAATTTTGATGTTGTTTAATTTCCACACTCTTTAGGGTGGATCTGCTTTCATAATCGAATAGTTTTATCCAAAAGAAAAGGCTCAGGGGATGAATTTTATGACTAGTTGGAATTTCTTTTCTGGGGTTATTGCGCTCTCCTGTTCTACTTGCATGATCAAAATGATGGTTTCACTCCTTATTTGTAGTATCTTCTACACTAAAAACTGATCAAACTAAGTCAAGTCAACTCAAATTTATTTATATAGCCCTTAATCACGAAAATTTCTCAAAGGACTGCTCAGGATTACAATGACACAATTACCTGATCTTAAACCAACATGCGGGCAAGGAACAACTCAAAACCTCAGCGTGAGGAAAAAGAAAAACCCTGAGAAGGGACCTCACAAGTGGTAATCCCACTTTCAGGATGACGAGGGTGAATTACATTTTAACTATAAAAAACTATTAAAAATACATAGCTATCATCAGTAAAAATCTTCAGTAAAATAACACACTTTATTTCAAAGCGCTTGACAGGGCACCATACTGTATATCATAATATGTTTTTTTCCATTTCCGGATGTCACATTGATGTTATGCATTGAAGTTTATTGTTTGAATGAAGAAAAAAACTTGAAAACGGATGTATTAGATTAGGATTCAGGCTAAAGTTTAGTAGTTGAAACAATAAAAAAAAAGAAAATAGAGAGCTGTACTTATCAATTTGTTTATTTATTTATTTCTTTTTACCATTTTCAACAGGTTGTTTGGCTAGAGATTTTCTTATTTAAAAACAAATGTTAGGAAACCTTGCTTTAATGGATTGAAAGACAGATGATAACAATGCATCTCTAAACTATTTCATAGAATTAATGAAAACAAACCAGATTTCCTTTTTATCTCAAACTACTTGATCATCAATCCGATTCCATTTGAAAGGTTCCAGACAAAAAACATTATGAAGTAAAGCCGTGGTTGTGAAGGAGCGGTCACCAACAAATAATAGCTAAGACTTAGCCTTTTAATCTGTTTTTTTTTACTCCACAGTATGTACCATCCTAACCCTGCTTCAGGGTCGAACATTAACGTAACCATGGAAACCACCCTTAGTCTGCATGACTCAGTCTGTTTACAGACACACGCGTTCACAGACGATTCTCCTCTTTTGTAGAACCGTTCGAAATCTGTTTTAAAAACCTTCCCCGATTCTCCATCTTTAGGCAATCCCCTCGATCACCGACAACCAAATAACAATTCTCACAGCTGGCTGTTGCTATGGCAACTCCTCTTTTCCAGAAGCCTCCCTACAATGAATGGCCTTTCCCGGTGGCGGCGACATGTAAGAAGCAGAAACGGCCTGCGTACAATTCAGAACATCAATCGATTTGTGTTACCTGAAACTAAAATGGCAAAAGAAAATAAAGTGAAGCAAAAAAAGACTTCGGTTTCTGATTGTGGACTTCGTGAGTGTGAATGATGATGACGGGGCGGCACGGAGTAGGAAGTGGTAGCTCGTCCCGGGCATGAACACGGCTCTGTGTCTCCCTGGCTTTAAATATTCATGTCCCACTTACTCCTGACAAATTATTCAGTGCTCGCTCCGATACCACAATCGCCGTCATAGACAACTTCCTTTGCTTTATAGCTTCATTAAATTAAAAAAAACAAAAAACAAAGAATGAATGCTGTTCTTTATTTTCTACAGCGCCTAGCAAAAGTATTGAACCACCTAAGAAGTGTTTGTCATTTTGCCACATTTCAGCCTTAAACCTATTGCTAAAAAAAATAGAAAAACATTTTCTAAGATGACAAACAACTGAGACACAATTGTGATGTGGAATTAAATTATTTCAACTCTTTATGTTATCTTTGCAACGAAAAAAAAACAAAAGGTTTTGCAAAAACATTGGCCCCTGTTCTTTCAGTTCACCCAACTTACTCAATGAGTTCCCTGATGACTTCTGAATGATCTAATTTTGACCTAAATAACTAACAATGATAGACAGTTCTTTAAATGTCAGTTTAAATGCACGTGTTCTGTGATGCTCTCAGAGGTCTGTCAAAGCAGACACCGGAGCACAGACTTTATGAAGACCAAAGAACACACCAGGCAGGTCCGGAAAAAAGTTGTGGAAAAGTTCAAAGCAGGAATAGGCTACAAGAAGATTTTTCTAACTCTTAACACTCCTCCTAAAGTACCATGCAAGCAATAATACCAAAATGGAGAGGGCATAAAACCACTGCAAACCTACCAAGACCAGGCCGTCCTTCTAAACGTTTAGCTCAAACAAGAAGAAAACTAATCAGAGAAGCAACCAAAAGGCACATTATCACATTAAATGACCTGAAGGCATATACAGCTGAGGAAGGACAATCTAGATAGATAGATAGATAGATAGATAGATAGATACTTTATTCATCCCCGAAGGGAAATTCACTTTTCCAGCAGCATCCCTAAGCTGAGAACAATCGAAAATAACTGAGAACAATCGAAAATAACACGGGAGCTGCTGGAGTGGCTGCCATAATCTGTGCATAAGACAACTATTCGGTCTGCACAAATCTGCCCATAGTGAATAGTGGCAAGAAGAAAGCTCTTTCTGGAAATATACCATAAAAAGGCCCGTTTGCCGTTTGCAAAAAGTCACAAATAGCATATTAAACAAGGTGTTTTGTCAGATGACACGAAAATTGAACATTTTGGGCTGAATGCAAAGCAGTACAATTGGCGTAAGAATAACACTGCACATAAGCCTGAAAACACCACCCCAACTGTCAAACATGGTGGTGACAGCATCTTGCTCTGGGGTTATTTTTCTTCATCGGGGACTGAGAAGATTGTTGGAGTTAATAAATAGAGAGCAATTCTGGCAGGAAAAACCTGTTGAAGTCAACAAAGGACCTGAGGTTCACCTTCCAACAGGACAACTACCCTAAACATAAAGCAAAGTCTACAACGGCATGGTTTAAAACTAACAATATACGGATGTTAAAATGGCCAAGTCAAAGTCCAGACCTCAACCTTATACATCATTTGTGGAAAGATCTGAAAAATGCACAAACAATCACCATCAAACCTTAAGGAACTTGAGCTATTTTGTAAGGAAAAATCGCCAAACATTTCGGTTTCAAGATGTGCAAAACTTATAGGAACATACCCCAAAAGACTTGCGGCTGTTATCGCAGCAAAGGGAAGTTGTACAAAATATTTACTCAATCATTTTGATATGTCAACTTTTCAAGTTTTTTGTTTGCACAATGTAAAATGTTTTTATGATTGTGTCTGATTCTTAGAAAATGTTTTGAGTTTTTTTTTAATCTATAATATGAAATATGGATGTATCTCGAAAAGCTCTTGGGGGCCAATACTTTTGCAAGGCCCTGCAATCCAAAGGTCGGCAAACTTTTTGAGTCTTGGGTTGGAATTCAATTTGCTTGTATTGTTTAATATTTAGCTTTAATTCTGAAAAGAAAAAATAAGTACTACAGAAATGCTATAAAATACTAGTGCAGTAATATCTTAATACAAAATACAAGTACAGAAATACTACGACAATAATACCGCAAGATACTACGAAAACACTACAGAAATACTAAATGATTAAATGTCAAATTAAATGCTCAAAACAGGGACCTAAGATATATTTTTTTGCTTTAATTATGAAAAGAAAGAAAAAATACTCAGGAAATGCTACCAAAATACTAGTACAGTAAAACTATAATACAAAAATACTATTTCAGAAATGACTACTACAATAATACTACAAATACAATACTATAGAAATACTACATAAATACTACAAATATTCTGCTGTCATGTAACTACATAAATATAATGAAATACTACAAGAATACAACTATTAGAGAACGACTGAAATACTACAAAATTGCTACAGAAATACTGCAAAACTAAATGGCAAATTAAATGCTTAAAAACAGAAACAAAATAAATTATTTTGCTTTACTTCTGAGCGTTTCAAAACCAATTTGGTGAAACTAATCTTTTTAAAAACAAATATAAAGAAATATCGTATGTAGATGTTTGCATAGTCCTCGATGCAAACGAGAGAGACTGGATATTGCCTCCCAGGCCAATTTTTTTACCCCAATGTGGCACAAGTCTCCAAAAGTCTGCCCACGCTGGAATGGATTTATTTGCTGTGAAGCTGTTTGTTCTAAAAAGGCGCACTCGAGGCCCACGGAGATATTTAGCCGATTATTAATTCAACAAGGTACACATCAGGGTCAGTTGCCAACAGGATGCAATTAGCAATGAATACCAATTAGAAAAAAAACCTTAAAAGGTCCTACTGTGTTGGGAAACTCTTGCCAGAAATGTTTCTCTTTTTTACAGTTTTTCCGTGCCGGAGCAGGTGTAAAATGTCAACACAAATGCCACTATTATGTTCCTGAGATAAATCAGAGTGTCCTATTGACACCGAATACATTTCAAGCCATCTCTCAGACTTTTCTTTATTCCAAAAGGTTGAAGAACTGATCTTTATTCTATCCACCTTATCTGGAATAAACAGAGGTGGCCAAACTTGTTTTTGAAATACTGTAATCCCTTCACCACTTCATGCTTCATAGTGCTAGGCCTTCACGCGTCGCGGGTTGAAAAATATTTCGTGATCCATTATCCCTGATCACTATCGCTGCAAGCGAGGCTGGCAGAGTGTATTTTTGTCAGGCTTGCCCCTCTTTCTTTGCCGTTCTGACCACCAAAATTTAACTGCGCTAGTGCGGCTGTGATCCATTATCCCCGTTTGCAAATTCCTGCGAGCGGGAACCGGCAGATGGCATTTTTGTCAGGAGGTGGGCCGGACTGGCACTAAAGTTAAATGTACAGTTGTGGCTGTAATCCATTATCCTCAGCTGACTTTTTCTGAAAGCAAGGGCAGGCAACGACCAGTTTTTTCCCGGTTTGGGCCGTTTTAGCATACCATTGTGGTCAGCTAAAATAAACTCCACTGTCGTCTGTGATCTATAATTCCTAGTTTACTATTTCTGAGAGCAGGGCTGGCAGAGCGCATGCTATTGTGACCAGCCTAAATCAAACTGCACTGTTTTGAACACGATCCATTATTCCATGTCAACAATTGCCCAGAGCAGGTGCTGGAAGAGTGGATTTTTTTTTCAGTTTGAGCCATTGAAGCGTGCCATTGTGTTCTGCCTAAAATGAACTGCACTGTTTTGGCTACGACCCATTATGCCCCGTTGACTATTGCTGTGAGCAGGGGCAGAAGAGCACATTTTTTTTCTCGGTTCGGGTCACTGAAGAGTGCTATTGTGACCCGGCCAACGAGGTATCACTCCAGAATGTCTTATTTCTAATTATTCAATGTTGTTAATTTGCTGTATGTTTGGTTAAACTAAATAAGTTAAATTGTTTTATATGACAAAATACAACCTGATTTACGCATTTAAATATTTAAGTAATTGTTTAGGTACACATTGTTATTAATATTTTGGGTATCTATGGTTGTTGAGGTACAGGTTTTATTCATATTTTTGGGATTTTGGAATATCTCATCTCATCAGCCGTACCGCTTATCCTCATTAGGGTCGCGGGGGGGCTGGAGCCCATCCCAGCCATCTCCGGGCAATGGGCAGGGGACACCCTGAACTGGTTGCCAGCCAATCGCAGGGCACACAGGGACAGACAACTCATTCGCTCATTCAAACCTAGGGACAATTTGGACCGGCCAATTCACCTGAAATGCATGTTTTTGGAACGTGGGAGGAAACCGGAGTGCCCGGAGGAAACCCACGCAAGCACGGGGAGAACATACAAACTCCGCACAGGAAGTCTGGAGCTGGATTTGAACCCACAACAGGTTCCCATGACATGAACTGTGCCGCACAAGCGCTAACCACTGCGCCGCCGTGCTGCCCGGATTTTGGAATATGTAGGTATGTATTAAAATAAATGCCAATATTTAAGACGGGGAAAAGGCTTTGGTATTCGAACAGTTCGGTGTTTAACACCAATTCCATACCGAGGTATCATTGTAATCGTGAAAATTAATGTCTTGTAAGGCAATGTCCCTAATAATTATACCATTACATTTGCTAAGAATCAGGTAGAGGTTGCAACATCTATAAATAGCCCGACTCTTTGCTCAGTTGAATTCAGGAAGGTAAGATCAAGATAACTTTGTGCTCATTTTGCTTTCAGGAAATGGTTCAACTCGCCGTAGCATCATTGTGTCAGTGACTGCAGAAGGCAGCCACACTGTGTGAAATAATGGGCCAATTAGAAGGCCAACCCATATGTTAAGAGTACATAGAGCCCGCCATAGATCTCTGTCACGCTCTTATGGGGATGAATCAATTGAGAACTTACCCTCTTCTTCACTGGAGCCCCTTTCCACAGCGGGATACAACGTGGGTGCGGCGCTGACATTCGGGGGCACAGCTGCACTTTTGGAGAAAATCCCACTAATGAACTTAAGCATCTTGCGGTCACGGGCGGGGGCCCTCTGGACGGTCCCCGATTGCCCGTCTTTGGAGGGGAAGTGCAGGTCGCTGTTATCCAGGGTGCGACTGACAGCTTTGCGCTGAGGTCGGTTTACGTCGCAGGTCACCGGCGTCACCAAGGAAACCTTGAATCGGTCCTCGTGGGAGTTCTCCCTGTTCATGATTCCCGAATATCCTCCGCTGAGGGGAGCCGCCGGACGGATGAGCGTCCCCCGCCCGTCGCTGTCAGCCCAAGAGGCCCGATAAGGCCCTAGGGTGGCGGTCGCCATCAAGGGGGGCTGCTCCCCGACACGGTTTTCCCTCCTTTCCAAGGTTTTTGCCGAGTGATACAATCCGGCGTTAGCTTCCCTCCAACCTGCCGAGTTGGCCCCTCCATGGGACCTCATAAGGACATCGGGGCGCTGGCCAACTGGAGGCGGCACCGAAAAGGGCAAGCTGCACCGGGAGCGACTGTTGAGCTCGACCCCATTCTCGCCCTTTAGAAATAGCTTGGGGGGCTCCCGGTAGAGTTCCGTTTTGGGGCGCGAAGCCTCGCTTCGGGGTCCCTCCCGGCGTATAGTGGTCTCAAACCCGCTGCCGCTGCTATATACTTTCACCATTTGCCTCAAGTGGGGGTGGACAACAAGTGGGTCCTTACCCTTAGCAACAGGGATCAGATCTTTCTGCTCTTTCGACTCCTCTTTCCTCCACTTCTCCTCTAGACTCCCACATTTGACGTGCACCTGCTCCTTTTGATCTACAACTTTATCCTGTGGATCGACGCTTGCTTCCTCCTCTTTCAGGCAAGGTCTCACCTCCTCCCTCACGACAGGGCTCCCTCCCCCCTCTTTCTCCACCTGCTTGGTGGCTACATCCTCTGGCAAAGCCTCAACCTTCACCAGAGTGAGGGAGATGAGATAGGTGGTACGTTTCTGTGGGTTGTCTGCTTGGCTCATTGGGACCGAACACCTCAGCACAGTGGCACTTTTTCCCGGACCAGGCCACGCTTGCAAACCTTGGAGGTCA
Organism: Urocampus carinirostris; assembly: GCF_059441175.1. NCBI lineage: Eukaryota > Metazoa > Chordata > Actinopteri > Syngnathiformes > Syngnathidae > Urocampus > Urocampus carinirostris. Next base: position 28,483,440 of record NC_142354.1, on the reverse strand, counting down.
ACTGAGATAGAGACAAATGCCTTGGGTTAGACAGATGCATAGAATTTGACAATGTATATTTCCAAGCCTTATATCTGGGTGCTAAGTTTATTCTATTTTTAATTGGACTAGTTAGAATTGGAAAAGTTAGTCTTGAGCTGATCTGCCAGGTTGCTGTGGCTGTCCTTGTTCGGCACCTTCCCATCAACAAGCAATTTCCAATTTGAAACACATTGGCATCACACATTGGCGATACTAAAATACCGTCACTGTGTGGGTGGGCGGCCAAGACAATATAAGATTTGGGACTTATAAAGCAGACTTTTTTCGCAACTTACTGCCGTGGCTGTGTATTCAATCTTACTGGCATCCGGTAATGCTTATAATGCTGTGGTTAATCTATTGTTTGTTTGTTTCTGTAAATAAAAAGGGTGGGATTAATTTGTTTATTCTGTTTACATTGGACACCTGCAAATATTTCATAGGATACCAGTTTGTTATTTTAACTATTATTGCACACTGTTGTTTTTAACCCTTTGTTACTACTGGCCAATCATGTTAATGCTCGTTGATCTATTCTAGAAGTTAAAATGGTAGCCCTTTGCTTGAATCAGAAACAAAAATAGCTTTAAGCTTAAAAAAAATCTGCTATTATTTTTACTTGTTTTTCTAGTAAAATGGGAATTCTTTTCATTACTACGCCCCAAAAATTTTAAATGAACCTAAAAATATTTCAAATCAACCGATTGTCACATGCAAGATAATTTTGGCCAGTAAAACTTTTACTCAAATGAGAGAAATAACGTTAAAATAATTTGAAATAGATTTACATTGGTAGCATGATGGCCAATGTTCTTTAGCAGTATATGTATGGTTAATTTCTTGTTTTTATTTTTTATCTCATCTTTCTTCAAGTGCCTACACATGCCCCCAGGTGTACAGGTACCCTTATTTGAGAATCACTGCTCCAGACCGTTTTTGTTCCTTGCCCAATCCACATCACAGCCCTACTACTTGCACCCCCCAATTCATTTACCCGCACGTTGCATCCTCAACTCTTGTGCACAAATCTGACAGGTAGACAACCAGAAATATTCCTTTCATTCAAATACACTTTTCCCTCGAATAAAATTCTCTTCCTTACCGTCATCTTCTGCAAAAATGAAAGATTCCTTGGACGATCAATTGATATCAAACAGGTCATCAATTGCCGCTGACGACGGCAAGCTGATCAATCCAGGAGAATAAAAATGCAAAATGGGAAGGGGGAGGGGAAAATGAGAAATCATTCACTTGTCACAATGCTTCTTGCAGCTGGAGCCTTCATTCGACAATGTCATACGAGCAGGTATCCATAGTAGGACGGATGCTGAGGAAAAGCCCCATCTGTTGTTGCGAGCCCCCCACCCTTTAAAAAACGCAAAAAATCCTGCAGCCTGTGTATTGGTCTTCCGTAGGAACAGCTCCTCCCGGTCACAGCATCCTTTCCTCCGAGCGTTTCATCCAATTAGCAAGTCAATAAAATGTGTCTGTATGGGAGAGAACCGATGCCCCCTCCTCCTTTTTTCCTGCACCCCCTTTTTGGTTAGTCTCCTGTAGTCATGCAGCACAACTGGACTTACTGGCTCTAATGAGATGCGAATTGCGAGGCGTCTTGCTCATGTCCGATTTTTTTCAAGAGAGGAGAGGGGGGAGTCTCGCCTTTTTTCTAGTGCATCTGCCCCAGTGCTCTCTCACCTTCCCTTTCTCTCCTCTGTCCTTTCCAAAGCAATTTATGAGCAGCGCCTTCTCTCCCTGCCTGGCCGCGCACATACAAAAGAGGAGATGCAAAAGGATGAGAGTAATTAGCATATCTAGAATGGGTTTGACATTAAATTAAAAGAGGGAAGATTTAGAAGCAAGCGGAGAGGGAAGGGTTTAAATGAGCATCCTGGGAGGGTAAATGTCATAACACCGTAAAAGCTTAGCCATCTATTTTCTAAAACAGCAAAACGTGAAATAGAAAATATTTCTCTATTTCAAAAAGTGCATAGTATTTTGGGCTAAAAGATAATTTTAATTTCCATTTTTTTTAATCCATCCATCCATCATCTTCCACTTATTCAGGTTTGGGTCATGGGGGCAGCAGCCTCAGCAGGAAAGCCCAGACCTCCCCATCCTCAGCCCCTTTATCCAGCACATCTAAGGTGTTCCCAGGCCAGCCTAGAGATGTAGTCTCTACAGCGTGTTCTGGGTCCTCCACAGGGCCTCCTGCCAATGAGAAATACCCGCAACACCTCCTGAGGGAGGCAACCAAGAGGCATCCTTACCAGATGCCTGTACCACCAAGGCTGGCTTCTCTCAATGTGGAGGAGCAGCAGTTCTACACAGTGTCTCTTGGATGACCAAGCTTCTCACCCACTGAGAGAGAGGCTAGCCACCCTGTGGAAGAAACTCATTTCAGCCCCTTGTATCCGGGATCTTTTTCTGTCAATCAAGACCCACAGTTTGTGACCACAGGTGAGGGTAGGAATGTAGATCGACTTGTATATGGAGAGCTTTGCCTTTTGGCTTATCTCCTTCTTCAGAGCGACTGATCAGTCTGTTAATCACAGGTTTCATCCTACTTTCGCTCATGAACAAGAGCCCAAGATACTTGAACTCCTCCACTTGTGGCCTCTCATCTCAGACCTGGAAAGGGAACCATGGTCTCGGACTTTGAGGTGCTGTAAACCGATCGAGCGAAAGCTAAATATTACCACTTGAGGAAGCCAATAGCGCCACATAATCTTCAAAGAGCAGAGATGCAATACTGAAGTCCCCAAAGTGGACCCCTTACACACCGCGGCTGCACTTGTAAAATTCAGTCCACATGTTATGAACAGAATTGGTGACAAAGTGCAGCCTTGGCGGAGTCCAACGCACACTAAAAACAAATTCAACTTACTGCCGACAATGTGGACCAAGGAACACAGTTGAATGCCGTAGTCCAGAAAACACAAATACAGGATAAGAAAACTTTAGTGAACTGTCGAGGACCCTGCAGAGCTGGTCCAATGTTTCATGGCTCAGATGAAAACCACACTGCTCTTCCTAAATCAGATTCAAATTCTTGTTGGACCCTCCTCTAAAGTAACCCCTAATAGACCTGAACAGGGGGCGGAGAAGTGTAACTCTTATTTATCAAGTTTAGGAGTTTAAAGGGACAGTGTATTGATTAGCAGCTCCTATTGGTTAAAAACAGTATTGATTCGAATGATAAGCATTAGAATTAGAATTGATTTTATTGTCATTGATAAATGTTGGAAAAACAAACTAATTTGGATTTGAAATAACAAATAATAATAACAAATAATACCACTACGGGAAAAAATACTGAAAGTGAAAAGTTGATCATTGATTATTATTTTATCACTAATTTCTAAATGTACTTTTTGCAGTATATCAATATTTTTTGGATATGTTTAATTCACACTTTTTTTGCATCAGTACGGTTGATAAGCCTTTAGGTGTGTATTCAATATACCAACATCATTCCTTTTCACCTCACTGTCCGTTTTTTGGGGGGTCCTTAATATTGTAACAAACGTTACGCCAAAATTAAGGTACAAGCTTGGTCAGAGGACACAAAAAACATATAGTCATTGAACTGTTTTGATTAAAAAGGTAGTTTTATTCCTTTGTGGTTGCAGTGCAGGCTGATTTTAAAGGCTTGTTTCACACACAAAAATAACAACACTGGAATGTAAATGAGATCCACCTCCTCAGTCATTCAATAATGCGGCAAACATTTTTCTAAAATGACTTTGGGGGTGATTGATGTTACCATGTGTATTCTAAATTGACTAAAAAGTGGATCACTAGCAAGATGTCAATGCTGTCACTCTGTGGAGCTTGTAACTAGATATTGAAGGATGGACACAATACAATTACTGTAAATTCCGGACTAGAAGCCGCTAGCCGCCAGTGTTTTTTTAAACACTGCGGCTTAAAATATGTGCTGGCACGTACGGCGGAGCTGCACAAAGTAACAAATAGCGCCGCAATTAAGATACTCATTTGCGGACTGTGTCAGTCTCAATAAGTTAGCGCAGCAGTCAATACTAATTTAATTTGCATTAAGTATACAAAGTATACAAAAGAGTGTGCCAAAAAATATTTTTAAAACAAAACAATAAACTGCACTGACTAAAATCACACTAGCCTGTACACATTCAAAGTCAAGCGATTTAACTTAAGCTCTCCCATCCCTTGCGCACATGAAAACGTGATAGAGAGATGAGGTATTGCTACTACTACATAAAAAAATCACTATACATGCTGACACTAGTTACTAACTAAGAGGGGAGCTTGATCGTTATTGGACTGATATCAGCCTAATATGACGTCACAGTTTTCAACTTGATAGAAAAAATATACCCGATAATTAATTTGTGCTGCGACGCTAAAATATTAAGTCAGCTGGCACTACTTGTTAGAAAGAGTTCAAGCATTTATGTGTAACAAGGAGCTGCAGCCCGCAATGTGTGCATAAGAAACAATTGCATCAATCAAGGTGTTGGTTCCAATAGAAGATTAGATTAGGCTTCTTAGAGTGATTGGTGGTCAGAGATGCAGGATCCAATTTGGCCGCATGAATGCCTTAGAGATCACCCGATGGCAGACCGTGCGAAAAAATAGGTTCATATATTTTGTTTGTATTCATTGGGGGTGCCTTAACATGACATCTAGCTTAAGACACTCACAGAAGCCTAAGGTGAAACAGTGATTTTTTTCTTAAAAATCGGTTCGGTTGTTTTGGAGCCTATGAGTCACACGTACGCCCGTTCCGGGATTTATTAAGTAGTTTAGATGGATAGATGAGATAGATTTTATTTTTTTTATGTAAAGTAATTGTGATAGTACGGGATTCAGAATTTTAGTGAATACAGTACATTTGAGGTTTGTTTTGAGAATGATTTTGTCACACTAATGCGTTTATGTATATGACTTCTGTGGACACAGTCTGCAAATGAGTGTTTGAATTGCGGCACAATGTGTTACCTTTCTGTACCAGACATTTTCCCGGCGATTCTTTTGAAGTGTAAGAAAATGAACAAGAAGGAGCTCATCTTTTTGGCTGTGTAAGCATGCGGCTTAGAATCAGTGCGTCTTGTCCATGAACAAAGTTGAGTTTCTTCCTTAAATTTGCGCATGCAAAGTGCACTGTGTAGTCCGGAATTTATGGTAACTAATGCCATGATGACATCAAAAGGCGTGACCATTAAATATCAGAAATTCATAATAGTAATCCATTCCTTTCATTTCATTTCAACTGATTTAATGCTAGAGTAATAACAATTTTAAAAAATGATTCCAAGGGATAGGAAGGATTTCTTGAGTTTGAAATCTTGCGTCCAATCTTATCCGTTACTGCAGCAGCTCAGCTTTTCGTCTCAGTCAATATCTCCTCATCGCGAAAATACGGATGATCTAGTGCACTCAGGGCGGATATCCGTTCACAGGGGTCAAAAGTTAACATTTCCTGGAGGAGACAAAGAGGAGAGGTATGAGGAAAAGTCAAATGTAAAGGTACTGTATTTTTCGGACTATAAGGCATTCATAAAAACAAAAAATTGCCAGAAATTTGAGAGTGCGCCTTATAATCAGGTGCGCCTTATATACTGCAAAATATAGTAGATAGAATTTGAAATGCATAGTTACAATTAAATTATACTGCATACAGTAACTGCCGTTGAGAAACAAATAGAGGCATAATCAGGTGCTAGTTTGTGGTTAACATGTTCAAGTCAAGTCACAAAATGTCTCAAAGGACTGCACAGCTGACGATTACACCATCCCTTGATCTTAAACAACATGAGGACAAGGAAAAAAATCAAAACCTCAGCACAAACAAAATAAGAAACCTTGAGAAGGGGCCTCGGTATGACCAGGGTGCAATAGATTTACCATTGGCTGACAGTACACAAAATAATAATAATAATAATAATAATTTCCTTGTATTGTCATTCTGTGTAACAATGTACACAGAACGAAATGTCGATTGCACCTGACCCGATGCAGCCGCAGCCAAGAGAGGGCGCCGCCGACCACTTTTTAAGTCTTAGGAATGACTCGGCCGGGGCGCGAACCCGAACCTCCCAGTCTCAACATGGTGAACATCAATAAAAGAAAACAATAGGTAATATGGTGAAATTTGCCCAAACATCCTTGTTACATTTCAATGAAATGAAAGGAGTTCCAATAATAACTAAAAGTCAACAATAGTATTGTTTTTGTCAGTTCAATTTTCATGGCTACAGTGCAGGGAAAAAGTATTTGACCCCTTCCTGATATCTGAGTTTTTTTGCATATTTATCACTCACAAAGGTTTCAGATCATCAAACCAAATTTAATAACACACCGAGACAACCCAAGGAAATACAAAATGCAGTTTTGAAATGTAGATTCCATTTATCAAGGCACAAAAATTAAAACCTATGTGGCCCTATGTGAAAAAGTACGGAATTGGCCTGTTAACAACAACAAATTGTCCTGGTGCTGGGGCAGCAAAGCAGCCCCACACGATCACACTGCCACATTCATGCTATACTGTTGCCATCATGTTTTTTGTTGTATGCTATCAGATGTAACGGGTTGCACACATTCCAAAAAGTTACATTTTGGACTCAGAGGTCCACATAAGACAAAAGTTTTGAGAATAACCACTACTGGGAAGGTTTACAACTGTTCCCAGTCTTCTCCATTTGTGGATAATGGCACTGACAGAGGTTCGCTAGAGACCTATAGCTTTGGAAGTAGCTTTGTGACAATTTTTTCCCACATATTTCAAAACATTATTTCAAACTGCAATTTGTCTTTCCTTGGGTTTTCTCTGTGTGATATAAAATTGTTTTCATATGAAACCTTTGTAAGTTATGAATATGAAAAGAATAGTTTGCATTTTTTTAAACTAGGTATGTATAATGTTTGATTCACAATCAATAGTAAATTGAATTGAATGTTCTTCATTGGCATTGATAAAAAAACGTAGTAAACATTAAATGCAACAAGAGACATGGGTAAAAATGTAATAAAAACTTTGGAGAGGGAAAAAAAAAGATATTATAATATTTACAACGTATTGCTTGGAGACAGGCCTAAGTTATTATAATAGTGCAATGTTTGTGAATGAAAGAATAGTGCATCGTACCAATAATGCAATAAAAAGAAGTACAATAACATTAAGCAGCCACAAAATAGAAGAAAATATGTGACTGCCAGTTTTAGGTCATTGTTCTGCCTTTGATGAACATATAGACTGGTCTTGGAGCACCTCTTTTAAGAGGAAAAAAAAACAGAAAAAACTGACTTTCAAATGCTGGTTGCAAATTATTTTTTGTTACACCTCATTCACTATTGAGCTGGCGAAAAAGGGGATGCTTTGGAGTGAGGACAACACAGAAGCCATTTATCAATGAACTAAATAGATTTTAGTGGTGAAACCAGACTCCATTATGTTAACTTATTTCATGGAACATAAATATGTTTTAATTTAAATGTATTTTTCATGCAACCCTACTAGCTCTTACTGTAGTTTTAAGCTCATGCTCCTTAGAAACCAGTGCACTTTATAAATGAAAACTATCACAAAGACCATTTTTGGGGGGTGCGACTTATAGTGCGCTAGTGCTAACTCTCTTTTTAGTCAAGGTCTTTATGACGGAAAGTCCGTTTTGCAAACATTTGATAGCTGCCATTTTAACTCAAAAGATGTAATGCTCACATTCTGAATGAAGCCAGTTGCCAGGCAACAGAGAGAGATTCGGAGAAGTTCTCGATGAACAGAATAAACAGGGTCAAGTTCTGCAATCCCTGTCGGTGTTTCTGAGGAGTTTTACTACATCGCATTTGGAGACACAAGGACGAGGTCGAGGACAGACAATCAAATTTGAGCTACTGTATACTGGCATTGTAGGAAAAGATAAAGTGGATACTGGTCTCGGCCTTATATGCAAAAAAATGGCGTTAGCAATATATCAATAAAAATGGCAAGCTGCAGAGTTATATGGAAATTTTAAAAATAATTGGGGTTACAGAGAAGCAACTATTTTTGTTACCTTCAGTTGAAGGACTACTGAAGGTAAAGCTAAAACCAGTGATTGGACATAAGGTCATGAACATTTATAAAAGGTCCTATAAAGAGAAAACGTTTAAAGCAATTCGGCATATCTATAAATGTTTGAAGGCAAGTAGTGGGAATTCATCAATCTTTATCAAAGGAGAAATAGAGAAAACAGTGAGGATTTAACACAGATTACTAATAGTGGAATATTTGTAAATTGCAGTGCACATCCACTCCTTCCAAGGTTTGGAAAGAATTAGATAGTAAGAATGGGTTCGGATTCTTTATGACCCCTAAATTAGCAAAGGATTTTTCGGGGTTTAGCAATTATACTGGAGAGGTAGACGTCGACCACAAGCATATAATTTGGATTTGTCAAAAAAAAAGTCCACTGGGAGAAATTATGGTTCGTTTTTAGGAAAATTGTTGCATATGGGATACTTCGGGGAAATGAACACGTGAAAAATTGCAGGAAAAAGGTTGAGTACCTCGGTATAAGTGCTTCTGACAGCAAGCAAAAAAGTAATAGAAAGACTATGGTATTAACAAGAGCTGTCCAACAAGAAGGAGTGGGTTTGCACAATGGAGGAATTATTTGCAATGTAGATGAAACATTTCAAAAAAGAATACAGGAGACCCAATTCAAGGACAAATGGGAAAAATGGACTGACTATAGCAAAACGAAGGACGCCATTTCCCAACAATGAAAATTGGACTTTAAAAATGTCATGGTTAATATTCCTCAATCTTGCAATATTGTCACATTTGTTGTCCTTTGTTTGACGTGTGTTGAAAAGGGAAAAAAAGCACAATAAGAAGCAAGTTACAAAAAAACAAATTAGTCTGGTTCTGCTCAGAAAAGCTAGTGACGTCTTATGCGGGAAATTTGCACAGTGGTTCTCTAGGCCTCGAACGCATTGAACAAGATGAGTCTATGAGGGCCAATAATTCAGCCACTTTGTTATGTTAGCTTAAAAAAAATGTCGCTTATAACTGTGACTTAATATTTTGCCGACAAAATAAAAAAATAATTTGTTCAAAAAGTATGTTTTTCGGCAATGCATCAAAAATGTTTGACTTTTCATGAATTATCACTTTGGCACCAGTCAAATCAAGTCATGTTTATTTGTATAGCCCTTAATCACAAGGAGTCTCGAGCAGCCCAAAATGGGGGATAATAATGCTTTGCTGGCCCGTGCTCGCAGCGATAGTCAACCGGGGCTAATGGATCACGGCCACAACTGTGTATTACATTACAAAGGGGCTGGAATGGCAAACTATATGACAGAAGAATAGCCTTCTGCCAGTCCCTGCTGGCTCACAATGCGATTAAGGATGATGGATCGCGGCAGCACGAGTGCAGTTCACCTCTTGGTGGACAAAATGGCAAAAAAAGAACTGCTTGGCCTGAGAAAAATGCGCCTAGTGGGCCTCTGCTTGCAGTAATATGCAATCGGGGATAACGGATAGGACTATTTTTCAGCATGCGATGCAGAGGACGCCAAATACGAGGCACAAAGTAGCAAGTAATTACAGTCATAGTTTATGCAAGAATAAAAATATATGGAGAAAAAAACTATTTATATAGATATAGAAAACATTAAAAAAATTAAATCCAAATATACATTTTAGTATTGACAACAAAGTAAAAATAAACACTTTTTAAAAAATGTATGTAATGTATAAATTGCAAAATTCATCATGCAACGAAATAAAAATCGAATATTTCACTTTTTTTAATTTACTTTTGCAGCAAACGCACCATTTCCATTCATTCATTTATTTGTGTGTGTATATATATTTTTTTTTTTAGATTTTTGTATCTTCTGTTTATTCATATCTTTATTCTCAATTAGGGCATGTTTGCTCATCCATAGTAAAGAGCTAATGTATAATCCTAAAAATCAGAAATTTTAATATGGATTTGCTTGAAGGGACATTGTGTATTATTAAGCGCCTCTAGTGGTAAAGAAAAACTTTCAACATTCATTGAAGAAAAGAAAACACTGATTTGAAGAATGAGCAAAAATGCATGAACTATCCTATAAACATGCATTTTTTTTTAAATGTCAATGTGTATCGATTTTACATTAAATCTAAGTCCGATTGCAATGGCTGGGTTTGTCCTTTCATTTTCTGTATATGCATTCAAGTAATCTGATCGCTTTTGCACACTTGCAATTTCCCTCATCCAAGGATTTGTATGCCCCAAAGCATTATGGGATTTGTACTACAGAGAAGAATTATACACGCAAACTCTGGCTTACTCGCTAAAAAAAGCCTCATGAGTATGTGTTGATTTCTATGCGATATTTTCCTTTTGTCAACTTCAGCATTTCAACGTCTATTTTAAAATTGCCTCGGGTGAATTTGACAACTTCCAACACTAACATTTCCTCACTCAGCAAAGAGACTGACATTTCAGTTGCAGCCCAGTGACGTCTTACCAGCAGCAGTTGGGCCCCGAGCTCATTTATCTCCGGAACAAAGTCAGTTATGGGTCGAGCCGAGAAAGTCGGGAAGTGTTTCCTTGAAAGCATAACACCGTTCGGCCATTCCTCCTCTGGCGGCAGACCGATCACTCTGCAATGATACGTTGCAATTCAGTGAGACAGGAATCAGCAGCTGGCGCGTCCCGAACAGAGTTATCTCTGAAGGACTCACTCAAATATTTTCCCCAGTTGGTCCACTTCGGATTTTCCACAGAATAGAGGTCTCACAGGGGGGAAGAAAACAGAAAATACTGTTAACATTTTAGAGTGTTAATTGATTTTAAATTATAAATCAATCTAGATTGTAACTTGACAATTTAATCAAGAAAAAATATTTTACTTTAAAAATGTGCTAAGCATTCGTTTAGAACAGGGGTGTCAAACTTAGTTTCAGACTTTCTGTTCTGAGGTGGGCCGGATCACAAAAAGTATGAACTCCAAAATTGTAGCTTTGCTTTTCAGTATTATGCATTATAATTCAGCCTACTTGAGTAAACTACCAGACATATCACAGGGTTTGTGCACCTGGGCAAATTCAAGCTCTTTTTAAAGACTTTCAAAGCCAATTTTCCAGTGTGAAAGATGTATTTTGCAAATCCACAAATCATGGTGATTTATATGCGCGTTTTTAAAATCTTTAAATATATCTGATTTACATACGCAATCTTGCATTTATTATGACATATAATTCTTAGATCTTGAGTAAATTGCAAATATATTTGTGGACCTGAACAATAGATGTGTAAATATTTGTTGATGAATTAACAAATAGTCTTATATTTACAAATTAAATAAAAAGAGAAACACAATTTGAAAATCAAAAACATTTTTAGCAAAATAATACTGCTGATAATAAATGACAATAGTAAATTGAGAAAAATATTACTGCCAGTATAACAAAAAGTGAAAAGGATTCCCTACATTATGCAATATTTTACTAGTGATTCCCATCAGGGGATGTTGCGATGGTGGTTCCGTGCAAATTTTGATTTTTTTTGTGGTTAAGGGCTATACAAACAAATGCTACTAGATTTTTCCAACTGTTTTTTGCATGGTTTTCAATAATTCTATGAAAATTACACATTCACATAGTTTATCCTCAAAATCACTGTTTACGGATCCTTTAACCATGTGCAAAAAAACAATGGAGTATGTCTGTGACTAGTAAGTGCGTATGAGTCCAAACCACCATTCTATAAATGCATACAAACTTCATTCCTCCCAATGCAGGATCTCTAATTATATTGACATCAGAACACACAACCATTGTCCCTTAATCCGATCGGCATGTCCGCTGACTCACTTGTGAATAAACATTTCTGCAAAGACGCAGCCGGCGCTCCAGATGTCCACAGGTGTAGCGTAGCTGGACTGCAGCAATACCTCAGGAGGCCGATACCACAACGTCACCACCTAAAAGACAGCAACCAATAGCAAAATAATTCTCACACTTTGCAGTTCAGAGCTGCAAGAAAAATGTAAGATGTCATGAAATGTTAATTATTAGCATTTCATCTATTCCAGGGGTCTAAAACCCACGACCTGGGGGCCAATTGCGGCCTGCAGATAGATAGTTTGACGCCCGGCCAGAGGTGAGACTTGCCTAAAAAAAATCCAGCCCAACCAAACCCACAAGTATTAAAGCTCGAGCAGGCTGTGCTCCACAAATTAACTTGATTTATAGGGACCATGCCCGGAGAAACACGAATTTTTGTATTTTGTTGTGAAGACTAGGGAGGACGAGGAGGAGGGTTGCTCCTATGAGCGTGCGGACGCGCAATGCCTTACGGAGAGGGGGCAAAATCTATTGCTTGGATACTCCGCAAAGAAAAAGAAACAGAACAATGACAAGTGTATATTTTAAAAAAAAGGTTTTAAAGTCAATGAGAGAGGCCCGACCTGAACCCTAACGTAATGGTTGATTTTCAGGCCCGATCCGACCCTAATTTTGGGTTGGTGCTCGGGCTTAAGATCTTACCTCTAGACCCCACCTTAATACAAACGTTGAAATGGACAGTGTGTATTATTTAGCGCCTCCTACTGGTAGGAAAATCATTGATTAAAAAAAACAATATTGATTGAAAAATCAGCGGAAACACATGAACTAAGATATAAACGTCCAATTTTTAAAATTATAGGTCTAAATGTTGCATTTGTTTTACACAACATGAGCCTCGCATAGAGGGAGCTGATGTAATTATCGGACATCTTGCTGGTACCTGAAAAAAATAAAACCCTTTCAAAAGGCTGGGCAAAAAAATAAAATTGAAAAATTATAGTAGGTTTTGAATTGGAAATGTGAAAAAGTTTGTAATCTTCCTTGTAGTTTTTAGCACTTGCTTTAGGTTGCACTACAAAATACAGCAACATTTATTGGTCCAATAATTTCATACTGTCCCTTTAATACAAGTGCAGCCCATGCAAGTTGTGGATTCATTTATTAGGGTTTTTTTTCATATGAATTCTTTTTTTTCAATTTACTTTTGTGAGGAAGATTTTATAAAACATATTTAAGAATGGTCAAACGTTTGTATCAGAGCTTTTTTCTATGTGGAAAACTCAATTTGGCCCAACTTCACCCAAAGCCTAGTTCCGGCGAGCCCTAAGTAAATTGAGTTTAAGACCCCTGATCTATATAATAAAAACTGGGAATTTATTATATAACATATAACCATTACTCTGCAGGGCAATCATTATTATGGATTCTACTTTTATAGAAATTATGTTTTTGTCAGATATTACTTTGTTGTTTGGCTGGCAACCAGTTAAGGGTGTCCCCTGCCCACTAATCGCTGGGATGGGCTCCAGCACCCCCACGACCCTACTGAGGATAAGCGGTGCAGCTAATGAGATGAGATGAGATTACGACAAAGTAATCTAATAATGTTGAACACTATCGTCATAGAAAATATTTTGTGTTATATATATATATATATATATATATATATATATATATATTGTAAAAGATGTATAATATACAAAAAGATAAATGTATAGCTTAGTAGACACTCAAAATAAGGAGAGAAGACATCAATGGATTTTAAACCCACAAGGATAACAGGGAAGAACGCCAAAACTTCAGGTAAGAAATTCCAACCCACCAGACCTCCATTATCAATGAATCTCCGAGGTTAAAAAAGCAGCTCTTGGCCCTAAAGGTTGTGGACATCAAAGCAAAGCAACACGATTGGCCGATAATGATAATGATGTAAACAGTGCATAATAGTCAAAACAACAGTGAGGTATAATAGTCAAAATAACAAACTGGCATCCGAGGCAATCTCTTTTGCAGGTCTCCAATATTAAAAACAATATTTATTTGCACAGGCATATGCTCTGCCAACCAACCACACCAGCTTTTTTCGTCAGTCCCACTTCAATAGCCAGCCATATTGTGCACTGCTTGGCCTTCTCCCTAACCCTTACCCTCCATTGGCAAGTAAAAGAGCTTTTCTACATTAGCTCAGGTAAAAATATGTCAGTTTTCATTGTATTGCTGAAGTCTGATTACATGTATTGAAACCTTGTCTTACTAATATGAAACTGACAAACTGGTAATACAGCAATCCCTTGGTTTTCGCAGTTAATAGGGATCACAACCCCTGCAAATCGCAAAAATCTGCTAAGTTGCGCCGCACTTCTAAAAAAAAAACTTACCTTAAAATGGAGTCCTTAATTGACTGAATTGAATGGATCAACAAATAAAAACACTAAACACAGAATTGCAGTTGAATGAATGGTCTTTATTGTCATTAGACAACAAAATTGGAGGGCTTCTTTTTGTAGTGTAAAAAGCGATTTAGAGAGCAGCTAGCTAGCTAAAAGCTAGCATCGGGTCTCCTTGAAATCACCTGGGTCTCCATGATTATTAAAAGACTATAATCGCAAAGTAGCGGTTCCCCCTGAATTGTGGCTTCAGGTTATTTGTTTAATAGGTAATGGATCTGCCAATTGTGAGATACAGCCACGGCAGGGGTGACTTGTTACGTAGCCGTAGGCCAGACCTGCAGCACCGCCATTGCTTTCAGTCCCTTCCTGGACCAGACAACAATCCACAGAGCACCTGCTAGTAATCACCATTTCTTTGCGCTCTTCTGACTTTGCTCAGAGTCTGGTTTAATTGATTGATCTCTTTGAATGTAACGAGCCACTGAAATGCTAGTTATAGCGGAAGCCAGCCAGTGTCTTTTGGGTTGAGACATTAAATGTAAATGGTCTGCATTTATATAGTGCTTTTCAAGTCAATGAAGACCTCCAAAAGCACATAGGGATTCAGTGTCTTGCCCAAAGACACTTTGCCATGTAAAGTTGGGAATCGAACCTGTGACCTCTTGATCCCAAGACACCTCCTGTGCTACTGGCACCCGGTTTGAGTTGTGCGCCCACCCACCCTGGCTGCTTGTCTGACAGCCTACACCAGCCCATCACTGTCACAGCCTATCACAGTCACGCCCACCCACCAAACACAAACACAACCTGCCCACGTGATATAGCATTTGCAGTGTGCTGACTTATGCAGGAAACAATACAATATACGTTGATATCAATGAAAATAAAGACAATTCAATTCAAAATCAGAAAACTATCGAAACCGCGATAAGTAAACCGCAATACAGCAAGGGATGATTCCTTTCTTGATTCCTAAACTCCAATTCAGACATATTGAAACCTTGATTTAACACTCTAAAACTGTCAAAATTGAACATACCTCTATGATAATCCTGTAACGTGTGCCAGTAAATGGGTTAGTTCTTACCACGGGCGTGAGAGCCATGTGGCAGCTGTACATCCTCGCCAGTCCAAAATCAGCCAGCTTCAACTGACCCTGGCTGGTTACCAAAATATTCTCCGGTTTCAGGTCTCTGTGCATCACACGGTTTGAGTGCAAGAACGCCAGACCGCACAGTAGTTGTTTCATCAAGTCCTGCAGCAAATAAACATACATGTAATAATAAACTACAACATTGGCATAATTAAAATACAATATCATTATACCCAGAGAATATTATTTATGAAATATGGTTGGCATTAGAGAGTGAAAATAGACACAGGTATCTGTGCATCTTTCATCCATCAATTATCTGTACCGCTTATCCTCAGTAGGGTCGTGGGGGAGCTGGAGCCTATCCAAGCCATCTTTGGGCAGTGGGCAGGGGACACCCTGAACCGGTTGCAGGGTACACAGAGACAGACAACTCACTCACTCATTCATTCACACTTAGGGACAATTTGGACCGGCCAATTAACCTGACATGCATGTTTTTGGAATGTGGGAGGAAACCAGAGTGCCCGAGGAAACCAACGCACACACAGAGAGAACATGCAAACTCCACACAGGAAGGTTAGATGTCATGACCTCAGAACTGTACCGCGGACGCGATAACCACTCAGCTGCCGTGCTGCCTCTAAGTGCATCTTATGTATTGATATTTATACAGTGTTGTGAAAAAAGTATTTGCCCCCTTCAGGATTTCTGTGTTTTTGTATACTACAAAGGTTTCAGATAATCAAACCAATTTTAATATCACACAGAGAGAAAACAACAAATTTTGAAATATTAAGTCCTTTAATTAGGGCTCCAAAAAAATCAAAACCTGTCTGACCTTTTGTGAAAAAGTAATTGCCCCCTGAGCCTAATAGTGAGTTGGGACACCTTTGGCAGCGATAACAGAAATCAAACATCTACGATAACTAGTAAACCCTGTGGAGGAATTTTGGCCCACTCGTCTTAGCAAAGTTGTTTAAAATCTGCCATATTGGAGAGTTTTCGAGTATAACCTGCCCATTCAAGGTCACACCACACTATTTCATTTGGATTCAAATTCGGACTTGGCCACTCCAGACCTTCATTTTTTTTGAGCATTTCAGAGGTGGACTTGACGGTGGGTTTGGGATCGTCGTCCTGCTGCATGATCCAAGAGCGCTCGAGTTTGAGGGCACGACCTGATTGCTGGATGTTCTGCTTTAGGATATTCTGCCAATTACCAGAATTGTTTATTTCGTCTACCACAAGTTGTCCTGGTCCTAAAGAACAACAATCCCACACAATCACATTGCCCAAACCATACTTCACTGTTCTAACTGATCTAACGGGCTACATGCCTTCCAAAAAGTTCAATTTTTGACTTATCAGTCTATAGAATGTTTCTCTAAAAGTCTTGGGATAATCCTGATGGTTCTTGGCATATCTAAGACGATTCTTTGTGTTCTTTTATTACAGCAGTGGTTTTTGCGAGGGAACTCCCCCGTGGATGTCATTTTGGCAACCGTCTTTCTAATAATCAACACTGATCTTAGCTAAGGCTAGTGAGGTCAGTAGTTCCTTGGATGTTTTTGACATTTTTTTGTTACATCATGGATGAGCCAAAGGCCCTTTCTTGGAGCAACCTTGCTTGGTCAACCACTCCTGGGAATGTTCCGCACTTTTCCTAATTCTAGGAATTCTAGGTGGTGATTACTTTTCACATATCGCCAGATAGGTCTACAGTTTTATTGCACTTTAATAATCAACATCTCAAAACTGCAATTTCGTTTTCCTCGTGTTGTTTCTGTGTGATTTTAAAATAGGTTTGTGGATCTGAAACCTTTGTATGTGATAAATATGCAAAAAAGGCACATAAATCAGGAAGAGGACGAATATATTTTACGGCACTGTATAGTAAATGTAAGCACATACAACAGAAATGCATACATACTTCATGTATCATGTCTGTATTAATAATTAAGCAATATGAATTTGGTGTCATAAAGGACTGTTTAGCGATTCATTAAGTTATCAGATCTAGTTAAAATCTACCAAAAACTAGATGTCAATGTATTGAGTACTGAAACCGAAAACGAGGACTAAAAAACATGCGAAAGAATACAAACCACAAAGACTCAAAGTGACCAAAAAGCACATTTTTGTTCTCAATTCTACCTCAGCCTTTCAGAAGGTCTTTAGTCTAAAGACACCTGTAGTAGCAAGTCGATGAGGCTCATGTTATGTCAAATGCTCATATGTCAAATAAACACACATTTCTTAACCTACGAGAATTGAAAAAAAGTGTGTGTTTGTAGGATAGTCCACAGATTTTTGATTATTTTGAAAACCAATAAATATATATTTTTTTTATTAAATATGTGTTTGTTCCACAAAAGATTTGATAAATAATCCACACTACCCTTTTAAAGGAGCGTAAAAGGTCAAGTATTTTGTTGAAATAAATTCCTGTCGATTCATGGAATGAGTGCTCGGAATATAAAACACGTGTGCTCCGAGGCATTTTGTTCTTTGAAAATTAAAACAAGTCACCAGTGCCCATAATTGCATATATTTCAAAGAAAACCTCTAATTATTGTTGATAAATTGTGTTGCACAATGTTGTTTGCAAAATACACTGACACTTATCTTGCCCCAAAAAATAAAACATAACCCTTAATAGGAAATTGAATCCATTTCACAGAAATAACCATCTTCACTTGGAGGTAGTTTTGTCAAGCTAACTCGAATAGTTTGTTTTAAAATACAAAATATCCCAGAAGAGACACTGTAATATCACATGCCCAGATATGTTTAATCATTTTACCTAAATTAACACAATCTTTATGATAATATGTTTGTGATTTGATATTTTAATGAATATTCTTACAACATGAAACTTCTGGATGAAGCATTTACAACTTAGACCGGTCTACGAGTTTATCCTGTAAATATTACCTCCATCTATGGTAATATTCTTTATTTATCTTTTTTTTCCTATATAGTCCTTATTACACATTAATTGACTAGTCTCGTCGAAACCAATCTATACTATATTGTCATCATTGACCATTCTAGTCTATCCCTCGTTTAGTTTTAGTTTCCCTGTAAAATTTAGACCGTTTCAATAAACATCTTAAAAGGAATCACTCATCTCTTATTAAAGGCCCATGCTCAGTGAGGACAAAATACGCTCGTTTATTTCAAAAGCAGATTAAAACATTTCTGTTTTAAGAAGTCACTCACTTTGATGCATTCAGGCGCCAACCCCGGAGTCGGTGCTTTCTCCAAGTACGTCTTGAGATCTTGCTCCACGTGCTCAAACACTAAAGTGACTTTGGTCTCCTGCTCAGACCTTTGGGTGGCGCACACATCCATAAGCCTAGAAAGAGCATGAGAAAACTGCATTCACAACAGGACTGCAACGGACACGGGATGTCAGCAAAAATCGATGATAGAAATAGTCGACAATTGTCACCAGAAACGTTTTTCGAACAGAGTGAGGCATCTCTAATGGTAAATAATCTGTATTTAAATAGAGCTTTCACAAGTCACTGAAGACCTCCCATAGCGCTTTACAACGTGCTTTACACTGCTGAAAGTCGCTCACACATCTCTGTCTCGACCAGAAACATAAACCTACAGAAATGACTGTCGATTACAAGTACCTTGCATATCATGGCAATACTTCGGCGATGCACAAACATTTAAGAAACAAACACGTTGGAAAGTTAAACGAAATGGAGCCTGACTCGCCTCAGTAAGATTCAAGTACCATTCAAGCCAATCCGGTTTTGATGACATGCATTGTACATTTTATAGGCTCATAATAAGCTATAAAAGACAGCTTGAGCTTCAAACTATACTCCTTGACAAACGTATTTGAAAATAAATCCGAGTAGTCAAAAAACTACATCAGTTGTAAAACGTTTAAAACGATAAACGTCATTTGGTAAAACCGCTTGGGATGTTTTGAAAATTGTTAAGTTCTATTGTTCCAGACTTTGGGTGTATTTCACAAAATGTACATAATATTTGTTCTATTTACTCTTCTACAGCTACTAATGAGCCTGTTCTTCGTTTATAAGAATAAAGAATAGATACTTGATTTTAATTGATCCGTCCCTGAAAAATTGACAGATGTTTAGTTACAGATTTATGTCGCTCCTGAGCGAACACTGTGCCTAATTGTTTTTTTGTAAGATTTTGCAGTATGTTCAATAAAATATGTATTTTGCATTGTATACAGTTTTCTTATGTTTATTGTCATTTTCCACAAACCAACTACATGCTACATTTAAAAGGGCTGTCTGAAATTTCGGCTTAAGTCATTATTGCAGCCACTACGTGCATTTCTTAGACGTGCTCGAATAAACTTGTTTTTTCATCTTTTTGGGGGTTTGGGTTGGCATTTAGACTACTACCTTTTCTTACTTTCAACATTTTCATTCTACACTAACAGCAAAACACAGAGACGAGCAAGAAATAACTCCAACCCCCATTCCCCCCCTTCGTTCCCGCTTTCCTGCTTCTTAATGTGTTGCACATCTCGAACAGTGTTGCTAAAAGTAAGATAAAATCATATATGCGTGGTGAAAAAAAATTGCCTCCTTGAACTCAGTTGGCCATTGTTAACACAATAGATTTTAGATATTTTATATATTATCAACTTTTTGAGGACACCACAATAAATGCACACCACGTTTAAGATTTTATTTAATAAAGATCCGACTATTCAACTAATCGTTCCAGTCGGTTTTTTGCATTATTAATCGAACCAGCAAAAAAAAAAATGCATAGGCAAAAAACATATATAAGTCGCGTCGGAGTATCAGTCAAAGCTTGGGGGGAAATTTATTTGTTAAAATTCAACACCCAAACCGTACATGAGCTCTTGAAATGCAATTTTAAAATAAAATAGAGAAAAGCAGGCAGCGGGCTTCCTTTCCCAAACTGAAAGCTACTTTTCTTTACTAATTAGCGCAAAGGGCACCCAGTTTGATTTGAATTTCTGAAAACAATCGTTTATCATGTTATTACTATCTATCTATAAATATTAGAAGAGAAGTTAAAAGAATCAGTCAACCACTCAAAAACTAATTTTACAAGAAAATAACAATGACCCAGCACTCGTGAGCCTCTTTCAGAACAGGTCCTTAGAGGGCACCACGTTGGAGACATGCCTGGAAAAGTAAGCAACAACATATTATTAAGATTTATTTAAATAACATTAAGAACAGCTAACTAGTTTAAGAAACTATCAGTTTCCCTGCAAATCACTAAATTGAGTGAAATCTTCATCCTTGGTGTCACTTTTAAACAGCTTCCCCAAGTCAGAGGTAGCTTGCAATCTGTAGAATATGATTTACTTTTTTGTGCCATTTTTGTTCATTTTTTTTAAATACAAATTACTAATTATGAAATTATCAAAACAGGCATAGGTCGTCCTCTTGGGGTTTAGTGTAAAAATAAGATGTGAAATAATGTCATATAAACTTAAAACTCAATTATATATTAATGTGTGGGTAATTTTAACACAAAAATCGCACCAGAGTACAATTCGCACCCCCCGTCCAAACTATAATGAATATTGTGATTCATAATTTGAAAAAATACGGTATTAAAATAGTCGTTTGCTGCAGCCCTAATTCACAACCTGCACGCGAGGGTCTGAGTGCGCACAAATTGTCTTACCTGACGACATTGGGGTGGTCAAACTGCTCCAGTCGCTTTAACAGCGCCACCTCCCGGACGGTAGAGATGGGGAGGCCGTTTTGGTCCGTCTGCACCCGCAAGCTTTTTAGAGCCACAAAGCGACCGCTTTCCATGTCCCGGGCCTTATAAACCGTCCCGTAAGCGCCGCCGCCGATCTCGGCCACTCGCTCGTACTGGATGCCGGCGCCGTGGGCCATGACCGGTTTCACGCTGAAAAATAAATTAAAATCCGATTACCGTAAATTCCGGACTATAGAGCGCACCCGACTATAAGCCGCACCCACCACATTTCGGGAGGAAAACCGATTTTGTACATACACAAGCCGCACCTGTACATTAGCCGCATGCGCACACATTGAAAAAACATAACACAAACACAAAATTAACCCATACCAGACACATTCCAAAAAGCACAGCCGGCAAAATGAACGGAAAATTATACCGGTTCTTAAGGTTTGATGCAGACCTGCAGAGTCCGGGTGCCCGTTGAAATTAATCCAAGGAAAAAAGTGTATATTTCCAAAGGTAAGGGTGGGAAAAATATATATCCACTATTGTCGGCCGCGTCCACAAACACATCTCACCTTTACTCCACTTCCCGTCAGCCCGCGTTTGCCCTGCACCTTCTTTCCCATTTGCTCGTGCAAAACATATCAGAATAAGTTTCTAAAATAAATACATTACAAAAATATACAGTTGCAAATAGATATTACACATGGTTACACATATTTACAAAGAAAGACGGTACACCGAGAGAGTTTTCGAAGCTTTAATAATAATAATTTAACTTTCATCCCAAACCGTGACTGTGACAGGTAGCAAGACGCTACTAACAACACGCTCGCAACACAGTAAACGGGTCTGTTAAGAAAATATACCGTACTTTTAAAAACCACGGTAAACCCTCCTCATCTTCCCCCTTACAACTGACGTCATCATAGTCGTCTTCCCCAGTGTGGGTAAAAACTATGTCGTGCAAGCGTCGTCCCATGCCTACTTAATCCAAAACACGCTAGCAACACGCTCGCCAAGTAAAGTTTACGTGCTATAGCTCTGTTTCCCTTCTTATTGGACTGCTCGATTGCTTTTAGTTTGAAAGCTGAGTCATGTGCCTTTCTTTTTGCAAATTGCATGGTGAGGGTGAGTTTACGCTAATTTAATTTGTGCACAAGCTAATAAGTTGCGGTCTTCCTCTGCGCATATATTCCAGCAATCTAAATCATAACTTTTGTACTCGAGCGCCGCTGGCGGCCGTTAGAAAAATGACATAAATTGGCCGCATCACTGAATAAACCGCAGGGTTGAAGGTTTGGGAAAAAATTAGCGGCTTATAGTCCGGAATTTACGGTACATTATCTGACAATGACCAGGGGCAGCACGGCGGGGCAGTGGTTAGCGCGTGTGCGACACAGTTCTGAGGTCATGAGGTCAAACCTCCTGTGTGGAGTTTGCATTTCTCCCTGTGCTTGCATGGGTTTCATCCGGGCACTCCGGTTTCCTCCCACATTCCAAAAACATGCTTGTTAGATTAATTGGCCGGTCCAAATTGTCCCTAGGTGTGAATGAGCGACTGAGTTGTCTGTCCCTGTGTGCCCTGCGACTGGCTGGCAACCAGTTCAGGGTGTCCCCTGCCCACTGCCCAAAGGTAGCTGGGATGGGCTCCAGCACCCCCGCGACCCTACTGAGGATAAGCGGTGCAGAATGGATGGACAATGACGAGACAAGAACAACTGGAAATGTGTGGTTATTAGTTTAGGAGCTGTTTCCTTAAGATCCATATTATATCCATATTTTTTTCTGTCTCGTTTATTTTCATTTCAGGACTAATTAGTATTTTTGTTATCGAAATGTTGGTTCAAAAAAGTGTACCGGTAATTTTCTTATATCTAAACAAGATTTCCTCGCCACCATTTTTTTCCAATAGCCATTTCAATGTTTGGAGTTTTTTCTTTGCAGTAAAAAGAAACTTTTGTATATATAAATTAACACCTCAGAGGTCTAATCTTTTTGGCTTAACTAAATGCGGTTCAAGAGCTGTAGCATCGTTAGCGCCTCAAAGCCCTGCAGGGCCCAAGCTTACCTAAATACTTAAACATAAAAAAATGTGAGAGAAAAAAAAAATCAACATATATGCCATTCTTATATTATTTTCAGAGATAATGCATTCTGGAGACAGTCTGTCTCGTCTGACTTCCTTAGCTCTGACGTTGTGTAAAGAACACCAAGCCAGTCACTACATTGGTTTACATGTTAATTAGTGGAAAATGTTTTGAGTCTTTTAAACAAAGTTTTGTCACATTTTATAGAAAATGGCTTGGTGTTGTGTCGCATGTGAGTCCAGCAATTGTACAAAAATGGCGAGAAGCCAATATGGGGCAAATTGGCGAAAATAACATACAGAGAGCTAATCCAGCCGGGATAAGGCAGTATACAGTAGCTGGCTTCTAAGTATGACTGACCGGGACCGAAAAACGGGAGGTTGGCCGACCAAAAACATGCAGTCAGCAGCCAGAATAACCTGGAGCCCAAAAAACGATTAGGGCAACATACACGAACCCAGACGGTTTAGCACGGCAGGCTAGCCAGCTAGCCGACTCTTAACTTGGCTAACCTGGAACCCTTCGGGAGCCCTCACGCTGACGGGCGGAGCTATCTGGACAATATTATATTAATTGCAAGACATGCAGCGAAAAACACTAAGGAAAAGTCATAATCACATACCTAAACTGAAGCTAAGGCAAAAAAGAAACGCACGCTGTCCACGAAAGCAGGTAACTCTGATGATCAACGCATACAACTTGGACAAAACAGTCAGAAGTCCCCTAGTGACAAGGTAAGCAAAGTTCTAATTATTCCAAGCAAAAATGAGCGCTATGCATTCACCAATTACTACAATTTTTGCCCCGGACACGCCATTGTTTTGGTCCTGGTTGTCTTCCGGTGACGTCATAGCTCTAGGGCAGGGGTCGGCAACCTAAGACACTATTTGCAGTGGCACGCGAGCGCACGGCATAATAATGATATTTTAAAAATGCGCATTCGTTCTTTCCAGCCAGCATGGACGGACGAATGAAGCTTTGTGCAAAAAATGACAGAGCTATTTTGTGCATTATGCCTCGAGAGCGGCAAGTGTTAAACGTCATTACGAGACGAAACATGTACATGATTTCAAGGATGAGTCTGACAAGGCGGAAACATTAAAACGCGCTGTGTCCAGGTACGGCAAACAAACACAGAACATGAAAACCATTGTCACTGATAAAAACACCACCACTGAAGCAAGCTATCACATTGCTCACTCTATAGCAAAGCACAGAAAACCTTTTACGGATAGCGAATATTTTAAAGAAGCGTGTGTGTGCGTATATGCGTGCGCAGGCCTTCTGCTTTGCTGCTCTTATTTCAAGTTTTGATATTTTCTGCAACAAGATATCATTGATGAATGGTATGGTAGCTGTCCATAGCACTTGTTGATTGTAGTTCATTGTTAATGAAGAATGGTTGATTCTGGTTAATTCTTGTGGCAAAAAGTTGAAGTCATCGATGGCTACCATCCTTTCCACTTGTTATTTACATTCATTTTTAAGTTGATTGATGAACAAGAATAGTGGAAGATAAATTGGTCAGTTATACCAGTGTTTTTCAACCAGTGTGCCGGGGCACACTAGTGTGCCGTGAGACCTTGTCTTTGCTGCTGGAATTTTCCCAATTTTATGTTTCCCCCCAAAAAATCAGGCCATTATTCAGTATTTTTGCAATATTTAGACAAGGAACTGTAATATTCATCCATATCAGTAGGTGGCAGAAGATTTTTATATACTTATGATGTACTTATTATCTGCTCTTGAGGCAGCACAGTACATTTAATAACGTAATTTGTTTAACAAAGCGCTTTAAAATTGCTCTGTAAAAAATAAAAACATAAAGCACATCGTTCTTTTTTATTTTAAGTATTATTTTCTTCTTTTTATATACCAATTATCTGCTTATGAGGTAGTACAGTGAAATATTTGACATAACTTAATTTTTAAACATTTTCGACGGCCTCGGAACTTTTCTATGAATAATAGAGTGATTGAAGTGCAGCGACAAATGAAGAGAAGCACTCGCAAAGACAAACACTTCAGGCAATGAATCGACGCGCCTTTTGTAGAAGACCGACTTCTAAAATCCTAACTTTCCAAAATGGCCTCCCGGCTCGTTGCCAACTTCTCGGAATGCAACTTGACTTTTGCGAGCTTGCTTCATATCATAAGTCAAGAGCAGAAGTTGACTGACAAGACGTCAGACATCGTCATTTGCATTTAGTGGATCGCATTTTACGACACTGAGAGCAAAAGAAAGATAAGTGATGCTTTGTGCCGCCACAGCTCGTTTTACTCGAAGCCGCAAAAAAAGGTCATTGTGTGAAGAAAACACTGATGTAATTTATTACTGTTTAACTCTGACATTTCCTTATGAAACAAAACTGCTAATTATCTACTTAAGTGTTGTCCAATGTTTACTGTTCCAAAATATCTCTATTAGATAAGAAAATGTCATGGAAATTATAATTGTTATGTACTAAGCTTGTTGTTTTCATTATAAAAATACAATTAGTTTTTGTGGTGGTTATATGAATTATTGTGCAATAACATCGTCACGGTCTTTTCACTACAGCTTTTCTCAGATCTTCAAGAGAGTATCACATAGATTTATTTCTATAGTGTTTATCTTCATTAGTGTCACAGGTGATTTAGAGCCTTTCACATACTTAAATTGAAGAATGCAGATATATAACTAGTCATTATTCAGTCAATTTAATTCAATTTGAATCAATGAAATCACAGTCATGAAATCAAACAATCAAACTGTTAAACATGTCTTAGAGAATACAGCCATTCATCCATCCTTTATCTGCACCGCTTGTCCTAAGTAGGGTCGCGGGGATGCTGGAGCTCATCTCAGCTGTCTTCGGGCAGTGGGCAGGGGACACCATGAACTGGTTGCCAGCCAGTTGCAAGGCACACAGGGAGGGACAACTCACTCGCTTATTCTCACCCAGGGACAATTTGGACCGGCCAATTAACCTGACATGCATGTTTTTGGAATATGGGAGGAAACCGGAGTACTCGGAGGAAACCCCTGCAACACGGGAAGAACATGCAAACTGCACACAGGAAGGTTCGATCTCATGACCTCAGACCTGCGCCGCACATGCGCCAACCACTGCGCCGCCGTGCTGCCCTCATTGAAAACATTTATTAAACTATTTATGATCAAATGGATGGATAATCATGTCGTCATTAGTCTAAAATATATAAATAAAAGTCAAGTAGTGTTGTTATGTATAGCCCTTAATCACAAAGAGTCTCAAAGGGCTGCACAGAGCACAGATTATTGCAAGCCACAGACTATTATTACACCATCCCCTGATCTAAAACCTACATGAAGGCAAGGAAAAACTCAAAAGCCTCAACATGAGGAAAAGGAAAAAAACCCTGAGAAGGGACCCAACATGAGGTGATCCCTCTTCCAGGGTGACCGGGCTGCAACGGATGTTGCAATAACAAATAATACAAAGATAATGTAAACATGAAATATAGGTAATTCATAAGTTATAGAATATTAGTGTATATAGAGTGTTCATATGCTACAGAGTAGGAGTGTGTTTTAAGCCTGGATTTAAACATTTCCACTGAGGTTGCAGATCGAATCTCAGGGGGAAGAGTATTCCACAGCACCGGGGCCCGAATGGAGAACGCTCTCGAAGCTGCGGATCTCTTCTTGGCTCTTGGAATCACTAGTAAACCAGCATTTTCAGAGCGAAGGCTCCGGACCGGAACATGGGGAAATTAAATCTAAACGATAAATTAAATTACAAAATACTCTTTTAAAGTCATCGTTTACATGATAGAATAGTTTTCATTTCAGATTTGAAAAACAACACTTAAAGGGCTAGTGTGTATTCTTTGACCACTAAAGGTCTATGTATTGTGTAGTGCAACCGAAAAGGAGAGCTAAAAAATACAAGGAAGAACAGAAATTACCACAGCTATATAGCCACACTATATATTTTAAGACCAAATTCAACAAAACTGCCAAATCCGCTCTCCAGACCAATGCAAATTCTTCAGCACATTATATTTTACTGAGTGATGTTTGCTGATTTTGATCTATACCTAGGAAATAATAAAGCCAAAGCCTGTGTCCCATATGAATATACCACCATTGTCTAAATAATGCATTTACTTAAGAGTGTTGACTCATTTAGACTTTCATTTTTGTTCTGAATAATGGTTTTAAAACAACGTGCGAGCAAAGTTCTCTTGTAAAAATGTCACAAAATACTGCAAACGAGGATACCAATGTAATTACTTTTAGTGCAGACGGTACTGGACGAGGAGAAGGAGCGCGCGCCCTGTGTATAGCTCTGTTCAGTCCTATTGCTCAGCCAATTAAATTGCTCTAGGTGCTTTGCTAGAGCTTTCGGATATTTAAAGTTTGATATGTGGCTTTTCATTATAAAGTCTCCCAACTAGGAACATAGATTGCTTGATGAGCTTCCATATAAAGGATTATTTCGCGATTTACAGCTAAAACTACAGCTTGGTGTGACATTTTGACTGTAAACTGTAGTGGGGAGAATGCTTTTTATAAACTGTAGTTAAAATTGTGTCCTATAGATACAGGATTGAACCCTCTAATCAGTCGGTTATGCGTGGCTTCGCACATGCTACATTCGCCTCTGTACAAAACAAAACATTTGAAGTGTTCAAGATTGTATAAACAATGTTATTCTTTAATATATATCCAGGTAGGCAGCATGGCGGCGCAGTGGTTAGCGCGTGTGCAGCACAGTTCTGAGGTCATGAGATCATTTGTGGAGTTTTCATGTTCTCCCCATGCTTGCGTGGGTTTCCTCCGGGCACTCAGGTTTCCTCCCACATTCCAAAAACATGCATGTCACAGTAATTGACCAGTCCTAATTGTCCTTAGGTGTGAATGAGCGAGTGAGTTGTCTGTCTTTGTATGCCCTGCCACTGGCTGTCCGAGGATAGATGGGATAGGCTCCAGCACCCCCGCGACCCTCCTGAGGATAAGCGGTGCAGATAATGGATGGATGGATTTATCCAGATTGCTGAACCAGGTATGACTCAACCTACAAACCCTAATTTATTATGAAAAATATCAACAAAAATGTGATTAAAACCCTAGGCCCAACATGGATGAATTCACATTTTATATTTTTAGAACATGCAGTATTAAAGTTTTTGGGTTAGAAATGCAAGCAGAGTGCTCTGAGATTTGATCTTAAACCTCAAATAAAGTGTTTAAATCTAGGCTTAAAACACAATTATATTAAATAGCTTCTGAATGATGTTGACTTCCTACTCTTGTTTTCTTGTACCTGAGAGAGAAGGGTGAGCCTGGTTATTGCACGATGAATGCATTTTAAGCCGTCCTAGCCCTTGGGCTTGATGTACGCCAGGGGTGTCAAACTCATTTGAACTCGGGGGCCACACGATAGAACAAACATTCTGTCGGGGGCCGGACTAGTCGATTAAAGAGAAAGAAAAAGAGATATAGAAATAAGAGAAAGAGGGCGGGACAAAGAAAGAAAAAGAAGGAGAGAGCGTGAGAAACAAAAGATAAAAAGTCGTGAGAGAGGGGAAAAAGAAAGGGAGAGGAAGAAAGAAATTCAAAGAGAAATAGAAAGATAGAAGGAGAAAAAAAGAGAAAGGAAAGCGCGAAGGGTATGACGAGAGAAAGAGAAAAGAGAGAAAAGGAAAAAAGGAAATTGGAGGAAAAGAGGTTAAAAGACACACAGAGAGAAAGAGACAAAGAGCAACAAAGGAAGAGAAAAAGAGAGACACAGAGAGTGCAAGAGACAGAGACAGAGACAGAGAGAAATAAATACAAGTACAGTGTCTTTGTTCGAGGCACCTGGCTTTGGCGACATCCAGTTGACATATTTCAACCTGCAGCTTGTTTTTCTCTTTTGCTTCTCTGAGTGTTTTCTCGCGGGCCGGATTCAATCCCTTAGCGGGCCTGATCTGGTCCGCGGGCCGCCTGTTTGACACCTGTGATGAACGCCATCATCTAGAACACAGGTGTCAAACAGGCGGCCCGTGGGCCGGATCAGGCCCGCTCAGGGATTGAATACGGCCCGCGAGACAACATTCAGAGAAGCGCAAGAGAAAAACAAGCTGCAGGTTGAAATATGTCAACTTGATGTTGCCAAAGCCAGGTGCCTCTCACAAAGACACTGTACTTGTATTTCTCTCTCTCTCTCCACCCCTTTTCTCCCACTCTGTCTCTTTCACTCTCTGTGTCTCTCTTTTTCTTTTTCTCTCTTCATACCCATTCATGCTTTCTTTTCTCTTTTCTCTCCTTCTGTCTTTCTATTTCTCTTTGGATTTATTTCTTCCTCTTCCTTTCTTTTCTCCCTCTCTCAAGACTTTTTATCTTTTGTTTCTCACGCTCTCTCCCTCTCTTTTTCTTTCTTTGTTCCGCCCTCTCTCCTTTTCCCTCCCTCTTTCTCTTATTGCTTCATCTCTCTTTAATCTACTAGTCCGGCCCCAGACAGAATGTTTGTTCTATCGTGTGGCCCCCGAGTTAAAATGAGTTTGACACCCCTGCACTAGGGGATATGGCTTCAAGTCATGTTTATTTGTATAGCCCTTAATCACAAATAGTCTCAAAGGGCTGCACAAACCACAGATTATTGCAAACTACGGACTATTATTATATTGAGTTTTTCCTTATGAAGGTTTCAGATCAGGGGATAGTGTAATGTTAGTCCATACACTGTATAGCCCTTTGAGACTTTTTGTTATTAAGAACTGTACAAATAAACCTGACTTGACTTTGTCAGTTGCTAAGTTGGTCAACATGTTACACCGAACGACGTCACTTCCCCTATTGACAGAAGCTTTGTGCCTATGGATGTCAACCATTCATCACTAAAACTCCCCAGATGATCGTGGGATAATTCAGAGGTTCGAATTTATACTCTGTACTGTGCAAGTTCATTTCTCAGCAACAGTTATCAGGGCAGCTAACAACAAGAGGCCAGTGCGAGGGGCAGATCAGAACCAGGACGGGTAAGGGAGGTAAAGCTCAACACGTGGTGCTGCTTCGTCTTTTGTTGATTAAAAAGTGAACAATAATCACGTCACAATAACAAATGAATACGTTTCCGCGATGTTGGATTCACACCTTCACCTTTCCCGATGTGATGTACTCCAAAAGCGAAAGATCAGAAGTTGTAAAATATATATTTCATGGACATATGCCACTTTGTATAAACATGACTGAAAGGTTTTTCCAATGCACCATATTGGAGAAAAAATAGAAATTGACGACATTTTAGAGTTTTACCTTAGTTTCTCTCCGGAACCGGCGGCGCTTCCTTGAAATCTACGAAGCAGACATGCTTTTTCGATGCGGTGCCACGTCGAAGTTCGGCCCGACGCACAAGAACTCTGAGGCGGCCGCAACTCGTTTGGTGTGCAGCCCGGTGAGGGGACTAGGGGGGTCTCTAGATCGATAACAGACAATCGATCAATTGCAGTTGAATCTCCACCCAGTCTTTCTTTTTTTCCCCACGCAGCCTGCACTCTTTTGGGGGGGTTGTCGCTTCCTGTTGCTTCAATATAGTCCACTCAGGGGCGGTGCTACTAAATGCAGTCATCAGTTGCATGAAAGACTAGAATAATGTTGAAAGAATATTGTCTTATTTATTCAATAATTGTTGTCTGAAACTCTTAAGGATAAAGACAACTTTTATTGTAAAAAATAATCGATAAGAATCAATAGGTTAAGGATCTCTATTTCCATTTTCTATGAAGTATTAACATACCTGTCAACCTGTACGTTTTTGCCGTACAAAGTACGTTTATTATGGATTTTAAGACGAGAAAATATGTACGGAAAAACGCAAATTTGTCAATGATGGGTACCATCCGGTAAACACAGACGACCACAAAACGGCAAATCAATCAAGTCTAACGAGTTTTTCCGTTGCAAACGAAGCGAGCGGTTTGATGCTACTGTGCGCATCCATCTGCCGCCTGGGGATTTCCCATCATGCATCATTCCAAAAAAAAAATATGGTGTAAGATTATTTTGTAAGGGAAAATACGACAGTTTGTACGGGCATGGACCCGTGGAGGTTGACAGGTATGTATTAAGCAGTGTCTGAAATAACGTCTGCCCAGACGCCCGGGGCGTGCATCTTTTAAGGGCGTACAACTTACACAACGTCTCTGCCCGGGTGGCCAACAACTTTTTCAAGAAAAAAAAAATCTTTCGTTTTTTTCTTTCTTTTTTTTTTTTTTCAAATCAAACGTTTGCTCATTCTGATTTCGAAATCTTCTTTCGGTTTGGAAATTTTGGAATTTTCGTTCGTTAGGCAATTTGCATACTCGGCAGCCAATCACAAGCCTGAATCGAATAACTTGCTTCCAGACTTTCATTAGTGTTATATGGTCAAGCATTTGCATATCATTTTCCAAAGTAGACGCACAGAGAACACAAGAAAAATGGATAAGTGGTAAGGAATCAAGCCTAAACCTCAGCCCCAGAAGAAAGATTCTAAAGAAGCTAACAAAATTGATGACGCTACAAAACGTACATTAAAAGCATCGTGAAAAGAGGTGTTCACGTGGCTTGTAGCAGACGACGCAACGCAAATATTGCATGAATGAAGATGAGTTAAATACAGGTACATACTGATGGCAGATGGAAAACAGTGATGTCATATACATACAATGAATGTTATAAGTAGATTTATAATATACCTAATTTTAAAGAGTTGTTCTGTTATATATTCTGCTTATCAATCCCTAATACTTGGCAACAACGTGGTTTTTTGCGATTAGTCGTCTTATTGCGTTTCAAGTTGTGAAAAATGGGGCAGGCAACTTTTGAGAGTTTTCTCCCCTGGTGTCCGGTAACTTTTTGTCTTGAGTTTCAGACACTGGTATTAAGTCAAAAAAGGCCTTTATTATTTTCCTTTTCTCCGTATTTTTTGCGAGTAAGGATTGCTAATATCTGGTACCAGTCTTTTAAGGTATCGATAGAACCGTGTTTTTCAACCCCTGTATGCTGGGGCACAGAAATTGATTGTTAGACTTTTCTGTGGGAATTTAACCAATTTGTGTACTTGTCCAATCTACCTTTCATTTGGACCTACTTTCACCGGAGATGCTGTGACACTGAACGGTGGTGTGTCGTGGGATATTTTTCAATAAAAGAAATAAGCCTTGGCTAAATAAAGGGTTGAAAAACACTTGCAGGAGAGGACGCTTGACACCAGGGGTCGGGAAACTCTGGCTCGGGAGCTATATATGGCTCTTTTCATGAGTACATATGGCTCGATACAAATATGCTACTTGTGTAAATTTCTTTGTAGAGGTTAATTTCTGTTGAGCTTTATCTTTAATTCGGGTTTGGGGCATGCATAGCCGATACTACTCTAACAATGCCCAGTCCAGTATATAAACGGCAGTTTTACCGACAGTTTACAGTCAAGGTGTCACAACAACAGAAAAGCGACTTATACCAAATACCAAAATGTTTACAGCTTATTTTAGAATTAATGGTCTGCATGTCTTATATTGGAGAATGATCAATAAGTTATTCAGTTTCCTATATAAATATTACACAAGAGAAAGGATTAATACTAACCCGAGATATTGGTATTGGTGTGGATACCAGCTTTTGTAAAGATATTGCTACTTGCTGTGTTAGCTGATACTAGTATCATGGCAAGTACTGACACAAGTACCAAACGTCTTATATTGGCAATTGTTTAATCAGTCTCTCATTTTTCTTCTACTGGTAATTATGCAAACCAGTACGATCTGTTTCATTTATGGATGCAAACCCCTACTGAAATAAGCAGCCTGGGGAGGTAGGGGCAGTCCGTAGCAATGCTGCGTTCACTTTACAAAATACTTTTTATATACTGTGGAGGAAATTATGGTCTAAATGTGCCTTTTATACTATATTCTATATTTTACACCCAATATATACTTTTATATCTTTATCCGTTTGTATATTTCTATAGTGTACTCAAAACCAGTTACGTTGTTTTCAGGAGCAAGCACCTTCAAGATCAAGACAATAAGTTTCCCAAGCCAAAATAATTTGTCTCTAATTAAAAGCTACAATTCAGAAACTCACTGGCAAACTCCCATCTGTTATCAAAGGTGCATGACTTGAAGGCCACTGGCATTTTTTTCAAAACTCCTCTCTATTTTCTAACAATGAACTACTGTAATGAATCACATTATGCAGATTTTAGAAGAATCAGGGTAAGAGAAAGATACGCACATGAAATGTTGCTACAAACAGAGAATCACCCTTATATTACATTTGAGGAAGGTTCCGCAACTATCAGGTATCAGTGTAGATACCAGCCGTTTTAAGGTATTGGTACGTGAAGCTAGTATCATGGCAAGAGCTGAGACGAGTACCGACTGCCTTATATTGGGCATTTAAATCAGTTCTTCCTTTTGTTCCTTTATTTATATTAAATATGAGGAAGAATTGGTAATTACAGATACCAGGTATCGGTGTAGGTACCAGCTTTTGAAAAGTTATCAATATTTGCCATGGTAACAGTATCATGGCAAGTATCAATAAAAGTACAGACTGTTTTTTATTGGCCATTTAACAATCCTTCTTTGTTTTCCTTTATATTAGATGTGAGAGGGATCAGCAATTACTGATACCATATATCGGTATCAGTGTAGTCAACAGCTTTTTTTAAGGAATTGGTACTTTGCATGGTAAATTATTGTAGTATCATGGCAATTACCGATATTGGCTACCTTGGCTTGGCCATTTAACAATCGGTATCTTTATATTAGAGGAATGGTAAATTGTTGTTAAATAAATGCAATAAGTGTCATGATTACTGATTCGGGGCACCTGCGGCTGCCCCATTGGCGCCAACAGCCTTGAGCGCAAATTGGTTCATGGACTCTTTTTAAACCCCTGGCTTCCGAGAGGAAGCCGTCAGACCGTCCTGCGAACCTACGCTTTTGCTAGGCAAGCACCGTACCCTCCGACAATCTCCTGCTCTGTTTTCTCCTGCCTGTTACCCGTTGCCGACCTGTTTCTGGACCCGTTTCTGCCCTGCTCTTCTGTTCCGGCCATCGACCTGTTTTGCCCTGTTTCCTACCTGATACTTGTTGCCGACCTCTTTTCTGGACTCGATTACCGCCCTTGCTTCTCTGTCCCGGCTACCGACCAGCTTTCCTGCCACCCACGACTATCCTCGCTCGACGCGGAAGTGGCACTTCCACGTTCCTGCCATCAGCCACCCGTGTCCGACGATCATCGGATCGTGGAAGCAAGCCCTGCTCTCTATTTTCAATAAAACTGAGTTTAACGAACGCAATTGGGTCCTGTCTCCGTTTCAGGCTTGTGACAATAAGTGGGGAAAATATTATGTTTTTATATATCAGTGGTTCTCAAATAGTAGGGCTGGCCCCCTTGGGGGGGCGTGAAGCTCAGTCAAGAAGGGCGCTGGCACGTTCTACCTCTGGGATTTTTTTTTTTCTAACTTTCCAAAGAATCAAGTGCAATTGCACGTCCACTACACTATGGAGAAGTGGCACTCATTGGCAGTGTATTGATGACATTTAACCTCCATGTTGTGCATTAAGCACAGAGTATAAATATTGAGCACAAAATGGAGCACACCCTCAAGCGTGAGAGGATTTATTCTTTTGAGAGGGGGCCTGACAGAAAATAATAGAGTACAGATATATATTCATAATCATTTTTGGGGGAAGGGAATGTCATGCATGGTATCTGTACAGTATATGAGGTAGGCTTCTATAACTACTCATGATTTTTGTTTCAGTCCAAAAAAAAAGTTAAAAAAAAAAAGATTCAATAGATAGGCGTTTACAGAGGGTTATTTTCCTCAAATGTATTATGGTATTTGCTAAGACTATGAAATCTAAAAAAAAGTCACTTGTTTGACAACGGTAGTTTGTATTAGTTTTATTCATATATGTTTTTTAGTGCTATTATAGTTTATTACACAAAACTAATACTTAATATTCAAAAACAAGTCAAGTCATGTTTATTTGTATAGCCCTTCATCACAAGGAGTCTCAAAGGGCTGCACAGACCACAGATTATTGCAATTTACAGGCTATTATTACACCATCCCCTGATCTAAAACCTACATGAGGGCAAGGAAAAACTCAAGAACCTCACCATGAGGAAAATGAAGAAACATTGAGAGGGTAATCCCCCTTCCAGGATGACCAGGCTTCAATGGATGTTGCAATTACATGAGCGATATTGTTTAGCTCATAACAGTGCAGTGTCACAGTGATACGAAGGCTGCTGATTTATTTTGTGATTTTGACTTATTTACATTTTTTTCTGTTAATCTTTGAAACATGTTTAATCAGAGCAATGTGTTAGCTCCACAATTTGACACACCTATTCACTTTGGCAGGGGCAGGGGCATGTTTACCCCCATCCCCTCTGATAATAGTTCTACCCCAGGTGGTGCGACACATAGAGTAGAGGCAAGTTCCAGTGTGAGCACCCATAATGCAGCTGACCAACATGCTAGCCTACCTTCACCTCAGGTCAGACCCACATCTACGCCAAATTCCGCGAGTGAAATTTCTGAGGGTTTAGCTGATCACATGACAAATATTATTCAGGAGATAGGACATAAATTGGCTGATAGCATATTCTCAAATATACAGTCACATAAAGGATCGGGGCCGTAGTAATGCAGTTCATTTGAGTCGGAAACAGTGGCAAAAAAGGAGACGCCAGTCCCGACAATGCGGCTGGTTTTTGTGCCTGCGCTCAGTAAGTACTCTGCTGGTAGGCCTTGCGTTTGAGAAATGTAGCGGATCTGATCATACTCCGAAGCTCCGGGATAGAGAGGCCAACCCAGGAAGAGCTCGGCAATGACACACCCCAGTGACCACATATCAATGGCCTCACAGAAAGGCAGACCTAAAATGATCTCTGGAGCCCTGTAGTAGCGAGACTGCAAATACGTGGAGCACACGGCCTTGGACACGTGGCTCGCCGATCCAAAGTCGATCACCTTGACCCTGTACGGCTGTCTGAGCGGGTCCACCAGCATAATATTCTCTGGTTTTAGGTCGGTGTGAATCAGACCCAAACTCTTGAGTTTCAGAAGCGCCGTGGCGACCTGTTGTAGGATGGGTCGGATGTGGCGCAGCGGCAGCGGGCTGAACTTGCTGTGCTTGAGAAAGTCATACAGGTTTTGTTCCAGCATCTCGAAAACCAAACAAGTGTGACCTTTGTGCTGGAAGCACTCGTAGGAGCGCACAAAGTTGTACTCGTCTGCATTCTCTGCGCTCAGGCGGTTTAGGATGCCCACCTCAATCTGTCCCTGTCGAGCATAGGAAGGATGGTTCTTGAGAATTTTAATGGCCACAATCTCATTGGTGCCCCTCTTCCAGCACTTGGCCACCTGTCCAAATGTGCCCCTGCCCAAGAACTCGAGGACTTCGTAGCTGCACGAAACTGAGCAGAGGATCTCGTGCTGCACTAGCTGATAGTCGCCTTCCCCGTTGGAGCTGCTGCTTTTGGTGGTGGGCGCCGAGTGAGGTATGGACTGGCCAGTGCCGCCTCCTCCGCCACCAGTACGGGTAGAAAACGCTGGTGCCGAGAGTTCCTCCAGGATTTGCACGCTTCCGCATCCACTCCCGCTTCCCTCGTTGCTTTCCTCTATCTTCCTCTTTTGCCCGTGCCGGTGCCCTCTTATTTCCGAAGCCGTCTCCACATGGGCATAGGAAGAAGACGTGGCGTGTTCTGCAACGCGACGGCTAGAACCTCGGGGAAGACTTCCGGTGCTGTCGGCTGCCCGGACCACCACTTGACCTCGGGAGCCGGGCGCTGTGGGGGGGAAGACCAGGGAAGGGGCGAAAGGTGGGACGGCCATTGCGGGGGCGAAAGTGTATGCCGACTGGCCCGCGATGGAGCCGTACGCTTCCGAAGTGGACACATCCCAAACGTTGTTCTCGACCTTCAGCTTTTTAACTCTGCAGAAGGCACTGGAGGAGATGGAGGGAGGGGAGAAGACTTGCAGTTGTGAGGTCATAGCTTGTGTTGTAATGAACCAGGATCATAAAACGATTTAGGCCCAAAAGGTCTGGTCCAAGTGGAACGGCTAAGCTAGCATCAGATGCTAACGATCAGGCCTGCATTGTTTTCTCACTTGTCGCGCTTGACAGCCACACAAGACCCCGCTGCTTCGAGTTTCGGTAAGTAAGAGCCAAACATCGCTAAAATATGACAAAGTTAAAAGATTTTGTGCTAAAATATGAACATTTATGGGTACAAATGTCGACCGCAATCTACTCCGCTGCGTTCCGTCCGGAGGCAGAAAATCCCATTTATACCCTCTTCTTCATAGCGCTTCTCTCGCATGTCAGCAATCACCTGTCTGATGTTTTGTCCGACATACTCAATGACCATCTCGTCCGCGGCGATGGGCTCCAGAGCAAAGAGACCCCAGTCGTGGATGTGCGACTTGCAGAATCTGATCTTTTTCTTGCGGAACTTCAACTGGTTAAATTTCAGCAAGTCACTGTCGCAAGCAAACGATGACAACAAGCGCCGCTGTTCGGATCGCCGCTCAGAGCCCGCCCTTGTGGAA
This sequence comes from Urocampus carinirostris, assembly GCF_059441175.1. NCBI lineage: Eukaryota > Metazoa > Chordata > Actinopteri > Syngnathiformes > Syngnathidae > Urocampus > Urocampus carinirostris. The sequence continues at coordinate 28,445,767 of NC_142354.1, read as the reverse complement.
GCATGGACTTGCGCAGGAATACTCATTCCCTGAGTGTCGAAAGGTGGTTCCTCATACTGCAGCCGCGTACTCTGCAGGTACTTGATCTTGTCCTTCTTGTCTATCTTGTAGTACCCTTCGCTTCGAGCACAGCCGGTCATGTGATCCCTCATGCCGTCATCACGCCTCTTCTTCTTCACTCGGGGGCAGTTGGTTTGTGGGTGATTAACCCAAAGGGTGTCGTTGAGCCAGTCGTTGCCATTGTCCTGCTGAAGCATCTGGTCATACGTGATTTGGAGGAGACGGATGTCCTCCTCATCTATGCCCTCGTTCCATATGTCGTATAATATGGTCATCTCCTCAAACTCGCTGCGTCTGGAGAAGATGGATCGTGGCGGCGTGGTGACGGGTGATAGACTGTCCAGGAGCAGCTCCTCCCAGCCTCGCCGTGCCCTCCGTGTTGGCTTTGTGACCAGAGGCACGTCCTCTTCGTAGGACAGGTAATGGTCTTCGTTTTCGGGCAGCAGATTCGTCTGAGGTTGCACGTGTCGGAAGTCTGGGCTCAGGCCTCCAGGGGAGTTGGCTGGGATTTTCAGAGAGTCCGTGTCTCGTAAAGGAGTCGATTCAGACGATGGCTCAGAAGACTCGGACACGAGGGGGATCTTTTTCCCTTTAGATCAACCTTTGCGCTTCGACAGAACACTTTCGGACGCCTCGGAATCCACACCCGGAAATTCTGGTATCTCTCCGGAGAGGATGGTCGGATGCTGTGTACCTGGGGTGTTGGGCACAGTGTCCGTGCTCTGCGACTTGCCCAGACTGCGAGCTCGTTCCATCAGGTCTCGGCCGGGAGTCCTGGGAATTTCCTCGTCCGTGGGAAGGCGAGATCGCTGGGAGAGTTCCGATGTTGCTGCGCATGGATACATGCTTGCGGCTAGCTCTCCAGCTAATCTTCTATTTATTGCCGTTCTCTTGTCTTTTTTGCTTTCACTTTTGGACACATGTGTGGCCAAAAACACTTACAGTAGGGACGAACTTATACGGTTGGGTGGGCGTCTAAATTTCGATTTTTCGGGCACTTTTTATACCGCCCATGATATACCGAGCGAACTTCAAAGAGACCCGCCATCCTTGTGGACAGCTATTCCTCTTAATAAACGACGCCGACGGCCCCGTAAAGAAAGAAAACAGAAGCGTGGTTGCCGTGCAGGTAGATGTGTGAAGCGTGTGAAGTCCAAGCAGCAAGATGGACGCGAGGATGTAACTAATTCCACCATTCATTCCTCGCCGGACAACCGACGCTTTAAACTCAGCGCTCACGAGCGGCCACAACGCCGGGAGCTTTTGAAGATCTCGACAAAGACTACAAAGAGTTCAGCTAAGTCAAATGATTCAGCAAAGCTGAAATTTGGTCTGTTAAATATTAGATCGCTTGCTCCAAAAGCTTTACTTGTTGATAACATTATTCGTGATTATAAACTTAACTGTATGGGTCTTTGTGAAACGTGGTTACGCCCGGATGAGCACTTAGCGCTAAATTATGCCTCTCCCCCAGACTACGAGAGTAGTCATATAGCACGCACGCTGAAAAGAGGTGGTGGTGTTGCGCTAATCTCTGAAAAATCGCTCAAATTTAATACACGTACCTCTAATAATTACAAAACGTTTGAGGCTCTTGTGATGCGGTCCCCTCAATTGTCAATTGATGTAATAACTATCTATCGTGCACCTGGGCCATACACAACTTTCTTAGACGAATTTGCTGAACTTTTGTCTGAACTAGTAACCTATGCAGACAAAATTATAATTATGGGAGACTTTAACATTCATATGAACTCCCCACACAGTTCACTTACTATTGCGTTTAGTTCTCTAATTGATGCATTTGGTTTTACTCAACTGGTTGACTTGCCAACCCATAAAAATGGGAACACGCTAGACTTGATTCTGACTCGAGGAGTTTTAACCTCAAACATTATGGTTCTACCGTGTACTACTGTTATCTCTGATCACTATTTAGTGACATTTGAGGTGCTAACTAAATGTAGACTTAATAAAGCTGAGGGATTTAGAGGACGCAATATAAGCACTGGCACAGTTTCTGAGCTCTTTGAACTCCTTCCTGGAGCAGTTGCGTCCTTTCCTAAATACAATGGCTCGATTGACTCACTCATGAATGAGTTCAATACCACCCTGACTAGTGTGCTGGATTCAATAGCGCCCATAAAACTAAAATCACGTCCTAAAAGACGCACACCTTGGTTTACTGATGAAACTAGAGCCCTTAAAAAAGAATGCAGGAAATGGGAGAGAAAATGGCGCGCTACCAAGCTTGAGGTTTTCCATCAAACCTGGTGTGACAGCTTGTTAAAGTATAAAGCGGCCCTTGCCTCTGCTAAATCGGCCTACCTTTCGAAGGTGATTGCGTCTCAAAAGAACAACCCCAAAGCCCTTTTTGACACTGTAGCATCGCTTACAAGGCAACAGGCTATCGCAGACAGTTCGACACACTCTGCTCAGGACTTAATGGTCTTCTTCACTAAGAAGATTCAATGCATACAGGAAGAAATTGCAAAAGATATTGTTAGTACCACACGTATTAAAGGACTGAAATTTACAGATGCACGACAGGGTGGCTGCCCTGGGAAAATGGCCGGTTTTAGTGAACTGTCACTTGATGATCTCAAACAAGTGGTGAATGCGGCCAAACCGACAACTTGCCAGTTCGACCCTCTCCCAGGTTCACTTATTAAAAGTCTTTTTAGCGTCCTTGGGCCTTCAGTTCTAAATATTATAAAAACATCACTCTCCTCAGGTGTAGTTCCAGCAGCTTTTAAGTCCGCCGTTATTAAACCCACACTGAAACGACCCAACCTTGATCCAGAAATATTAAGTAATTACAGACCTGTGTCAAACCTACCTTTCCTCTCTAAAGTACTCGAAAGAGTAGTGGCACAGCAGCTGAATGCTTTCATATCGGAGAATAACCTTTTTGAATCCATGCAATCAGGATTCAGGGCTAACCACTCTACTGAGACAGCTCTGATCAAGGTAACAAATGATCTCCTAATGTCAATGGATTCTGGCGCTTCATCACTTTTGCTGCTGCTGGATCTTAGTGCTGCTTTTGACACAGTGCGCCACAATATCCTACACTAACGGTTGGAAAAATGGATTGGTCTCTCAGGAGCCGTCCTCTCGTGGTTCAAATCTTACCTCTCAGATAGGACGCACTGTGTTAAATATGGTGAAACGACATCTGAGCCCTTTAATGTTACCTGCGGTGTTCCGCAGGGTTCAGTGCTCGGCCCCCTACTTTTCAACATTTACATGCTTCCTTTAGGTGATATTATTCGCAAGTACAATATCAGCTTCCACTGCTACGCAGACGACACTCAACTATATCTTCCGTTGGAGGAATCTTCCACACTAAACTGTGGAAATTTGGAGGTCTGTCTCACTGAGATAAAAGAGTGGATGTCACTCAATTTCTTGCGTCTTAACTCTGAAAAGACCGAAATGTTAGTCATTGGTCCTTCTAAATGCCGGGACTTATTCTCAAAAACTGCTGTGAACATTGACAAATGTCACATCACACAGAGTGACTCAGTTAAAAATTTAGGTGTCATATTTGACCCTGATCTATCCTTTGAGATGCATGTAAAGCAAATTACTAGAACTGCCTTCTTCCATCTTCGCAACATTGCTAAAATCCGTTCAATACTGTCTCAGTCTGATGCGGAAACAATAATTCATGCATTTGTTACCTCCCGTCTCGATTACTGCAATGCACTACTCTCCGGTCTCCCGAAGTCCAGAATCAAGTCTCTTCAGCTAGTACAAAATGCCGCAGCGAGGCTTTTAACTAGGACAAAAAAGTACGATCACATAACACCGATTATGGCTAACCTGCATTGGCTCCCAGTTAGCCAAAGATGTGACTTCAAAGTTCTCTTAGTATTGTACAAAATCATACATGGACTTGCTCCCTCTTATCTTTCAGATCTGATCTGCCACTATGTCCCGGTCCGAAGCCTACGATCTGAGAGTGCTGGTCTTCTGATGATCCCGAGAGCAAAGAAGTCTTCGGCTGGTTCGAGAGCGTTCTCCATCCGGGCACCGGTGCTGTGGAATGCTCTTCCCCCTGAGATTCGATCTGCAACCTCAGTGGAAATGTTTAAATCTAAACTTAAAACTCACTTCTACTCCATTGCATACGAATAACCTACTCCTCTTGTCGGTTGAAAATAGTTTGTGTAATATAGTGTAACAATCTGTGAAGCCCTTTGAGACTCTTCGTGATTTAGGGCTATACAAATAAAAATGACTTGACTTGACTTGACTTGATATTGTCAACAGGAAATATAGGTGAAATGAAATAAGCTCGAGAATAGAAGTGTGTTTTTATCCTTGATTTAAACGGTTCCACTGAGGTTGCTGATCAAATTTAGGGGACAGAGCATTCCACAACACCGGCGCCTGAATGGAGAACGCTCTTGAACCTGTAGTTCTCTTCTTGGCTCTTGGGATCACCAGTAAAACAGCATTTTCAGCGCGAAAAAGGAAAAATGGAATTAAACAAAAAGTAAACATGACATAGCACAAGTTTTACTCAAAAGGACCTGTTCCTATTCTAAAAATAAAAACTAAGTAGCTACAATTAGAAAAGACTCACATTTACCAACTCTTTTTAGTTTAAAATTGATTGAATGTAAAAGATGATGTTTTCATTATGCACCATCTCCAAATGATTTTTCTCTCACTTATATTTCTATCACGGGTGATTTTATTATTAATACAAATTTCCCGTCTGAACCTTTTAGCGCAGCCTTTCAAATCACTTGCTTTTAAATAACCTCCGTTATCTTAAACATTCTTCAGAAAAAATGTAGTATAAGAGATTATTGATCACATTCTGAAGGAAGATCATTGACTTATCATTATATCAGCTCTTCCTTTGATACTAGTTTACCCCGAAACTTACATCTATGTTACGGAAGTTGCAGCATGCAAAACATTATTTAATGACATAGTGTCACTCTTTGATTTATACACAAAAAGGACACATCATCAAGATGCAGGGCCTGCACTCAATGACATCACGTGAGTAGTCGCAAGCTGTTTTATGAATCGCTTCATAGAAACTATAGCATCATTTTGGTGGGATGCAGCTACTGGCAACCGGCAGGGAACATCCAAAAATTACACAATGTCCTCCACTGGATCGGTAAGGATAAATAATTGTAGCTCATTAGATTTGTGTACTGCTTTGCATTATCGATCATGGTGGACCCGCATTGCGAGAGGCGGAGTTTGATAATAAATACTTAGTTACAACTGTCACTAAACGAAAAATAAAAATGGATTTATCGAAGTAATTGACGGTACAATGAGGGATAGCTGTGAGAGCTGATTTACAATGGGCTAATGAATACAGGTGAATGCAAAAATCTCAAAGGACAGACTGGGAAAACAAGACAAAACATACACCCAAATCTTTGAGAACAAATTTATAAAGCAAAACTATGTTGGCGATAACAATACAATATATTTTCTCACCATAAGACACCATACCTGGCAACTTCAGGTAATTTCTTCCTTGTTTAATGATTGGAATTCCCCTTATTAAGCAATAATAAACCTTGCAAACACAACACGGTACCTATTTACTCACAGCAAGACAGATTATGTAGAATGAAAACAAAGATAATTTGAAAAAATACAGACCATACTGTTAAAATAATATTTATAAGAATAAGTTTAACCACTAAATAAATTCCTGCATAGTCATTTATCATTTTATTTCATCATTAGCTACACCGCTTATCCACAGTAGGGTCGCGGGGGTGCTGGAGCCCATCCCAGCAATCATCGGGCAGTGGGCAGGGGACACCCTGAACTGGTTGCCAGCCAGTCGCAGGGCACACTGAGACAGACAAGTCACTCAGTCACACCTAGGGACAAGATGGACCGGCCAATTAACCTGAAATGCATGTTTTTGGAATGTGGGAGGAAACCCACGCAAGCACGGGGAGAACATACAAACTCCGCACAGTAAGTCCGATAGCTGGATTTGAACCCACACAAGAGGTTCCCAAGACCTTAAAACTGTGCCGCATACGCACTAACCATTTTATCATGCTGTTAAAAAGACTGCAATGTCCAGGACTTGAAATCCAAAACATTTTTATTCATTACTAGGAGTGAATATTTATCTTAAATGAAAAAAATATGTAAAATATGATATATAAATATGAAAATGGATTTGAATACTTTTTAATAAATTAAATCCAATGATTTTATGGCAATGGTAATCAGACCATTGTTTGTTTATGCCAGGAGTGTTAGTTAGGAATTAGGAAAATAATGAATATATATATATAATGTGTGTGTGTGTATACAAAATCTTCACTTAAGCTACCTGTGAATCCGGGAGCATAGCTTTCAATAAGTCAGAATTTTTTTTAGCTAAGGGGATGGTGTAATAATAGTCCGTAGTTTGCAATAATCTGTGGTTTGTGCAGCCCTTTGAGACTCTTTGTGATTAAGGGCTATACAAATAAACATGACTTGAAGCCATATCCCCTAGTGCAGGGGTGTCAAACTCATTTTAACTCGGGGGCCACACGATAGAACAAACACTCTGTCGGGAGCCGGACTAGTAGATTAAAGAGAAAGAAAAAGAGAAAGAAGTAAGAGAAAGAGGGAGAGAAAAGGAGAGAGGGCAGGACAAAGAAAGAAGAGAAGAAGAGAGCGTTAGAAACAAAAGATGAAAAGTCGTGAGAGAGGGGGAAAAGAAAGAGAGAGGAAGAAAGAAATCCAAAGAGAAATAGAAAGGCAGAAGGAGAGAAAAGAGAAAAGAAACCACGAAGGGTATGAAGAGAGAAAGAGAAAAGAGAGAAAATGAAAAAAAGGAAGTTAGAGCAAAAGAGGTTAAAAGACACAGAGAGAGAAAGAGACAAAGAGCAACAAAGGAAGAGAAAAAAAGAGACACAGAGTGAAAGAGACAGAGACAGAGTGGGAGAAAAGGGGTGGAAAAGAAAGAGAGAGAGAGAGAGAGAGAGGGATAAATATATACAAGTAAAGTGTCTTTGTGAGAGGCACCTGGCTTTGGCAACATCAAGTTGACATATTTCAACCTGCAGCTTGTTTTTCTCTTGCGCTTCTCTGAGTGTTGTCTCGCGGGCCGGATTCAACCCCTTAGGGGCCTGATTTGGCCCGCGGGCCGCCTGTTTGACACCTGTGCCCTAGTGGAAGGTGGCTAGAATCAACAAGAACACACTCACATACTCACATACTCGCATACTACATACTCTTTTAGTCAAAGAGCCTTCATTCTTTCTTTCCATATGTGCAAACCATCTCAGACCATTTTCATTAACCCTCTCAGCAAGCTCTCCCACCACACCAGTTCTTGTCCTTACTTCCTCATTCCTTAACCTATGCAGTTGTGTCACTTCACACATACTACGCAAACATCTAATTTCAAAGACATTGAACCTATTATGCTCATTTATTCTCAAACCCACGCCTCTGGGCCATACATCACTGTTGGTACCACTGCGTCTTCATACAATGCTCGCTTTGCATACATTCACAGAGCTCTATATTTGAACAATCCCTTCAGCAAACCCATTACCCTTCACCCACCTTTTCTTCACATTCTCCACCACCTGCTGCCACATATGAACCCATATCCCATCTATGTCCTGCAACTTTACAGCATTCAACAAAATGTAAAATGCATATACCTCACCACCTCCTGAACACCCTAGACCTTACTTTTGTCTGCATTCACCTTAAGCTTACTTCTCTTACTATCTCAATCAAACTCTACCAAAGTTCTCAGTCCTGCAGCAGAGTCATCCACCAAAGCAGTGTCATCTACAAACAACAGCTGACTTCCATGCAACCCACCCTCACACACTATACCTGCTCTCCCTGCTCCACTGCACCACTCTATATACAAATTGAACAGCCAAGGTGAAATGACACACCCTTGCCTCAAACTCTTACAAAAAAACACTAGCTCACTCACTCATTTGTCAGCAGACATAAATGAGATATTGTGCTCCTCCAAGAAGATGGCAGAAGAGGATCAGCAGTGGAGACGAAAGGCTAGCCCAATAAGATGTGTGATTTGTTTCTCCCTACATTTTGCATTTGTCCACGCATTTTAAAATGGTTCTTTAGACCATAGAAACCACTAATTACATTTTAATGGAACACGGAACAAGAAATTAAGACTTTTAATCCATTCAGCATATGCGCCTTCGGGAGATTTCCATTTTTTTTGTGCCGACCTGAACCTAACTGGTTTATTCTTTGATCATAATACTTAGGCCTGAAATATATAGAAACAGATATAATATTGTATTCTATGATATAAATTATATAATGTTTCATTGACAATGTTGCAACAGGCGCAAAAAAATAAATGCTTTACCTAGGATAACATTGGCTAGTGTACCACGACAATATCAGCAATCTACAATGATTTTATCGTCTGCTACCAGTGACGGAGACGATCTAAATTAGAGCGGAAATGGGCAAGACGAGATCGATCTAAAAAAAAAAAATAAGGGGGGGTTTTTTCACCCTACCAATATTGTTACAATATCGCACAATTTGAAAATTTCCCTTTAGATTTAACACTATTACTACAGCCATTTTCGGTATAATACTTGCAGTTATTTGAGATATATGATAGGAGATGGTTGTCTGGGTCTAATTGATCCTCCAGTTTTAAATGACTATAATCATAATTTAAACTATGTAAATAGGATGATTCTATTTTAAAATGATACAAAACTTTTCATGTAACCAATCATTTACTTGAATGCCTAACGTTAGAAATTATAAACGAAATAAAGAGAAATAATATTATAATCAGTTGTGCATACAGATAACCAGGCCAAAGTCTGGAAACTAACAAATTGGGCTGAAACAAAACATTATTCATCTGTGGAGCTTTCAACATTGACCTGATGAAACCGAATAACCATTAATCCACTGATGACTATATCAACGGAATATACAGCATGAGTTTATACCCAACCATATTAAGACATAGTAGAATTACTATGCGCTCAATCGTCAACCGTGACACAGATAAACAAAATGTTACACCACATTTTATTAGGAAAAAACCCTGAAGTATTTCACTACACATCTTATAGTCGAAACAGGACGATGAAAACATTTTTTCGTTATCATTATCAGAGTTGGATGGGTAGAAGGATGAACGCAAATTTATGGATCTAGTGATTTAAATAAGCAAGTTTATGGGATAGTTCATGCACTTTTGCCTATTTTCTTCAAATCAATATTTTTTTTCAAAAGTATTGTTTATTTTTACCTATAGGGGGCGATAAATAATAAACACTGTCTCTTTAAAGAAAAATCTGGAGTAACCGCAAGATAATGTCACCTGACTAACAACAACCAAGTTACTGTGCTCCGAATCAAGCAGGAGGGGTGGACCGATACCGACCCCAGCATGACGGGGGTCGTTGGAGGCTGCCCTCTACCACCGCCCACCACCTCCTGCCTGAGGGATGAGGACGACAAAGAGGAAGGAGATAAGGAGGAAGAGAGGGAGAACGGGGTGATGGAAGAGGTAGAGGAGGAGGAGCCTGAAGAGCGGGTGATGGAGGAGGAAGAGGAAGAGAAAGATGAGGTCCAGCAGACGTCAGGTAATAAGGCCAAGCCCCTGCAGGTGGACACTGTCTCCCTTTACAGTCTTGCAGAGAGTGGGATGCGCACCCCACAGTGTAGGATCTGCTTCCAAGGCCCAGATAAGGTAAGAAAGGGTCAAAAAGAAAGAATCCAGTGATCAATATATTCTTGGTTTTCCTTTTTGCAATCCGACATTAATTCATCAAACACTGCTTTTATTTTTGAAATTTGATATTTTCAATGCATTTAAGACAAAATTGATTTCAAAGGCTTATACATAAAAACAAATGACATTAACACTTATTAATTGATTTGTGAGCATTGATATCGGTGATTATACCTTCTGGTCACCGATACCAGCTTAGGCTGATTTCTAAGAGCTCGTTTGACCATCAAGAATCTGGAATTAAAGGAATGTTAAATTGTCATTAAATAAAAGATGAAAAGATGAAAGGAAAATAATTTTTTTCTTCTTCAAAAGCATAAGTAATTTCTTTGTTGAGAAAATGGAATTATGTGTACTCATGGTTTCTCGATATGGTATCAGTATTGATGGCTACTCAAAATCAGTATAATATTAGTCTGGAAAAAAAATTGAGAAATCTGATTGAACCAATACATGTCAACCTGTACGGTTTTGCCAAACAAAGTACGTTTATTATGCATTTTAAGACGTGTACGACGTACGAGTAAATATGTACGGAAAAACGCAAATTTATCAATTATGGGTACCATCCGGTATACACCCACTATGACAAAACAGCAAATCAATCAAGTCAAACGAGTTCGTCGCGGAAGCCTTAGTCTCGGTATCGTTTTTTCGTTGCAAATGAAGCGAGCGATTTGATGTAGTGAAAGGAAGTCCGTCTCTTTTTACAGGACCGGCTTTTTCGGCTTAACTCATTAAAGAGCCGGCTGTCAAACGGCTCACTTGCTTTGATGTATTATGTTACGAATTATTATGTTGTATAAAGAAGTTAAGAAAAAGAGGAAGTATAAAAGGACAAAATGAAAAATGACAGGTTTGTGGTTATCCCTTTAATCAGTATATTACCAACAATAATCTAATGCAGAAAATGAATTCATAATTTGAATAAGAAAATGTATTATTCTACTTAATTCTATTTGCATGTATTTATTCCTTCTACAGTGAACGTCCAAGCTACTTCATTTTTGAACTTTTTTTTTATAATAAACCTCATTCATGTCGAGCAACTCAGGATCTCACAACAAAATGTTAATTAACAATATATATGATATAACGAGACACATATACAATCTAACATGTTTTGTAAGGGAAAATACGACATTTTGTAAGGGCATGGAGCCGTGGAGTTTGACAGGTATGTTGAATCAGATATATGAAAGTAGAAAAGTGTGTAAGATTTTTAATTAACCAAAATAAACCAAATCTTGTTGACCACTGATTTAATTTCATTTAGAATTTATCACAACCGTGACAAATATGACGTTATCTGTATATCTACATTGGATTGAAATGCATGGAATCAAATTCAAAACGCGGGATAAAAAGACAAAACAAAATGGATATTAATTTCGAACCCTTCACTGTTAAATACCTTTTAAATGCATTTCTTGTATGCCGGTTACTTTTCCAAAATATTAAAACATAAAACAAAAAACAAAATCAAATCAAAACTTATCAATTATTTGTTCATTTTTCTAACTTGTAGGTCTATAATTATTAGTGATCGGCAGAGGGCAGCATTGTACCAGAGGCTGAGTTTTGTTACTCATACGTTTTTCTCCTCCTCATCCCACACCCTCCAAAACCCAAACAGAACCATTTGAAGCATACGTTACAAACATTTAAAAGCATCTAATGAAAACGTTATAGTGTTTGGTCCCTTTTTTTAACTAACTATAAGTCTGCAATCATTAGACAGACCTACTGAGGGAAGCACAGTGCCAATAGGCCAGGGGTCTCCAAACTTTTTCAAGCTGAAAGCTACTTTTTCTTACAAATTAGAGCAAAGGGCACCTAGTTTTGTATGCATTTCTAAGGCAACATCGTAGTCATGTTATTACTAAGTTGTTACTATGCCTGGTAAATTGTTTGAAGTGGACTTAAATAGACTCTGTCAACCACTTAAAAAATATTCTAACTAGAAAATCACAATGACCCTGAACTGGTGAGCTATTCCCAGAACAGGTCCCCGGGCTTCCCGGCTTTCCACAGGAGGCACGCCCATACCTGTCAACCTGTACATTTTTGCCGTACAAAGTACGTTAATTATGCATTTTAAGACGTGTACGACGTACAAGAAAATCTGTACGGAAAAACACAAATTTGTCAATTGTGGGTACCATCCGGTATACAACGACTATCACGAAACCGCAAATCAATCAAGTCAAACAAGTTCGCCGCGGTAGCCTCTATCTCAGTATCGTTTTTTTTCGTTGCAAACTAAGCGAGCGGTTTTATGCTACTGTGCTCATGCGTCTGCAGCCTCGGATTTCATGTGGTAGATATGTAGTGAAAGGAAGTCCGTCTCATTTTAGAGAACCGGCTTTTTGGGCTCAACTCATTAAAGAGAGCCGTCTCTCAAACGGCTCACTTGCTTTGATGCATTATATTACGAATCTTTATTGTTGTATAAAGAAGTTAAGAAAAAAAGGAAGTATAAAAGGAGAAAATGAAAAAATACAGGTTTGTAGTTATCCCTTTAATCAGTATATTACCAACAATAATTTAATAAAGAAAATGAACGAATAATTTGAATAAGAAAATGTATTATTCTACTTAATTATATTTGCATGTATTTTTTCCTTCTACAGTGAACGTACAATCAATCAACAACATACAATCTAACATGTTAAACTACATAAATAAACACTTTTGAAAAAAAATATATAGTGTAAGATTGTTTTGTATTTTGTGAGGCAGTCTTTTCGTCGATCATTCTGTTTCGATTATTTCTTCAACTCGTTTGTGTAATAGTGAAAGTGCTGTGCACCTGATCTCAGGTCACTTCTTAATGTTCCAACATTTAAGCGCCAAACAAATCTACCGCGGATCTAACTAAATCCCCAAAATAGAAATGCGAAAGAACAAATTAACGTCAATGAGTCATGCAGTGCCATTTTATTTCACAGGGGGAGCTGTTGAGCCCCTGCCGATGTGACGGCTCGGTACGCTACTCTCACCAGGCTTGCCTGGTCCGCTGGATGGGAGAAACGGGCTCCTGGAGCTGTGAGCTCTGCCGCTGCAAGTACCGGGTCTTTTCTGTCTGCACTAAGAACCCCCTGCAGGTACCTAACATGAATTGTGGCGGACCATGCATTTCACACCTGTGCCTTCAGTAAGCTAAATAAATCCATCCTTTAATAACTATTTCATGACTATAAAACATTTACTACAGCTATGACGGATATATTCTCATTATTTGCAATACTATTTAGGAATATAGCCAAATTTTCACCCAAAATCGTTTTTTATTTGTGCACAAAATCCTTTCCTCCAGAACATTTCAGTTGTTCAATCAAACATATTCCGTGTGTTTTAGTTCTATCAAGAAGTTCTTTTCTATCACCATCGAAGCTAATTCTGAAAGTCGAGCTTGTCCTGTCTTATTTCTGGCATACGTTTTTTTTTTTAAAATTAGGACCGAAAAAGTCTGTTCGACAGAGGCAGTGGGATTTTTTTCTACACGCTTTTGTTGTCATACCTCCGTTACCGCCCCTTAGCCAATAATTGTTTGTGAAACTAGTGATGTTTCTTAAGGCCTGCCAGCAGGCCTTGGCCCCACCAAGGGGGGAGTTTTTCCTTGCCCGCATGCTGGTTTGCTAGTTTAAGATCAGGTAATTGTGTAATTTTGTAACTGTAATCCTGTGCAGTCCTTTGAGACATTTTTGTGATTAAGGGCTATATAAATAAATTTGACTTGACTTGACTTGACCAACTCCAAATATGATTGGCTAATCTGCACTGATGTTAATGTCTCACGACCTGCAGAGCTCATGGGTAAGACCTCCGGGTAGACTTCTGCCTCTGGCAACAAGTAATGGGTGAAATGTGATTGGTTAAATGCTTAAATATGAAAGCACACATCTGGAAGAAGTGCAACCGAGGGAGAAGCATTGAATAGAAGCTGACAGACAATTTGGAATCATTTAATAAGTATTCATGGACAAAATTCAATTCACATGACATCACATGATTCCGGTCTTACAGGTCTTTATGACCATTGAGAAATAATCATAGAAACAATATTCCTTCTATTTCAATCAATTTTCTGTACCACTTATCCACACTATGGTTGTGGAGCTGCTGGAGCCCATCCCAGGCATCTTTGGGAATTGGGCAGGGGAAACCCTGAACTGGTTGCCTGCCTGTCGCAGGGCACATGGAGACAGATAACTCACTCGCTCATTCACACCTCGGGACAATTTGGACCAGCCAGTTAACCTGACATACATGTCTTTGGAATGTGGGGGGAAACCGGTGTGCCCGGAGGAAAGCCCCGCAAGCACAGGGAGAACATGCAAACTCTGTACAGGAAGCCTGTCAGCAGGATTTGAACCCAAGACCTCAGAACTGTTCCGTGGATGGGATTTTTTTCATATGTTGTTAATTGCATTTTGTGTATGAAAAGTATTTTATTTCCACGCTGACTAAGACAGAAATATTCTGACCTCGCTCATCTTCCTCATTTGTTTACGCAGTGGAAATCCATCACCCTGAACATGGTAGAAAAAATAAAGATTGCAGCCATCCTCCTGGGCTCCTTGTGCCTTATGGCCAGTTTGGGTTGGCTCACATGGTCAATTGTGAGTCCCTTGGCCATATTCCAGCGGCAAGATTATATCTTCCAGATATTACACTGCATGTACGCTTTCATGGACTTTGTTTGTATAGGTACGGCACAACAGATACTCTTATGCAACGTTTTTGGAACTGGATTTCTGCCTCAACATGTACGAATTCAGCTAGGTTTACGCAAAAGTAAAAAAGTCAAAAGAGTCAAACCAAAAAAAGCAGCAGTGTTACTAAAATGACAACTATACCTTCAGTTGCGCAATATTTTGAAAATAAAGTCTTAGGTGCAAATGAAGTGTAGACACATTGGATCAAATGTGTAAGTTGTAATGTATAATCTTCCTAAAAACATTCATAGTGATAGTTAAAATGGGAAGACTTTGTCGATCCCAAGACAATATTATCGATCCGATCCAAGTACTCGCTCAATTTGGATCGATCCAACCACCCATAGTTCTCAATCTTTTAGAATAGAAGAGAATCTTCTGTATTGTCGTTGAGAACATCATAGGGTGCATTGCTTACAGCGAAATTAGACGTGGAACTCAAGGATAATAATAAAATAAAAGACAAGAAAGGTAACATAAGATAGAGACTATTAGAATGAAAGGCGATGTGCATAAATTAGTCATTTAGACTGACCTAAGTTGTAAATGTCTCAAAAAGAATGTGCAATAACATTGGAAACATTATTCAAAAATAAGAATGTAGAAAGAAAATATTTACAATTTCTATACATAAGCAAGATATTTTTATTGTGTTGTGTGATTCTTGTCCTGGTGTATTTTTAAAGCTAAGCCCCCACAACTTGCACAAAGCATTTTTTGGTTGGGGATATTTTTAAAAAAGGGGAATAATTAAAAGATATATATTTTCATATATTAAACATTGTATCTTTTAGAATAGAAGGTAACATAAGATAGAGACTATTAGAATGAATTTCTTTTCACTATTTTGATATTGATGGAAAAGTGGGGAAACAATCCAATTCAACCTGTTGGTATTTAATTTTTCTCATTTTAAAATGTTCTTTAATCAAATTATTATTTAATATGTTTAATGTGTTTTAAAGTCATGAAATAATACACAAATTAAGTACCATATTCAGATCATATAATTTTACTAATTTTAAGTATTAGTCTTAAGTCTTTCATCACAAAAAATAAACTGCAGAAAAGAATGTACACAAAAATACATTCAAAATATAAGAAATAAATAATACAGTTACAAAAATTGGCAATATTTTCCGGTAAGAGAACACACACACACACACACACACACACACACACACACACACACAATTTTAACAGTACAAAAATGTTTAAAAATATATCAAAATAAGAAAATTAATACTTTAAATTATATTATTTTGTAGTGTGCACTTGATTAACTAATATCACTCTCCCAAAATACATTAACATTCACAAATGAGTATCTTTTGAATTGATATTCCTTTCATGTATTGCAATTGTATTTTCCTTAACTAATAATATTGTTTAATCAGTCTTAACAATTTCAACTTGAATGCGTCTTTTTGATTTAGTTAAAAATCTTCCAACCCGCAGGGTTATGCGTATTCCTACTTGAATACATACATTGAAGATAAAAAGTGCAGACGCTTGCAAATCTTGACGGCTTTTAATAAGCTAGGCCTTTATGCAACTCCAATGACGGATTACAATTCTGTAAAAAGTATTTAACCCTCTTTGCTACACTCCTACTCTTTGTTCTTTATGCACAGGGCTTCTTATCCGAGAAGGGCCAGCTGTTTACCGAATTTTAAAGCGCTGGCATACGGTGAACCAGAAATGGAGGGTTCTGAATTACGAGAAAACAAAAGACTCGACCAGGTCCGGCATTAAAGGAACCGATGACGAATACAATCCCCCGGAAGTCATAGAAAACGGGCAGGATCCGAGGCAACGTTCAAGGTTTTCCTTCGTCAGAAATATGATCCAGAGACTCTTAAACAGGACAAGGCACAACAATCACGCCAACAACCATGAGGTCGTCATGAGGGTGACTACTGTATAGCGGGCGGTGTTGGGTGCTTTACGCAAAGAAATTAATCGCCTACTATTACGAGTTACTTAATTTAAAAAGTAATTCAGATACTCCCCAGATTACATACACCGAAAGGTAACATGTTACTCTGAAATACAGTGGTACCTCAATTTACAATTTAATCCGTTCTGAGAGTAGTTTACCTGAAACATTTGTAAGTGGAGACGCCTTTTTAATGTAAATGCGCTAATCTGTTCCAAGCCCCGGATAGTATGATATATTTTTTTAATAAATCATAATAGAGCATCAGAACATGAAACAAATACATAGTAACATTAGGTTACTACACAATAAATATAAAACGAAAACGAACTTTTGACAATCCGCCAGAAATGCATAAGGCAGATGTCATCATATTGAGTGATAGCCCGACCTGTCAACACTTTTTTTGTGTAATTTATTTCCACAAATTCTGAGACTTCATGGAATTTTCTGGAAATGTCTTAAATTTGGGCTGATGGAATCATGCCTGCATCTTCCTCCTTGTCGTCTCTGATCTCCTGCATGGCGGTGTGTGTCTTCAAACCTTTCTATTATCTCTGACTTTGTTTCATGGGCCAGAAAAAGTCTCTTCCTCTTCTTTTCTCCTTGTCCACTTTTCTGCATTTCTTTTGTGGGGTCCATTGTGAATGATAGCTTTACGTAGCTGTACAATACAGTAGACTCTTTATAGAGAGGGAAGGGGATGAGCATGCCGAGATTCACACACACGAATCGGGTTGCCGGATATAACTCTGGGAGCGGCAAATGACAGCACATACTGTACTGTATTTTTTACTTTATATCCTGAAACACCTTTGTAACTTGAGGCAATATTTTCCTGTTTTGGTACTCTGTCTCCTGAACTTTTTATACTTAGAGACATTTGTTCCACTGTAGAAAAAATATGTACACCAATCTGTGGAAGCATGGGATCTTTCAAATTTCTTGGCTTGTGCAATCTTGAGATCTTGCAACAAACACTTTACTCTCCCTATCCATTTTGTCTCTGGACTTTAAGATCTCCCTCTCTATTTCTGCTTACTACCAAAAATTTTTTTTCCTCTAGGGATGGTGTATTGCAAAAATAATTTTTCCAATTATTTGCCTGTCTTTACCCCATTAATTTAGCATTAGTCTATTATTTCTGTAAGAGCCACGCCCAGTTGCCCACACGATTCCTACCATTCACAACTAGTGACACACAACCAAATATGCCCATGTAAGATGACTGCCTGATTTTAGTATTTTATAGTTGGAAACTCATCTTAGATGATAGCATATATGGTAGGGAGAGTGTCTAGATGAGTAGAAATTCACCTCATACTCTGCTTGTGCTTGGGACTACGCTACCATAACTATTTATTTAGTTGTATTTTGTAGCTAAATACACGCTTCGGGAATTTTCTCTACCGGTTCAAGGGATGTACGTGTCAACGTAAGTAATGCAACAGTATTCAACTATGAGATGGCACTAAACACATGTGCATTTGTAAAGTACCGGAGTAATGTAGTAACACACTAAGTAGTAACCACAGCAGAGTTACAAAATGCTATTAATAACACGTTCAAGTAGCTGTTATCGAGAAAAGTAATTGCATTCTAGGAAAGTCTTTCTTGGTAACGCGTTACTGCCAACACGAATAGCGGGGTCAAAAAACAAATATGTTTTCACAACAAAAACATTGCTATGAACCCTTCAGATTAAACCGGCTCTAGCACATATTTGTGTATGTGTCCAATAAATCAATTGAATGGAAGAGTGAATCTGACTGAATGAATGAATTTATCATTTTCAAATCATATGTTGGACAAGAGCGTATTTCTAAGGGTGCATATTTAACTAAGTATTTTATTTTAAATCCCTCTGTTCTTTGAGAAGTGAATAATCGATTTTGTAAAAATACTGTTCTACATATTTGTCTGGCAATTATATCCAGTCAGACTTTTCCCTATGACTGATTCAGATAAAAATATTACCTAACTCAACATTTTTTGGGGTAAAGATGAATGCCTTTGGATCTATGTGAATACAAAAGATGTACTTTAATCATATACTGTGTTGACAACATTGATTTATTGTATCTTTAACTAAGTTTTAGTTTTTCATGTTAATGTTTTCATTTTGTTCTTTTTGAAATCACAAATCTATTTTGTAAAAATACTGTTCTATGTATTTGTCCAGCAGTTATATCCATTGAGACATTTCGCATCACAGATTCTAATAAAGATATTGCCTGATTAAAGTGTTTATTTTTCACAATGAATGTTTTTGTAAACAAAAGCTTTACTTTAATAATAAATTGTGTTGACAACCTGTTTTTATTATAGATTTAAAATCAAAAGATGTCGCACTCTTACTTCAAATGTAGCTTTAAAATGCTCTTCACTCACAAATGAACATGTGAATGTGTCAAGAACCGGAACAGGAGGGGGACCAAGATGCGTGACGTTTCTCACACAACCTTTATTTTACGGGAAATGGGGCAGTCATGCACGTTAACCCAAACGCCAGTGATTCGGCGATCGTTGGGCGGAAGATGTAAGGCAGCAGTCTGGCGTGGAATGACAGGAAGCCAGAGGCCGACGAGATCGATACCAATTGCAGAAGCAGATACAGGATAGATAGGGTTGATACCGGACAGAACAGGACAGTCAGGATTGATATCAAGCACTGAAGACTGGAGTCCGATAACAAGCAGGACGATATAGACGGAAACGATACCAGACACTGGAGATCGAAATTAAACAGGACAAACTAGACGAGAACGCTATCAGACACTGGAAATCGATATCAAACAGAACAAAATAGCCGAGAGTAAAACTGGAGATCAATATTAAACAGGACAAAATAGACGGGAATGATAGTCTCGCCGCCCTCCCCGATCCCTTTTTGCTCGGACAGTGTCTCTCATACCTGTCAACCTGTACGTTTTTGCCGTACAAAGTACATTTATTATTCATTTTAAGACGTGTACGACGTACAAGAAAATCTGTAAGGAAAAACGCAAATTTGTCAATTATGGGTACCATCTGGTCAACACCGACTATCACGAAACGGCAAACAATCGAGTCTAACGAGTTTGCCGCGTTAGCCTCTATATCGGTATCGTTTTTTTTGTTGCAAACGAAGCGAGCGGTTTGATGATACTGTGCGCATGCGTCTGCCGCCTGGGGATTTCCCATCATTCATCCTTCCGAAAAAAAAAAAAAAATGGTGTAAGATTATTTTGTATTTTGTAAGGGAAAATACGACAGTTTGTACGGGCATGGAGCCGTGGAGGTTGACAGGTATGGTCTCTTGTGGCATAACTGCTGAGTCTATGGAGGCTCCAGTGTAACACAATGACACTCCTTAACAGTGTTGAATGATGCTAAATCACTTTCTGTGTACTTACCACCCCCCAAAAATCTCTGAACCTAAAATAGCCCCTGAAGTCGAATACAAACGCCAAATTTGGACATCATTTTTATACGTTTTATGGATGTATTTTATTTTTTATACTGTTAAAGGTTTTTACATCTTATATTTCCTTGCCCCCATGTAGGTTCTAGATTAGGGGATGGTGTAAAAGTAGTCTGTACGGCCCTTTCAGACTTCTTGTTATCTTGGGCTACACAAATAAATATTTGACTCGACATTTACATACACTTATTTCGCCTATGTATATAAAATTGTATGGTTACATTTTATTTCTTTATTCTTATTTTTGCAAAATGTTGATGCTAATGTCATCGCTCTAATTTTCTGTTCCACAATTTAGGCCAGTATTCAAGCACTACTTCTATTTCCCAATCTGAAATACTGCACTATTTCCCCATCCTAATATACTTTATTATTCTTTATCTTTTTTTTTTTTTTTTTTTTTTTTTTTTTTTTACAAATTAACCATTGAGTGCCACCCCATCCATCAATCCATCCATCCATTATCTTCCGCTTATCCGAGGTCGGGTCGCGGGGGCAGCATCCTTGAAAGGGAAGCCCAGACGGCCACCTCTAATCTCGTAAATAATGTACACTACTGAAGGATTTTATACTTTAGACTATAAAGGATTTTATACGATTGAATACAAATTATATTTAATGCAAAATATATTCACTGACTGGGCTGTAGTACAAGGTCAGGGCAGGCTGCTGGAAGATGTTGTTTACAGGAACGGCAGGAACGGGACGTACTGGTGATAAGATAATCAGCATACCCAGACACTGTTGACGCAGAAAGCCCCTGATGACGCAGAAAAGCTCGGTGTTGTTTTGAGGACCCCAGACATCGGGACGCTTGTCTATGAGATGGTAAAGCCCAGGGGGCTTCCTTGCCACACCCATGGGAGGAGCTGGCACACCATTATGCGGGGAGAAGAGGGCCAATTGGAAAAAGCTACAGGACTTCAGAACGAGGCTGCCCACAGACGCCAATGTCACTTTGGCCGTCTTAGATGGAGTACACTTAGTTAAATTGTTCGGGAAAATAAATCTGCCCCCGTGTGGAAATGTCGCCTTCCTGATCATTTTTCCCTCAAGAAACGAGCGCGCATAAATTGTTGGGTGAATGTAGGTTAGGTTTGTGTTTTAACTGTCAGATAACTAATTCGAACGATTTGGTAAACAGTACATTTTGATATTTAATTCCCAACACTACATTGTTATTAATGACAAATACAATTCTGTTCGGCAACACGGCAGCACAGTGGGTAGCGCGTGTGCGTCACGACTAGTTGTGAGGTCATGAGATCGAACCTTCCTGTGTGGAGTTTGCATGTTCTCCCCGTGCTTGCGTGGGTTCCCTCCGGGCACTCCGGTTTCCTCCCACATTCCAAAAACATGCATGTCAGGTTAATTGGCCTGTCCAAATTGTCCATAGGTGTGAATGAGCGAGTGAGTTGTCTGTCTCTGAGTGCTCTGCGACCGGCTGGCAACAGGGTCAGGGTGTCCCCTGCCCACTGCCGGAGATAGCTGGGATGCGCTCCAGCACCCCCGCAACCCTACTGAGGATAAGCGGTGCAGATAATGAATGAATGACAATTCTGTTCCAAAAAAATAAAAAATAAAACAAAAATAAAAAGCTTGGTCGCTTTATTATGACGTAATCTTGTGTGAAGCGTGTGTTTGGGAAAGCATGTTGACACAAACGTGACACAAAGTCTGTATTTTTTAAAGGCTTATCGTTTTACAACAAACGAATAGTCTAATTTTTACTTTTAAAAAACGTTGAGAGTCAAATACGTGACTGTGAGTATTTTTTATTCTAATATATAAATGTATATTTATATATCTATATATATATATATATATATATATATATATATATATATATATATATATATATATATATATATATATATATAGATAGATATATAAATATTAAAAAGAAAGCTTGGTCGCTTAATGATAACGTCACAATGTGCGACGTATGAGTATTGAAAAGCATGGACCCGCGAACGTGAAACGAGCTTGTACCTAAAACTATAATTTTATAATAAGCTAATAAAATAACAATTTGCGTGTTATTGGTAAGAAGATCTGCCTGAAACCAAGATGAGTGCGTCCACATCAATGCCACAGAAGCGTTACTATAGACAACGAGCGCATTCAAACCCGATGGCACATCATTCGTTTGATTAGTGAGTTTATCATATTTCAAAATTGTAGAATAGTTTTTTTTACACGGTTGGCTATAATCATTGCTTGTCTTCTTTCAAAAAGTGTTCAGAACGACTCACTGCTATCGTTGTTATTGTCCCACCAGTCCCGTGTGTCCAGATGAGATGGATTGGCACACTCTCTATCCACAATTCTTTAATGGGGAGAATTCTGAAAAAGGAACTCCACAAGTTGAGTTTGCAGACATTGGATGTGGATATGGGGGACTTTTAGGTGAACAGCAAATTCAACATGAAATTGTGATTCATTTTCAGCATTTGTTACTTTTGCATCTTTTCTTTCCCAGTGGAATTATCTCCACTCTTCCCAGACAAACTCATGCTGGGCATGGAGATCCGGGTGAAAGTGTCCGATTATGTCAAGGATCGTATCAAGTCATTACGTGAAGCCAATCCAGGAAGCTACCAAAACATTGCCTGTGTTCGCAGCAACGCCATGAAGTATCTTCCTAACTTCTTTAGAAAAGGACAGGTAATAGTTACTTTCATTCATCGACATTACTTTTATAATTTAACTGTGAACTCTGCTAATAGATTCTTAGTATACAGTATAAAAGTTTGTTTTTTATAACCAGGCATTCTATAGTGTTATTATTCTTCTACTTTTTAGTTTATCAACGGGCATATGTACATGCAGGCGATAATCCACTTGGAAATGCAATATTTCTGGTATTCAAATTATGTAAATTCATATAGCCCATCCCAGCTATCTTCGGGCAGTGGGCAGGGGACACCCTGAACTGGTTGACAGCCAGTTGCAGGGCACACAGAGACAGACAACTTACTCGCTCATTCACACCTAGGGACAATTTGGACCGGCCAATAAACCTTACATGCATGTTTTTGGAATATGGGAGGAAACCGGAGTGCCCGGAGGAAACCCACACAAGCACAGGGAGAACATGCAAACTCCACACAGGAAGGTTTCATCCCATGACCTCAGGACTGTGCCTTACACGCGCTAACCACTACTCTGCCGTGCTGCCTCATGTTTCCATCCATATATAGTGTAATTCTATCCTGTTTTTTAAACACACAAGACGCAGCAACGGATCTTATTTTTGGAGCAAAGATGAAACAAGTGCAGTATTTCGTTAAATAGTTTTAGACGAAAATGATCTTTTATTCAATGTCAAAGTAAGATACGGAAATGTCTACAATATTTGATTATTGACGTCGCTCCTGCCTTCACCTTGTAAATGAAATACTCACAAACACCATTGGTTTATGTTTTTATTTAGGCATGATTAATCAAAAAAGAAATCCAATATTCAGATTCCAATTGGATTATTAACTGCATGTAAAATTAGTCATGGAGCTCACAAATGATAGTCAAAATGTTTTTTTTCCCTTATGCTGCACAAAAATGTAAATGTACCTTACAAAAAGACCACCGTTGGCAAAAACATTGCCAGAATTGTCAGAAAAGCGCCTCGATATAGGAGAGGTTTGCTAAGTTAAAAACCCTGAAGACCTACCGAACATTGTCTCATTGGTTCTCCTGCTGACGGCATGATATTGCATCAAAGCACAACCAAAATTAAAAAATGATTTAATTTGGACTTTGTAGAGATTTTAAAGACCAACCATGTGCAACCAACCTTTCCTTTTATTTGTTTAGTACAATCACTTTGTTTTACTTTAAACACTGTTAAAGTACAACATCTACTAAAGTACGATATACCTCTACATGGGAAAGGCTACTCTTGAGACCACAATGCTTACGTCATAATGTAAGAATGTGTGTATTACTTCTCTGCACCACCCTTCAAAAAGCAACTCAATATTTTATATTACTAACAAAAAGTGTATTTCCTCAAAATATATTGATTGGTGTGTATTGTTTTGATGAACAGTTGGGGGAAGCTATTCTTGGGGTTAATTAGAGGTACAACGTCTCTCTTGAGGTCATTTCACTCACATGTTTTGTTATAAATAATCACAACTTAACATGGGCGACATGGTGGATGGGTGGTTACTGCAGCCTCTTGCGTGAAGTTTGCATGTTCTTTCCATAGCTGCATGGGTTTCCTCCGGGCACTCCGCTTTTCTCCCACATTAAAAAAAATATGCATGTCAGATTGATTGGCCAGTTTAAATGTCCCCTAGGTACGACTGAGCAAGTGAGTTGTCTCTCTCTGTGTGCCCTGCATCTGGCTGGCAACTGTTTCGGGGTGTCCTCTTCCTGAAGATAGCTGGGATTGGCTTCCTGGCATGGATTCAGCTAGGTGCTGTAAGCATTCCTCAGAGAATTTGCTCCATATTGACATAATGGTCCCACATAGTTGGCACAGAATTGTCTGCTGCTCACCCGCAATGCAAAACTCCTGTTCCACCATATCCCAAAATTGCCCCATTGGATTGAAATCTGGTGTCTGTGGAGGCCGTTTGGGTACAATGAACTCATTGTCATGTTTAGCTTCTTCCATTTTCCAATGATTGCTCCAACAGTGGACCTTTTTTCACCAAGCTGCTTGGCAATGCTCCGTAGCCATTTCCAGCCTTGTGGAGGTGTACAATTTTGTCTCTGGTGTCTTTGGACAGCTCTTTGGTCTTCGCCATGTTACACGTTAGTCCTACTGATTGTATGGGGTGGACAGGTGTCTTTATGCAGCTAACAACCTCAAACAGGTGCATCTGATCCAGGGTTGCTACATTTAGTGCAGGTGGACTTTTAATGGGCGGACTAACAGGTCTTTTAGGGTCAGAATTTTAGATGATACACAGGTGTTTAAATATTTATTAGCAGCTGTGTCACACAAATCAATTGTTAAAAAAATATGCATCAGGATTTTTGTATTTGTCTTTTTAGTTTATCTCTCTCACAGTGGACATGCACCTACGATGAAAATGTCAGACCTTTTATACCTAAATGGGAAAAATAGAAATATAGCGGGTGTTCAAATACTTATTTTCTTTACTGTATATTAAACAATTTAATATGCGGTATTAATACATGTGGTAAAAGTAATTTAAAGTCCTGTATTGAATCTTGATTTGTTCCAATGGTTTGATGTTGGTTTTGGTCAATGGGTTTCATCCATTTTCCAATGATTGCTCCAACAGTGGACCTTTTTTCACCAAGCTGCTTGGCAATGCTCCGTATTTAAATAGACGCACAATTTTCCTTTAAGATGTTTGACAAGGGAAGTGTTGATTAAGAGAGGCCATGATATTCTTTTCAACAATAATCATAGCCATGTCATAGATTTAATTATAATGTTGGTTTCTTTACCTTTCGCTTATGTAATTTTCAACACCTACCAAAAGTCTCATTTTATAGCTTCGTTTTGTTTTTGGCATTGCATTGGATGGAGGTTACGAAAATGTGTTGACGTACTATTATTTATGCAATATACTAACTCAATATAAGAATAACTATTTGTGTGACTTCTCCACCTCCGCCTACCAATGGTTTTTGTGTGTGTAAAAAGCTGGCAGTTAAATAAAAATGTGTGAATGAATGCCGTCGTTGGGTCTCAACAGTGCCAAGCTAACAAGGGTACCACAGTGTACCACAGTGTTTGGGTTTGAAAACATATGGACTGAATTACTTTTGGATTACAGAACAAAAAAGACAAATCCAGGAGTTCCCAACAAAGAAGTAATTGATTTAAGGTGGTATCGCATCAGCACATTGGTGTGCGACACTTTTTATCCGTTCCGTTTAGCTACTCTAATGTACAACTTTTAAAAACCCCTATAAGATTACACAGGGATTGTATTGTCTGGCAGCTATACACATAATTAGTTACTCGGGATTAAATATTGTCCTCGGTTAGCCTGAGTCATTGAATGAAAACTACAAGCACATTCATTGTTGGAACCCTTTGATGTGTAAGCAAAATTTTGCCCTAGTACAAACCAATCCAAAGTATTAAAGTTTTTCATGGCCCTCTTTTAAAGTCGGTTAAAATTCAACATCTCTCAGCTATTGCGGGCATGTCCAAAGTCTGGCCCGGGGGCCAGTTGCAGCCCGTGATCATATATTTGTCAGAAAAGTATTAGTAAATGGCCTGCCAGTAATGTTGACTGCAATATAAAATAGATTTGTTAAATAAATAAATAAAAAAATAAATAAAAACATTCCACCAGATAATGGCAGTAGCCCTACGGCCACGTTGCCCTTGGTTTGAAAAAAGGAAAGTTGACCGTGAGGGCCACCCCTTCCAGGACAGGTGAAAATTAAGTATTTTTTTTTCATCAAAATCCAAAACTGCGTCTGCCGCATTTGCCAAAAGACTGTGGATGTTTTTAATAGATACAATATCAACAGGTACTGCGAGACAATGCATGCTGACTACAAAAACCTAACTATAAAAACCGCTGTGAAAAGGTGAAGAAACACGAAACCCAGCGAGTCAATGAAAATGACACTGATCGTCAAGCACTGCAAACCTTTCATGGAGGGTGAATCTTTTAAAGACGCACATTCTCAGCTTAACAAATAAAGTTTGGACACCCCTGAGCTGTTGCATTGGATTGTGCATTTATTATCTGTTTAAACAGGTCATGTCATATGATGCATAAAGATTTGTGTTTTCAACCCTATATTTTTTCTTCTATGACATGTTGGAAAAAACTGCTCAAGTCAAGTCATGTTTATCTGTATAGCCCTTAATAACAGTCTCAAAGGGCTGCACAGACCACAAATCACAAAACTTATCATTCGAAAAGAAGAAAGGGATGACGGGTTTGAAACAAATGGTTATTGGAAAGCTGGCCCTAAGTAATTTAGACCAGGGGTGTCAAACTTGTTTTAATTAGGGGCCACACGATAGAATGAAATGAAATGATCTGCACTTGATTAGCGCTTTTCAAGTCAATGAAGACTTCCCAAAGCGCTTTACAATGAGCTTCACATTTCCCAATAGCAGCCGTGCAGCCATGCAAGGCGCTAACCTGCTTATTGGGGGTATTAGGGGTTCAGTGTCTTACCCAAGGACACTTAGTCATGTAACACGGAGGAGCCGGGATTTGAACTGCGATCTCTTGATCCCAAGACAGGCGCTCTACCTCCTGAGCTACTGCCACCCCTAACTAGATAGAACCAACATTATCTCGGGGGCCGGACTAGTAGATTAAAGAGAAAGAAAAAATGAGAGAAATAAATGAGAGTGAGGGGGTGGGACAAATAAAGAAAGAAGAAAATGGTTAAAGAAAGATAGAGAGAAATAAAAGAGATAAAAAGAGAAATAGTGGGAGAAAGAACAAAATTCAAAGAGAAACAGAGAAGAGGAAAGCAAGAGAGAGAGAAAAGGAAAAAGAAGAGCACAAAAGAAGGTAAAAAGACACAGAGAGAAAAAGACAGAGAAACAAAGAAAGAGACAAAGAGATAGAGAGAGAGAAAGAAAGAAATACAACTGCAGCATTTTTGAGAGGCCCTTGGCTTTGGCAACATTAAGTGGATATAATTAAACCTGCAGCTCGTTTTTCTCATGATCTTCTCTGAGCGTTGTCTTGCGGGCCGGATTCAATCCCTTAGCGAGCCTGATCCGGGCCGCTGGCCGCTTGTTTGACACCCCTGATTTAGATAGTTCTTCTGTCAATCATTTGAACTTATCATATTTTACATCATTGTAACAGTCATTTGTCAGTCAATTTAGAAATGATTGCGTGATATAAATCATGACATTCATTTTATGGTTTCTGAAGTACTTTTTTTCCCCTTTTTCTTCTTTCTATCTTTCTCCATATTTGAGCAACAACCCTGTCCATGAAACCCGGGACAAATTGCGTTTAGACATGTCAATTTATGAAATGCAACCGGACAGGCTGACGATAGCCAGTTAACACCTAAGCCCAGAAAGATAATTTTGCAATATGTACCATGCATATCGGTTTTAATATATGTGTATATATATATATATATATATATATATATATGTGTGTGCATTTGACATGAAAAACTAAAGAAAACCTTAAATGGAAGTTCCAGTTTGCAACCAGCCCTATGGATACCCTATATAAGCGGTTACATTGTATTGTACAGTATACAGTCGTGTCAAATGCACTGATGCTTGGTATAGAAACTGAAAATGTGATTTAAATTCTTTACTCCTGGGTCTCATGTCATTGGTTCTTGTTCTTTTTTTCCCCAAGCTTAGCAAGATGTTCTTCCTTTTCCCGGACCCTCATTTTAAGAAGACCAAGCACAAGTGGAGAATCATCAGCCCCACATTGTTGGCAGAGTATGCGTACACACTGAGAATCGGGGTACGTATACAACATGTTTAGAAAAACAAAATTGTAGAAATGGAATCAATGCTCAGTAGATCATGGCATATTTCTGCTCGAATTAAGAGTTGGGATGAGTGCATGTAAATTATTCATATTCACAGTGTTTTTACAGGTGCTTGAAATCCTTGAAAATGCCTGAATTTTAATGTTGTTTTTCAAGGATTGAACAGTGCTTAATTTTTGGGAAAAGTGCTTGAGAATGCTTGAAATTGTTGCCCTTTCCGGTTCAAATCATGTTTTTTGTTGAGCCACAAATTTATCTACTTTTTACATATTTAAATTTGTAACTTTTTATGTGCATAAAGCTTGTGTGATTTTTAGATCCTGTAAATAGTAAAAAAATATTTGATTTAGAGACAAAACTCACCTTATATTAGGTTTTGAGTAAAAATAATGGTAATATTTTCAATTGCCGGAAGTTCTCCCTATTACAATTTACCACTGGGAAATGCTACCTTCAGTTGTTGCTGTTTCACTCCTTCGCCGGGAATGTAAAAAAAATGTACCCGGTAATTTAAAAAAGGATCGACTAAAAAAACAAAACAGCGGATGAGGCAGAAAAGATTCAAGCCGATTGGCCAATCAGTTCAGAAAAAAGGAAGACAAAACTCCAAAGAGGAATGGTAAATGGTCTGCATTTATATAGCGCTTTTCAAGTCAATGAAGACCTCCCAAAGTGCTTTACAATATGCTTCACACTTACCCATTAAGACACACACACACACACCAATAGCGGAATAACAAGCAACTACGAAAGCTTCCTGCACCACGAGGAATGTTTCTGACACCAAGATTCACACCTATTGGCCAGCACCTCCTGACTTGAGATTTCCGATCCGATTGGCCAATTTATATCATAATCTTTCATACTGTACTGTGACCGGACACCTGATCTGCATTCTCCTGCATATTGCTTAGAAGAGTTTGCCTCCTGCTCCTTTTGTCATGCCGCGTAAACGATACATCTCTTTCTCTGTCTCTCTCATTTTCTCTCACTTTGTTTGTCTCTCTTTCTAACAACTAAGAGGCAGGTCACTTTGACCTGTGGACAACAGGAGTTTAAATTACTAACATAAAAAAACAAAAGTAGCACAGAAAATGCACTTGGCTTTTAAAATTGAAAATCGCATCAAAGTTGCTATACTGGTATGAAAATTGCGATTAGTTTTTCGTGCATCCCTACTGAATAGCCCACAGACTCTTCTTATCATACCGCACCAGTTATGGATCATTATGATTTTCTAGGAAATTGTATTTCTTACTGGCATAACAAATCATTGACATAATTACCGTCTTTATATACATGATATATTATCTTCTATTATCCTACAATCTAGATATGTATATTATCGGCTGCCCTTATCCAAGGCAGATGTTTTAGTGGTTGTCTGAGCCTACATTAACCCTTCTTCTAATAAATACAACTTGCTAATAAGTAATAACACTATTGTTACAAATTTGTATTAACATAAAGTTTTTTTAGAAAAGCACATAAAATGGGTAGCTCTTAATCTCAGTTTAAAGAATGCTGGTGTCCTCTGGTTTGTTTGCTCATTTATGTTTTTCTTTCAAGGATTCACTGGAAACAAACTACAATTGATGTACTGTAAGTCGCTTAAAAACAGTAACTCTCGTGTTTATCTTATAGCTTTTGTTTTAAGTGATTTACCTCCTACTGTATGTAGATAGACTCTCAACACATTTTCCTTAATTGTTTGGTTAAAAATGTGATATCCCTTAACCCGCTTTTTTTAACCGATTAATGTTATCTGTCGCGTCATTTAAAAGTGCCGAAGTTGCACCTGAACCTAAAAATAAAATGCAAGGCCTTTACGCAATAGTGTTCAGACTTAGTAGCTTAAAACAGTACGCACTCAAAGACCGTTGAATTGGCCAACTTCTTTTTCAAATAAAAGAATTATTGTGTTGCACGCTGTGCCTATTAGTCTTTTCTCTAGTTACCAATTCTTAATGGTAACAAAGAAGGGGCTATATGCTGAAGTCAAGTTTATAGTTTTTCCTTTGGCATGTATCTGCACGTCCGTGTATGTGTGTGAGCACAATGTCTGCCAGGACCCTCTCTTTTGGCACCCAGCCATCATCAAACTTAGTTTTTTTTACAAGACTCTGTTGTCCCCCAAAACGATTTGATCACGAAACATCGTTTGCAACAGGACACCAGTAACAAAAATTGTGGCCACCGTCCAGTCTGTCATACCCTTAGCTTCCCTGAAAAGGGGAAAAAGGTAAAGTGCTGTGTAATGTGTGCCATGGCTGAGTTTTCCTAGAATTCTTTGTTCTCGTAAAGTTATCTGCGCAGTCTCCAATGTAAACTGCAGTGACATAGGGGACTGACCTCTGTGTTGTCCGTGGGTTATTTTTATCACACTGCCAAAGATCGGGCACTCTGCACATGTGATGAAACTTTTAGAAGCGATTTACATCGAAAGCGTAATAAGTGGAATCTTTCTCTCCCGACTACAGGCCTGTGTCAAGTTTGCATAACCCTCTTATCGATTTGTAGGTTTTTTGCGTCCCTGCAGTGATTGGGACGAGTAACCACCTTCAAATTCATTTTGATTTTGCTGAATTTGACCAGCTAAAAAAAAATCGTTTTTACCATAGTCCGGCTTGCCACCAACGAGTATGTGCGGATGAAAACCTATCGTAATAAGTTCAGAAACCCTGGTACATAACAAAATGATGTATAATAAGTATTTTTATTTATAATACATGTGCATGTGATTAGATAACCTCATCTCATTAGCTGCACCGCTTCTCCTCAGTAGGGTCGCGGGGGTGCTGGAGCCCATCCCAGCAAGCAGTGGGCAGGGGACACCCTAAACTGGTTGCCAGCCAATCGCAGGGAGCTCACAGCACCTGGTATTCCCAGGCGGTTTCCCATCTGTCATCCATCAGGGTCGGGCCTGGTTAGTACTTACCAGGCCCGAGCCTGCTTAGCTTCCGAGATCGGACGAGATCGGGCGTGTTCAGGGTAGTATGGCCGTAAGCGTGATTAGATAACATTTTTCGTAAATGTAAACAAAAAACATACATTATTTACCTTCAAAGTGACGTGACTTGAGCTGGTCAAGTGGGGTTGCGGGTGGATTCAGGGAGGAGGAGACGGCAGCGTCGTATTAAATATTAAACTGATTTTAAAACATACACTTGCGAGGATGGTCAAGCCCTTTAAAGACTTCATAGTTTTATTCGCCTCTGTACATTAATCCCGATTGTTGATTAGTTACGGTCATGGAGATTGGCCAGGGTGATCAATCGTGTGCCATTTTCGTATCTCTTGATAATCGCAAGCTTAGTTTCCATAGTGATCATGTTTTTGTTTTCACCTTCATCAGTCCTTTAACTTTTGGACCCATAGCAAAATAATACAGTTCAGTATTTTATTGCCGACGTGCAAAGTCTTTACAAAGCACACCCGATTCTAAACTGAATTAAGAAACTTGAAGGCATTGTGGGAGGTTATTTAGCCATTAGCCTATCAGAACTTTCAAGATCTTATTAACCAATAGCAGATCACAATTTTATATGATGTCAACCAACGGTAAACGGACATCTTACAGACGTAACTTGTCACACGAAGAACACCGGAAAGGTCTTGTTATATACAAGAGAAAACATTGTATTCCATACCGTAAAATGATCTTGGGGGTTTATTGTATTATATTTTAGAGATAATACTCTCATATTTTATATAGTTTTACCGTTACTGCGGTTCTGGAGTGACTATCGTGGTAAAACTTAGAAGTTTCCAGTTGACTTGAAACCGGGCAGCCTAAATTATAGTACTTTGCGAAATCAGTTACTCGTTATTAAAAAATGGAGTTTTACATTTTCATCTACATACCCCAAGCTTTCATCCAGTAGCTCAATTTCAATTCCTGGTTGAACAGATCGGTGCCTTTCAACTGTATGATTTCCATTTACTCGTATTTAGCATGGTGAGGGTATGACAAATGGAATAATGTATAGTGTTTGCGCGTATAGTTCTATGTCGTGATTCGCACAACCGGAAAACCAGCGTCATTTTATTCTACATTGAAAACAATTTTGGTCTTTATACCATATAGTTGTAGTATAACAGTATGTGCAAAAACTAGCGTCATTGAAACTAGAGTCATCTTCTAAGGCGAAGGGTATGGGACTACGTAGTCTTTGTCAATAAAATCACCTTAAAAAGTAATTTATACTCAGTATTTTCTATTAAGTACTAAATATATGTTTTGCTGAAGTGATGCATCTCAACTGTTGAAGGATTTCTGCACATTGGTCGTAAGCAGGCTTAATCCAATTTGAGTTGTTTGTTGGAGAAGTTATAGCCACGTGTCTGTTTTTGCTTTGCCCCTGGGCTATTGAAAAGCTGAACTTAAAAGGAATTTTTCCATTTCTTGACCGTAACTTTTTCTTTTACAAGTTAGCTACACACTTGTTTCCGGTAAGAAGTCATCTGTAAGCTATTTATTTTAAAGGCTAATTTAAGCAATGGCTAAAATGAAATTGAAGTATTTCTGTTTTATTGGTGTTTTTGTTTTAAACTCTACCGCCACTTTGCTC
Source organism: Urocampus carinirostris (assembly GCF_059441175.1). Taxonomy (NCBI): domain Eukaryota; kingdom Metazoa; phylum Chordata; class Actinopteri; order Syngnathiformes; family Syngnathidae; genus Urocampus; species Urocampus carinirostris. The sequence goes on along the minus strand of NC_142354.1, from coordinate 28,412,811 downwards.
TCTTTAGCAGTTGCTAGCGTGTCTTGCTAATCACGTTTGTTGCCTGCTAAAGATACACTTAAAAAAATATTTTGTTCTATTGGAAGATAATTTTGCTAATTTTAAAGTTGGTTTCTGTAAGTTCAAAATATTCGAATTGCCAACGTCATCTTCTGGCTAAAATCATTATTGCAGCCTTTGTCAAGCTGCTTGTGTGCCGCATGCACCTTCGTTTCTCACTCCAATAAGCTTTATTAGAAATCTTTTTTGGGGTTTGTGTTGACATTTGCACTGTATTTGAAACATTCCTTTTCTTACTTTCCTCATTTTCAACCTAGAACTTAAAAAAACAACCAACACAATCACTCTAAAACCCCCCTTTCCCCGCCTCCGTTCATCAAGCCTAATGCGCTCCGTGGTCGGAACGCTGATGAAAAAAATCTAAAATAAAAACAGATCGGCACGGTGAATATTTCCTATAAAGGGTCCTGGACAGGACTGGTCAGTGGGACATTGTTGACACACACTTAATAGCTAAAATATTTAATTTAAAGCTTTTTAAAGACAGTTAAAATAACGCACATTATCTTTAAGTTTTTTTTCCTTAGTTTTTTAGGGAAATAAGAAAAATGCTTGAAATATTAACTTGTTTATTTTTTATCGTATTTTATCCTGTTTTTTATTAAAAGAAAAATCTTACTCAAAATTACCTGGAATATAAGAGGTTAATAAGTAGTGTGATAATGAGATAAATTTGAATGCCTTTTCATATGTCATCTATAATCCTGGTGGTCTAGTGGTCATGTTTTGGCACTCTCACCGCCGAGTTCGATATCCGTTGCATCCTATGTTTGGCGATTGTGGTCAGCAATATTTTTGGACTGAAAAACGCTACTCGAGTCGATGCTGAACCAAGCTCTGAGGTTCTTCTTAGAAAAAAATTACGTGTCTTAAAAAATAGGGTATTTTCCTTCGAATTCCTACCAGACATTTTGCAGTGTAATTCCCCGCTTAATTACCCTTTGCACAATGATGATTGATGAGTCAATTCTAATTCACCTCAAACTTATGATCTATTCTTTTTTTATATTATTCATTTTTGACTGGCCGTGTTGCATATATCACTTCAGGGTTTAGTATACACCATCACAGACGTGGAAGAGGTCCACCTTTGGATGGTGAAGCACTTCAGTGAACATCCACTGTTTACACGAGTGCCTGATGAGGAACTGGTACGTGGGGCTTTTTTTCCACTTTGTTTGCATACCACACACAACTGTATTTGTTTTCTGTCTGCGCCATAAGGGTTACTCTTTTTTTTGGAGAGGTTTAACTTTAGATGAATATTTAACTTCCCGAAGCTCTCTATTGTAGTACAAACTTGGAAGTTAGATACTCGATTTAAACAAATGCCAGCAGTTGAGAGGTTAATGAAAATGTTTTTTTATTCATTATATTTAGGCTTGGGGTGGGCAAACGTATCGCCCACAGGACACATTCGGCCAGTTTAACAAAATACTGTTGTGAATATTTCTGTAATTGCAATTTTTTTGTCAGAAATGTCATGCAAAAATCTTGTTTATTTTGAGTTTAATTCATATTAGCAAATTTCGGCATTATATATTCTCTAATAGTCTATTTTAAATATATATAATGTCTATGGTTGGATAAACAAAAGCCTCACTTAAGCTATCTGTGAATCCGGGAACATGGCTTTCATTAAGTCAGAGAAGTTGTCAGCAGACATCTATTCTATCTATGTACTGAAGCCATATCCCCCTAGTGGTAGGTGGCTAGAGTCAAGAACACATTCACACTTTGGACATTTTGGCTTTTTTGACTCTTCCTGGGAGATTGATGAGTTGGGAGTCATTAGGTGACCAAACCCCCCAATGCCGAGGGCCAAGCAGGGAGGCAATGGGTAAGTCTCGAGGCTTGAACCAGCAACCTACCAGTCTCGGGGTGGGCGCTCTACCCCCAAGGCCACTGAGCTGAAATATAACATATTGATTTCAGATTCTACATTTATTTATATATACACATTGAAAAAAAAGATATATTTGTTTCCCTCATCCATCGTCAATTCCATCGAAATTGTTTTGCAGATACCGAAAATTAAATCTCTTGTGTCCCAGACGCTCTCCCAATTGTTTTTACCTCAATCCGGAACAAACGTTTGCCCAACCTATTCTAGACTGGCTGACCCACAAACAGGTCCCACTAATATGTTGCCATTGTTGACAGAATTGAGGCGTGAACAAAAATCCATGGACATTTTTCATGAATATATACCTCAACGTTGATGAAAACTTATGAGAAATCTTTTAAACTGTTATACTCTCAATAAACTGGCTAGGAAAGCGAGCTCTGTTGTGGGCAAAGAGCTGGACAGCCTAACAACAGTAGCTGAGAGACGAGCACTGAAAAAGCTGAGGTCAATCATGGACAATCCATCGCATCCACTACACAGCATTATCTCCAGACAGAAGAGCAGTTTCAGCGACAGACTGCTGTCACTGTCTTGTACTACGGACAGACTGAAGAGATCTTTTCTTCCTCATGCCATGAGGCTCTTTAACTCCACCCGGCAGAGTAAAGACCCACATTAAACCACACCACCTACATTGGATATTACCGAATCTTACTGCAATATGTATTCTGTGTAGCACTATTTAGTTACTCTATATAACACGCTACAGTGGGCATTTGCACATCACACTGGGTATTTGTATATTGTATTCTTTTGGCTTTATTATTGTACTGTTCTCAGCTCAGGGATGCTGCTGGAAATGTGAATTTCCCTTAGGGGATGAATAAAGTATCTATCTATCTATCTATACTTTTATAACTCTGAATTTGTATTCTTTTACCCTATTTATATTTTTTCTTACACATTAAAACCAAGCTGAATGGTATAGAACAGACAGGATAGCAGAAACTGAAACCAAAACAATCCTTAAAAACCTGCAATTAAATATGCCAACTACACCCTAACATCAATTTTTAATGTTCATATCATGGTAGGACTCAAAAAGTGTTTTCGTCCCTCATCCTAGGTTTTTATGTATTAATTGCAGGCCGATGATGTCATCATTCCGCGACTGGGTTTATGCACAGAAGAAGGAAAGAAAGTTCAGCGAAACAGCGGTGCAAACTTTCCTGCTGTTTTCCGGCGGATCGAAGATCCGAAAATTGCCGCAAAGTATTCGCACCGAATGGAACAAGACTTGGGCTGACTGGACACATCATGGAAGTACGAATCGAAGTCTTGTTTTGGATTGTACATCATGGATGTCCTCTTCAGTTGCCGGTACATTACACTGTCATGAGAGGCATATGTACCGTTCTATATTAATTTTTTTGTTTACTTTGTTTTTAAATAATATTTTTCACATATTTTTTGTTTCTTGTAAATCATTATTAGAGACTCAGTGTATCATTGCAACACAGTTACCATACAGTGGTAACAATAAAGCCTAATAAATGATGAAATCAACATGTACGTTTTAGATAAAAGCAGTACAGTAGAATACAGTAGAATACAATGAACACGCCTTACGACGCTTTCACTTAATGGTGTGGAATAGATGTATTTTTTTGGCTCCCCATGATGCGAAAACATCCCAAAAAAAATTTGCAAGACAAGTGAAATGAAATTATCTGCATTTATATAGCGCTTTTCAAGTCAATGAAGACTTCCCAAATCGCTTTACAATGTGCTTCACATTTTAGCAGCCATGTAAGGCGCAAACCTGCTTATTGGGGGCATTAGGGGTTCAGTGTCCCAAAAAGAGCGCTCGACCTCCTGAGCTACTGCCGCCCCCCAAGTCCGTAACCTATCTCATTCATAGAGCAGCATCTATGCTTCTTAAGGATGTCCGGTATCATATTTTATATATATCATATTTGATAGATTTTGACAACGAATGATAGAATTTGCAAATATCTGTAAAGAGAAAAGCTTAGTTGTTCTGTTATCTGAGGTTGGTTAATTTCCAGTTCTCCGTTCTGCTCAGCAGTGTTAATTTGCCCTGATGCTTGTTTATTATGTTATAAATTCATTAATCCGTGCCATGTGGACCAAAGCTGTTCAAAGCAGCGATACGTTCCGGGTCATTAAGTAGATTTAATCTTTGTTTGACAGGCACCCAGTACGGGGTGAACCCCGCTAGCTCACCAGATCTGCTGAGAACAAACATTTAAGAAACTGGATGGCACCACAAATTCAAAAGCTCTTTAATTGGTTTGAAAGGAAAGCTAAATATCAAGATGGAGACAATTAGTATTGCTTAACACCACTGGGAATATTTTGCAGAAGTTGCGTTTGGTTCCATCTGGACATAAGAACGTATTGAAGTCATCACTTCTTCCAGAAGCAATTAATAGCTCACGAAAATGTTCCTGAGGACTCAACCTTAAGACGTGGGAAGTCCTGACTCATGCATTCCCACCAGAACATAACGGGTTAGTCAACCGAAAAAAGCTCTTGACGCAAAACATTACAGCGGTAATGATAAACATGATGCGGTTGCTGCTGTTCTTTCGTCTAATTGGTTTTCGTGCCATCTTACCAAAGTTTTATTTCATCTGATTTTTAAATGTTTATTGTAATTGAGAACTCCAGTACGTTAGAATCCTCTCAATGGAATATGCCTTCAACTCATGTTTGGTGTATAGTGAACCCTTGTTTATTGCGAAGGTTACAGTGCAAAGAGAATCCTTGAAATCCAAAAAGCAGAAACTTTTTTTTTTTTTTTTTACAATTGTTATACAATCAAAAACACAATCACTGAAACCCCAAAAACATATCGTTTTACCTGGCTTAGGTATTTGTTTAACAAATTAAATTACTATATGAAGTAGGGTTGCAACAATGAATCGATAAAAGTGTTGGCAACAGATCTCATCATCATTTCGTTGTGTCACACGATTTATGAGTTACTCGGCAAATTGGCCGCTCCTGTAGCGCGAGTCGGCCAGCTGAACAGAGCAAGGCGGAGTGCAAAAGAGGTTTTTTTCTAAGGATACGGTAAATTCAACAAATGAAACAGGAACGACATGAAGAAAACGTCCTTAAAAGTGAGGGAGAACTTCACACATGCATTATGTGCAAGCAATGCAAAAAGGATATGACATGGCTCAGCAGCACCACAAAATAATTAGCAATTGATCCATTATTAAAACAATTGTTGGTTGTTGTTGTCAAACAAGCGCTTTGGGAAGTCTTCATTGACTTGAAAAGCGCTATATAAATGCAGATTATTTAATTTCAAATAATAATTTTTATTATCAGGTAAAGGAGTGGAAAGACTGTTTAGTCAATCAAATGGCGAATCAAAACGCACAGTGCAAGTCAGTTAAGCGTGACTGGAAAGTGAACCGGATTATAGCAAGGGTTCATTATAGTTGAAATTACTCCATAGTGGGGTTACATTTCGGTTATATTTCCCTTTCCCCCATTTTTTTTTTTTTTTTTTTTTTTTTTTTTTTTCAAAAAATACTTTTTTTGTAATTTGGGGGAAAATAGATCCGATTTTTATTTCTAGTGGTAAGTTTTTAAAACTGTAATGATTTACATTAACTTGTTTGCTTGAAAATATTCACGTATGTGACAATGCGTTTCGGGTTGTAGTGTAGTGTAAATGTCAATGGCAACTAATCTGTTAAAGACATACTTATTTTGCTGTTTTTAGGATCAAAGTTTAGAATATTTTGTATGACATAATGTAGCTGTTTAAGGTTGTACTTACACAAATGAAGCAATTGAAGTGGCAAGACAAACTATATGAACGTATTTCATAAATGAAATCAAAGGAGGGGGATATTTCTCTTCAAATACTTTGATTAGCTTCAACTCTCGCTAAAGAAAGTGTTACCTCATAAAGGAACATATGGGCAACACACAGGTGGAACTAAACTTCTCCCTCAGTCTTTTTGACCGGTGCTGCTGTAAAACTGTCCAACGTATTTAATAACAAAAAGCTTACAAAGACTGAACTCAAAGGGCATTTTAATAAAATATTAGTGTGGTGAACTGTTGGTTTCCCTATACGCAAATAAACTCCGTTTTATTTTTTGTAGGTTGTATATTTTTCGGGGGATGCCGGGGGAGGTTCGCTTACGATAACAAACTTGCTTTCTACACTCCTCCCTCTGCTTATTTTATCATGAAAGAAAATCCATATTCCTTGATCTTGTTTGACCTCCACCATCAGGTCCCAGACCTTATTTGACTGCTCGCCCTCAAAGGGATTATGGGATTTAGCATTGCTCCCTCTAATCTTTCAGGTCATAGCGTTAATATTCCACTTTTCTTGAGCCACTATTTTTATCCGGTAAAATCAGGCTACAGTTTGTAAGTTAGAAAGCATGTTTGATGGATGCAAATAATTGTGTTTACACTAGCAGTTTATCATAAAGCGGTGATGTCAGTCAGTCAGTTTACAACACCATGACAGCTACGTTATTTCAGTCTGCCCATATTACCTTATTAAATCTCGGCAGTCTTGTTTTTCACCTCAGTGTAGATAAACGATTGAAATTGGCCTGATTCAGGGATCTCCAATGGACCTTTTTGACCCCCTTTTTTCCTGAACGGTACCAGTAATGGGTTTTTTAGTAGTAGTTGCCGATATAAATACAAAATAACAACATCCCTACTGTTTTACCATGTGAAACCTTTCTACTAAAACAATTGCAGATACGTTTGAGGTATTATGTATATATCCTGACATGGGGTCAGCGTTGAACACCTTACTGGAAAACAGTAGTTACAGTTACTATTTTCTATTTTAAATCAACTCTGTTACCCCCCAGATGACACACCCAAAAGTTGAGCAATACTCCGAAAGTAACTATCTAGTTACAAATGACTGTATATATAGCATTGATACCAACCCACTAAAACAGGCATGTCCAAAGTCCCGCCCGGGGGTCCGTTACGGCCCGTGATCACAATTTTACTGGCCCGCGGCCTCTGTCATAAGATTAATCATATGTGGTCTGCCAGTAATGTTGACTTATAGAATAGATTTGTACCCAAAAAAATCAACATTTGACAAGATGATGACAGTAGCCTTTGGCCACCTTTCCCTTGGCTTTCTGTGAAAATTTTAACCCACCCATTTCTGAATTGGCAACTCTAAATAAAAAAAGGAAAGTTGACTGTGACAAGTGGAAACTGGAGTATTTTTTTCCAAAAATCCGAAGCATCTGCTTCATTTTCCATGTCACTGGTTGTTTTCAAGTCAAGTCATGTTTTTTGAATATGATATCAAGTGGCACTGCCAGACAAAACATGCTGACTACAAAAAGCTAACTGAAAACGAACGCTCTGAAAATGCGAAGCTACTGGAAGCTGTTTTAACGGCACAGCAACGCTTTTTCACGAGACCCTGTATGTAAAATGAAAATGCTACAAAGGTGTGCTACGAGGTCGTGACACTGATCGCCAAGCACTGCTAACCTTTCTTGGATGTTGAATTTATTTAAGACTTTTCAAAGAATGCCAGGCTAAAGAGTCAGCCTGCACAGATTTTCAGCTTACCATATCTGGCCCGCTTTTTGAAAAGTGTGGACGCCCCTGCCCTAAAATGATTTAAAATAGCCACGTTATAAAATAAATAGAAAAAAACTTGTTAACTAACTCGTGGAAGCAGTGTACCCATCATATATCTTTTGCTGTGCAATCTTGAGAGTTTGTAAATGAACACTTTGCCGAGCCACTCCATATCTATTTTGTCTCTGGGCTTCGCTTCTCAGTGGATTGAGAATCGTATGTGACATTATCGGTGATGCAGAACTTAACTGCAGTTTGTAAATGGATGCAAATGTTATTATCCGCATGTAATGGGTAACGCAGTAACGCTACATGTAGTAACGCCAGTTGAGTTACAGTAGCCGTTACAATACTCGTAACGGAGTAAAGTAATTTCAGATGTATTGGATCGTCAACACCAAAAAAGCAATACAGTATTCCCTCGCCATTTTGCGGTTCGACTTCTGCATCATTTGTGCGTAGCAGATTTTTTGCTATTTGTAGGTTTCACTGTTAAGCAGGGTTTGGAGGGTTACTTTAAAAATGTATCCCGTTACAGATACTAATTACCTGTTGAAAATTGTAATCAGTAACGTAATCCGAATACTATAATATTGAAGTAATGTCACTGGGTCACTTTTAATAGTTTTTTGGATTATTCCAATACCAAAATAAACCGTAAAATTGTGTTTAATATAAATAAACAATGCAACCTTGAAAAAGAATTGGCGGAAACCAAGTTTAGGTAATTGCTTGTAGTCCTATAAAGATTGCTTACATTTTGACCACATAGTACAGTTTATTAAGCAAAATTAAAGCTTTCTCTTTCACATTGCAGAATTATTTGCTCGGTTTTAGTTTACATTGGGTGGACAGTATTAACCAAGTGTTATTTTCTCCATTGCCAACGAAGTCTGGGATTTCTTCTGTTCAAGTTTTACTTGTCTGAAGTGAGGATGCCAAACCTCTTGAAAATATCAATATTTACTAGGCTAAGTAAAACCTTCTTACAACATCTCAGTCAGATGCAGAGATTATAATTCACACGTTTGTTACTTCCCGTTTCGATTACTGTAATGCACTACTCTCCGGTCTCCCGAAGTCCAAAATCAAGAGCCTTCAGCTTGTACAAAATGCTGCAGCGAGGCTTTTAACTAAAACAAGAAAGTAAACTAATTCGCGGAATTCCGCTTTTTTTATCTCCAAAAATAAAATTTTAAAATTTCCGGTGTTTTAATTGGTAAAAAAAAACGATTTCGTCTCGACAGCATGCCATTTGAGTGTTTCCGTAACTGAAATGAAACGTACTTGCGATTGGTTGAAGTCTCGTGTTGACCAATAAACGCGCTTGTTATAGGAGTGTGCCATTGTTCATTTCTCACACGTTTTTGCCGGGTGTTTAAAGAAAGATGTCCGTGATCGAACGCAAAGATGCTCCGCGAGCTAAAGAAATTGATAAGATTGTAAAAAACAAGTTTCGATGGGACTGGTTGGAGAAGGAATTATCTACGAATGTTGGAAAGAAGACTGTGACGAATTTGTTCAATGACTTTATTCGGAAGATCGATCGTGCCGGGAAAGCACTTTGCATTTGGTGTCATGATACCATCGACTATGGTGGGAGAGGTTTCAAAGCTCTTGAAAGTCACGCAAAGAGCAAAAAACACGTGAAAGAACTCCAGTCAAGAACGACAAATTATTCCATCGCTGGAAGTTTCGGTGCCCAAACGAAAACTCCAAAACTTTACGGCCTCCATCCCTTATTGACATCACAATCGGAAGCGGTAATAAAGAGACGAGAATGGACATAGCCACATACAGTTCTATCCAGACTGTAAAATATGCCCTAAGAGCAAGAAATACCACCTCTGTCAGCCATTTTGGAAGGAAAGACATTCTGATGGATCCTGTGCAGTCCATACTGTGCCTAAATCTGAGGACATCCTCCAAAAGGTACAGGGAGGAGAAGGATGCAGAAGCAGCTATGTTGTCTGCAAAACGAACAGAACTTGCTGTGAAACAGGACACCCAAATGAGCAAGGCTGCCTCAAGAAGAACCATCAAAGCTGCACAGAAGCAGGCTAGAAAGACCCATTCCAAAGCAATGAAGTCTAGGAGGAAGTAGTGTTTGGGTCATGTGAATGGATTTAGCTGTGTCCCGACGGATCACCACCTTATCGTGGTGGGGCACTTTGCGCGTCTCCATGACCCCCAGAGCTATGTCGGCGGGAGTCTCGTACTCCTGGTAGGGTTACCCAAGCCGAACAGGTCGAAGGGTAGAGTCCAGACTAAGAGTGATCCCAAAAGCTGGTGGCGGCACGCTTTGAGGCGGTTTCCTACAGACCTGGATCCCGTTAGCCGCCTGCAGTTGTAGAAAGATGCCGGTCGTCTAGGGTCTCCCTTGCCACTGGAACCATCTTCTTTACAATTAAGATAGTGGCGTTGGGGAAATGTTTTTTAATGTGACTGATTTTGAGTTGACTTAAACTGTAATTTTATATGGGATAGTTCAATATACATTGAAAATTTATGCTGTTGTCTTGTCTATTTCTTTGTCATCTGAGTGCATTGAAAGTACTTAAAAAAACCCATGAGCTCCGGGGGGGGGCTTCGCCCCACTTTTCCCCCCACCAGGGCACTGCCCTGGTCCTACCTGGTTTCCCCCCCCCCCCCCCCCCAGCTAGCAATCACCCCCATCCCCCCCCCCCCCCCCCCCGCTAATTTTCAGATAATTTCACTTTGGTCAAATCACATCCCTGTTAAAACGTCCTTAAACTCATCACTAGTGCACGTCCGCACTGCCCCAGTGCCAGATAAGCACACAAGTTGGCAGCCTCATGAAACTGCAGACTTGCTCTAATTAAACAAAATGAGTGCTACATTGAAGGAGAAACAAAATACTGACAAAAAGAAAAGTACAGACACAGTCTGCAAAAATTGAGTGGTGGATAAGTTGTAAGTCTGTACAATCTGCGCAATAATTATGGCTCCCGTTAGCCCTGTGTAACCCTCATCTATGTGTTTCTCCTATCAGCAATTTAAATGATGATAGACACATTGTGAATATAAAAAATAGTTTTAGTTAAAATTTTTATCCTCAGAAGTAATTCTTATTTTAACTTAATGGACCAGTAATTTGAACGGAGAATAATTACATTTTTCTGTATCCTGATTACGTCACGCTGGTACATCTGTTCCGTTACTCCCCAACCCTGGTGAAATACGTACTTTGTGGAATTATGGCAGCCATGTGCCAGCCAGTGCTGTACACTCAAACCAATCAGAACTGCTTTCTTTTTTCCTGGGAGCAGATTGGACGATTTTGAATGACTTGCTTACATCTAAGTTACAAATAAAGGATGATTTCATTTATGTCACACACCAAAAACGGCAAAGGACTGTGATCGTTTTCTCAGAAAGTGGGCTCCGATGCTGCATCCCATCTATTTACAAGTTGTGCTAATAATTGGCTGGCCAGAACCATAAACTTACATTATATATGGATAGATACAACATTTGTATGCACTATATGTATATCTCCAGATGGATACAACAATGGCGTTTTTGCCGTGGGGGCAGGAAATTTGTATAATTGTTTTGAAGAAATCACACAATTTTTAGTGAGCTGTAGTTTGCATGTATCTTATGTCTTTTACTACAAGTGTAGATTGCTTTGCAACATAAAAAAAATCCCAGATCAAGGGAAATTGTCTGGTCAATGATGCACACCTAAGCATATGGTGTTATGCTTTAATATATACTGGACTGTCTCAGAAAATTAGAATATTGTGATAAAGTTCTTTATTTTCTGTAATGCAATTAAAAAAACAAAAATGTCATACATTCTGGATTCATTACACATCAACTGAACTATTTCAAGCCTTTTATTATTTGAATATTGCTGAATTTGGCTTACAGCTTAAGAAAACTCAAAAATCCTATCTCAAAATATTAGAATATCATGAAAAAGTATACAAGTAGGCTATTCAACTAATCACCTGAATCATCTAATTAACTCGAAACACCTTGCAAGGGTTTCCTGAGCCTTAAAAACACTCAGCTTGGTTCAGTAAACTAAATCACAAGTATGGGGAAGACTGCTGTCCATAGGACCATCATTGATACCCTCCATCAGGAGGGTAAGACACAAAAGGAAAATTCTCAAAGAGCAGGCTGTTCACAGAGTGCAGTTTCAAAGCATATCCACAAAAAGTCTGTTGGAAGGGAAAAATGTGGCTGGAAACGCTGCACAACCAAGAGAGATGACCGCAGCCTTAACAAAATTGTGAAGAAGAGCCGCTTCCATAATTTGGGGGAGCTTCAAAGACAGTGGGCTGAAGCTGGAGTCCAGGTATCAAAAGCCACAGTTCACAGACGTGTCCGGGAAATGGGCTACAATAGCCGTATCCCCATGGTCAAGCCACTTCTGAACTCAAGACAACGGAAGAAGCGTCTGACTTGGGCTATGGATAAGAAGCACTGGACAGTTGCAGAGTGGTCCAAAGTCCTCTTTTCAGACGAAAGCAAGTTTTGCATTTCATTTGGAAGTCAAGGCGCCAGAGTCTGGAGAAAGGCTGGAGAGGAGCAAAATCCAAGTTGCTTGAAATCCAGTGTGAAGTTCCCACAATCAGCAATGGTTTGGGGAGCCATGTCAGCTCCTGGTGTTGGTCCACTTTGTTTCATCAAGTCCAGAGTAAATGCAACTGTGTACCAAGAGATTTTAGAGCACTACATGCTTCCATCTGCTGAAAAGCTCTATGGAGATGAGGATTTCATTTTCCAGCATGATCTGGCACCTGCCCACAGTGCCAAAACCACCAGTAACTGGTGCACTGACCATGGCATCACTGTCCTTGTTTGGCCTGCTAATTCCGCTGACCTGAACCCCATTGAGAATTTGTGGGGTATAGTTAAGAAGAAAATGAAAGACACCAGACCTACAAATGCAAATGAGCTGAAGGCCGCTATCGAAGCATCCTGGGCATCAATAACACCTCAGCAATGCCACAGGCTGATTGCCTCCATGCCACGCCGGATTGATGCAGTAATCTGTGCAAAAGGATTCCCAACCAAGTACTGAGTGCATCAATGGACATTTTCAAATGTTTGATTTAGTTTTGCTGTTATAAAATTATTTTTTTACTTGGTCTGAGGAAGTATTCTAATATTTTGAGATAGGATTTTTGAGTTTTTTTCAGCTGTAAGCCAAAATCAGCAATATTTAAATAATAAAAGGCTTGAAATAGTTCAGTTGATGTGTAATGAATCCAGAATGTATGACATTTTTGTTTTTTTAATTGCATTACAGAAAATAAAGAACTTTATCACAATATTCTAATTTTCTGAGACAGTCCAGTAATTCATATCCTACTTTCTGGAAATTTGTTTTTGTATGTGTTTGTCTTGCTGTCTGTCCCCCCTCTTGAGGGATATGACCAGGGTAGATAGATGGATAGAGAGAGATGGCTGGAATGGAATAACCACAAAAAATACTGTGTTTCAGGGGTATACGTTTGAAAATGGGTTGGTTGATTGGATCCCTTAATCACTGGGGTCATAGGGGCACCATTCCCTGTTGTGTGTCTTGGGCAGTTACAGCCTGCTGGCCGCTATCCCTCTCCAGGCCAAAGTACAAAAAACACCATGAGAAAATTTGCTCTTAAGATCTACGATTATGGTTTATGCACCAACCCCCACAACACCATGCCTCGCCGGGTAAAAAAAAACCCATATGCACAGTGTAAAGCCTGGTAGTGGCAGTGTCATTCTTTGGGCTGTTTTTCTTCAGCTGGAACCAGCGGCTTCGGTCAAGGTGGAGGGGATGTTTATGTCTGAACTGTCAATTTTAGCGCAAGCCATTCGTCTGTCAGCAAGACATAAGTTCATGCTGCAAAGGAATTTCACCTTTCAGCATGACGTTGACCCCACGCAGAAATAATTCATAGATGCAGAAGCACCCAAAACACATTTTACTCCGTGATGAGGAACCGACTTGGTTTCATGTCGGGTTGATTGGCGTTTTGCTGACATATCAACACAGTTGATTAAGCCCAGTTTGTATCCATTAGGCCTATTCCACTTTCTGGTGCTAGCTGGTAATGAGATAGCTGCTGCATTCTGCAAAGCTAGTATTACTTCAGTGTTTACGTCTTTCATGCTAGCTTTGGCGGCCAGTTGCCTCATCCATACCTGAGTTACTGAAACGTGTATTGGTTAGAGAAGAACGGCTTTTTCTTAAGCACGTTCCTTTACATTAGAGAGTTATGAGACGGAAAAACTAAGTGCTAGAGCTGAGCAGTTCCATTGAAGTTTTTACTCCAATAATTCTAAGCACAAATAAGGTACGGAACATGGCTGTTTGTTTCACAAATGAGAAGACCAGAATGGTTGACAATCACTTTTATACTGGGAAGGCACCTTATGACGAAAATAAAACAGGTAATGTAAAAATCCCTACTCTACAAAAAGTTTTTCTACACTGGTAAAAAGTAAGTACTAAGTACTAATCTCGCATGTACTAATTACACTCAAGACTGCAAATTAAAAAAACACTTGAAGCAATGTAGAAACTGAATAGATATATTAAGAAGTCATGATTATTCATCTATTTGAGTTTATCTATGAAGTAAGTAAATAAGTGAAGGAGTTATCCATCTATTATTAGGGTCGCGGGGGTGCTGGCAGGGGACTCCCTGAACTGCTTGCCAGCCACTGGCTCGTTCACACCTAGGGAAAATTTGGACCGGCCAATTAACCTGACATGCATGATATTGGAATGTGGGAGGAAACCAAGGTACCTCGAGAAATCCCATGCAAACATGGGGAGAACATACAAACCTTGCACAGGACGGCTGGTTGCTGGATTTGATCCCATCGTACACCGTGATTTTTTGATTTTTCTTTTTAGTTTATCCCTCTCACAGTGAACATGCACCTACAATAAAATATCAGACCCCACCATGATTTCTAAGTGGGAGAAATAGCAAAATAGCAAGGTGTTCAAATACTTATTTTCTTTACTGTGTATATATATATAAGATATGTATATATCGCCATGAATGTATGATTTATTTATTATTATTATTCTTTATTAATCAGTCATTTATAATTTTGGTAGAATTCACTACTTTATTCATTCAGTCGTAATTGTAAAGCATCTCTATTATTTTGAATGTGTTCTATTTTGGCCTAAGATTACATCAGCTTTTGTTAGATGATTTTCCACTCTGGCTTACTCTTATCTTTGGTTTTAGTCAGCCACAGGAGCGCCTTTCAAGGCATGTCAAGTCATGCTTTTTGTATAGCCTTTAATCACAAGTAGTCTCTGATTAAGAGTAATTGTTCATTTTTGTTAGGTTTAGGTCCTCAAATACTGCCTTTCTTGTAAAAGAGTAACCAGCCATCTTTGGATGAGCACTTGTGATTTCTACAGTCATCGCCTTGTAGCCCATTTGTGCCCGGAATATTCTGTCATCAAAAACCTCAAAGAAATCTTGTGGAAAATAATTTCCCTTCATTTCTTCATTTTGTCTTCTCCCGACCCTGGGTGTTGTGTTTAATATCACAACATAATCTGCTCATCCCTCAGCCTTTATTTTGGCAGTCTCTCAACCCAGATGTCAAATGAACATGCAGAAGAAGAAAGGCCCATCAACAATATTGCATTGAAATACTAAAGCAGAAATGCGTATGAAACACGATTAAATCATATAGAGCGACAGGTATTTGCATCTGCGAAACTTTCCTAGAAGGTTGTGGAACTAACTTTAGTCGATTGCGGCTGAGAAGCTTGCTGTAACTGCTCGCTGACTCTGGCATTAATGGCTTGGGTCTCTGCCGGTGAAAATAATCGTAGATTCCAAGTTAAAGCCCGTCTGAAACTCCAAACAGAAGAGAAATGGCCTTAAACAATTGATCTAATGAGCTTTCGTTTGTTTTAAATCACAAGGTTTAAATCCCTCACCATCAAATATATCACCCATTCCGAGTATGTATCATGAGACTTGTATGCCAAAACCGTCAAATTATTGTCTAGGTTCAACAAAAGGTTTTGTTAAGATTATTCTTATTATTTTCTTAACAAACTGAAGTTGGACTCACGGATCAATCCCCTTCTACTGGTTCCGGTGAGATCCAACCTCTGGTCTGAAACTCTAACAGATGTTCAGAAGGCAGCAGCACATCTGGACAATGTGCTTTCTATTCACTGCCACCGCAAGAAAGGCAAGCTTTTGAATCTGGGTCGAATTGGGCCTCTCTGCGCCCAAAACGTTATTATAAGGTCAGCTCCAATTGTGTTTCTGTGGCTAAAACTAACAAGATTTCAACCGTGGAAAAACATCTGCGTTTGTATGGAGATGGTGTATAATATTGCACTGGAATTTTTAGAGTGAAACTCTGTTGGAACCGAAATAAGTGGAGCAATGTCAGTTACAGTGCCTTGCCCCCCAAGAACATTTTGACATATTTCCATATTACAGGCTCGAACTTCGAGAATTAATAACTCGAAAATTTTTCCAAGAATCATCAACATGTGAGACACATAAAAAGTTAATCACATTTATCCAACATTTTATATTGCGCTCACAAATAAGTTAAAAACTAGGCGTATTGGCATGTTTGAGGGAATATTTTGTACAACCAAACAGTTTTGGGTATGTCTCTATAAGTTTTGCACATCTTGAAACAGAAATATTTGACCATTCCTTACAAAACAGCTCGAGTTCCTTAAGGTGGTTGTTTGTGCACAGCATTTTTCAGATCTTTCCACAAGGGTTCTATAGAGTTGAGGTCTGTACTTTGACTTGGCCATTCTAACACCTTTATATTGTTAGTTTTAAACATTCCATAGTAGATTTTGCTTTCGTTGTCGTGTTGGAAAGTGAACCCATTCGCAGGTCTCTTGCAGACTCCAGATTTTTCGCACAATCGCTCTGTATTTAGCTCTACCCATCAAACCATCTTCCTAGTCGCTGATGAATAAAGCAACCCCATATTTGACAGTGGGAATGGTGTTTTCAGGGTGATATGCAGTGTTACTCCTATGCCAAACGTAACGTTTTGCATTCAGCCCAAAAAGTTCAACTTTGGTCTTATCTGACCACAGGACCTTGTTCCACACGTTATTTGTGTCTCCCATGTGGATAATTGCTAATGCCCAACGGACCTTTTTTTGGCATCCTTTTAGAAACGGGTTTCTTCTTGCCACTCCTCCATAAACGACAAATTTATGGTTAATAGTTGTCTTACACATATGGTCCCTCCTCAGCTGTGTATACCTGCTGGTTGTTCAATGTGATAATGGACCCTCTTGGTTCTCTGATTAGTTTTCTACTTGGTTTCGCCAAAGGTTTAGAGGGATGTCCTGGTCTTGGTAAATTTACAGTGGTTTTATGTTCTCCATTTTGATATTATTGCTCGCAATCTGCTCAGGGAGATGTCTGTGTGTCGCAAAATATTCTTGTATCTCATTCCTGATTTGAACTTTTCCTGAACTTTATCCTGGTGTTCATAATGCTCTCTGTTCTCCAGTGTCTACTTTCATAGACCTCTAAGCCCATCACAAAGTAGGTGCATTTAAACTGAAACCTAATGACACACAAGTGCACCCTGTTTGCCATTGTTTGTCATTTTGGTCGACATTGGATCATTCAGCAGTCGTTAGTGAACTTCTGGAGTCAGTTGGCTGAGCTAAGAGAACAGGGGGCCAATATGCTTCCTAGACCTACTTTTCAGTTTGTTTGTTGTAAATGTAATATAAAATGTGGAAATAATTTGGTTCCACTTGATGATTGTCTCTCACATGTTGTTTATTCTTAGAGAATATTTTAGTTTTAAGTTTGAAGCGTGAGATATGACAATATGACAAAAGGTTTGTGGAGTCCAATTCTTTGCCTGGGCATTGTAGCACTATCGTTGTGAGCCGACAAATGATTGTTTATTTCTATTTCACTTCATATTCGTTCGGCCGAATGTTCAGTGGCCAATCACAGACGGGAGAAACTCACTCATTTCCTATGGCGCCAGATGTTGCCACGCTAGTGGTCATCCATCATGTGAACCACGGGGGAAAAAAAATAATGCGCATACGAGCGAGTGCATGTGGCGTCCAGATGCAGTAAATTTAACAGATTCCTTTTACAGAATACCTTAAAGTTCTACACATGAGTGACAAATAAATTGAAAATGCAACATTAACTTTTTTTATGTTGACACAGTGCCGGAACACCTGAAACTGGTTAGAGATATAATTCAAATCTTTCTTCTTTGCTCTTCTGGTAAGCTGTTTGAAGGCGGGTTGTGTAGTTTTAGGTGTCCTTAAAATGTTTCTAATTAGATATTTTCTCTTAACCCATAAGAACTCACGTTTGTGTCACAAACACTGAACTCCCCAGTCTATTTGTCATAAAACACTATGTCAGACTTTATCACATCAAAACCCTAAGTGACCCTTTCTCAACATCCTGGAATGAAGACCGTCATTTTTCAAGTCATTTTTATTTGTACAGCCCTTGATCATAAAGAGTCTCTGATAGTCATGTGACTCTTACAGAAAATGGCTTCTCCACTATAATGGTATTGCTGTTGCGTTAACTTCAGAGAAGCAGTAAACATCAAAGACCTGTATTTTGGTGTTACAGGTATTTTCAAACTCATTTGACGGTTCCAAAGCTTTGCTGACATGTCCTATTGTACCCTCCGACTGTGGGATTCAAACTGTGCCGGCATGTGTCGGTACTGTGATTTCAATGAATTTCGCACTGAGGTTCCAAATTGAGTACTATGTAGGTAGTTCCAATCGATTTTTGCAATCGGGAGATGGAATAAGAGCTTGCTCTGTCTACTCCACGCATCGGCCCGGTATTGCAGTACCTCCGGGAACGGTGCATTCGCGCTGATCGCTGCTTGGCTCTGTGGCTAGGACCTTGACTCAGCGTCTTGGCTGAGAGCAAGTGTCTCGGCCCCTTGGCTTTGTAGCGTATTATGATTAGACCGATAACGGATAATGGATAATTGATAAAGAATACAGAACAACAATTAAAAAAAAGGTTATCTTCCTAATCTATTTGGTGCAATCTAGTATGTTCAGTTGATGTATGTTCTGATTGTCTATTAAAAGTGTACGAAACAAATAGAAACAACACAAAATGCTAATGTAAATTAAAAAATAATAAGTAAATAAATAATAATAATAATAATAATAATGAATAAATAATAAATAAATAATAAATGGGTATTTCTGTATTCTATTTCTTTTATTTTATTATTTTATTTTTCAACACAAGGATACTGCTGGAAGTGTGAATTTCCCTTTGAGGATGAATAAACCCATTGATCTATCTATAACCTGCAAACAAATCTGCATTTCACTGACAACACCAACATATCAAACAGAAGAAAAGCGTTGGAAGGTCTGGTCTGAATATGTTTCACAAACAATGTCTCGATATCACCCCGGAAGAGCACAACCATATTGATGAGCAAATTGTTATCTTTAGAAGAACACACAGCCTAATAAAACTATGCGAAGGGCAAGCCCCACCCTTGGCGACTGAAAATTTTAGGTCGCTTTTGCTATTCAGGAATGGTCTCTTTAATAGTCAAAGAAGGTGACATTGGAAAAGCAGCTTTACTTGGCATGGAAGGCAATGTTGTGGTCAAGCTGTGTAAAACTGTCATGAACCAGGACGGAATCTCGGACCAAATCGCATTCTTTTTAAAGGAATCTTTATTGGAATGAGTTGTCAGAGCTTGCTTTGGACGCCGGCGTTTCTCGGTCCTCAGCCGCTTCGGACGGGATGGCAGCTCTGTGACAGGTAGGCAGAATCGGTACAGCTTAGCGGGCAGGTTGATGGCCAGGGCAGGAGAGCAGGTCGTAAACGTGGGGCAGAAACAGATCAAAACAGAAGGCAGGCAGGAATCAAGCAGAAGTCTTTGGTACTGGTAATCTGGCGAAACACACAGAGACACAAGTACGGTCTGACACCCTCCTCTGGCCGCTGACGACTTAAGTGGAGAGTGCCAGCCAATCAGAGAGCGCGCTCCTGCGCGCCAAACGATTGCCCCAGGTGTCATTTTGTCAATCATGACAAAAACTCCCATTGGAACAAAGCTACAAATTGTTTGCTGACAATCTTTTTCTTCAGCACTACTGGTTCTCAAACTTCTTCAGCAAAAGATCTACGTTAAAGATAAAAAAGTCTCACCAAGAGAGGCAGAGGATTTGTTGATGCCAGGGCGAGGCTGATCATTGTCAAGTGCTATAACTCGTCTGTTACCCCTGATCTCATCTTACTGTGCAATAGAGCCTTAAGATAATGCTTGACACTGGAGCAAAGCAGACAAGACATTTTTGGAGTTCAGGAGACCGCACATCGTGAAAGTGTACAACACATTTATAAGAGGAGTCAATCGCCTTGATTCATGCATTGCAAGGTGCAAATACCACATGAAGAGACGGAGGTGTCCTCCATCATGTTAGGTCTGGTTTATACACGGTTGATATACTGCTGTGACTATAATCTACTTGATGTTAAAAAAAATGTACTTTGAGATAGGAGCTTCCATGCAGAGGTTGCCACTTGCTTCGTTCTTCAGCAGACATGGAAAAGCCGATCCCACTCAATCCCACTTCTTCACCATTACTACCACCAGCGCCCAAAATGGTTGAGCTTAGAGTTCCAGATGACGTTCACTCTGGCCAAGTTGCCTGTTGGCCTGCAAGCACTGCATAGTCAATGCAACACCCCTCTCTGTAACAAATGAGATGTGCTTCTTTGCTTCACTGAGGAACAAAACTGTTAAAGGCCACACCATCTTGTGTAGGCTAAAAACACTTCCTGTTTTGCACAACTTTTGTTTTTTTTTGATATTTAAAAAAGTGTTATTTTGATGGGTTTTATGTGGTCCACTTAGTCTTTAATATATTCCATATACTTTTCCTGTAAGGAAAATGGGTCTGGGTTCTTATGGGTTAAGTATGCGTTAACAATGCTTTCATCCTTTATCATTGGTGTTCAGGACCCTAAAAGGATTACACTGATGAGAAGAAGGCTAGGTGATTGGGGGGACAGAGTGCTATCATGCGCGTAGTCGTTATTTTCTGTGTTTGTAGGATGAAAATGGTGAAAGTAGGAAAAGGACTGTTTCAAATACAGTCCAAATGCCAACCCAAACCCCAAAAGATGAAAAAGGAAGAGTTTTGTGTGCCCATCTAAGAATTTCACATGCTTGCATACGTATCAAAAGTAGCTGTAATAATGACTTCAGCCAGAAGATGGCATAAGCAAGTAGAATATTTTGAAGTTACATACACCACCTTTATTGTTGTGCTAAATGGCTTGGTTGAATAATCGGCCTTGTGTTTTAAAAAGTCACTTTCATCATAAATTAGTTGGAAAATTTCACTCATCTGTCAATGATTGGCCTATAATGTACAGTACTTATGTCAAAGTTAAGGCCCGCAGGCCATATCCGGCCCATGAGAAGGTTTTCCAGGACCACTCAGATGATCAGGGTTCGCACGGGTAATATCCTTTAAAATGCTAGAATATTAATATGATGTGCTTTTAAATGCTTTAAGCTGTTGTCATGTTTATCAACAAGTCTGCTTGAAATGACGCAGACACTTCTCTCTGGTGACTTCGCTTTGCTGTTGGATTTGTTCTCTTTCGTGATCAACTGCTGCTAGTATTTGTATGGCATTGTCCTATGAAGTGTCATTGCTCCCTGCAGGTCGCACCTAAGAGGACAGTGCATGCTAAGAAATGTGTAATTCTGCAATTATGTATGTATGTATGGACATTTATCAAGATCCATGGAAAAAATTGAGGTAGTCTCCAAGTGGTAAATTTAAATGCAAAGACTTTATCCAATTAAAAATCTAAGCTACATATTACAGTCATTTTACCCAACACCTATAAGGGGAGAGATATTTCTCAAAAATATTTACACACGTATTGTTCAGATAAACAAATATATTTGCGATTTTCCTTAAGATCTAAAAATCATATGCCTTGATAAATGCAGACGCAAGATTAAAAACTTCATATGTAAATCATTTAATGGTACTCGAGAATTTTCAAAAAAATCTTTGAAAGTCTTTAAAAAAGTGTTTGAATTTGGCTTTGAAAAATGTGTACGTGCCCTGATTTTTTTTTTCACTGTTTTCTACTTCTTGAAAAAAGTGTTGTTTTCTGTGTATATATTTTTTTACTTTATTTTATCTAAATCTAATTATTTTAAAAAATGGTTTTGATTGTTTGAATAATAGAAAATTTCCATCATTTGTATTTATTTTTTCGTTTACTTTAGCGAGAATAGAATCTATAGGCTACTGACGGTGCCTGTGTAGCCTCATACTGTAGTGGCTAGCGTTGCTGAGCAGAATCTAGGATCAATCTCAATAAAAAAAAAAAAAAAATGGAAAATTGAATATGAAAACACATAATGCACCAAAAATATAATCGTCATTTTAACTATTGAGCACGTATTTCGTTTTTGAGGTAAGCTTTCAGCTTTTGCATCTGTATTGTCATAGTTTTGGGTGTCGCTACCTTCGACTACCACAACATTAGCAACTGACATTAGCATCTTCTATTTAATGTTCATGTTCTGGGGATTCTCTATCTAAAGTCAATTTGTCTTTTGTGCCTGTTGAGAATGACACATTACTGATGGAGCCACAAAAAAAACATTGCTTGATTTAACTGATCATATTGCAATAGATTTCTTTTGGTTTTCTGTAGGTTCAAGTTCGTTTAATAGTCTATATGCTTCATTCGAAATATTTTCAATATTCCGTCAGTCTGGCCCTCGATTTGCGGTCACATTTTTGATTTGGCCCTCCGTCCGTTTGACTTTGACACTCCTGTTGTACAGTACGGTTAAATACACAAGATTACTCAAACATTTCATAAGAACACTATGCCAACTCGTGTCCAAATGTATCGAGACAACTGTACTTCATAAGTGTCTTGTTTCATTGCCCTTCCAGTTTAAAAGGGTAACAGACACATCTTCAGATGTACAGTACAGTATATACCATCCAGTGCAAAAATACATTTCATGAACATATGAACATGAACTCAGCGAGTGTCGGGCCTATAGCCCGCTTTGAATTTGATATGATCCACCATGCAATTGTAAAAACAAATTTGGGGGACCGCTAAAGGTCAAATATTTAATCGCCAAACGTTTGTGACATGATTGGTGCGGTCAAGTTGGGTTACGGTGAACCTTCGTTTATCGTGGGGGTAACTTTCCAAAAAGAACCTGTGATTTTTTTTATGCGAAATTTGTAAGTAGAAACCTTAATTGTTTTATAATTAATACTCTTATACATTAATGTAAAAAATATTTCATATATATATATATATATATATATATATATATATATATATATATATATGTATATATGTATATAGAAAAATGTATATAGAAAAACGCACGAAGCATGTTATACATTATTCTGTCCACATGGAATCAACTCGAAGCCCCTGAACATCTTTATTAGGATTATTATTGAACAGAAATACTTAAATCAATTGACATACCAACAACTCACCATTTTTACTGTATATCAACTTCAATAGACTAATGACTAATAGTGTCAGAGTTTGAAATGCCCCTCTGTGTTGGGTGATTCTCTGTAGCAACATATTTCCCTTACTCTTATTTTTCTCAAATCTGCAAAATGCATATAAGAAGTACTTTATTTATTCTATTTAACCCTGAACAAAATGCATTTTCTAATGTTATTTTTGTACTTTAGATAAAACGTTGTTGACACAAATGCTCAATTGGATTGAGTCCGCAATACAACGAAATCAACTTTCTCAAGCTGTGTTGGCTATGAAATTATAAAATCTTTTTTTTCTTTAAAAAAAAGTTAAAAACGACACTAAACTTAATTTTATTATGCAATTAAATTTGAATGAATTTCCATTTTTACTTTCTATCTTGTTCACATTTTACATGTCCCTTTTAGTAATTTTCTACCCTGTTAGAACGTGCTCAATTGTCCCCCGAAAAGACTACAATTCCATAAAAGCCATTTACAGGAAGTGATGTCCTTTGATTTAGGCGGCAGTTCAACTGTGGAAAAAAAGCTAAGCTCTCCTTTTTATTTTCTTTTAAATGTGTATTAGGAACTTTTAAAGTTCTACTCTGTTGTGGAGAATTTTTTTTAAGTACAAATAAACAAAAAACATATAAGATTTAGTTTTAAAATTTTATTATTCTGTTGAACGTTAGCCAGCTAGAAGTTGATTAAAGAGTTACAGCTAGATTAGCTTATTTAGGTCTCTGAACAGGTAGAAGTGGGGACAGGGAGTGATAATAATAATCTATACAAATAATATTACCATAACATTAACTTCCTATAGAATGTGTTTTTGAAAAAAAAAAAAAATTTTTTAAATGAGCTGTATTGTTAAAATGTTCGTCGGGAAATGGCAGGGTGGAAAACTTGCTAGCAGATCTTCGAATGTGATTATGGGCCTCTGAGTTGCTTCTCTTATTGGTTTTCTCCACTTTTTTTCTTTCTTAAGTCTCCAAGTCCCTTCGTCATCGTCGGGGCAGAGACGGATAATTTTTCGTGGGTGTTCGCAAGAACGCGATGACTGAAACCGTGCGATCACGTCAACAAAAACATCGGGCGCTGAAAATTTCTTGCAAAGTTCATGCATTGTTTATACATAAGTTTAGTGTTCTTGCAATAAGATGTAATTTTGGAAAAAAATTCCCCTTGTGTTTATGGAAAGCATTGTTTAGATATCGCAAGTATCACAAATGCAAAAAAAAAAGAAATGTCGTGAAATGAAAGTTCTACTTCAAATGCATCCTTTTACAAAAAGCTGTTTTTCTCAGAAGTTATCTTGAAAACAAGTATTTTCAAAAAATGTTCATATGTTATTTACTAAACAATGGTTAAAGCTAGAAACATACTAATGAAAGATTAACTCGATTTTCTGTAGGCCAGCAAAAATGAGTCAAAATGCAAATATTGGCTGGCACCTGCACTACCCATTTGAAGGAGAAGCATCTGGCATTGAAAGAGTTAAGAACCATTGTCCTAAAACGACCTTTTCAGAATTGAAGTGATCTTTGAAAGGCGATGAAGTGGTTACATGAGTCACAAACTACAAGATGACCCAAAAATTTAACCATTGTGGGAAGTTAGATTAAATATATGGTAATGATTTTGAATGTTGTTCACCGCACCACTACGTAATATGGACAATCTGCCATGGTACCACATTTCCATTGGCCAAGTTAACACAAGTGGCAAACTGGTGACAATCTGGGTGGTCTTTCAACTTTTTCTTCCCAGGCGACTGGGTGCCTGGGATTTCCAATAGCAATTTTAAACACGGTTTTAACCGCAATGTTTTTCCCCCTCAATTTGTGTCCCGGTTTGAGTCGCGCATTCAGTGAACAACGTGACATTAAGGGTCAAGCCAAGTTGTGAAAAGACCTCAAGCATGAAGTGATTATTAGCCTTATTTTCCCTGTTTAACCATCTTGGATCCTTGTGGCCTTCTGAATAAATATACACATTATAAAGTCACTGGAATTAGTGAGTAAATGGTTTGATTCAGAATAGCCAGGCTAATTATAGAACCGTGAACCTAAGCTAGTGTGTACAGTTTCTTCTAAATTGTTATGAACAGCAAGGTCAAACCGTTTGAGTTTCTAGTTGAAGAATGAATGGGGAGATTTCTTTCATGTTATTTACAGGTAGATGTAAAAGGGAAAAACATTTTTTCCAGGCTTTGAGTGCAGCCCCTTTGAGCTTGTTTGTGTCTTGGGAGGTCCTCATGAAACATTCTTTGATATAGAACCACCTTATTTCATAGAAACTCATTAGAAATATTTTTTCTCGACCTTTACGCATACTAGCCTGGAACAATGAACATTAGTAAATAGAGTGGAACAATTTTTCTTCCTTCGTAATGAGGGGGCCTATCGTGGATGCAGAGCCGGAGCTAGCTGAGCGGCTAGCGGCGTTATAAGTCTTCGGTATCGTCCGTAATCATGGTAAATGTGAACTCTGCCAAATAAGACTGACGAACTGGCTGTGCTGGTGAAAAACATCAAAGCGTACAGGGAATGCAGTTTGCTGTGTTTTACGGAAACGTGGCTCACGTCTAGCATCCCGGACACTAACGTGGAGCTACCCGGCTTCAGCGCTGTTAGACAGAGACACAAAGCCTGCGGGAAGTGGAGAGGAGGTGGACTTGCTATCTACATGAACGTAGTGTCTGTTTATTTATGTTTGGGTTATAACTTATAAGACAACAGGTCATGCATTAGATTTTACCATTGAAATTTGTACGCAATAATATAGTTACAAATGAAAATTACTGACAATCACTTTTATACTGGGAGGGCAATCCACGAGTAAAAACAAAACAGTTGAGAAAATCGAAACATTAAGTAGAATGCTAGTGGAAATTCCCACTGAATACCCCCTTTGTTTAAACTAGTTGTAACAAGTACTGATATCTTTCAAGGCCACTTATTGTCAATAAAGTAAAAGCACCCCCGCGACCCTACTGAGGATAAGCGGCGCAGATAATGGTTGGACGGATAGATATATATATTTATATAACATATTGTGTCATGTTTTATGTATATAATACATATCCTACTTTCTGGAAATTAACCAAATACAGGTGGCTGGAATGGAATAACAACAAAAATGACTGTAAAGTTGGTTGGTTGGTTGGTTGGTTGGGTCCCTTAACTGCTAGTCGTAGGGGCACGATTTGTTGTGGTGTGTCTTGGGCAAGTACAGCCTGATGGCGCCCATCAATCTCCTGGCCATTTTATATCCCCCCAAACGCTCGCTTACTTGCTAAAAAAAGTTTCCTTTGTATCGGTTGATTCTTCCCAGGACATTTTCAATTTTAATTTCTTCTCAGACGGTGAAAAAGCCACAGTTGTATCCATCCACGTATAGTGTAAGTTTATGCTCCTGGTAAGCCACATAAGAGCACAATTTGCAAAAAGGTGCAGTAACGGAGTACACATTTATAGGGATAATAAACAGCAGGGTGCTTCAATGAATGTGGTGAGGGACATAAATGAATTCATCCTTTCTTTGACATCAAAAAATGAATGCGGAATCGACTTCAATTTGCATAATAACGTTGCTCTTGCTGGCTCCCCTCGATCTATTTGTTGTTAACTAGCATGTTTAAGGGATAATAATTCGATTGTGACTCGTCTTGAAACTAGAATTCAGATTGGTCCGATCAGCACGCAGGAAACAGAAAAAAGTTCTCAGCTTGGTTTGAGTGTAAACACGCTTCATAATTCCTCGAAGTACATATAAATCCGTGGAATTTATTAATAGAAAGAAATACACGATGTTCCGAAGACGTCAAACCGCAAAATAGTCACTGCATTTGCCCTCTACTCTCATAAATACCAGATTGGCGGAACGCACCATACGATACGCGCACACGTGTGTATGTTGGCATGAGCTAACTGTGCACAAAGACACACTTCTGTATGAAAGGCCGTTTTAGAAATAGATATACTTGCTCTCACATATAACATCATACTCTCACACAAGCAAAACTATGCCCTCATCCAGACACAGTCATATCCAATCACATACACTACTATACTCTAATATCCACTACTTTACTCTCTCACACATGCAATTATACTCTGACTCTCAGTTCTATACCCTCTCACATACTACTATACTCACACACCATTAAAATTGCTATTACCACAAGGCACTTGAGTCAACCTCATGGTCCAATTCTGAGAGAAGCACACGAATGAAATGAGCGTCAATTTGGAGTATGTCCACCAAATGTCGCCAAAGCCAGGGGCCAGTATGTGTGTGACAGCATAGTGGTAAGAGAAAGTATAGTAGTGTGTGTATGAGAGTAAAGCAATATGGGTGAGAGAGTACAGGAGTGTGTGTAAGAGAGTGTAGTATGTTTGAGAGAGTATAGCAATGAGTATGAGAGTATAGTAGTGTGCGTATGAGAGTGTAGTAAGTGTGAGAAACTATATTTATGTGTATGTGAGTTGAATATGTGTACGAGAGTATAGTAGTGTATGCAAAATATATGCAAAATAGTAGTATGTTTGAGAGAGTATAGTAATATGTTTGAGAGAGTGTGGTACTGTGGTTTTGTGTGTGTGTGTGTGTGTGTGTGTGTGTCTTTGTGTGTGTGTGACTGTGAGTGTAGCGGTATGTATGAGTGTGCGTGTGTAGTGTGTAATGTGTGTCAGAGAGTGGTGTAGTATGTGTGTAGTGGGTATGAGAGTATAGTAGTGTGTGTGCGTGTAGTACGTGTGACAGTATAGTAGTGTGTATGAGAGTATAGTAATGTGAATGAGAGAGTATACTAATGTGTGACAGAGTACAGTGGTATGTGGGAGAGAGTATAGTAGCGTGTGTAGTATGTGTGAGAGAATGAGTATGTGTGAGAGAACAATAATGCGTATGAGAGTGTAGTACTGTTTATGAGAGTATATTAGTGTATATGAGAGTATGTTAGTGTGTATGAGAGTATAGTGTGAGAGGGTAGTATGTGTGTGAGCATAGTTGCATGTATGAAAGAGTACAGTAGTGTTTGTGCGTTGTGCATGACTGTATATGTATGAGAGTACAGTTTTGTAATTGTGAAAGTATGATGTTATATGTGCGAGCAAGTATGATATAACTCTCAAACGGCCTGTAGACTGCGGCGCTGAACTTTAACATAGTCTAGAAGGGGTAGAGCCGTCTCCCCTTCGGGCACTCGGCCAAGGCAAGGAGGGGAAATACCTCAGGCTGTCCCCGCCGGGCTCAAGAACATGATCTAAGACCTGGCCACATCAATTCCCAGACTTCACAAAGGGGCTATTCTTTCACGCCACTCCTCATTCATTTTGTAAATGATATAAATCCCTCAATTTCACTGTTCATTAAAAAATATCACATTCGGGCCAGAATTAATCCCACTTGTGTGGTCCAAAATTAGCTTTCTAATGAGGTGGGCAATGATAAGCAATCATGCTAAAACGGTGACAGTATTATTATTTACTCGTTTTTAAGGTAATATCTGTTTTGGATTTGGAGTTAAGGTTGATGTTTTTTTCTATTGTGAGGAAGTTTGAAAAAATTATGGTCGCAATGATAACATTCGGCAGATTACATGGTTCGAGATAAATTTAATCACAACGGAAACGTGAAGAAAAACGTGAAGAAAACGCACATTTTCAGTCCTAAATCAAAAAAGAACTTATACCAGAAATGACAGGAGAGGTTTGACTTTCAGCATTAGCTCTAATGGCGGTAGAAAAAAACCCGTCTTGGTTCAAACTTGAAACGCACGAATAATCTGTACGACATTGTAATAGAAATCGTCTTCAGGAAAGATAGGAGGATGGAATTTGTGCCGATTAAAGCTGCAGGGGTGATTTATAGCCATAAAATAGTTATTGAGGGTTGTAATGATTAAGCCTACTGAAGGCCTGGGTTTGAAATTGACAGCCCGCCACTGAATTCTATTTTGTGGACTTGATCTTAACTGTTGCAAGGACATTATGTATTATTTAGTGTTAAAAATTTCATTAAATGTCATTAAAAAAATGTTATATAAATGTGCACTTTTTATAACACCCGTAATTCAAGAAATTTGTAATTGTAAGCCACTTACGGGGTGGCAAACACAAAGCCACTGATAAAATCATGGCCATCAAGAAGATCCATCCAGAAAAAGAAGAGTAAGGGGAGCCAGAACTGCGGTTGGAGAGGTTTCTTCGCTGGATCCAAATGTACTGAACCTCCTAAATGTCTGGAGGCAGGAGTTTGGTCTCGATCTCATCTTTGAGTTTCTGTGCATGGACCTGGAGAAACACGTTGACTCTATTGTATCAGATACCTAAATACTTAAGCCCAGTGTTAGTCAAGAGCTAATTATATCAGGTCATCTGTTATAGTGGTCGAGTCATTCATCAAGACCTGGATTCCCAGAGACTTTCGATTGACAATAAGGAAGTTATCAAAATGGCTGACTTTGGGGTAGCTTGAGCATTTGGTGTTCCCGTGTCCGTAGTATGTAAAATTGTTCAAGATGTCCAAAACAGCTACGACGCAGATTTCGAATTTAGCCAGCTAGTCAACACAGATGATGACATGTCTCAGGTCCAGGAGTGGTCCACTGACTAATCCAAGTTCTTCCTTCTCCCTCACTCCGCCACTAGCCAGGCAGCTGGAAAAGACAGGAAAACAAAAGTATGTGGTTGGCATCAATCATAAACTCTAGAATATAAGTTTGTCTTAAGTCTGGATTCAAACACTTCCACTGAGGTTGCAGATCATCTCTCAGGGGACAGAGCATTCCACAGCACCAGGCCTGAATGGAGAACGCTCCCAAGCCTGCAGATTTCTGCAGTAACATAGGAGGAAATTAAATCAGAAAGATAAGTTTTTGTATTTTAGTACCAGACCCTTAAGGTCAAATCTTAAATGGACAGGAAGCCAAATCAAGCTAGCTAAAATTGGGGTGATATGATCAAACTTCTTCGTTCAAGTCAAAAGTCTTGCACCTGCATTTTGAACCAGCTGCAAACTTTCTATGCAAGGCATCAGGGGACCAGAGAGCAATACATTCCAGCAGTCGAACCAAGAAGTAACAAGCCAATGAATTATAATCTCAGTATCTGATTTTGACAGCATTGGGCGAATTTTCGCAATATTACGAATGGACAAAAAAAGGTATTCTATTAATATTTTTCTCATGTAACTGAAATTCCAATTGATATTTTTAGTGCTGCCACCATCTTTGTCATGATTACCCAAGTGGAGCCACCTGGGGTAATCATGTGGCGCGCTGGAATGTGCTTCCTGATTGGTTAATGCTCCCTTTTTAAACGCGTTACGCGGAGAACTCTTTGTCGGAGGATTACCTTTTACCCCGTTTGACTCGCCTGATTTTCCTGTGTCTTTTTTTACTTGTTTACCTGATTCTGCATGCCTCCGATCCAACCTGTTTCCGTTCCACGCTACGATCTTCTCTTCAGTCCCGGTAAACTCGACCTGCTTCCGTCCCACGCTACGATTGGCTACGTGTCCCGAAGCTGTCTTCACGGCGTTGCTGCTGACGTTCGACGGTCATCGCGTCTCCCGCTAACCCTGTACGCTTCCCCAAATAAAGAACTGTACGAACGCTCTGGGGTCTCCTGCTCTGTTCTGGTCTTCCCTGACAATCTTTGCTGAACTTGCCACCAAGGAGACTCTGAAATGGATCAGATGTTAAGAATTTTTAAGACTTTAGCAACGCCGCATGATAATGTTTGGCCAGATGTGGAGAGCTTACCCGACACAAAATCAGTCTTCCCCAAATGGAAGTCTGGCCACATTTCAACAACTGTGAAAAACATGGATACAAATGGTCTGGACCAACTGAAAAAGATTTTGGTTTACAATCCTCTGAAAATAATTTTAGCATATGAGGTGTTGAATCATTCTTATTTCGACTATTTGGACAAGTCAACTTTACCTGCTCTCTTATATCTTTAAGCTGTAATTTTCCCCTGTGTTCCGGTCTGGAGCCTTTGCTCTGAAAATGCTGGTCTACTAGTGATCCCAAGAGCCAAGAAGATATCAGCAGGTTTGAGAGCGTTCTCCTTTCGGGCTCCGGTGCTGTGGAATGCTCTGCCCTCTGAGATTCGATCTGCGACCTCTGTGGAACGGTTTAAATCCAGGCTTAAAACACACTTATATTCTATAGCATATGTATAACCTATATTTTATGTTGACAATATCTGTTTATTATTTGTCACTGCAGCATGCATTGCAGCCTGGTCATCCTGGAAGGGGAATGACCTCTTGTGCGGTCCCTTTTCAAGGTTTCTTCATTTACCTCAAGTTGAGGTTTTGAGTTTTTCCTTGCCCTCATGTAGGTTTTAGATCAGCGGATGGTGTAAAAATAGTCTGTAGTTTGCAATAGTCTGTGGTCTGTGCAGCCCCTTTAGACTCCTTGTGATTAAGGGCTATGCAAATAAACATGATTTGACTTGACTTTTTCTGTTTAATTAAGCAAATGGCAACACTTT
Source organism: Urocampus carinirostris (assembly GCF_059441175.1). Lineage (NCBI taxonomy): Eukaryota > Metazoa > Chordata > Actinopteri > Syngnathiformes > Syngnathidae > Urocampus > Urocampus carinirostris. Next base: position 28,381,223 of record NC_142354.1, on the reverse strand, counting down.
TTCAGACATTTCAGTTTAGAGTTAAATATGGTTCTGTTTGTCATATGCGATCAATAACTGAATTTGTGTATTTATGTTTTATCAATCGAAGTTTTCTTGTGGGAATGTTAACATTTTTTAAAAATATGAAAACAATTCAATATTTATTCTACATGAAATAGGGCTCACCGTCTCACCTAGAGGAAGCTGACTTGGTTGTCCGCCATCTTGCTACTACGGGTACACCCAGAAACAAAAAAATGTTGCGGTTTGGTAGCTTTTAGTCTCTGTAGTATGTATTCTTCCTTGTGCTTTGTAGCATTCGCTTTTGGCTGCAATATACAACACAGCGACTTCTAGTGGTCAAATATTACACTCTGTTCCTTTAACTGAACAGCAAGGCTTCCTGTTTATCCTTTGGTGATATAAAACAATTGTTAGTTTACAAAAACATGATTTAAACCCATTTTTTCATGCCTTCATTTTGTACATTTTCTCACAATTCTACGTTGGATGGTTACAACAAACACTTATATTTACATTGGAGAAAAGTTAGAGGTGATAATAATGGCGTGTGTAGTCAGAAGATAAGGTGCAGCTCAATACGTTAGAGGGAATATTCTCTTTATATACTGGACCAAACTGTCCTTCTTAATAGCGCTACATCAGCTATGGCCGCACTGGACTCGACTATGTGCTTAGCGGAATCGGAACACTTCAGATGAGATTCTTATCTGCGAGCCATTTGCACTCATGAAAGGAGCCATGTATGGCTCGCGAGACATAGGTTTCCGACCCCTGTGTTAAACTGATACAGTAGAAGAATGCAAATGTTACCTATGCAGGATTTACATTTATAGTGCTGGGTGAATTTGTCCGAAATGTTTCGCAGGGAATAGAGAACGCACCCACAAAATCATTCCACAGTAATATACTAAACTCCCGAACAGGTGCCGTCAACGAGACAGCATTGGCATTTGCTGTGTTTGCGTTGCGATTTTGTAACCAGCAGACATTCCGGTGACCTTGTAAAAAAATAGTTTGTGTCAATGCTTATCTTTCACTTTCCAGATAAGGAATCGTCTTCCACCCGTGACTCTTCGTGTGCGAGCCCCATGTCTAGACTTTTCCACGTTTTGATCTTTGCTCCATACACTTTGACTTTCTTTCTTATATTTCAACATCGCCCTAGTTTTTTATCCCTGTTGCTCGGTCCTCCTTTCAATGCAATTGTCAATGATGCCCGTTTGTTGACTTTTGTTTGTCGTATTTGTGCCGCTATTGATCTTTCTTGTCACACACATGAGCACACCCAAGACAAGGGTCTTTGGAGCAGCCCCTTAACCTAGTTGTGTGTAATTAATGTCTCTTGGATTAACACAAATCTTTTGCCGTTGGAAAATGAGAACAATTTGCGGGTCAACATTAAGGATTGGGGTGTCGAACACATTTTAGCTCAGGGGCCACATAGAAGAAATAACACTCTCACGGGGCCGTACTAGGAAATTGATTGCATTATCTGTAGAGCTGGGGATCTTTCAGAAATTATGATTATGATTCAGGGGGGTATGGTTGGGTTTTAAAATAATTGTTGATGCTTTTTGTGTATCTCCTCTGAGATATATCCTCTTGTAGTGTTTATTAACTGTACATTCCCAAAGCAAAACAACAATTTCATTCATTCCCGGTATAATTTATTAAACTCGGGGAAACTGAACCAGCAGGCAAACAGTAACTTAAAGGGACAGTTTCTGTTATAGAGCACCTCATTTTTGTTTTTACGCAGATTTTCAACTCCTAGCAGATTCAAGTAGTCAGGAAACCAGCCGAGGTGTAAGTTTTTTTGTATTAGCAGTTTGGAAAAGGAATGCCGAAAACTAGTAATGGGAACTTACAATACTTTGATATCAAAGTGAAATACCCTGTGTCAGATTCCTTTAATGTTTTTTTTTAGATTATAAATAGATAGAATGTCGTTATAATAAAGGATGTTTATTTGCCATCTCTATGCTAAAATTTTGTTTTTTGTTTTTATTTGTAATGAACTGGCATCACAACAACCATTGTGGAGGAATATTGAAAGAACAATGTCCAAAGTGTTAATGGGACACAGTGTAATATTTGACCACTGGATGTCGCTGTATTGTGTCGTACATTTAAAAATGAGTGCTACAAAGTACAAGGAAGAATGCGAACTACAGAGATTTATCAGGACTGTAACGCAACATTTTTCTTCTATTTTCTTTGCTCAGCCTTTCGCAAGAATTCTGTTTTTTTGGGAGTACCCTTAGCAGCAAGATGGCAGACTCTTCTGTTCTCCTTGTGTGAGTGTGGCACAGTTTTAGCAACAGCTTAATTCCTCTTAGAAAACATGCAGAGTCAAGAATAGCGTCCAAGCTCCACTTTATTCCAAAACAGAGTAAAACTGGAACATACATACAAAATACAGTGAATCTGACACCACACCCCTAAAGATTGACGAAAACCATGACTTAACTTCCGAATTCTGTGGAATTTATCAAAAATATATATCTACAAAAGAATGTTTGAAAAAACTTGGACAATGGTGTCCAAAGCCCAACAAAAAAACAGAAGCAGATGGCTGTTGATAGTGAGGATGCCAGGTGTCAATGATGTCAGTTAAATACAGAACCAATATGGCTCCCACTGTGATATAACGTCTGATGTGGGAAAACTACATAGACTTCAAATTACTTTTCCTAGGTGGGGAAGATGGACAATCGTGTCAGTTGCTTCTAGACCACTGGTTCTCTGCGATCGTGGGATGTATCAGAAACGGGCAGGAGGAGGAGTACAGGAAATTGATTCAGGACTTTGTCCGATGGAGCGACGCAAACCACCTGCACCTAAACACCACCAAGACCAGAGAGATGGTGGTGGACTTCAGGAGAACCAGAACTCACCCGGTTCCTGTAACCATCAAGGGAGAATGTGTAGAATTTGTCCAGACCTACAAATACCTGGGTGTGCAGCTGGACAACAAACTGGACTGGACTGCCAACACAGAAGCTCTATGTAGGAAAGGGCAAAGCCGACTTTACTTCCTCAGAAGGCTGGCCTCCTTCAACATCTGCAAAAAGCTCCTGAAAATATTCTATGAGACAGTAGTGGCAAGCGCCCTCTTCTATGCGGCAGCGTGTTGGGGAGGCAGCGTCAAGAAGAAGGATGCCTCTCGTCTCAATAAACTGGCTAGGAAAGCGAGCTCTGTTGTGGGCAAAGAGCTGGACAGCCTAACAACAGTAGCTGAGAGACGAGCACTGAAAAAGCTGAGGTCAATCATGGACAATCCATCGCATCCACTACACAGCATTATCTCCAGACAGAAGAGCAGTTTCAGCGACAGACTGCTGTCACTGTCTTGTACTACGGACAGACTGAAGAGATCTTTTCTTCCTCATGCCATGAGGCTCTTTAACTCCACCCGGCAGAGTAAAGGCCCACATTAAACCACACCACCTACATTGGATATTACCGAATCTTACTGCAATATGTATTCTGTGTAGCACTATTTAGTTACTCTATATAACACGCTACAGTGGGCATTTGCACGTCACACTGGGTATTTGTATATTGTATTCTTTTGGCTTTATTATTGTACTGTTCTCAGCTCAGGGATGCTGCTGGAAATGTGAATTTCCCTTCGGGGATGAATAAAGTATCTATCTATCTATCTATCTATCTATCTCAACTGCTCAGACTTCAGGACCCACCAATCCACCCCAATGACTGCTGCGACCCAAATTAAGAATAATATTCCACCTCTTAAATGAAAGGATTGTGTTGTCTAAAGCAGAGATAGAATATATACATCTTTTTCTTTAAAAAACAAAATGACCAGAAAAATCAAAACGACTCCAAGTACTGTATGTTCAAGTAAGGTGTATACTCGCATACAGGCCTACGTTGTCTAAAGCTGCTATAGAATAGCCACATACTAAAATAATTTCTTAATATTAATAAAGTGTGTAACTTAACACCAATACTTATTTACTTATGGAGTTTATAAAGATTATTACACTGGTAAAAAGCTAAAAATGCAACATGTATTTAACCTTCCAGCAGTGACTAAATAGACTCATACACCATTTTCGTATTTTGCAACTGCTTTTTTGACTGAATCGTTGTTGTCACTGTTTTTGACTTTTCCTTCGGCTCATCACTATTTTTCTTGGGACCCATTGTTATGGGCATAAAAAGGAAAGAAACCCAGCAAAAGCACAAGAAAATGAGATGTTATCTCTGTCAAACGTGCCGATTGACTGAACAGGACGAAGAGATGGAGCAGGGTATTACTGCCATCTACTGTTAAGTAGTGTAATTGACTCTCCTATTAATCATCTTAGTATTATATTGCCAAAGCCTGGGGCCCACTGAAAACAGGCTTGTGACCCACATTTAGGTCCCATCCCATCAGTTGAGAAACACCGCTCTAGACAATCTCATGTCAGGTAAATTGAATACAAAACTCTTGACCTATGAGTATTTTAAAAAATGCATGTTCATGTGATATTGCATGCATGTTTACTAATTGTTCAACTCAATATTGTTTTTCATAAAAATAAAAAAAAATACCACTAAGGGCAATGTCCCTTTAATATGAAAATACAACTCCTAGTAAAAAGTATGGAATCATCAGTCTTGCTCAAGTACTCACTCCGACATTTTATTCAGTAGAATGAACTCAGTGTCAAGACCAGAACTGAAACAGGACCCACTTGCGTGACATTTACCACAAGTTTTATTGAAAGAGAGAGAAAGGGCTGCGCCCACGATCCGGTGTTCGCTGGGCACGGGAAACAAGTCGCTCTCATACTCGGATTGTGATCCGAACGCGGAAGTGGATCTTCCGTAGCGAGCAATTGCGGTGTCAGGGGAGGAAACGAGTCGTAAGCCAGAACGGAAGAGTAGACGTAGTCGGGAACAAAAAGGGGTCCTAAGCCGGGACGGGAGAGCAGACGTGGTCAGGATCCAAACAGGTCGTAGCTGGAGACAAAACAGGAGCAAAAACGGGATAGGCGAGAGTCAGGGTCGAAAAAGGCCAGCCTAGTATACACGGAGATTCGCAGACGGACCGACAACAGGGGATTGACAGGACGGGTTCAAATAGTGACAGGGAGCCAATCAGAACCTGCGGCAGTTGGCGCCAAATGAGCGGGCACACCTGAGTCACATCAGTAATCATGACACTCAGATAAACAGCATGAAAAAAATAAAGTTTTTCAAAAGTGCAACTCCTTGGCTTTCAGAAACACTAAAAGAAATGAATAAAAAAAAACGGTGGTGGCCAGTAAATGCTACTTTTATAGACCAAGCACAGGGAAAAATATGGAATCATAAAAACAGACCAAGAAATAACAATCAAAACACATCACTAGTATTTAGTTGCACCACCTTTGGCTTCTATGACAGCTTGCAGTCTCTGACGCATGAACTTGATGAGTGACAAACAGTATTCTTCATCAATCCGGTTCCAAGTTTCTTTGATTGCAGTTGCCAGATCATCTTTGCAGGTTGGAGCCTAGCCGTGGACAATCTTTTTCAATTTCCACCACAGGTTTTCACTTGAGTTGAGATCTGGGCTATCTGCAGGCCATGGCATTGACTGGATGCGTCTTTCTGCATGGAATGCTTTCACAGTTTTTGCTCTGTGGCATGACGCATTGTCATCTTGGAAAATGAGTTTATCATCCCCATTTTTCAATTGAAGGAATGAAAAAGCTGTCCAAAATGTCAATGTAAACATTTGCATTTATTGCAGATTTGACCACAGCCATCTCCCCCAGTGCCTTTGCCTGACATGCAGCCCCATATTATTAAGGACTATGGGAATTTTGATGTTTTCTTTGGACAGTCCTCTTTGTAAATCTCACCGGAACGGCACCAAACAAAAGTTCTAGCATCACCACCTTGTCCAATGCAGATTCATGACTCATCAATAAATATTACCTTAGCTTATCTCCTTAGCTCATTGCAGTCTTGTTCTTTTGTGTTTAAGCGTCAAAGATGGTTTCCATTTTCGCTTTCCTGTATGAAAATCCCATTTCCTTTAGTCGATTTGACAGTTTTGTCACATACATTGATTCCAACTTCCTCCCATACCTTCTTCATTTGTCTTGTGCATTTTCTGTTTTCAAGACATATGGCCTTTAGTTGCTTGTCTTGACGCCTACATGTCTTCCTTGGCCTACCAGTACGCTTGACTTTAACAACCTTCCCATGCTGTTTGTACTTGGTCCAAATCTTCGACACAGCTGATTGTGAACAGCCCACATTTTTGGCACCCATATGAGTTACCTCCTTCAAGAAGTTTGAAGATCCTGTCTTTTGTCCCAAGAGACATCTCTGTTTTGGAGGCATGATTCTTGCCAATTCACTAGGTCCAGGAGCCCTCCAAGGTGTTTGTGATCTGAGTTTTTTCTACAGAAAAAAATGCTTGCCCAAGACTGGCGATTCCATTCTTTTTGCTAGCGGTTGTCTAACTTACGCAGCTGTTGATGACAGGACTGAGTTATACACACGTAGTAATATCCTTTTGCATAAACCAGCGGGAGTACATTGGGCTCAATGGCCAAAACAAACTGGACGGGGGTGAGACAACATACAGTCAAAGTATGTACAGATCGGGTACGAAATACTTACATATGTTGAACTCTAATTCTAATTTCCCTCAAGATTTCCCCAAAACATAGTTGATTTAAGACTTGTGGTTCGCACGTCCTATAAGGGTCAGCCAAGGCCCCGGGGCCGATTGGGAGTCCTGTACAGCCGTTGGCTTGTTACTCGACGCTGCGCACACACATGGCCCTTAACACAAATTCCAATTCAAATTAAATCAGGTCAGGTTTTCCTCCCGGGCACTGAAAACCCTGCAAGTCAGCTAAAATAATTACTTGAAAAAGTCAACCGCCACCAGACCGGCCAACTATTCCAGTATATCTTTGAAGTCGCGCCAAAGTTTTTCCTCTCAATGAGCTTTTTCTGACTCATGCTTCTGGAGCATAAGATGGGATCAACGTGAATTTGGATGTCCAGGCCTTTCCATGTGGAGTTTACATAATCACACCTCCACGTTCCATCCAGATTAACTGAAGACTCCCAAATTGACCTTAGATGGAATTGTAGTTTGTTCGCCGTCGGAACCCCCAGTTTTGCACGGACTCGGCTCGAATTGGCAGCGGCTTGCCGGTGACCCCGTTTGAGGACACGGGTTATAGATAATAGATGAATGGATGGATGGATCGACATCCATTGTTGCCCTGAGGCAACTATCTACAGCAAAGATGGGGAAGCGGCAGCTAGTTGCACATCTAAGGTCATATGCACCAAATTCTAAGAAGCATATTAGCAAAATGTAGTGAATTGAACATCCAAGTATGGCAGGGGTTTAAAATACAATCATACCTCTATATCAGGGGTCTTCAACGTGGTAGCCACAGGTACCAGGGTGCCCCCTAAGGAAAGTTGAGGTGCCTGCAGACCTGTTCTGAAAATAGCTCACCAGTCCTGGTTTATTGTGAATTTCTGGTTAAATGTTTTTATTGGTTGACTGAGTCTATTTAACGCTATGTTTAATAATTAAACTGGCAATAACATAGTGATAACATGATAAGTTCTTATTTTAGAAATTCAAATGAATAAATTCCAGTCCATGAACAAAAAAAATCTATTCAAGTACTGACAAATATTTTTAAGGAATTAGTTAGAATAGAATGAGAGTATCTTTTCATTAATTTATTTTGGGTTTTATAAAATGGATGAGCAAAAAAATGTGCAGTTTTTTTAGTTAGCTATCCAGCTACCTTTTTAGCTTTGTAGCTAGCTAGCTTTCTACCTTTTTAATTATTTAGCTTTCTAGATAGCTTTTTACACTTTTTTGCATGCTGGGTAACATTTTATCATTTTTCCTGGTTATTAAGCCAAATTTTGGTCTATTTTCCAGTTAGGTAGCTAGCTTTTTATTTGAGCTTTCTATCTGGCTATTTTTTACCCATTAAGCTAGATATGTAGCTTCTTTTTAGCATTTACCTGTTGACCTTTCTACCTAACTATCAAGTTATCTTTTTGGCTTTTTAACAAGCCATCTAGCTAAATGATATATTATTTTAAATTTATCAAACTGGGTGCCCTTTGTGCATTTTTGTAACAAAAAGTAGCCCTCAGTTAAAAAAAAAGGTTGGAGACCCTTGCTCTATATACAAGTACTGCTAGACAGGATCATTTGGATATACGAGATTTATTTGGAACAATCTTGCTAGACATACGAGTAGAAATCCAAGTTAAGAGCATTATCAGAGGCTACCCCCTGAGACCGCTCACGTCCTGCATCAGCTCGTTCCAGTTAGCGCATGCACTTCCCGCCATTAGACGCCTGATGCCACTCAAATTTCTTTTTAGTGTCTTGCATCTCCTTTTTTGGTGGCTTTTGTGACCCTAGAACAGGGGTGGCCAACCCGGTCCTCAAGAGCCGCATGTCCTGCATGTTTTGGAGGTTTCTCAGGTGATGCAAATTTCAAGATTGTTTGCAAGCTGTGCAGGAGCTTAATAATGACCCAGGTGATTGTGATCACCTGTATTTGAACAGAGAAACTCCAAAAACATGCAGGACATGCGGCTCTTGAGGACCGGGTTGGCCACCCCTGCCCTAGAAGTTCCAGAAAAGGAAATGGTAAGGTGATTTCTGAGAAAGAAAAGGAGAATTATGTCATTTGAAACAAAGCAGGGAATAAAAGACAAAAATGTTGGTTGTGTCTGTGACCTAGCTAGAGTATAACTGGTCAAAAACTCCCATTTGTACGTTATTGGAACTGAAAGATGTCATCAATGCTATAAAACCGACCAGGGGTGTGACGGTTCTTTAAAAATTACGAACCACTATCCATGACGAGATAGAGAGACGTTTGTTATTGTGGATACGTGACAAGGAGCTATCAGGAGATATCGTCCCAGAGAGCAGAAGTTGCTTTTTTATTTACAATGACCTCAACTTCATGCAAGCGTCAACAAAGGAATGGATTTCAATGCCAGCGATGTCTGGTTTGAGAAATTTAAGAAGAGGACTGGCGTACACTCTGGTAAAGATAGGAACGCAGTGAGTGCAGGTTACAAAGCTGCAAAAGAGTTTTTGGAGCGCTTCGCTTTATCAAAATGAAATGAAGGAAATAAAAACTATTAGCTCTAAAAAATGTGTTTACGTTCATTTAAAGTTACAGTAACTTCAATTTTAAGTGCTCACGGATCATCAGGTTCTCATGCTTCTCCCGCATAGCGCATACAGCTAAGTTACACCAACTCCCTTCATGGTAAGTGTTCATAATAAACTCACATTTTATTGAATCATGAATATTATCTCAATCATCTTATTACAGCATTCTCTGATTCTCTGTTATAAAGAAAACAAAATTGCCAGGTTAGCCTACAGTAAGACGTTTTGACAGTGTAGGACATTTCGGCAGAACACCAAACCTCAGATTGTAGCTTAATATTTATTTGGTCCTACCATCCTATAGACTTTGATCAGATCAATATGATCAACCCCAAGACTATCGTGTTTCGAGAATATGATGCCGTCACTGCCTAGATCGCCTGCTTGTAGTGGTACTTTCCTGTCTTTTTTTTTGTCAAGTCAAGTCATTTTTATTTGCATATCCCTTAATCACAAAGAGTCTCAAAGGCCTTAATCACAAAGAGTCTCAGGTTATTGCAAACCACAGACTATTATTACAGACTATTATTACACCATCCCCTCATCTAAAACCTACATGAGGGCAAGGAAAAACTCAAAACCCTCAACATGAGCACTGGTGCCCGGATGGAGAACGCTCTCGAATCCACGGAACTCTTCTTGGCCCTTGGGATCTCTAGTAGACCAGCGCTTTCAGAACGAAGGCTCCGGACCGGAGCACAAGGGAAAATTAAATCTGAAAGATATGAGGGAGCAAGTCCATGCATGATTTTGTATAATACCAAGAGAACCTTAAAATCTCATCTTATGCTAACAGGGAGCCAATGCAGGTTAGCTAAAATCGGGGTAATGTGATCAAACTGTCATGATTGCCAATCTGGAGCACCTGCGGTGGCTTGATTGGCGTCAACAGCCCGGACAGCTGATTCGTGGACACTCCCTTTTTAAACCCCCGGCTTCCTCTCAGTCATTGTCAGATCGTTGCAACTGTTGTATTCAACTCAGCGAGCAATCCTGTCCAACTCCCTTTCTGCTAAGCCTTTCTCCTGCCGGGTCTTCGTTTTTGACCCGTTTCTGGATCTGATTACGCCTGTTCTGCCTGCCCCCGTTACCTGACCGGTTTTGCCTCGTTACCTGCCTGCCTCCTGCCTAAGACCTGATTACGAACTCGACATCGCCTCAGATCTCCAGCTCCGGCCAAACGACTTACTATTTCCGCCTGTCTTCGTCCGACACGGAAGTATCACTCCCGCCTCGCTCGCTCCTGTTTTCCGTGAGTCCACGGATCAAGCAAGCAAGCCTTACTCTCCCTCTCTTTTGAATAAAAACTGAGAAACGTACGCTATTGAGTCCTGTGTCCGTTCTGGTCTGTGAAACTTACTTTCTTGTCTTAGTTAAAAGCCTCGCTGCAGATTTTGTACCAGCTGAAGGCTCTTGATCTTGGACTTCGGGAGACCGGAGAGTAGTGCATTACAGTAATCGAGACGGAAGTAACAAACTCGTGAATTATAATCTCCGCATCCGACGGGGACTGCATAGGAAGAATTTTAGCAACGTTGCGACTATGGAAGGAAGCTGCTCTAGTAATATTCTTCACGCGTGTTTGAAAGGACAGATCGGGCTCAAATATGACTCATAAGTTTTTTACTGAGTCACTCTGGGTGATATGACATTTGTCAATGTTCATAGTAGTTTTGGAGAACAAGTCACGGCATTATTTATTTATTTATTTAGTTTTACATATTTTGTCCTGAACGTTGAGACCCCTGATGTTGCAGATTTGTTCCAGTTGGCCTTGAATGGCTTCAAATGCACAAATGCGTGATAACTAAATGTGTCAACCTGTGCACCCGTGGGAGAGCAAAGTGCTCGAGATAAGCCGGTGTCTTTAGCTCCTACTCTCTCTGTTTCTCTCCCCCTCGCAGCAAGTAAATGGTGTATTATTTATCCTGGAGCTCCACGTGTGCAGCCTCTTGGGGATGGTCCTTGTCCGGCCTTGTGATTGGACACACCTCCACGCTCCATCGTCTCATCCCGGCGCGAGTTGCGTGGGCGGGACTTGAACCGCGCACACACCCACGATTGGCCCCGAATTAGAAAAAAAACCTACCGCTTTATCTCGGCGAGGTCCGGGGAGCACGTCGCAGGGGTTATAAATAGAGCCCACGGTGGAAGGAGAGAAAATGAGCACCGGTGTCCGGCGAGTGCTCCATGATCTCGGTGAGGAGGATGCTGCAGCAAGCTCTACGAGTATCCGGACGGGGCGCCTTCCCCGTCCTCAAGTGGCTGGAAAGGTGGGTTGAAAACCCCGCGGCCGGTTCCGACGCAACCACGGTGAGGGGCTTGGATGACATGCCCGGTCCGACGGTTCTCGGCTTCGCCTGGGACTTATTCGCCCGTCGGGGGCTGGCCAAGCTCCACCAGTTGCAGGTAGGAGTGATGGGAAATTCCGGCTTTTTTTCTGGCTCGCTGAAGACTCTTTTGGCTCCTCAACGGTTCTTCAGATTGATTTTGAAAGTGCTAATATGTTAGATTAGCCTTTATTGTCTCGATATAAAGTGAACTTTTATGTTATTTAAACTTTCGATTTGTTTATACTAAGCCAAATACACAGAGCCATCAAGCACGAAAGCTAGAAAAAAGGGCCAGGGGAGAGAGGAATAAAGAGAAAGAAAGAAAGAAAGAAAGAAAGAGAAAGTAAGAAAGAGCAAACGAGGGTAAGATAAATGATCTGGTAGCACTTTACAAGTCACTGAAGACCTTCCAATGTGCTTAACACTTACCCATTCACACACACACACACACACACACACACACACACAGAGAGAGAGAGAGACAGCAAGGCATTGGAGCTTCAGTGTCTTGCCTAAAGACACTTTGACATTTAACTCGGTGCAGCCAGGACAGACAACCGCTCTATCTCCTGAGCTGCTGCTGCTTTGCAGATTGAGATAGAGAGAAAGAAAGAGGGAAAGGGAGAAAGAGTAAGAGAAAGTGAAAGAAATAGAGTGGGTGAGAGGAAAAGTGATAAAGATAATAAGAAAAAGAGAGCGTGGGGAGAGAAATCCAAATTTAAGAGTGAAAATGAGAAAGGGAGAGAATAATAGATGGAGAAGGAGAAATTGAGACAAAGAAAGAGAGAGAAAAATAGTGATGGAGAGTGAAAGGGAGAAAGTAAGAGAAAGAGAGGGAGCAAAAGAAAATTAAAATATACAGATAAAGAGAGAGAGAGCCTGTTTCGAAGGGACCCGTCTACTTACTGATGGGGATGCGGCTCTCTCTTTCATTTCAAAGAGTTGGCTCATAAAGCCGCATCGTTAGCGAACAACCCATCACAAGCTAAATGCAAATTAAATCAAGTTTGGAGCTTATCAATTGCAAACCATTGTGAAGACGGAGCAATATTCAACAGCTAAAGTCGATCTTACTTTTGATAAATGTCTGGTATTCAAAAAAACAATGCTCAGATTTAGGAGGACCGGCCCAAGCCTTTATGGGGCCCTAAGCAAAATGAGATTTGGGGCCCCCTTTTACTTGATAATGTTTATACCTACTAGAACTCATTCCATGTTCTACTCCAAGGTTGGGCAACTATTTGGAGTTGGGGGCCACATGTGACATGTTATACTTCTTTTTAAATAGATTAGTTTCATCAAATTGGTTTTGGAATGACCACAATTACACCAAAATAGTATATTAGGTCCGTGTTTTAAGCACTTCATTTGTTATTTAGTTTCGAAGGTTTTGGTTTTTTTTGAGTATTTCTGAAGTCGGATTTTTATTGAAGTTCTGTAGTTTTTTTTGAAGTGTTACTGTAGTTTCATTTTTGTACTATTATTGTTGTATTTCCGAAGTAATTTTTATGCAGTATCTCCGTAGTATTATTTTATTCAGCATTTCTGTAGTACTTTCGTTGTATTTCGAAAATAGATTTTTTGTTGTTGTATATCTGTAGTATTTTTTTAGTATATTTGTATTATTTCAGTAGTTCTATGAGTATAGTCTAGTATTTTGTAGTACTACTGTAGTATTTTTTTTAATATTTTTGTTCTATCTCTGTTGTATTTTGTATTATTTACAAATAAGAATGTTTGCTGTATATCTTTAGTATTTCTGTAGTATTTTTGTAGCACAGTGCTACTGTAGTTTTATTTTTTTAGTATTTTTGTGATATTTTCATAGGAGAACTTTTGTAGTATCGTTATTGATGTAATTTGCAGTGTTTCTTATGTTAACCTCTTGTGGAAGTATTTCGTAGTAATATTTCGCTGGTAGTTTTTTATATTACAGTATTATGTATTGGTAATGGTTTAGTATTTCAGTAGAAGTATAATTAATGTATTTCCAAATCAGTATTTTTGTAGTATTTCCATAGTAGTATTTTTTTCATTTTTCTCTGGTATCTTTTGGGGGCTTTATTTTGGAGTAAATAATTCTGCAGTAGTGTTTTGTAATATAGTATTAATGTAGTATTATTTTTGTAGTAATTCTATGCTATACTTTTATTTTCAGAATGAAAGCAAAATAATATATGAGGTCCCTGTTTTCAAGCACTATATATTTACTATAATTAGTTTTGTAGTTATAGGGTAGCATTTTTGATTGATTTCTGTAGAAGTATTTTTGAGTGGACACACAAAGTGACAATTGGGACAATGTCGGCACCAAAAAGTTAACCACTCTTAGGGGCCTCCTAGTGGTTGCAGGGCGCTAAGAGGCCACTTGGCTCGCTTGTGCCTGCTCGAAACCCTCTTAATGAAATAAATCATTTCAAATCCTCTTACTGAGTTTTGTAGTTTTGTATTTTCCTCCAAGAACTGCGTGTAATACTCTAAAAATAAATCAAAGTATCAGCTCATAAAGTTTAAAAATCCACTCGTTGCAAAACTTAGCACTTTCTGGAACGAACACAAAACTTACCTTTATTTTCATTTTTTGATTTTCGTCCAGGAGCTCAGTGTATTCAATCCGAGATCATTTCTTCTAGCGTCATTGATCCTTTTTTGTGTGTGCGTGTGCATATGTGTGTGTATTCTTGTTCCTCAGTATAAATCTTTATAGAACTTTGTCCATTCCCATGTATTTTAGACTCCTAGCTGACTCAAGTAGTCAGGAAACTAGCAGAGGTGAACTTTTTTAAATTAGAAGTTTCGAAATGCAGATATAGTGGTGTGATACCAAACTCAGCATTCTGGAGGGGAAAAAAGGTGCAAAATAATTCAATGGACTGACAGGCATCTATGTGGTCCTCCTTACGTTTCTGTTTCATTCATGGATAGTAAGGCCTAGCGATGTAACCAAGAGATGAGAAAATAAGTTGGATACTAACTTTTTTGTTTTTGCGTGTGTATTTTATAGCAAATATATACGGGTTTAAACCGACCTACTCAGATAAACGACATTGCTGGAATCAGTAAAACACCTTACTCAATAAAATCAGAAAATGCAACCTTGAGAAATGAATCTTTAAAAGAGACTGGAAAGACGTCTTTCCTGAATTTTGTTGATCAAAAATTTCGACTTGACTTAGTTACATTTATAGAGCACTTTAAAGGGACATTGTGTATTATTTAGCCCTCCCAGTAGTAAAAACGCCGTTCACTAAAAAAACTTGAGTCGAATAATAAGCAAAACTGCATGAACTATCATTTAAATGTGCATTTTTTAAAATTTATTTTACATAACATGAGCCTCACCTGTAGGGAGCTAACATAACTGTCTGTGTTTGGCTGCTAATGAAATAAAAACAAACACCTTGTGAAAGGCTGGGGAAAAAATGGTGCAGTTTAACCTCTTAGAGTCTCCGTGGTGTGTAATCTTCCTTGTGCTTTGTAGCACTTATTTTGAGTTGCACTACACTTACAGTGTCAGTGACCGTAGAGTGACCCCTCTGGTGGTCATATATTACACAGTGTTCTTTAAAAACAAATGTTCTTTTAATATGGACCTCTGAAGTTGTAAGAAATGGCAATGGTCTTAGAATTGAGCCCTGTGGAACACCAAATGTTCAGCGATACAAGCTCTTGCACAGAATCAGCTGACCATTTTTTATTTGTTTTAAATTGTGTTTCCTTAATCAACATTGTTAATATAAGGGACATTTTGTCTGGAGTTTCTGTTTTTTGTATCATCGGGTGCAACTGCTGAGTCATCACAAGTAAAAAGCAACAAATAATTCACAATACCTTCCTTTTGGCTTTACGTGGCAGCTGGAAGGGGTGCAAAAGTACGGCCCCATGTGGAAGGCCAGCTTCGGTCCCGTCACGACGGTCCACGTAGCCCACCCGGCACTCATCGAGCAGGTCCTGAGGCAGGAAGGCCAGCGCCCAATGCGATCCGACCTTTCCTCCTGGAAGGACTACAGGAAGCTCCGAGGACAGCACTACGGACTCTTGACTTCGTAAGTCTTTTCTTTTTCGGAGATAAACGATTATGAACGACATCTACTTCCGTGGGGGGGAAGGGTATTCCAAAAGTAAATTTTCTTCACTGGTGTTATGTAAATGGTGGGTGGTTAATAAAAAAATATTAGAGTGCTTTTTAAAACCGACCAACCCTAAACCTAGGCCATACCCCCTAATACTAACCCCTGACCCATTACCCTCACCCCCTAAACCCTAACTGTAACTGTACCCCTCGGACTTTAAACCTAGCCCCCTTAACACCCTGTTCCTTAACGCTTAAGCCTTAACCCCTAACCCTCAACCTAAACTAGGCTCTAGGCTCGTGTTATAAAATGAATACAAATTTCTTGACCTATGATTGTCTTAAAAAGTGTGCGCTATACAGGTATGAGAGTTTGTGTATTTGTTTCTTATCATTTAAACCAATATTGTTTCTTTGAATTAAATATTTTGTACCACTAGGATGTGCTAGACATTACACACTGCCCCTTTAAGGGCAAAATTGCGCAGCATTTTCAAAAAAGCATTACATTATGGTGTGCTACACTGCTTTCAATGTGTTACATAATCGTAGCAAACAGTATGAAATATGCCCAGCTCGAGAATGAATACAGATGAAGATAAATAAATAAAACAGAAAGTGCAAGACTAGACACGCATTTACCTTGCGTGACCACACGGGCATTTGAGGCAACGTTTAGTTCCGCCTCAAACTGCACTGCATTATTAATGGGAACCCGAAATAAACTAACAGCTAGAAAATGGTCATGTGAGGCCGTCATTTGTGGTGTTCTCAAAAAGTTAACTATTTTATTTTTGAAGTACGGTATGTGTTTACAATACACAACTGAGTTCAAAGAGCCTTTATGCTTTTTTTCTCTGCACCTATCTGCTTTCAGCATACTTTTCAACAGAGCTGTTCTGGGTGCAGGGTTGGGTAGGGTTACTTTAACTTGATTACTTTCAATTACTTTTGGATTACTCCAATACCAAATACCAAATATGAACAAAATTACTAAATTTTGTGCAGGCTTGGGGAGTAACGGAATACACGGAATGGCAAAAATGATGTTGGCAAGCTGTTTGGATTTATTTTCGTTTTGTTTCTGTCGCATTTTATGTTAGTTTTGCCGGAGATCAAAGCCAGAAGAGAAAGCTTACCATGTGTTGTGAGTCATAGTTTTATTCATAATTAGTTTCTTTTGTCTTTTATTAGCATATTTGGTATTGGAGTAATCCAAAAGTAAATGAAAGCAATCAAGTTAAAGTATCCCTACCCAACCCTGTCTGGGTGGAACATATTAGGTTTGAGGAATGTGGGCCCGGGGGTGTGCTAGAGAGTGAGATCATGCTCGTCCTTGCAAGTTTTTTAAATTTCTAATTGTAAATTTAGAGCATGAAAATGGTGAAAGTAAGAAAAAGCTTGCGTCAAGTAGTGTCCAAACACCAACCCGAACTTAAAGAAAGATGAAAGAGGAAGAGCTTATGTGAACGCATCTAAAAAAAATTCGTAATTGCATATGCATCATAATTGAGCTGACTGGGGCTGCAATAATGACACAAGCCAGGAGATGGCGGCAGAGATTAACCAAGATCCAAATTCCCAAAGCTCCTTTGAGAAAAGGCTGTTTCCGTTTCTTCAGGAAACAAGAATATAGGGAGCAAGGCTAAGTCGATAATGAAGATTTGGGTTGTTCTCAGGGAAGGCGAAGAGTGGCAGGAGGTACGAAGCCTCCTAGCGAAGCACATGCTGCGGCCTAAAGCGGTTGAAGCGTACGACCAGACGTTAAACGGTGTTGTTGGCGACCTCGTGGCAAAACTACGTCTTCGGAGGGGCCCTGAAGGCCTCGTCACCGACATCGCCAAGGAGTTCTATTACTTCGGCCTTGAGGGTGAGTCGAAGCGTAGGATTTGGAAATGTGTATGACTTAAAGCCTGACTTGTTCCGTTTTTAAATTAACGTTTTAATTGTGTTGCATCATTTTGAACGGTTCACGGCAAGTACAGCCTGGTGGCACCCATCCCTATCCAGGCCCTTTTTTGGGGTAGGGGGTTTCATCCCCTATATGAAATAGATAGTACTCGTTTTCGTGGTTACCAGTAGAAGGAGAAGCCTCCTGGTCTGACTCAGATATAGCACCTTCATTATCTGGTCGTCGTTATTTACGGTGTAACATGTCCCTCCCACTCTTTAAAGATGAGCTAGACCTTCCAGCGCACTTTGCCCCTAGAGCTTTCTGGCACGCGTATAACAGTAGTGATAGATTTTGGGGGCGACGATCACATTGAAGAAAAGCTTGATTCCATTTCCGAAATTTTTGGTAAGGCCCGTTTTGCTCATATTCACATCGTATTATACGCACTGCATCACTTGTGGCTTTCATATTTTACATTAACCTCTAAAAACCAGGGGTGATCCCACTTTTGACCACTACTACTCATTTAGTTTGAGGCAATGTTAGTGTAAAAGAAGAAGTAAATAATAAATTGTCCTTTTCTTTCACTTTTATTTATCAATTAGTTTACAAAAAACGTAGAACTAACAATAAACATTTTTAAATTTAAGAACAAGAACATTAAAAAATAAAGACAAGCATAAAATAACTATACGAATTTATTATTTTACACATACACGCACACACTCACACACACGCACGTGCACACACAAGGATCTAAGAAACACATTTTTTGTTTATTCCATTCCTCAGAAATAGAGCCTGTGTATGTATTTGGAACATTAAATCAATCTGAGATTTTTATTTATTTTTGTCAAATCAAAAACATAATTAATGAATACTAACATAAGCATTTTCAAGAAATACTTAGAAATATCACATTTGCGTCACATTGGCCGGTCCAAATTGTCCCTAGGTGTGAATGAGCGAGTGAGTTGTCTGTACCCGTGTGCCCTGCAATTGGCTGGCAACCAGTTCAGGGTGTCCCCTGCCCACTGCCTGGAGATGGCTGGGATGGGCTCCAGCCCCCCGCGACCCTAATGAGGATAAGCGGTACGGCTAATGAGATGAGATGAGACATTTGCGTCACATTATATTGAATTGTAATACCCCTCAAAGTGATCAATGATGCACTCAGTCCTGATTAAATCTCGTCAACAATTTAATAACAAAATAACAAGCGGTATAAACATTCACACAAGAGCTACTATTGGTCGTAACTCACACCGTTCACATGCACACACAGACTAACTTTAAAGCACGAAACTCCAAACCACAAAACTTACGCATCCGTTACCTCCCCCATCTCTCTATCTTAAAAGGTCCATGCGTGAACACAAACAACAGCAACAAGAGTTGCCGACATTACAGTATGTAAAATCTTCCTTTAAAAAAATACATCTTTTAATTCTTTTATATTTGTTAAACAAATAACAACATTTGTTAGTTTTTTTGAAAGACAATTCTGTAAAAAAAAAGGATTTTTGTTTAGAATAACACCCCCCGAAATGGGTTTATTTGATCTTAAACAATCTGGGCAATTTAGTTAATAACAACCAAACAATTAGGTGGTTTTTAGTAAAACGACCCTCAAAAGTGAGTCAAATCGACTAAAATATGGGGTTGGTCCAATTTTTTACTGAACATTTTTAGAGTATTAAATTCAGTTGAGTCAGATAACCCAGTCCTGGGTTAAAATTGACTAATCCAATACTTGGGTTGATTTGACCCCATCGGCAGAAACAACAACCACAAAAATTGTGTTATGTTTCAGTTTTTTACAAGCAGGGTTGGGTAGGGTTACCTTAACTGGATTACTTTCAATTATTTTTGGATGACTCCAACACCAAATATGCTAATAAAAGACAAAAGAAACTAAATATGAATAAAATTACTAAATTTTGTGCAGGCTTGGGGAGTAACGGAATACATGGAACGGCAAAAATGATGTTGGCAAGCTGATTTATTTTCATTTTGTTTCTGTCACATCTTATGTTAGTTTTGCCGGAGATCAAAGAGATCAAAGCCAGGAGAGAAAGCTTACCACGTGTTGTGAGCCATAATTGTATTCATATTTAGATTCTTTTGTCTTTTATTAGCATATTTGGTATTGGAGTAATCCAAAAGTAATTCAAAGTAATCAAGTTAAAATAACCCTACCCAACCCTGTTTACAAGACAATTGTGTAAAAACAGTATTTATGTTTAAAATAAAAGCCCCCGTTTTCTGGTTCATTTTTCTTACTGCAATCCCAGAATGAACATTTCTGTTTATACTTTTTAATACACTCTTTTATAACCTATTGCTCCGTTTCAATACATTAAACTTGGTTGAAACTGAATGCCTGTAAAAAGGCATGTTAAGACGTTAAAGCGCCATAAGCAAACTGGAGGAAATCGTATATCTCGTCACATCAGGCGATAAATCCTAAAGATTTACAAATAAATCTGTCACCGGACACTCTCTGGCCAAGTGATGATTGATGATAAGCGTTTCATTATACTTGAGTGGCCATCAATTTATCCGTCAGCTGCCGTCTTTTTTCTGCCAATTGCCTTTCAACTCATGCCGAGTTTTTTTCCCCCTTCATTTATTTTGGACAGGAATCTCCTCCGTGTTGTTCGAGTCCAGAATCGGCTGCCTGGAGCCGGTGGTTCCGAAAGAAACCGAGATCTTTATCGAGTCCATCAATACAATGTTTGTCAAGACGCTTCTTACCATGGTCATGCCCAAATGGATGCATTCGCTTTTCCCCAAACCGTGGAACACGTTCTGCCAGTGCTGGGACAACATGTTTGAATTTGGTATGTTCAATTGGGATTTTATGTAGAGTGCCTAGCGAAAATTTTAAAAATTATGTTCTTATTTTGCAAAAAAAGAAAGAAAATACCAAACATTTTTGTGTTTTTCTGGAAGATGGCTATGTTCATTTTCATTATTATGATCTTAGCTTACAAAAAAAACAGGTCAATGATATATCTTAGTATTTTTTTTTTTCTGAAAAACACGACCAAATTTGGCAACATTTTTTGTTTGAAAAACACAATAAGAAAAAAAAAAACATTTACAACAGGAACAAAACTGCGTCATGGAAGAAAATAATAATAGCAGAAAAATAGCAGAAAACATCTGCCATGAAAAAAAAAAGATTATTATTTTCTTTTTTTGAAAACTTATATTTATAATGAGCAAAAATAAACTCCTACTAAAACAAAAATACATATTTTTATTTACAAAATAAGAAAATATTTAAAATGAGCAACAATAAAATCAATCTGCTAATGGAAAAAATAAGTTTTTAGGAAGATAAAATAAGAATAGAAATTCATAATAATTCATCAAGCAGAATTACAAAGAGGATATTCAATTTATTTTATTATTTTCATTACTTTTGGCGGTGCAATTTTCAAGAGCTTTATTAAATATAGAAGTTATTAAATAAAACTTACTATTGCAAAGCCAAAACGTGGCTATTTCCTGCGGCACACTAGTGCGTCCTGGCACACTGGTTGCAAAACATTTGCCTGAATAATTTAATCTAATAGGGTAAATCAGGATTTATGGTGGGATGCGTGAAGTTTCTGATAAAATGGCTCAAACCAAACTCGAAAAAATAAAATCAACATCTGTATTTCCTGTCATTATTTTTTCTCGGCGGTCTCCTCAGCTTCCACTTAAAGCTGTGGTGAGGTCCACTGTAGCTCAGAGGAGTACAGAACATAAAAAAACATGTATAAATTAATTACGCTGATCCTAAGTACATCAGCAAACCAGAGATTATCGTCCTTAATCTGCACACACTACGAAATACGGGAATGTAAAGGACGGATTATTGTCGATGATGTCATGTTGTCCTACGATCTACGTCAATATTGCAAAAATATCAACCTGCCTACGCTGTAAAAACACTTCGAAAGTGATACTATTGCAACACTTGAGTAAATTTCACTCATTTATTCGTGTAGTTTTTCACATACGACTCATTTTTGAGGTTGTTCTTGACCCAAATTGTTTATAAAATAAACTAATTTCGGGGGGGTGTTAATACTTTTTTTAACTAATTTTTTTCAAGAATTACTGTACAGTAAGAAAGAACGATTAACAATTTTTGACCCAAATTTGGGTTCTGTTAACCTAACTGAATTTAAAACTAATAACACTGAGGTCAAAAACGGGACCAACCCAATACTTGTGTCGATTTGACCCACTTTTCAGGTTATTTTACACAAGATGACCCAAAGGTTTTGGTTGCTCTCAACAAAATGCCCCAGTTATGGTGAACCAATTTGGGGGGATTTTTTAAACAAAAAAAATTGAAAAAAAATTGAAACATTACACATTTTTTTTAGGGATTGTTTTTGTAAAACAACACAGGACAATGGGTCAAACGAAGTTAAGTATTAGATTGGTCAATATTTGACTCAAACATGGGTTATTTTTGACCAAACTGAATTTAACTCACTAAAATATGGGCCAAAAATGGGACTACTCCAAAAAGGTCGATTGGACCCATTTTTCTGGGTAATTTTTTACACATACACTCGTATATATAAATACATGGGTCAAAAATGAACCAATCAATTAATTAGATCGATTTGACATATTTTTCCTGGTTGTTTTACACACAATGACACCAAATTTTAGGTTGTTTTCACCAAAATGATCCAGACTCTAGTATAGGATGAACCAATTTTGGGGGTGTTATTTCATACAAACATAATACTCTTTACAGAATTGTCTTTCACAGAAAAACTGAAAATTACACAGTTTTGTGGCGATTGTTTCTGCAAAACAACAGAGGACGATGAGTCAAATCAAGCCAAATATTGGGTTGGTCAATTTTTGACCCAAGCTTGTTATTGTTTTGACCTAACTGAATTTAGTTCTAAAAAACTTGGGTCACAAATGGCACCAACCCTAGACTTTGAGTTGGCCCACTTTTTGTAGTTGTTTTACAAAAGATGACCGTATTTTTTTGGGTGGATTCTAACAAAATAACCTAGACTGTGTGAACCTAACTTTGGGAGTGTTTTTATCCCCCTAAAAAACCTGCTTTTCATAGAATTGTCCTGTACAAAAAACTGAAAGATCACACATTTTTTTCTGTAAAAGAACACAGGACAAAGAATCAACTAGATCTAAGTATTGGGTTTTTTCAATTTTGACTCAAAATTAGGTTATTTTTGACCCAACTGAATTTACTCACTAAATTGCAGGTCAAAAATGGGACTAATCCAATAGGGTCGATTTGACCCATTTTTCTGGGTCATTTTACGAAAAACGACCCAACTGTTTAAATAAACTAACCCAGATTTCTTTGTATAAAATCAACCAATTTTGGGGGCTATTATTATAAAGAAAAAAAATACTCTTTTTTAATAGAATTGTCTTGTGTAAAAACTAAAACATAGCACAATTTTGTGGGTGTTCTTTCTGCAAAACAACACAGAAGTATTGGTTTGGTCAATTTCTGACCCAAATTGGATATTTTTTCACCCATCTGCTTTTAAAACGTATACATTTTTTCTACATTTTGTGACCGCTTTAAGTTGCCTTGCCACAAAGATGGAAACAATTGGAAAAATGTCAAAATCTTTCTACCAGATCTTGCAGTATCTCTAATTATATAATCCACAATTGGAATACTGAATTAGCGAAATCAAGGAACGGAATTTTACGGTTTAATTTCATAAATGATTACTTATTTTTCTTTTAATGCCATCCAAAGGATGCCTTTTGTGGGTTGGGCTTATTGTTTATTTCTTTCTAATCAATTAAAACTGTAGTCGTCCAAAAAATGACTTTCAAATTGAGGTCTTATTTTTTGTCATACAGTATACCCAACTTGACCTCTGCCTTTTTGTTACTTTTGCAGCTAAAGGCCACATTGACCAGCGCCTGAAAGAAGCAGAAAAAAACAATTGTGAACAAGTGAAGGGCCACTACCTCGCCTACTTCCTGTCTCAAACCGATTTGCCGATGAAAACCGTCTACAGTAATATCACCGAGTTGCTGCTTGCCGGCGTCGACACGGTGAGAACGTCTTTCCCTATTTATTGCCAGTATTATTACTATTCAATTTTTTTAAGTAATCGATATGAACTGATAGTGTTAGAAAAAAATAGAAATCATCATCATTTTGGAAAACAAATGAATCAGATGATGAAAACGAATTCATTCTAATGCAGTTTACAGTTTTGGCATTTTATTGAAAAAAGTAATCAATTGTGGGTACTAGTTAGTTGATTTTAAAAGTAATTCTGTTGCAAAAAGGGGTGTGTTACTTTGTCTAGTACAAATCAGCAGGTTGTCTCATGTTAAGGCTATGTCAGAGTGTGCATCCTCGGTCAACAAGGGGAGTAAGAGAGATAGAGAGAGAGAGATTGGATAGTCACTTTATATTGTTTTACTGTTGACTTTGCTGTGAAAAAAATATTTGAAGTGCAGTTGCCTAGTTCTACTTGATCAGTTGTCTCAGGTTGTGAGAGTTTGAATCATTTATTTTATACTGATGTGTTAAATACCCTTTACATTGAGGAGCTGTTCAATTTTGTAGTGTGAAATATACTTGAAGTACTGTAGCATATGTCTTCTTGACCAGTTGTCCGACTTGAGGTTGTGATTACTCCATAGAGTGCAACTTACCTTATAATGTTTTACAAATGACTTTTGTTGTAAACGAAAAACTTGAAGTACACTAGGCTATGTCTACCTGACATGTTGCCTCAGGTTGTGAGAGTTAGATTTAATTTCTTAAATTCACTTTGTATTGTTTTACTGCTGATTGTTATCTTGTTGTATTGTTTACTGTTTATTTTCGTTGCACTTCAAGTATAGGATAAATCTTTTTCTGGCGAAGTGCAATAAATATTACAAGGTTCGATCACATGAACTGGAATGTTGCTCAGAAATTTTTAAATTATTTGACGCAAAACAACATCTTTTTAAAGTATCGGATATAATTACTTTCCTTGGTAACTAGTTACTTTTACTAAAGAATAATTCAGTTACTTTTGAAAGAAGCAGTGAGTAACTATAATGTGCCCAACACTGCTGGTAGCTCAGCAACCACAAGAAATGCTACAAAGCAAATAAACTAGACTTTTGGGACTTGAATACAAATTATAAAAAAATTCTAGCCACTAGCATTAGAATGAATGCCTCTGATGTCTTTTGTCTGCTGATTTAAAAAATTTAAAAACATTTTTAGATATCCGGCACAATGTCGTGGTCTCTGTACGAGCTGTCGCGTCACCCAGAGGTGCAGACCTCACTACGCCAAGAAGTTCTGAACGTTCTTGAAGGCAGGAAGGTGCCCCAGGCAGCAGATGTGGCTCGCATGCCTCTCATGAAGGCCGTGGTCAAAGAAGTGCTCAGGTAAAACTCCTTCAAAAGACGCCACAAACTGCAGAGAGAACAGTACTAAACGTGACTGTTTTCTAGGTTGTATCCGGTCATTCCCGCCAACGCTCGAGTCAACAACGAACGAGAGATCCAGGTTGGAGGTTACCTCATTCCGAAAAACGTAAGAGCATACTTTCGTCGGGAACCTATGGCTGGCGAGAATTATATGCCTTTTTTATGAGTAAACATGGGTTGAAGATAAAATGCTATCTGTGCAAATATTTTTTGTAGCGGTCTGATTTTGAAAAGCTCTAATTCACGTTAGGTGAGTGCTTAGCCGAACCAATTTGAGCTAATCATTGGTTCAGGCTTGTAAATTGAAGGCTCAGTCTTACCAACAGTTTACAGTCAAGGTGTCACACTGACAGACCCATTTTTGGCTGTACTTCGCTAAACAATCCTTTATATGGAAGCTCATTAAATAATGTATGTTCACTGTTGAGACACTTTATGTTAAAAACCCACAGAACAATGTTTAATCACCCATAAACGCTAGCCATGCACGTAAAAATTTGATTGGGTGAGCAGTAGGGTTGGGCGTACCCACGCACACACAGCACACTACCCTCTGTTTCACACACACCCACTGCGCTGAAGGGAAATATATCCATTAACTTTTCGTTTGCAGTATTTTGTGACATTTTTACAAAAGAACTGCTTACACCTGTTAAAGTGGTAAAATAATTTAAATGGGACACAGGCTTTGGCGTTCTCATAATGTCATGAATTTTATCAAATCATCTAACGTCAAACAGTGAATGCTACTAGAAAATTAGCTATTGTCTGCAGAGAGGCTTTTTTGCTGAATCTTCTCTTAAAATATATGGTATGGCTCTCTCTTTTGCTATTATGGTTCTTTGGTTCGCAAAGGTTCTTGAGTCCTGCTTCAGCACCATCTTGATCATCATGAACACAAAAAGCTAACACTCAGATCATTCCTTTGCAGACTCTTATTACTCTCTGCCACTTTGCCACGTCACGTGATCCATCTGTGTTTCCCAATCCGGACCAGTTCCTGCCACGCAGATGGTTGACCAAGGACCAAACTCATCACCCGTACGCTTCGGTGCCTTTCGGGGTGGGGAAGCGAAGCTGCATCGGTAGACGCATCGCCGAGTTGGAGCTCTACCTTGCTCTCGCCAGGGTATGAAGAGTTTTTTTTAATCGAATGGGATTGTCTATTTTTATTGACGACAACGTTAACATTGAATGCAACAAGATAAGACATGACTCTCTGGGGTAGCGGTAGGATCGGGCCTAAAAAAATCAGCCTGACCCAGCCTGAGTCGCGGGTAGATAAACCCGAACAAGGATTAACTTGATTTGATAACCAAGCCCAAAATAAACCCGAAGCTTTAAGTTGCCGCCAAAGTAAATACAAAGCTTCATTTCGGCTGTGCTTTCTTCAGCACCGAACTATGCCTTTTGGCTGAACTGAGCAGCTTGGGGTTTACTTGTGGCCGAGTACCTCAAATCAAGTGTGCACAGCAAGTGCGGCGCCTAAGTGCACTCCGAGTGAATAAATTAATGGTTTGGGCCGAACTGCGCATTTCGGCGACACGCAGCGAACGAAAGTGAAAGTGAAACTGAACGAAATGGCCCAAAAAGCAAATCAAATCCAAAGAAAATAGTGAAATATTTGGCTGAAAAGCATAAAGTTTGTAAAGCTTGTGAGCTATTGGCAAGAAGCGTAATTGAAGTCTGACATGAGGGAGGTGGGAGGAGGAAGCCGCGCGTGTTTTACCCCAACACCGAGGAGAATTCATTTGGATTTGGTGATTTTAAATTAAACTGATAATTTGGTAAGCATTTTCTCATCTATATCCATATCTATATAATTACTTGAATAAAAGTAAGCTAATGCTGTGCAGATCCTCTATGAAGGGGAAAAAAGAACAACACAAAACGGCAAGAAGCCCAGCTGGTTATAGGTTACGGTTAAGTTAAAGGGTTAGGGGGTTAGGGTTATGATAAAGGGTTAGGATTAGGGTTAGTGGAACGGGATTTAGGGTTTAGGATTACCCCACTAGAGGGAGCATGATTGTCTGCTATCTTGCTGCTACAGGTAATCAAAAAAGCAACAAATGAAACTAGCAAAAAATGAGAAGAAGTTTTGTGTGCTTTGTTTACTTTAATTCTATCTAGTTTGTATTCTTCATCATGCTTGGTAGCACCTGTTTTCGTTGTACTACAACATCTAGCGGTCAAATAATACACAGTGTCCCTTTAATAATAACTCTGACTACATCTTTTTAGCATCAGACTATCAAGTATAAGTATGTACCGTTAATCACCTTGTGCCCCTTTTTAAGGAGGATGTGTTTTTTTTGCCTGAGCCCTACTTTTAAAAATAACAAACTTGTAATAACATGATAATAACACAGTAGTAACATAGTAACAGCATAACAACTGTTATTGCAGAAATTCATATCAAACTGGTGACCGTTTACACAGTAACAAAACGTTGGTCTCAGCTTGAAAAATCTTGGTGCGATATCTGGTATCAGTTCTCATTTATTCCTATCAGTAACACTTGATAGTGTGTTATAAAGATTTATTGCAATTATTTGAAATATTAAACAGTTTACTAATTGGTGTACATTGCAAGAACGGGATTAACCCAAACAAGGTTTCAAAAATATTTATAAGACATCATTAATAGGTGAGGCTCAAGGCAATTAGTAGCAATTTTGTTTCCGGGATGGGCGGTGTATTACATGAGGTCGTATTAGTCATGGGATTCCACGGTAAGTCTTTAATACTGTAATCTCCTGTTTACGGGAAATAAGAATTGAGGCATCCCGCAAACAGAGAAAATCCGTCTGTAATTTACTTCCATTTCATGCTTGGTAAAAAATGCCCGCACCCAAAACATTGTTAAATTCACTAATATCAAGGGTGTCCAATCGACGGTCCGCAGACCAAGAGCGGCCTGTTGTGATATCCTGTTCAGCCTGGGGCGCATCCTTTGTCATAAAATAAGAAATTCTCTCCAGCCCAAAACCCTCTTGAACCGAGTATCAAATATATGTGAAAGGCACTTTAACATTTACCCACCAGATGGCGACAGCTCCCCGCCAAGCTCTGTGAACACCCGCGAAATACATTGCGATTTTATGGCAACCCACTTTCCAATTTTGAAATTTCTATGATCATTTAATTTAAAATGTTTTTAAACATTCCCTTGATATTTTATTTAAAATGTTTAGAGAACATGCAATTTCTAGTCGTGATATCCGATGAAATTTTCCTTGGTGAATATAAGGTGCCCACCAAAATTTGAGCTACTTTTTTGTCACTTATAAACGCGAAGGGCAAGTTTGATATGTATTTCTTCAAGTTATCATGTAACTACTATGTCATTACTATGCTATTAATATGTTATTACTAAGTTGTAAGAATTGGAAGTAGGGTTGTAATAGACGCGGCTGACCACTAAAAACCTGCCTTGAAGAAGAGCACTAAGTGATTTACATTTATCAATTACTACTTCCAGACCAGCAGCTTACTAATACCAGACCAGTAGCTCAGGAGGTAGAGCGCTCGTCTTGGGATCAAGGGATCCCAGTTCGAATCCCGGCTCGTCCGTGTTACATGTCGAAGTGTCCTTGGGTAAGACACTGAACCCCCTAATACCCCCAATAAGCAGGATAGCGTCTTAGATGGCTGCAATACAAGGCCGCTATTGGGAAATGTGGAGCTCGTTGTAAAGTGCTTTGGGAAGTCATTGACTTGAAAAGCGCTATATAAATGCAGATCATTTCATTTAATTTCATATTTTTGTTGTAGTGTTTTTGTTGCCGACACACAAATGGACAATGGGGAAAAGTTGGCACAAAAAAAAAAACACGTATGGTCGCCACCAGGCCAAAGGAAATGGTTCCCCTATACCCTGAGTGGTTAAAGGGATCCAACCAACAAACTATCCATCCAATATATGCACCATGTATCCTCAGTAGGGCCGCGGAGGTGCTGGAGCCCATCCCAGCCATCTTCAGATAGAGGACAGGGGAGACCCTGAACTGGTTGCCTGCCAGATCCAGGGCATATACAACTCACTCGCTCATTCTCACATAGAGATGATTTGTACCAGCCAATAACCTAACATGTATGTCTTTGGAATGTGGGAGGAAAACCCACGCAAGCACAGGGAGAACATGCAAACTCCGCACAGGGAGGTTACGATAAGCTGGACTTGAACGCTGAACCCCTGCACCGTTGGGCTGCATGCCGCCCAACCAACTATATTTACTTTAATATATATATATTGTCGGGGCAGCACGGCGGCGCAGTGGTTAGCGCGTGTTCGGCACAGTTCTGAGGTCGTGAGATCGGACCTCCTGTGTGGAGTTTGCATGTTCTCCCCGTGCTTGCGTGGGTTTCCTCCGGGAACTCCGGTTACCTCCCACATTCCAAAAACCTGCATTTCATGTTAATTGTCCCTAGGTGTGAATGAGCGAGCGAATTGTCTGTCCCGGTGTGCCCTGCGACTGGCCGGCAACCAGTTCAGGGTGTCCCCTGCCCACTGCCCGAAGATAGCTGGGATGGGCTCCAGCACCCCCGTGACCCTACTGAGGATAAGCGGTGCAGATGATGGATGGATGGAATGGATATATATTGTCATTATATTCTGACCATTCTTATTTGGGCCGGATAAAAAAACTTGTATGTTGTGTGTATGTGGCTTGCAGGCTTTTGTCCACCCCTTCTCTGGGTGCTCAGGGCGCTGAACCCAAACTTGCCTCTTCTTCAGCGTAAATGCATCAATAATTTTCCCGAATTAAATTGTAAAAATGTCAAAGCATCACGTCTGAATCTGCCTTTCCGCTTTCCCCAGATCCTGATCGAATTCGAGGTGCGGCCAGACCCGAAAGGCGTTTCTGTGAAGCCCATGACGAGAACGCTTCTGGTCCCCGACAGTGTCATCAACCTGCAGTTTGTTGAACGATGACCCACGGACCCTTGTGGCCAGCGGGCCGAGTTACGTGAAAGTGGACCGAGGCCCTCGAAAGCACCGATTACGCCGGACAGGCGGCGACTTGCCCCGCAATCGTGTCCAAAAAGGGCCCCCAGGGGCCCACGAGGGATTACAGCCGCTCCAGAGGAGATTCAACAAGCTTTTTGGGGTTACCAGAAGTCGCGTTTGCACCGGGTGCTGCCCCAACAGATACTCCTCGGACTGCCTTTCACTTCTTAGAATAACCCGAGGTGCTAATAAACGTGTTGAACTTCGGCGAGCTCGTAAATCCAAGCGTCTTGACAGTATGACGAGGCCAAATGTAAACAGAACACGGACGGTGAAGCTGTTCTGATTTCTGGAAAGATTTTTCTTTTTGGCATTGTGAACCGGGACAAACACTTCATCTCTAGTGCACACAAAATGGTTGCAGGTAGTGTTTTTCAATGGCACTTTATTCTCAATTCAGGCACCCAATTTTGTACTGATTTGTGCGAAACAAAAATATGTTCGCAGAGCAATACTGTCATCCGGTGATAATTTATATTGTTAAAAAAAATATATTTTACACTTTAAACACGTTAAAGGGACAGTGTGTAGTATTCAATGCCTCCTAGTGGTACAAAAAACTTACATTCATTAAAGAAAACATTGGTTAGAATACTAGGCGAAATTGTTATTTTTCATAATGAACATAATAGGTGGAGAATCTTTTTTTTCTCACATAGTGGAATACGAACCTTGTAGTCGCTGTTTTGTTTGTGTGGCGTCTAGCTGCTACGCAGTGATCGAATGGCAACGGTGCCCTCTAGTGGCCAAATATTACACCCTTGGGCTTTAAACACATTGTTTATTATTTGGACATAAAAAACCCAAATGGGTCATATTGAGGGCAGGGCTCCCTCTAGTCTAAACTAAGGGTGTCAAACTCATTTTAGCACGAGAGCCACATTGTAGAAAAATCACTCTCACGGGGCCTGGAGTCGTAAATTGATAGCATAAAATGTGTGCTAGCCGGAGGACTGGAGGCCTTTTCAAAGGCTCGCCTTTAAATTATGATTCAAAGATTTAATATTTCATTATAAAACGATTATTGCGTTGTTGTTTTTTCCTCAGTATTTTCCTTCACTAAGATGAAATCTTTTGTGACGTATCAATGTTGCCGTTGTAAAAAACGCAAAACACCAATTGAATTAATTTCCACTGCAGTTTATTTAACTGGGAGAAGCTCATGCAGACTCAAGAGTGGCATAAATAGCATACAAGAACAAATTTTAATGATTAATTTAATGATTTAAAAGCCTTTTTGCGTGAGGTGTGATTTTGACACATGTGCTCTAAACCAGGGGGCTCCAACCTTTTTGAAGAACTCTTTGTTACTAATTAACGCGAAGGGAACCCGGTTTTACATACATTCCTAAAATAACTTATCATGTTATTACTATGTTATTACCAGGTTAGTTATTGAAAGTAGGGTTACATCGGTTTAGTCAACCACTAAAACCACAATGACCTAGGACTGGTGAGCTATTTCCAGAACATGTCCGTGGGCACCTCAGCTGCCCTCAGCGGGCACCCTGGTGCTTGTGGGGTCCACGTTGAAGACCCCTGCTCTAAACAATAGCAACCATATTCAGCAGCGGTTGCGTAAACAGAGAGCCACAAGGTGGTGCTAGAGTTTTGTCACCCATCTATATTCTATCCAAAAAGTGTTTTATTTTGCAAGTGCAAAAATGTATTTATAAAAAAAGAGTATAGGTTTAAAAATAAACAAAAATACATGAACT
Organism: Urocampus carinirostris; assembly: GCF_059441175.1. Lineage (NCBI taxonomy): Eukaryota > Metazoa > Chordata > Actinopteri > Syngnathiformes > Syngnathidae > Urocampus > Urocampus carinirostris. Next base: position 28,349,535 of record NC_142354.1, on the reverse strand, counting down.
ATTAATTAAATATGCATGTTTTAAAATACTCGTAGATCATACATGTATTTTATATAACATTAGGCTCACCTAGAGGGAACTGAAATAATTGTCTGACATCTTGATGCTACTGGTACATAAAAACCCAAATCTTTGCTATAGGTTTTCCCAAAATTTTGAAGAAAAAATGTGCTATACGGACACTGTGGTTTGTATTTTTCCCTGTACTTTTAGAACTCGGTGGTACGACAAAATACAGCGACGTCTATTGGTCAAATAATACACACTGTCTCTTTAAATTAGTTTTTTAAAAATGGTGCTTTATGGTCACTTTGAATCTCCATAGTTTGTATTCTTCCTTGTGCTTTTTCGCTCTCATTTTTGCTTGCACTACATAATACAGCAGAGGATATTGTTAGGTAATGCACACTATTGACTATTACCTATTACTTTTTGTAAGTATTCGCTAGTTTTTTGGTTTGTTTTTTCAATTTCATACCAAGGTTCCGTTTCCAGTTGTATGTCTACTTTTTTCCTTATAGAGAAAAATACGAATGTTAATGTTTTTTGCAATATCGCGTGCGATGATTGAACCCCTGGTTGTGTTTGACTTTTGAGAATTTTTTTTTTGGGGGGGTGAAACTCCGAATTTCCTCAAGGTTAGGGACGTTCCACTTTGGACGTGTTTAGTAAAGGTACAAAGAGCATTATTGTCATCATGTAGCGCTTGTGGTTGAGAAACAAATGTGGGTTATTTATTTAAAAAAAATCACCCTGATGGCAGCTTTAGAAAATATTTTTTTGCATAAGCAATGTCGGTGCAAAATATTTCCAATTTATTATGTAAATCTGATGAATCGTTGAAAAAAAACAATCCTTCCTTTTTTTACACTTTGAATATAAAATAAACATTCATGTCTGATTTTTTTGTATTTTAACTTGAAATTTTGAAACAAAATGACAATAAAAGGGTACATGAGAACAGTATTGTACGTGTGTTTGTGTCAAATGAAATGATAAGACTTTCTCGGAAGTGGCAAGCCCACGAGCCACACTTTTTGGCACGTTGTTTCTCCGAAATTTGGAACTGGATGTCAACGTTCACTGCAAACATGGTGTTTGCTTTTGCAACGGACAATGGGTCAAAACGCCAATAATCGATGAATATGCGTAAGGCTACTGTAAATATGCTGTCTAGACGAGATTACGAATGCATCGTTTTTTGGCTATTCCACCACATTAGTGGTTAATCTAGTACAAGGGTGGGCAAACTAAGGACTGTGGGCCACATAAGGCCCGTCAGGCTTCTTTATCTCTCCCCGTGCATGTGTAAGTTTCCTCCGGGCACACCGGTTTCCCCCCACATTCCAAAAGCATGCATGTCAGGTTAATTTGCCGGTCTGAATTTTCTCTAGGTGTGAATGAGCGAGTGAGTTGTCTGTCTCTGTGTGCCCTGCGATTGGCTGGCAACCTATTCATGGTGTCCTCTGCCCACTGCCAAAAGAAGGCTGGGATAGGCTCTAGTTACCCCCGCGACCCTACTGAGGATAAGCGGTGCAGGTAATGGATGGATGGATATATGTCTCTCATCTCATCTCATTAGCTGCACCGCTTATCCTCAGTAGGGTCGCGGGGGTGCTGGAGCCCATCCCAGCAATCATCGGGCAGTGGACAGGGGACACCCTGAACTGGTTGCCAGCCAATATCTATCTATATATATATATATATATATATATATATATATATATATATATATATATATATATATATATATATATATATATATATAATTGATACCTCCAATATCTTTACCATGCTTTCCATGAACAAAAAGACACTTTTCTTTCAAAAAAACATTTTACTGGAATAACACTCAACTTGTGCATGAGCGATGCATTAACTTTGCAAGAACTTTTCAGCATCTGATTTTTCTGGTGTAGCAATCACTTGATTTCGGTTACCATGGTTATCCTGTGACCCTCATGCATGCACCTAAAGTCATTCCTCCCTGACCAGTCGATGACGATGTGACTTTGTTTGTTCTCACCACACTGCTTCAATAGGCCTACTCGCAACGTCTGGCAGCCCACAAACTGTCATTTGCCTGATACAGTAAGCAACACCAGAGAGTTGGGACTTTGTAGATGGGTAGACAGAGATCTGATCAAAGCCACTTCTGCCTTCCAATGGGTTTTCATACGGAAATGATCCTCATAGGCTTGAAATTTACTGATAAGCGGCACCAAACACTTTATAATATATTTTATATATTTTTACGTTTTAGCACTCAGGGACAATGCTTCTGAAAAGGTATTTATACGTTATGGTACTGCAGGAGCAAAAAGTCAGGATAATTTTGTGAATCACATATAATGTTGACAAGTTCCAACGGCAACATTATAAAGTCTGCAATTCGTCTTTAAGATCAGGTAAAATGTATGCAGGCTAAGACAGCCTACTTGTTACAATTGGAAAATGTGGAAAACTAAATTAAAGTTCATGGATGCCGTGTATTTAGTTAGATTATATATTTATTCATTTTTCAGAATATATTTACTTTGTTATGTATTTCTCCGTTTTTGCGCATGACTCGTGCGAGCAGGGTGCACTACGCTTTTAACTCTCCGATCCACAAGGTGTCGCTACTCATCAAAATTAGGTCGTCTGACCCCGCCGGTTTTTTTATTGAAGAAGAAATGATAACTAGCCTGCTTAATGCTAACACAATTTTGTCACGATTTTTGCCATCTAATGTAGTGAAAAAAGGCCACCTGCGCACACGGTTTTTATAAAGTTAAGCTTTGTATAGAATACACACCCTGTCAAATACTGGATTTAATACATCTGTAAAGCAACGGAGAAACCGTAAGTCACGAGAACCGTGCACTTCGCTACTAGTAGCGTGCTAGTTATCGGAAGCTACATTTAGCATACACTCGAATATTGATTTCACTCATGCAATAACGGATACAAATAACACTGCTTTACTTATATTTATTGTATTACGCAGCACTTATTTTATCCTTGTATTACATCTTTTTATAGTGTAAACTTTACGGAGTGTGATGTGCTTTAACATTTGGTAAAGGCCTGTGGCTAACGCCCCCATGTAAACAAAAACACAAGCTGCTAAGGAAGTTTACGTTTTTAAATATAATAGAATAAATTAAAGCGTCTTTTCGTGTTTTATGGCGCTCATACATGCGATCCATTCAGCGTACAAACTCATTTTTTGGGGGGGAAGGGAGGTTTTCTCTAATGTGGAATACCGAATTTTATTCAGGTTGTGAGTTTAGAAGTATGATTTTTAGAAATAGGATTGTCTGTAATGACGTTGTTGGAAACCAATGTACAGTGATGAAAACGTCATTAGATATGGCACTCAAAGATAAACATGTAATGAAATACTTAAAACAATAACATCATAAGACTGTCAAGATATAGATAGATACTCTCAACAAGGTAGTGCTTATAGAGTGGACAAGGTTTTAAGTGCATTACAAAAATAGTGCAGGGAAAATATCCTATTGACATTTAGCAGCAACAGTTTTTGTGCAAACGTACTGTATTTCAGTTTAAACCACAAAATACAAGAAAAAGACAAATAATAGCTTAAGCACTCTTCTCCAAACATTTCAGCATTTACTATTAACATTTTGAAGGAAACCTAAACCAACTGTGCGTTGCAAAATTTCGAATGTCTCCGTATATCCAAGCATTCAATAAATTTTCTTGGACCTTTGAATACACGCATCCCAGTTTTGCCCTTGCATTATTAGATTTACAGCCCATCCCGTAGAAATTTCTGTGAAATAATCATTCCCTTAGAAGTCAGCCCCATCATATTTCATTGTTTATCTTTTGTCTTATTCATTCAGATGCAAGCGGTTGAGCCTGGCGTGCCGATGGCAGTAGCAGGTTCGCACAGCCGCTCAGAAGACGAAGAGTCACTTATCATAAAAGATGTGAAAAGGACAACGACGCAAGCGTTTGGCAGTGTGGTTCCAAAACGCAGAAGTTCTTCCAGGTTCCACTAATTTGTTTTGTGATATTAGCTTTGTCCCAATTGTCTTTTGGGGTTACATATGTAGATGTGCTTTTCCTTGTGATTTGTGTCCTGAATTACAAAATAAATGTTGTCCACAGATCTATTAAGAGGAAGAAGTTTGACGATGAGCTGGTGGAAAGCAGCCTTGTAAAATCATCAAGTCGCATCAAAGGTCCTCCATTAATGGAGCCTTTACGCTGCTCAGGTAGTGAGCCCTCTTCCAACGAAAAAAAGAAGGTAAAGTAAATAACACAATTAAAAAGTAAATTCTTAAAAAAAACACTATAATTATTATCTCTCTCTGTTAGATGGCAAAATCAGGACCAGCTTTGACTCCGCCCCTCACAATGTTGATGCATCCTACGCCATTGACAAAAAGAATGAAAAAAAGTAAACAGCCATTACACATGACTAAAGATTTGGGTCGCTGGAAGCCCACAGATGATCTGCTGCTTATTAATGCTGTGTTGCAGGTTTGTTTTCAATTTTATTTGAATTCAGCTTTCATTTAACTCTATATTGGATTTTTATGTGCAGCGAATAGAAGATAACTTTAATCTCATTAGCTCCTCTCCCCAAAACATTATTTTAAATTGTACAGATGCAATGAAGTGGTAATATCCAGTAAGTTATGGTTTTCTCAATTTGCAGACAACAGACCTCACATCAGTTCATTTAGGGGTCAAGTTCAGCTGTCGTTTTACTTTGCGGGAAATAAAAGAGCGATGGTACTCGCTGCTCTACGACCCCGTCATCTCAAAGTAAGGCCAACATCTTGTGCTTAACATGACACTTCGACCCTTCACTTTCCTTCTTGGTGTCAGACTTGCGTGGCAGGCGATGAGGCAGCTTCATCCTGAAGCTGTAGCGGCGATTCAAAGCAAAGCTCTCTTTAGTCAGGCAGAGGAAGTGCTACTCGCCAAGATTGGTTCGGTCCGTACCTGTAATTCTCACTTTTTGTTAACAATATCATGGAATAAGCTACAATTTCTTCTTATGTCATCATACAGACAACCCAGCCAAAACTAGACACATTCCAGGATCTCCTGAGTAAACACCCAAGTATTTTTCATCCGTCACGAACCCCTAAAAGTCTACTGGTGCACTGGCAGCTTCTAAAGCAGTACTACCTTCTGGATGACCAGAGTGGTGAGTCACCTTAGATATCCAAATATTTTAACGTCATGTCCATGTCACCCAGGCAAACCAAGACTGTTTTTTCAGTGCATTTGAAATATTTAATATTTGATATTTATTGTGGTGTAAAGTTGTATCGGCGTACCTCTATATAGGAGGTACTCTAATTATGAGAAATTCGAGGTATAAAATGTCTTTCAAGCAAATATATTGCCTGACATACTAGAGGAAATCATTTTCATCATTTTCATTGAAAAAAATACATTGTACTGTAAATGTACAATAGGCCTAAGGGTCTAATTTTGTGTGTTTTGTTGCAGTCCAGCCGCTCCCTAAGGGGGACCAAGTCCTGAACTTCTCTGATGCTGAGCAGATTGTTGAGGATGTCAAGTTAAAGTAAGGAATGCTTTTATTTCCAAACCATGTCTTTGTTATGAGTCTGCTGCAAATTTTGTACCAAAAGAACATATCGTCACTCCTATTTTGGAAGAAATAAACAGTTGTCAGAAAAAGTATCTGAAACTTATTGAAATTCTCACATCACTTTATAAAATCATCATCATCCAATGTGATATGATGTTAATGAGTGGGCAAGGACCTGACTTAAACCGTTTGGTGAAAATTGGTTTCAATGTGTTTTTGAGTCTCCGTAGGCACAGGGTTCATTTACTTACTCCTCCCCTTTCTGTCATCGGTTGCATGCCATCCTCAATAAAAAATGGAAAGCTATAAATGTTTTGAGTGGTTTTAATTAAAAGAGACACAGCTTTTTTCATCTGTGATTCTAAAAATGCGCAGAACACATTTGATGGGGATTTTATGCAGAAATATGAGGAATTCCCAAAGGTTCACATACTTTTTCATTCCACTCTATGTTTAAGTTTTGGTCTTTTTTGGTTTCAGATTTTTGACCTTTTTCTGTTGTAAAGATGGATTCATGCAAAGAATGAGGAAAAATGTATATGTCTGTAAAATCAAAACGATGAAATATTCCTTTTTAATACACACGCAAAATACCTCTGTTAGTAGATAGGTAGATAGATACTTTATTCATCCCAGTAGGGAAATTCACACTTCCAGCAGTATCCTTTTGTTGTTTATTAACAGATTAACAGGATGGCCCCGTATGCTGTGTTGTAGTTTATCAACAGCAGAGTGGATGACGCCACACGCTAGTCCAAAAGTTTGACGTCCCTGCAGCAGATGGAAATCTTTGTGCCCAGGGTTACACCACCTCGTGTTCACGTAGATAGCGAGTCCACCTCCTCTCCGCTTCCTGCAGGCTTTTGTGTCCCTGCCCTAACAGCGCTGAAGCCGGATAGCTCCACGTTAGCGTTCGGGATGCTAGATGTCAGCCACGTTTCCGTAAAACACAGCAAACTGCACTCCCTGTACGCTTTGATGTTTTTCACCAGCACAGCCAATTCGTCGGTCTTATTTGGTAGAGAGTTCACATTTACCATGATTACAGACGGTACCGAAGGCTTATAACGCCGCTGGCCGCTTAACCTTAGCTCCGGCTTCTGCATCCACGATAGGGCCCCCTCATCACGCCGGCACGTGAATTATTCAGGGCAAGGAGTTGATTCCTCAAGTAAAAGCATTTTTGTGCGTTAAAACCCATAACAATAGGATGGAGAGTAAACCAAAGTGTAGTTGTCAAACGGGACGAAAAACACCGAAGATAGATCAATTTGTCTCTAATTATTCTAAGTACATGGGTGTCACCAGGCTGTACTTGCTCAAGACACACCACAGTAAATGCCTCTACGACTCTAGTGGTTAGGGATCCAACCAATCTAGTATCCTAGTTGAAAAGTATTTATTTTATTCGTGTCAATTATAATTAGGGAAGCCCTACCAATACCGTCCTTTACATCCAAACTAATACAGATCAACAATATCAACACTTTTATAGAATCATAATGTAAGGATAGTCATATATTTCTAATTTTACTAATAAACAAATTTTAAGTATTTTAAATCAGGGAAGATAATGCCCCCGAAAAACAGCTGGGAGAAAAACATGGGAAATAATAGCAAAATTTTAAAAATAATACTGATACTTTATTGTCCACTATCAACCAATAGTAGATAATTTTGATAATATAAGTCGTATATTCTCATCTTAGTGAAAAAAAAAGAATTCTTCAAAGGAGAATAATCATCTACCATTTCAGGTAATAAAGCTAATTTTCTGTTATTAAAAAAAGTTGTGTCTTCACCAGTCCCTGAAATACGTCATGCCACATATTATTGGAAAGATTAAACCCTCGGGATTTGAAAATATACTCATCACAGAAACATCCCTTTTAGTCAGAAACAAGACACCCGTGAACTATAAAGACCAGATAGCTCGACTAAAAGTGATTGGAAATTATACTCATGACACGATTCCTCGCAAATATCGTGTGTTTACTTTCACCAAAGTCCAATGTAAAATATTTACTCCAAAAAACACCATAATGCTGACAAATAAAAAAAAAACGCCTAAAAGTATTTCTGAATATTTGGACGATCTTGGTCGTGATCTGTTTGTCTGGCTCCATAACTTCCCTTTAAAAACAAACAGACTTGTAAGATGAGTGTAGCCGGTAGCCTCCGACATTTTGATTGACACCACTCTTGGCCAATTAAAAGCCTTTTTTCACGGTCCTTAGCCTGTGAAAAACTATGTGAGGGGCCTAATATTGGAAAAGAAACGTCATGACCAATTCGGCTTCAGAAATCTTAAGCCAATAGTAACCGATTTAAATGTGGATTGACACATTGGTTAGCCAATTATATTCCAATCACAATTTTATGCAATTTTACAAACCGTATTAAAAACAGGACTGGAAAATGTGCACAAATACAAAGATCCATTTTTTGCACATCATTCTCACAAGCAAGTGTGCACGATCATTGATTGACTTCTGGAAAGAGAAGTCAAACATTTAGAACTCTTTCACAATGACTAAAAAATTTCCAAAGTGAAATACATAAATGCAAAGTTTTTAGGGCTGTAAACTGGTTGTCTCCAAATGGCCAGAAATGTGTAAAATACAATGTTTAGTTTTTCATTTTGTTATCAAATTTCACACTGTACTAGGTAAGGCTTCAAGCTATTGTCTTACCGATTTTCCAGCTAAGATGCCCATGTTACGCTCATCTGCAAACATTTGATTGCAAAAAAAAAATCTTCAGGCAAGAATGAAAAACCTTCTATTTCTGTGTGTTCCAACTCAGATTACTCTACGTTAGTAGCACTTGTAGTGATCATTTCAGTTTGGGACCAAACTTCAGAGTGTCACCTTTTAAAAGTGACCAAAACCGGTTCAAGAAGAGCATTACATTTGCTTTAGGTACGTCTTGGCTTGGGATTTCAGGGGAATTTTACAGGCGTCTGTTAGTTTACTTTTACAGTAATTTACCACTCCAGTAAACACATCTTCTCATAGTAGTGTCAGCTTTGTGCATAATATCTAATTATTTACTTAGGTCCAACAACACTGACATTCTTTCATTCATTATCTGGCCAAAAACTTTCAGCCTGATAATTATGTTTTATGTAAAAGACATGAGGATCTGTCAAACTCCCATTTCTGATACATTTATTATTTTGTCCTCACCTGCAGGGAGAGCAGAGATGAAGTATTAGAACACGGTAAGATAGGTGAAGTTTTTGCTTAACATCATTGTAATAGTTTGGAATGATTTAAAAATATATACCTTTCCTTTCCAGAACTGATGATATCCGATCGCCACCAAAAAAGGGAGATCAGGCAGTTGGAGCAAGAGTTACCACGCTGGCAGGTCCTCGTCGACAGTATCACAGGTAGAAATGTCCTCGTTTATTCAACAGTTGTGTGTACCACAACTTAGAATAAACAACAGCGGATTAAATTAATGAGTTTAAATCTAGTTTGACAAGATTACTTTAGTATTTTAAGTGTGTCACCAGTGGTATACGTGCACTTTTTGCATTAACAACATTGCCTGTCAACACGGAAGTGGGTATTCAATACATTCAATGTTAAATGATTGGAATGAGTTTGGTCATGTTTTGCCAAGAACAAAGATAAGCCTGTCTATAGGCTGTTATGGTGTCAGCAGAGGAGAACTGTTTTTTTATTGCTAGTTAATTTGTCCTTTGACGTGTAATATGAAGTCTTATTGTGTTTGGCAGGGATGAGCATGCCCGACTTTGACAACCAGACACTAGCTGCCCTGAGGGGACGAATGGTACGCTACCTCATGAGATCCCGAGAGGCAAGTCAGACACACTGTTGTACCCTGAAGATCCGAACAAGTTGCACCTCAGCATTTTTCTTAATTCTTTTCATTTCTTCCCCCACTCAGATTACACTGGGACGCGCCACCAAAGATAAACAAATAGATGTGGATCTGTCCCTCGAGGGGCCTGCCTGGAAAATTTCGAGAAAACAAGGTGATTATACTTTACAAGGAAGCATAGAATTGTCTTGTCATTGATAACAACGTAGTGTACATTGTTTACAAGGAGATAAGTCGTGGCACTCCAGGATAAACATATTTAAGATCAGGGGATGGTGTAATTGTAACCTGTGCAGTCTTTGAGACATTTTGTGATTAAGAGCTATCCTAAGAAATGTGACTTGACAATACATTAAAGGGGGAAAAAAGCCCCCAAAAAATATTAGAATAGATAATTACCATCATGGAATATAAGACGCACACTATACAATTTCAAAGGAAAAAACAAACAAAACATTTGTACATACATTTGCACTCGTCTATAGGCCACATGTGCCCATGTGCAACAGTCAAAACATCTTGGCCATCTCTCTTCTTTGCGTTCAACCAAATTTCAAGAATGTGTTTGTTACCCCAGAAAGTTATTATTAATTTTTTACTTTTTTACATTGCTCCAATTCTTCCCACTGCTGTTTCCAGCGTCCCACCATCGATTTTTCAACGTGAACTTTACGTGCAGCAGCTCTGATTCCATCTTATTTGGCCAACTCGATTGCTTTTAACTTGAAAGCTGCGTAATGTGCTTTTCTTTTTGATAATTCAATGATGAGGGTCAGTATATACTAATTTAATTCATGTACAATGCATAATAATATCTGTTAAGTTTCTTCTATGATCGTTATTGGTAGCTGTGACTAATGCCTACCTTTTCTGCTCCAGCGGCTGTTGGTAAAATGCATACATTAGCTTCATCCCACATAAGCAGGGTTCAAATTGTGTGACAAAATTTGCGGCTCTTGCATGATAGAAAATGATGCAATTACTTCAGTAATAAATTCTTACAAAAATAAGAATGAATACATAAAATACGAATATACATTTTTCCATACAGATTCCAGTTTTTTTTAACAGTTTAGTGTGCTTGTTAAGGTGGTGATGTCCCAGGTGAATCAATTCAGAGCCTGTTAGTCTTTGTTTTTAAGGGACCCGTGGCATTTGCCCAAGGGCAACAGATCAAAAGTTTGTGGCTGGGGTTAAACAAGTCTTTAATAGTGTTGAATGCTTTACTGTGGTAGCAAGAACCGTCAATGTCCTCAAAGTTGGGCAGAGAGATACCAATAATTTTCTGAGCTGTGTTGATGACTCTGTAGGCTTTTCCTGTCAGCTGCCATGCACCCAGGATACCAAGCAGTTATTTTCTACACCAAGATGCTCTCCACTATGGCCTGTAGAAGCAGGATCAGGCAACGCGTTAGGGTTAAATAAACTCTGGTGTTTGCAGGAATTATAAAATTGAAGAATAACGGGGATTTCTTCATCGCCAATGAGGGCAGACGACCCATCTACATTGATGGCCGACCGGTCCTCTCGGGAAACAAGTGGAAGCTGAATAACAACTCGGTAGTGGAGGTGCGTCTTGAAATTTAAACGATTCTATTTCAATGGGTATTTTTCCGTTTTTCTTATAAGCCATTCAGTATATGTCTGTTAAAAATGCCAATGCAGAGTTCTTCACATTTTGCTCACATTTTGCTAGATCGCCGGACTTCGCTTTGTGTTTCTAATCAACTTGGAACTCATCTCCCTCATCAAAGCCGAAGCAGCCAAGATGACCCAACAGTGATCGCTCCACTCCGTACTTCTGACTTGGATTTCACAAGCCTGTTCATGGACGTTTTCCCGTGTTGCACTGTACAAATGGGAATCTTCTTTTTACTGTTTGCAGATTATTTTATTTAAATTGTGCCGTGAAATTTTTCCACAATAATAAACTGGTGTGCACATGAAAGTTGAATCTGTTCAGTTTTTGTCACACTTTGCGCAAAAATCAACTCAGTAGCTCAATTCTAATTCTGGTAATGCTGATACAGTAAGACTACCTAAAACTAAACAAAACTCATAGTGTCATCATCCCTTTTCACACATTTGTCATACTGCTGTGTCGCATTACATAAAAACACAAATAAGGCACCTTAGAATTAAAACAGCTGAAATTAAGGCTATACATGGATAAACAAAGTAAAAATAGCATTATGAGCACACAATTTAGTCAGAAAGAGGAACACGATTCAGAACAAAAGTTGCAAGTAGAGATGGATCAAAATTGAATAAGAGAAATAAATACATCATAACATTATCATCTAAAAACGAAAGGACATTAAAAAGAACTTTAGCATCACTCAGGTTAAAAGATCTAAAGTGAATGTTTTTCAATTTTTATTATCCTGCCAGATGGAAAGAAAACATTAAAAAGGTGTCAACTGTTTTGCCTATTTTATATTATTATATTGTTCGCATCACTGCAAAGTGCAACTTTAAACGACTTTTCACCAATTGACCAAGCATGTGTAAAGGTGATACAGCTTACATTGAACACAATATACTGGAGGATATTTTCCAAATTGAAAATAATACATTCAATTAAACTACCCTCAATTGGCACTTTTTCATTTGATTGTTTGATGTAAGTCTATGGAAGTCTTATGAGTGCCAAAATGCAACAAATAAAAACAACCTTCTGAAATAAAAAAAAAAATGTGAGATTTTTTTTTAGTATCAATGTAAAATGGCTATTCATTTAAAAATAGTGTATCATTTTTGTGAAATGTGTACTTACTATTCTTTATTCTATATTTAGCATGATTGCATATTTCGTAATTTGTAAGAAAATCTACATTTTGGATAATGCCTTAATTTTCATGGTTTATTTGAAAATCGGATGTCTAAAATGTATGTTTTTATTTCAAAACATCAATATTACTAAGGCATTTTGACTATATTGTTTTTTTGTGTGGGTGCAAAATATTTATTTTTTTAAATTGAAAGAGATTGTGTTTAAAAACTTGTTTTAGCCCTCCTGGTCTTCCACATAGTATGTGAGCCAATAAAAGTTTTATTTTTTAAATTAGACGTCGAATCATTGCAAACCAAATTGACTCGAGACAGTTACAAGAAAGTACAAAATCAACAATTTCCAATATATACGTGTATATATACACAAAAACATGGTCTTTGAATGTATTTTTATCAGTGACTCGGATCGTCTACTACCCCACTCAAGGATATTTGCAACTAGTACAGGTCCAACATTTACAAAAAAAAACATTGAAATTTAGCCACAATTTGACTTCAAACTTATACACTGCAGAATTACTTTAGAGACGCAATGTACCGTTTTACTGACAATTTAAAGGGGATGAAAAATCTATCTGTGAATTTGCCTATGTGAATGTAAAATTAGTTAAAATAAAAATAAGCTCGACGATAAAAGTCAAGTCAAATTTATTTATATAGCCCTTAATCACAAAAATGTCTCAAAGGACTGCACAGGATTACAATTACATAATCACCTTATCTTAAACCAACATGCGGGCAAGGAACAACTCAAAACCTCAGCTTGAGGAAAAAGAGAAACCTTGAGAAGGGGCACAAGTGGTAATCCCCCTTCCAGGATGACCAGGATGAAATAGATTGAGCATTACAGTACACAAACATAGTTAACACTAGGTAACATGTTGAAAATTTGTCCGGAAAGTGCATGACAGCAACGACGCCCCCAGCTTGTAAACTAGTCCAGAAAGTCTATGACGGCCACCACACAGCCTCCCATCTCTGCCAGCTGGTCCATGCAGGCGTTGACATGCTTCAGGTCAAACGCTGGTCCGCTGACTCATCTCAAATCGTCCTTCTCCTTCGTATCACCACCAGGTAGGCAGTCAGAAAAAGACAGGACAATACAGAACATGAGGTGGGCATCAATCATAAGCTTTGGAATAGAAGTGTGTTTTAAGTCTAGATTTAAAAACTTCCATTGAGGTTGCAGATCTTATCTCCGGAGGCAGAGCATACCATAGCACCGGGGCCAAGATGGAGAACGCTCTCGAGCCTGCAGACTTCTTGGCTCTCTGAGTCACAAGTAGACTGGCATTTTCTGAGCGGAGGCTCCGTGCAGGAACATAGGGGGAAATCAAATCAGAGATATAATATGGTGCAAGTCCATGCAAACATTTGTATGTTAATCAGAGAACCTTAAAGTCACATCTTAAGTAGACTGGGAGCCAGTGCAAGTTGGCCAATACAGGAGTAATATGCTCAAACTTTTTTGTCTTAGTCAAAAGTCTAGCTGCCGCATTCTGAACCAGCTGCAAACTTTGAAAGCTAGACACCGGGAGACCAGAAAGCAATGATCAAGCTGAGAAGTAATAAACGCATGAATTAAAACCTCCGCATCTGATTGGGACAGCATCAAACGAATCTATGCAATATTACAGAGATGGAAGAAGCTATTCTAGTAATATTTTTCACGTGTGACTGAAACAACAGATTAGGATCAAATATAACACCTATATTTTTGACCGAGTCACTATGGGTGATATTACATTTGTCTAGGTTCAGGGCATTGTTTGAAACCAACTCACGACAATGAGCTGGACCAATAATCAACATTTCAGTTTTTTCTGGGTTAAGGCGCAAAAAATTAAGTGACATCCATCTTTGAATCTTAGTAGGTTTAATTTGACTTTAATTAATACTTTTCAGAGACTTATATCCCAAACCAAAATATCCCTCCATAAGAATTTGATATCATTGTCAAGCTTATCAGCCATTGGTGTGTGAGTGTGTGTGTGAATGGGTAAGTGTGAAGCACATTGTAAAACGCTTTGGGAGGTCTTCATTGACTTGAAAAGCGCTATATAAATGCAGACCATTTACCATTTAAATGACACATATTGACCTCTAGCGGGGGCAGCACGGCGGCGCAGTGGTTAGCGCACAGTTCTGAGGTCATGGGTTCAAATCCAGCGACCAACCTTTCTGTGTGGAGTTTGCATGTTCTCCCCGTGCTTGCGTAGGTTTTCTCCGGGCACTCCGGTTCCTCCCACATTCCAAAAACATGCATGTCAGGTTAATCGGACGGTCGAAATTGTCCCTAGGTGTGAATGAGTGAGCGAATTGTCAGTCCCTATGTGCCCTGCGAATGGGTGGCAATCGGTTCAGGGTGTCCCCTGCCCGAAGATGGCTGGAATGGGCTCCATTACCCCGCGACCCTACTGAGGATAAGCGGTGCAGATAATGGATGATGGATGGACCTCTAGCGGTAAGAAAAAGTTTTTTCTTCCCAGAGGATGCGTAATCGTTAGCGACTACTGATAGCACATAACAACGTTGTAGTAAAACTCCTTTTTTTGTCGATTTAAAATAAATAGAGCTTTTTTTCCCGATAGTTGTGCGAAAAAACATAGTTTGTCTTAATAAATATATCGTATAAATGACGCGTGGTTATTGCATTTTTCTTCTTAAAGATAATGCAGAAGATTCGAAACTATGTACACAAAGAAATAATAAATACATTCTTTGTTATTTTTCTCTAACCCTACGAGATATCTGTTATCCCAAACGCCCCCTTCTTCCATCTGCTGCAGCTGGTTGACATCACACATGTTGAGTATATTCGCGTGGCAGTAACACAGAAAAGCAGCAAGACTCAAGCGGGCGTTTTAAAGCACAAACGTGAGTTTATTTGTTTTTATTTACCACCATGACAAGATAAAACCATCATGTCAAGTCCTTTTTTAGAACAAATAACAACTGTTGCTTAATCTCATGCTCCAATTGAACATCACCTTCCAAGCTTGCTAACTGTTAGCCAAGTTAGCCGTAATGAGAGCATAGAAATCTGGTTGTATAGTGACGCAAACAAGGCAATATAGGTTCATTTGCTAAAACATTAGCAGAAAAATACCATAATGTGTAACAACCTCTTCTAGTATTTCACATATGGAACGTTCAAATCACAGTATAAAAAACAATCTGTATTACTCAACCACTGTGATTAAATGGAGACACATTGACTAATGACCCTCTTTACCCTTGATTGGGACAAAATATTCAGTTTACTGCCTCAATTGTGTTTAACTGCCCCCTTGAGGTTTTCGCCGTTGCGTGTCATAAGTTTCAAAATAATGTTCTCTCTAAGCTTCCACAGGTCTGAGCAATCTCAATAAGTCTACGAGCATCGCTTGGAACAAAGGTTAGCAACATAATTCCTAAGTGTGGCAACCAGATTATTATCAAAAATGTCCAAAACCTCAGATCAAATCAAGTAAAATTTTGCTGAGTTAAACTTGGTAAATTATTTTTTCACATCAATGATATGGCTTATCTACCGGGTGGAAACATATGTTGGCCTGGTAAAACTGATCCAAAAATGAGTTTTTCCTTGCCCTCATGTAGGTTATAGATCAGGGAATTGTTTGCTATAATCTGTGGTCTCTGCAGCCCTTTAAAACTCTTTGTGATTAAGGGCTATACAAATAAACATGACTTGACTTGAGAGAGCTGGGTGCCACCAGGCTGTATTTGCTCAGAACACACCATAGGAAATGGTACCCTTACATCTAGTGGTTCAGGGATTTAACCAACCAACTATTGGGAAGGTTGCACGTCCCACAAACGTGTTGTTTTTACAAAAACCTTTCCATGAGATTTTTTTTCCCAAAGTACTAACATTTTGTGGATTTATTTGGTTGGTTGCACAATACAGAATTGTATTTAATCAAACTTTTTAGTGGTAGTTGTGTTGGCAAAAAAATGACTTGTTACATTTAAATAATTTTTAATATAATACCAAATATTTAAGCCTATAACACAAGAAAAAGAGAATATTTTTCCTTTAAATACGAACAGTCAGGCTCCTGTTATGTTTGACAACGCAAAAAAAAAAGTCAAGTTGTTTTATAAAAATAGTCGAGCAGGAAGGAACATCTAACATTTAACACACTGCACAAAGGCAAAAACTACATACAAGGTTCATCCACCATTTTACAGCAAGGATGATCTCCCACCTATCCACAACCATCAACAAGAACCTCCTTTCTTTTGCTCCAGCTCACGTGTGCACTTACTTTTGTTTACTCAATCCCGTGTCGAAATTGAATTTCAAAATCCCGCTTTTAAAACACACAGAGGGTACTTGCATAGTTTTTACCCGCATGCACTGTAATTTTGGCCGTATTTTCTGGGGAATAATTTTGCAATTTCAAGCTCTGTTTGTATGCGCTGGATAGAATTTTTTTTGTATGCTGGTCTGGGCAGTGCGCAGTTGCATACACGCGCAGCTTAGAGGGAACATTGCATGGAGTACAAATATATTAACGCTGATACGTAAAAACAGTTGGCACTGGTATTTTCGTAATAAAAAAATGCTCGAAAGTCGAGTTATTAGTAAAAACTATGACTTATTGACTGGAAAAATAAGGTACCATACCTCCCAACACTACCACACTACCGCTTTTAGTGTTAGACCAGGGGTCGGGAACCTATGGCTCTGTTGTGAGTATAACCCCAAAGCTAAAATAGATTTTTCGCAATTTTTAAATGTATTGTTACATGCAGAGCCGATTGTCATTTAAAGCTGAGACAATACTGACTACTTGCAGGGTTCGGTCCAGTGTATATATAGGACACAATATTAACTACAGTTTACAATAAAGGTGACATACCAACAGACCCTGTTTTGGCTGTACATCGCTAAATAATCCTTTTATATGGAAGCTCATTAAACAATCTATGTTAATTGTAGACACACCTTATGATGAAAAGCCAACGGGAAAACTTAAAACCCCCAAAAGCACAAGCAAAGAACCTAAAGCAATTTGATTGGGTGAACGGTAGGAAAGGGCAGCGCTATATACAGGGTGCACACATTCCTTCTCCTCGCTCAGGGCCATCTGCACTGAAGCTTAATATGTTCGTATTTTGGTTTGCCGTATTTTGTGACATTTTGACAAAAGAACTTTGATTGCACCATATTTTGAAACCATTGTTAAGGACAAAAATGAAAGTCAAAATAAGCCTCAACACTCCTAAGTAACTGCAGGAGGTAGACAAATTTTAGGTGGTATATTTATATTGAAATGAGACACAGGCTCTGGCATTCATATTATTTCATAGATTTTACCAAATCATCAAACATCACACAATGAAATAAAATGTGCTGAAGAACTAGTGAGCAGGTTTGGTGATTTTGTTGAAATTTCTCTTAAAATATATGGTGTGGCTTGCTCCCCCAAAAATAAAAATGTTTTTTTTTTTTTATGGCTTATTTGGTCAAAAAGTTTCCTGACTCCTGCGTTAGACTACCACTTATCTCCTAGTAAAAACAACCTACTGATTTAAAAAAAGAAAAAAAAAGGTTACCACTTTTTCACACTTAAACAACAACAAAAAGTCTTGACCCTAGTCTAGTATTTTAGTCTACAGCTGCTTTTTTTGAAGCGTTAATAAACAGCTCCAACAAATGTGTTAGATTTCCGTTTTTATAAAATGTTCTGTTTGTTTTGTAATATTCCTCGAGATGGAATTGTTTTGTGCATAAAGATGGTGTGCGATAATATTGATGTATATTTCTTCAACATCCAGTGTTTGACATGTAGGCAGTACACTAGCCCAAAATGCAGAAAAAACAAAGGCTGTAAAAATGAATCCATTAATTCAAAACTAGAATAGAATAGAATTTTCTTTATTGGCATTAACATCAACGTTGGGAAACATTATATGCAACGGGATTAGACATGGCTATCCAGGGTAAACATGCAATATAAAAACTTTGAAGAGAACAAAGATAAGACTACCAGGATTTACTATATAGGCCCAAAAAAACAATTACAACGTAGTGCCTAGAAAAACTGGCCTGACCTTATAATACAATGAAAAAGAATAGTGCATTGTTACAATAGTGCAATAAAAGGAAGTGCAATCATCTTCAGCAGCAACAATAAAAAAATATATATAACTCACAAGGTGTGTGTGTACCTGCTGTCTTTAATCAGTCCAGTCTTTTAGGAGGGGTATTTTTTTTCCTTACTGTACATGGCATGTTGGTGAATAGAGTCAAGAAACTGAGAAATACTGCAACCCTAGTAGTAATCTCACAGGCTACTGAAAAAGTGATAAGGAGCTGAAGTGATTAAAGATAAACGCTGACAACTGGAAAGCAATCCATATGTTTATGGCCTAGATCTATCAGTCAATTCTCACTGCAATAAAATAGTTATAAATGCATCCATCCATTATTTTGACTGTTTGCCATAACTTGGTGCCCTCTACAATATTTTTAAAATGCAGTGCTCGGGAATTGAGTGAATTGTTACTCATCCCCTTAAAGACATCATGTGGTTTATATTGACAAAAGAAGATAACGTTTTGTAAAGAAGATAACGTTTTGTAATCATTCGAGTATTTTGATCTTATCTTGCATCCGTTTTCCCGTACAATACTGTTCCCATGCATTTAATCTAAAATATGAATGCTATGTTCATTTGTTTGATAATGATGTATTTTGATGTAATAGAAAACAGTATTGTAGCAGTTTTTTTTTATTATATTCGTAAAATGAAACAAAGCGGACTATTGTTTCTAAAGTATGATCCTGAAAGAAAAAAACCCAAGTTATTTCCCATCATCTGAATTTCAAAATGTTTACTAAGATTTTCATATGCAATTTTTTTCCCTCTGTCACATTTATGTAGTTTTGGTTGTAATAACCCAGTTCTCTACTAGATGGCATGTGCCTTGGGAAAGGTGACTTTAGGGACCCTTTCTGTTCATAGGCAGGTTGGATCAGTAAAATAATGTCAACTCCAAACTTTGTCTTGGTCTTTCCAGTTTTATGCTTTAACATTCAACCTACATTAGTATTTACCGTACATGTTATAATCGACGAGAAATTTATTCACAAACAATGGGGGAAACGTTTTTTAATTTTTGGTTTTGAATATTTTAACTGGTTTATTTTAACAGTTAAATGAATGCAGTTTTTACACCTGAACCAACTTGCCACACTATACAAACCTAACACTGCCCTCTAGTGGCTGGAGAGAACATTTGGCTCGCATTCATTTAAAAAAATCAACTTTTGATAGAAATAACCTAGAGAATCGCTTCATTCTCTTTTATTTTGACATAATTAGAAATTTCTGGCGAGACTGATCCGGACCGTGGGCTTTTACAGTATGTTTGACACGCCTGCTGCAGGCCATTTTGGTGTCAGTTGTTGACAAACTGGGGTACTCTTTTAGAAATGACCCTACCCTAAATACAAGAACTCGAGGTGAAAATATTCCAAAGAATGCATTTGATCGTGTCCTGGCGTGACTCCGAGCAATGATAACACCAACTTAGAATTTCCTACCGGTACAGTTAAGACTGAAAACATTACAGGTAACATAAAAACCTTTAAATGATAATGATTAACGTTCTAATTATGGACAACTTGATGCTGCGATACATGCTTGGAATGATAAGTACTATCCAAAAGTAAACAACAGTTTTTTTTTTTTTTACTCAGCCGTTCACCAAAACAATTGAGTTTATGTCAAGTCGGTTCCAAATATAATATCATATTCAATGCAATATTTTTCTGCTGTAACAAATGGACTTGCCTGAGTCAATATATCAATTGATACTATTTTTTTGATAGGTAACTGAAATAAAAGTACATTTTGTGTAAGTAGGGTCTTGTTTTAAGGTCTCTGCCGATTGGCCGGTTCTGTAGGAGGTGAAGTGTTCAAAGGGTCACTTTGGCTTTTTGACAAGGATGTATAGGCCTTAAACCTTGGACTGAGGTTTCGTGTATCTATGTTTTTGTTGTTACTCATAAACCGACCGATGGTGACACTAAAGGCGGTATGAAGTCACATTCCTAGGCAAAGAAAAGTACAGCAGTGCATTTATTTCAGCAATACTTAATACTAATACTAAATACTAAGAATCTTTGGCAGTTAATTACGTCAGTTTTCAGCAAATTACTAAATACAAAGTCTCATACGGAGGCTTGGAATCCTTAAAAATGCTTGAATTTTAATGTTGTGATTTCAAGGATTAAAACGTGCTTGGATCTCGGGTGAAGTGCTTGTAAATGCTTGAAATTCTTGCCATGTTTCTCAACACGTCTGCTCAAAAATGACGCAGACACTCTCTGGTGGCGTCGGTTTGCTTTTGCATTTATTCTTCCCTCCTGATTAACTGCAACTGGCATTAGTTTGTATGGCATTGACCTATGAAGCATCATCGCCCCCTAAAGCTCGCACTCAAGAGGACAGGTGCATGCTACACCTAAACAGGGCACTATAAAATATGTATTAGTACAAGGATTACGTTCCAATTATGGACACTTGGACATTTATTGTGGGCCAAGGAAAAAAATAACGTAGCTTTTCCCAGTGGCAAATTGTAATGGGAAGAACTTCCTGCACCTGAAAATTCAAGTCATATCTATCCAACACCTATATGTGAAGAGATTTGTCTTAACAACAAGTACAGTATATTTGCGATTTGCTGAAGATCTAAAAATTACATGTCTTGATAAAGATTAAAAATCACATGTTGTCTGTCCCTGTGTGCCCTGCGATTGGCTGGCAACCAGTTCAGGGTGTCCCCTGCCCACTGCCCGATGATTGCTGGGATGGGCTCCAGCACCCCTGCGACCCTACTGAGGATAAGCGGTGCAGCTAATGAGATGAGATGAGATGAGATGAGATATGTAAATCACAAATATATTTGTGGTTCTGCAAAATACATGGTTCACATCAGGATTTTTTTTCATGTTACTGGAGAAGTTGGACAATTGGCTTTGACAGTCATTAAAAATGCTTAAAATAAGCCATGAAAAAAGGTGTACAAACCCTGAAATATGTATTTTCTAGATTAACTACGAACAATTCTGAAAAATCGAGTAATGTTTATTTTTGCAATAAATATGTTGATTGTTCCAAATATTAAACGGTTATATGCATACCCAATTTTTACGATAAGGTTATTAATCAGTGATGTGCGGTGAGG
This sequence comes from Urocampus carinirostris, assembly GCF_059441175.1. NCBI lineage: Eukaryota > Metazoa > Chordata > Actinopteri > Syngnathiformes > Syngnathidae > Urocampus > Urocampus carinirostris. The sequence continues at coordinate 28,328,096 of NC_142354.1, read as the reverse complement.
TTCTGGTTAGGCACACTCGGATTTGCAAATGAATCAACCTATATCTTTTTTATCATTTGATTGGCAGAGTAAGAAAGCAAAATAGAAAATTTAGCATGGAAAAGAATGATTTATTATATGGCCTTAACTTATAAATGAAGTAAATTGGCTGTTCCTTTTGATAAAATAAAGGATCCATTATTTCCATTATGAAAAAAGTCCACGCAATGAAAAAATAAATAACCGGATGGCTTGACTTGCTATTAGTGTGCTAATTGAAATGTTTGGGATTGAGATGTGTGCCGAATCCTTGCATGCCCTCACTTCAGATGCTTAGCACAGTAATACCTGACATACTTCTTGTATTCATATAAATTACAATATAACGTGACATTTCAGCAATTTCAGTGAGGTTAAATGAGTAAGACATTAAGGCCCAATCCCATTTCTCTCACTCGGCCCTGAGGACCCTCCAGTGAGGTCCCTCGATAGAGGAGTGCCCTCCGCCGGTGGAGTGCAAAGTGGAGATGGTTTGGACAAGACTTGCAAGGTTCCACCCCTGTCCAGGAGATGGCGGTAATATTAATTGGCTGTAGACCTCAGTGACGTATTGGTCTACGTCACATGTAAACAACTCGAGTCTCAACCTGTGGTGTGTCAGTTGGAGAGTTCGTGCAACGTTAAAAATGCCCGCTACAGCTGTGTTATTACCGATTGCCTGAAAGCTCATCATCTTTTCCGTGTCTCCAATCAACGGAGGAGAAATGTGCTATACTGAAGACAGCTTCGGCGCTATGTAGTGCTGATTCATCTTTACAAGGTACGTACACTCATTAAAAAAAATGACCCGTTCGGTCAAATACAGTAAAAGTTAGCATACAATGCACGTTCACATAATACCTTATGTTTGTGTAGACATAAATGGCAATCTACTTAGTATCTTAATGCCATTTTATGATATAGTAGGGGTCTTTAGTGTGTGACATGATGAAAAGTAAACAAACAAGAACAGTCCACCTGACCCTTAAGCTGACATAATATCGTCACCAAACTTCCCTGTACGACCCAAAAACCTTAGTTCATAAGGAATTTAATTCAAAAGAGTTGTCATTGGATATAAAAAAGCTCATTTCAACATTTTTTCATGATGCTTACATCATCTATGCCCACATTTATGTCTAAATTGTTTGTTATCTATTGTGTTCCAGAGTGGCTGTCCCATAAGCGTGGACAGGTTGGACAGGAATGTTCCCATCCTGTGCTTATGGTTCGATGTGAAGTCAAAACTCATTCAGGACTTAAGGTTGAGCAAGAAGGTCATGTGGGCCCTGCAGGAGCTGCTAAAGAGGGAACAGGGCCATGGCTGGAGGGCCTATACTGGCTGGCCCACGGTCTGTCCTACCGTGTGGTGTCACGGGTCTTCAGGGTTCCCAGGTCCACAATACACAGAATTGTCCACAGTTAATATGGAATAAATTGCCCAAAAGCCATGTGTTAGGCTTTGGAAGTCAGACCCACATTTGCATTCCGTGCTTTTCTGCATTACTATTCAATAAACATCTTTATTTTGAGTAACACCTTGGTGGTTTATTTCGTAATGATGTGAGATACTGTGTGTGAACTATGTGACTGTTGGACAGAAAACAACTACAAATCACTCCAGTTTAAATAATAGTTTACTTTCAGAAAAACAAAATCACATTGGGCCGAAATACATAATAGTAAATAAATAATATGTCACAAATTGTAACAAAAATATACCAATACTTCCATAAAGCTGGAAAACACAAACTGGAACTTCATTGAGTTCTTAATAAAATAAAATATTTTCCTTTTATAAAACAAAGGGAAACATTGCAGGGATGTCACTGTTCTGGAAATTTGTCCACGAGCTTCCCAAAAAGGACGGGAACCGCTCAGTTTTGGCCACAGTTTCCTCGAGCATTTTCCTCACTCCGGCAGACTCCGCTTTCAAAAAGTCAAGGAGTGTATCGTGCTTCCTTTTTTTTCTGGGTGATTTGGGGTTTGGCGCCGGATTAGAAGATGCCAACGACGTGCCCGTCGGTGTGGATGGCGTGGTAGCTGTGATGGTGGCCAGCTCTTCCACGGGACGTTCTACATTGGCCTTTAGGTTGGGTGGAAAAAACAAGAATTACTTAATGCTTGTGTATTGCACAAAAACAACTGTGTATAGGATGCTCAACAAGTTGATGTGAGAAATTATAGGATGTGTTCTGGATAATTATTTGATAGTGAATAGATACACAAAATTGACATGTTATTCTTATGGCTGTAAGAGCCTTCTATTGGCCAGCATCACATATGCTTTAGAATTGACTCCACATTTGGACAACATTTTGAGAAGGTAATTAGTTTACTTAATATGTGTTTACAGAGAAGGCAGTGGACTATGTGATAGTAGTTTGTTTCAACTGTATTTCCACGTGAAATTCGGAAACATTACTCATAATGCATGATGAAAACTAATGCATTCTGATCTCACATGAAATAATCATATTGTAAATAAAACACGACACCCGAAATTGTGTGCAGTAAACAAGCGCGTATGTCCAGAACGTTATTCTGACTATGCTCCTTTAGCGACTGGCCATGTAGATAATAATGTAAAAGCACGACTCGTTTAAGATACAAACAGGGATGGGCTGAACCGTGATTTTCTGCACAGTTATCCTACTTTACAGTTTGTAGCGTGAAGATTATTTTTTGGCAGCTCCCTTGGTAGATTTGTGCACTTCGTAAAGTAGCGATTTTGCAATGTTCATGTTTTAACGCGAAAATACGATTTTCTATTGCATTTACGTCTAACTAAGATATCTCAATACATTTTGTTGCAAATACATGCGTGGTTGTGGAAAACTACTTACATTTGTGCGGTTCCTTTCCGGGCATGTTTGTTGATATTGAGAATTCGCAAAGACTTCTGGGTAGTCACTTCGCCGCCAAGTGAGGTAGGGAGCCCCCTCGGTCTTGAAGTGGTTACGACATGGTTTGAGGGCACTTCTGCCTCGGTCTTGAGAGTATCGGGACACACCCCATTTTCACGTGAACGCGCAAACCGAGTGACTAGGGCACATAGCGAGTGAAAGTGCGAAGAATGGGACTCAGCCTAACATTGAATAAGTGCAGTCCTTTAATATATTTTTCATTTTTTATTTCCATGATGTTAGGTGAGGCACAGCTTCACCTGCCTCCCCTAATTGTACGTCACTGTTAAGAGATAAAACTGTCCAAAACATCTTTTGACCTATAAATGTTGCTCTTCGATGTTACCAGGAAAACATTTCCAAATCTGAAAATTATTTGTATCTATTCTGAAAAAGAATTTTAAATATTCGAAAACTCTCCCTTGGCAGAATGAAAAGAAGTGAGTGTGGTTAGTGCTCGTTGAAAAATTTATCTAAAAATATCTGTACGAACTGTCAGGGATCAATGTACATTCAATGTACTAATACATTGTAATTAATTACTATGAAAATGAAAATGGGCCCTGATGGCATCATTCTTCCTTCTTCGCTTTTTCATTGAATTTCTTCACTGACATTCAGAGCACTGTGCAGAAATCAAATCATCGGGAAAGTCTGCTTTGTGCGCTCCAGAACATCAATGCAATGCTGCCTCTTGGTCACTGTCGACATCTAACTCGATTTGGGCTCCTCACTCCTCTAAGGTATGCTATTATTATTCAGCCTTTTACTTCATTTACAGATATTATTTAAAACATCTTTTGATAATAGACCTCAAGCGTCTGCTGTAGTAGCTTGGTGTGCAGCTCGTCCCGTGAGTGTTAGCAACAACGAAGACCAGAAATGGGAGCGCAGTGGACACGGTCTGAAAATGAGACAGGTTTTTATGGGTGTCCTTGCTGGGACTGGCGCTGTTCTGGCTTATGGCCTTCACCAGCACAAGGTATGTCTGATGCCCAGCTTTGTGTCCTCTTTATTCCTCTTTTTTTTTCACATGACACTGAAAACACAAAAACAGTTGCCTTATTAACTCCTCTAGGGGACGGTGTGTATATTTGACTGTTAGATTTAAGTAGAGGCCCGAACATGACCTGAAATTGGGGTAGGGGGTGTGCCTTAAATGCCAATCATTAACTCGGGCCAGGGTTCTCTCTCGCTCTGTTTTTCTTCGTTGTTTTTTTGAATAGTGACTTTTCGTCCGGCAATTAAAAACAGATTGTCCCGCAGTTTAATGTCCGCCGTGTGCTCAGCTAGCTGGTCTCTAATCATCTCGGCCTCCAAATCTCTGAACCTGCAGAGGGTAGCTAAGCCCCAGAGGTCAGCAACGTATTGGTGGGCTGACTCACCACCAGGCCCCTGTCGATGCTGGCAAAACATATAAGACATGTAATTTCACATAATTGATTAATTCTAATTCATATTAATTTTATTTTATAATGTGTTTTACAGTATGTACTTTTAAGTCTTATATCTGAACTTAGTATTATTCAACATTTAAATCGTAATTTGCCAAGAGTTCAGTAATGATGTTTTCTTTTTTACATTTTTTCCAGAAAACATTTTCATTTTAATTATAATTTTTGGATTACATCATTAATATTTAAGGTGAATAATTAGATATTATCTTGAAGAATCAATTTAATGACAATGCATTTTTAAGGTTAAAAAACAAGGTCGTGTTTTACTGGTGCTCATTTTAAGATAATCAACAAAGAAGTATAAGAATAATATCAAGAAATTTGTGTTTTATAAGATGATTATTTCTCTGATTTAATTAGATTTTTTTCCCTCTCTTTTTTGTTACTTGACTCAAAAGTGTAGAAGAAAAGTTCAAAATTTTCAAGTTGAAGTTTTAAGTACCTTTGTCAGTATAGTTTCCTGAGATATTAATGTTTACATTTTTAAGCGTATTTCATATGTTTTTACAATAAATGTTCTTGCTGAAAAATATATATATATTTCAGAATACTTTTTTAGCCGGGGTCTCCATTATGATTCCTGTGGGCACCGGGTAGCCCCCAAAGACCCTGAGAAGACCACGAACAGGTTCTAAAAATAGCTCACCAGTGATGGGTCCTTGTGATTTCCAACTGTCATGATTTTATAGTGGTTGAACGAGCCTATTTTAGGTCAACTTTTAATAATTTTGACAGTAATAACATAGTAATAACATAAATTGTCATTTTAGAAATACATTTTTAGAAATATTAGCCCTTCATGCCAATCAGTATTAAAAGTATCTCTCAGCTTCAAAAACTTTGGATGACCCCTGTTTTACAACAAAAAAATAAATTATATATATATATATATATATATATATATATATATATATATATATATATAAATGGTATGAGCATGACTTGTATATTTTCTAAAATGTAAAATTATCTATATTATGCCGTTGCTATATTATATTTAGCTCTACTATTCCTTTTGTTGGCATAAACGCTGAGTTGAAATTTGGACCCTTAGCCCCCACACCCTTGTGCTGCTTTTTCAAACAGTGAGTCAGAAACCCGACTCTGCACATTTGTTCTTTGACTTTCAGTGACTCAGCTTTCACATTCTGAACTCAGCATCCCTGTCAGATAGAAAAAAATCCAACATTTTACTGTGTGGTTGACTCCTAAACTGATGACAAAGGATTCAGCACAAAAGTCAACGTCATGTACTTTAAAAATCTGCATTCCTTTACCGACTCTCTTAATAAAAATTACATCTGTTGATTGCATGTTTCTGCAGGCGGAACAGACGGACATGGTTAGCATTCAGGTCCGAGGGCCGGCCTCCCCACTTCCAATTTTCAGCCAGGAAGAAGTTGCCAAGCACCGAACTCTGAGCGACGGCGTTTGGGTCACGTACAAAGGAATTGTTTATGATATCACCGAGTTTGTCAAAATGCACCCGGGCGGGGACAAAATCCTCCTGGCAGCGGGTGGGGCCCTTGAACCCTTCTGGGCTCTCTACGCCGTGCACAACCAGGAGCATGTGCTGGATATCCTCTCGGAATATAAGGTAGGGCTCCTCTCTACCACTTAGTCATGTACGCCAGGGATGGGCAAGTTTAAGATCAGTCACACGGTTCAGCATGTGTAAAAGCTGTTGTGATTGTATAGGCTTTCTAATTTTAGTCAGTACAGTTCATCGAGTTTTGTTTTGAGAATGCTTTCTTTGCACTCCGTTGTATTTGTTAATGCTAATTAAATTAAGATTGACTTCTGCAAATGAGTGTCTTACTTGCAGCACAATGTATCATTATTTTCTGTGCATGGTTACTCCCTTCGTTTACTTGCGCACATTTTTTTCACTTTAATATTCAGAGCTCAGGGCAGAAATTCCATTGTGTCATCAACCGCCAGGGGCCCTCGCAATGCTTTGTTTTAATTAAATAGTTACGCATGGCACCAGCTTTGCACAGGCTGGGGCAACCTTTTTGGAGCGCACAAAGTCGACATTCTTGCTGATGGGATTTCTGCCCAGTGCTCTGAATGTCAGTGAAGAAATTCAATGAAACTGGAGTAACTGACTAGCCAATCAGAATGCAGAACACAATGCAGGATCGAATTCTACAAGGTACCGAAACAGCAAGAAGTAAACCGTGCTATAGCAAGCAATTACTGTATTTTGTTGGTCGCCTGGGCCCACAAAATATAATTCTGAGCCGTCTGTGGCTAAACCTTGATGAAGATGTAACTCCAATTTGATTGTTTACCAGGTTGGCGAGTTGCGAGCAGAGGATCAGAAAAAGCAGCAGAGCGCGGCGGCATCAGACCCATACTCATCAGACCCCGAGCGCCATCCTGTCCTGCGGGTCAACAGCCAGAAGCCCTTCAACGCCGAGCCCCTTCCTGAACTCCTCTCAGACAGCTACATCACGCCCTCCGCCATCTTCTTCAAAAGAAACCATCTGCCCGTGCCTCAGGTGGACCCGGCGTCGTACGAGCTGCAGGTGGATGGCCTGCCAGGTGGGGGTCTCAAACTGTCCTTGGAGGATCTGAAGACTCGCTTTCCCAAGCACACGGTCACCGCCACGCTGCAGTGCGCCGGCAACCGGCGCTCTGAGATGAATGCCGTCAAGCAGGTCAGATTTTGGAAGGCCGCCAGGGTTCAATTGGTCCAACCAGATTCAGACAAATTTAATATTTTTAAATATATATAAATTCGAAGTTAATCAAAAATAACTTTGTGATCGCAAATGCCACCGTGTGTATTTGTGCTACATATCAGTCAGTCAACCCCTCGCCCCTTGCTGGAGCACATACTCGGGTGTTTGTCGGCTGGGTTAAGTGTGGTAGTGACTCGTCGTCGTTGAGTCACTCAAGCATCTAAGGTAATCCTTAGTGGCGCTAGCTAGACTCGCTCGTGGGATGCTCCGTAGTTCTCCGAAGGAGAGGGGACTGTGACTGTCCTGTGCCGCCATGCCTGACTGGGTGTGACCCAAGCAAACCAAACAGACGAAGCCTCTGAAGTCCTTAGTACATTCGGACAGGCCGGTGCATGATTTATGGAAGCCCCGTGTGCAGGTAGTACAGGTGATTGGGGTGTGGTCGCAGCGAATGGCTCGAAAGCACCACTGGCATTTGGACTGGGGGCCAGGGTTGCTCTCGAAGTCGCCCGCCCTAAGAAGAACAGAGGGAGGAGAGTAGAAGAAAGAGAAAGGGAGGGACAGATAGAAAGAGAGAAAGACAGACAGAGTAAAACGCAAAAGGGGGGAAAGAGAGTGAGAGAGGTGGGGAGAGAGTAGGAAAGAGAGGGAGAAAATGAGAGACAAGGAAAGAGAGAGGACCAAGAAAGAAAGAGAGAGCAAGTCTGAGTGGATTGAGTTGGATTCGTAAGGTTCCCCGGGAGAGAGCCCCTCGCAGGACATACGGGAAGGTTCCTAGTCTTTGTCCTGCCCTGCTGGTGTTTGTAACATAGTGCAAAAACGTGGCCAGCAATCTAAAAAACGCTTTGGTGTACACAGGCCCCTTCTCTCTCTCGACCAGTGCCGTTGGCAACTCTCTAGGTTTGTGCCTGAATCTATGTCTGACAGGCTTACTTTTAAAAATCCTTCCTGCCCTGCTGCTGCATCCTGCCTTCCAGGCAGAAAAGAGGGCCAAATCTATGTGCCCACCCCTACCAGAAGCTAAAAAGGACAGGCAAACGGGAAGCTTTTCAAATACAGAAAATGACAATCGCGGGGGAAATTTGTATGGTAAATGTGATCTGCCACTTTTTGAACACCAATTATTTAAATATTATCATGAACTCAAGAGGAAGGGTTCAATTATGTCAATGATCTTGACAGTTTGTTTAAGTTTCGACTGGTATTACAATTGTCGAAATACCATGTATTTACTTCGATCAGATCAATGCCAAAACTCCCAGTATCGCCCTCCTCTACTGTAAGCCAAGGAAGAAACTGCGTCCTGTCATTGCAGCAATCACGATAGCAACGGTACTGATATTTAATACTGTACTGTCATTTGCCAAATTCCCAATATGAGTATTACATTTAAAACTCGTATCATTGATTTGGGCTTTTTACTCACCAAAACGATAACTTAAAATAGCAGGCGTCGGAACAACAATAGTTATTTTTAGTCTAATTAAATGACGAGATTTTTCTTTGCATTTTCTTTCGTTAACCATGGTCTGAGATCTTACCTCTGATTGCAGGTGAAGGGCTTGAACTGGGGCATCGCCGCCATCAGCAACGCCACCTGGGCCGGCGCCCGCCTTCGAGATGTGCTGCTAGCGGCGGGTTACGGTCCGGAAGCGGCGCAGTGGGCACGCCACGTACAGTTCGAAGGGCTGGACAGAGACGCGACGGGGACGACGTACGGTGCGTCTATCCCCGTGAACAAAGCCACGAGCGAGGAAGGCGACGTGCTACTCGCGTACGAGATGAACGGCGAACCTCTCCCGGCGGATCACGGCTACCCGGTGAGGGTGGTGGTACCCGGCACGGTTGGCGCCCGTAACGTCAAGTGGTTGTCTAAGATCACGGTGAGCGGCGAGGAAAGCGGCAGTCACTGGCAGCAAAACGACTACAAAGGCTTCTCGCCCGCCACCGACTGGGACACAGTGGATTTCAAATCGGCGCCGGCTATCCAAGAACTGCCCGTCCAGTCGGCGATCACCTGGCCACCCGAGGGCGCCGTCGTCCCGATGGATGTCGGTGAGGTGACGTTGAAGGGTTACGCGTGGAGCGGCGGAGGACGGGAAGTGGTGCGAGTGGACGTGTCCCTGGACGGGGGGAAGACGTGGCGAGTGGCCCGGTTGAGGGGCAGAGAGGAGGGGGAAGCGCCGTCCCCGCCGGGGAGGGCTTGGGCCTGGAAGCTTTGGGAAATCACGGCCCCGATCCCGCCTGGGGCTCAGCAGCTGGAGGTGGTCTGCAAAGCTGTGGACAGCAGTTATAACATGCAACCTGATTCGGTGGCACCCATCTGGAACTTGAGAGGGGTGCTGAGCAACGCCTGGCACCGGGTCCGGATCACCGTCAGTCACCATGAAGAATAGGACTCGTCAGACCGCAATGTCTTTGCTATTTATTTTTCGACAACTACTACGTGTTCCTTTCACTTGGGAAACTGATTATGGATATATTTCAATGGCCACATTATTTCAATCTTTTCACTCTTAGGTGTCATGCTATTTACACAGCTGGTACGTTTTTTTAAATCATTATTAATTTTGGTTTACACTAATTCAAAGGCAATCATTTTCAGAGGTTAATTGTAATTTTTGTTTTTTGGTGACTTGACCACCGGAATTTTTTTTATTCAACACCAGGATACCAAGGATTTGCTGCTGCGTTTTCCAAGTCAATCTTGCCATGGTCATATTTAAAGGAATATCAATTCTCAGTTTGAACTGATTATGAACAGTATGAACCATTATGCAAGTATAATAAAATTTGAGGACTGAGTAAAACTAGTTAAAAAGTTTAAAATACAAAAGGATAAAAACATTGAAAAACAATATATTAATGATATCTTATAAATATGTGCATATTTTCAGTGGCAGGTACGACAGACGCTGTCGATGGGAGTTTAAGGTGATAATAGCTTTATATTCCTAGCTAGAAAATATATATTTTTCCAGACTTTTTTACAGTTCTGTTGTTTTTTTTGTATTATTTTTATTGACAACTGCTAAAACAATATGCAAATATTCCGTTACATTCTTGTCCTCACGCCAGCACCCCTTCGCATCCTGGGAAAACTGCTCGGTTTCTACAACTGTGGGGAGCCTTCACTGTTTTTTTTTTTTTTTGGCCATGCTTGCAATATAGTGATGCAGATAGCATTTATCAAATGGAGCCCCATAGAAAGAATAATTCTAGAGACGTCATTAGACGTCAAACATCTTAAATACAAAAGTAAGAATTGTCTCCACGAAAATAACTTTGACAATGCAGTCCTTCTAAGGAAAGATAGGAATATGAATTGCCTATTGCTAAATTGGGCATAAAGGATTTAAAATAAATGTCATAGGAACATGTAGGGATGATTTCTATACAAACGAACAAAAAGAGTATCAGTTTGACATGTACATCCGTTAAAATGCATTTTTCACTTTTCATTGTAAATGATGTTTGTGTTGAAAGTGATAAATAAATAGCTTTTTATTTTGAGATCAAGTCACAGAGGATTTGTTTACTGGTGACATTTGTTTTTTTCCCCAAAATCATTTTGATGTGGTATTTACATTTTATTTCATCATATTTATTACAGTAACCCATACAGAGTTACTTCAGTTTTTTGGGCCCTTGGTTACTTTATTTTCACCTCATATCTCATATATCTGCTACTCGTCATATAGATGCTTATTTGCTATTGTTTGGGTGATGGCATCAAGAAAATGCTGATATGCTATTGGGCTAACTTCTTCCCTGCTTTTCTTTCACTTAATTTTTTTTATAATCTGGTGTGCTTCTCAAAGACTTTGAATCGTAATTTGATTTTTTTGTACTGTACCTATTTGTTATGAGTCTCTGGGCTAACAGTGAATGAAGGAATGAATGAAAACTTTATTCAAACATTAAAAAAAAGAATGGAACAAAAAAAATTACTCACTTACAAGATAATGTTAATATGTTTGAAAAGGGGTAGTAAGAAGCAATATGCTTATATTCCCTACCCTTTCATCTTCCCTATTGAATACACCAATGATATAACAATTGTAATATTAATAATAACAGTTATGATATAACAATAGCAACCATAACACAAGGTTAACCATAGCTCTAGCACTCACTATTCCCAATCTCTCGTATCACTCATACCCCATTTTCTTCATCTCTGTATTCCAACAGGAATGTTTTTTTGTATTTAGATTTGAACAAGTGAATAGTTGGACATAGTCTTGCAAACCGTTCCAGAGCTTGACTCCACACACAGACACACGCATACTTTTCCTGGTGGTTCTCACCTTTGGGATTATGAATTTACTACAGCCCTTTAAGTTAAAATTTCCCTCTTTCCGAATGAATAACTAGTGGATGTTTTCTGGCACTATGTTTTTGTTGACCTTAAATAGCAGCTGTTCAGTGAAATTTTTTTACTCAATCTTATTTTAATAATTTGGACTGCAATAATAAAATATTCTTGACAGTGATGCTAAATGGAGAAGAAAAATGGTAACGATTGAAATGAAGCTTAAGATAACAGGAATAGAAAGAACGCACACAAATTTTTATCATTGGTATGTAATATGCTCATAACCAATCAACAATCTAGGCAATTGTTAAGGATAAGGAAGTGATTAAAGCAACAGTCTTATCAAGCTTTGCGAGTGGAATTTTAAAATCTCCCTATCAACCCACCGTCTCCTCCCCCCTCTGCATCCACCCACAAACTCCACTGTACCAGCTCTAGTCGCATCACAGGTAAATATTTCATTGACATATATATTTTCTTATATGCTTTAGCGTTTTTATCAAGTGTTTGGAAAGAAATAGTTATAAAATTATAGGGTTCCGATTGAATTTGTCTCAGATTACCAGAAGAGGACGCCAAATGTCCACGGTATAAAATAACGATAAGTCTCATCATTTTGAAGGAGCTACACAATTACTTCTTCCCATTTCATTGATTTGACAATGCATTATTATTTGGAACGAAAATACACACATTTATGCAAACACTACCAAATGTATTCAAACTCAAGTCTATAAAGTAAACATTCCAACAAGAGCTTAATTGGAATTCGAGGGATTTTCTGGAGTGGTGGGTGTATTGTGGAATATAAAAATAGCTGATGAAAGAAATGAGCAGGCAGTAAGGGCATCATACATGTAATGTAAACAGTATTTTCATGTTTTTATCTGGGCTACCAGGAGTTTGGAACGCATTAGCTGGTTGGCAATAGGTTTCTACACCCCCGCCATTTCAATTAACACCCCCTACCTCGGAGTAAATTAATATGTCATAACCCTGGGGTCTACTGGATAATTATTTGTTGTACAGGCTACAGATTCCCTCGTGATGGTGAAGCTTCAAGTTTTTTCCCCATCTGATGTGCAGCTGTGTCATTTATGGCCTTTTGTAAGCTCGATAATTGATTTGCCTGACTTGCACTTGCTCACGTAAGCACTATCTTGCATGTCGTGGCTATAACTTCCGTTATTGAGGTTTGTGAAAGACAAATGAGGTCAACTTCTGAGAATTGAACCACATCCTGTTTAGGTTTTGGTTCTTATGTCTTCGGGCCTCGCGTAATGGCCCGCTGTTTGGATTTCCACGCACAGGATTGCTAGAGTTCCTTGCAAATACCGTTGCTTTTTTATGCTCCTTTTCAATGGATTTCCTGTTGAGGATTTGTTGTCAACATATCCAATGTGACTCACGCTTGCCTTAACATTTGGTACACAGATACATAAAATTGCCTCGAGAGCAGAGTCTTGGTTTAAGAGTAATAAACCAGAACCAGTGAGTCATTTGTTCATGGACGGCATGTAGCTGAGAATTGCCAGGCTATAATGCAACAATAAATAAAATCTAACGTGTTGTCCCTGCAATTCTAAAAAGACTTGTCGCCATTGTTTTCTTTTTTGTATGAATAAAATGTTAACGATTTCCAAATATTGAGATAGTGTACCTCTTTTTGAAATGGCAGCGGCGGTATATAAAAGCATCATATTAAAGAACGAATTAATTCATACTTATTTAAGATCATTATTTCCTTTTACATTTACACATTAAAGAATGTATCACATTTAGATTATATTTGCCTTTCTGCGATAGCGGTGACAATACAATTTAAATAAGGAGAGTTTTTTTGTTGTGCTTTTTAGAGTTTAAAAATTCCTATATAAAAACAATTAAATCTGGAAAAAAAGGATACAAAAGTCATTAATTTCTAACGTGTTTTACCTGTTTTTTCAACTTCCTTTTTCGATAGTGACCCAATCGAGTTTATTTTCAACTCTGCATTTTGATGAGTGAATTCTGCAGGTTGTCCTGGATTACACACTGCAAACACTAGAATTAAAAAAATATAGAATTCGGTGCGTAATTTGGCTCGTTTAATGTGTTTTTTTTTCCTTGCATTTATAATTGTGCAAAACAATTTTGCCTGAAGATTTTTTTCCGAGGTTTATTTTATTTTTATTTTAACTTTTAAATTTTTCAGCTGCAAACAACAGAATATTATAAAACAAGACTTAAAGTACTTAACAGGGGAAAATAATATTGAATAATTTTCAGAGTTATATTTGATAGACCTAGAATTTTTTTTCTTTGATTAATATTATTTCTAACCTTATTTTTATCAAATTTTAACTGGACATGTTCAATGTTTGGCTAAGGACATTGAAGAAAATTCAGTACAATAAGATTTTTACAAAAGCAAAACCAATAGCATTTGTTTTAAACTACAAAAAAAGAATCTGCCTATAGACCATAACATTTTACGTGAAAATAACTTATTTGGTTATCATTTTACTCAATTTTTAGCGGGCTATTTTGACGTATTCAGTTCCAAGCTTTAAGGGGAAAATATAATAAAATATGAATTACGGTATATAATATATTGTTTCGTCAAAAAAAGATAAAGGTAATCCCTCATTTTTCACAGGGTTGCGTTCCAAAAAGACCCCGTGACATGCGAAATCCGTGAGGTAGAACCCTCATTTTTCTAAACTTACATTTAATATACAATAAAATACAATACATAGAACAAAATCCTTTCACAGGATCAAGAATTTACTCAACAAATACAATTACTGTATACTATACCTGTAAACATATGTTTTCCCAATACTTGGGGACTGTTTAGCCAATCAGAATGCAGAACACGATGGACGACTTAAATTGGTAAAGCAGCGAGACTGTTTATGTTGCAACATGGTGTAGCGAGGGATTACAGTACAGTGGAACCTCGGTTTTCGAACGCCCTCTGTTCAAACAAATCGGAGTCCGAGCAAAAGTTTTGAGAAATTCTTGCTTCGCTGTTCGGTCAAAAAATCGGAGTTCGAACGCCGGTAATGCGTGAGTGCGTACGCTAGGGTGCAATGCTGAAAGGCGTACGGGTGTATATCGCTCTTTTCGTGACCAACTGTTATCGCGTGCGGACGTGCTTCGTTTTGCTTTCGCTTTTAATATAGGTGTACGAAGTGTTTTAGCCCCTATTTATGCTTCCGAGGAAAGTCAGTGCAAGCAGCAAAGTTGCTACAGGTGAAAAAAGAAAAGTAGTGCGTACAACTATTGCATTTAAGAAAGAAATAATAGCAAAATATGAAGGAGGTGTGTGAGTGTCTGATCCTTTCCCCACCGTCCACCTGCGCCTTCTGCTGACCACCACAAAGGTAAGAAATCCTATGCATAATTCTTTTCTTTATCCTTTTTCTTTATTTTTACACGTGCATGTTAGCGTAATCTTTCATACGGAAGATTACGTTAACGCGAACGTATGATTAGCCTGGGTTAGCTTTATGTTTACGTTAAACAAGGTAAACATTCCGGTGTTGGAACGGATTAAAACGATTTACATTGTTTTTAATGGGAAAAATGATTTCGGTGATCGAACAGATCGGTTTTCGAACAGGGTTCTGCAACAGATTATGGTCGAGAACAGAGGTTCCACTGTACTTAAATTGAGCAAACTTACCTGGTAACGGTACTTGAATAAATTAGTATTTTTTTTCTATTGGGTATTTCTCTTTTTTTTTCTTTTCTTAAAATTTATTTGAGTCATTGGGTGACCAAACCCCCTATCCCAACCCCTAATTCTGAGCGCCAGTCAGGGAGGCAATGGGTACCACTGTTGAACCAGCTACCTCTCAGTCTCGGGGGGCAGGCACCCAACCCCAAGGCCACCGAGCTGGTAATCTTTTTGTAGTACAACGTTACAAGTTCCACAGCCAGGCCTTTCCTAAAACCTAAAGTCTATTGAGATGAGTTCTGTGACTCCTCTCGGACAAGCAAAACACAGATTTAGTGCAGCCGGTTCTTTAAAGGAACATTCCTCCCCTATGTCTCATCGTCTGCCTCCAAAGATCTGACTCACATGCCGGCCCCTCTTTAAAAGCGCTGCTGCCTCCTCAGGCCCAACACTCCAAACTCCAAGGATGGACCACAACGGGCTGCTTGTACTTCTGATGGTGCTGATTTGCACTGGTGCATTATGTGAGGTGCTGCAGTGGGCAGAGTTTAATGAGGCGCGGGTAAGATGCTGATTAGTTTGTGGGTTATATTCTATCTTCAACTCCAGCAAGTCAACTTATTTTTGTTTTGCAACCTGCAGGCCTACTTGAAGCAGTACGGCTACTTGAGCGAGACCGCTGATCCGCAGGACACCAATGACCTGGAGGAGCTCATAGAAGCACTCAGGTAACTTGAAAGCCACTTGGGGAGAATCGTCTTTTTGGAATTGCGTGCATTTGTGCTGCTCAAAATCAAAAATATACCTTTTGGAGATTCTCAACCATGTTTTTGCTATTTTTAACAACATTAGCATTGTTTTTGCATGACATTAATGCAATCCTTTGATTATTGCAATTAATGGAGACCAGAACCCCTAGCGTTATGCAAAAATATGCCAGGTATCCCCCTCCCTCACTTTTAACAGGTCTGCCAGCCCTCACTTGCAGCAATAGCCGACAAAGGATAACGGATCGTGCTTGCATAAATGGAAAAAATAGAGCCGCGACCGATAACAAAAATTTGCTCTCTATCTATATATCGTTGACTGGGGATGATGTATCACGGCTGCATGGGTGCTGTTCATTTGATGTGGAAAGAATGGGAAAAAAACAGCCTTACACAAATTTGCTCTCTTGGCCCCTTGCGCTCAGCCAAAGCCGACAGGGGATATTGGATCACGGCCAAACCTTTACTGTTCATTCTAGGTGGAACCGACAAAAAGACCTGCAACGCTTGACACAAACTCTCTCGGCCCCTGCTATAAGCAATAGTTGACCTGGGATAATGGATTGCGGTCAAAGCAGTGCGGTTCATTTTAAGGGGGCCACAATGGTGCGTTTCAGTGCCTCGAACCATAAAAATAAATGCCCTATGTCGGTCTCTGCTCTCAACAATAGTCAAATAGGGATAATGGATCAGATAAACAACTGTGCACCTTATTTAAGGTGTCCCAAATGTGCAAATAAGTGCCTATTGCCGGTCCCCGTTCACAGTAATCGTCAATCAAGGGTAATGGATCACGGCTGCACGGTCTGTCTTCATTTTAGTAGGAAGGAACTGATCAAAAGACCTACTGCGGCCGCATGAATGCTCTTCATACTCATAGGTAAAAATAATGGGAACAAAAGAGTTACCATAGTAGAAACAAAAATTTGCTCTCAGCCTCTGCTTTCAGGAATAGTCGAATTAGAATAATGGATCGAGGCCAAAACAGTGCAGTTCATTTAAAATATAACATGTCATGCCCCCCCTGCTCTCTGCAATAGTGGTCCGGGGATAACGAAACGCTGCCAGAATGGCACAATATGCAATCGAGGATAATGGTTCGCGACTGCACAGGTGCAGTTCGTTTGAGGTGGAAATGATAGTGAGCCACCAGGCCCTACAATACTGTGCTCTGCTGGTCTTGCTCACAGCAACATGCAATCTTTTCTGTTGACTAGAGTTTGATGGAGAAAAACAATAATAACAATAATAACAATTGTCTGCAGAGTTTTCCAAAAGGTGAACGAACTTCCCACGAGCGGAGAGTTAGACGAGGCCACCCTGGCGCTGATGAGGCAGCCCCGTTGCGGCTTGGAAGACCCTTTCAACAAGAAACAGCACAAATACAGAGTACTGGGTGATTGCTGGTTCAGTGGACTTGTCGACGGACTGGTTTCCAGTCCACGTTGTGGTTTCAGTTTGGGCTTGCCGGGGTTCGTTTACCATCCTTTGGTTTAGGTCACTGGAGGAAAAAGAACCTGACTTACCGCATTTACAACTACACGCCGGACATGAAGAAGGCCCAAGTGAAGAGCGCCATCCAGGAGGCCTTCAGATACTGGAGCGACGTGACAGATTTGACCTTCAGGGAGGTCGAGTTTGGAAGAGGAGACATCAGAATCGCTTTCCACCGGAGGGACGGCTGCGCTAGTCCTTTTGACGGCCGCGGTGAGTCATTTTTACCCCAGATTTTGTTCTTTAATGCGGGGTTCGAGAATCTTTTTGAATCAAAGAGCCATGAAAACAAAATACTTTGATTATCTAAGCCACACCATATAACATATTTTCCAAACTAATAAATCGATAGTCTAAACAAGGTGCGAGCAGAGGTCTTTTGTAAAAATGTCACAAAGTACTGAAAACAAGAATACCAACATATTTACAGTACTTTCAGCTATGTGACATGGTCTCAGTTCGGACCTTAGGTATCGAGTGGTCATTATTCGTATTCCATTCCATTTTGTAAGGTTCTCCCTGAACATGAACTCGTTTTTTTTATCTTAAATGCTCTCTATACTAGGAATAAGAACCAGGAGACTGCATAACCTTGTTTTACTGGATGCCAGAAAGATTGAATACACAACTGAGGAGCCTTTTTCAGCATGTTGCAGAAAGAAGTTGCCTTATCTACCATCTTAGCTGCCCACGCAGAAGGGGGAGGGGTTACGAAGAATTAAAATTGTGCCAACGTGAGACCCATTTTTTTAAACTGGTTCAAACTAGATACTCTTAGATAGTAAAACACCAAGCAAGGACAGGTCACCGCAACCTAGCAGATCAGCTCAAGTAAGGGGTAAGAATTTGGGGCCGGGTTCGGGCTTAAATTGTCAATCGATAGGTTGGGCCAGTTGGGCTTCTCTCTCACCGTTTTTTCATTTTTTAATTTTTCCCTTTGTGGAGAATCTACACAACACTTACTTTTACTCTCCGCGGTGTTGGGGTTAAAGACACGCGGCTTCCTTCTTCCACCTCCCTCACGTCAGACGTCATTTCCTCTTTTTGTAGCTCACAAGCCTTACACTCTTTTTTTCCTGCCTTTTGGCTTAATATTTCACTATTTGGAGTTTGTAATCTACAGAATTGGATTTTCTTTACGGTGTCATTTTGTTCAGTTTTACTTTCATTCGCTGCACGTCGCCGAGACGCGCTCTTCGGCACCAAACCGTTCATTTAGGCCAGGGGTGCCGAACACGTTTGACAAAAAGAGTCGACATTTTTAACTGTGATAGTCAACGAGCCACACCACGCACTGACCTGCCATGACAGACAGACACAAACACACAATTAAAAACATGTTATTTCCCATAACACACTCCTCTCCTTACCATACAACAAGTATTTTTCTTGTGTTGATTTCAAGGAATGGGTCCACCCTCAATACGCACAAAAAAAACTAAACATGAAACAAGGCAAAGAGCCAACAGTATATAGAAAATATGATGAGGCAAAGAGCCACATTCTTATTGGCCAAGAGCCGGCTCTTGAGCCACGTGTTCGCCACCCCTGATTTAGGCGATGATGCACTTGGAGTCCACACTTGATTTAAGGGACTCGTTCCCAAACGAACCCCAAGCTGCTTAGTTTAGCCAAAACGCACAGTCGAGCTTCGTGTTTACTTTGGCGGGAAATTAAACCTTCGGGTTTATTTCAGTCTCGTATATCAAATGAAGTAAATTCGTCGGGTTCGGGTTCATACACCCGCGACTCGTGTCAGGTCGGGCTACATTTTTTCAGGCCCGATCTTCCCTCTAGCTTAAGAGTTGTAATATCTAAGAGGCCTCAACAGTTTTAGGGATGTGAATGTTTGAAAGACATCCCCAACCCTTGCTTGAACAAACTTAGGCTCCCTCATCATCACTGACTCTGACTTGCAGGTCATGTTTTGGCCCACGCGGAACCGCCGGAATCCGGAGTGGTCCACTTCGACGAGGACGAGTTCTGGACGGAGGGGACGTACCAAGGCGCTAATCTCCGCATCGTGGCTGCACATGAAATTGGCCACGCGCTGGGCTTGGGTCATTCCCAGTACAGATCGGCCCTAATGGCCGCCGTCTATACGGGTTACCGGAGCAATTTCAGGCTGCACTTTGATGATGTGCGCGGCATTCAAGCACTCTATGGTGAGACATCTAAACACCTGAGAGATGCTTCAAATGTTGTATAGAGAATACATCTTTAGATAGCGCTTTAGAACGATACGCTTGTTTCTGTTTTCTCTATGAGCTAGTAAGATCGGCATCTAGCGAGGGGAAACAGCTTTACAGGGGTCTGTGTGTTAGCCGGTCTATCTGTCCTTCTTTCTGTCCATTTAGCTAGCTAGCTAACTAGGCAGCAAGCCGGCTATATAGCGAGATGTCTCTCTGTCTGAGCTTGCCAGTGAGCTCTATAACTATATGAGTGATTCTCAATTGTTTTCTGTCACGCCCCCCCTCGGAAGAAGAAAACCCATGTATGTGAGTCTTTAAGAAATTGAGCTTCAGAATCTTTCTTAAGAGCATCAAACATGCTGATCCTGCCCACATAGGGCTTGCATTTGGCCAGTGAGACAAGGCTGAGACAAGCACAAGAGAAAAAAAGAGCTGCACTTTTGAATAAGTCCACTTGATGTCGCAAAAGCCAGGCGCCACTCTCAAAGACACAAGGAAGAGAAACAGAGAGACACAGAGAGTGAAAGAGACAGAGACAGAGTGGGAGAAAAGGGGTGGAAAAGAAAGAGAGAGAGAGAGAAATAAATACAAGTACAGTGTCTTTGTTCAAGGCACCTGGCTTTGGCAACATCAACTTGACATACTTCAACCTGAAGCTTGTTTTTCTCTTGCGTATCTCTGAGTGTTGTCTCGCGGGCCGGATTCAATCCCTTATCGGGCCTGATCTGGCCCCTGGCCGCCTGTTTGACACCTGTGGGCTACACTATAGTATGGTGGCGCCCCCATCCCAGACTCTTTCTCACTCAGTGTATCAATTAGCCGAGCACACAAAACACCTTTTCTGGTTGAGTGAAAACCATTCATGGGTCTGGAAAGACATTTAAAAAAAAATCAAGTCTTACAAAAACCTTAATGTAATTAGCTTAGAAATGGTACAACTGTTATCTTACTACCGTCACAGTTAAGGAGATACGGGGACTTCAAATGTGAGGGTTTTGGAACACCCCGCATTTCATTTTACTCAGAAAAAGTGCATCGTTCATTTTTTCTGCTTATCCAGTGCATGCTTTTTATCCAGGCACACACAGCAGCACCGACAATTTGCCAAGTACAACAACTTCCAGCGTGTTTCCTACCCAAACCAGCGGCGAGACTGAGCGTGCTCCTGACCCGTGCACAGTCAAACTGGACGCCATCATGCTTGGTAGGACGCCAGCCTCTTTAGAAACCCTATGTCATGTGTAGCGCACAAATATGAAGCTTCATGAAGCACTTGCAAAATGTTTTCTCCTTTAGATGGCGCTGTTGGTTCAATTGAGTACAGTACATCTTTAAACCAAGATGACATTGTGAGGAGTAAATAATAAATAAAGTGCTTCATGAAGCCTCGGTTGTTAATCACTAGTTAAAGCGTAGCTGTCTCAGACGGTTTGAATGTCTCTGTCTGTCCAATCAGGTCCTTGGACAAAGACGTTTGCTTTCAGTGGGAAGCATATGTGGACTATCTCCGATCTGGGACACAACACACCAATGAGGATGGACAGGCTTTGGAAGGAGCTCCCAGGGAATATAGATGCGGCTGTGCACTCGCCGAGGACTGAGAAGACCTATTTTCTTAAAGGTAACTCTCTTTGGAGTTCTGCAGTTGCTATTTACTTGCTAGATAAGGTTTTTGGAGAAATGCACAGGATCACAAGATGCCTGACATAATACCGTAAATTTCGGACTATAGCGCGCACCTGATTATAAGCCGCACCCACCACATTTCAAGAGGAAAACCGATTTTGTATCCACACAAGCCGCAACTGTATATAAGCCCCATGTACCCACATTAAAAAAATGTAACACAAAATTAACCCAGACCAGACTTTAAGTCTCGCGATTGTAACTGAATATCCTTCATTTAAGTACACAGTCCAAAAATGAACATAAAATGATACTGGTACCTAAGGTTTGATGCAGACCGGCAGAGTCCGGTTCCCGTTGAAAGTAACCCAAAGAAAAAAGTGTATATTTCCAAAGGTAAGGGTGGGAACAATATATATCCACTATTGTCCGCCGTGTCCACAAACACTCACCTTTACCGGTCCACACTTCCCGTCAGCCCGCGTTTGTTACGCCCCTTCTTTTTAATTCGCCCGTCCAAAACATATCAGAATAAGTGTTCAAAATAAATACAAATAAATACATTACAAAAATATACAGTTGCAAATATATATTATACATGGTTACACATATTTACAAAAAAAGACACCAAGAGAGTTTTCAAAGCTTTAATAATATAACTTTCATCCCAAACGGTGCATGTGACAGGTAGCAACACGCTAGCAACACGCTCGCAACACAGTAAACGGGTCTGTTAAAAAAACATACCGTACTTGTAAAAATCACGGTAAACCGTCCTCATCTTCCTCCTTAAAACTGAAGCCATCAAAGTTGTCTTCCTCAGTGTCGGAAAATAACAGTGTCATATAGACGTCATCCCACGCTCCCGCAGCCTCACTTGCGCTGTCACTGTCGCTGGTGTGCCCTTCTCTCCGTCACGGCTTTTCGGAACCCGTTGGTGATGGTGGATTTTTTGATGCTGCCCCACGCTGTCAGGATCCACTGGCAGACTTGCGAAAAAGTTACCTTTCGCATGCGGCCCGTTTTAGTGAAAGATTTCTCGCCGCTAGTCAAGCCAAGAAGTTGCAGTCTTCCTCGGCGCATATCTTCCACCGGTCTAAATCTTACCTTTTGTACTCGAGCGCCGCTGGCGGCCGTTAGAAAAATTACATAAATTGGCCGCATCACTGAATAAGCCGCAGGGTTGAAAGTTTGGGGAAAAAGTAGCGGCTTATAGTCCGGAATTTATGGTACATGCACACTTGTTCCATTGCTATGCATGCAAAAAGAATGTAATGTACTGAATAAAAGCACAAGTGGATCATTTTTGTTGTTTTTTTTCAAGACTATATGTTTTATTTTCTGTAGGTAATCAAGTGTGGCGCTACACCGGCTTCGTGCTGGATTACGGCTACCCTAAAAAAGTGCAGCGGATCCCTTCCAACATCGATGCAGCTTTGTACTTGAAAAACAACCGAAAACTCATTTTCATTAAGGTGATTTCCTCCGCCTCTCATAGCGCCCCCTTTTAAGTCGACTGTGTTTTTATTTGCTATTTATTACTTGCTTGTTTTAATTGTTGTTTGTTACTATATGTACAGCGACCTTGGGTGTCCTAAAAGCCCCTTCGAAGTACAATGTTTTATTACTATTCTTATCAACACATTGCCACTTACAATGGTAAAAACTCCAAAAGGTAACAACAGATCAAAACAGAGTTTGAGAGAAATAAATCAAGGTATTTTTATTTTTAGTCGTGATCAACAAGTGAAAAATGACATGTAAAAATGTATCTACTTATCAAGCGTAATATAGAACTTATAAGAAAAAAAAACATCAAAGTTCATTTTTGGCAAGTTTTCTCACTATGGCTACCCCACCACAATAATATATCATAAAAAAAGTTCAACAGATTTTCCTTAAGAAATATATTGGTGTTTTTAAATATCCACGAGATATATATTTTTAAAAACAGCACATGGAATAAACAAAATATAAAACTTAAAAGCCAAACAAAACATACCTAAGCCACTGCGTATTTATCAAGCGAACATTCCCCATACTTAACATCAACGTATACGGATCAACACCAAAGATAATTGTTTTTTCAACTAGGCACAGAACGTGTCGTGTTCCTCCCCACTATTATGCAAATATGTCGTAAAGTATTACAAGCGCCGGGGGACTCGACAGATTTAGTTCTTGTTATTGACCATTGATCTTTGAAGGAACGTAACACCTTTAAAAAGGCGAATCCCATTAACACAACATATGATGCAACTCCGAAACAGACAGCGATTGCATACCGCTCTTTTCTGCCAGGAGGTAGGTGATTGTGGCTTTTTGTTTGTGGTTTTCACTGCGTGTGCTGTGGTTTTTATCATTTTGTCTGCCAAGCTCCCCGTTAGGGTCGGGGTTGCCAACAGGTTTCCTGCCCACTGTTTAATTTTTTAAATCTCCCGCTTTTCAAAAGAAATGAAATAAATCTTGATTCGAAGCTAGTAATTTAGTCTATGGCAGCTTTATATTGAAACAAGACTAAGTCTTTGTCAATTAATAAACCGCTCCAACGATTGCATTAGATTTCTGTTTTGGTAAAAGTTGGCCGCTTTGGTTTTTAACAAGCAAATATTGTTGTTATTTTCAAATATTATGTAGACTGTGTTTTGTGCGTAAAAATGGAGTGTGTAAAATCTACTGCTGTTTTATCTAGAAACAAAATTGGAAAAATAAAATAAAGGCAAAAAGAGAGAGAAAAATAATAATAATAATAAAGGAAGAAAAAAACAAATAAAAGGCGAGAAGAATAAAAAAAAAGGAAAATAGAAGGACGCTTGGTAAAAAAAAATGACACAACAGAAGAAAAAAAATGAAAATGAAGAAAAAGCATGTCCTCTCACCATATAAGCTACCATGTTATTGAGCTAACATCTTAGTTCCTGTTGAGCCTGTACTCCTGTACTCAGGTTGTATGTTAATGGATCTTCTCCGCTTTAAAATGTGTGAAAACGAGGCTAAGAAGCTCACTGTCTTCATAATGCTGTACACCGAAAAGAAAATTCTCATACATTTTCTTATTCCAATTATTCATTCATTTTCTGCATTAAATTATTGTTGGTAATATACTGATTAAAGGGATAACCACAAACCTGTCTTTTTTCATTTTCTCCTTTTATACTTCCTTTTTTTCTTCTTTACAACATAATAATTCGCAATATACTGTAATGCATCAAAGCAAGTGAGCCGTTTGAGAGCCGGCTCTCTTTAATGAGTTGAGCTGAAAAAGCTGGTTCTCTAAAAAGAGACGGACTTCCTTTCACTACACAACTACAACATGAAATCCGAGGCGGCGGACGCATGCGCACAGTAGCATGAAACCGCTCGCTTCGTTTGCAACGGAAAAAAAACGATACCGAGATAGAGGCTACCGCTGCGAACTCGTTTGACTTGATTGATTTGCCGTTTCGTGATAGTGTTTACCGGATGGTACCCATAATTGATACATTTGCGTTTTTCCGTACATATTTTCTTATACGTCGTACACTTCTTAAAATGCATAATAAACATACTTTGTACGGCAAAAACGTACAGGTTGACAGGTATGTCTGTAGTAACAATAATGGATTTTCTTCCGCAGGGCTCGAATTTCTGGCAGTGGGACGAGCTGAAGTACAACGTGTTAACTCCGCGGCCGCTGTCCCTTCTCTTCACCGGGGCGCCCCCCAGCCCGGACGCCGCCTTCGCTTGGACCAACGGAAGGCTTTATTTCTTTAAAGGAGACCAATACTGGCGCTTTAACGAGCTGCTCGTCGCCGATCGAGGATACCCGCTCAGCAAAAAAGAGCGCTGGATGCGATGCTGAGAGATAAACGGTAGAGGGCAGCAAACACCCGCAAAATGACTCGAGGGGCATTTAAGACGCGGCAGCAACGACTGTCCCCCAGTTTCTGCACCGAGGGCAGC
This sequence comes from Urocampus carinirostris, assembly GCF_059441175.1. Classification (NCBI taxonomy): domain Eukaryota; kingdom Metazoa; phylum Chordata; class Actinopteri; order Syngnathiformes; family Syngnathidae; genus Urocampus; species Urocampus carinirostris. The sequence continues at coordinate 28,303,025 of NC_142354.1, read as the reverse complement.
TTTCATGTCTGACAATATTCTCGCAGGCCGACTCGATAAAAAATGAGCATAGGTCCGCCGTGTAATCACTACACCACTGGGGATGTAGATGACATTAAAAAAGGCATTCGTTTTTATCTCATCATCACACTATTTTTACGGCACCAGACGAATTCTCTAACATTTACTAACACAGGGGTCCCAAACTTTTTGAATCAGAGAGCTGCTTTTTGTACAGGGTTCCTGCAGCTTAAGGACATATCAAGACTTTTTAATGTCTTTTGAGATCAGGTCTACATAAAAACACACATTTCTTGCGCACACAATGAATGCATCGTGCCTCATACAGATTACATGGCAAGCCGTGTGTGACCAGAGTAAATTGGTGGATTATTAAAAGACAATTGATGTTACTAAATCGTTTGGTTCCAACAAATAGCAATTTTCTTAACGTGTTTACATTTTTAAGATTTTTAGAAAATGGAATTAAGACATTTTAATCCCAATTAAGGCTTTATTTGTGATTGCAACATCCTTTGCTGTCTGGTAATCCTGCAAGGGGGAAACCACATGTGCAGTCCCTTCTCAAGGTTCCTTCATTTTCCTCATGTTGAGGTTTTTTAGTCAAGTCAAGTCATTTTTATTTGTATAGCCCTTAATCACAAAGAGTCTCAAAGGGCTTCGCAGGTTATTACACAGATTATTATTACACCATCCCCTGATCTGGAACCAACACGAGGGCAAGGAAAAACTCAAAAAACCTCAACGTGAGGAAAATGAAGGAACCTTGAGAAGGGACTGCACATAAAAATGACTTGACTTATTTTCAAAAAAAAAATTCCATGCCTTTTATTACTTTTCAAAGATCCACAGGAACGGTGTTTGAACTAGTGCAGTGTAGTATGCATGCATTACTTTGGCATACATTTCTAAAATGTTATCACTGTGTTATTACTAAGTTTTGTAGCAGGTTAGTAATTGGAAGTAGGTTTAGATACCCAGTCAACCCCTCAAAATAATTTTACGAGCGAATCACAATGACCCAGGCACTGGTGACCTATCTTTTGAACCGGTCAGCTGTCCTTAGGGGGCACTCCGGTGCCCGTATGCACCACGTTGGAGACCTGAGCTTTAACAGGTTAAAGGATACAGAAAGTCTTCCTGAAAGATGAAAATGGACACAAAAAAGCACAATGAGGGAAGCAACTCTTTGGTGTGTCTGGTGATGAATCGGACTTTGAAGAATATTTAAGAAATACATTGTAAATATTATTTTGGTATCATGTCCGTAGTTTACGTTGTCAATAGTTGTCTACAGACATGGGACCAAGTCACACATGTGCAAGTCTCAAGTAAGTCTCAAGTCTTCACCTTCAAGTCCCAAGTAAGTCCCAAGTATTTTTTTCTTGGGCAAGTCAAGTCACAAGTCAAGTCCCGAGTCTTAGATTGCCAAGTCCAAGTCAAGTCACAAGTCATAAAAACAGCGACTCGAGTCGACTCGAGTCCAAGTCACTAAGTCTCAAGTCCCCATGTCTGGTTGTCTAATCACACGATCTGCATCCGGGCAACCTGAATAGTGGCGGCCATGCTGGATGGGTACCTACCCATACAGACATTAGTACAGCTAAATGTTTACATCAGGGGTCTCAAACTCTATCTACCTGGTGGCAACCGGAGCCAGGGTCTGGTTGGGTTAAATTGGATTTTCCACTAAAACGTTTGTGAAAAGGGGCCTAGTCTGTGTCAACATCATAGTACAGGGCAGACTGTTTGTTGAATAAAAGTTCAGTAAAACGTTATGGGCAAATTCAAGCACTTTTTTAGGACTTTCAAACCAAATTTTCAATTTTATCATCCAAAGAAGAAATCCAGCGCTTATTAAAAGAACAGGAGCCTAAACCTTAGCTTCAAACCCTAACTCTAGCTTCAACCTTATTCCATAACCCTAAAATTGATTAAACCCCTTACAGCCCAAACCCTAGCGCCTAAACCTAGCCCTCCATCTAAACCTAGCTGCAACCCTCTCCTAACCCCGTTTCAAACCGTAACCCTAGCTCCAGACGTATTTAAAACCCTACATCTCGAACCCTCATATGGAGCTCAATCTCTATTTCCTAACCTTAAACCTGCATCCAACCCTAGCCGTAACACTAGCCAACCCTATTTCTGACCCTATTTCCAAATCTAGCCCTAATCCTTATTTGGAACCATAAAATATGTTTTTTTTTTTAACACCTAACCCTCAGGCAACAATTCCAAGCATTTACAAGCACTTTATCTAAGTTTTAAGCACTTTTGAAACCATGAAAACACATTAATATTCAAGCATTTGATTTCAAGCACCCGTACAAACCCTGTAAAAACTACCTAAATGGGGGTTACCGTATGTATAATTACAAGATGTAAATAAATATTTGTTTTTGAACCATGTGGAGAAAAATGTAGAAATGTAGGGATAGTTGGTAGGTAGCCTCAGGAAGAGACCAAAGGTAAGGAAAACAAATGTCTGGCCTGACAAAGTACAAACCGGTTTACCCTAAAAAAACGTCAACTAAAAGTCTTTATTATTCACACTAAAATGACCGTGTTCCTGATCAGTTACGATGCGTGTTAGGTCTGTTATACTAAGCCTCGAAAACCATGTTTGTCGCCTCCTCATCGACAATTCCTTACTTCTCCCATACTGAGAGGTAACTATAGCAGAGAGACTTTAAAAACGCCTTCCACCTTTCACTTTCATTTGAACAGCCAATTACATAAAAGTGTCGCCCCATAATAACATCCAACCCCATCTGTTGGACCCATCCAATATGGCCGACTGCATGTGACGTCACACGAAAACTACAGTATAATGGATTTTAATCATAGCCCTGCACATTCAATGTGGTCATGTGAGTACAAATAGTGTGATGATGAACTTGAGTGCCTTTTCCACGGTCATCTAAGGACTCGACGCTCTTATTATGGGTTTCGTTGCATCCAATGTTGCGCGAAGGCGGTCCTTCATAATTCTCGACTGATAATTGCTTAAATACACCAATTTACTACCATAAAACCTTGTGTATAATGCACACCCAAGCTTTTGAGTTCTTTAGCTGACAAAAATAGGTAATTATTATAAATATATAATTGCATTAAGTTTTAAGCATAAAATAAGGCCATTTAAAAAAAATGTCTTTCTGTGCCCGGTGGTTGCTGACCACTGTCTTACACTTTTTACTTCAGTGACTTTAAAAAAATGATATTGGATGATGTCAGGAAGAAATTAAAAGGGGATTTTTGTCCACCCTCTCAAACATATGTGTTGAATTATAAACACAAATGCTTTGAAAAGGACGTAATCTGATCATGGGAGTGTACTATGGACTCGAACCCGTTTTTTTTTTTTTTAATTCACAGTGCTGCCATTGTACTCAACACTGAGTCGGTGGGAACAACATAAACGGATTGTATAGTTTTTGCACAATTTAAATAGGATGCCAAACAAAACGAGAGAAGTGATGTTAAAGAATCATGATTCTTTTCATGAAAAGGAAAGGGAGACAAAATAATGAAAGGCTGTTTTGTTTTGGTGAGGGGGAAAAACTTGGCTGCACACCGCATGGGATCCAGAAGCAAGTCCAGAATAGGAAATCTTTCCAATGACCTCTTTATTGCCCGAGAAAGGCTTCAGTTGCTAAGAGCCCGAAACAAAACAACAATGATATTCTCAAGTATCAAACTTTTTGATTTTATTTCTATCGACATGTATGTACACGTTTAGGGTAAACTTTGAATTGTAAAAAAAAAAAAGACAGCTACACACGTTTTATCATTACGACCATGTTGGTTGTATGACAAATAAATTACAATTGTTGACAAGTACACAGACTCAAAATTCACAAAAGTCTGTGCATGGACAAAGAAAAAGACGATTGAAATGGATTGCTTCACGTGTCCACTTTTATGGAGAACAGGATTCTGTTAAATGTAGAAAATGGAGGAATAAATACATACCTTAAAATACATGACATAATAAACAAGTGAACACACAAATAAATCTTGTAATGCCCAAATAGCTGACATGGATTCTTCTATTTTTGTAGTTTGTTTATTTATTTCAGTATTTATTTTACAGACGCTCCTCTACTTACGACCATTCGACTTCAAAAAGAAACGGTAGATACGAACATGTTTTTCGGGATGTAGAAAAATATCCGGACATTGCTGTGAGTTCGATTTTGTAATGTGTGCACGTTTTTCCTAGTACAGGACAGTACTGTAGTACTTCTTTCCACCGCTACCGGTGTGTGGCGCTGTGAGAGGTCACCCAGCATCCACCTCAAAGAAGAAATCTGGCTTCCTCTTCCTAGTTCGTGTGTAAACATTCTATACTGTATCTCCAGCGCGCTAAGAATGTTGACATTTTTACTGTTTAATATCCCGTGCATCCATTCATTATGGTTAGTGTAAAGTGTAAGTGTAAAGAAGAGGCGAGCAGTTTTTTTTCTTATTAAAGTGGAATAAGAAAGCTTGATGCGGTTGAGAAAATGGTTCGATCGCTTTTTTTTGGCTACTTGCTAACATGAAGGAGGAAGTAGCCCAACTCTTGAAGCTCATCTTCCAAAAGTAAGTTGATCTTAACTTTATCTTTATAGAGCATATTATTCTATGAAATGTTTATTTTGTAGTACAAAACAATACAGGTTACTTATGCAAGATACTTATATAAACCTTAAACATACAAAATATAGCAATGAAGCAATTTACGGACAAATTCAACTTCCGGACGATCGTTCGTAAGTTGGGTAGCGTCCGTATTGTCTATTTGGTCACAAATCTGTTGCATATTTTGTCATGCATTTTTTCCACAACAAAATATTTTTTTTATAAATGAGGAGGCAACCTAGTTGCCTGAACTTTTCAACTTTTGATCAGTAAAGAAAGGAATTGAAATTGATTGGCGCATTGCTCAATCAGCCAATAGGTGAACAGCTCAGACAGTTTGATCCACCCCATCATTTGAATAAAATTTCGTTTGCGACAAAATATGCAACAAAAACTAAATGAAAAATAAGAAAATCAAGTCAAAACACATGACAAAATACTGCCTAAATAAATAAATACATTGCATATTGTCATCTATTTAGGAATTGTGATTTATTAATCTGTTCATTTATTTATATAGCATATATTTGTAGGTATCGTCTATACTTTTATTTCTCCATATGGCAGGTTCAGTCCTCCATACACACCTGATTCTACAGCTAAAACACAAAATCTTCACAAATTCTTCAATGTTAAACAGTGACAACGCAACAGAGACTGTCAATTTGATCACTTTTGAAGTACAGTACAAAAAACAAATACCTCAGGTTGCTTTCAAAACATGAGAGGAAATGGAGGACCTTCTTTGAGCACCGTGGTCATAGTGGTTTTTTTCAGGTCACAAAAAAAAAAGCTCACCAAAATCCCGCCGCAGAAGCCGAATGTCCACTTTTTTTCAGACCCTGACAACCGGGGTGGTATGTGTGAGCGGCACCATTGAGCCCGTATCGCAGTCCAAGTCGATCATGGTGTGGTTGGCTGTGCTCTGGCTGCTAACGGAAGTACCCGTGCCCATTTGTCTGTCCCGCAGACTTTGCAGGTAGCTCTGAGAAACAGGACGACAAGGTTTGAGATTGAGACCACCCGGTCGAACCTCGGAACTCAAATTGAGCAATCTAATGTTTTACCCGGGGACAGACTTCCAGAACTGGGTCGTCGACATTTTCGGGACTAACGCATTACGAGGAACGGTTTCCTGAAATGCGATTACTTTTCATAACATCTTGTCACTCTACCTCCAGGTATGAACATGGGTCAGGGCTTAAAAAGCTGAGAATTTACAAAATGCGTTGTGGTACACTGCACAACTCAACAAAATATTGACCCACACTGACTTTCTTTGACGGAGGTACCTCATAGAACTGGCGGTATTATTGCACGGAACAAAGATCTGTTATTTTGGCGGAGGTTAGTCTCAAGTTGGTTGCATGAAAGCAGGTTCAATTTAATTTGGTCCAGTAACTGGTAATTTATTGTTGGTGGCACGGCGGATGGGTGGTTCGCGCGCAGCCCCATGGTGTGGAGGTCCGGGGTTCAATTCCAGCTACCAGGCCTGCAAGGGTTTCCACTGGGCACTCCGGTTTTCCTCCCACGTTCTGAAGACATGCATGTCAGGTTGATCGACCGGCCCAAATTGTCCCAAGGTATGACTGAGCGAGTGAGTTGGCTGTCTCTGTGTGCCCTGCTGGGTGTCCCCTGCCTACTGCCCGAAGATGGCCGGGATGGGCTCCAGCACCCCCGACTGATATTTTTAGCTAGCCTGCTTATGACCAGGCTAACAAACAGGCCGAGATTATACCCAGAGAAAAATCTGGCATCTGTTCTATCAATCGTGTGAAAAATTAATGGGTTTTAACGCATTTCTATGGATTTGGTATGTTGGATTATTTTAATTATCCAGCAATAAACTTCTGCATATAGGCTATATTCATATATATTTTATTAAACTCTGCTGACTGTATAATTGCAAAAGTAATAGCAATATATGTGGTACAGACGCTCCCCTACTTACGACCATTCGACTTACGGGAGGTACTAAAAAAATTTTCGGGATGTCGAAAAATATCCGGACATTGCTGTAAGTTAGATTCTCATTTTATCTTTATGGAGCATATTATTTTATGAAATAATTATGTTTAAGGCTTGTATAAGCAACCCGTATTGTTTTGCACTAAAAAAATACTTCTATAAACCTTAAACATACAAAATGTAGCACTGAAGCAACTTGCGAACAAATTCAACTTGCGAATGATCGTCAGTAAGGAGGCAGTGTCTGTAAATGTATTGCTCTCAGGCATTGCTATGCCAATTGAAAATGCTTGTGGCCATCAGTGCTTTGATGAATACGTATACTATAGTTGTCTTTGAGGTACTAAAAAGTGACACAATAACTTGCTAAGATGGTATCAATGAAGTAGAATATAGTAATCGAGTCCGTTCATCTGTTCCCTAGTCTAAGAAAAAGAGAAAAGTCTGTTCTTTACAAATGATCAGTGAAATAAAACAAAACAGAAACAAAAAAGAGCCTATTCGAACTATACCGAAAAGGTTGGTGACCCCTGTCCTAGAACAATTTGAGTTCCGAGAGTCCACCATACAAAATAAAGATGAAATCATAAACACAGCACACGCCATTTTGGGTGACACTGACCGGTGCCAGAAGGTCCCCGGCGTAACGTTTGACTGGCGTGGCTTTACGACGGTACGTGCCTTCCTGCCCACCTGCCTGCTGTCGCTTGCGAGCGTCCTTCTCTCGAATGCGCATCAGCTGCACTCTCTTCTGACGACGACTTAAAACCACTGGAGAGAGAGTTCAGATGTTAGCGCGTGTTACTGCCAGCTATCAGTCACACTCTTAAAAGAAAAAATTAAATCAGATTAAAAAAAAGGTTGAATCTAAGGGTGTAGTTTTGGCATGGACAGAGAGCATTGTTTGGTCCCCACCAGGATTATGTGATCACTTGAAAAATGTGCTACATCCCCATCAATGCAAAGACCAAACTGACTCCATTGGTCAAATTGATTCAACTTTCTGGATTTTGACTGTAATGACCTCAAACTTAGTGAGTCACGGAGCACCGTTACCCAATATACTATCTAGGGCAGGGGTCGGGAACCTTTTTGACTCAAAGAGCCATAAAAGCAAAAAATATAAATTTTATTTTGGGAAAGAGCCACACCATATATTATGAGACAATTTTACTAAAGAGATGGGAGGGAGTGCTTGCACTTTTTGCATAGCTCCACCCATCCCTCCCACTCACCCAATCAAATGACTAAGTTCTCTTCCGGTGTTTTGGCGTATTTACAGTTCTGTGGATTCATCATAAGGTATCTGAACACTGAACACAGATTATATAGTGAACTTTTATATAAAGGATTCTTTAGCGTTGTACAGCCAAAACGAGTTTTTTTTCCCCCTTTTTTGTGTGACACCTTGACTGTAAATTGTAGTGAAAAACGTGCCCTATATATACTGCGAAGTAATACCATGTTATTTAGCTTTGGTTTGGCTTTGCGTGTACCTGATTAAGATAGGCTACTCAAGTTTTGAACAAGATGGAGAAGTTTTGTATGCAATCAAATTTGTCTCTGAGCCACAGATACTCGTAGAAAGAGCCATATATGGCTCGCGAGCCATAGGTTCCCGACCCCTGATCTAGGGGGTAGGCGAGTGAATTTAAAAGAACAAATGTCCCAATTTTTTCAAGGCTGTGTTCAGAAATTATTTTGGGTTATCAAACTGTCACAAAAATGTTGTGGTTGTCAAAAAATGAACATACCCATGTTTTATCGTGTGTTGTAAACATGTAAACATCAATCAATCAACAAAATGGCTTAACAAAATTACCCCAAACTACATTTCCTATCAGTTTTTTTTATTGTCTGCAAATACATAAAATCGTTGGTGTTATCGACGTATTTTAGTGACTGGTGTCATCATACATCCCTATGGGCCTTCGAAACATGAAGTTAATAATAAACTAGTGTTTAAATCGATTGCTGAAAACAAAATTACCATATGTTTGAGTTACTTCAAACAAATTGACTCATGAAAGTTAAAAAAAAATACATTTTGAGTTTGTACATGAATGATCCATTTTGGGGGGGAAATCTATGTTTTGTCAGTGTTTGAAATAACGTCTGCCCGGACGCCCGGGGCATGCATCTTTTACTGCGGGTGTACCATTTACAAAACGTCTTTTTCAAGGAAAAAAAAAAAAAAATTCAAATCAAACGTTTGCTTCATTCCGATTTCGAAATCTTCGTTCGGTTTGGAAATTTCGGTTCAATTGCAAATTTGCATACTCGGCAGCCAATCAGAAGCTTGCATCAAATAAATTCGAGCTTCAGGACTTTCCCGAGCGTTATAAGGTCGTGCATTTGCACATCATTTTCCAAAGTACACGCACAGAGAACACAATAAAAATGGATAAGTGGTTAGGAATCAAGCCAAAACCTCAGCCCCAGAAGAAATATTCAAAAGAAGCTAACAAAATTGATGACGCTACAAAACGTAAACGTACATTAAAAGCATTGTGGAAAGAGTTCACGTGGCTTGTAGCAGACGACGCAACGCAAACATTGCATGAATGAAGATGAGTAAATACAGGTACATACTGATGGCAGATGGGAAACGGCGATGTCATATACATGCAATAAATGTTATTCATAGATTTATAATCAACCTAATTTTAAAGTGTTGTTCTTTTATATATTTGGATTATCAATACTTTGCAACAATGAGTTTTTTGCAATTAGTCGTGTTATTGTGTTTCAAGTTGTGAAAAATGGGGGAGGCAACTTTATGGCTGGGCGGGGAACTTTTCAGAGTGGTCTGCCCTGGTGTCCGGTAACTTTTTGTCATGAGTTTCAGACACTGGTTTTGTCCCCAACAATATTATGTAATCTCTTTAGAAAATGTGCTATTTCTATACCAATCTCAAAATATCATTGTTTTATCCCAACCAATAATATTATGTTATTTCTTTAAAAAAATGTTCTATTATTCCCACCTTTGCAAATACCAAACCAACGCGCCTGGTTCAAATTGACCCAAGAAGTTGATCGGTCTATCCTTGAATCAAATAGGGTTACTGAGGACCAAACTGTTTTTAAATCACACTCACCATCCGTGTGGGAAAATCTGCCGTCCGTGAGTTTCCACTGCACCAGGACTCCAATGAGGCTTAGCGTGGGCCAGATGCCCAGGATGACCAAACTGTACCAGCAAAGCGGCGGTCCAGGCGAAAGCCGTAGGCAACTGTAAACGTGTTTGACCAAAGCCAGCATCTCCACAAAGTAGTCGGCACACACAGTCAAGGTAGCGGCGCCGAACACGGCCGTGGAGAGGACGGTGAAGAGCTTCTGCCATTGCAGAGTCAGCACCGCGAACAGCATAGCCGAGCCTAGCAGGGCTCCGAGAGGCACCCACACAGTGGCGGGCGTGTAGAACTGCAGGGTGAGCAGCAGGGCAGCAAGGGCCAAGAGGAGGCCCAGGAGCAGACCAGTCATGAAGAGGCCTACGCTGCGCACCATCATGGTCACCAGGCCACAGAGCAGCCCGATGCCAAGGCCGATGCCGGCGCTGGCCTCCACGCTGAGTTGAGTGTCCAGGACGTGCTCCTTGTGGCACAGCAGGAAGATGATGACGGCACCGAACATCAAGCCCGACAGGAACATAACAGCCTTAAAACAGCGGTAACCTACAAGGACACATAGGCGGGGATGGGTTTACATTGGTAATCCTTCGATAAGGATTGTGATATTTGCGGTAGGGCTGCAACAATTAGTCGATGTCCACAAAAATAGATAATAAAAATTACAGCATTCCTTTGTCGACTATTGTCGCCAGACATGTTTTTCCAACAGAGTGAGATGTCTCAACAGGACTTTATTTTAGCTGAGAGTTAGTCATGTGAAATATCGTCTCCGTCTTGAGTGCTAACACACAGAAACGACAGTGTCAATATCATGTACTTATACCAAAATTTCTAAAGTTTGGGGGAATTTTAGCCTGGATACAGTTGATAAAAAAAAAAAACTCTGCAAAGTTTGCAAAGCAGACCTTACACGTCATTACAGTACCTCAACGATGCACGGATAGTACAGAAGCTTGCCGACAGTAAAAAATGAACAAGGAGTCTGACTCGCCTCTGTAAGATTCACGTACCATTCCAGTCAATACGGTTCTGATAACACGCATTGTACATTTTATACGCATACACAGACGCCTCCCGACTTACGTACATTTTACTTACGGATTCCGGCAGATACGATCATTTGTTTTCGGGACGTCGAAAAATATCCGGACATTGCTGTAAGTTAGATTTAGTATTGTGTGCACCTTTTTCCAAGAACAAGACATTATTGTAGTGCTTCTTTCCGCCACTACCAGCGTGTGGTGCTGTGAGAGGTCACCCAGCATCCACCCCGAAGAAAAAATCAGCTTCCTCGTTAACTGTATCTCTAGCGCGCTAAGAACTTTGATGTTTTTATTGTATAATATTTTGTGCATCCATTCAATATGGTTGGTGTAAAGTGTAAAGAAGAGGCGAGATGTTTCTTTTGAAATGAAAGTGGAATAAGAAAGCTTGATGCTGTTGAGAAAATGGTCGGAACGCTTTTTTTTGGCCACTTTTTACCACGGAGGAGGACCTCTTGAAGCGCATCTTAAACCCAACTTTATTTATCTTTATAGAGCATATTATTTTATTAAATGTTTGTGTTTCAGTACAAAACAATACAGGTTACTTATACAAGCCTTGAACATACTTATATAAACCATAAACATACAAAATATAGCACTGAAGAAACTTACGAAAGATCGTCCGGAACCTAACTTGTTCGTAGGTCGGGCAGCGTCTGTATTTTGCTATAGAGCTTGAGCATTATGCCAGACAGAGTCTGACAAACGCATTTTAAATTGCACGAAGTCCAAAGAACAAACATCAGCTGTTAAAACTTGCAAAACGTCAAGTGTTATTACAGTTTGCAATCAAACTGTTGAGAATAGATAAGTACTTTTGTCAAAGACTGCAGTTGACCACTGAATGCAAAATATATTATTTAACTGTTCTACTGCTGCTAATGAGCGTGTTTTGGTTTATTTAATTTCAATATAATATTCATTTTCCGTTGCCTAAAAATGGAAAGAGGAGGGTGGGGGTGGCATTAGCTCAGGAGGTAGAGCGCAAGTCTTGGGAGAGATCGCAGGTTCAAATCCCGGATCCTCCGAGTTATATGTCGAAGTGTCCTTGGGCAAGACACCGATTCCCCAATGCCCCCAATAAGCAGGTCGGCGCCTCGCATGGCTGCATGGCCGCTATTGGTGTGTGAGTGTGTGTGCTAATGGGTAAGTGTGAAGCACATTATAGAGTGCTTTTGGAGGTCTTCATTGACTTGAAAAGCGCTATATAAATGCAGACCATTTACCATTTAGTTTATTATTTATGGATTTATGTCTCTGAATACTTTGCATAATTTGTTTTATATTAGGCATTTTTATTTTGTTTATGTCCAAATCCCCAGTATGTTTGATAAAAGATCTATTCATTTTTTAATTTCATTGTACCTTTTTTGTGTTTATCATAATTTTCCATATAATTTAATCAACTTTGTGCTAATTTTAAGACAAAATTAATAATTATACGATTATTCGACCAATCCTAGTGGAACATTTTAAAAGTGAAATTGTCAGAAAAAAGGGAGAAAAATATCTAAAACTGTAAATAAAAATAACTTTTTGGCATTACTGTATTTAAATTTAACAGTTTTTGAAAACCTTACTTTGCACCACCCATTCAGTTGACTTTATATACATCAATCTGCTGCACATGTTAAAAGGGACTAGTAAGTGATTGTTAGTTGATTCTTAATCCAACTTTGTTTGGCTGATTTGGTTATAAACATCCTCACATTAAAACAAACTCATCCATCCATCCATTATCTGGACCACTTATCCTCAGTAGGGTCGCGGGGATGCTGGAGCCCATCCCAGCTATCTTCGGGCAGTGGGCGGGATGACACCCTGAACTGGTTGCCAGCCAGCCGCAGGGCACACAGGTACAGACAACTCACGCGCTCATTCACACCGAGGGACAATTTGGACCGGTCAATTACCCTAACATGCATGTTTTTGGAATGTCGGAGGGAAACCGGAGTACCCGGAGGAAACCCACGCAAGCAGGGGGAGAACATGCAAACTCCACACAGGAGGTTCGATCTCATGACCTCAGAACTGTGCTGCACACAGTGTGCGTGAAACTCGTATTAGACAAAATCAGAGCCTAAAAAGGTTGTGTTGACGTTGCAATATTCAGTGTTTGTACACCTTTTTTGTGGCCAAATTCAAGCACTTTTCAAGGACTTTTAAAGCCAATTTTTCTCATTTCTCCAGTACCATCGAAATAAGAAATCCGGCGTTTTGCAAAGCCACAAATATGGCTGCGGTTTACATATGCAACTTTTGATCTTGTGTGTGCATTTATCAAGATCTTGACTATATCATCCAGATTTTGTGGATCTGAACAATATGCATGCAAATATGTTTGGGACAAATCTGCTGGATCTGTCTGACGAAAAGTTTGTAGTGCGGTAAATCTTTGTTTAAAAAAAAAATGTAATCGCGTAATAAAGAAAATTTTGTCTCAAAAAAGTTGCGTCCCGGGGACGCACGTTGATTCGAGACTATGCGTCCCCAGCAAAAATAATGCGTCTAGGACGCAGGGACGCGGGCAAACGAGAACACTGTATTAAGCTTACACTTTAGTTGTAGGGTGTTCTTCCCATTCAATGTTACACTGGGAAACGCTACCTTAATGTTTTTCTCATGGCCCATAATAAATGTCCATAATTGATGCGTATCCTTGCACCAATACACATTCCATAATGCCTTGTTTAGGTGTAGCATGCACCTGTCCTCTTGGGTGCGACCTATAGGGGGCAATGATGCTTCATAGGACAATGCCACGCAAACTAAATTAACTGCCATTAATCACGAGGGAAAAAAATGCAATGGCAAAGCGAAGCCACCAGAGAGAAGTGTCTGCTTCATTTTTAAGCACACCTTTTGTGAAAATGGCAACAATTTGAATCATTTACAGGAACTTTACCCAAAATGCAAGCACTTTGAATACTTGAAAGCACAACATTAAAATTCAAGTATTTTCAAGGATTTCAAGCACCCGTAAGGACCCTGCGCAGACCAGGTTTTCGTATTGCGGGTATTGTACCATTTGGGATCGTTTCTCACCAAAGAAGCAGTAGATGATGCCAAAGATGCAACACATGGAGCAGATGACCGCCGGGATGATCTCGTACTTGCGCTCGATCTCCAAGCTGCAAGCGTCAACCTCGACTCCGCCGGCCCCCGCGGGATGGCCGCTCGGCGAGGTGGGATCGGCCATCTTGCGGTTTTTGGGTCCAGGGCAAGACCAGGAAAGAAGGTGGACCGAGCTGCTGATGTTATCTCAGGTCCATTTTGGTTGCTGTGAAGTGAAACACAAAAGCATTTTTTTATTTTTGTGTTGCTTTAATCCTTAATAAGGACATCTTTAATCCTGTAAATTTGCTGCTACTAAACAGTGACTTTTAGGAGGTTAATGTGAGGGGGCCAAATGCGAGCGCATGGGTGGACCCATGGCAGGCCTCTGACATGAGCTCACCACAAAGCAGATCCTATTACAAGCAACTCACGTTTTTAACCAGAAATAAAGCTCCGCAGAATATGGCCCTGCTTTTACTGTTCAGACCAGGGGTGGGCAATCTACGGCCCGCAGGCCACATTGCAGGGTATTTTATCCGGCCTGCCAAATGAAAATGGACAGAAGACACATATATATATGTATATATATATATATATATATATATATATATATATATATATACATACACACACACACACACACACACACACACACACACACACACACACACACACACACACACACAAAATAGTAAATCAAGGACTACTCATAATTTTTTCGTGTGGGCAAACTTTGCCTCCATTGTCTTTTTGTGTGTCTACAAGAGAAGTACTACGAAAATACTACAAACTTACTAAAAAACAAAATATCAAATTCACAGTGCTTAAAAACGCAATTTATTATTTTGGAAATACTACAAAAAAACTACTACAGTAATATTAAAGTATAAGAATACTAGTATAAAAATATGAAAACAGAAACACTACAAAAATACAGTTACAATAATATTACAAAATACTGAATACTATAAAATACTACAACGGAAATACTTAAAATACTTCTTTTGTACCGAAATACTAAAAAAGCTATAATACAAAAATACAACAGAAATATCACAACAGAAATACTACAAAAATATCACTACAGAAATATTCAAAAAATACCAAAGAAAGACAACAAAAACACAACTACAGCAATACTAAAAAAATAATACAGATATACTATAAAATTCTAAAATTGAAATACTACCAATATTCTACAGAAATACTACTATGGAATTACTACAAAAAACTACTACAGTAATATTAAAGTATAAGAATACTAGTATAAAAATATGAAAACAGAAACACTACAAAAATACAGTTACAATAATATTACAAAATACTGAATACTATAAAATACTACAATGGAAATACTTAAAATACTTCTTTTGTACCGAAATACTAAAAAAGCTATAATACAAAAATACAACAGAAATATCACAACAGAAATACTACAAAAATATCACTACAGAAATATTCAAAAAATACCAAAGAAAGACAACAAAAACACAACTACAGCAATACTAAAAAAATAATACAGATATACTATAAAATTCTAAAATTGAAATACTACCAATATTCTACAGAAATACTACTATGGAATTACTACAAAAAACTACCTCAGACATACTACAAGAATAAACTACAGTCATACTTAAATAATAATACAGAAATACTACCAAAATACAACTGTGAAAATACTACAAAATACGAAGAAAATACAACAATGCTAATTTAATCAAAACTATTTTATAAATCCCAATTTGTGTGTTTGTGTTTGTATGTTGCTTATAGGCTCATGAACAGCTAAAACGATTTTCGCGAAAATTTACACAGTTGTACTTTAGGCTTCTGGGAGTGTTTTAAGCTAGGTCTCGTGTCAAGGCACCTACCAATTAGATCATACAGATACAAATTTTGTGCTTTAAACAGGCACCTAATTATTATTTTTCTTTATTGTATTTAAAATGAACTTAATGAAACGAATCTATTTAAAAACAAATATAAAGAAATTCAACATGTAGTCTGCATGTATATTTATCCATCAATGAAAAAATTGGATAGGGCTCCAGGATCTGACCCCAGGCCACAATTTTTGTACCCAATTTGGCCCGTCACTCCAAATAGTTGCCCACCTCTGGTTTAGACCAACTAACTTGCCTCATCACTGCTTCTTGACAAGGACTGTCACTCACATTGCGTATAATTCCACGTTGACGGTTCGTGTTTGGCACTGGAAACGTGCACATTCACGTGTTTCCCGGGAATGACTTGACATGGAAAAAATGAGCCTCTGCTGTTGTGAAACTTTCCCTCACTCGAGTACATTTTGGTTTGCGTCCTCGCTTTTGATTGCTATCAGCTGAAGGACGACGCAACAACGTGGAATATCTCACTCATGGAAGACCGGAGAAAAAAATGTTGGATAGACAGACTACAAAAAACTATATGTAAAATTAGAAATGTGTGTACAGTGGCTAATAATCTGTGCCGATACTTGGCAATTCCACACCTAATGGTATTGTCAATTTAAAACGGACTCTTGTAGATGATGAAACCACACGTACAATTTTTTAAAAGAGTCTCGCTTTATATTGAAAACATTTTAAATGCGAAAACCTGATTAAACTCATCGAATGACAGTAGGAAACATTTATGAGTTGGTGTTTGTATAAAATATATTTGTTTATATATTTTCCCTTTACCTAAAACAAATATTAGCCCAAAATATCAGTGATTGATTTCCTTGAATCAAAAAAAATGTATTTGCCCAGACAAACTTGTGTCTCTGTTAATGGAATCAGTGTAATTGTGTTTTCAATAAAAAATAAACAGGTTAATTATTAGGTACGTATGTTTAAGGTGGTGTATCTAAGTTATTTTACTTGCTTCTGGCTAAAATCATCATTGCAGCTCATTTTGTTGCACGTTAAAGTATTTTAATTTCTTAGAACCGCTCGAATAGAATAGAATAGACTATACCTTTATTGTCATTGTTAAAAATGGGTTAACATATTGTGACAACGAGACTCCTTTTTCATCTTTTAGGGCAGGGGTCGGGAACCTTTTTGACTCAAAGAGCCATAAAAGCAAAAAATATTAATTTTATTTTGGGAAAGAGCCACACCATATATTATGAGACAAATTTACTAAATTGCTAAACCCGCGCCCCAGACAAAAGCTTAGTCTTCAGCACATTTATTTTTGATGATTTGATAAAAATTATGAAAAGAGAATAATGCCAGAGCCCCTGTCCCAAAATCAACAAACATACCACTTTAAACTTGTCTCTTTCTTGCAATGACTCAAGATCGGTTAAACTCCTTTTGACCCTTTTTTATCATACATATTGGTTTCAAAACCAGATGCAAGCATTTATTTTGTAAAAACGTCACAACATTCTGAGAATAGGGAGCCTTATGTGCTTACCTTTGGCGAGAGATGGGAAGGAGTGCTTGTACTTTTTGCATAGCTCCACCCATCCCTCCCACTCACCCAATCAAATGACTAAGTTCTCTTCCGGTGTTTTGGCGTATTTACAGTTCTGTGGATTCATCATAAGGTATCTGAACACTGAACACAGATTACATAGTGAACTTTTATATAAAGGATTCTTTAGCGTTGTACAGCTAAAACGAGTTTTTTCCCCCCCATTTTTTTGTGTGACACCTTGACTGTAAATTGTAGCGAAGTAATCATTCGCCAGTAAGTTTCGGTTTGGCTTTGCGTGTAACTTAATAGGATAGACGAAACAAGTTTTGGACAAGATGGAGAAATTTTGCATGCAATCAAATCTGTCTCTGAGCCACAGATACTCGTAGAAAGAGCCATATATGGCTCGCGAGCCATAGGTTCCCGACCCCTGTTTTAGGGGGTTTGGGTTGGCATTTGGACTGTATTTCAAACAGTCCTTCTCTTCCTTTACCATTTTTATGCTGAAATAAAAGAAAACTACGACCACAAACTTGATATTACTCTAACTCTCATATTCTCATATTGCATATTTCGTAATTTGCAATAAACTAGTAGGAATATTCCGCATATCATGGAATATTCGTAATAAGCGGTAGCACTGGGAAAACATTTATTTCAAAATATCTTTGAAACAAATAGATAAATGCATTAATTGTACACTAAAACCTATTGTCAGCATGCTAGTGCCATCTACCTTTGGTTGAAAACTATTCTAGGACCATCAGTATACGATCGAAATTCTTAATAAAACAATCCTTCACAACATTGCTAACTACAGTTCGGAATTGTCCTCTTTTAAAAAAAAAAAAAAGGCAACCCTAAGGCTGACAGAAAAAAACGGGTTTATCACTACAGAATATAAATAATTTATTTAAAAACTTTCAAAGAATTTTACAAATCTTTGGACAAATTTTAGCCATAACTCCAATTCATAAAAGATGCCTTATCTGCAAATGAATTTGCTAGTTTTAAAAAACATATGTCTAATAAATTGAATGTGGTGACAGTACTTGCGGTCTTCTGTAAACTTTTTTCAAACATGATAGCACAGCCATTAGCAGTCGAAAGAATTTAGGGTTCAAATTAGTGTTCCTTCGGAGTGGTCCTTTCCAGTAAACCATAAAAGAAAATGAACTGAAAATGAACTGAACTAAGGATTTGTAATGCTTACAAAGTCTTACATCATCGAATAGTTTGCCAGTAAGAAATGAAAGCAACATTTTGCTAATAAAACCCAGTGCCATTAGGGACGTCATTTTTGGTGTGTTGCTAACATCTCAGTCACTTCTACATAGCACTGTAAGTGACATCATTCCCAAAAAAGCCTCTAAGAAGGAACATTCTTTCTTAGTGGTCTTGATGAAGACACCCAGACACTCACATGGGTCTTTGCGGCTGTTTCGTGTTACTATGCGTCACAATGGTTGTCCCATGTCTGGCAGCTTTGAGAAGATCTGGCCGTTTTGAAGAATAGCGCCATTGTGGACCACAACAAAGACACTGAGGCCCATGGTGTGACCTCTAGCGACACTTGCAAGCACGTGAAACGGAGGCCCAAGTAACGACTGCTGGGAAAACCAAGGGAACAGGCAAAAGAAGAAGGTTTGGTTCAAGATGGCAGCTGACTGACTGTGTCCTTCCTCCCGTTCGAAGCAAACAATCTTAAGGTGGAACTCGAACAATTGTATCTCCACGTCGCATTTTCTACATGACATGTACATTAGGTGAGAATTTCAGCACAAAGACAGCTCTTGTTTGAATATTACTATCCTTTGTTTTGAGAGATCCCTCACATTTTGTTTATCTGCTCTCAAAATCTTTCTAGTTGACATTGCGTGAAAATTGTACACGCTGGACCATTAGCTATCTCAATGACAAAGAAAGCAATTGTACGACAAGGAATTTAGGGGTCAATGAAGTTAACCTGAATCATAAGTCAGATAGAACATTAGACCCTTTGTAGTGCAAAGTCAAGTATGTCACTACCTTTAACTTGGAATATTTAAACTTTTAAACTCAGTGAAACAAATGTAATAAATGGCTAATGAACAGTGCTGTAGACGTTCTTGAAGAGAAAACAAATTCAAGCATCATGCATTTTTTGTTAGGTCAGAATAAAATCAATTTACCAAGAGATGATATTTTGGACTGAGGAATTTTTTACTCAAATGAGAAATAGATCAGTGTCGTGAGAAATTAATCAAATGTAAATGTTCGGAATGTATCCAAAAAAAAAGAAAAAAAAAGAAAAAAAAAAGAAAAAGTTGGTTCTCTCCAATAAAAGAGAATATTCGTGAAGATGTATTGTTTAAAAGCTAATATCCTGAGGAAATGGAGAATTTTTAATCAAAAAGTGCATCTGGGTGTTAAATCAGTTATCAAAACAGGTATTAACATCGTTATTTATTTAATCAATAATTCTATCCATCTATCAATCTACCTTGGTCATATCCCTCAACAGGGGTGACCGACAGCAGGACAAACACATACAATAACAAAGACATTAAAAAAAAATAGCAAAAAACACACACAAACATTTTTGGACCATGGCCAACCCAAATGCCCAAAACCCAAACAAGTTAGGCACCTCGTCACCTAAGTTGGTCATGCTTTCGTCCCTCCAGATGAAACGGGACACAAGAAAGCGGCCATGTCACTCGGGCCAGGATGACACAACACACTCTTCAACAGCAGAGCCCGACAGCTTTCACTGGTTTACCCCTGCCGCCTCATACAGGAGCCCTGCCCATCCCTTACAACGCGTCCAAACATCCCACTATCCTTTTACAACACCTCTCCACTCATTCCTATCACCAACAATAGCTCTAGCTTTCACTAGATTTAGACCTCTTTCCTGCAGTGCACTCATAACACCATCCATCCACATCAATCGCGGCCTTCCTCTTGGTCTCCTTCCATTTTCTTTCAATAAAAGTAAATGGTTGCTCCACTGACTGTCTTGCTATCTCGGTAGTAAAACTTGTATTTGCACTTTAGATGAGCGTCATTAGAGGGCATTCCTAGGATACCCCGCCCCTAAACAAACGACAGAGGGTTGACCAAAGCTCAATTGAGTACTCAGCTGCTGGGGACGCCTGGCAACAAGTTACTCGCATAGCTAATTTGGGCGTGTTTAATCAAGAGTCGAATAGAACTGATCAGGGGGAAAAAAAGGTCTTCTTCCCAACTTGAAGCCCATAGCCAGCTGAAAAGATTATCGTTTTTCCGTCTGGAAGGAGCCACCAGAGAATGCAAGTTGTTCTCTTCAGTTGCAGCCATAAATCAGGACGTCTTCTACTGAACTTGACCACCGGCCAAAAAGTTGTAAAGACTGGACAACAGGAGTAATAGAGAAAGTGTGGTCATAAGTGGGTTTAATATGGCTTTTCCCACAGACAGCCGGTGGATTTAAAACATGGGTAAACACAAAAAAAATATTGCATATCCTCCGAAAAAGCATCTGTTTTCACTCTGGAGAATTATTGAGCAGGGCATCAGATGGGCCCCAACGAGGCTTCCTGCTTTGGAGAAGCAGGAAAGACCTGATGAGGAAGTGGAACATCAGCTTTCAACGGGGGTTTATTATTGTTTTTTTTGACAGCAGCCAGGCTTTGGGATCTTCAACGCTGACGCTTTAGATAAGCGTAGACAAACGTTGATGAGTTTATGCCGCTGAGAAGATCAGTCAGAACCAATACAGGAAATAATCTAAATTATGAGAACACGTTACAAAGTGATCCGACAGACAAGACTTAAACAGTTCCCGTCTGTGGTGTTGCAACTCTATTTGTGTTGGTTCCCTGAAAAAACTTAGCTTACACAATAAGGGAAGAAATATGTCCAGATTCTTAATTCTTAAAGGGGGCAATGGTCATACTCTTATGCTGCCAAACTGATTGGGGAACCTTGACCCAGGAGCTTTTACCAAGTAACTTTTCCAATGCTCGATCCTGTGCTGTAGCTCCCCCCAGCTTGAGTTTCTCTGTCACTTGTCCTGCTCAGATGCCAAAAATGTCAGTTATTCTCTTCAGTTTGTTCTTTGTTCAGCTGTCTTTTTCTCAGTGTCACATACAGTTCGTCACTGGTCACCAGCTGTTCAAATCATAGAAGCAGTATTTCTTTGAATTGTGAGTTAGTAACTACCCATATTAAGTTACTCCACAAAGTAGGAACCACTTTATGTATAATACTTTAGCATAACACCAGGAAACTTTACTTTTCAAATTACTCTACACAGGCCGACTATCATCCGGCATATTGTTGTCCTGGAAAGCAAAGTGGAATTGTAGTAGAGACGAATAATACACACAGACTCTGACTGACTTGCAATCAAACCTTTACATGTATTAGTTGATTTCCCAGGAACATTTCAATTTTATTTTTGTCCCAAGTCTTAAAATGCTATATATATATATATATATATATATATATATACATTATATATAAATAATTATCTGGGTGGTTGGGTCTGTCCCCTTCACCACTAGGGGTCGTAGCGGCACCGTTTTCTGTGATGTGTTTTGGGCAAGCACAGCCTGGTGGCACCCTTAGCCCTCCAGGCCAACACATGTAGAGCAGTGGTTAGCACATTCGCCTGACACGCAAAAGGTCCCCGGTTCAAGACCGGGTGAACTAGCCCACGGTCCAGCAGCAGGGTACAGCAGGACTGCAGATACAACCCCCTGTGCCTATTACAGGGTGAACCCTGAGACAAATAAGGCCCCCTGATTACCTATGATACTTTTTGTGTGATCCCTTAGGGTAAGGGATTTAGTAAGGGGGCAGTGTAGCAACTCTGCTGATGTCAATATGTGAATTTGTCATGTTCTGTAAATAACTACGGTTCGTGTTACCTGAATGCCTCCGTACATCAGAGTGTGAATGCCGAGAGACGAGAATGCGTTTAAGTCTTCGAGAGCAGTCGACTTTCACTTTTTGTAACTTTTACTTTTTTGTGGTGTGGCTTTGAATAAAGTGGCCCGCTTTTTTTCACCGTCTCTCAGACGCTACAATACATCTTATATACCGGTATATATATACATATACATATATATATATATATATACACATATACATATACATATATATATATATATACACATATACATATACATATATATATATATATACACATATACATATATATATATATATACATACATACATACACACGCTTATTTGCGTAATGATGTGGCTCCCACTTAGCCCTTGCCATCGGAATGTTCCCCAACGCCATGTAAAAGGGAGTTTTTAATTTGTCTCTAGGCATGTAGATGTTGTACTTGGATTGCTTCAAAAATCTGACTTCTGATCCCAGTCTGAGAATTTCTGAAAATTGCCTCCACATAAACGTAGCGACTTGATACAACAGTTGGTTCAATAAATGTTACTTACATTGCATTGCGTTCACCGAAGTTCCAAAGCTTAAAATCTTTCAAAACAATTCAAAAGACTTAACAGTTCAAAAAGCTTCTTCTCTTGTTCAAGTAATTGTATTCATTGTATGACTAAAATGATCGTTATAACTGGCCCATGAATGCTAGCGCAAAAATACATTTTAGATTTGCACTAATCAAATTTCATAATTCCTCGAGCCGCCACAACAGACGAATGCATAGTTCATAATCTGAACCCATTAAAGCCTGCCTGATGTTGACTAAAACAATAGAGCCCTTTCAAAAAAAGACAGAGAGAGAGTCTGTGCTTTAAGAAGCGTGAAAACAGCAACACAAAGACAACTTTTAAGATGGCGGTCACATGTCATCAGTGTATGCGTATGATGTAGCAAAGAAATACATATCACAGTTTAACTGCAACATATTCAAGAATAAGTAGGGCAAGTCCTTCCTGTAGGGTTTGATTCTACATTGCACTGAAACTGTGTCTTGACATTAGTGTTGGCAATAATTCAGTTACTGTAGGTCAAAAGCGGTGCGTTACTTTGTCTTTTAGAAATCAGCACAGATAAGCAGGACATCCTCTGTCATCCTTTTGGCAAATGTATTTACAAACAACACGCAAATGTGAACACAACTCTCATTCAAACTAAAACAGCAGCCATCTAAAATGATGCAAAACAATGCGTGCGGTATGATGTCACACAATGGAGAACGTCCTACCGTAATTTCACAAGTGTGTGTATGGCAAACAAACCCATCACAAAGACTACTACATTCTTGTTTTTTCCTTCTTTTTAGGTTTGTCGGCAGACCGGGAGAGACGCATTCTTACCCCCAAGACCTTTCCCTTTTTTCTTTTCAAAGACTCTCCTTTTCGTTTTCTACTGGATTATCGGACTACAAACGCCTTCATTTCGTCAGGATGATGTTTTTTTTCCCGTCCACCCTTTTGGTTATGTGTTTTTGTTACCACAGACAGAACTGAACATTTGCATTCCACCCCAGTTTAAAGAGCTGATGGACAGTTCCTGAACGTACCCAGGTCTCATCGCAGAGACCACAAATCTTCAGTGGATTACAATAAAGTCCGATAACATGAAGTTTGTGATGTACTGAAAATATTCGACTGAGGGAATCATGACGAATAATCGCCAGCTTTCCTCCAAATCATATACGGTTCCTTTGAAATGGAATAGCGGACAGGATTCACTCTCTCTTCTTGCCAGCTGGTCGAACAAAGCAAGGTACCACGAAGCCATACGAACGAAAAAAAAAAGACTGCTTTATCGGCAAGTGGTCCCACACTGCAAGTCTGTCTGACCTCAACTGTCATCCACTCTGAATCCCGTCTGAGACATGAATCTTAAAGACGTCAGAGATCTCTCCAAGGAGATGGTTTCGAATTCTAAATTTATTCTGTTCGGTTCTGTGGGCTCGGTATCTTTAGCGGAATAGCATCGCAACCTCTTAGCCCGCCTTTGTGACATTTTCATTTGACTCAAAGGGTCTTGTGAAAAAGTGCTGTTATGTTGTTAAAACAGCTCTCAGTTGCTTCACCTTTTCACAGCGTTTGTTTCTAGTAAGCTTTTTATAGTGTTTTGTAGGTTTCCTCTGACATTGCCTCTTCATATGATATTCTATGAAAACAGCCACAGTCTCTTGGATCAGTTAAAAAAACAAAACAAAACTACAATTTCTACTTTTCCTGGAAGTGGCAGACCTCCCTGTCAACTTTCCTTTTTAAAATTAAAAGTCGCCAGATCAAATTAGGTTGGGCTAAAATTCTCACCGAAAACAAGGTCAAAGTGGCCAAAGGGCTATTGCCATTGTCTGGTGAAATAGTGATTCATTTTTTTTGTACAAATTTACTTTATATTGCGGTCAACATTACTGGCGGGCTAAATACCATTCATTTTATGACAGAGGCCGCGGGCCAGTAAAAGCTGGATCATGAGCCATAACTGGCCGCCGGGGCCAACTTTGGACATACCTGCAATTGAGTAACTCAGTAACTTTCCGAAAAAAGTAGTGAGTGAAGAATTAACTTTTCAAAGTAACGTGCCCAACACTGATAGTCAATATGTATTGTTGCTTTAAAAAAAAACATTCATGAACAGAGAAAAAAAGGAAACCGATATACAAATTTGTAGTTTTAAAACCGGCTAAAGCCTTAGGCTGGGCAAGTCAAAACACTTAAAAAGGGGTGGAGATGAGCTTTTATTGGCTTCTGGGTGTGGCTTTAAAACACTTTGTCTGACATGGGGTTTAGATTACAGTTTTAAAACCCACCAAAATGTATACACATGTCATTTAGGTGTACTTAACTTGGGTTAGTTATTCTAATGAAAGGTATTGCGAAACCAAAAATGCTGTGTGACAGCAATTGAAAATAATTGTACCCTTCAGAGTGATCTCATCAAATTACTAGACAACACATTTTCCAGACAGACACAAAACCAGTTAACAGTCTATAGTACCCAAAATTTACTACAAAGTTGGCGCATAGGAAAAAGAAATAACATGCAATCTGGCAATGCAACAGATTATTTCAGATACAGATTAACGACAAGTACAGTTAATTGATAACTAAGATGGTATACAGATAGATCGATGTATAGATGATACATGAGTATATAAACTGGTAGAGATGTACAGATGGAAAAAGACAATAAATCAATGGATCAGTTAGCACTTAATGTATCATTTTGGAGACATCCCCAGGTAAAACAAAAAAATATATACATTTGCTTAATAAAAGGTTTAATTTTGTCTTACCTTCTTGTTTGTTTTGCAGCAGTTGTGGTGTTTTTACTGAAAATGTACATTTTCACTGTTTGGCACTTCACATGCGCTAGCCTAAAAAGAGCTGCATAATCAGGAAAGAAATACAAATGTAGGCGTGTCGAAGTTATTTCAGTTCATTCCTCAAACCTCTTACATGACACAGGTATTATCGATGTTTACGTTTCTAAAAAGTATTTTGCGGCTTTTATCTTTTTTTTTAATCAGTTGTTGGGTCTGTTGATGCCCTAACAACATTTTTGGCAACCTTATAATCCTGGAATGGGGATAACCTTATGTGTGACCTCTCTCCAAGGTTTCCTAATTTCCCTCATGCCGAGTGTGAGATTTTCGTTTCCCTCATGTCGGTTTTAGATCAGGGGATGTTGTAATGGTGTTCTGTGCAGCCTTTTGAGACTTTTTGTGATTAAGGGCTGCGCAAATAAACGTGACTTGACTTTGGTAATATATTTTAGACAAACCCCACTTACACTGTGATTTAACGCCTTTATTGACAACAGATTAGACAATTTGTGCTTAATAAATGGGGGAAAAAAATGGACACGATAAACCAAAAATTCATGTTCTTAAAATTGGTGTGTGGATTTTGTTGGGTGGGTGTTAATAGCATAAAAAAAAGTTATTCTTTCCTATCATTCACATAGTCTAAATCTGCAAAAACAAAGGAAAGTCTGGGAATAAGCAGTTAAACCACAGCTATCCATAATACTGCAGAAAAAACTCAAATGTATGCGGACCAAATGTACTACTAGAGTCAGTTAGTCTACTTGGTTCAAGTCTTCTTTAACATACAGTACGTAATGTCACTTATCAGTATGTAAATTGGATCAAAAACAACTAGTCCGGTAGGCTTGTATGATGCAAGAAAATGTAGTGTTGAAACCAATGTGACAAATGTTGAGTCAGATAGGAGCAGACCGATTTATAAAAATATCCTAGAAGTAGAGAATAATAGGTAATAGACACTAATAATGAAGAGTGAATACAATGCAAAACACACTTTTGGGTTAAAGTTAGCCCATTGCAATGTGATATTTCCACATACACAGACAAATAATTTACTTACTGGATGTGCTTGGTGCTAAGGACATCCAGAAAACCATTGCACAACCTCAATCGTAAAGTTTGATCTCCTGGGATCATCACAGCAATGGATTTTACATAGTCAGAATATTTGGTTGCCTAGTATCTGTATGACAATCTGCTATGTTAGTAAATAAATGTTTTACATTTATTTCAAAATAAATTTACATTTTTATTTGATGATTCGCAGCAGGAATAGAATCCCTTCCAGTCACTTTCAGTATCCCAGTACTAGCCGTACAAAGAGGGCTGAAAATCTGTACTGTGTTGAAAACAATATACTTTTCATATGAACATGAGTTGCACTGGAATACTATCTTATTATACATTGATGTTGTTCATAAAGACAGTTACATTGCTTGGAGTTGTCCATAAGCTAAGCACTTGCCTGCAACACGAAACCCAAGCACAGGTACTCAAAAAAAAAAGCCGCCAACAAACACATCCACCCATCCATCATCTTCCGCTTCTCCCTAACCCCAGCCAATTAATCAAGCTAATCAGACGGGATCCCGTGGCGTTCCAGCGTGTCCTGGGTCGTCCCCGAGGCTTCCTACCGGTGGGAAATGCCCGGAAAACGTCCCGAAACATTCAGTAGGCATCCTTATCAGATGCCCGAGCAAACTCAACTGGTTTAACTCAATGCGAGGGAGCAGCACCTCTAAACTAAAACCTTCCTGGATAACAGCTTCTCACCCTATCTCCAAAAGAGAGCTCAACCACCCTGGAGGAAACTCATTTCAGCTGCTTGTATCCGGGATCTTATTCTTTCGGTCATGACAAACAGTTCCGGTAAATCGAGCGCTTTGCCTTTTGGCTCAGCTCCTTCTTCACCACGACAGACCTGTAGAGGGTCCGCATAACAGCAGACGCTGCACCGATCAGTCAGTTAATCTCCCGTTCCATCCCACCCTCATTCATGAATTAGAACCCTCAGCCCCGACCCGGAAAGAGCATGCAACACTTTTCTGGCTGAGAACCATGGTCTCGGACTTGGAAGTGCTGATCTTCATCCCGGTCGCTTCACAATCGGCTGTGAACCGCTCCTGTGCGAGCTGAATAGCCAGAGAGTGTGTTCCGACTACAGGAACACACTCTCCGGCTCCACTTACCACACCAGACTGCCAGTCCAGAGATATTGT
Source organism: Urocampus carinirostris (assembly GCF_059441175.1). Lineage (NCBI taxonomy): Eukaryota > Metazoa > Chordata > Actinopteri > Syngnathiformes > Syngnathidae > Urocampus > Urocampus carinirostris. Next base: position 28,275,312 of record NC_142354.1, on the reverse strand, counting down.
CCCTGGTGTCCACACGATGTTGCAGAAGTGTGTCAACCATGACAAGCCCACAAAAAACAAAGCCATAATGAACTCCAGGCGGATTTAATCTACCCTTGGGGCCTTGCCACGGAAGAGCTTTTTAACCACCTCAGTGACTTCAGCCCCAGAGATATGAGAGCCCAGCTCAAAGTCCCCAGGCTCTGTTTCCCCAGAGGAAGATGAGTTGGTGGCACTGAGGAGGTCTTCAAAGTATTCTGCCCATGGCTTAACAAGGTTCCGGGTCGATGTCAGCAGCACACCATCTCCACTATACACAATCTTGATGGCACACCGATTCCCCCCCCCTAAGATGGCGGATGGTGGACCAGAATTTCCTCGAAGGCTTTCATGACCTCACCAAGCTCCTCCCATGCCAGAGTTTTTGCCTCTGACTGCCGAAGCCGCATTCTGCTTGGCCAGCTGATACCTGCCAGCTGCTTCCAGAGTCTCACAGGCTAAGAGGGCTTTGTCTGGCCCATCACCTAGGACAGGTTTTTCATGGGTGACACTACCGAGGGCTTAAAGCAACCCAGACAACATAGCTCCTAGGATCATTGGGACACACAAACTCCTCTACCACAAAAAGATAAAAAAAAAATAATCACAGAGGAGCCAGAAAACACATTTGTGGAAAGATTTACAATTAATAGAATTATTTAGCAGTGTCACTTTCAAAATGCATTTGCTTATGACTCCTCTATCATATTTGTGTTCTTTTCAAAACAGCAATGACCGAATCTTGGCAGATTCTGCTTTTACAAGGACTTGTACATACATGAAGACCTGTTCAGGCACTGTTCTGAGATGTTTTGACTTGATATGTCTTATCTTAAAGTACAGTGAATGTAAGGTTGACCCAAATGCTTATCAAGTACAACCAACTGAAGTCAATTTTTGTTGTTGTCATGTAACTGAGCAATGTTATAAAGGCACATCATGGTCAAACACAAAATAAAAAAGGCAGCGACCAAGACAAATCAACCTTTGTGACGGTTCTTTTCAGAGGCTTGTTTTATAGATAGGCAAAAAAACATTTTTGGAGGTCCACTTCGCTTATCATACCCCAAGTTGATGAAAAAAGTGGAAATCAAGGTCAATACTTGTAATTCCAAAAATCCTAAAAAAGCGATTCTGAAATTGGGGTAAGTGTGATTACCCGGGGCTTTACTTGAGGTTTTGGAATATTAAGAGAAGTATCAATATTAAAATAATTTAAAGAAATTATTAATCAATGTTAATATTTCAGGAAGGTTGTAAATCCAGTTTTACATTTAGAAGGCTACAATAAAGGTTGTTTACTACAAACTAACTGGGTTGATTTGGTTGAAATAAGAAAAAAAAGACGATAATTTTGCTTGAAATCTAAAATAATTGGTTGTCCATGTTAAATAAACTCATTTAGGCTCTGGGGCCAGATCCAGATTTTCTGTTCTCAGGTGGGCCGGAGCCGTAAAAGAATGTAAATTTAAAATGTTTTCAGAATACCGTAGTTTTTTTTAGTATTATGCTTTATCATTCAGACTAATTTAGTAGCCTATCCTACATCGTACAATCATGGATGACAAGGGATCTTTCCTAAGCATAACACATTTATTCACAAATAGGAAAATGATTTTCATGTTTCTCATTGAATGCATTAACTGTTTTATCTTAATAGTCGAGGGAATGCAGTTTTAAACCTAAACCAACTCATCACACTATACAAACTCAAGTGGGAGCTTCAAAAAACACATGTTTGCCTCAATTATCATTCATGGTTTGAAATGAATAAAAAAGAAGTACTAGATAAAGGTTTTAGCAGTGTATTGGCAATAAAATCTACATAGAACCAAACTACATGGGAGGTTTGTATTCATTAAAAAAAAAATCAGACCATTTGATAGAAAAGACCTTGCGACTGGCTGCTTTTTTTGACATACTCAGAAAACCATGGCGGGCCAAAGTAAATCAACTCCAAACACAGGTCTGTTCGTTTAAAACCACCCCAAAAATTGTGTCATTTTTTTTACACCCACAATTTTATTACTGGAAGAATAAATTGACTCAATTGGAAAAGTGTTTTACCTCAACCCCAAATGCTTTGTGTGCCAAGGTTTCCTTGGCTATAAAAATATTTCACAGGGGGTAAACCACTAAATAAATGTTGAGAACTACTGTACTACAAAAAACAAATGGACAAAAAGTTGCAAAGTCAGTCTCTTCTATGGAGGTTGCTAGAAGAACAACACACAGCCCGACTTGTCGTTTTTCTCTTTTCCTGCCTTCTCATTCAGGAAGGATTTCCCCCTTGCCTTTTCAAAGGGGCGAAACCATCTGGTTGCAGGCTGACAGAGTAGGTCAGACATAGAAATTGTGGCACTCACTCAATTGGGGGGTTGCAACTCCTCCAGAATTCAAGTCCCTGGTAAAGACAAGTGACCTGCAGGCTGTCGTCTGACTAGCCCAAAAACCAAGGGGCAGTCCTAGCCTAGATCACAGAACATAATAACCGCAGGGCTCTAACTTCCCGGCACGCCGTGGAGGCAACAAGGAGAAATGTGGGCCTTGTGAAGGGAAGAATGTATTTATGGGTTTGCGAAGAATGTACAAACCTAAAATTGTGTCTTTTAAATAGATGTGAACTATATGAACTGCAAATGACTTACCGGACATTTAACAAACATAAACAGTAAAATGTTATAAGTTGTACTATAGTGGATTCCAAATTAAAAAAGGGCGTTTGATGTTATGTCCACTACTAATTCAGACTAAATTCAGTCTAACGGGTTACCGCAGAGGTTCAAAACCTTTAGTGAAATATATTTTGAGCTAACCAGTGCAAAGCATTTTAGGGTGGGCAGAATCTACACTCTTGGAAATTTTTTTAATGTAGATACATTTTGAGTTGTTTTGTACAATATAACCCAATCATGAAACAAAATCACAATTTTGGGCAGGTTCTTTTATACAAAAAGACCAAATTTTGATGCTTTTAACAATACAAACAGACAAAAAGACCATTTTAGGTAATCTTAAAGCACCAGTGTGTAATATGTGACCACAAGATGGCACTGTGTGACTGGGACAAGAAAGGGCCAGTCATATACGACAGGATGTCGAAAAAAACATGGCGCCGACTTAAATAAGGATTCCACGGTGAAAGGGATACAAAATTATTGACGTATGATTTTTTTTTTAATAAAAATGAAAATGGGTGTGATTGAATACTTGGCAAAAATACATGGACAAAGGTTTTTTTTACCACTGGGAGGCATTAAATATTGCACACTGTCCCTTTAAGTAAAAATAAAAATTATGGGTGTAAAACTAAATAAACAAAAAACCTCATTTTCAGGGGGTTTGTTTTTACCGCAAGACACACATTTTTGGGGTAGTTTTAAACAAGGAACCCATTATCCATCCATTATCTGCACCGCTTATCCTCAGTAGGGTTGCGGGGGTGCTGGAGCCCATCCCAGCCATCTTTTGGGAGTGGGCTGGGGACACCCTAGACTAGTTGCCAGCAGGGCAGGAACCTATTATTTTTTGTTAAAAAAAAAAATTGATCCAGCTTCTGGGAGGTTATTGTCAAGAATACAAAGAGAGTTGTGGGCGTTGTATTCAAATAATTCTTGGCTTTAAAACAAAAAGACTCATTTCATTCGATGGTTTTAAGAAAAGGCCAAAATCTGTAGAGTTAACGGTACTGACGTGCCATGAGACATCGTCTAGTGTGCATCGGAAATATCCCAATTGTGTTTTAACTGCAACACTAATCAATGTCAGTGGGTGGCAGCAAATAACATTTTTATTTACTGATTACCTGCTCATTGTAGTACAGAGATATTTAGTAATGCATTTTGTTTGATGAAGCCATTTCAAATAGCACTGTAAAAATTTAAACATAAAGAAGGTGAAAAACATATTGCATATAATGTTGCCTAATTTAATTATGTCTAATTTCACAAAAAAAAAACAGAAAACAGAAGAAAAAAATATTCTCATCCCAGTGACAGATCATTTTTCTTATCTTAAGTATTTTTGTTGTTTTTTTATCTAGTAAAACTAGATAAGAATACAGTAAAAGTTGATAAACAGGATAAAATATAGTAACATCCAAGTTAGAGGAAAACAATGAACACAGAAAATATAGGCAACATGATATCTAAGATTTAAAAAATTAAACTGGTGCCAAGAATTAGTGTTTAAAGCGACCGTGTGAATTTTGAAGTGGCTTTTCGTGGGAAAGAAGAACATCATTCATTACATATTATATATAATTTAAATAATAAAATACACAAGCTATCAGATAAACATGCATTTCAAATACACTAAGATTGAGAAATATGCATTTACTTTACTTAACATAACCTCACCCAAATGGCACTGACATAATTCTGTCGTCTTGCTGCTACGGGTCTCCAAAACCCCCAGAAAGGCTGGGCAAAAAATGAGAAGTGAAATGGCATGGTTTGGTCACTTTGAGTCACAGTAGTTTGTATTCTTTCTTATGCGTTTTAGGTTGAACGACTAGATATGGCTACATCTAGTGGTCAAGTAATACACACTGTCCCTTGAAAAAAATGAAACCATTTGAGGGACATTGTACCTGGCATTTTTATCCCAATGAAATAAAGAATGCCTTAGGTAATAAAATAAAATAAAAAGATGAAAAACACTGCTGTAAACAACGTACACTACGTTGTTATCGATTGCAATAAAGACAATGCTATACATTTATAAAAACAAAAGCGTTAATATCACGCTCACGGTAACATCATAAAGCCATATTCAGCACTACAACGTCTTCATTTGTATATCAGCGTTACAATAAAGCACTTTTATCACAATTACTTTGAGTACACGTACACAATGTATGGAACTGTTGTTTGAGACGCCACATGGTCACGCACATCAAAACATAAAACCTTTGCGGAGGAGTTATTTTCGTAACAAAAAGCATCAAAATAAATGACAATGGCGAAAGAAAAACTTACCGAAAGAGGCGGCAGGCTTGACAATTGACGCTGTCAGCACACAATCGACTCCACCGTATGCAAACACAAAAGCGGTCGTAACGGGCCAGGGAGAACCGGTTTTCCGAGCTCTTACCAAGCCTGCTTGTTTTAAACTAATTTACGATTTTAAAAAAGCTCTGGTAACATAAATTCGTGTAAATTGTCCTCCTACAAAAAAAATGTTAGGAAGGGAATTGCTATTTAATGAGTTAAACTAGCCGTGAAAGTGGAGAAGAAACTTGGGGCTCCACTTGGGAAGACTCCAGGTCCAACTCTCTCTCTCTTTTAGGTCTCCTTTGTCGTCACGCACCGCCTCTCTTCTCCTCCTTCCCCAACTTTTTTTTTCTATCCTTCGTCAGAGGCAAATCCCTCAGTCGTCAACTCCGAGAGTTGTGTTTTGAGTCCGTTGAAGGGGGGCAAGAGGAGGGGGCGTCCACAATTTGAACTCGGCGCTTGTTTTATGCTAAAAGCTAAAGCTAAGTGCCATTTTCCACTATTTATTTTAAAGCGACAGTGTGTATTATTCCGCGACCCCTAGTGGTAAAAACGTCGTTCATTCAAATAAAACAATTGTGATTTGAATACCCATAAGCAAAAATACATAAACTTTCATACAAATGTGCATTTTTAAAAGGGCATTTGTGTATCATTTAACACCATCCTGTAGTAAAAAAAACCCCAAAGAAAATCTAAATTGATTTGAATTATAAGTAAAAAAAAAAAACTTGAACTATCATACAAACATGCATTTTAAGATACTAATAGGTGAAAAAAATTCTGTTAATTACACATAACATAAGGCTCACCAAGAGTTGTGGTTCTCAGGTGGTTTCCACCATCCATCCATCATCTGCACCGCTTATCCTCTGTAGGGTCGCGGGGGTGCTGGAGCCCATTCCAGCTATCTTCAGGCAGTGCGCAGGGGACACCCTGAACTGGTTGCCAGCCAGTCGCAGGGCACACAGGGACAGACAATTCGCTCACTCATTCACACCTAGGGACAATTTCGACCGGCCATTTAACATGAAATGCATGTTTTTGGAATGTGGGAAGAAACCCACTCAAGCACGGGGAGAACATGCAAACTCCACACGTGAGGTTTGATCTCATGACCTCAGAACTGTGCCGCATATGTGCTAACCACTGCACTTGTGCTGCCTTGGTTTCCACCATTCCACCCAAAAAACAAGCTGCGACCCAAATCAATTAAAAAAAAAAAATTCTCTAATTACCTAAATGAAAGGATTTTGCAGTTTAAAGCAGAGATGATAGAATATATATGTGTATATATATATATATATATATATATATATATATATATATATATATATATATATACACAATTTTAATATTTGCCATCATTTCCGTCTTCAACTCGATCTTTGCCGTCAGCATTCTCCACTTTTCCTTCCCCTTATGACTGTCTTTCTTAGGGCCCATTTTTATGGGCATGAGAGGGAAATTAAACCAAGAAAATCACAATAAAACAAGATGTGACCCCTCTCAAACACAATTGGAATGGCGGAGATGGACTGAACAGGAAAAAGATATGGAGCAAAGCATTATCACCACCTAAGGCGTTATTGAACAACAATTTAAACGAGAGGGGACAAAATCATGGATCATCACTTCTGTCCTCGCCTGATAAAGAATCGAATGGTAAAAAATAATCTTGCGTTATACTGTATTTTGTTGAATAAAACTAAGGTTTGAATTGAAAATGCGTACACGTACTTAACACATAGTGAAGGTAAAAAAATCTCGCAAATTAAGGAAAAGTGGTGCCCTGCGATTGGCTGGCAACCAGTTCAGGGTGTCCCCTGCCCACTGCCCGGAGATGGCTGGGATGGGCTCCAGCCCCCCCGCGACCCTAATGAGGATAAGCGGTACGGCTGATGAGATGAGATGGTGCCAATAATTCATTTTAAAACATTTTCAAGAGGCACATTTCTAGTTAAAAAAAGTGTGCCTTGGTTAAAAAAAACACTACATGAAACAAATTTCTGTGTGTATTGTCGTTATATAAATTGTATGGAAAACATACTTAACTGTGCCCAATACTAATGTAGATGTGGTCGTTCCGGGTTTGACTTAGGAGGGCAGACTGTAAACATTACAAGTTATGCGGTGCGTTATTGCTGAGTGGAGATGTCCAGGCTTGTCTCTGGTTACTGCTGCCTGTCTTCCCCAAGTGGGGAAAAGACTCATCAGTTATTCATTTAAATTGTTTGTGGAATGTGACAGAACAAAACAAGCAGTTACTTGTGTGCATCTGCCTTCCCAAACACTCCGATTTCTGAAATAAATGTAAAAACATGTTCGTTATTCCCCACAGCAAAACATCTGGTCTTTGACAGTGATGAATGGAAGCGGTTTATCATAACAGATTTTGCACTATGTGGTTCATCTTTCTATTGAAATATGACATATCAACAGATAGGGCTGCCATTTGTCTTGAAGCAAAGTTAAAATGGGACAGTTTGTGACCATATGTGAATGTCTCTAAAGCCCCCCCAAAAACGTAAAAATATTGTAGTCAGAAAACTATTTAAGTCGATTGTGAGTTTTCAAAGGAAAGCTCGTCTTTGTTTTGAGATCCAATTTTGGCATCTATTCACACTAATAAAAATTAATGACCACGAGTGAGTGTTTCCACCTCAGATGTGTGCAATAAAACCTGCTGTGGTGGACCTCTTAAGTTCTGGTCCCCCCCACACAGTCATCCCGATTGCTGTGAGTTTTTTGTGATTGCATTGATTTCATGGGCACACGTGCACTTCAAACCATTGTATACACACACTCAATGCTCTTTGTTGACCAGCAGATCGGACTGAGGCTTTTGCAAAAGGGCCGCAGAGCAGATGCAGTGACAGGAAGTTACTAACACAGTCCAGATGTGAGAACAAGAGACCACCTCCCACACAGCTGGAAAGCGAGGATGACTAAAGGCAGCAACTGCTGTCACACACGAGATCCTGGTTTTGCAGGAAACTTATACTCAACGTGACAGTTTGTTTAAATCAAACACTTTGAGCTGTCCTCGTTATTTGTATATGTTTTTACTTTTTCTTGTCTATTCCCTAATGCAAAAGTGGGCACTCATCAAAAATAAATACATACCGGTAAATATATCTTAAAAAAAAAAAAAAAAAAAAAAAAAACCTTGACGGACCAAGAATGCAGCCCACAGTCAATAACATTTCAGATAAGATCTGCAAGAAAACTTGAACGAACGCTAGTAGCAAAAGGTTCCACATATAAACCCGAACAAATTGAATTGCATTTTCTCAGTGAACCAGATGCCGTCCATGACATTGCTCTCTGGTACCCCCTACAGATGGGATGTCAAACTCAGTTGGGCTCTGGGGCCGGATCCAGACTTTCTGTTCTCAGGCAGGCGGGATCAGTAAAAGAATGTCAACTCCAAATGTTTGGCTTTTTTTCCCTCAGTAATACGCTTTATCATTCAACCTACATTAGTATTTAAAGTACATATCCTTGTCACAGAAGCCAGTGAATCTTTTCTAAACACAACACATTTATCCACAAACAATGGGGATAAATATTTTCATGTTTGGCATTGAATGTGTTAACAGCTTTATTTTAATGCGAGAGTGAATGCAGTTTTTCCCCTGCACCAACTCACCATACTGTACAAACTCAACACTTTCCTCTAACAGCTAGAGAAAGCATTTGGTTTGCATTCATTTAAAAAAACCACAACTTTTTGTTGGAAATGACCCAGAGAATCACTACTTGTTTTTGAAATACTCGGACATTTATCCTGGATCAGATTAAATCATCCAACGGGCCGGATGTGGCCTTCCGGCTGTATGTTTTACATACCTGCCCTACAGCTATTATGACGCTATTGACATGTCCGTAAGAGGTAAGATCAGGCCAGAAATAATCTAGCCTGACCTGACCCGAGTCTCAGGTATGTAAACCTGAACCCGCCCAAACCAGACGGATAAACTTGATTTGATAACCGAGCCCGAAATAAACACGAAGCTTTACTCCGGCCGTGCGTATTTCAGCGCTGAACTGTGTGTTTCTGCTGGAGTTTACCTCGGGCCGCGTCCCTCAAATCAAGTGTGCACTTCAAGTGCAGTGCCAAAATTAACCATTTGGCGCCAAAGTACGCATTTTGGCAACATGCAGCCAACGAAAGTAAAAGTGAAACTCAACAAAATGGCACAGAAAAGAAATCCATATTCGTCAGATTACAAACTGAACATATTGAAATATTTGGCCAAAAGGCAGAAAGAAAGATTGTAAAGCTTATTAGATATTGGCAAGAAGCAAAAATGACGTCTGACGTGAGGGAGGTAGGAGAAAGCCACACAACTTTTACCCGAGAAGGAAAATGTCTTCGGTTGTAGTGATTTGGAGTTAAACTGATAATTTAATAAGCATATCTTAATAATTACTTGACTCGAAGTAATTGTATGATGTGCAGAAAAGAAGAAAAACAAGATCTTACCTCTGTCTGCAATTTACTACCTAACCCAACATTAACCTCACAGGGAACACAAGGCAGAATTTAACAATACAAGTGAAAACGGTGGGGCTTTTATTTAGGAAACTTTATACAATGGTTTTTACATATATCTCAGAGATTATGAAATATATTTATACGACCTATTTGTTCTGAAAACAACGCAGCCAAAATATTGTCCTTAACACCATGACTGGAAATTGCAGTGAGTGGCTGTTTAAATAAAAAACTATAATAGAAAACATTTATATAGACCCGATGACAAAAAGATGGATTGGCACCTAATCTTCATCCTCATCATCGCTTAATACCATCTTTCGTCGACGCTTCACTGGGACCGAAATATCTTCCTCTTCTGAATCCGCTTCTTTGTTTGCATTTGTCTGCTTTGGAGTGGTGGAACTGTTATCTGTAAAAGGAAATATCTTTGGCTCAATCAGACTTTGACATCCAGTTATTGTCATTCTCAATAATAAAATGATGTAATCAGATGTGAATTAAAAATGAAACATGACAATACCTTCTTCGTCATCGCTGTCCAAAACTCTGCTTCTCTTACTTTTTGTCTCAATGGGTCTATGAAACACATATAGGAAGATACACCTTTAAAATAGAAACGGGAACGTTTGAGCAATTTAGTCTTTACAGCCTGACCTCTCAAATGAGCCATCAGCATCTCCGTCAGAGGCTAAATCCATCTCAGGATCTGAAATAAATGTGGGTTACATAATAAATGGCGTGCGATGTTACAACTATTTTACCAGAATCAGAAAATGACATGAACTGCAGAGGAAATGTGTCACAAAAAGTCTTTTGTCATATATGTTAGTTACATTTACACACACACACACACACACACAAAATGTATAGATGAGCGGCACAGCAAATGAGTGGTTAATGCGTCTGCGGCAGTTTTGAGGTCATGGGTTCAAATCCAGCTACCAGCCTTCCTGTGCAGCGTTTTCATGTTCTCTTCCTGCTTGCGTAGGTTTCCTCCGGGCACTCCAGTTTCCCCCCACATTCCAAAAACATGTGTGTCAGGTTAATTGGCCTGTCCAAATTGTCCCTGGGTCTGAATGAGCAAGTGGATTGTCTAGTCTCTGTGTGCCCTGTGACTGACTGGCAACCAGTTCAGGGTGTCCCCTGCCCACTGCCCGAAGATAGCTGGGATGGCCTCCAGCATCCTTGCGACCCTACTGAGGATAAGCGGTGCAGATAATGGATGGATGGATATAAGGTATATATGAGGCACACTGAACTTTAAGGCGTATGGAATGAAACCTTCAGTAAGTTACATTCTCGTACAACGATTGTACATTTTATATTATTATGTTATATATTAAAGGGATACTTATAATATTTCGTGCCTACAAGTGGAACAAAAAACAACAACAAAAAACCTTTTACCCTTTAAAAAACAAAAGACAAAAGAAAACATTGATTTTAATACAGGCAAATAACATGAACCCATACCAATGTTAACTTTTATTAAAAAAAATTAAAGGTCAGGAATGTTTATTTATTTTTCATTTCTCTCTTTCTTTTACACCGTGGAATCCCCAGTTAAGTCTACGCCATGTTTGTCCGGCAAGATGCGGCCATGCTGAGCCTTGCTCGTACCAGACAACACAGTGCCATTGCAGAACAATGTATGTAGCGGAAATAGAACCTGGGTAACAGTAGCGAGAGAGCCGAAACCTTACCACGAGACCACAAGTATTACAGATGACATACGAAAAGGTATCTCATTTTCACATTATTTCTACTCACAGCAACATGAATGAAAAAAAAAGTTGTCCAGAAAGATTTTAATAAACGCAATAGAGACACAACATGGGAAACAACTCTATATCTGTACACTACGATGAATCGAAGTTTGCGTTCATTTCTATAATTTAGAGTGACATTCTGTTCTTTCGATTTTCTAACACTCATTTCTGGCACGGTGAGTGAATATTGTGATAATGAGATAAAATCGAATACCTTTTTATCAGTCTTCAGCGATGTTATCCAATTTATCAGTCATTACAAAAATATGGTAGTATACTGTAAACCTCATGTAGTAATGCACAGGTATAAATACTGTATGCATTTTCAATTTTACCCATATAACAAGGGGCACTTTATATTTCTGGCAAATTTTGGGCTTTTAGGTATGCCTTATAATCTGGAAAATAGGGTAATTAAAAAAAGAATAATCAAGCAAACTCGCATACCTTCATTCTTTCTGGACTGTTGTTTTCTTCTGCGTTCATCCAACAAAATTTTCAAAGAGTCTGCTTGTTGTGAATCAGATACCCCTTTTTCCTCCCCCTGAGGCTCTGCAGGCTGACTGTCATCTTCTACAAGCAATTCCTCACTTATCAATTCATCCTGATAAGGACTGACCGATTCAGCTGCACTCCGAAGTTGAGATGGACTTAATTTTTCTGGGATTCTCCAAAATGTCTCCTAAACAGAAGGATTAGAAGAAGAGTCACGAGGAGCTTAACTGAAGTTTTCCCCTTATTCAAAAACATTAAAACACACATTGATCCTCAAAAGGGCAGAATAAACCCCAACCTGTTCGTTTGCAGGCGGCCGCAACCCCAATATGCGAAGAAGCCTCTGAAAACTCTTGTCCTCCATGGCGTCTTCGCACGGTTCTGTATGTGGGAATAGCGGCACAGCAGACGAAAAACCTGGCCAAGTAGCATATTACAATCATCTTTGAATGAGGCAACCCAGAACACATAATTAAAGAACTGCAACGCACTCTTTAGATTTCTTACCTTCTTCTTCCCGACTCTTGGCTGCTCGCTGCAGACAACGTTGTAACCACTCAAGTGCTTCAGACATGCCTGGATGACAAACGAAAAACAAACTTATTCAACTTCCATTAGTAAATAAAACATACTCTACAATATTTAATATATGCAGAGTACATCAACTTTTGACAGCATTCCGTTATACAGGAGGTAGATGGGGAGGAAGACGTGAACTACCCCCAACCCACTCACCTTTGATATTCTTAATTAATGTCGTATTATATTACAATTTATTTTTAAAATGAATAGTAACCAAAATATCTTTAATCCGAGTGTCTGTGACGTTTTGAATAAAGTACGCTGATCTTCGAAAAACGGTGAAAACGGAAAAAGAATTCACTACCAACTGAGGGTAGCCAAGCTTCAGACTTTTTCCAAGGTTTTTCATCCGCTTTCCTGATAAATTCTCTAAAAACTAATGTGTTGCTACTAGAAGGCGAAACACGTAAAATATATTTAGGTTAATTCGTTACTCAAATAATTTTTGACCCCCTAAATTCGCTACATATACAATGTCAGGTTTGCACCAAAGGGCTGATTCTTAAATATAGATGTATGTTCTCCGTGAGTGTATTGTAATATTAAATAAAATACAAATTTTGTCCATTTTCAGTAGATATATATTATTGAAGACAATGAAGAGCATTATCACAATTTTTATATGGAGTAGGTAAAGTGAAAAAATACTTCAGCTACTAAAAAATAGAGGGGTGGTCAATACATTGAATTTTAATTTGTTTAAAAATATGATTATTATCTCAAAATCAAGAGTACAAATCATGAGTTTAATTAATATTACTCAAAGCGGGTGTTGACAATTAAACAATATTAACCGATAAGTCAATTGCGGTAAATTATCAAATTGTTCACAATTTATGAGTACCTATTATTTTGCATAAGCTTTGAACGTCACAGTTTTAATAAAAATGATCTAAAATCAGTTATTCTTGTCTATTTTGTCCTGTATTTTTTTTTTTTATATAAATGTGAGTTGGGTTGGGTTTGTAGTTTAAAATTGATTAAAATCTTAATTGGGGCACATCACCCAGCCCTAAGTCAACATCTCATGACCTAAAAAAACAAATACAAAAACTGAAAATAAAGTTATGCAAACCCAACCACTCAAATGCAAGAACTGAGCAGGTCTATTTCGATATAGTTTGTTTCACCTTCATTCCGCAGCCTCGTGACCATGGCACCAATATCAGCTCGTCTCTCCCCTTTAGACACAAGGCCTGGGCTCCTCCTGCTTCTTCTTTTCTGACTTTCTTTACTTTCCCGTACATATTCTTCCTCGCTCTCCTCAGAGTCATCCTCGTCTCCCTCTCTGTTCAGAGATTCATCTGAGAGGTCTTGAGTAAGCCCAGCTAGGAACTCCTCTTCACTCTGCAGAAAGCATTTTCTGAATCTTTATATCCCCCTCTTTGTTTTCTCATCTAAAAAAAGCCGTTAGAATTTACCATTTGTTTTCCAGAGCTTTTTGGAGGAGCACCCCGAAACCTTTTTTTGTGAAGTTCTCGCCTTTCTGACACCAGGCCCATGCTGATAAGCTTGTCCACCACACGTGCACGAGAGCGCTTGGCTGTGAGCTTCTTAAGGATATTTCCGAGCACATCTAGGGGAAAAAGAAAATGAAATCAAGCTTGAACGGCTTTATTCTATAAAATACACTGTGCTCACCATCAGAATCTTTGTATTCTTCATAAAGAATCTGAAGTTCTTCTTCCTGGTCCTCGGTCCAAAGAACAATCCCGGTACCTTTTCTTTTTTGAGAACAAACATTTTCATCAGATTAATAATCCATTTCAATAAAAAAAAACCCTATCAGTGAACATACTTGGGTTTCTTCAGTTCTTTGGAGCTCTCCACTATCCCCATCCGCACAAGCTGGGTCACAACCTGCCTCCGCGTGCGTGTACTGTTGCTAAGCAACGGTAGCAGAGTCTCCACAATGTCTGGGTCTGGTAAGAGTCACCAATTGGCAACAGTTAAATTGATCAGGTCACACAAAATAAAGTACAAACAATAGGTTCTAACACTAAACAACGAACCTTCAGAGTGCCGGTGCTCTTCATAAAGATTTCGTAATTCCTGTTCCTCCTCTTCAGTCCAAGCTGGCATCTTTTCACCACTGAGAAATGCGAGTGAGTTACCATGTTTGAAATGTTTCAAAACATTAAAAAAACAACCTTTAAGAAATAAAAATAAGTTTTTTGTTGTTGTTGTGGAACAACAACAGTACAATTTACTTTTTTTTTACTTTTACAATTTTTTGTTAAAACAAAAAACTCAATTATTTCCTTATTTGTCTTGTTCAATATGAACAACTTTTACAAACACATTTTGGTAATGAAAAGCAAAACAAATCTAATAAAAACCCAAGTGATATGTAAAACGATCCAATATGGGTTTTAGTTTTGTAAACCATAACTACATTTATAGGTTCTAAAAAAAGTGTGATGGTCATTTTTTCTTTTGTTTTGAGTGTGCAAATATGCCTTACATATTGGCACCAATGCATTTTTCTAACTATACATTTTGATACAGTATACAAACAAAAACACCAACCCATCTTTACTGTAGCCTTCAGTCATCTCACGTACAGCTCCAACGTTTTTCCAGAACAAAAGTTCAACAAAAGCCTTGTTATTGGTAGCAGCCACCAAAAAAAAGCGGTTCAGCACATACTTGGCAAAAGTGACCAGCTCCTGGGGAGGACAAAGAGGAAGTTAAATAAAGAAACCTTGCATTGGCATGATGTTTTTTAGCTTCAAAACTGATTAGGTCTAACGAAAACCTCCAGCCTCTACAAAGCCATGCCATGTTGGTGCCAAACAGAACTTGTGTTATGAGCCAACCTTGTACGCAGAAGCTGCTGGGTCACTCAAGATCTTGTTGAAAAGATGGAAGACTGATAACTGGTACAGCAAGGCGTCCATTTTGAGGTCATATGCCACACGATGGAGCAATCGAGTAATACAGTGGTTTGTGTGAGGTGTGTTTTTGGAGTAAGATTTGAGTAGTACCAGGTATGGACGTACAATGTTGGGGTTGGCAAATCTGCGCAAAGGAGAATATCAACAGAGCACTGTCAGAGTAGATTGTGATATTAAAGATATTAGCCTGGGGACCTAAAGGCTATTAATCCACTTGCATACTAAATTGAAATACAAACACTAGGACTGCAAATATGTACTGTCATTCTCTTACTTCTTAATATAGTCCTGAAATTTGAACTCTGTTTCAGAAACCTGCACCGACTGCATCTCTTCTTCCTCAGCTATATCAGCATCATCCTCGCTATCCTCTTCTATTTGAGTCTCAGGAGGAGCAGCCGACCCTGAAATTGAAGGTAAAACCTAGAAAACACTGCATATGCTGATGGCGCAATGCACAGAGGTTGTTAAAATACACTTTGTGCATACTAGGCAGCTCTGCATGCAAAATCTGCTTGAGAAGTTCCAGCTCTTCTTCGGGTTCCACGTCAGTTGAGCCAAACACGTCTCCCTCGGGCCATACTTCCCTAAATGAAATAAGGTATTTTACACCTCTGAACATAATGTTTGATCCTTCAAGCTATCTGCAGTTTTACTACTGACCTGGCAGCCCTCAGGAGCGCTAAAGCCTCTTGGCCTAATTGAGCCTGCAACGCATCCTGCACTCGCACCATGGCCTCAGCCCGCTGTTCCTCAAGAGGAGTTTCCGACGTCGCATCGAATGGGACGATGCGCTCAGTTAAAGCCTCTGTTAACTATATTCAAGCACAAAAAATTATCGAATGAGGACTATGATGAAATGCTTTCACACGGTTGTCTTTAAAAAATTGACCTCATGGAACTATGTCAATGTATCGTTACAGTACATAGGGCTACCTCTTTAGATAAAAATCTACTGCGGAGAACTTAAACTCACACACAACCCAATTTACTGCTTGCTAGTTAATCCTGAGATAGGTAACTTGAAATATTTAGCACAAATTTTAACACTCAAACTGAGAAACTATAAACTATTAATACACTTCCCATCTCCCCACCATGCCCCAGTTTGCATCAACAACAAGGCTGTGGAGGTTGTCAGCAGTATCAAGTTCCTAGGGGTGCACATCACAAACAAACTCACCTGGTCCGTGAACACTGCATCTCTGGTTAAGAGGGCACAGCAGCGCCTGTACTTCCTGCGGAGGATGAGGAGAGCCCACCTGCCCCCACCATCCCTCATCACATTCTACAGGGGCACCATAGAGAGTATCCTGACCAGCTGTATCTCTGTGTGGTGTGGAGGCTGCAGCGCTACCGACTGGGGTAGTGTGAGGAGGGTAACGAGGACAGCGGAGAAAATAATCGGGACTACACTTCCCTCCATTCAGGACATTGGCCAGAAGCGCTGCCTATCCCATGCTAAGAACATTACCGGGGACCCCTCTCACCCCCATCATGGTCTATTCACTCTGCTAGCCTCTGGGAAGAGGTACTGCAGTGTGCGGTGCAGGACCACCAGGCTCCGCAATAGTCTAGTCCCCCTGGCCATTAGACTGTTAAATGGTCAATCTAACATATAGTTAACTTAAATCTAAACGGCTGCTAATTTGACTTTTGCACTAGTGGCAGTTTTTTTTATAGCTTGCCACTCCTTGCACATTTGCTCTCTGCACTATTGTACTTACAGTGTTATTGTTACAGTATTAATGTTACTGTGTACCTGACTTGTTAACCTGACTTTGCACATCAGGTTAGCGACTCTTCTTGCACTATCGGCACTATGGTAAAATACTATACGAAGCCATAACACAATACAGCTTTATTTATATCTGTACACTGAAGGACACTGAAGGAAACTGTGGGAGTCAGATCCATCGACATTTCGTTCTGTATACACGTGTACTAGAATGACAATAAAGTAGATCTGAATCTGAATCTGAATCTGATCTGTTCTTAACACGACTCCCCAAAAACACTAACCTGAAAATTTATAGCCTTCAGTTGTTCATCCACAATCTTCCAGGTATCGGCCAGAACTTCTGGGGTTCTTTCTACAACTGGTTGCATTTTGTCTTTTTTGGACTTTTTCCGCTTGACTCGTTTTTTCTGTAAAATTCAATTTGAAATTGAACATGTTCAAGCCGACAATGAAGGGCAGTAAACTATTGAGAAATTCAATTAGAAATAATACCTGCACCACCAAGTTTTTGCGACCCTTGCAGAAGCGCTCCAACATACGCAGGAAGAGATGCGTCGACTCCACCAGGTCTTTCAGGTAGGACAGCGGCTGTTTGGTTCCGTCGTACTTTCTCAGCAGAGTCAGGAATATTTCTCTATATTCCATTAGGTAGAAAATGTTACCTACGAGGTAAAGAGAAAATCAAATTTAGCAATTTCCCATCAAACTTAAACAATTGGTTTGATGCTTGAGACCCGCAAATCTCAATAATTATATGGTCCACGTGGACAATTATACATGTGACTACACTCAAGTTGAGAATAATAGCCATATAAGATCTGACTTAACCAATTATCTTGCAATAGAAGTGTCCAGTTGTGATTGACTATCAAGAGTGTGAGATTTCTTCTACATTGTTATGCATACCTAAATTATACAATACTATCTTCAACATTATTACAGTTGTGCCTCAGCTTTCAAGAAATATTCTCTCGCCTTCGTCCAAATTTAAGCTTTCGAACAGCCGGCATTAAGCTGAGAGAGTGTTTGGGCAACAAGGTGAAGCCAAACCGCGTGCCTCTATTCTTTGGAACTGCGTTCTTTCTCTTTCAGAATCCAACAATAAGACCTTTTCAAACCCTTTATTATGTCTTTAAAGAATCCATCTGAGAAAGGGAAGGAGACAAGGAAGACTGGAATTACCATTATTGAATTAAAAAATGAGACAATAAGTGAATACAATAGTGTTGCTCGTGTCTCTGATCTCGCTAACTAGTCACGCAGTGTTTCCCATTCCATATAAAAATTCTGGCGGGTCGTAAGGGTTTTAATTGATCCCGTAGAGCAGGGGTGTCAAACATGCGGCCCGGGGGCCGGATCAGGCCCGCTAAGGGATTGAATCTGGCCCGCGAGACAACGCTCAGAGAAGCGCAAGAGTAAAACAAGCTGCAGGTTTAAATATGTCGACTTGATGTTGCCAAAGCCAGGTGCGTCTCACAAAGACAGTGTACCGGTACTTGAATTTATTTGTTTTTCTCTCTCTCTCGTGTTCTCTCTCTCTCTCTTTCTCCCTTTTTCTCTCACTGTGTCCCTCTCTTTCACTTTCTGTGTCTCTTTCTTTGTTTTTCTTTGTCTCTATCTCTCTCTGTGTCTTTTTACCTTCTTTTGCTCTCTCTTCCATTTTTCCTTTTCTCTCTTTCGCTCTCTCTTGCTTTCCCCTTCTCTCCTTCTCTCTTTCTCTCCTTCTCTTTTCTCTCCTTCCCTCTTTCTATTTTTCTTTGATATCATTCTTTCTCTCTCTTTCTTCCGCGCTCTCTCACTATTTGTTTTTATACATTTTTTTTCTCACATTCTCTCTCCCTCTCTCTCTCTCTTTCTTCCCCCCTCTCTCACTATTTGTCTTTGTATCTTTTTTTCTCACATTCTCTCTCTTTCTCCCTTTCTCTCTTTTTATTTATCTTTGGATATCATTCTTTCTCTCTCTTTCTTCCCCCCTCTCTCACTATTTGTCTTTATATCTTTTTATCTCACATTCTCTCTCCCTCTCTCTCTTTCTTTCCCCCTTTATCGTCATTTGTCTTTATATCTTTTTTTCTTACATTCTCTCTCCCTCTCTCTTCTCTCTCTCTCTATTTTTGCCTTTCTCTCTTTCATTGTCCAGCCCTCTCTTTTTCTCTCCTTCACTTTGTCTTATTTCTTTCTCTCTTTTTCTCTCTCTCTAATATTCTAGTCCAGCCCCCGAAAGAAAGTTTGTTCTATCGTGTGGCCCCCGAGGTAAAATGAGTTTGACACCACTGCCGTAGAGTCTCAAACTTGATAAAAAATGTTTTCTCGACTCACTCACTTTTGGTTAGTTTTTGTCCACTGAGCAGTGGAGGGAGGGGTTGGGGGGGACTGCTGCAGCAATACATTGAGCACAAGACGGTACAAGAGAGATTGCAATACAGAGCACAAAAACGAAAAAAAAAAAAAAAGAGTCAAAGCAGGAAAATTATACTTATTGGTACATTGGTTGGAAGTTGAATTGTAAATAGTTAAAAGTTCTTGTATTTAAGTTTTATATAGCACTAAGAAGCTAATATTTTTCATTTTTATTTTTTGTGTAGTTTGTTTTTCTATGTTGCTTGACTTTGAAGATGCTTAATATAAAAAAGTTCAAATTAGTTAAAAGTTCACTGTAAAGTGAACAAAATAAAGGTTAGTATAATGTAGTAGTATAATAGATTTTTCATTTATTCATTTAATGCATAATGATACATTATTATAGGTAGTAAATCGGTTAAAGCAACAACAAAATCTTAATGGCCGTTTGGGAGCTGCGCTAAAAGAGCAAGTGCTCCCCCCAAAAAACAAATTTGCGCTTTATAATAACAGATCCCTCAACTTTTGCATTTTCCCCATTTTTTATACGTTTTTTGATCATTTCAAATTGTATATGCTATATAACAATTTTGGTATGTGGAGGGAAAAAAAAAACTATTTTTTTTGGTCATATGAGGGGGGGGATCCTGCTTGACTGTTGACACCCTGGTGGGTCAAGACAAAATTCTATGGGAAACACTGGTCTGCGTCACTTCAAAGTAAATGTAAGAACTAAGGCCCTGGCCTGAACCTGGGGTCAGGCCTAAAATGTCAATCATTAGTTCAGGCTCGGGTCAGGCTTCTCTCTGGCTGCCTTTTTGTCCTCTATTTTTCTGATACGTTGACTCTCTTGCTATCCACTCATCATGCGTTAATTCTTTTTCTTTGTTGAGGATTCTCGTTGCGCAACGTGCACGCAAAATGCACGCTCACCGGCACTTTCACGCATGCTAGTCCACACCCGCTACTCTGTCGGTGGCCAAAATCCCACTTTCTTTCTCCTACTAATTATAATAATGGGGTTTGCTTCAGGCTCAGTTCCTTGAATCAAGTTAGGCTTGGAAAGGGCCGGTTTTTAATACCCTGGATTTTTTAGGCCAGATCTTACCTCTCCCCCAAAGGTATCTAAATCTTACAAAAAGGTTTTGTTTATTATTTTGAATAAATGTATCAGTATAATAAACAATCAACTAACTTTCTGGTTGTATACACATTTTAGTGAAAAAAGTGGACTCATATGGGCCAGAACGAATTACTGCATTTACTATTATCCTTATGCGAAAAATAAATTCAAACTTCGACAAAAATCAGACCATGGTCGCCACTGTCGAACAGATTACATTTGGAAACTGAAGCAGCAATGTTTTTTTCCAGGCCTTTATGGTTGAAACAACTCCTATGTTTATAGCCATACTTTTGATAACATTGGCGCTGTGGCGGATGCTTTCATCCTGTGATCGGTCCATTTCATTCACAGTCATCAACAGCTCTTGATATGCCTTTAGTGCGAGGTGCATCCTGAAAAAACAAAAATACAGTCAGCTATATTTTCATCCTTTCTGTAATAACCAGTGTTGGGAATAACGCCGTTATAAATAACAGTTACTTTTTCAATAACAGGGGTAATTTTTTTTCCTGCCGTTACAACGCTATTAGCACTACTGGCATTCAAAATCAGTGAGTTACTTTGTCTCGTACAAATTAGCATATTGAGTCACATGTTAAAGCTATGTCAGAGTGTGCAGTCTTCTTGTGCGTAAGGAAGATAGGCAGGACATCCTCGGTCAGCCTTTTGCGATATTTATTAACCAACAACACGCAAACGTGAACACAGCTCTCATTCAACCTAAGGCAGCAGCGATTTGCAATAATTAAACAATGCGATGTGTGCGTGATGTCGTTTCATAATGAATAACGTCCTACCCTAAACGAGTATTAAATTCATAGTGTAGGATTCTGTCTCAGTGGTTATATTGTTTACTGTAGATTGTTATTTTAATACCGGTATATTGTTTAATGTTTATTTTTTTTGCACTACAAGTGTAGGATTAATCTGTTGCTGGTGAGGTGCAATACATACCACAAGGTATGACGTTCTTCTCTATTCAACTGCCTCGAATGCTGCTCAGAAAATTTTAAATTCTTTGACGTACAATAACTTATTTTTAGCGTATTGGAAATAGTTACTTTCCCTGGTAACTAATACTTTTAGTATAGAGTATTTCGGTTACTTTATTACAATCCTTCCTCTTACCTGCGGGACCATGATGTGGCCTCTTTGCGGTCGGCCAAAATCATCTCGTAGTAATTAGTGATATTGCGCTCCATGAAATGAAAAGTGCGAGTGGACATCGTCTCGGAAACTAAATCCGCACGGAAATTGTTGCCGCGGTTGAAGGCCATGAAGAAGCTGAGGGCCCAAAGGTAGTAGGTCTCGTCATGCTCTTGAGACTGCTCTCTGATCAGGTTTTCCTGGAGAGGGGCAGGTAAAACAAAATGTCAAAACTCCTATAATTGGACCAGATAAAACTTTAGGACACAATAAAATAAGTTGATTTTGCATGGAAAATAATTCTGATTCCATTTTTGTATGAATGTATCAACTCTCCATTAGGTAGCGAATATGGTAAATTGATAGCCAAAATCCACGTGGTAGTTAAATGTAAAATTGTACGTGTCTTTTTGGTGGTCATTTGAAGTATTAAAAAAGAAACAATTGTTAAATTTCACAGTCAAAGGAAATAGCTGAAATATAAAAGCTGTAGCTTAAAGTGAAGTAGTCGTGTGTTTCACATCACCTTATACAGTTGTTAAAAGAATGTTTGCTATTTACATACAAGTAGATTGTGTAAACGACAACAGGTCATCAACAAATCATCAGGAATTCTTATTTTTCTTATTGACATGAAGATCCCTGGGATGAAAAAATTATGTTATTTGTCAACTCTATCTATATTTTTGGAGATGCCGACCTTAACAATGTACATGAGTCGATTGTAGCAATTCTCTAAGAAGTCCAAACAAAACTCTCGCAGGAAGAGTCGAACGTTCAAAGCGGAGCGCCGCTTGTCCATGCATTCCCGGGCCGGTCGATTCCGCTTAGGAACGCGTCTCACAGCTTTACCCATGTCATGAGTGTAGTTTTTGAACTATGAAATTATGGCAAAAATTGGTTAAGTAGCCTTTGCAGGTATTGCTTTTTAAATCTATTCACAGTACTTACGTTGTTAACGTTTCTATGATAGATTACATCGTTGTCTCCGATTGCTTTGAGTCCTTTGACAACGAAAGACCCTCCGAAGCGTGAATGTCTGACAAAAAATAAACAACAGGCAATTTTAGTTCGAATATGCGTAAATCCAAAAACTATTGGAAAATTCTGAAAACAACACAAAAGAAAAAAAGTATTTTAGTCTTAAGATCCTTTCATATCGTGTACCTAGATCCTCTGTGCAGTGTTCGAAAACGTTTTTCTGCCTGCTCTCTTAGCCTCAGCGCTTCCAACTCCGAAGAGTCTCTCTGCTTCTCTTCTGCTGAGCGAGCGTGCCCAGCACTCACTAAGGTCTCCGGTGTCTGTGAAATTCCAAAAGAGCTCAAACATAGAATATCCATCTATTCTATTTCATTTGAAATTATACTGTAAATCAGAAAATCTTTGGGGCCAAACCTGGTCTCTGAACATAAGGGTGATGATTTCCAAAACGTGCATACTCCACTGCTGCTCACTCTGGGCTGACGCCAAGAACTTGACCAGGTCATCGAAACCACTCATGTGAATGGCCCAGAGCAGCCGGTCGTGTATGCTGGCATCATCATCTACTTTCTGCAATGTGTAAGAAGAGTTGAAGTAATCCTTTTTCATGAAGAGAACAACTTTCGATTGGGAAGACCAAAACATTTATGACTACTGTTGAATATAAGGTGCTGCACATAAAAATATTACATTAATTTCAAAATGTGTAGCGCACCCTTGGGTGCACTGTAGGTGTGAGGCAACCACAGTAGAGGACACCATAAGTATATTAAAAGGGGACAAGTGGGAGTTGATTATATAAAAAAGAACGAGTATGCGCGTTATGCTGAACGCATCACCGTATAATTCTGCCTCTTGCATGCCTGTCTCAAGCGTTGTTGGTGTAAAATGGATGTTGCCGTCTCGGACTACTTGTACGATTTTACACATGTTTATTTTATTGTTTATTGATGTTGACTACCGAATGCAACATATATTGCAACCTGGTAATCCTGGAAGGGTGATTACCACTTGTGTAGCCCCGTCTTAAGGTTTCTTATTTTCTTCATGATGAGGTTTTAGTGTTTTTCCTCGCCTGCATGCAGGTTTTAGATCAGGGGATGGTGTAATTGTGGCCTGTGCAGCCCTTTGAGACATTTTGCTATTAAGGGCTATACAAATAAACGTGAATCGACTTGACATGTAGTAGAGGACAAGATGAGAATGTTAAACAGTGAAGTGTTGGGACCTAGTTGTACATAAAGCCTGTGCACTATTATCAGGTGTGCCATGTGTCTTAAATACAAAATGGCACGCGTAACTGCGACTGCTCCTTTTGGTATGGTGAGCCTGGTCGTGAAAATACAGTATGTACATTTTTATGTAGATTGGAAACAATTAAATCAATCACATTCAACCAATTCATAGGAAGTTTAACTCATTTTCTGACATTGATGGCTACAGAGACCACCCTTCGCTTAACCCATTAAAGAACAACTATGTCTAAAACCACTAATGGAATTGAACGAGTTAATAAATTCAACCAATCAAATTACATAGGACAACAACCTTCTCTTCCAGAGGGTCTGCAGGTACATGAAGCACATTCCTGACAACCAACAAAATTCTTTCAATCAGAAGGTTGTCTTCTTCCTGCCTCTGCTCCCATTCCTGAAATAAAATACATATATTTAAATAAATACAACTAGGTATGTTATAAATAGACCTGCTTTCTATCACTTAACCTACCATTTGTAACAAGTTGTACAACGTCTCACTTAAAACTCCAAACACCTTCTCAGTAGCAAATGCCTAAAAAAGACAAGTATTATAGATAATTCAGACATCATAACTTAGTAATAGTGATTTTAATTTATGACTTTGAGCCAAGCTTTTTCAATATCTCACATTTTTCTCAACAAAAAGTGATACAAAAGAAATAAAAGTCATGCATAATATTGCTAATTAACGCTGAAAGATCAAGACTCACGTGAGCTGAAATGACCTATAAGTGAAATAATAGGTACTACCTCTTTGTAGGCTTGTAAATGGGTGGTCACTGTCAAGAAGTGGTGTCTAAACACAGGGTCATCAGGAACCTTCCCAAAGCAAAGCACGGCAGGTTGTGTTAAATTGACCATTAACCTGCGAAAAAGTCAAATAAGCTCACTCGATTTTAAGCCCAAATGAGTTATGAGCTTGCTCTATTCAATTTTTGACTTTCCAACATTTGTTTAATAGATTTAATGAATTTACAGAATGATGGTGTGTGTTTACCGTATGCAGGCATCAAACAAGCCCTTGTCATGCCTATGTTGTGTGATTATAGGGAGAAGGTCATGTTCTACAATGTGGCTTTCACCCAGCTGCTGGCGGACATCGCGGGTGTCGTCTTCAAAGCGCAAAAAACGGATCAAGTCTTTCACACTCTCTGAGAAAGACAATACATTCTTTGTTTCATTTTTATGACAAAAACTATGTTTACATGCAGGCAATAATATGATTGAAATTAAAAAAATATATTTTTAGAACAATACGACTGAATGAATCATTTAACCCTGTACCATGCAGTATTCTGATTACAAAGGCGAACCGGAGCGATATCTTTACACAAAAAGATGCAGTTTCCGCATCCGACATTAAATAAATGAAGTTTTCACAAATTTCATTCATCCAATTCAACCAAAAGTGAACTCCATAGTTGCGTTCTGTGTGTTTACAAGATGTGCTCGTAACGTGGTCTGACAAAAGCATAGACTTACACTATGAATGGACAGATACAACTGTACAACATTTACTAAATATGGATATGTACCTTTGCAGCATTTACGCTGTAGGGGTAGAAATAAAACGGGAATGTCCCGGAGAAGTATACCATTAAACAAAGGGCTTTTTTAGCGAGTAAGCCAGATTTTGGATGTTTCATTAGCGTCTGTATTAGTTCCACAGTGCTTTCTGTCTTAGAAATATCACAGATGAATGAAACCGTGCACGCATTTTTTTTTATTACTTGAACACAAATATTCAGAAAATGGAATGACTAACCCAACTATAGCTATTGGAAAACTCACAATTTGACAAATACCTTTATCGGATTACTTTGCATGTCCACTTGGCTTTATTAAAATCTGAATGCCGGCAATATTCAGCTTCCAAACAGATTACTGCTTGTAGGTTAATGTACCAGTTGTTGCAGATTTTATTGAAGCACAATCAGAACATTTTATAGCACTCTACTCACCTAGACAATCAGATTCTTTGTGATAAATGTCTCCCTCCAGGTATCCAAGGGCACTGCATGTTGCCAGAAGTTCACAATTCATCTTCAACTCTTTTGGGGAAGTGTTTTAGGGTTTGCTGAATTTAAAAAAAAAAAGATTCATTTAGAAAAATCCTCTAAGCCAGGGGTCATCAACCTTTTTGAAGCTAATAGCTTCTATTTTGTTACTGATTAGCAAGAAGGGCTACCAGGATACTTTTAAGCATCAGCTACAAATCCCATGTGATAAATGAAACAGTGCTCAACACCATCAAAGAGCGCATTGGACCCTATAAAGAATTGGTGTCAAGTGTGCGCAGACGAAAACCTATGTGGTATGGTCACATCAAGAGATCGTCGGAAGTGACCAAGATCATTCTCCAGCAACATGAATCAATGTACAGGTACCGACTTTGACAGGACCCAAACTCAAACCAGGAACCGTCATTAGGGGAGAGAGCTGTCAAGAGTTGCATAATCAGTGCTGCCTCACCGCTACCAGGTTGTATTATTGGAAGTCAGAATAGGCTCAGTCAACCACTGAAGAATCAACTTTCTCTAAGGTCACCGAGTGATTAACATATATAAATTGCAGGCTAGTTTTAAAAAGATTTTTGGAAGGATTGATCATTTCTTTAAAGACACGTAGGTCAACGTAGGCCTGATAGAAATCACATTTTCTAGAAAATCTCACCGACCAATCACTGGTAAGCAATTTTCAGAACTAGTGTTGTGCCGAAAATGATCCCCCTGGCATGAAATTTCCCCTCTCGCGAAAACGCCCCAAAAAACAACTTTGCAGTAAATTTCGGAGCAGTTGCAGCTTGTAAGCTACCTTTTTTTTGTCAATTTTGTCATGTAGGTTTTAGATCTGGGGATGGTGTAATAATAGTCTGTAGTTTGCCAAAATCTGTGCAGCCCTTTGGGACCCTTTGTGAGTAAAGGCTATGCAAAATACATATATTGTAAACCTTTCATAAATCACTTTTGAGCAAGTTGGAAATATTGTCTTTTGCAATATTACATTGTTCTGCAACGTCTGCTCTAGGGGGGTCATTTCATGCCAAGGAGACAATTTTCAGCATGACACCGGTCCGCGAGCTCCTCAGGTGTTTTTGGTGGGCCACCTTGTGCCCGCGAGCATCAAGTTGATGATTGCTGTTGTTGACATTCACTGGCCAAGTCACCAGGGCCTAACAGGTAAGTATTGTAAAATTTGAAAAAAAAAAAGCTTTAGTCTTTTATAAAATAGAGGTTCTCACTTTTGAGAAACACTTGTAAATTTCAAGCTTTGTTTATTGCAGCTGAAGTGTCGTTTACAGAGATGTAAGACTAACACACCACCCAAAAAGTTTTTTTTTTACTTACCTAGATGGTGTCGTTGGATATCCCCTTTTTGGGAGCGACAACAAAGCTTCACGAAATAAGAAATACAAACAATAAAAGTGCTTTATTGTGCTAAAAGTTAAATCTGAGAGAGTACCCCAGCATCAACTGCACAAGTCTGGCGCCAAGAAGCGAAATAAATCGGATGTGGAATGTCGTCATCTTGTGATTTTCTTCGTGGAATATTCATGGAACTTAAAAGCACGTGTTTATTAGTTACCGCCATCTAGCGATGGGGAAACATATTTCGAACAGCGCATATGGCACCCAACATCGCGGGCTGTCATTTTTAATAGGAAATTATAGTTATAAAAAGCTTTTTTAAACACACTTTACACTGTAAACTATCGAGTAAAACATTAAACTATTGTTTAATAAGCAATATGTTATCCAAGTACTGTTTTTACCGCTTTCAGAATTCATTTTTAGGAACTTGTTACAAACGCGTTAATGTCACCATGGCAATACTACAGTATTCGATTATTCTGTAGTTACTCATGCTAAGTTGCTTTCAATTATTATCATTTTATTCTTAAATATAATTTTGAGTTGGTTACGCTGTATGACAATTTTTCGAGCATATTTGGTATTGGAGTAATCCAAAAGTAATTGAAAGTAATCCAGTTAAAGTAACCCTACCCAACCCTGTTTATTGATGTATAGATTTTATTGATGTATTGATTGCGTTCTGGGATGTCTAGTTGTGGCGTTGTTTCGTTTTGTATTGTACAATGAATGTTTTTAGACAGCAATTGCATTGCATTGCACGATTCTTTCGTTGCACTATTATTATAACTTAGGCTAGTCTCTAGCGCAGGGGTGGCAAACAAGTTTGACACAAAGAGCCGAAATTTTTAACAGTGAGAGTAAAGAGCCACACCGCGCACTGACCTGCCATGACAGACACACACAAACACACACAATGAAAACATATTATTTCCCATAAACACTCCTCCCCTTACAATACAACAAGTATTGTTCTTGTGTTGATTTCAAGGAAGTGTCCACCTTCAATATACACAAAAAAACTAAACATGAAACAAGGCAAAGAGCCACAGTATATAGAAAATATGATGAAGCAAAGAGCCGCATTTTTATTGGCCAAGAGCCGCATGTGGCTCTACACCCGCGTGTTCGCCACCCCTGCTCTAACAATTAGGATAAATAAGATAAATAGAACCGATTATTTATCCTGACATTCCTTTCTTATTTTTCTAAAGTCTTTATTAGATGTTTATCCTAAATTGTCATGTCTTATCTCGTTGCATAGGCTACAAAGTTTCACCAGATAGATATGAATGACAATGAACCCAATTCAATTTAATCAGTCATGACATGATTTAGGGTTCTAATTCTATCAAGGCCCCCCAAACAATACATATTGTGTTTTTGTACTTATCAGCATACTAATAGAAAACAACAGAAACAAATTATATGGTTAGTTATTACATCAGCTTTAATACTTGCAGTACAATTTACAAGAAAAAAAAGAGAGAAATACAGTATTAGATTTGCTCAAGGTCAGTTCATTTGCAATTATGCGACCCTTCATTGTGTCCGATTTCTCAAACATTCAATATTCATAACTTTAACTTGCCATTTTTTTTCATCATTTTTGTGTTTTTTTCCTCTCATGTTTCACTTTTATTATCAGATACATTACATAGTGGTATAGGTAGACAGCAAAGCCTCTTGATTGTGATGTATGCATGTGTGAGCATGTGTACTGAGGATTGCATGTAAAGCAATTATGCAGATTGACGGTAATCATTTTTTATCTATGTACTGCTGTAAAACACAAAGCCAGCTACAAATAATGTGCCACAAAGGACACCATGCCATTGCACTGCAAATAAAGGCCTCATCTGGTATGTTGATCAGTTTTACAAGTTTTGTCACATCGATGACACAGCTGTCTTTTAAAACAGCTGGGTGGCTTCAATAGCACCAAAGTGACACACTGGTCAAATTGTATTTATTTACCATTGCATCTGCGTTTTCTTGCTCTTTGCTAGATAATGAAACTAAGAAGTTTTGCTCTTTTTTTCATATGCTTTTTCATTTTTCATGGCACAAGCCTTCACATTATAGAATTCTTTTCTATTCAGTTGTCTTTGTCGTCTTTATCACCGCGGCCTGAATCTCGATCAGTCTCCCTCTTGGATTCCTTCACCACCTAATGAGAAAATGATGTTCATATCTTTAAGGTTCTAAAAGATTAGCAGAGAGAATTAAATGAGTACAAGCAACGTTTTTAATTGGATCCATACCTCTCCATCTCTAGTCTCAACCGTCTTTATCACCACAGTCCTCTTGGTGCCACTATCGGGTCTGGGTTCATAATCTGAAATATAATACCATAAAAATATAGAATTTACTGCATTTAATATAACATATTGAGACTGGACCAGTTTTGTATGTATTCCTGTCTAGACTAAAATGGGTTAGAAACCTATGTACATACCAGGGACCGATACGCACCATTAAAAAAGTTTGCTTTGATTATATTTGAATGTTTTGTCTCACTTAGGTACACCAGCAAAATTGTAAGCAAACTATAAAGATGGCTTAGCTTGATCTTTAAAGAGTATGTTCAAATCATTTGATTTTCTTATATAGAATGGTAACCAAAACTCACCACGGTCGCTCAGGTGGTTGACCATGCCGATATTGAGGGTAGGCATGGTGATCCTGGTGAAAAAAATAGATTTTGGGATTAAATCTCAGAAATAAAGTCCTCTAGTTGTTTTTTTTAAATAATAATAATAATAATAATAACAATACAAATCATAAAATCAGATAAACCTGCATTTTTTAAAAGGGACAGTGTGTAATATTTATTGCTTTTTAATGGTACAAAAAGCTTTCATTCAGCAGAAAAACATTGATTTGAAAGGTTTGTTGGTTGGATCTCTTAACCGCTAGGGTAATGGGAGTACCATTTCCTGTAGTGTGTCTTGGGCAGATACAACCTGGTGGGGTCCCTCCCTACCCAGGGAAACATATATTTCCACCCAGTCTTGAACCAAGGACCTTTTGCGTGTTCGGCGAATGGGCTAACCAAATCATTAGTCAAGAAATTTTCGGTTGAACAACACCATACAGCGACATCTATAGTGGTCAAATACTACACAATGTCCGTTTTTAGGAATATTGTTGTCATTTTGATACAAAAAAACCCCCAACAAGATTAAGCGTCTTAAAAGATTAAACAATTACACTAAAAATGTGAAAAATATTCTGCCAAATAGGGGTCAGAATGTATTTTTACAGTGTATACATATTGTCGAAACAAAGTCAACTCTCTCTCACCTGCTCTCCTCCCCCTCCAATAGTTTCCGATAAGTGGCAATTTCGATGTCCAGGGCCATCTTGACATTGAGGAGGTCCTGGTATTCCCGGAGATGGCGAGCCATCTCGTCCTTCAGGTGGCGGATCTCGTCCTCCAGTCTGCTGACATTGTCTTGGTAGTTGGCTATTTCGTTGCCAAACTGATCCTCCATGTCGCGCATCTGCCTCAGGAGTGCTTCATTCTGACATCATGCAGTGAAATCACATCAAGGCTACATGTCGTGCATGTAATCATGAGGTCATGCAAAAGAAGAAGATCAAAAAAACGTAACATAACAAAAACAAAAAAAATGCTGTCCAGACCGTGTTCTTCAATGCGTCAATCTCACAGTTCAGCGACTGGATCTGCCTTCTGGACTCTGAGGCCTCCTGCTTGGCCTGCTTCATAGCATCCCCATTGCGCTTTGCAGATTCGGTTAAATCCGCAAACTGCACATATTAAAATGATAACCCAGAATTAAAATGCATCTTTGAGTGTGTGTGTTTTGTGTTTATGTGTGTTGTTGCCAACCTTGGACTTATACCACTCTTCTGATTCCTGCATGTTCTTCGTCGCAATGGTCTCATACTGGGCCCTGATGTCCCTCAGAGCACCGGTGAGGTCCGGTCGGGTGCCGTGGTCCACCTCCATCCTCAGTTGCTGGGTCTGCACACTCACTTGAACATCTTGGATTTCCTAAAATAAAGAACAGGAAACGAATTGTGTGGTTACTTTGGAACTTAAATGTCTGTTTTCATTCTAAATGAAATCATATTGTGTTATTTTTACACTAAAAGTAAGAGTGCCTGGAGGAAACCTAAGCAAGGACGGGGAGAACAAACCCCGCACAAGAAGGATGGTAGCTCTAACCACTCATCCGCCGTGCTGCCCGTTTTAGCTAAGTTGATGAATGTAAACAAAAGTAAAAAGTGGATTTCACATCATGGAATAAGATTTACTTTTAATATATGAGTGTATAATTTCCCACAGTAAATGTTGTAAATATAATTAAATGAAATGATCTGCATTTATATAGCGCTTTTCAAGTCAATGACTTCCCAAAGCGCTTTACAATGTGCTCCACATTTCCCAGTAGCGGCTTGTATTGCAGCCATGTAAGACGCTAACCTGCTTATTGGGGGTATTAGGGGTTCAGTGTCTTACCCAAGGACACTTCGACATGTAACACGGACGAGCCGGGATTCGAACTGACAAGCGCTCTACCTCCTGAGCTACTGCCGCCCCAATAATTCATGTATAAGTTAATATAAAGACAATGGTTACACATTTTACCATCCTTTTAGCTAAAAACAGAACAGCCCTTTAATGTATTTCTGTAATTTGCAACTGAAAATGTTTGAGTCCTCTGACACAAAATTTAAAATGTCACAAGAATTGACACTTACTTCATCATGCATTTTCTTTAGGAATTCAATTTCATCCATCAGGGACTCGATCTTCCTCTCCAGCTCCAATCGGGATAGAGTGGCGTCGTCCACATCCTTGTTTTTCGAAAAAATATATCAGAAAAAATGATACTGTCGTTAGAAAAAATGGTGTATATTATTACCTCAAGAACTCAGTCCAACTGAATTTAAAGTGTCACATTTTCATGTAGAACATGCTGGACGTTTTTAAACCATAGCATATTAGTTTTCTACAAACTAAAATTATTTAAGGAAAAATGATACCGTGTTGGCATGGTATATTAAATACGCAATAATGAGATGCCAAACAATATGTAATTATGTTGAGATTTAAGGGGTGGATGCAAAAATCACCATGTCTGATGTTAAAAAAAGATTTACTTTTACTTGAGGCGTGGCCTAATTCATGATCCTGAGCATCTAACACATCCAGCATGATGTTTATTCTGCTTGCATCTGTTTTTAGTATTTTAGTATTATTGCTATTGTCTGTTTGTTATTTTGACTATTGTGCACTGCTTACCCCATTGTCACTATTGGCCAATCATGTTGCTGTTCTTTGATTGACACACCATTTGGGGTGGATCTGCCTTTTGTAACCTAGGAGATTTAATGAAAGAAAGGGCTCAAGGGATTTTCTTATCTGGAAGTTGTTTGTACAGTCTATGACTGTTCTCCTCGCGAGTTCAAAATATATTGGTGTGTTCACTCCTTATTTTGAGTGTCTAATAAACTAATACTTATCAAGCAGAATATCTTTGTTCATTGCATCTGCCTCCTAGTGATTCTGTTTTTTTCCAAGCTCAGGGAAGATATTGTAAATTTGACTGATTAGGTTCTAAAAGATATATTCTGTGACACACCATGTATCATTTAATCGAGTGATTTTTGTGTTTACCTTGCGGAAGGCTGCAAGATTATTTTCAGCATCGGCCCTCTTTTGGGATTCTTCGTCCAGCCTAGAAGACACGAACACACAAACACATCTTTAATCTTTTTCCACAAAGGGTATTAGCTGGGAACGATAAGGGCACTTTGGATCAATTTGTTGATTCACTGTCCTGTAAAAGGTTTTTGGAAGTAGTGTACCTCATGGGAATAAACACTAGCTGCTCCCTTTTCACTAATGAGGTTCAAGAAGGTCACCATTTTTCTTTATAAGGTTTACTATGCCTCACAATCTATTTCCCAGAAGAAATCTGTAAAATGCACATTGAGGATGAAAATGACAACAGTTTGGTATGTAATTGCCATAAATAATTGTATTGCTTTGACCTATTGTCTGTCCATTTCCTTGATGAGCATATCCGCGTCTGTTGTTTTGATCTTGCAGGGGCAAGACATTAAAATGATTAGGTAGGGGTCACATGGGTTCCTCATCTTTAATTCATGGT
Source organism: Urocampus carinirostris (assembly GCF_059441175.1). NCBI lineage: Eukaryota > Metazoa > Chordata > Actinopteri > Syngnathiformes > Syngnathidae > Urocampus > Urocampus carinirostris. The sequence continues at coordinate 28,241,943 of NC_142354.1, read as the reverse complement.
GGGTTGTAGATGCCTTTTTTCCTAATGGGGTCTCTGACACCATTTTAATCAACAAAAAAGGACAGTGAAAACTCACCTAATGGAGTTACTGAGTCACATTGATTTTTTTTCCCTCTTGCTCATCCATTTCCACCCTGCTTCTTTCCGGACCACACCCTTTTCCTGCCCACTCTCATATATTCGATCATGATCATGCCATTGCTAATTACCTCTGCTTGGGCTTTTTGGGAGAGGACGGTTCATAATGGTAATGTTTGAGAGATGCCTTTCACTATTGGGTCATTTTCTGTTTATTTCATTGTGCTAAATACATGTCTCAGAAATTGTGTGCACAGATTGCCCCTAGCTGGTGTTTAAGGTCCAGCCCTTCTCCCTTCACCAAAAGGTGTTTTTTTGAAATGAAATGAAACGACCTGCAATTTTTCAAGTCAAAACTTCCCAAAGCACTTAACAGCGTGCTTCACATTTCCCAATAGCGGCCGTGCAGCCATGTAAGGCGCTAACCTGCTTATTAGGGGTATTAGGGGTTCAGTGTCTTACCCAAGGACACTTCGACATGTAACACGGAGGAGCCGGGATTCGAACTGCGATCTCTTGATCCCAAGACGAGCACTCTACTTCCTGAGCCACTGCTACCCCATTTTTGTAAAAATAGAATGGAGAAGAATATAATTTCCTTTTATTGTCATTCTTTGTAACCATGCACACAGAACGAAATGTCGATACACCTGACCCGTACAGTTAAACTGTAGCGAGCCGATGCAGCCGCAGCCAAACAGGGCGCAGCCATTTTAGATATTAGGTTATTTTTATTGTTTTATCTTATAATTGGTACACCATTTATTGCACTTCAAAAAATAAATTATTTTTTGACTTGCATAACAGTGTTTTTTTTCTATATTTTAATTTTTGTTGTAAAGTAAGATTGAATGAAATAATCTGTTAAATGTTAACCCTTTTAAGTTGAATTAGATGAAAAAATAAAAATAGAATACTAAGAATAAATAAAATATTACGCTGGTAGACTATTTCATCAAACAACAAACAAAGCAGTATTGACATGCAAAAACACATTTAATAGCATATTGACATTTTTTCAAAATACTCTTATGTTGAGTAATTTGTATACTGTACATTTGTTGAGGATCACCTAGAGTGAGATGACATGATTGGCCACCATTAGCATAATATGGTGCAATTTGGTCTCTTTGAGTCTTGGTAGTTTGTATCCTTCCTTGTACTTTGTACCACTAGCTTTCAGTTACACTACACAAAACAGTGACATCTAGTGGTCTTATATTACAAAGTGACCATTTAACAATATTTTCCATTATCTCATTATTATATGTTAACTAATACTACTTTAAATGAAACAATAAAGATAGTTAAATGAAGAATCATGTTTAGGTATATTTTTCTTATTTAATAAAAGTAAAAAATTTTAAGGTGGGTCACTTGTTAGTGTAGCCCTTAAAACAAAAGGGCATCACATACCCACAGTTCATACTAGACAGATCCCCTTATCTAAAACCCAAATGAGGGCATAATAAGACTAAGACTAAGACTAAGAATACAAATAGAAATAAAAATATTTGTGCTGGAATGTAGATTACCTAATGTTTCTCGAGTTTTCTGACATTTCTTTATGCTGAGGTTTTCGAGTTTTTCTTTGCCTTCATGTAGGTTTTAGAACAAAAGATTTTGTAATGGTAGTCTGTGCAGCCCTTAGAGTCTTTTTTGATTTAGAGCTATATAAATACATATGCTTTGACTTGACTTGAAATATAATACTATGTAAAGTCAGCAACAAGATTCTGATTGAAATCACAATTTTTGGACTCGTTTTACTACATTTTTATAAAGTTTGAGATGACATTTGAGGACTATTTGAACACTTGCCCTCCAAGATGTCTTGTTTCTGCATGAGCCACACCTTGCTGACTTTGCAAAGCGCAGCGAAGTAGCATGACTCAGCAAGAGTCAATCTATTTATGGACCACACCCTCTCTCTCTCCCCCCCCTTCTAACTCCATCCATCCATCTATCCAATCATTTAATTTTGGTAGGTATGGAGAAGACAAGTCTAAACCACTATCAAGCAATCATTGTATTGTCCACACCAATTATATGTTATCACTTAACAAACTTGCATTATGTCCCCACCAATAGCGAGCAATTATTGTTTCGTCCTCAACAATGTTATGTGATAACTTGAAAAAATGCGCTCCATCCCCACCAAACCTACGCCCTTGCATCCATCCTTTTGAAAAGTTTTTTAAAAGTTGCTGCAAACCTCTGCTTGAGCATTCCCAGGTCCTCTGCCAAGTTGTCCCTCTCCAGTTGGTACTGGTCCCTCTCCTTGCCGATGTCATCCATCTGGCGTCTCAGCTCTCTCAGCTCGTCCTGGAAGATCTCAGTGGCACGGTTGGGCTGGCCATGCTGTTGCTGGCCTTTGTACTGGGTCAGCTCTTGTTGCAGTGCACCATTCTGCTGCTCCAAGTAGCGCACCTTTTCGATGAAACTGGCAAAGCGGTCGTTGAGCTCCTGCAACTCTGCTTTTTCATTGCTGCGAGTGGCGAGGAACTCTTGGTTGATGGCTTCGGCCATGGTAAAATCCACCTTGTCGTAGGTCAGACGCTGGGCCGGGCCGGTAGGCCGGGAACGCTGTTGGTGGTAGGAGGTGGATCGGGAGGACACCATAGGCGAGGAGGACCGCATGTAGCGACCGCCGGGGACAGAGGGACGTGAGGAAATGCCGGAGTAAGAGGACATAGAGATTGGATGTGGGCTCCCGAAGGTGCGCCTGTAGGAAGTAGTGGAATGCATTGAAGAATGGCTCATGGTTGGTGTCTTGGGCGGATCTCTTAAGAGAGTGAAAAGTGCTGAGGCTTGGAGACTGTCTTCAAGCCAGCGCTGGAGGTTTATATACTCGCACACTGGCTTGTGACTCGTCACCCCCCGCCCTTCTTTCCCCCATCACTCTTTGTCTCAGGCCACTCCCTTCCGTAAAGAGCGACAGTCAGCTTCCGTCCTTCCAGCACCACTTTCTGTCTGGACAGCTCCACCCTTATAACAAGAGGACATCACATTACTAAAGATGTCTGCTCACGACCATCCCTTCCCTTCTCATGAGCCAATGTTCTCTTTGTCCAGAGTGCGTGTTCCATTTAAATCATCCAATTGATATTCTACAGAGGATTTCAGCATGTGTTCCACTTGTGATATTTTTGAATTTTTATCTATGTTCTCTCATGCTAGTGAGTTAGTTTGAATTCAGTCCTAATTCTTCCCATTTTTCTTACATCCACTTATCTCTTTTCTTCTTGTTTTCTTAACATCACCTCTCGTTTTACAGTAATTTGATACGTAATTGATGTCCTGGGGGCCTGATGCACTGCAATGACTCGACAGTTATTTAATAGCTTTAATGCTTTTCTCCCAATAATATGCACCAGTGAAATTTGATGAGATAACAATACTTGCATTTTTTTTGCATTTCAACTATAACAAATCAATCTGACTCAATATGTAGCATTTTCTTTACTGTAAAGAGTGTCCTTGTTTAAAACACAATTAAATTTTGACTGTCTTGTACTTATAAGACTCTAATAATATTATTATTATTATATACCTCCATGCCATGTCATGCCATAACATACCATACCATACCATACCAATACCATACCATACCATACCATACCATACCATACCATACCATACCATACCATACCATACCATACCATACCATACTGCGCTCTATTGGGCCGTAATGTACTGTAATTTATTGTAACACATCATATACCATTATGAACCATCTTATTTGACATACAGTATGTCACAAAAGTGAGTACACACCTCACATTTCTGCAGCAATTTCATCATAATGTTTAATAAACCAACACGGAAGAAACATCGCTTTGACACAATGAATGGTAGTACTGTATGTGTAAACCTTAAATAGCAGTACACATTTATTCCCCCCCCTCAAAAAACTCAAAATATAGCCATAAGTGGCTAAAACTCTGGTACCAAAAGTGAGTACAACCTTAAGTAAAAGTTCCTGAAGTTCAATATTTTGTGTGGGGACCATTAACTTGCAAAACCACTTTAATCAACTTTATTCAAGATCTTGTGCTTCTTCACTTCTCCACTTCTCTACTTGAGGATGCCCCAAATATGTTTTATTGGCTTTAGATCTGGAGACATGCTTGGGCAGTCCCTCACCTTCAACGCTAGCCCCTATAGAAAAGCCTTTGGTCATCTTGGAAATGTATTTAGGGTAATTTTCAGGCTGGAACATTGCCCTGCGACCCAGTTTATGGAAGGAGGGGGACATTCTTTGCTCCAGTATTCCACAGTACATCCTTGAGTTTGTGTTTCCCTTAATGAAATGCAACTCCCCAATTTCAGTTGCACTCAAGCAGCCCCAAACCCTGATATTCCCAACACCATGCTTGACTTTAGGGATGACACAAACATGTTTGTACTCCTCACCTTGTTGCCGCCCACATGATTCACACCATTCACTTTCAGGACAAATTTCAGCATATTACCTATTGCTTTCTTCTATTGATGTTCACTATGTTTTGTGTACTGTTACCCAATACTAGGTGTAGTGCATGCTGGTCATCCTGGAAGGGCGATTACTACTTGTGAGGGCCCTTCTCAAGGTTTCTATTTTCTTTGCGCTGAGGTTTTTCTTTGCCCGCATGTTGGTTTAAGATCAGGGGATGGTCTAATTGTAATCCTGAGCACCCGAGCAGTCCTTTGAGACATCCTGTGATTAAGGGCTATACAAATAAACGTGACTCAACTTGACGTGACTTGACCATCTGAGCCAAATAAATTAATCTTTTCTCATCAGACCATAGTAGTAAGTCATGGTCTTTGTTTACCTAATATTATTTATTGTGTCAAGGCAATGTTTCTTTAATGATGTTCTATTCAACATCATAATTAAATCTCTGCAGAAACGTAAGGGTTGTACTCACTCACTTTTGTGACACAGTGTGTGTGTGTGTGCGTGTGTGTGTGTGTATATATATATATATGTATATATATATGACACACTTTTCTGGCTGGATTAATGGGTTGTTATTTAACTGTTTGCGATAAATATGTGAGATATGTGAGCTTGGGTGCATTTATGTGTGTGTTTATGTGTTCTTTATAGCCATATTTATAATGCTGCCATTCCAGCCAAAAGTTGACGTCATGCTTAACTTGCGCAGTGATCACTGGGAGCGCCGCATCATGATCAGAGCATAAAAAAGCCCTACAATGCAAAATAGAAAATGTGTTCATTACATATCTGAGCAGGTGTTGGGTTTCTTCAGTGTGCAGGTGCACAAAAATACCTACACCATGTATGCTATTTCACTTCTTATTTAGAGTCCACACTTAACTGGAAAAAAAATCTTACTCTGCTCGGTCTCCTCCTGCATGCCTTCTACGATCAAGGTCTGGCATTATGTGTTGTAGATGGTCCATTTCTATCTTTACTCACTGAAATCTAATTAACCATCGTTGTGGTTTAGCTGTTCCTCCCCCCATATCCTTACTCACTCTGCTCACAGGACACCTACTTCCTTTTCTCCGCTTTCTTTTTTGTGTTAAAACCTACCCTTCTTACGGTTCCTATCTGCCCTACTTTGAAGCATTTCACACTTAGTTGAGGCTGGAACCAGCATTTATTTAAAAACAGCACATTTAATGATCTTTTTTTGGAAGGGATCAGGCTCAGTTTTAGCAGTAACACAACCCTTTGCCAGATGTTACCATTATAGATTGATCATCCCGCCTCCCAGAGAAAGCCCGAAGGAACCATAAATCCAATATTCGACGGGATCAGGCTACAATGTCTGTTTCCATTTCCACTCGTGGTGTGTGTGTCGGGTTTCATAACTTAAAGGGTATCTAGATATCAGCAACTTAGGGACATAGCAATGCTATTGGCTTGAAGGACAAGAGAGCTTATAGAGAGCATAAAGGTCATGGTAAACGGACAAAGCTTTAAATTAGATAACCGCTTTAAAAGCAGACATTTTACAATCTGGTCTTGGCAGACATGGAAATCAATGTACCTCTCTCATATTGATTGAATCTTCTTGGAATGAAAGAAATGTATCTGTTTTAACATGCAGGTTTATCCGAGCTGACGTTGTCTGTGTTGCAAAAAATGGCCAGCAATGCAAGGTGGTCGTATGATCTAAGAGAGCTGTAGTTATAAATTGAGACCATGAGGCCAATTATAAGTGGCTGCATTATTTTTTTAAAAACAGAGTTATGCAAAACGTTGCAACATATTGAGCAATTCACATATAAAAGAACATTAAGAAACAGTGTGAGTGGTCAATAAGTAGCTTTAAAAATCTTTGATGACATATGCATCTAAATTATCTTCGAAGCAATGATATCAGACATGAGGAGATAATTAGCAAACAGACTCATGCGATTTGCTTACGTTATAAAGGGCATTTCTTATTACCAATATGTATTCCGGTGATTCATCCACCTAATTGCATTTTTTTCCTACATTGATGTCAGCTATATTCCAACCTCCCAGTGTGTCATGTGACAAGCATGACTAAAATGCCAACCTTTGCTATATGGCATGTTGTCCGTACGCAATACTGCTTAGTTGTCATACGGAAGAGTCATACTACTAAGGACCATCTTACCTTGCCATAAAAAAAGAAAAACATTTACTTTTACATTTATTTTCATTTCATTACCCATCTCAGTAGCCTAGATGGTAGTGTGCCCGCTTTGAGACTGGGAGGTCGCTGGTTCGCGCCTCGGCCGAGACATACCGAATTGGTATAATGGCGGCGCCCTCTGTTGGCTGCGGCTGCATCGACTCGCTACAACGGGTCAGGTGTATCGACATTTCGTTCTGTGTACATTGTTACAAAGAATGACAATACAAAGGAAATTATTATTATTATCTCTCAGCAAAATTATTGCAGCACATTGGATATGGTTGTTCTAATGAGTTTAGAAGAAGTGTCCCATGTATATAACATAAGGAAGACACAATTGAGCAAGTCCATCCGTCAATCCATTATCTGCACCGCTTATCCTCAGTAGGGTCGCGGGGGTGCTGGAGCCCATCCCAGCTATCTTCGGGCAGTGGGCAGGGGACACCCTGAACTGGTTGCCAGCCAGTCGCGGGCGATTGAGCAAGTGAACAATGAAATTAATGCAAAGAAAATAAATTGGCCAATTTTTCGATGACAATATTTCCCCCTAAATGCAAACACTAAATTTTAGTATTGTTGTACATACATATATATATATATATATATATATAAATATATAAAATTGCCCTTTATGCTAATCACAAAAGTTCTTGAGCCCTGGTAGTTATGCATATAAGTTGGCCCTACAAATTTTAATTGTTTAATTGTTAATTGTTGAGAAAGACAAAAATAGATCACTTTTTCGAATAACTAAGTTCCACTTTATTCAGGATGTCATGTCTGTTTTGTGGTATGTGGAAAGGGATTACTTTTGGAAACAAATGAGAATATCATGATTTAAAATTTTGGGTTTTATATACAATAAGACCAAACATACGGGCCAGTTTTTACATATATCATGAGTCAGAATAAATTCCCCCGAAGCCCTCATCGTTGAGCTCTTTTCAAATGGAAATTAGTATTCGTTGGCATGTTTATTTCAAGGTGATCACAGAGCATACAGGAGAATATATGTTTATCAGGCATGGGGGCCTTTTTATTCACACAATTCTCCCCTGAAGTAGTGGTCGGCTCTCTCCGGGCGACTGTCGCATCAGCAAGTTCCACAGCAACAAAGGAACTGATGTTACAGCCGAGCTGCCGCCGCTATTGTCTTCGCTCATGGGCTGGTACTGCTTGAAGCGCCTGGTTGAAGCAAATATGGATAGACGCTAATGGGATTTTACATTACACATGAGAACATTGCTTGTAATGTATGCATTGATCCGGTTTAAGCCAGAGAATTTGATAAAAATCAAATACCATTAGAGGTTGTTACCCTTATATTTTATGCTCAGTATTTCTTGATGCAATCCTTTTTGAGTATTTTGATTTTGTTGTGTGGTTAGGATAGTGGGTACACATCAATTATAGTATTAAGTATTAATTCAGCTTTTTTTATTCAGCTGCGTGAAATACTTCACTTCCTAAAGCCTCTGCTTAAAACCGGATAAAATAAACAAGTACTTTCTGGTCCAATGTGGGCAAAACGCTACCGGACACAGCACATTTACTTTTATAATAAGAAAGTCAAAAAACAACCCCAAATAGATTAAAATTGACCAATTAACTACTTAAATGAATTTGACACAACTTTCCAATTTTTAAAGTTTTGTAAAAATAAAAAAAGAAGAAAGCTAAGAGAATAAAGAGAAAGAGGAAATGAGTGGCAGAAAAAGAGAAAAAGACAGAAACCAGGAAAACGGAAAAATAAATAGAGGAATAAGGAGAGGGAAAGAAAATGAGACCGAGAGAGAGAATGAGAGAGTTACAGAGAGAAAGTGAGGGATCAAGCGAAATACATGTAAAAGACAAAAAACAGAAATAATGACGGGGATAGATGGAGGGAGAGAGGAAGTGAGACAGAGTAAGTGTAATAGATAGACTAAAAAAGAAAGGAAATAATATGGAAAGAGGGAGACAGCGAATGAGATAGAGACAAAGAGAGAGTGAGAGAGACCGGGCGAATGAAAAATATAAAAATTGAAAAGAGATAGAGAGGGGTGAACAAAAAGAGAGAAATAAATGGAATGGAGTGGAGTGGGGGGAACAGAAAATGAGAGTGATACAAATGAGACAGAGAGAGAGCAAAAGACATGTGAAATACAAGAAAGGAAAACAGATAGACAGAGAGAAAAAGAAAATGATATAGAGAGAGGGAGGAAGAGAGAGAAAGAAAGAGGGAAAAAAGAAAAAGAAGAGTTTTTTTTTTTAAATCTCAATGATCCAATTTTTTGGGGTTATTATGAACAAAATGATATATATATTTTCACTATCTTTACAGACATTGTAAGTTTGCTTCAAAAAAGGCCCAATTGATTTTGGGGATTAATATAAAAGACAGCCAAAAATAAGTTGACTTTTGGGTATTCCAAAACATGACTCCATTTCCAGGGTCGAATTTAACACAATGCTTTTTCTATTATATATAAGTAAACCTTTACGTGAAAAATGATATTTTATTTTGGGATTTTAAATCTAAAAGGATCAATTTTTGGACTTGTTTTTAACAAAATAAGGCAAACGTGGTTGTTTGTTAAAGAAAATGACCCATTTTTTGTTATAATAAAGAATGTAACACTGTTTGTAATTGTTTTAGGGATTGTCTGTAAAAAAACAACAGAAAGATGGGTCATTTTATTTGAAGTAATGGATCAGTCCACTCATTACTAATATTGGCATATTTTATAAAATGTATTTATTTTGGATTATTCTTGAAGTTTAAAACCTCAAAACCTAAACACTTACCTGTACATCAAACCAACGCAGCACACCACACAGGCCAAGACCATCACACCAAGGATGATGGCAGCAGTCCCAGCTGGGGAACCGCCAGAGGCTGAGACGGAAAACAAATGACACAAATGAGTTCACAATTGAGTACACTAATAAGTACCAAATCCAATCTACGATTGAGTTACATTTACGCACCTACTGCCACGTTAACACGAGCACTCGCCACTGCCAGACTGACATCGTTGGTCAGGGAAACGTTAAGACAGAAGATGCCGCTTTCGTTGAAGAACTGCCGAAGTACCATTTGGCAATCGGGTGAGGGAGCAGCAGCACTGCAAATAGTTTCCACGGGCGTGATGCAGTCGGCGTCCGAAACCACTGTGCAGACTTCGCTTGGTAAACTGATGAGAAGATCATTAGGTTCAACGATATTTCCTACGTTTTGGCTCGGTTGGCGTTCACATTATTGAACAATTGTACCATGTTTGAAAAATAATTGGCATTTTATTGACATCAGTGGTGGGCCGTCAGGGCCTTCAAGGCCTTCTCTGCCTGCCTAAGAAATATCTGATTCATGTGGTGTTAACTATATTTTGTCTATGAATAATCCCAAATTGTCAGCTTTCTTTATTTGCTTTTCCTATGGTTGCGCTGCTTTCAGATGTGTGCTTTCATATTTAACTATTTACCCAATCACATTTCAGCCATTATTTGTTGACAGGGTCAGAGATCTACCTGAAAGCCTTTTCAATCAGTTCTGCAGGCCCGAGGCATAAAATAAGTGTTGATAAAGCTGTTGGTTTAGCCAATATATTGAATATGTACCCCTGGAGGCACCTAAAGGAACTCCATTTATTTCCGGGAAATAGAAGTCATGCAAATAAATGCAGCATTCAAAATGCAATTTATGTTTTATTACATTTTGACATTTTTGGTTTAGAATGGAAAATCAGTGGCCGCTTATTGCAAAGAATTTCAATGATCTTGATTTTTTTGTAATTGTGCTAGTTTTAACAATTAATGTTCTTAAAGGGACATTGTGTATTATTTAGTGGTAAAGAAAAATCTCACTTAAAAAACACCCTCTATTTTAATTATAAAACCAAAATACTTGTGAAAAATTGGGAATACAAATGAGAAGAAAAATTTTGTGGTTAGGTCACTTGGAGTTTCCATGTTTTGTGTTCTTCCATGTGCTTTGTAGCACTTAGTTTCTATTGCATTAGACAAAACAGCGACATCTAGTGGTTAAATATAACACAGTGTCAATTTAAATTGCGTAAAGTTCATATAAGGGTTTATTATTATTGTTTTATATTGTATTATTTACGGAACTCTATTTTTACCTGTATTCATTTTTTTCGATATTAGAAAAACTGAAAATGAAAAATAATCTGCCATTTTATTTGTTTTTACAGAAGGTCTAGAACAGTCACATAATTGAGTATTATAGTCACCCGTATTAATTTTCTTTTGGGGCGGCAGTAGCTCAGGAGGTAGAGCGCTCGTCTTGGGATCAAGGAATCCCAGTTCGAATCCCAGTTCGAATCCCGGCTCGTCCGTGTTACATGTCGAAGTGTCCTTGGGTAAGACACTGAACCCCTAATACCCCCAATAAGCAGGTTAGCGCCTTACATGGCTGCAAGGCCGCTATTGGGAAATGTGGAGCACATTGTAAAGTGCTTTGGGAAGTCATTGACTTGAAAAGCGCTATATAAATGCAGATCATTTCATTTCATTTCATTTTCTTTTTTGTGAAGGATAGTGAACAGATGTTATATATTTTGTTCCGAATATTTAAGCAATTTCACTTAATGTTTATTAAATCATTACATATATATATATAAAATAAACATATAAAATCTTACATGTTTGATTGTTATCATTGTCAATATCCAAAACGTGGGGTAAGTCTTGATAAAAAGAAGATTGAGAAGCACAGGTTAAATGCATCTGGACAGTCTATCATGACAAGTTGTTTATCTTGTTTTATCTTTAATGCCCTACTCTCCGGTCTCCCGAAGTCCAAAATCAAGAGCCTGCAGCTGGAACAAAATGTTGCAGTGGGGCTTTTAACTTAGGCAATAAAGTTTGATCACATGACCCCGATTTTAACTAACCTGCATTGGCTCTCTGTTAGCTTAAGATGTGATATTAAGGTTCTGTTGGTAGTATACAAAATAATGCATGGACTTGCTCCCTCATATCTTTCGGATCTAATTTCCCCCTATGTTCCAGTCTGGAGCTTTCGCTCTGAAAATGCTGGTCTACTAGCCAAGAAGAGAACCGCAGGTTCGAGAGCATTCTCCATTCAGACTCCAATGTTGTGGAATTCTCTGCCCCCTGAGATTCAATATACAACTTCAGCGGAACTGTTTAAATCTAGGCTTAAAAGACACTTGTATTTACAACTTATGAATGACCTTCATTTCACGTTCACAATATCTGTGTATTATTTTTCATTGGAACATGAAATTGCCTGGACATTATGGAAGGGGAATTACCTCATGTGCATGTGAGAAGGGTTCTCAAGGTTTCTTCATGTTCCTCATGTTGAGGTTTTTTAGTTGTTCCTTATCCTCATGTAGGTTTTGGGTCAGGGGATGGTGTAATAATAGTCTATGGTTTGCAATAATCTGTGTTCTGAGAAGCCCTTTGAGACTCCATGTGATTAAGGGCTATACAAATAAACTTGACTTTAAATTCTTTTTTAAGAGTTTACATTTGAATAGCGTGAGTAATCTTGTTACATGCAATGTTTCACTACTCGGTTATCAATGACAACTAATGCAGTTAAATACAATACTCACCTTCCTTGACAGCTAACAGTGACATCCACCGCATTCTGAACCAGCTCAGTTGCCAGTGACACAACATTAGACATCTGAACAATCTCAACACTTTCGATACCCTCTGCATGAAATGATAATAAGAGAAGGCATCATGAGCACACTGTTCACATTCAGCCACGATTTCTGACAAGCGTCATGACTTACGGATGACTTCGACAGAGGTGGCGAGCGAGCCGTAACGGTAGACCATGCAATCGGCAGAAAGTTCAGGTGCTTGTCTTTTCACAACCACGAGGGCAACTTGTGCAGGATCAGCCTCCACTTCCGTTTGGACTTCTCCTTCCTCAGCTGCTGAAAACAAAATTGCTTTATAGGTGACATTTGTATAGTTGTAGATTTGTGGGGATTTAGAAAGATTAAAGATCAGAGTGGAATGGCTTTAGGCCAACAATATTCCAATTCTAACATAGCATATACCAGCCACATGGATTTTTTAGATCTAAGTTTATTCTGTTGTGCAACCTCAATGGAATGTTTAAATCTAGGCTTAAACAAACTTATATTCTATAGCATATGAATGACCTATATTTCACGTTGACAAAGTCTCTGTATTGTTTGCTAATGCTACATCCATTGCATACTTGGTCATGCTGTACTTTTTATTTAATTTTTTATTTTAAAATTTATTTTATACTTGAATTATTTTATATTTTATTTTTAATTGTATTGTTTGTTAATGCAACATCCATTGAAGCCTGGTCATCATGTAAGGGGATTACCTCACAGCGGTTCCTTCTCAAGGTTACTTAATTTCCCTTTTGGTTGGAGGTTTGAGTTTTTCCTTGCCCTCATGTGGGTTTGAGATCAGGGGATAGTGTGATAGTAGTCTGTAGTTTGCAATAGTCTGTGGTCTGTGCAGCCCTTTGAGACTCCATGTGATTAAGGGCGATACAAATAAACATGACTTGACTTTTTTTTAATATTGGACATCTGCAAAGGAGATTCATTTTTAATTAATCATCTTTAACAAATTGAACCCATCTTTAAAAAGGTCTGGCTACATAACAAATAAAAGTTATGCACCTGATGCCGATTAATTTTGCCTATTACTATATTATATTAAGTTTGAACATTTTTATGATTTTACCCTACCTCATTTTACCTAATAATGGCACTCAAAACAAATAAAACTTTATTTTAAAGCAATTTTCAGGAAATTAATTGCCACTCAATCTGCTGTATAAAAATGTTTATGTATAGTAAGAAAATAAAATCCGATCCTTTTTCCCCACCCAAAAACCCAGAACACTAAATACACAAACACACACAATGGTTGAAATAAAATAAAAAACAAATTAATAATAAAACAAATTAAATTATAAAATAAATACAATTATGGCAAGGTACAGACTAACCATGTGAGGAAAGGGACTCGAGGGAGGCTCATCCACACTGAAAGGGATGGCAGCAGGTGGCCTCAGAAAAATATTTTCAGCAATCAAACCAAACATGCATCACTATATAGTTTTTGAAAGAGTCATTAGTATTGATTCTTTTTAGATGTATTTTCATTTATCTATGTAAGTTTATAATACCTAATATGCCTATAATTATGCGATTTTATAGTATTTCTACCTCACCTTCAGGAGCTGCTGTAGCAACAGGAACATCATTGTCGGCCTCAGTCAATTCCGCCTCAGCATCAGCTGCCGCTTCTTCTTCAGTAGTGCTTTCTGTGGCTGCCGGGACAGCAACATTCTCATCTTCCATCTCCGTCTGGACCTCCGCGGCATCGTCAGCAGCAGTATCCACCACAACTTCTCCTGCCTCAACGGTAACTTCAGGGTCAACCTCTTCAGGGAGGGCTTCTGTTTCCTCTTCAACGGTCACATCTGCATCTACCACGGGCTCTGTCTCTGCAGCTTCAGCCACAGCAGCATCTTCTACCAGTGTTGTGTCTTCACTTGCCAGTTCAAGGGGCTCGACGGTGGTCGTCTCTGCGGCAGTGTCCTCCACCGGGGCGGTAGTAGCTGCAGCTGTATCAACGGCTGCGTCGATTGGTGCGGGTGCTGCTGAAATGGCCTCGACTTCCTCAGCACCTCCGTCAATTGCTGTTTCTGTGGCCCCGGCATCCGTGGTGTCGGCATCCGCCGCGGCGGTTTCCGTGGCATCGGCATCTGCATCTGCATTATCAACCTCTGTGGCATCTGCAGCATCAACCTCTGTGGCATCTGCAGCGTCAACCTCCGTGGCATCAGCCTCTGTGGTATCGGTGTCCACAGTGGCTTCCACTGGAACAGCGTCAGGTACTAGTGCATCAGCTGCAGCTGGGTCAGTGTCAAGGGCGGATGCTGGCGTAACAACTAAAGATGGTGAAGAAGAAGAACATTTTTTTTACAGTGTCAGTACGAATGAGCCATATTTGCCACACATACCCCCCTCCCACACCTAAAAAATAACATAAGTTTGGAGCCACAAAAAATTAAAAGCTTCATATTAACCGTATAAGGAAGGCAACACATACTGTATATACGTACATTTATTGGAACATGGTAAGAATGTTTGTGTCATGGTTATTCTCTTACATAAACCATATCATTTTCCATTATCAAACGTTTTTGAAAAGGCAGCAAAAAGCCATTTGCCGACTACCTAGCTAGTGCACCGTGAAACCCATCATGTTGTTGACCCGAAATTGCAGACAGTTCTGGATTGTAAATCTTACCTGCAGGGGGGTTGACGCAACCATTGGGGATGCTTGCCATCAGGACCACTTGTGGTTTGAAGGTCCCGACAGTGAGGTAAGTGTGTGTGACAGTGCGCTCCCTTGAGATCAAAGTTCCGGTGCTGTCTCCAAAGTCCCAGCTGAAGCTGATATCCGCGCTACTCAAGTACTGGCTGGGATCGTGAAGGTTGACGTTAAAGGCGACGGCCCGGTTCTGGATGAAGTTTGAGTCGTTTTGGTTTATGTCGTTGACTTGAGCCAGGGATACAGTGAAGGGAACTTGGTCTGGAGGATGGAGAGATATGATAATAAAGTTATATTGAAACTCAAAATAACGTATACAAATAGAACACGGTTAAAAGGCTCACCTGTGATGGTGAAGATCGTGGAAGCATAGCCAAGGGGGATGAACCTGTTTTTTCCGCGGCAGTGATAGATGACGAGTTCCATGCTGTAGGAGCCCAGGGAGATGTCATCTGTTGAGATTGTGAGCGAAGAGGATGGCCCGTCTGCCACTTGCCAGTACTTCCCTGAAACATTCAATGGAAAATATATATGAAATGTGCTGAACCACTTTTATTGGTGTAACCAATTTGCAATTATTTTGGGTTGGTAATAATTGGATGGATGGATGGATGGATGGATGGATGGATGGATGGATGGGTGGATGGATGGATGGATGGATGGATGGATGGATGGATGGATGGATGGATGTTTAAGTTGGTAAGATTGTAAGTAGGCAGATAGATATCATTCATGAGGTCCACATTTCTGGAAGTTCTTAAGGTTTTATTTGTTTCCGGAAGTTCTAAAGGTTTCCTTTCCCTAACACAGCAGATTTAAATGATCGGCTAATCAGAGTGGTGTGCAAGCTTGATCACAATCCTATTTATTTGAATCAGCTCTGCTGCCTGATTCTGAAGCTTTCTTCTCCAACACTGCTAAATCGAATGATTGGTCCATCACTAAACTTTGATAATGGTGCTGGTCATTTGAATCAGCTGTGATAAAGGATATAGACCTCCAAACCTGAATGCATAAATGGTTTCTCTTTTCCACCACTACTGATTTGAATCATAAGCTCATCAGCAAGCTCTGTGTAAGGACAAATCCTGGTAATTTCAATTAGTTGTGTGGGAGAAGTAGCTTCAAAACATGCAAAATGACTACAACCTTTAAGTAACAATACTTCCTGATGACATGACTTTCATTTATTGGATATTCATATTTAATATTTGCATGACATCGTCCTTTTTAAACTATTTAAAAAAGTTTTAAGTTACTTTGAATGCCATAGTGTGAATGCAAAGTATTGACCAACATTTCAAAACTAATCTGTTTTTGAAAAATGAAGTTATAGTGCTTAAGAAAGTAGTGTTTTGAGATATATCTAAACAATTCTAAACAATTTTTATAAGTTCAAGTCAGATATCGCAATGTGTAAGGTCATTTGTTTCCCCCGAAACTAGTGTTGACACTTCAGTTTTTCAAAACTTCATCTTTCTTACCCATCGATTTCCAAACATACACGTAGCGGGGGTTCCTCTCTTGAGTCCTGGCAAAAGGTTTGCCATTAGGAAAAACCCCATTGAATGCATTGCTTTGTTCTGGATACACAGCCTGGCCAGCTTGATATTGCTGACCTGCAAAAAAAGTTACAAAATCAATCGATACAAGAAGGAAAAAAATTTGGGAAGAATATTCAACGTGATTGAAATCTA
Source organism: Urocampus carinirostris (assembly GCF_059441175.1). Taxonomy (NCBI): domain Eukaryota; kingdom Metazoa; phylum Chordata; class Actinopteri; order Syngnathiformes; family Syngnathidae; genus Urocampus; species Urocampus carinirostris. The sequence goes on along the minus strand of NC_142354.1, from coordinate 28,225,229 downwards.
TGGTAACCTAAACACAATGGCAGGTTTACCATCAACAGTGCAGTTGCGTTCCCAGACCACCTGTCCATCGGCCAGCACCGTTTGGTTTCCAGGGAAAACCAGGTCAATATTAAAAGTCGACTTAGCTCCGACGAGTGTCGGTGCGTCATTCCTCAAATCAAATGAAACTGGGCCACCTGAAACGGATGAAGAAGACAATTCGATGAATTTCAGAACCCTTTGAGCCCCAAATGATCTCCCTCACCTTTCCAACACTTTCTGAACCTTGGATCTCCATCCTTCCACACTGGATACATACGGGAGTTCCATGAGCGGTAACGTGTAAATTGACTTCGAGGCTCTGGAAGAAAAAACATTAATTTGTAGATTAAATTAATCTAATAAAAGTGCACATATACTGTATTCTCATATAATTGATCCGACCTTCTGCTCTCTGGCAGACCCTACCAACAGACTTAGAGACAGTTTCTTCTACAGAGTCATCACCACCCTGAATGAGTACGCGGGACTGTAAAAAAACACCTTGCCTATTTATAGAAGAATGTATATTTACATTTCTTTATTTTTACCGTTATATTCGAAATACGTCGCTCCCATTATAATTAAGCTATTTTTTGTACTGTTTTTGTGATGCAATTACAACTTAAGCCAGTCTACAAACATACATTTTAGATGTCGCCGATCCTTCTAATAAGTATGTTTTAGCTTCTACAGGGCAATGTGTAATATTTGATCAGTAGATGTCGCTGTGTTGTCTAATGCAACAGAAAACAAGTACTAAAAAGCACTCGGAAGAATACAAACTACTGAGACTAAGTTGACCCAACCGCATGATTTTTTTTGTCATTTTACTGCAAAACTTTTCCCAAGCTTTTTGTTTACATTGAGTTTGTTAGTTACCTGTATGTAAGGCTCACGTTCTATAAAATAAATAAAAATTTCTCGACCTACGAGTATTTAGAAATATGCTCGTTTACATGATAATTGAAACGTTTTTTCTAGGGGATATTTCACCGGATGCCACTATTATTGTGCATTGTCTTTTTGTTTTGATTATTACATAATTGTCGCTCTCAGCAAATCATAATGCTGTTCTTTTGCAAACAAGGGTATGTAATAAAAATAAAGGGCTCAAAGGAGGGCCTTTAGAACAAGTTGGACTTTTTTATCTGATAGCTTCTCTCCATGTCCTTCTTGCAAGTTCAAAATATTTTGATGTCTTCCCTCCCTATTTTGAGTATCTTCTAAACTTTAATTTAAAAGTATTTCACGTATTTTTGCTTATTATTTAATATTGATTTCTTTTAATGAACAACGTTTTTAGTAACCAAGAGGAGGCGCTATATATATATATATATATATATATATATATATATATATATATATATATATATATATATATATATATATATATATATATATATTGCATGATATCCGTTTACGTCCTTTATAACATGTTTATCCTGGGGTGCTATGTCCAATTGTTTTGCAATTTACACTACGTTGTGATCAATGACAATAATAATAAGAATGACAATTAAATTTAATTCTATTCCATTCAATTTTTTTCTTTTCTTTTCTATTCTATTCTAATATACAGGGTGTATAATACATATATTATTATTATTATTATTATTATTTTCTTCTTTTTCTTCTTCTTCTTCTTCTTATTATTATTATTATTATCATCATTAATAATAATAATAAAAATAATAATAATAACAATAAATAGCCAATTAACTTTTGTTACTATTTGACTTTTTTTTTAGGAAGAATAGCAGAAAAATGTTCAAAAAAACCTTAAATTTCTGGAGATGTGAAAATAAAGCTGAAGTGTTGGGGCATCTGTGCGTGGAACTCTTTGCACTTCAGCTTTATTTTCACATTTCCAAAATGTTTTCAGAACGTTTTTGTACGAAGCACAGTAAGCGCCATCCTTAATCCAAAATCAAACTCTTGAAGTTGAATGAAATAATAATTGAATAAGAATAAAAAACAAAATAAGTTTTTTGGCGAAGTAATATCAACAGGTGTATACTTTTTTGGGATACTCTAGTATACTCTGTTGTACAGCACCATGGGCGTAACCCTAGCACCCCCCAAAATGATAGCATTTTAAAAACTCTCTTTTATTTAATAAAGGACAGTGTCGGCTCAAATATGATAAAAAAGGGAAAAAAAAACAACATCGGTAAAATTCGACTGCCTTAAAATCATCCTGTCCTTTTGATCCCTGGCACCGATGTTTTCTGATAGTAATGTATTTTATCCTCAGCAGTTGAAAACATTAACATCACATTTTGATGGATTATCTATAAACCATTCAATATAAAAGAAAACAAAAGAATTGATACTGATTTTGATGATACTGAATTCTTATCGTTTTGGTAATAAAACAGCTAGCGTTTGAGAACACTGAGTTAGATTAATTATTTACTATTCTATAATTTATTACTTATTTAAATGACTGAATTATTATTTTTAACAACTGAAAGATGTTTATATGTGGTTGTTGGTGGGAAGGGAGAGAGACAAGACACTCTGAAGCTAAAACCGGCCCTGCTCTGCACCTAATGTCGGTATATGTGGCCATACACCTGCTTATGGAGTCAAAGGAGAACGTGAAGTTGAGGTTTGGGGCCGTGCAAATCACACGACTCCCAATCCCCCTCAAGCCTTTTCATGTGACCGTCAGCTGAGCAGCAGCACTTGTAATCTCCCCTGCAGGAATGAGGGGTCCCAAGCTCTTGAGTGCATGCATGCGTGCATTTTGTTTAAAGTTAGATAAACCGTGGTTGATGGACCTCCAGATTATAGTTTGTGAACCTTGTTACTGATGCACTCCTATTAAATATATTTTGGACAAGTACCCCCTAATAACGAGTGTTTGGTGGAGACTTTGACACAGCCACCTCCCAAAAAGCAATCTTCATTGATATATTTTTTCTTTATTTCTTTTTAAGTACAGTATTATTTCCCAAACCTTTTTTATGCATTCATTTTATATGATTTTTAAACCCTTTTCTTGTAAAATAAGAAATGTATTATTTTTTTTAAAGAAGCAAAACTAAAAAAGTCAAAATGCATACAGGAACATTTTATTTTTACAAATCATTATATCTTTTAATTTTTATTAATATTTACATTTTTTCTAGTTTTTACTAATCATTTTAAGCATTAATTGTTTACATTTTATTACATCTTAACTTGTTTTTTTCTAATAAATTAGGAAAGATATTACTGTAGCAAAAAAAATTTAAAAACCAAATGGCAAACCATTTTTTGTATTTTAATCCCATTTTTATTTACATTTATCATATGTTACTAGTTCTAATAATCATTGCATTTTTTTTACATCTTGCTACATTTTTTTAACTATTCAAAACTAGTAATACTAAAAAAGGGGTATGAAAAATATTTTTCCAGATTATTTGTATCAATTTGTTCACTTCTAGACATTATTACTGCATTTTATTTTCCTTTATGTCTTACTGCTTCTGTGAAATCAAATAATTGATAATTCTTATTAATTAATGCAAATCTTAAATGACCGAAATACATTGGCATTTTCAGGGTCAGATAAATTTACTCATTTCAAAATCTATTCCCTTTGATTTTATCAAAAAAATCTAAAAATCATGAAGGTAAATTAATAAATACTCTTTGAAGTGAGCTAAATTACCCATCATTAGAAGGGAAGCAAGTGCTAGGAATCTAAAATAATGCCCCTTTTGAAAATCTTATGTACTTGAAATAAATCAAATGAAATCTTATGAAATTTTAAGTGGATTTTTTTAGGTTTTTACATGGCTTTCAAGCTACAGAGCATATCTACCACTTATTTCTTCTTTTGCTATGACAGTGTGAAACAAGGTGTGAAATATTCATATTGACCCCGTTAATTTGACGAGCCAAATAAATTTAATTAAGTAAAGTCACAATCTTGTAATCGATTCAAGCATGATGTGTAAAGGATTTTAGTCATGGTAATTAACAACACTTGCTACCTTGTCTAATTTCACTGAGGAGCAACATCAACTTGTGAATAGAATAGAATAGAATAGAATAGAATAGAATAGAATAGAATAGAATAGAATAGAATAGAATAGAATAGAATAGAATAGAATAGAATAGAATAGAATAGAATAGAAGAGTCTTTATTGTCACAAAATGTTTTAGCAAAACTTTGGCAAACTCTGTGTTGAAAAAGCCATGCATGCCTTACTTTGTGCAGTGGTAGATGTCAAGGCCAGAGCCATAAGTGGAAGAAGGAGCGCCAGAGTCTTCATCCTGTCTTGGGTTTTTTGTCTCGTCCCAGAACTCCAAGAACCTTACCAACCGCTCCGGAAACTCAAATGCAACACCCACAGAGACTTTGGAAACATTTTCAGACTGTTTTAAGTAGCTCGTGAACAAGAATTAGCATAAACATTCTTCTCGCTTCTGACATCACTGCTGGTTGAGGTACCGCCCTTTTTTTCTGAACCCATGAAATACTTTTTATGTTTGTTTGTAATAAAGGGAAGCATATTCTCCCCGTTGAAAGATTTCTAAATGTTTCCTACTTTTTGAGATTTGAAATTTCTGCATCAGGACTAGTAACTATCTGTTGACCTCTGCATACATTTAAAACTCACTGTAATTAACAGTGACATGTGGTAAGGTTTGTGTCTCCTGAGACACGATCAGACCTACTAATAAATAAACCTAGATCTTATTCATCATATGATTAGTCAATCAAGAAAGCAATATACTGAGTGTAAAATAGAAAAAGAAACATTCCTGTATGCAGCTCCTGTTAAATATAAGCATCAATGGATGTCCATGCAACGACAAAAAATTGACTAAATGGCTTGACTTGCTGCTAACTTGCCATTGCTATCACTATTCTATTGTTCCTTGGTCTCACTATCGCCCTTCGCCAGGAGGCAAAATAAGTGCATGCCTCACTCGGCAATCACAGTAATTGTCACAAAACGTATTGGGAAGCAGGAAGTTGGAACTCAATTGCGTAGACGATCTGTCACTTTAATTGAGAAAGAAAAGTTGTCCAACACACAAACGGACCAAAAATAAAACAAAGCAGATTCAAAGGCAGGCAAAATTACAATCTAGGCATTATTCAGGTCAAACAGGCATGAACAGGTTTTCAACAAGGTTAAGCAATGATCTGGCAACGGGCAGTTCCAAAAGGAGCGTTTAAGTACTCCAAGAGGAATCAGTCCAATGCGTCTCAGCCGGTGTCAAGGGGCGGGGCCAGCTGGGTGCCATGACAACCGTGCAGGACATGACAGTAATATGTTACGTACTAACTGTATTAGTTATACTCATAACACGATGTGAAAGTTCCCATTATGATTTTGAAAACTAAAATCCAAAAATAGTGAAGTCATATGACAATAAACTTTAATACTTCATAAATATGACAATTCAAAATATTTCAAATTTTAAATTTTGATTATGACTGCACGTATTGATGTTTCTATGAGGTAATCAGCATTTGATTTTCATGATATCCTTTGAACATCAATAATTAATAATTATAATAATTATTATAATAAGTATGTATTTCCCTGCACTAACCCACAAGCAGATAAAACTAGATATATATTAACCCGCTGGAGAATATTACCCAAGATGTGCCTCACCGTGTTTGGCACTAGCTAGATTACCGACTCGACGTATGTAGCGTGTCAGGCATATGTGAGAATCGTTCACATAATTAAATTCCTTTTGAAATTATCATTTACAGTTTGTTGAATAGCTCTTATGACCTTTAAAATTTATTAATTTTCATATCATTTATGTTCTTTCTGTGATATTTACGTCTCAAAGGATATGACTTTTATTTAAACACCCACGTAAATTGTTGGTAAAAAAAGGTTTTGTCTTAAAAACCTTACTTAATGTGATGTAGGACTATGTGTATTGACAAAAATCATCTTATAAAACCACGAAAATGTAACTTATCACACAGTCAGAATACACAAACATGGCCTGATTGAGATAAATTGAAGTTATTTCCTCATTAAGCAATAAGGTATAATCAGTAGAAGGAATCCAGGCAACATTCAAAAAGTAAAAAAATTGGCTATTTTGGAAAAACGAATGATCGTCTATTATCATATAATTGGAAATATAATATTAAACTATAAACATGTAAACTATAACTAAGCTATAACGTGGTTTACTTTTCATGGTTTCGCTATTTCAAGGATTTGCATTGTGCATTGAGTTTTGCAATTCTGATTGGCTAAACAGTCTCCTCACTAATCATTATTTGACGGTACAGTCAGAAGTTTTTTTTAAATAAAAGTAAAATGAAAAAAATGTTTGTACAGTGCTTTTATTTTTTAAACAAGTGTTTGGGCCTTTGAAAAGTATTAGGTCTTTCAATGCATTGTACATAATTTAATTGTAAAACATTTGTGTAAAAAAAAAAAGATTTCTACTTCATTGATTTCCCCTGGGCAGCATGATGGGACAGTGGTTAGCGCTTGTGCAGCACAGTTCTGAGGTCATGAGATCGAACCTTCCTGTATAGAATTTGCATGTTCTCCTCGTGCTTGCGTGGGTTTCCTCCGGGCTCTCCGGTTTCCTCCCACATTCCAAAAACATGCATATTAGGTTAATTGACCGTTCCAAATTGTCCCTAGATGTGAATGAGCGAGCAAATTGTCTGTCTCTGTGTGCCCTGCGACTGGCTGGTGACCAGTTCAGGGTGTCCCCTGCCCACTGCCCGAGGATGGTTGGGATGGGCTCCAGCACCCCCGTGACCCTACTGAGTATAAGCAGTGCAGATAATGGATAGATGGATGATTTCCCCTATCACGAGTTCCATTTGGAACGTAACCCCTGCAGTAATGAGGGTTTACTGTACTGTATTGTTAAATATTCAATCTCAAGTCCTCTACAAATGAATCACGGCAGAGAGAAGAAAGTGAGTCCAAATTCAATCCATTCATTATCTGCACCATTTATCTTAACACAGAGACGGACAACTCAGTCGCTCATTCACACTTAGGAACAATTCTGACCGGCCAATTAACCTCTCATGAAGGTTTTTGGAATGTGGGAGGAGACCGGAGTGCCCGGAGGAATCACACACAAGCACGGAGAGAACATGCAAACTCCACACATAAAAGTTCGATCTCGTGACCTCAGAACTGTGCCGCACACGCGCTAACCACTGCGCCACTGTGCTGCCTTGAGTCCAAACTGTGGTATAATATACGAGTAAATGTTCCAAGTGAGTAAGAGAGTCAAATGATAACTTTACAAAAGATCTCATGCCTAGACTTTTGACTTTTTTAGCTATGTGTGCATGCGTGTCACAAGATAAAAAAGGCCAAATGCCCAATCAATAGAACTCGTTTGTTTTCTCCGCCAATTTGCGAAACCTTCATGCCCACCTCGGGCTACTCTTACAACTGCTAGACGCACAAGCACACTCGTGCTCCATTTATAAGGACACATCTAATTTTTTGACGTAGATTCATTCACAAGAAAACAAATCTTTGTTAATACCACTCGAACAAAGTCCAGCCAAATGTTGTCATCTCCTTTTGGATATTCAATTCGAATTATAATGTCGTACAAGTGCAGTGGTTAGCATGTTCACCTAACACGTGAACGGGCCCTGGTTCGAGACAGGGTGGAAGCATTTGTTGACCTAGAGAGGGATAAGCACCACTAGGCTGTACTTGCCCTAGACACATCACAGGAAATGGTACCCTCATGACCCATGTGGTTAAGGGAGCCACAAGTACTTCGGAGACCTTAAATAGTGGCATATTTTAAAACATTTAAAATCGTTCCAAGAGACTATTGTCATATTTTTTGTGTTCGATATCCTAATTTTCAATAAATATTTTCAGACACCCGTGTCAAGTTCTTTTTATAGTTTTAAACAATTATTTATGATCATGTTATGTGTATTTACTTTATAAAATTGTATTTCATTTTATAGTTAAGAGATATTTTTTAACCTAAATTAATATTAGCTCTAGTGACAAATATGTTCAACAAGACCTGTAACATGTCACCAAAATCAATGAACTGTTGTGATAACTTTTTGTTCCAAATTATTATAAAATGTAAACAATTTTAAAATAAACACTACCTTTACAGTACTAAAAAACAGGAAAACGTCATTGCATTTGATCTAATTTAGGGGGTATGGACAACTGTTTGAATTCAAAATCACAGCAAAGCCTGTCATTTGCTAAGTAGGAGTAAACATTTATAATGCCTGTTTTCTGTTTGTACAAAATGGTAAATGGTTGTTATCACAATGGATGCCGTCTGGGGCCTAATTCGGGATTGGCTCTCACATTTGCAATCGAAATGCTCTCATAAATAAGAGTTAACAGTTTTTGTTCATAATGAGAAGTAAAATACACTTACAAACATCATTAATAATCATGTTTGAAAGGCTTCCACACACACCAATTAGGAATTTTGGTTCACTAAAAGATAGTCATACGCAACTCTGAATGGCTTCCATACACATTGGTCAAACGTTTTGGATCAACAAAATAGATAAAACATGCTCATGAATAGGAATGAAATTGTCTCACAAACATATTGCCTCCATAAACGCAGGTAAAATGCTTCCATGCACACTGGTCTAAGGCTTTCAATTCATTTCATAACCGTTAGTGAGTATATTTCATCAGTTTTTGGAGTGCCGCCCACACAATTTGGCGACCGAGTGGCAAAATGATAAAAAATGTTTCATATACGATGCCATTGGCGCCGTGCCGTTTCTCTCCAAAATTTCCCCCCGGACACCAGACGCCTGAAACAAAATGACGATTGCCAATGGTGTTGAAAGCGGTTGGTGCCAAGTGTACACGTTTTGGTGGCATAATACAGAGCGCAGAAAATTGACACTCAGACTTTCAAAGTTCGCCTGATACCTCATCTTTCCTATGACAAGACCACCAAAATGGAACTTCTAAATTGTCTTTTCAGTGGAATTGACACAAAAGTAATGAAAGTCCTTGTACAAAAGGCATATATCCTAGCGGATATGCTCAAGACAGTTGGGAAAGGTTCAGACCATTGTGTTTAACGCAACTGGGCGTCAAAGATGTTGAAGACGTTTATCTGCGGACCATTTTTGTCATTTGTGTCACGTCTGGTGCGGTTGCCATGGCGCTCAGTTTGTTAAACTTTGTTAAACCCTATGAGATTTTTGTGAACCTTCTGTGAGATTTCTGCAAGTTCTGTTTAGCTCTGAGAAATGCCTAGTCTGTAAATGTGCCTGCGTTTGATCCTGTTTTGTTTTTGGTCTGATCCGTTTGTTTTCTAATCCACTCGGCGACCGTCGATCCCCGGATCGAGTGAGTGTGCCTCCTCATCCTCCCCCTAATAAATCGTGAGTATGTCTACGCGAATGGGTCCTTATTTCCTGTTTCCAGCTCCGCTCCGTGACAGAACGCTCAGGCCAGACATGGACCCAGCAGACGCTCACACCAGCGCGGATTGGGGGAAGCTTGATACTCCCTACGCTCTCCAGCAGTTGGATCGGACAGAGGGCGCTGTCTTGCGATCGCCCAGTGATGTCACCGCCCTTGAACTGCAGGTCGAGAGAACTCAACGGAGCATTCTGCGCCAAATGGAGCAATTAGCTCAGCGGACGGAGTTCATGTCGTGTCAGCTGAATGAGCTCCTGTCGGCAACGGCCCCGCCTCCCGGGGTCCCTTCTCCAGGCGCGCCGTCACCTTTCCTGCCCATCCGATCCACGGCCCAGCCCGCCGTGGCAATTGCTGTACCTCGAATGGGGTTTCCGGGAAGATTTGGCGCCGAGCTGTCCGGGGTCACAGTCGGCCTCAAGGCCGCGCCTGTCGGCATCAAGGCCGCGCCTGTCGGCATCAAGGCCGTGCCTGTCGGCATCAAGGCCGCGCCTGTTGGCATCAACACTACGCCTGTCGGCATCAACGCCGTGCCTGTAGGCCAACCTTCCATACCCGTCTGTCTGTCAGACTCCCCAGCTCGTCTGTTTGACTCCCCGGCTCGTCACTCCGATTCGTCTGCCCGCCACTCCGATTCATCTGCTCGCCTGTCTGACTCGGCCGACTCTCCTGCAACGCCCGATCTTTCTGAGGTTCCCGCCTGCTTGCCTGGTTTGCCTGGTTTTCCTGTCCGCCTGTCAGACTCGTCCGTCTGTCCGCCTGCTATGCCTGTTTGTCGACCTGTCTGTCTGCCTGATTCACCTGTCCGCCTGTCTGATTCTTCTGCCCACCACTCCGATTGGTCTGCTTGCTAGTCCGTTTTGTCTGCCCGCCACTCCGATTCGTCTGCTCGTCACTCCGACTCTCCGGCTGGCCTGGCCGACTCTTCGGACTCGTTGGACTCTCCTGCAACGCCCGATCTGTCTGATGTTCCCGTCTGCTTACCTGATTTGCCTCTCCGCCTGTCAGACTGGTCCGACTGTCCGCCTGCCATGCCTGTTTGTCGACCTGTCTGCCTGCCTGATTCTTCTACCTGCCAGTCCGACTCGTCTGCTCGCCACTCCGATTCGTCTGCTTACCAGCCCGGTTCGTCCGCCCGCCATTCCGATTCGTCCGCCTGCCGCCCCTGCCTCTCCCCGTTCTTGCTTTTTCAGAGGCTGAAGTGGGGCCACCCTCCTCGGGAGCATCAGCCCATTCTGGGGGGCGATGTATTTGTTTTTTGTTGGGACTTCAGGAGCCGTCCCTTGAGGGGCGGATTCTGTCATGTCTGGTGCGGTTGCCATGGCGCCCAGTTGGTCCCAGCCGGGTGGCGCCGAATACTGGCGCGGTTGCCGCGGGGCCCAATTGACCCCGGCCATGGACACCGGCTGAGACGCATTGACTGATTGCTTCTTGGAGTACTTCCTTTGAGCTGCGCTTTGCCTGAGCGTTTGTTAAACTTTGTTAAACCCTGTGAGATTTTTGTGAACCCTCTGTGAGATTTCTGCAAGTTCTGTTTAGCTCTGAAAAATGCCTAGTCTGTAAATTTGCCTGCGTTTGATCCTGTTTTGTTTTTGGTCTTATCCGTTTGTTTTCTAATCCACTCCGCGACCCTCGATCCCCAAAACGAGTGTGTGCATCTCCCTATCCTCCCCCTAATAAATCGTGAGTACGTCTACGCGAATGAGTCCTTATTTCCTGTTTCCAGCTCCGCTCCGTGACAATCGGAGGAATTTGTGCTGCCGTTTTTGTGTGGAGTTGGTGGATACGGCTGAGGAAAATGCCTTATCAGCTGATCAGGGATCAGACTGGCGCAACTGAGGTTCTACTTCAACGCTGTGATGCCATCTCGGCCAACAGCCTATCCCAACAGACCGCCACACTCGAAAACGTCTTGAGCAAGCTGACAGCTGACCTCTCCAACAAGTTTGAGGTCCTCAACGTCAAAATGGAAAACAATAGTCAATCAGCTATACTGGTTTCATCGGTTCCAAATCGACTTTTGGCTCTTTTTGTAGAAATCAAATGAACCCTCACAAAAGTAAAAAAAACGGAGAAAAATTTAACTAGTGAAAGCAAATAATCAATATTGAGGGTGAGATGTCAGGGCAAAAAGGAAGGGAATCATGAAATCGACACATTATGTTGAAAATCATTATGCTTATCTATATTTTGCACCTTGATTATGATTATTTCTCTTGTGTGATGATGTAACGTGATTTATGATACTCAAAATGTCGTATTACAAAATGATTACATGACATGAATAATGTGAAAAGTGTTCTGGTTGTTAAGGGGACAGGACCAAGATAAGCTCTGGCTTTTTTTCCTCATCCCCTGCCAATTGTTTATCAAAGCTGTTGATTTTCGAAATTTGTAACCTTGCATATGAGAACCAATGAAAGAAATGTCAATCAATCAAAAAACTAAACAAAAAAAAAACGTTTGACCAGTGTGTATGGAAGCATTTCACACTTGTTTATGAGAGTATTCCAGAAACGTTGAGGAGCAAATTTTACTTTCCTTTATGAACCAAAATATTTCACTTTTATTTATAAGAGCATTTAAAAATGTTTATTAGTGTATTTATTTGTCTTTAAGATGGAAAACATTTCACTTTTTTATATGAGGGCATGTCAGTTGGAATTGTTAGCACCAACCTTGAATTATGGCCCCCATAACTCACAGCCACAGTACTCATTCCAATCATGCCAGCCAGACTGTGAGGCTGCACTGCATGTGACCTCTCATGTGCTAACCAAAGATTTCAGAAAAAAATCCTTCCCACAGAACACCTGACTGACTGCACATACCATTCAAGTCCATCAGCCGCGCCTTTGGACTTTCCAGGAAAATACTGTTCAATTGCATCCCATTGTACTTTTATCTCTGATCATCGCTTTAAAATAAGTAGCACTCGAACTCCTCCATAAGAACCAAACACAAACCTGTCAACAACATTTTCTTCGTGTCTTAAAGATTTTTTTGATCATTTCAGATTCCGTGCGCCATGTAACATTTTCTGTACAGGGAAATAATTAAAAACTTGTTTTTTGTTAGACCAATCCCATATTAGTAATTTTGGCTTTCATCCGGATCGTCTTAGTCACTTGTAGCAGACGACAATGTAATTGTAAAATGTCCTGCAAGTGGGGAAAGAAGTATGAAAGATGCTAAAAGACTTGTGTTGATGACTTGGTAAATAAATTTGTTGACACAAATTGTCTTTGTTTCTATTCTACATAGTCTGTCTTGCTGTGAGTAAATAGGTACAGTGTTAAGCTTTTAAGGGTATATTACAGATCATAAGAAGAATTACAATCGGTAGTAAGGAAGGCAATTGGCTGAAGTTGGGAGGGAAAAAAATATGATAACTCATGTCTTATGTTTAAGACACTGTAACTTTGAATGAATACAATAGAAATATAAGTGTTCCAAAATATGAACTTATTGAGAATGACAACACAAAAAAGATATGAGTTACACAAAGATGAGTTTTCAAAGTTATTAAATTATTAAAATTGAATATTACTAAACTGTGCTTAAAGGGGCAGTTTTAATTATTCACTCTGCTAGCCTCTGGGAAGAGGTACTGCAGTGTGCGGTGCAGGACCACCAGGCTCCGCAATAGTCTAGTCCCCCTGGCCATTAGACCGTTAAATGGTCAATCTAACATATAGTTAATTTAAATCCAAACGGCTGCTAATCTGACTGTTGCACTAGTGGCAGTTTTTTTTATAGCTGCCACTCCTTGCACATTTGCTCTCTGCACTATTGTACTTACAGTGTTATTGTTACAGTGTTAATGTTACTGTGTACCTGACTTGTTAACCTGACTGCCCATCTTGCACATCTGGTTAGCTACTCTTCTTGCACTATCGGCACTATGGTAAAATACTATACGAAGCCATAACACAATACAGCTCTATTTATATCTGTACATTGAAGGAAACTGTGGGGGTCAGATCCATCGACATTTCGTTCTGTATACACGTGTACTAGAATGACAATAAAGTAGATCTGAATCTGAATCTGAATCTGAGCTGTCGCTGAATGGTGTAGTGCAACTGAGAACGTGTGTCATGATTACCGATGTGAAACACCTGTGCCCGCTCCTTTGGCGCCAACTGCCTCAGACTCTGATTGGCTCCCGATCAGTACTTGTACCCACTACCGTCTGCGAACTTCAGTTAACACTAGGCAAGCCTTTTTGGACCCTGACTCCCACCTGTTTTTTGCTCCCGTCTCTCCACAAGCTTCGACCAGTTTTTGATCCTGACGACGTTTACTCTCCCATCCGGGCTTTCGACCTCTTTTTGTCCCCGACTACGTCTACTCTCCTTTCCTGGCTTACGACTCGCTTGCGACCCCGACCACGTTTTTGCTCTCCTGTCCCGGCAACTGACCCGTTTTCCGTTCCCGACATCGCCATCACTCGCCACGGAAGGTCCACTTCCGTGTTCAGAGCGACCTGCTTCCCCCGTCCAGCAATCACCGGATCGTGGGCGCAACACTTTCCCTTTCTTCCAATAAAACTTGTGAGAAACGCAAGTGGGTCCTGTCTCCACCCTGACCCATAAAAGCAAAATATATCAATTTTATTTTGGGAAAGAGCCACACCATATATTATGAGACAAATGTACTAAATTTCTAAACCCGCGCCCCAGACAAAAGCTTAGTCTTCAGCACATTTATTTTTGATGATTTGATAAAAAATATGAAAAGGGGGAGGGATTTTTTAAGGGTTATTGTTCTATTTTCTTTATTAATTATCCATTATCGGTCAGTTCATAATACGCTACAAAGCCAAGGAGCTGGGACTCTTACTCTCAGCCAAAACCAAGCTAAGGTCCTAGCCTTAAAGCCTTGCTGCGATCATTGCGAATGCACAGTTTCCGGAGGTACTGCAATACCAGGCCGATGTCTGACGAACATGTGTCGACTCTTTAATAATGCCAGAGCCCGTGTCCCAAAATCAACAATCATACCACTTTAAACTTGTCTCTTTCTTGCAATTACTCAAGATCGGTTAAACTCATTTTGACCCTTTTTTTCATACATATTGGTTTCAAAACCAGATGTAAGCAGTTATTTTGTAAAAACGTCACAACATTCTGCAAACAGGGAGCCTGATGTGCTTATCTATGGCGCAGACGGCGTAGGGCGAGAGATGGGAGGGAGTGCTTGCACTTTTTGCATAGCTTCACCCATCCCTCCCACTCACCCAATCAAAAAACTTAAAGTTCTCTTCCGGTGTTTTGGCCTATTTACAGTTTGTTCTGTGGATTCATCATAAGGTATCTGAACACTGAAGACAGATAATATAGTGAGGTTTTATATAACGGATTATTTAGCGTTGTACAGCCAGAACGAGGGTTTTTTTTTTGTGACACCTTGACTGTAAATTGTAGTGAAAAACGTGCGCTATATATTCTGCGAAGTACTGTGCAGTTGTTAGCTTTGGTTTGCCTCTGCATGTATCTGAACAGGAATAGTAGCTTATGTTTTGGACGAGATGGAGAAAATTTGCATGCAATCAAATTTGTCTCTGAGCCACAGGTACTCATAGAAAGAGCCATATATGGCTCGCGAGCCATAGGTTCCCGACCCCTGAGTTAGGCTGTACAGATAATATTTTAATTGATTCATCCCACTTTTGTCAGTAAAGCCGTTTTTGCATAAGGTTAATAAATATTGTATCCCTTTTCCTCATTTTAAGTGTCTACAAAAATATAAAAATATCAATGATGTTTCGTTTATTTTTGCGTATTATTATAAATCATTTTTTTTTACGTTCTCCCCGTGCTTGCGTGGGTTTCCTCCGGGCACTCCGGTTTCCTCCCACATTCCAAAGACATGCATTTCAGGTGGATTGGCTGGTCCAAATTGTCCTTAGGTGTGACTGAGCGAGCGAGTTGTCTGTCCCTGTGTGCCCTGCGATTGCCTGGCAACCAATTCAGGGTGTCCCCTGCCCACTGCCCAATGATTGCTGGGATGGGCTCCAGCACCCCTGCAACCCTACTGAGGATAAGCGGTGCAGCTAATGAGATGAGATGAGATGAAATGAGATTTTTTTTTACTCTCAAAGGTGCTAATAATACTCACTGTCCCTTTTAGAATGTGATGTAATTAAAAAAAGTATACAAAATGTTGCACATTAAAATATTAAGTGTACTTTAATAAAGGTTCAACCACATTTTAGGGACTTTTTCCACCTTCATTTTGAAAATTGTGGGTCCATCACTTCCCACTTTAAAATGTCACATTTTTTTGCAGTTCAAAATGAAGCAAGAATAAAAACTGCATCCATATTGACTATTTCATTAGTCCTAAATGGCAATCATAAAGCCGCAACATTCTGTGTAATCTTGTATCGCCCTTAGTGCTTTTTTAATTAAAAGTACTATTGTAGTGTAGACTACTTAATAATATAGCTATTGGCTTACCACCATCTTGCTTTCTTCTCTCCTGTTTTACTTCTTTCTTTTTTCATTTCCGGAAGGATAGTTCCTATTCATAATGAACTTCTCAAAACGCAATTTTCAATTCTCCACTCAACTTCTCCATCAACTGCAATGCAAATTTTGGCTCTCTGTCGCCACCTGGTGAAAAAATGATCGCCTCTGATTGTAGCTCAATGCTAAAAGATCCACGATCACCACTGCTTGTACACATCCATCTTCTGCGCCGCTTATCCTCACTAGGGTCGCGGGGGTTCCGAGCCCATCCCAGCTATCTTCAGGCAATGGGCAGGAGACACTCTGAACTGTTTGCCAGTCGCAGGGCACACAGACACAGATGATTCACTAGTCTTTATTTAGTGTACTACAGTAGCCTTGTTGGCACGAATGTTTATTGTAGTTGTTCACTGATCGCTGTAACAAGACGACCATTGTGGATGACACACTTGCCAAAATCGACTCCCCCCTAATTTCTGAAAGAAAAGTCTGAAACACTTTAAAATCACTGTGGTGTTATCAGGGTTGGGTGAGGTTACTTTAACTGGATTACTTTCAATTACTTTTGGATTACTCCAATACCAAATATGCTAATAAAAGACAAAATAAACTAAATATGAATAAATTTATGACTCACAACACGTGGTAAGCGTCTCCTGGCTTTGATCTCTGGCAAAACTAATGTAAAATGCGACAGAAACAAAATGAAAATAAATCCAAACCAAACTTGCCAACATCATTTTTGTCGTTTTATGAATTCCGTTACTCCCCAAGCCTGCACAAAATTTAGTAATTTTATTCATATTTAGTTTCTTTTCTCTTTTATTAGCATATTTGGTATTGGAGTGATCCAAAAGTAATTGAAAGTAATCCAGTTAAAGTAACCCTACCCAACCCTGGGTATTATATTGCGATCGCAGAACGGTACCCTAGAAGTCACAAATCTGTTGTTCAAACAGGGACCACTTCAGCAAGGGGGGCTGGCTTAATGGCAATGCCCGTTAAAATCAGACTCCCCGAACTTCTGAGAGAAAAGTCACTACAATAAAAACCACTACAATATCACCGTGGAGACTTATTACACACTGAAGCTACTTTAGTACAACAAATAAAGCCTACTTGCGTACAACTAGTCGTGATCGTGGATATTTTAACATTTAGCTACACTGGGTTGCCTCTGGTGTTGGTGACGTTTGCAAATAAACGCTTTAACTCTGCTGCACGCATCATCACCAAAACCCCCTCTCGCCATCATACCACCCCTGTCCTTCAGCAACTTCACTGGCTCCAAATCTACCATAGAACCAATTACAAAATCCTGCTCTATACCTACATGGCCATTCATAACCTTGCCCCTCCCTACGTCTCTGACCTCCTTCACACTGCCACTCCATCACGCGCCCTCAGATCATCCTTCTCCCTCCATCTCACTATACCCCCTGCCCGCCTCAGTTCGATAGGGAGCAGAGCTTTCAGCCACTCTGCCCCCTCGGCTCTGGAACTCATTGCCGCCTGACCTCTGAAATTCTGCGACCCTGTCCACCTTCAAATTCAGACTCAAAACTCACCTCTTCAGACTTGCCTTTTCTTGAACATCTGCCTCGCATACCGCCCCTTTTAACTCTAATGTGTTTCATTTGCTACGTATTACTAACTTGTTTTACTCGTTTTACTCTTCCTTTATTGTTGTGTCCTATTGTTTGTACAGCGGGGTGGCAGTAGCTCAGGAGGTAGAGCGCTCGTCTTGGGATCAAGGGATCCCAGTTCGAATCGCGGCTTGTCTGTGTTAGATGTCGAAGTGTCCTTGGGTAAGACACTGAACCGCTTATACCCCCAATAAGCAGGTCTTACATGGCTGCAATACAAGGCCACTATTGGGAAATGTGAAGCACACTTAAAGCGCTTTGGGAAGTAATTGACTTGAAAAGCGCTATATAAATGCAGATAATTTAATTTTGTTTTAATCACACCAATCAACATTTCTTAATAAACACGTCATACAGACTACGATCGCGTCACATGTTCTGTCGGAAGCCCAACGCTAAATAGCTGAGTTCAAGTGAAGGGGGGGGCAGATTTTGCAGGGGAGTCGGATTTAGGCCGTAGCTCACTAGCTCCTTCGAGGCGATGTTTTTCTCTCTATCAGATACAGCGATAGAATCAATCACTTTGTTTCTTCTTGCTCTAAATTTTACATTTTTTTGTGTTTTTAGGGATCATGTGTCTCACTTAAATTTGTTATACAAAAGCTAAAAGTCTATTTTTGTATAATCATATTGTATTTGTTATGTCATGATTTGTCAATTGCCCTATCCTGCGCTGACTCTTTCAGCCCCAGTTGCCACTCGTTCCCTGATTAGTCATCCTCCTATTTAAGCACAACATTCTTGATTACTCCTGGTCAGTCCGTCAGCGAACCTCAGCGCATACAAGGCAAGCGCTTTCGACTCTGGCTCCCGTTTTAATCCCAATCTGTTTCCTGTATCGATCCCCGAACCAAGCTCCGTTCTCCTGTCCCGGCTACTCGTACCCTGCCCAATTCCGTTTCTAGTGTCGATCCCTGATCCCTGGCTTCCCACTCGTCCCGGCTACCCGACTTGTTCCGATCTTCAACGACGCTTCGTTCGCGAGGGCTTGCCCAGCGAGCACCAGATCACTGTCTATTTCCTCCCGCCCTGACTTCCCCTATCCAGTCATAAGGCATTGTCTGAAACGTTACACATTTGGGTCCCCTGCTTGTACTGGTCGTGACATGTCATGGCACTGGAAAGAACATTATATAACCTTAAAAAAAATTATATTGTGTTTTTTTTAGGGATTCTGTGTTGCTTGACTTTGAAGTTGAGTGTATAAAAAAGTTTTTAGAAAAGTTAAAGGTTTACAGTAGATTGAAAAGTAACAGCTGTTATAATAGAATTCTACAGTTCAGTCTTAATATGAATGATTAAACTATTTTGTGCGTATGTTTTTATTATTGATTGTAACATGTCTATTAAAGAGCCGTTTAGGAGCCGAAAGAGCCAGCTCATTGAGCCGGGACGGAAAAGCTACCTCTCGAAAAAGAGCTTGCTATCGCATTCATACTAAACACAGAAGCCAGCAAAAGTGACGAAGCCATATCACGTGGCTCCTGCGCCCGGTAGGCGTTTGATTTACTTCCTCGGTGACACTCAGAAGCCAATACATTGTTCTTTAATAACGACAAACATCAGTTTTGGTGCTCTTTAATTGAAACACACATAAGACATTTTACTTTACTTTCCAAAACTACCCAATTTACCAAACAACTACAAAGTTAAAAAAAAAAAAAAAAACGTCGGAGGGGACGTGCTTGCTGTGAACGGTAACACCGCCCTCATAAACGGTACGTTCAAGAGACTAAAACACGCGCTCAGAGTGGCAACGCGGGAAACGTTTCTGTGTTGGTTCTGTGGTTTGGATTGGAGTCGTAACAACTTTTTCCCTTGTTTCACTTAACAAACTTTCGCTCGAAATGAGCTCCATTTTTATTTAATGTTCGGCAGGCGGGGGCGACTGTTTCAAAACTCGGTCAAACACTTTCCTCCGGTGGCCGTCCTATGTGTGCGGAACACGCGGTCAAATTTGAAGTAGTAACAGTTAGTCGGATGAATATCCGCGTATTTTTGGCTAGCGCGGACACAAAAAGACAGCGAGCTTTTAAGCTAACTTGAGCCGGACGAGCTTTCGTCATACACCGGCAAAGTTTTAAGCAATGGAGTCCTTCCAGAAGGTGGAAAAGATAGGCGAGGGCACTTATGGTGTGGTGTACAAAGCCAAGAACAAGGACACGGGAGAAACGGTCGCCCTGAAGAAAATAAGGCTGGACACGTAAGTCATCTGGAAAGGATCACGGGGTGTCCGCCGACCCCGAGTCCCTCTTTGTTGGTCAAAACTATGAAGCGTTTACTCACTGCAGTCTATTTTCTTAAAGGAACAGTTTATTATTTTGCGCCTCCTAGCGGTTCCAAACAAAACTCGTAACTTTAATTTGGATATAAAAACTAAGCAAATATACAGATACAACGTGCATTTAAAAACGATTAATAGTAGGTCAAATAATTTGCTTCCATTCCTGCCAACCTCAGTCAATTCTCCCTTTTATATGATAATAAACCTTATCAACTCAATGTGGTACCTATTTACTCACAAGACAAGTCTATGTAGATAAAAAATAAACATAGTTTGTGTAGACAAGGTTGTTTACGAGCAGCGCAGTGGTTAGCGCGTGTGCGGCACAGTTCTGAGGTCATGGGATCAGACCCTCCTGTGTGGAGTTTGCATGTTCTCACCGTGCTTGTGCGGGTTTCCTTTGGGCACTCCGGTTTCCTCCCACATTCAAAAAACATGCATGTCAGGTTAATTGGTCGATTCATATTGTCCCCAGATATGAATGAGCAAGCGAGTTGTCTCTCTCTGTGTACCCTGTGACTGGATGGCAACCAGTTCAGGATGTCCCCTGCCCGAAGATAGCTGTGATGGGGTCCCGCACCCCCGTGATCCTACTGAGGATAAGCGGTGCAGATGATGGATGGTTTACCATATACAATGCTCAATTATCTTTCATCTTTGTTATTTCCCCCATTTAAAGCCCTCATGTGTAATATTTGACCACTAGATGGCATTGTGTCATCTGGTAACGAGCAAGGGGATTCCATCAAACATGGCACTTTTACACTGTGGGGAATCCATGGTGTAAAAGAAACACGCAATTTCTCTTTTTTTAATCAAAATTAACTTTGCTATTATAAATGTTGTAATATTGTCTAGTATTCAAATCAGTGTTGTTGTGTTTTTTTACTGGATGAAACTTTTTTGTACCACTTAGAGGCACTATATATTATGCACTGTCGCTTTAAAGTTAAATTGCAGGATTTTGCAGACTCTTCTACTGATGATTTTACTCTGTAACAGCAACGGTCACAATTTAGTTTAATTTGCAACAAAGAGGTCAGACTAGTATCTGATCCAAATTTCTTTCTGTACTCTGCACTTTTCTCACTTAAAAACTCACTATTTGATTGAAGAAAGTAGAGCAGATCTTTGCAAATCTCCATCTGCCCGAAGAATAAATGCTTGATCGAGGAAAACATTTGCTAGTGTACCGGGACAATATAAGCAAACTACGGTGACCGACATACATGTTTTTGGAAACCAGAGTGCCCGGAGGAAACCCAAGCAAGCACAGGGAGAGCATGCATACTCCGCACAGGAAGGCTGGTAGCTGGGTTTGAACCCAAGACCTCAGAACTTTGCAGCAGACTCGCAAACCACTCAGTTGCTTTACATCATATGACCTTCAAACAATCTAAACAATGTAAAAACAGGATACTAAGATGATTACCTTTCTATTAGACTGTATTTCAGTCAACTTGAGATCTATTCCAATGCACCTAACTTATATTTCTTCTCAGGGAAACTGAGGGTGTTCCAAGCACTGCCATCCGGGAGATTTCCCTCCTCAAGGAGCTTAGTCACCCAAATATTGTCAAGTAAGTGCCACCACCATTTGCATGTGATGTTGTTTTCTCTTTTCAAAGGTTTTCTAAAGTCTGGTCGTGCTTTTAAGGTTGCATGACGTCATCCACACGGAGAACAAGCTCTACCTTGTGTTTGAGTTCCTCAACCAGGATCTAAAGAAGTTTATGGATTCTTCCACAATCACCGGTATCCCGCTTCCTCTGATTAAGGTAAACGTGATCCAGTATATAAACCTTATTGCATTTAACTGGTGTCCGATATAATGAAAGAATTGTTAAACTAGGTTTTATTTCCTACACTTCTGTAGAGCTATCTCTTTCAGCTACTGCAGGGCTTGGCATTCTGCCACTCTCACAGGGTTCTCCATCGCGACCTTAAGCCTCAGAACCTACTCATCAATGCTCAGGGTGAAATCAAACTGGCGGATTTTGGCCTGGCGAGAGCGTTTGGTGTGCCTGTTCGGACGTACACACACGAGGTAAATGGCTGTGCGATGCCTTCGTATTGGAGGAAGTGACGCCCTTTAATCTTGAGCGGTCTTCCTTCGTACAACATCTCTCATCTTTGTCAGGTGGTGACACTGTGGTACAGAGCACCTGAGATCCTGTTGGGCTGCAAGTTTTACTCCACAGCTGTTGACATCTGGAGTTTGGGCTGCATCTTTGCTGAAATGGTAATTCTTTTTTGCAAGTGTGGAAATGAGTAAGGCAAAATAAATGTGTAACCAGGGTTGGGTAGGGTTACTTTAACTGGATTACTTTCAATTACTTTTGGATTACTCCAATACCAAACATGCTAATAAAAGACAAAATAAACTAAATATGAATGAAATGATGACTCACAACACGTGGTAAGCTTTCTCTCCTGGCTTTGATCTCTTTGATCTCCTGCAAAACTAACATAAAATGCGACAGAAACAAAATGAAAATGAATCCAAACAGCTTGCCAACATCATTTTTGCCGTTCCATGTATTCCATTACTCCCCAAGCCTACACAAAATTTAGTCATTTTATTCATATTTCGTTTCTTTTGTCTTTTATTAGCATATTTGGTATTGGAGTAATCCAAAAGTAATTGAAAGTAACCCAGTTAAAGTAACCCTACCCAACCCTGTGTGTAACGTAGTCCTTGTGATTTGGTTAAGTCATAAGCCTAAAATGTCATTTCAACTGATCAAAGCCAGACAAAGTTAAAATTCAATAGTTCACTCCACACATGCTGCGGGAACAAAAACCTATAGATGTTCGCATGTTCAACGGCAAAGATCATGTACAAGACTGCCAGCAAATCCACGGATGAATAAATTAGTCGTTAAATGTTGAGCTAAGAAATACTATCAGTTTTCCATACTTTACGATGCAAGGTATAGAAAATTACGAAACACACATTTTCTATGGAAACCACCAAAATTAAGACATTTGAAAATATCCATGCAATGTTCATTCCTTCCCTTTAAACGGTGCATTTGTTTTAAACAAAAAGGCTGGTTCATAATTTCTGATCTTTAGACAAAGAGTGGCATCTGGAGGAATTAATATCAGTGCTTTACAATCACTATTTACATTTTAATAACTACATATTTTGATTTTTAACATTAAACAGTTACATTCATCCTAAATTTCGACACTACTTTTCTGTTTCCATTTTTTTAAGCAATAACATCTAAAAGCGCTCAACCCAAAATGGTGCTCTTAAATGCTACTAGGATTTATTTATTTTTTCCAAAATTTGAACACTTGATACTGAAATAGGATTTTCAATATTTGGCAACTCTTTAAAATATTCAAAAAAGCTAAAGGAAATGATTGGGTCGTCTAATCAGATTATTTCCCGATATCCTGACGTTTAACAAACACGTGTAAAATCTTGACTCTTAAACAAGTTTTAAAGTTATCATTTTTGTCTTTAAACATCATCTCTAGTGGAAAATAAAAAATCTATGATAATAATGGAATGAAATCAAGAGTTACAGAATTCATTTTCTTTGTACTCAGTCAAGGAAATACATTAGAAAACCCATTGGGTCTTTATTCAAAACTGTTAAATTCTTGGAAAAAAATCTTACATCATGAGTTGGCAATATTAGCTAATATTTCCCAGAAGTGCCTTTGCATCATTAATAGCCTGGAGAATGTAGATAAATCCTCTGTCTGTTTTATTTGGGTTTTCCAAGAACAATTATATCTGGCAGACTGGCGCTGAAACTTATGTAAATATTCTCAATAGAGTGGAGGTTCTTCCGAGATAAACCTTAGTTTGTTTTTCCTCTAATGCCATTAAACTAAGCCTGCTCAAATGTTAACTGAAATCCCTGCGACCTTGACTAGTTCCACCCTCTTAGGCATGGCAGAAAATTTAAGTGGATATTTTCCATTCCTTCAGTCTTCCAGAGAGGCCCGTGATGTTGCATCATCCATTTAAATCTCCACATTATGTAACACCCACTGATCAGTGAAATTTCTTTTCCCCTAGATCACAAGGAGGGCTTTGTTTCCCGGCGACTCTGAGATCGACCAGCTCTTCCGTATCTTCCGCACCCTTGGCACCCCCGATGAGGCCACCTGGCCGGGAGTCACCTCCATGCCGGATTACAAACCCTCGTTCCCAAACTGGGCCCGTCAGGAACTATCCAAAGTGGTTCCTCTCCTGGATGAGGATGGAAGAGATCTGCTACGAGTACAAACGTTTCCTTTCTTTAGTATTTGTGGGAGAACATATATTTTTCCCTGTTTAATATTGTAATAAACAGGCATTTACCGTATTTTCTAGACTTGAAGGCGCACCTCCATTTAGGCCAGAAATTTGTTATTGCGCCTTGTAACCCGTAGTGCTTTGTATTGCCCAACATTGAGGATAAGATTGAAATTGCATGCAGTAAATATCGTTATGCGTTACCATACAAGACTTTACGGTACCGTATTTGAGTCATTGATCGATTGTGCAATGACTGGTTTAATCGACAAACATCGCTGACTTAAATTCCAAAACATGGTAATCAACAGGAAACAAACCCGAGTAGTGGCAGTGAGAGTGCCAATACTTAACAACTAAATCGCCAGTGGTACCAATTTTATACGACATGGCATTGGACTGTATCACATTATAACACTATTTTTACTCACTGGGCCAGCAACACTAATTTGCATGGTGCCATCAGATAGGTTAAAAAGTCTCTCCACTTATACACAAAAAAAATGTTAGAGAATGGAATAAACAGAAAGTCTTTCAACAAAATACCATACAAGCTCTTTCATGTACACGTACATATTAAATTGAGATGTTAATGATGCACTGGTGAAGAAATGGAGAGAGTGTTTAACCAATCAAAATGCACTATGCAAATCCGTGTTGCTGGCACCAGGAGTAAAATAGTATGATATGTAATAAGAATAACATCAAATGCCATTTCGTATGTCCTCTGTACCACTGTGTCGCCATTCAATACAATATATTGCAATATATTCCAGTAGTTCTTGCTGTTTTCTGACATCAAATGACATTTCGTATGTCATCTGTACCACTGTGTCGCCATTCATTACAATATATTGCAATATATTCCAGTAGTTCTTGCTGTTTTCTCAATTTTGTACGCCCGTTTAGCCTTTTGTATGAAAAATGTATGATAAAGGACTATATTTTGAAAGGTGTGGTTTATAGTTTGTAAAATGCAGTAATTTGAACATAGGTGTGTAGAATTTTTATATCCACCTGAAATATTTGTGTCCTTTCCTGTAAAATAATGTAAAATATTTGTGTTGTTAAATCTTTACTTGGCTTGTTAAAGATTAGTTAAGACTGATTACTGCAACAAAAGTATTCATATTTATTGTGTTTGTCTTCCAGGAAATGCTACAATACGATCCAAACAAAAGGATTTCGGCCAAAAATGCGCTTGTGCATCGCTTCTTCCGTGACGTCACCATGCCCCTTCCTCATCTGAGACTCTGAATTGTTCAAAACATCTCAAAATAAGTATGTTTTATTCATGACAATACACTTAAAGTGACCTCAATGGGTATGTACTCTATCCTCTGGAAGGTGATTCAAAGCAATTGTTCAAGAAATTCTTGTCTGTTCTTTAGACCTAAAAGTGTTCTCTGGATCTGTACCTTTGTTTAGCTAAATTGTGTCATCAGAGAACGTTTGTTGAAGTTTTGTGCCTGTTTGTTTTATCTTTGTGTCAAGGCCGTAGGGTGTCCATGTTTTTAGAATTAAGAAATTGGTTTAACACTTTGGGATAGTGCAAATACCAACCTTTACTGTTTATCAAATATTACCTGGCCTTTAAAAAATGTTTTTCTAATATTTGTATATTATGAATATTCTGCCTTAAGTTCCGATTTTATAGCCTAGTGTCACACGTTTCATACATACAATTTTAGCAGTCCTTTAATGAACCATTAAGGCTACTGTTTTTTGACAGTTGACAACAAATAAATGTGTTTATATAACTGTTGGAGTTCACTGAGTATTATCTCCTTTTGGGCAAATATTTTTCTTGTCTGAAGGAAAACATAGAAGTTCCAAATATTTGAATTTCGCAAAAATTAAAATTGAGAAAATGCTACAAAATATTTAACTTTCAACTTTTCAAGGACACTGCAAACGATGCATCCAGCTTTCAAGCGTCATTGTTGGATCTATCACCTTACTTCTTTGAGTGGAATACACAATGAGCGCCAAGAAACATCAACTTCAGCTCATTGGAAGCGGAAGCACGCACATTCCTGGGTGCCAGCTTTGAAGATCTTGTCATCAACCCTGAAAGTTACAATTGTAACTTCAGTTCTATGTGTCCTGTACATCAGCCAGAACATCTTGTTCACGTAATAAGATTCTGAAGGAAACAAACCTGTGGTCGGACTGGAATTTATACACCTTCCTACGTTCCTGGGACACACACCTGTCACTAGTGAAAAATAAGGTATGCTTTTCTCAAACTGCGCATTCGCGAAGGGGGCATTCAGTGCTTAAAGCAACGCCTCTTGTGGTCAATAAGGAAGAAATTGGACCAGCTTTCATCCTTGTTAACTAAATATAATTGATTTCCTCAGGCATATGTTGAGCGGTTGGAGAAAGAATTCCCCAAGTACAAGGTTTTTCCAGTAGAACAGTGCTTCAGTCAGCACTGGGATCGCCTTAATGATTTAATGTTTGACTTAGTAATCGATTTACAGTCAGTTGATGGACTGAATCATGGTAAACCACCTCAGCCTTTCCATTTGTAAATTTTTTACAGCCATTGCCTGTAGTTCATTTAAGTTTGGAAGATTCTGTGAATAAAACCGTCAAAGGAACGGCTCATTTCCAGCCTTTATTTTGTCAGACATCTTGTATCTGCAGTAGCTCAGGAGGTAGAGTGCTCGTCTTGGGATAAAGGGATCCCAGTTCGAATCCCGGCTTGTCCGTGTTACTTGTCGAAGTGTCCTTGGGTAAGACACTGAACCCCTAATACCCCCAATAAGCAGGTTCGCGTCTTACATGGCTGCAATACAAGGCCGCTATTGGGAAATGTGAAGCACACTGTAAAGCGCTTTGGAAAGTCATTGACTTGAAAAGCGTTATATAAATGCAGATCATTTCATTAACATGGACAGGAAAATGAACATGCAGAGGACGAAAAGCAGTTCCTTGTTCATTAGTACTCCAACAACATTATACTTCTCATTTATTTTATTTGGTGAAAACAACTTGATCCAACTTGGTTCACAGAAATCCACAGTGCAAAGCGCAAAACACAACAGTGCTAGCCAGCTAGCAAAGATTTTGCTATAGTTCGAACCACTGCTGTCACATTTGATTACATGGATTCCGCAGACTACTGTGAGGGTGATTATATCCATGTTTGTATTTCATTATAAGTAGACTCAAGTCAACTATTTTCAATCGGGCTGAGCGGACTTTGCCCTTATGAGCTATAATCACAACCAGGCAAAACTTCATTAGCTTCGTGAAAACCGGCAGGAAATTTGCTAATGCCCGCAGATATTTAGACTAGACCTCCTGGTTCACTAAAAGTTTACTGAGAACGGTTTGTGAATGAAAAATGGAACTCAAGCAAAATCATTACAGAATACAAAATCCAAATGCAAGTTCAAAATACTTCATCTCTTCTTATTTTGAGTGTTTACTAAACTTAACAGTTTGGTCATTTGAACCTTAATCACACCCTGATAATGATATTAATAACATGTTAGGCTGTTATTTTAGAAATGCATGTCAAACTGGTAGCCCTTTGTGCTAATCCTGAACAAAAAATGTATATCTCAGTTCCAAAAAGTTGGTGACCCCGGAGATGGACACTCATGTACAGTAAATGTTTTGTTACAAAAGACAATAGTACATAAGGTTGTAAAGTCGTTTTGCCAGTAAGCTCACTCAATGTAGTTTGACCAAAACTACTTTTTAGCTACATCAGCGTAGTACCGTAAATTCCGACCTCCAAGTCGCTGCTTTTTCTCTCTCCTCTACATTTACTCTCAGAAGCTGTCAATCCTCACTAGCAGCAGTCAATATTAATTAAATTGGCATTAACTAATACGCAAAAGTGTGCCTGAAATATTTTCAAAACAAAACTCTGTACTGTCCTGACTAGAACTCAGAAACCCATACAATCACAACAGTCTATACATTCTGAGCCTTGCGACCTTAAGCTCTCCCATTCCTTGCGCACATGACAAAGTGATGGAGAGAAAACCAAGTATTGATTCTAATACCTAAAATTTTTTTTTATACATGCCGATTTACTAAATAAGGAAGAACACAATAATTACAGTATCTGGCTGACGGTTAGGGTTAAGACTAATAGCAGGATAACATGATATCGCAGTTTTGGGCCTTAAAGGAAATCTATACTTCATAGTTAGGCACCAGCTCCCACTACTGCACTTAATTCATTCAGCCGAAACCTTTAGTCAGAAAATACCTGGTATTTTTGTAACTGATTTTTTTTAATGTGGTGGCAATACTTGGTCTCCTCTATCACTTTGTCACGTAAGCAAGGGATGGGAGAGCTTGAAATCAGCTGCATAGCTCAGCATGGGTACAGGCTGTTGTGATTATACGGCCTTGAGTTGGTACAGTATATTGAGTTTTATTTTGACAATGTTTTTTATATTATATAAATGCCAATTTAATATTGACAGCTGCGGAAAAAGTTAGCAAAACGAGTGTGTTAATCGCGGAATATTTTGATCATTTTCTGTAATAGACATTTCCCCGCGTTTTTGTTTTTTTTTGTTTTTTCAAATTGTAAGTAAATCTGGTGCGGCTTGTACAAAAGCAAGTTTGAGTCTTTTTCTTAAATGTTCTCTTGCGGCTTTTAATCAGATCCACTCTGTAGTCTGTAATTTACGGTATTTGTTGCTAAATCTCAAGTTTCTTCTTCATGACAAGTTTGTAGAGAATCTGGTAGCCGTCATCCCAAGCGTAGAGCAGCTGCTCTAGCGGGTTATATTTGAGACTGGCGTGAGCCCCGTAACGTTTGGGGAAATAAACCAATGGAACGTCATCGTTGCTCACCATGTCGTTAACGTCAAAAACGCACTGGACGTGGGATCTTCCGGGCTCCGCAGAGTTATAGACCACGTATAGTGTCCCACAAATGACAAAGGCGGCTTCTGCGTTCTGTCTCGGGCAACCGCTGTCCCAAGTCTGCTCCACTCCCAGTGAATCAGCGTCCAATTTAGCTAGGGAGATGTGCCCCTTATTCTGATTGGTAGAGTAGATAGCCCAAAGGCCTTCCTCATCCACAGCAAGGTCCATCACAGTTTCCGGACTCAGACTGTACACCGGAATGTAGTCCTGGTCTGGGAACACGACGCTATCTACGACCCACTTGTTCTTCAAGTCGTATTTGACCAACGTCAACTCACCCGTCTGAGTGATGAGATAAGCGTGATTATTGTAGACAATGTGTCCCGTTCCCCGCAAAGCGGAGAGAAGCTTCAGCTGCCTGGAGGAAGACAAACCCTGCGATCGGGTAAAGTCTTGAACAGAGGGAAATTCGAATATGGTGTCTTCATCGGTTCCGTTAAAGACGAAGACCTTCCCCGAGCCGCCACCGGTGTCTCTGGTCCACATTCCTTTGGGACCGCCTGCTCTCTTCAAGATCTTCATGGCCTTGATGCTGGAAAGCATGTCGTTGCAGTCTAAAGAAAAGATCAACACAAATGCGTCATTGCATGTGGAATTATCCACTTGTTATGCTAATGGGTATTTAATTAACTACTGTAGTCCGTCTGGAGTCACCATACTTGTCAACGCTACACTTTTATGTATGAGACTACCGCTTTTCTCCTCTTACCCTTGGAGAACCGAGGAACCCTTTTCTTCTTGTGAAATTTATGACCAACCGTATAAAGAGGTACCACTTTAGTATGTCAAACAAGAATTAAAAATAAAAAAATCAAATCTCACCAGTGAGTTTGAAGTATTTGTTCTTCTGCTTCTCCTGCACCTGAGTGACCTGCTGCTCGATCAGCTTGTCATCCACGTCCACGCAGGGCTGAACCCCGTTTTGAGTCTCCAGGTAATCCAGCTCGCGCTCCACCCGGTCCACTCGCGTCCCCATACTGTCTAGGCTCACCCGGAGCGTCTCCTTCTCTTTGTCCAGGCTCTCCAGCTGTGCCACCATGTTTTGTTTGAGTTCCCTCAGTTCCGAGGCGTAGCGGGTGGCCTGCTCGTGCCACATGGAGATGCGGTCCTGTTTGGTCCAAGTGGGCATGGTCAGAGATTTCAGTTTCACGATTTTGAAATAGAGATGAAAACTGGTCCAGAAGGTTAAGTCTTAACCCATAGGACCACAAGTCTTTGTTGAGTCGAAATGTTCAGGTTTCTGGCTGAGTCAAGTTCCTGACCACGCGTCTCACTGTCTTTGTCTCTTTTTTTTCTCACACTTTTTATTCTCTCTTTGTCTCTTGTCTTTTTATCTCTTCCTCTCTTTTTCTCTTTCTCACTGTGTCTCTTTTCTCTCTCTAACTTTCACCAACACCTTTCTCTTGTTCTTACTGCCCTTATGACCCCCCCATGACATGTTATAATTTCAACGTTGTTCTTGGTCCTCATTTCTAAACTCATTTTTGTTATTTGTTTTCTCCCCAAGTGGAAAATATTTTAAGAGTATCTGCTGGAATAGCTGTTTCCAAATTAAATTGAAAAATAAAACAACCATTTTATGTCCGAATGACTAAAAATTTTTTTTTTTTTTGTATCGCTCTAGCTAGCTTACTAGCTAGCGATCTGTTGCTTGATCATCAGATATCGCTCCAGCTAGCTATATAGCTGTCTGTCACTATTATTTCCACTGTTTTAAGTGGTTTTCCGAATTATATAAAAATATACCACACAATTCTCTTGCATTGCACAACATTTGGAATATTTTACTTATTTTAATACATTAAAAATAATCCTATCTTCCTGTTTTCATGACCAATCAAATGAAATGAGCTAAACATTTTTAAAGCTGAAGGCTACTTAGACATTTTAACATAACTTAATACTATGTTGTTACTATGTTATTACCAGGTTATAATTATTAGACGTTAAATCAAATTTACCAAAAAATCGAAAATGCCAATTCACTGGTGAGGTATTTTCAAAACCTTTTTGTGGCTACTCAGGTGTTAGTAGGGGGCTACCTGGTGCCCAAAGGCACAAAGTTGGAGAACCCTGAATGGTGATACTACTTATTGAATTTCCTTTGATTCCCTCTGTTTGGGAATCATTGCTCTAGTTTATAAACCAGTAGGGCGTGAGGGACAAATTCATCAGCCAGCATCACATTTGGCATTCACGAGTCCCAAATGGAAGAGTCTGAGTCATGTCCAAAGTCTTATGTATAAGCTACAAGTCAAAAATCCTCCAACTTCAGCAGCCTCAGCTTCTCGGTATGTGCGAAAAATTAACAAGTGAAACCGAGTGAGGAATGTGAAAACACAATGTTTACATAGATTTCAATGCCGGAATACAGTAACATGAACAGCTACATCATTTTTCCCTGACGTCAAAGCTGTTATCCTTTAACGGTATAGTCACTGTACCATATAGGATAACAAGTGTCCAGGAAGGAAACTCCGATAGATGTTCTGGAGACTTTCCACTCTGGATTTTGATGAAGTAACAACTTCCTCAATCGTCCTGATGAACGCAATCTTCTGCGGATATGGGGCTATTTTTTTTATGATAATTATTTCCGTCTACAAACACTACCCTGAAAATCACTTAGGTCAAAGTCAAAGCCCATGGGCTACATCCGGCTCTCGAGACATTTACAGGAATCGTGTATTTGTTTTCGCTGTTCCTTACCTGAAAGTGTTGTGAAGGTTAATAAACGTTTACATTTCTTCATTGTATTTTAATCCGGTTATATCTTAAAATATATTTTAGGTTAGTTAAAATAGAGAAAATTGCTCGTTAGCTCAGATGGAATGTTTTGGCCTCTGAGGATGTTCATTTAATGTTCATATTATGGGGATATTTATCTAAAAGGAATTAGTGCCTGTTGAGAATGAAAGACTCCAGACAGAGCCATAAGAAAACATTGCTTTATTTATCTGATCATATTGGAATTTACTTTTTAGGTTTTCAGTAGGTTCAATTAGATTTCACTAGTCTTTTAAAAAGGTGCACATAGTTTAATCCAGGCGTCTCCAACCTATTTTAAGCCGAGACCTACTTTCCGTACTTCTCATGTTACTTTATTTTTAATACGTTCTTACCAGGCTCATTATTGGCAGTAAATAGACTCAGTCAACCACTTAAAAAAATCATTTTACTATAAAATGACCCAGCACTGGTGAGCTATTTTTGGTACAGGTCCGTAGGCCCCAAGCTGTCCTTAAGGGACACTCTGAAGCCTGCGGGCACCACGTTGGAAATCCCTGGTCTAGTGACTACACTATATGCATTATTTAAATGTTTAAATAATCAGTCTGGCCCTCAACTTGTAGCTTGATATTTTATTTAGCCATTCCATCCATTCGGCCTGCTGTAAATATTGTTCTTTTGAGGTATATTATCTTTTATGTTTTATGTATATGTTTATCCCAGAGTTCCACACAGACTCTCATATGTATGATTCAGGGTTCCCGCGGATCCTTGAAATGTCTTTAAAAAAAAGAATCTCATTTTTTTTATCCATGATGGTAAATGGACAACATTTCTTAGCGTTTTTAACCAGTCACTAAAGACCTCCGAAGCGCTTTACAATACCCATTCACACATTCACACACCGATAGATCATGATAATAATGCTTTATGAATGAAGCAGAAAGTGTTCTTTAGAATTACAGTCGTAGTCATCTGTCAGTTTTGACTGAGGAGCCATGATGTACTGTAACCATCCTTTTTATTTATTCTTTTCTATTTCTAAAATTTTGGAGAATGCTGTGGTTTTTAGAAAGAAAGTTTTCAACTGGAGTAAAATGGGATTAAAAATAGAATAAAATAACCATTTGTTTAAAATTGCTCTAATTCATGTGTTTTTTTTTGTTTCAATTGTGTTTTAATTGTCAACTGCGTCTTAAATTGTATTGTAAAAGACACTATAAAGTGAAAAAGTCTTGAATTTAATTTGATGTAGGAACCCTGTCCATTGTAATCAATGACAAAGACAATTCTGTTCCATTCTATTCAATTCATCTATACATCTTCACAGCTTTGTTTCCCACAGGATACACCACATCTGCATTCCATTGCCTTTTCCGTCCATTCCCCATAAGTTTCCATGCTGAGTGAAAAAAAAGAAGTCTCACCTCGATAGCAAGCAGCCGGCGCTCCAAATAGTCTATCAAGGCCTGGTGCTGTGCGCCGGCTAAGCACAGCGCGCTGATGAATACAACGAATCCTCTCATTTTGTCTCCTCTTGCTCCTGCAGACTGGCGAAGTGTGCTGAGGAGATCCCCAGAGGCGGCTTGGAATGTCCAGCTGAGTTGGGTGGGAGGAGCCCACAACATCTGGTGGAGATGGAAGAGACAAGCACACCCCCTTGTTTCTTTTTGGCGGTTTACCTGATGAGGTGAATTTAAAGTTTAGCTATTTTTTTGTAACAGATAATGTTACTGAATGGGAGCTGAGCCATGTCATAATATGTGACTTTGTTGGCATAATAAAGAAGGGGGTGGGATAAATATTCAAATGTACCTTTTACCAAATTGTTCGAATTAGTTATCTGACTCCATTGACCAAACACAACCTACATTCACCCAACAATTTATGCGCGCTTGTTTCTTGATGGAAAAGATGAACAAGAAAGCCGACATGTTCACACGGGGGCAGATTTAATTTCATTAGCAATTTTTTGTACTCCATCGAGAATGGCCGAATTAGTGTCGTTGGTGTCTCTGGCAAGCCTCTCTGAAGTCCTCCAGCCTTCTCTTCTCGGCCCACGTCTCCCTGCAAGATGGCATGCCGGCTCTTCCCATGGGCGCTCCAATGAAGCCCAACGTGAGCTTCACAATCTCAGAGACGAGCGTCCAGATGTCTGTGGTTCCTCAAAACAACGGAGAACATTTCTCAAAACAATGCCTGCAGACCTCCGTCATCAGGGCCTTTCTGCTTCTGGCTGTGCTGATTATCTTATCAGCCATACGTCACGTTCCCGCCATTCCTGTAAACAATATTTCCTACTAGGGTGCCCTGAACTTTCACTGCTAATTTAATAAAGGCACAGTCAGTAAATATCTACAGCATTAAACTCAAGAAATGTAACTTGTATTCAATCGTATAAAATCCTTTATAGTCAAATGTATAAAATCCTTTAGTGGTCAATATCACTTTTTCATATCCGATGCAAAACTTCGGTCGTTTGGATAGGTCGAACCCAATCCTTTACTGTTTTTTTTCCATTTTTTTATCTGAATGTCATATTCTTGTTATCAATCCAACCATTATCTGCACCGCTTATCCTCAGTAGGGTCGAGAGGATGCTAAAGCCCATCCCAGCAATCCCCGGGCAGTGGGCAGGGGACACCCTGAACTGGTTCCCAGCCAGTCGCAGGGCAATATTCTTGTTATATTGTGGTTAATATTTGAATAAATACTTTTATTTACATTTTATCTGTACCGCTGGTAGAGACAAACACTGTAAACATTTGCAACACCATTCAGAAAACTAAAACCGCTGATTAAGTAAATAGATAAAATAAAAGGGAAGATGGATGTATAGAAATAATACAAACTATCATTCAGTAACTAATAACAGTAATAAACATTTAATTTGATTCAATATTAGGAATAAGATAAAAATCCATCGATCTGCACCACACATCAGATGAAGGTTTGATAACACAGGAAGCACAGCGGCTTAGTGATTAGTGCATCCGCGGCACAGTTCTGAGGTCATGAGATCGAACCTTCCTCTGTGAAGTTTGCATGTTCTTCCCGTGCTTGCAGGTTTCCTCCGGGCACTCCTGTCTCCTCCCACATTCCAAAAACATGCATGTCAGGTTAATCAGCCGGTCCAAATTGTCCCTAGGTGTGAATGAGTGAATGAATTGTCTGTCTCTGTGTATTCTGCACCTGGCTGGCAACCAGTTGAGGGTGTCCCCTGCCCACTGCCTAAGGACAGCTGGGATGGGCTCCAGCACCCACGCGACCCTACTGAGGATAAGCGGTGCAGATGAAAATAACAAAAAAGAAAAGAGAAAATTATCAATAATACACAAGAAAATGAAAAGGGGGGATAGCTTAGAGCTAATAATCATCTATGTTAAAGTGCTAGCAATTTAAGATTATAGAATTTAGACGTAATAAAGTTGCATATATTAAATATTCAAGCTCTTTTTTTAAACATTCCAATTTACTTTTTTAAATAATTAGATTTAGCATCATTATCAGATAATTTTGCTCACTATCACATAAATATTGGATTTTCTTGCTCTTTGTGTTATTTTAAAGACGGCATTAAAAAGTTAGAGGACAAACATTAAAAAACAAACCTAAAAGCCTTTGAAGAAAGAAATAACAAATCGTCTCATGCGTTGTATTATTTCCTTCTTATTTCACTATATATTAACATATATACATATTAGTAAAAGAAAAATTGATCCAAATAATTGATTTAAGTAAAAGAATACTTCCAATTAATATTATTATTTCACTACATAAAAATATTCATAATTTTGCAAATTTTTAGTGTTTTTCTCATATACAATATCCTTCAATATTGTCACTTAATTTTAATAAAAGACATTGATTGATGATTAAATGATTATTTTTTCGTAAAAACAAAATAAAACAAAGGAATAACTATTTCACTAAAACAAAAAAAAATATTGTACTGCTTGCAATGTTGCAATATATCCGTTATTACCACTTTCACCACTCTTCTTTCTGAGTGAATAATTCTAACAGTCCAACACATGTTTTTGTGGTCCCGTGTCTGCACGTTCAATGTTTACATTGGGTTATTTATGGGTCTTGGGTTTTATGGATATTTATTCTTTGAATTTGGTATTTTCTTACAATCTCACCATTGGATGAATGGACGCTCCAACGAAGTTTCATTTGTCTTTGACGATGACAATAAATTTTCTGAATCTAAATCCGATAGTCCTCTAAAATGAACAGAATCATGTTTTTTCCTAATTTACTCTGTTTTACAATATTCCATCTTAATTTTAGTAAAACAAAATGTTGCACTCTAATTCAATAATTGATCAATAGTAAAAAAAATAACATTTGGGGGGACTACACAAATAAATGTGAAAGTATTGGCTTTTGAATCTCAAGTTTGAATGTGCGTGGACGTTCTGTTGATTTTTGGACACTTGACTTGCAAAACCCCACTTAAGAACTCTAATTCCGCATTGCACAACGTTAACGCTGAATGTCGTTACATGTCATGACTGTGAGCATCATGACATCAGAGAAAACCTTACTTTATGACATTGTCTCTTTTTCCTGACCATGATCTTAAAAGCCTTACGTTGCCATAGCACTGCCCTGTTGGCGTTGGATTTTTACATTAGACGGACTATGTACCAAATATCAGGAACAAGCCCAACATTTTGATCAAATCTCTTGAGAAATTGTAAGTATAATTTGTTAGATTCCCATTTATCAGTATACAAAATGCTGGTGAGTCTCAAAAAAAGCCTTGAGGATTTTACTGTTCTTTACTAGATCACAGTACTTTTAATTATAGAGCACGGAACCAAACGGTACTTGTCGTGAGTCTACTACTCATTATTTCCACCTTTTAGAGTCTTCAAAGAGTAAAAAAACTGAAAGGAAAAAATCTTCTCCCTGTATTTTTTCCGTCTCAAGTGAACCTCTGTACTCATGCTGTGATTCACTGCCATTTTCCAGAAGTTTTTCTCTAAACAGTTTCATTTGGACCTCATTTACGTCACATTCCGATCGAGGCACAGCCGCCCGGTATTCCTGGAAAGATGGCAACATACTAAAGCACGTTTTTGATTCGGCAAGGCCGAAAAGGTTATTTAGCTTGTCATTCATCGTCTTTTATTGCGTAAGTTGCCGAAGCAAATTTGAGGAGAAAGTCTGGAAAATGGACAAAAGTGAGACGTTCGGATTCTGCAAGACTGAAATGTTATTTAACTTGTCATTCAAGTTCTGTGCGTCAAGTCATGTTTATTTGTATTGCCCTTAATCCCAAGGAGTCTCAAAGGGCTGCACTGACCACAGATTATTGCAAACTACAGACTAGTATTACACCATCCCCTGATCTAAAACCTACGTGAGGGCAAGGAAAAATTCAACCTCAACACGAGGTAAATGGAGAAACCTTGAGAAGGGACCGCACATGAGGTAATTATCCCAGGATGACCAAGCGGCAACCGATGTTGCAAAAACAAATAATACACAGATATTGTCAACGTGAAATGAAAAATGGCTCATTCATAAGCTATAGGATAGAAATGTGTTTTAAGCCTGGATTTAAACCGTTCCACTGAGGTTGCAGATCGAATCTCATAAGGCAGAACATTCTACAACACCGGGGCCCGAATGGAGAACGCTTTCAAACCTGCGGATCTCTTCTTGGCTCTTGGGATCACTAGTAGACCAGCATTTTCAGAGCAAAGGCTCCGGACAAAAACATAGGGGGAAATTAAATCTGAAAAAAATGAGGGAGCAAATCCGTGCATGATTTTGTATACTACCAACAGAAACTTAAAATCACATCTTAAGCTTACAAGGAGCCAATGCAGGTTAGCTAAAATCGGGGTAATGTGATCAAACTTTCTTGTCTTAGTTAAAAGCCTCGCTGCAGCATTTTGTACCAGCTGAAGGCTCTTGATTTTGGACTCTGGGAGACCGCAGAGTAGTACATTACACTAATCAAGAGGGAAGGTAACAAACGCATTCATTTTAATCCCTGCATCAGACTGGGACACCATAGGTTGAATTTTAGCGATATTGCTAAGATGGAAAAAGCTGTTCTCGTAATATTCTTAATGTGTGTTAGCATGTGAGAAGCATGAAAAGTGCTCACTCATTCGATAAGTGTCTATCGTAGCAATATATACAAGTTTGCACTTTTCTGATTTTTCTACAAGAATGTCACATTTGAAAATGTATTTATTTTACATAACATAAGGCTCACAAAGAGGGAGCGGACTTGATTGTCCGCTACGAATACCCATAAACCTCAAAAGAGGCTTGGCGAAAAAAGAAGAAAAACTGTGCTTTATGGTCAATTTGAGTCTTGGTAATTTGTACTCTCCCATGTGCTTTGTTGCACTTGTTTTTGGTTGTACTGCACAATACAGTCGTCATTTAACACACACGGTCTATTTAATGCTCAAATAGCTTCATTTTCAAGGAAATACAAATTGTTCCGCTTTGGTAGCGCTTTCATATATTATATATATATATATATATATATATATAAATATACACAGTGGAACCTCGGTTCTCAACCATAATCCGTTCCAGAACCCTGTTCGACAACCGATATGTTCGATCACCGAAATCATTTTTCCCATTAATAATAATGTGAATCGTTTTAATCCGTTTCAACACCCTGAATGTTTACCTTGAATGTAGACCAAACATAAAGCTAACCTAGGCTAATCGTACGTTCGCGTTATCGTAATCTTCCGTACGAAAGATTACGCTAACATGAACGTGTACAAGTCATTTAGCACCCGGGTCTCCACAACAAGTGGTGAGCGGTTCATTGGAAAGGGGGCTCCGTTCCAACACCCTGAATGTTAGGCTCCGTTCCAACACCCTGAATGTTTACCTTGAATGTTTAACGTAAACATAAAGCTAACCCAGGCTAATCGTACTTTCGCGTTATCGTAATCTTCCGTACGAAAGATTACGCTAACGTGAACATGTAAAAATAAAAAAAAGGATAAAGGAAAGAATTATGAATAGGATTTCTTACCTTTGTGGTGGTCAGCAGAAGGCGCAGGTGGACGGTGGGGAGAGGAATGGAGGAGGAAAATTATTGTTTGGAAGGGTGTTCTTTTCTCTTAAAATACCTCACTCCCTTAGCCACATCACTAGATTTCACAGACTCCTTCTTCTTTAGTATCGTACTGATCGTAGATTTAGCCATGCTGTATTCCCTAGCAAGATCAGACACTTGCACACCTCCTTCATATTTTGCTATTATTTCTTTCTTTAATGCAATAGTTGTACGCACTACTTTTAATTTTTCACCTGTAGCAACTTTGCTGCTTGCACTGACTTTCCTCGGAGGCATAATTAGGGGCTAAAACACTTTGTACACCATATTAAAAGCAAAAGCAAAACGAAGCAGGTCCGCATGCAATAACAGTTGGTCACAAAAAGAGCGATCTATACCCGTACGCCGCTCGGCATCGCACCCTAGCGTACGCACTCACGCATTACCGGCGTTCGAGCTCCGATTTTTTGACCGAACAGCGAAGCAAGAATTTCTCGAAATTTTGGGTCGGACTCCGATTTGTTCGAACTGAGAGGCGTTCAAAAACCGAGGTTCCACTGTATATATACACAGTGCCTAGGAAAATTGTCCCTCCCCCCCTGGAACCTCTTGTTATATTGCCATATATTGTTATATTTTAATATACATTCAATATTTTTGCTAGGCACTGTGAAAAAACCAAGTGACAACAATGAAAAGCACACGTGTTCCATTTGAATACAAGTCAATATTTTTTGGACTACTTTGCCTAACCAGTTACGATATACTATACTTTGTGATTGGGTAACTGAACTGCTAGTGAAGTCCCAAACCATGCAAATTCATGCAAATTGGTTTTCTAACTGCATCGCCTCTTTGACTATTTCTTATCAAGTCCACCGAATTCAATTGTGTATTTTATGTACGCTACATATGCATATGTAATCAGTTTGGTTGATGCTCAGTTCAAGTCCACTGGGCGATGTTTTTATTTAACCAGGTGAAAACATCAAGTCACTGAAGTATCCTTCTGCGATCGAGCGCAACATGGAGTACACATTTCGAGCTGTAACTCACACCCCTGGGATTGTAATCTGGAGAATTGAGGTACTTGTTTCCCATCACATCTCGCCAAAACAGTGATGAATACTCTGAGAACACAATGAAAGAAACAGATGTGTTTTTTTTTAATGTGAAACAGCAAAGGGAGCTAGTTCAAGTCCCGGAGAAGTCATGGGGGCATTTTTATGAGGGCGACTGCTATGTTCTTCTTCATGTAAGTAAAAGTATCTGTAAATGTTATCCAGTGTTTAAGATATTTTGTGTTTGTGTATTGATTCTGTAGACAAAGAAAGCTAAGGGCGCTCTGCGCTACGACATCCACTTCTGGATCGGTTCGCACTCTTCCCAGGATGAACAAGGCGCTGCTGCTATTTACACTGCACAGCTGGATGACTTTTTGGGGTCTGTGCCGGTCCAGCACAGAGAAGTTCAGGACCATGAATCCGACACCTTCAAAGGATACTTCAAGCAAGGAATATTGTGAGAAAATTATGTATCGCTTTTGTATATTCTGTTTAAAAAGAAATCGTTGTAGGATTTCTGCATGCCGTTACAGATGACCAAAAGAGGATACCAAAAGTCCACTCTGTAAAATACCGGTCTTCTAATTTTGAAAGTGACACTCATTTATTTATTAATTCGCAGTTTATTGATTTGACAATTAATTTCTAAATTGGTCAATTTGTTTGAGAAACGCACAACTTAATTTATACCAACTGAAGTCATCAATCATACATTTCAACAAGTGGGTGGACACCAGCTCAGTAGCCTAGATGGTAAGGCGCCCGCTTTGAGACTGGGAGGTCGGTGGTTCGCGCCCCGGCCGAGTCATTCGTAAGACTTAAAAAGTGGTCGGCGGCGCCCTCTGTTGGCTGCGGCTGCATCGGCTCGCTACAACGGGTCAGGTGCAATCGACATTTCGTTCTGTGTACGTTGTTACACAGAATGACAATACAAGGAAATTATATTATTATTATTATATTGTGGAAAGCGAAAATAACTAATGAAGGAACTGAACAGATTTGAAGCTTTTGAGCCCAGCACCAAATAGGCAATTATGTTTTTTTGTTGTTGTTGCGTACAAGTACCTTGAATGAGAGATAGTGTCTCTCTCTAATTAGTTGCTTCGCTCATTCGGGGGTCAGCTGGAGCTATCTTCTCAAAGAGAAAGTCTGAGTTGCTTTGGGGTGTTTTAGTCGAAAGAGCAAGGCACGTGTATTCATAGCAAGGCCATCACCCCACATTTGTAACACAGATCAGTGTTTCTCAATCAGTGTGCCTTTAAAAAGTATCTGGTGTCCAATTTAACCTTACACAGGGATTACCAATTTGGTGCCCGTGGTGCCCAGGTAGCACCCTAAGGACACTTGAGTAGCTCGCAGACTGGCTCTGAAAGTAGCTCCGCAGTGAGGAAATTTAAATTCTAACTGCCACAATGTTTCAGTGGTCGACTGAGCCTACTTGAACCCTACTTCTAATAACCACCAACCATTAAAATGATTAAGATGTTATTTTAGAAATGCATATTAAACTGGAAGCTCTAATCAGTAACATAAATGTAGCACTCAGCTTCAAAAAGGTTAATGACTCCTGATCTATTTGGTGACAACACATTGAACATTGATTTTGGTGTCAGGTCCCAAATACATTGCAAAATGTCTAGTTAGAGATATAAAATGGTAAATTAATCATCTTTTGAAGTAATGTTTTTGAAAAAAATCCATGCCTACAACATTTTAAATTAGTAAATAAAATGATTATAAAAAAAACAGTCATCAGCCATCTGCCATATGAAAACTTCTTTTACAATCGAAAATTGTATAAAAATTGGAGTAAAATAAGAGAAAAATAACTTATTTTTATATACTGTCATATGCAAAAGTTTGGGCACCCCTAATCATTTTCAAGATTTTCCTTTATAAATCATCGGTTGTTCGGATCAGCAATTCCAGGTAAATATATCGAACAGCAGACAAACACAGTGATATCTGAGAAGTGAAATGAAGTTCATAGGAGTTACAGAAAGTTTGCAATAATTGCTTAAACAAAAGTAGGCGGGTGCATAGATTTGGGCAAAAGAGCCTCCAAACGCTTCCTATAAATTCCAATGAGGGCCCTGATTCTGGTTGAAGGCATTTTTGACAATTTTTTCTTGACAAGACATCTCGACTTTACTCAGGTGGATGGTTTCCGAACATGGACACCCCACTTTAAATCACACCACAGATTTTCAATAATATTCAGGTATGGGGACTGAGATGGCCATTCCAGAACATTGTACTTGGTCCTCTGCATGAATGCCTTAGTAGGATTTGAGCAGTGTTTGGGGTCGTTCTCTTGTTGAAGTATCCAGCGCCGCTCAATTTCAGGTTTGTCACTGATTCAAGAACATTGTTTGCAAGAATCTGTCGATACTGACTGGAATCCATGCGACCTTTAACAAGATTGCCAGTACCTGCACTGGCGACACAGCCCCACAACATGATGGAACCACCACCAAATTGTACTGTGGGTAGCAAGTGTTTGTCTTGGAATGCTGTGTTCTTCTTCTGCCATGCATACCGCCCCTTGTTATGTCCAAATAACTCAATTTGAGTTTCATCAGTCCACAGCACCTTATTCCAAATTGAAGCTGGCTTGTCCAAATGTGCATTAGCATACCTCAAGCAACTCTGTTTGTGGCAGGTGCACAGAAAAGGCTTCTGCCACATTACTCTCCCATACAGCATCTACTTGTTCAAAGTGTAATAGTTGAATGATGCGCAGTGACACCCTCTGGAGCAAGATCATATTGTAGGTCATTGGAGCTGGTCTGTGGGTTGAGTTTCACTGTTCTCACCATCCTTCACCTCCGCTTTTCTCAATTTTTTTTGGCCTGCCACTCCGGGCCTTAACTAGAACTGTGCCTGTGTTCTTCCATTTACTCACTATGTTCCTCATAGTGGAGACTAACAGCTGAAATCCCTGAGCTAGCTTTTTGTATCCTTCCCCTAAACCATGATGTTGAACAATCTTTGTTTTATGGTCATTTGAGAGGTGTTCCGAGGCTCCCATGTTGGCTCTCTCCAGAGAAGATGCAAAGAGCAGAACAACTTGCAACTGGCCCCCTTAAATACCCTTTCTCATAATTGGCTTCACTTGTGTATGTAGGTCAAGGGTCAATGAGCTTACCAAACAAATTTTGTGTTCCAATAATTAGTGCTAAAGGTATTAAAATCAATACAACAACAATGGTGCCAAAATGTATGCACCTGCCTACTTTTGTTCAAGTAATTATTGCACATTTTCTGTAAATCCTATGAACTTCATTTTGCTTCTCAGACATCACTGTGTTTGTCTGCTATATGATATTTAACTGAAATTGCTGATCCGAACAACCAAATGATTCATTAAGGAAAATCTTGAAAATGATGAGGGGTGCCCAAACTTTTGCATACGACTGTGAATATGGGTAATAGTTTTGCATTAGATTTTATTCTTGTATTTTACGTTATTGGAATTTTTAGTCTTAAATACAATTATATAGATTTTCTATTTTATTGAAAATGTGTGAAAATTGTAAAATAAGAGCATTCTTATTTTAATTTCTATATATACTGTAAATTCCGGACTATGAGCCTTTGTCTCAAGCTTTCAACCCTGTGGCTTATGCAATGCTAATTTATGTATTTTTTTCCTGTTTACTCAAAATCGCTGATATATTTGTGGCTCAGCGAAATACATGGTTCACATTGTATTTCTTTTTTTAGATAGTACTGGAGAAATGATGAATGACCAAAAAAGAATGAAAAAAAGTGTACAAACCTATTGTATAATGATGACAGAGAGAGACAATTAAATCTAGAAAAAATGTAAAATACTATAGTGAACTTAGGCTACATCATAACCTGACTTTATAATTAAAATGTTAAGAAATTGAAGTAAAGGTTTCTTTTTTTTCTTGCTTTTTAATACTTTTTTCTATCAGCAATCTACAGTGAGATTTTTTTCAAAGGGATGATCTCGATGTTACCAAACTTTTGCGGTATTTCTCAGCTACAAGAAAGGTGGAGTGGCATCAGGCATGAAGCACACGGAAGTCAACAGCTACGACATAAAGAGGCTGCTTCATGTCAAAGGGAGAAAACGGGTTCTGGCTAAAGAGGTGACTGCACAATTCTGACACAGAATGCACAGAGAGTCTTGTGTACTTTGGCTGCAGCGCCTTCGACTGTTTCCAGGTGGCGCTATCCTGGAAAAGCTTCAACCTCGTGGACGTTTTCCTTGTGGACGTGGGAAGAACCATCATCCAGTGGAATGGGCCGAAAAGCAACAAACAGGAGAGGCTTAAAGTAAGCTTTTTCTGTCAGCACGTAACTTTGTGATTCTCCCTAATGGATCATTCTTTTCATTTTACTTTAAACGGAGAAAAAGTGTATTGTGATTTAAACAAGTAAAAGGTTGCTTCTTGATTTATATTCCGTCTTAAGACAGTTGAGGTGCCCACATACCTGCTCTGAAAATAGCTCACCGGTGAAGGGTCATTGTGATTTTCTACTAAAATCCTTTTTTATATTGGTTGACCGGGTCTATTTGATCCTATTTTTTTAAGGATTTACCTGGTAATAAAATAGTTATAACAGAGTACTAACAAGATAAATTGTTATTTTACAAATTCAGAAATAAATTCCAATTTATAGACATCGTAGACAAGAAAACTATTTAAGTATTGATATTTTTCAAGCAATTTATTAATACAAATTTTCAAAAATGATAATCTATTCATGTATTAACAAAATGTATTAATTTATTAATTTATGG
The DNA here is from genome assembly GCF_059441175.1 of Urocampus carinirostris. Lineage (NCBI taxonomy): Eukaryota > Metazoa > Chordata > Actinopteri > Syngnathiformes > Syngnathidae > Urocampus > Urocampus carinirostris. Next base: position 28,180,613 of record NC_142354.1, on the reverse strand, counting down.
GTTTTGTAAAGCGAATGAGCAAAAAATGTGCAGTTTTTTTAGCTAGCTATCTTCCTACCCTTTAGCTATTTAGCAAGCTATCCTGCTTGATTTTTCCTTTTTTTGTATAAATTGAGCAAACATTTGATCTTTTTTTGCTAGTTATCAAGCCAAATTTTGGCCTCGCTAGCTAGCTATCTAGATTTTGTTTAGCTTTCTACTTGGCTGTTTACCTGGCTTTTTCCTCTTTTAGCAAGCTATCTAGCTCACTTTCAGGTTTTTACCTGTTTACCTTTCCACCTAACTATCAAGCTACTTTTTAGATAATTAGCAAGCCATCAGGCTAAGTTGCTAATAAAAAATTTAAAAAATTCAGGGCAAAGCGGGTGCCCACTGCAATAATTAGTGACAAAAAGTAGCTTTTAGCCTCAAAAAGGTTGGAGACCTCTGATTTACGCAATATTAAGCTGAATCTATTCATTATCTGCACCGCTTATCCTCAGTAGGGTCGCGGGGGGTGCTGGAGCCCATCCCAGCTGTCCTCGGGTAGTGGGCATGGGGACACCCTGAACTTTTTGCCAGCCAGTCGCTGGGCACACAAAGACAAACAACCATTCAAACTGGCCAATTAACCTGACATACATGTTTTGGAATGTGGGCGGAAACCGGACTGCTCGGAGGAAAACCAAGCGAGCACAGGGAGAACATGCAAACTCCGCACAGGAAGGCTGGTAGCTGGATTTGAACCCACGACCTCAGAACTGTTGCGCGGACATGCTAACCATGCCAAGCAAAGCAAATGTTTGGGGGCATTTTCAAAATAATGTTTGGAAAATGTTTTGCTTGACTTTCAATGGACTGTGTGTATTATTTGGAGAAAGCCAATCAGAGACCCCACATATTTTGCTTTTTTGTGCCATACAGCCAAAACGAGGGCTAAAAAGCACAAGGGAGAATACAAAGACTTAAAAGTGACCAAAATGCATCCTCCTTTTTCAGTTTGTGACTGGGCAGGCAAAGTACCCCATAAAAAGATTAACATGTATTCAGTTTGGAGACAGGTCATTTTCTTGTCACTTGGCCGTAGATGCTGTTTAAGTATAACACACTTTTTAAAAGGGGCAGCGTGTATTATTTTGCACCTAGTGGTTATAAATAAGCAAATATACTTAAATTGTGATAAAAAACATGTTTTTTTTAATAGTCGAAGGTTGAGAAATTTGGGTACCCCCAAAAAGCTGTTTGTTCTTGTTTTTGTCCTTCCTTTTATTTCTCTTCTCTTCCTTTGTTCTTTTTTGTTTTTGTATGTTTTACTTCTTTCTTTTGTCTTTGTTTTTTACACCACTTTTTTTTTATTTCTTCATTTTCTTTTTTCTTTTTTTTTTCTCTTTTAAAAATTATTTTTGATTTCCCTTTTACCACTAGGAGGCACTAAATAACTCACATCGTCTCTGAGTATATTCTTGTTTTTCCATAGTTTTAACATTTTGGTGTTCAAAGTTTAGTTTTTTGTTATTGTTATTTTATGAAAACATATTGATATGTTGTTGAGTTAATTTGCATTATTTAGATTATACATACAATTATTTGAACTGTTTGTATTTTTTTTGGTAAAATTCGGAATAATATTTAAGGTAATTACTTTTCACTACATTTGATTTTTTTAAATGAGAACACATTTTTCCCTTATTTGACTACATTTGAAATCTATTTGGCAACTATAAGAAGAAAAATAATAATTTATTTTTCCCAATTTGCTTTTTAAAAAAATATTTATGTAAAGATTATATTTATTATTTAATTGTATGTATTTATTAATTTATTTAGTAACCAGGCTGTTGTGAGTGTTATTTTAGTTGTAATTTCCATTATTCATGAATGCATTGTTTTAATACCCAAAAGCAAGCACACATGGACTCATCTATTTACACTCCAGGGTATGTTGCTGGCTAAAGAGATCCGAGACCGAGAACGAGGAGGTCGGGCTGATATCAAAGTGATCGAAGGCGACGCGGAGGAAAGCTCTCCCGAGATTATGGAAATGCTCACAGACGTCCTCGGCGAAAGACACGTAAACATTACGGACGGACCTCTCGATGCAGTCTTAAGCCAGGAGCTGATGGGAAATCTCACTCTGTACCAGTAAACTCCACCCACTTGCACAATCATTCCATTTATTATATTTGTTTTTGTGTGAGGATTTCACTCTTTGTACTTTTTTTGCAGTGTGTCGGATGCTAAAGGGCAGATGCAAATTGTAGAAGTTTCTACCAGACCACTAGTCCAGGAGCTGCTCAACAGTAATGTGAGTTGCAACCTAAAATTTGAGTGAAAAAAAAATCAAACAAAGGCTAGAAGTTATCTTAGAAACTGTAAGTATCTGACAGTGATCTTGTTTCATTTCTTCTCATATTTTAAGACAAGATCAATCATGTTGTCTGTAAGTTCTTACATCCTTCACCAACTTTGTATAAAAACCAAATGTGTTTGTTTAAAGTGAATAAACGGTTAAACAAGGTACAGGGGTAAGCGAGTAGTTTTGGTGCACGACGTATCTTAAAGCAAAACCTATTTTAAGTCACTTTACCGGTACTCACTTCTGTGGACAAGACCAGTTTTGACTATCTTTTAACGGTAATTTTTATTAGGACCTAGAAAATAAAATGATATATATTCAGTAATGCCATGAAATTCTAATCACATATATTATGGTTTGTAGGTATTTCTTTAAAATGATGACGCATTTTAAAGAGCACTGAAATTATTTGATCTCGTAGTCGTGTTGGTTACGGGTATCAATGACTACCAAAACGTTGAGAGTCTGAAATACAATGCCATAATAGGGAACCTAAAATACTAACAAATAATTGATCCCTTTATACCTAAATGTCCGATAATAAAGTGAATTAGTTTGTTTTACTGATATTTGTTCACAATAAATACATATTCATAATAATTATATTCATTAAATAAAGGTAACAAATGAAAAAAAATGTTGCCATTTGGTCAAGTCTCCAACGTCTTTATTCTTCTTTGTGCTTTGTAGCATTTGTCTCGGTTGCAATACACAAAACACTGACATCTTACGGTTAAGGTAATATTTTCTATGATCTCATATGTATACAGGACTGCTACATTCTTGACCATTCCGGGTCAAAAGTGTTTGTGTGGAAGGGGAAGAAGTCAAATAAAGCTGAGAGGCAAATGGCCATCAACAGAGCTCTGGTAAGTGACACAGATACTTCTTTTGGACGAATACATAACACAGTATTATGCCCTCACGATGCCATTTAAACACCTAGTGGTGAACATTTGGTTTTCTTATGGTTTGTATTCCATTTCTGATCTTCCTGGCCTGCCGTAGCCAGTTAAGGGCGTCTTCAGGCATCAGGTAACAGTGTATAAGCACAAGGCAAACAAACAATACTCAAGAGCAGCAGGCTACAAGCTTAATTCCAACAGCAAACACTTGGAATATCTAAACCTTTTTACAAAATTATGATTTGATTCTTCGCTTAAAAGGCATAAACCACACTCCTGTCTCTTAAAGCCCTAGTGCGTAATATTTGATGGCACTTTTGTCTAATGCGAACGCAAACAAGTGCCACAGCATTCGACAAAACAGCAAGTATGGCGGCAAATTTCAGATAGGGATTCCACTATGTAAAAGAAATACAAATTTTATGACCTATCATTTTTGATAAAAGGTTAACATTGGTATGATCATGTATTTTTGCCTAGTGTTATTTTTAAAAGATTCCCTCTACCACTAGGAGGCACTAAATATTACACACTGTCCCTGTAAGTCTTTTTTCCTTAAGGATAGCTATCTGTTAAACTAACCAGAAAGAAAAAAGAGCAGAATATATAGATTATTATTTTTTACCCTTTGTTCATCCAAATACAAGGTTACACTACATTTATAGCAAACACTTTTATGCAGGGTTAAAAGTGCTTGAATTATGAGTGTTCTTTTAAATGCTTGAAATTCTTGCCATCTTTTACAACAAGTCTGCTTTCTGTTCTGCTATTGCATTTCTTCCCTCTTGAATAACGGAAGCTGGCATTAGTTTTTATGGCATTGTCTTAAGGCTGTAACCAAAGAGGAGTCGTACATGCTACACCTAAACAAGGCACTATTATAGGTAATCCTTGCACTAATACCCATTTGAAATATGAACATTAATTTTGGGCAGTGCAAAAATTAATTAAACATTTCAATGGGAAGAAATTCCCGCAACTGAAAATGTAAGCCACATATTACCTTCATTTTACCTAACAACTATATGGAGCCACATTTGTCTCAAAAATATTTACACAGATTGTTGAGATCCTCAAATACATCCGCGATTTACTCAAAATCTAAAAATCGTGACAAATGGACATGGAAGATTAAAAATCGCAAATGTTTATCACAAATATATTTGTGGATCTACAAAATACATGATCAACACTGGATTTCTTCTAATAATGGTACTGGAGAAATTATAAGATTGGCTTTGAAAGTCCTTAAAAAGTGCTTGAATTAGGCCATTATAATGTTTGTGAAAGGATTGAGAAAAACAGAAAGAGAAAAAGGTCTGTTGGGAAAAAGCAATTGCCTCTTTTGTTCCCTTTGACAGTGTAAACACTAAAATGAATACATTCAAGATACCAAATGATAACAGAGTAATACATAAACAAAGGAATCAGGTACAGGTAATTGTTGAAAATACTCATGTCTGATTCAGGTTAATACAGTCACACAACTTCTTTTCATGAGGAAAGATGAATTTAAATCAATGTATAGATTAATGTGAAGTCAGAAAGAAATGTTAATGATTATATTTTCTCATCACACCATCTGATTTATAATAATTACAAATCTTCATTGGTACGCTCTGTCTCGGAGCCTTAGTTAGCCCTTGTTATGCTTATGTTACGGAACAGTTTCTTCACCAGGTCCATCACCCCCCTAGACAAGTGCGCAAACTGAAAAATATATATCTTGCCAGTTGCATTGAAAAATGGGTACTTATGTCTTATTAGCGATTTATTTTGGAATTTTTGTTGCTGCTAAATGTTTTTGCATTCCAGGTGCTTCGCTAGAGCACCTGGGTATTTAAAAAAATGAACATAAATTGTCAAATGAGCTTCCATATAAATGATTTCTTAGTTATGTATGGCCAAAACATGGTGTTTTGCTGTGAGGCCTTGACTGTAAACTCTAGTTAAAAATGTGCCGTATGTATACATATAACACTATCTTGATTGAACACAGCATTGATTCAGCTTTGCATGCGCTACAAAAGGCTTCTCTCACGCATATTTCGGATAACATGGAGAAAATTTTGCTAAGAATCTATTCGTACTCATGAGTAGGTACCCGATCCCTGTAATGTATGCACAACAGACAGCACAGATTAAATTACCTACTCTTTCCCGTTTGCAAACATGCAATAAATAATACACAATACAATGAACATATAACAAGTTAAATAATGTATGCATATAAAATATGAAAATTTAACGTTTATAATAAAAATATGCATTGATTTGGTAGTAGGTAGACGGGTAGGGCGTGGAGGGAGTTATGAGTCCTGTAAGCCTAGTGGAAGAAGCTGTCCTTGAGCCTGCCGGTTCTGGCTGTGAGACTCTGCAGTGTTTTCAATGACGGCAGAAGGCTAAGGAGGCTGTGTGATGGTTGGGTGGGGTCTCCTGCAATCCTAGTGGCTTTGTGAGTGAGGCGTGAGGAGGACACCTGCGACCTTTTCTGCTGTTCTCTTTCGGCAGGACGCGGTGGAGGCACCATACCACACAGTGATGCAGCTGGTGCCTCTGTAGAATGAATGTAGAATTACTTGTTTATCCTGGAGTGCCATGTCTAATCTCGTTTGCAAACAATGTTCACCAAGACAATGACCATAAAGACGATTCAATCGAATTCAACATAAACGAGGATCAGTCCAAACCTTGGTTCTCAGACTTGAACAATAACATCTTGTATATATGACAGAGCGTATCCAGTTTAAATGTTTTTATTTGTATTGCTGGATAATCTTTTTAAAACTTTCATGATGCGGTCTGCCTTACTAGGAGTTCATCAAGGCAAAAAACTATCCCAGCACGACAAACGTAGAAGTGATAAATGACGGTGCCGAGTCGGTTCTTTTCAAGCAGCTCTTCCAGAAGTGGACAGTGAAGGAGCAGACTCCAGTCTTGGTCAAAGGGCGCGTACCGCCTAAAATTGGTAGGTCACTTTGCCTTCAACATAATAAACAAAAAATGCAGGGTGCTTAGTGACTGATTTGCTTTTTTATTAATATCATTGTTCACTGTTTTTTTTAGTTACTCTCAAACAGGACAATTATGACGTCTCTTTGTTGCACGAGATTCCAGAGATTGCTGCACAGCAGAGAATGGTCGATGATGGCTCAGGTGAAGTGGAGGTGGGTGACAATGACAATTTGTGCTATCCAAAACACATTTTAGATCAGTCCTGCCAAGTGACAACGGGAAAAACTTCACGACAATATGTACAAAAGTACAAATAAGTAATCAAAAAAGATTTTTTAAAATGTAGATTTTTTTTTCATAGCTCTGTCCTTATTGTGTTTACTACAAATAATACTGCAGAAATTCTACAACATTACTCCAAAACTAAATATTGAATTTAGTGCTTAACTCAAGGACCTAGAATACTATTTTTTAATTCTAAAAAAAAAGAAATACTACAGTAATTCTAAACAAAAATACTCCTACAATAATACCATCATACAAAAAATAACAGAAATACTACAAAAGTCATGATGCTTGCTTATATTTTGCTATTTGACCACTGAAGCAATGCTAAGCGATGTAAATACTAAAGCTAACAGCTAAACACTAAAACCAAATGTGTTTCCTACTTAAAATAAGAAATGTTTGATTATGTGGATTTTTTTTCAATTTCCATTTTTTTATTGAGAAAATTGTCGCCAGATGCTGTCACAGGACTTTCCAATGACCCATAAAGCAATGCTAGACAATACTGAAGCTAACAGCCAACCTCTAAAGCTAAATATGTGCTCAGTTCTTGCTCACAACAGCCAAAAATAAAAGAAAATACTACTTCAAATTAGAGTGCATCAATTTTCCATTTTCAAAGGATTTAATTGTGCTAGGCTGGATGCCAATGCTAGTTGCTAATGCTAATACAGCTAGTGACAGTCTGTGATGTCAGCTGCTTAAGATAGTTGCCAGTCGCAGATAACAACCCCTAAAATGATTTCTAAAATACAGAGTATAAAGCTTACAGTTAACCGCCAAGGCTAAACATGTTGTGGTATGTTATGTGTATTCATTTCCACTCTTCCAATATTTTTAACTGCAAAGATTTTTGCTAGGAAGAAGCTGCCTCAGCAACACTAGCCGCTATTAGGCGCTATTAATGCCAAAAATGTTTATTTTATCACAAGTGGGCTCAGTTTTACAAAGAAAAAAATATTAATATAAAATTTCTACCATTCACTAAACTGAAATGTCCTTTTATATTGATGGATTGAAATACAATAAGATAAAGTGCAAAAAACTTTTTTCGTGAAAGTGAAAAAATACTCAACAATTCCTGGTAATGTACCAAGATCATTTCAGGAGAAATGCAGGCCACAGGTTTGACATTTGTGCCTTTAGATAACATGGTATAGGCATTGAAATCATCTCAAATTGAACATTATAACACGCTGGTTATTATAATCAGGTTTGGAGAATCGAGAACGTGGAACTGGTACCCGTTGACCCTCAACGTCACGGCTACTTCTACGGAGGCGACTGCTACCTTATCCTCTACTCGTACTTGGTTAACAACAAACAGAACTACTTGCTGTATTTATGGCAGGTGAATACTCCCTCATTCTTGTTTCGCCACATCTTCGGTATTTGGAATCATCTCCAACCACGGATCGTCGTTTTAGGGCCGCCACGCCACGCAGGTTGAGATGGCGGCGTCTGCGCTTCACGCTATCGATATGGATCACATGTTCGGTGGGGCCCCGGTTCAAGTTAGAGTCACCATGGGGAAGGAGCCCAAACACTTTATGACCATTTTCCAAGGCAGGATGGTCATATTTGAGGTATGAATACAGTAAATATTGTTTTTTTTCTTCCTGTTACAAGGGGAGTTTTATCTGCTTGAGGCCAAAGTCCAGTCGAGTCCTGTTTATTTGTGTAGCCCTAATCACAAGGAGTCTGAAAGGGCTGCACAGAACACACATTATTGCAAAGTACAGATTATTATCACACCATCACCTGATCTAAAATCTACATGAGGGCAAGGAAAAACTCAAAAACCTCAACATGAGGAAAATGAAAAAACCTTGAGAAGGGGGATCGCACATGAGGTAGTCCCCCTTCCAGGATAACCAGGCTGCAATGGTTTTTGTAATAACAATTAATACACAAGATATCGTCATTTGTAATAACAGTGTGTTTTAAGCCTAGATTTAAACAGTTCCCCTGATGTTGCAGATAGAATCTCAGAGGGCAGAGCATTCCACAGCAAAGCAATCCTAGTACTGTATCTGTTTATTACACAACAAAATCACAAACCCTATTTACATTCTCAAGCATTAAAAAAATAAAAGTACGAGACCTTATTGACATTTTTTTACGAATTACTTCTGTACTTTCAAGTTATCATTTCAAGGTTAATCTTGCTGCTATATTGTGTTGCACTATACCAGGGGTGGCCAACCATTCAGCGACTAAGAGCCAATTTTTCGTCTGTGTTACTACAAAGAGCCACATCATAGTTGTTAACGGGGGCGAGTTGATTATTTTTTTTCTTTCTTACTAAAAAGCCACATTATACACATAAACATCTTTTAATCATGTACGCACGTATACGCAAATCTCTACTCGACTAGATCTGATGAAAATAACCACACCAACATGATAATATCAATAATTTTCAACAGTTAACATTGCGAGCACTGTTCCAGATCCATTATCGACTTGAGGTCTGAGAGCTCGGGATAGTCCTTGTCCTTCTCTTCCATGAACAGTTTCACTGGATCCAAAAGCTCAAAGAAGCGAGATAGTACCTGGCTTTTTGACAGCCACCTCACAGTGCAGTGCAGCGGCAGGTCACCTGGAAGTCCTTGGTCCAGTTCAGCGATGATTTTCCTGAATATCCTCCGGTTAAGCGCATGAGTGCAGATGAAGTTGACGATTTCCATCACAGGTTTCATGACGTTGTCAAATTTGAGTGATTTAGACACGAGTTGCTCCCTGTGGATGATGCAGTGGAAATCCCAAAGGTCTGGAAATGTTTGATCAGCTTTGTACAGTCCCACAAGCCCGTTCATTGATCCGATGATGGCTGGCGCTCCATCCGTAGCTCTTGCAGTTAGTTTGTTTGCCGGTTGTGCCCTTTTCCGACTCCTATGCAAAATCCCCCCCCCCCTCCGATTTTAAATGAAAAAAACAACAATGATTTGTTTACACCGCGGGATCCAATGCAACCAGGGTTTCATTCACAATAAAAAGACATTACATACAGATATTATAGTAAATCAAATAAATATTATTTGTGTACAATTAGCTGTGATTGCGGAAATCATAGCGTACAGTGACGTTGGTGACTTTTCCATCCGCGTTATCAAACGCATTTTGTAAAATACGATCGCGCTTTATTGTTTAAATAAACACGTTATATAGACTAGTATCTCCCAATTATTATAATTAGCTCGCTTTATTGTTTTAATAAGCGTTTTATATAGAATACGATCAGGGTGGGATGAATTTGCATAGGAGTCGGAAAAGGGCACAACAATGCCGTGTTACGTATCGTATAAGGCAGATAGACTTGCCATTACGTTCAATAAAATAATATAAACTCTCCCATTCTGGCAAAAACGTCCTGTGTTCTTCTTCATATTTTAGTTTGGCTGTGCCTTTTTACCTGCCATTTCGAGAGGTTATTTCACATAAATTGACTACAATACATTTTGTCAAACAAATATTTTCTCGTGGCTCGTTTTACGTCACTAAAACAGACATTCATTGTCGGAGTGCCATCTAGCTGTAGGGAAGGCAAATTACAGTGCCGGCTAAACATTCTTGATGCCTGTCATGTTACAGCTTCGAAAGAGCCGCATTAAACCAGTTTATAACAGCTCCTAAAGAGCCGCATGAAACTAGTTCAAGAGCCGCATGCGGCTCGAGAGCCGCGGGTTGGCCACCCCTGCACTATACTGTTGAAAATCTTTTCAGGACACTTCTTACTTCAGAGGTTATTCTGTCGCCATCATGTGGACGTTTTGGGGACTACAAAAATGTGGCGTAAAAATGCTTTTACCTTCATCTCCAACTTTATCAGCAATAAGCTTTTACTTATTGGTGCTTTTGTGAGTCCAGAGCATTTTGTTGACATGATGGCTTTTTGAGGAACCCGAAATTGACAAACATTTGCGTGTACATAACGTAGGTTTTCTAGCTGTTTGTGTCCAACGTAGACCGCAACGTTATTGACACACAAGCAGATACAGGCAGTAAAGGGGTGGGCAATTGTTTAGCAAATCATAATGCATAACACAATGAAAATCCGCCAAGTAGTGAGACCGTGAAAAGTAAACCGCGATACAGCGAGGGATTACTGTTGTAGTGTACTTGGTTGAGAAAAAAGTTTCTTTTGTGTAATTGAATTGCAGTTACTCCAAATTGCCCACAAGAGGACAGCAGAGGTCAACTAAAAATAATCCGTCTCATATTTGTTTTTTTCTGAAGGAGCTACATACATTAATCCCTCGGTTATCGCGGTTAATGGGGACCAAGACCACCCGCAAAAACTGAAAATCCGAGAAGTAGCGCCGCCCCTTCAAAAATGCTTAAAAAAACGTATACAGTATACCCCCCTGTATACATTACACCATATAGAATATGGGTAAAGAGAGAGAGTGTGAAATTCATGTTGTAAATATGTTGTATGTACACGGAATAGGACTGCAGCGAAATCACTACGAACCATTCAGTAAGATTTTATTAACCGCTCTCAACCACATGCAGCAATTGGGTTTATTTCGCTTGTTAACACTACCGGTTACATATTGAAACTAAAAACAGTGAAAATGTTATATTTGATGAGTGTTTGTGAAGCGTTTTGGGAAACAACAGTTAGAAAAATGGTCCGCGTTCATTTTAATGAGAGTCAAAGAGCTACCTTCTGACGATAACAACATACTTTAACTAGCGGCATCAAACGGCTTTTACAACAAATGCACGAAACCACACACAATTAGCCGTGTTTAGGTAGTACAAACAATCGCTCGCTTTTAGTATAATAAAGTCAAACTTGAGATGAAGCGGTAACTCACCATGACTAAGCATTGTGTCAGGGCCTCCCCCTCCCCTTCACAATAAGAGTGTCCACACCTAATGAGAGAATTGAGCAAAGATTTCCTAAGGTGTGTTTAAAAAGATTGACCCCAGTATCAATCTGCAGTTATGTCTCTTTTTTGTTGTTGTCCCAAAGTACCTTATATGCAAGAAAGGGAGGGTCTCTTTGTTCATCTGGGGTGCTCTCTTTTTAGAGTGATTTGGTTGAGAGACTTTTGCACGGGACAGCGCAAGCATCTTTAAAAAGCCTTGTGGCGTCATCGACCACCAGAAGCTTGTAATTCGAACCTGCAACGTGACCTCCTCTTATGGCAGGGTTCTTGCAGCTTTTATCAAAACAAAGGCCAAAATGTGTGTGATTAAATCAAACACACCACAATAAAACAGTAATAAATCATCACACATAGACAAATCACAAACATTTTGATTACAAGCTAACACTTTGGCGATTTAAACCTAATCTAGGGATGGTCATTTTCTTGAAACTAGGTCATTGTTGTTCAGATGCACACTTGCAGATGCCTGGTGTGCAATCTTCAAGATGTCCAACACAGGCGTGGTTCTGTCCCAACAGTGGGCCTAGTGCGGCAGCTCAGGTAGACCGTTGTGGTTCTATCCATCACAGTCGTGGTTCAGTTTATCAGGAGCCGTAAGCACTCCAATAACCCAAGAGGAGGGTTTTAGGGGATTAATGTGGATTCTTTCGAAGTTCCCTCTTTTTGATAGTGTCTGTAGCTGGAAAAGGGGGCAATAAGATAAGCACAATTGGCTTGAGCCATGTATAGGTTGTGAGAAGAAGAAAAGGGAGGGGTATGGAAAGCGGTAGGGTGGGCGGGACTGTTTTGCTAGAGGGTGCCGTTGAGTATTTGTCTAGCGGCTCTTTGGATTGCTTGGTTTTTGGCTTGTTGACGACCTCTTGAGGGAAATTGTTCCATGGTCCAGCAACACGAACAGCAGTCGACCCCTTTCTCCAGTTAAGCTGGAACTGTGGCAGCTGCATCTTCTGGGGGTGACTGCCTTCTCTGCAGTGCAGGTGTGAAGAACAGCTCTTGGGGGAGATCCACATTGCCATCGAGGATATTGTAAGCAGGGTTAAGTCTCTACGAGCTCTCCTACCGCTGCTCGTAAGTTGCGGAACCCCTGGACCATTTTAGTCATCAGTCCCTAAACTCGTTCGAGATGTTTGATGACCTTTACTAGGTACAGACAAGATGCCTGGCCTCAGTATTCAAGAATATGTCTCACCATGAAGATGTCAACTGACACTGTCTCAAACGACCAGTAAATCGGAACAGGATCCCACGAGCCTTGTTTTCCGCATTGATGCAGTGCACTGTGGGCTTAAAGGACAAATTGACAACGATGCTCGGGTCTTTTGCTTGGTCTGTCTCTGGTAGGAGCATGGTATCAGGCTTGAAGTGTAGAGGAATAGTTGGTTGGGAGCTGATTGCCAGATGACTGAATTTGTAAACATTGAGACATAAATCCAAAAAGTTTGACCATCTCCAGACTTGGTGGAGGTATCGACGAAGGTATTCAAATTTGCTCCCTGGAGAGATCATTTTGACATCATCGGCAAAGAGAAAAATTCTTTTGGTTTCTTTGTTTCACATCATGGCGGCGCCCTCGTTCGGCTGCGGCTGCATCGGCTCGCAACAGTTTTTTACACGTCGGCCATAAGACCCAGTCTTCGACTCAGTTTTGACGGCGCACAAAGTCGGCTCGAACTGCAGATTAAGATACGATCGCAGTTTTTTTTTTTGCTGGATATGTGATCATCCAGACATCAAGCGCTCGGTGCTACGACCACTCGGGAGTGTTTATTAGCCACGGACTGCTATGTCAACAAGACCCAGCGGCCTACAAAGCAGCGAAGCAGAGTGGCAAGACAGGGCGTGACCGCCGGACGGGGAAGCGAGGTTGTCGGGCCGTGTTAACAGCTAGGCTAAAGGCTAAATGCCTCTCCCGTCCATTCTCCAACGTTCGCTCTCTGGACAATAAACTGGACCATTTAACAACTGGAAGTGGCATCGAACCGCGAGATGACGAACTGCTGCGCTAAAATTCTGACGAAGACATGGTTAATCTTATCTATCCCGGCTGACGTTCAAAGTAACTGTGCGGGTCAGATGTATCGACATTTCGTTCTGTATACACGTGTATACGAATGACAATAAAGTAAATCTGAATCTGATCTGAAATAACCACCGGCAGCTAATTCTCAAGCACCAGGAAGAGCAAAGAGCCGATCACCGGAAAACATCACCTTACACTGTAATTTGTATTGTCCCCTTTCTGTTTCAGGGGGGCTCTTCTAGAAAAGGACTTTTCGACCCACAACAGGTACGTCTCTTCCAAGTTTATGGTCACGAGCCCTACAACACGAAAGCCATCGAGGTGCCGCCGCTGGCATCGTCTCTCAACTCCAACGACGTGTTTTTCCTCCAAAGTGAGAACGGACTTTATCTATGGTGTGGAAAGGTAAGTAGCAAACTCTGCAATGTAATAATGTTGGCCACGGGGATCTAAGGGCTTTTAGTGGTTTTAGGGAGCAAGCGGAGATGAGAGGCACATGGCAAAAGAGATCTGCTGTGCTATTGGCCACAACTTGCAGGGTATACACGGGCAGATCGTCGCCGAGGGGCACGAGCCTTTAGAATTCTGGGAGATCCTCGGAGGACAGGCTCCGTATGCCACCGATATGAGGTAAATGGGAATGAAAAAGGCAGTTTGTCCTGGTATTTGACTTTCCACTTGTGTCCTGTAAGCACCGTATTACTAGTTCAGGAAGCACATTTTTTGGTGCACATTATACATGAGGTTTTACACTAGAATATTACTGTGTTGGTGCAAAAATTGATCAGTGGAAAAGCTGACCACAATCAGAAAACTTTGGGTGCAACAGGTTCCGAACCCAGGTCACGGCAATGAGAGCACCAAATCTAACCTAATCAGTAGGCCACTAGTGATATAAATCAGGGATCTTCAACCTCTTCTGTACCAAAGACCGGCTTAACAATATTTTCGTGGCCCGGCCCAACAATTACATTGAAAATAATAATCATGACAATGATAATATTAGTAATGAAAATGATAATAAGCCTGAATTCCCTGTGTAATTACTAGACCACTAAAGCTTTAGATGACATAGGACAAGGAATTGGATTTTATCTCATCGTCACTCTTAGATGCCACGGTGTACAATGCAGTTTTGGCAGAATTTTTTCCCATAATGCTCCAATAAAAGGATGGACTCCGTGGCACAGCGAGTAAAAATAGTTTGATGATGATATAAGATGAAATGCCTTTTCTATATCATCAACAATCCTTTTTGTCTAGTTGTTAGAATTTGACACTGCTCTGTCCACTCCACGCATCGGCCCGGCATTGCAGTACCTCCGGGAACGGTGCATTCGCAATGATCGCAGCAAGGCTTTAGGGCTAGGACCTTAGCTTGGCCTTATGGCTGAGAGTAAGAGTCTCGGCTCCTAGGCTTTGCAGCGTATTATGAACTGACTGATAACGGATAATGGATAATGAATAAAGAAGACAGAACAATAACCCTTAAAAAATCTCCCCCCCCGTGCCGCGATCCGGGTTTGATTCCTGTTGCATCCAAGAGTGAGCAAATGTGGTCAGCGGTGTCTGTCAACTAATCAGTTATTGATCAAATACGGTAATATACTACTGTAAAACCTTGTGTATAACGGGCAAACCAAGTTTTTGGGGGGCTTGTATGCTCGAAAAAATATTGCATAAGCAATAAATAAGGCAAATTTTATTTCTTTCTGTCTGCACCCATGGCCCGGTACTGGTCGACAGCCCAGTGATGGCTGGCCCCTGATATAAATAATAATAATAATAATAATAATTTCCTTGTATTGTCATTCTGTGTAACAATGTACACAGAACGAAATGTCGATTGCACCTGACCCGTTGTAGCGAGCCTATGCAGCCGCAGCCAACAGAGGGCGCCGCCGACCACTTTTTAAGTCTTAGGAATGACTCGGCCGGGGCGCGAACCACCGACCTCCCAGTCTCAAAGCGGGCGCCTTAAATGACATAGGAAAAGGCATTACATTGGATCTCATTATCGCAGTACCAGAATTGAATGTTAGAGAACGGAGAAAAAAGAAAGTTGTCCTGAAAGAAATAAATAACAAACGCAAAAAGGCACGATGACGGAAATGACACCTTTGAGTATCTAGTGATAAATCTGACTTTGAAGGACATTAAAAAAACTACATTGTAATTTGTTTGTATTTTGTTCATAGTTTTCAATGTCAATAAATTAATTTAATCATGGCTGCACGTATTCAAAAAAGTTTGTCACTTACATTCCTTAGTTTGAGCTGAGAAAACGTGAAACAAAGTGTTTAACCAATTTTTAAACAAAAATTCAGTCATGCACTTTATACACAATGGGCTCCTTATACGTGATAAATAGGGTATATATAAGTAATTCAGACATAAATCAAATAATTGTATAAAAACAACTAAATACAAATGAATAAATTATAGTTTTTTTTAAGTTTCTTTATTATTTAAAAATAAATATTTTTTCTTACACTATAAGTATGTTGCAAAATATGTGGCAAAAATATGTACTGTATAGAGTGGCTTGCAAAACTATTTGGCCCCCCTTGAACTTTGTGACCTTTTGCCACATTTCAGACTTCAAACAAACAAGATATAAAACTGTAATTTCTTGTGAAGTATCAACAATAAGTGGGACACGATCATGAAGTGGAACACACTTCATTGGATATTTTAAACTTTTTTCACAAATAAAAAATGAAAAAGTGGGTGTGCAAAATTATTCAGCCCCTTTACTTTCAGTGCAGCAAACTCCAGAAGTTCAGTGAGGATCCCTTAAAAATCAGTCGTATTCTGCACAAATCTGGCCTCTATGGATGAGTGGCAAGGAGGAATCCATTTCTTAAAGACATCCATAAAAAGTGTCATTTAAAGTTTGAACCTGGGATACACACCAAACATGTGGAAGAAGGTGCTCTGGTCAGATGAGACCAAAATCGAACTTTTGGGCAACAATGCGAGACGCTATGTTTCCCCACAGTCAAACATGGTGATGGCAGCATCATGGTTTGGGCCTGATTTTCTACAGCAGGGACAGGGGAGATGGTTAAAATTGATGGGAAGATGGATGCAGCCAAATACAGGACCATTCTGGAAGAAAATCTGATGGAGTCCGCAAAAGACCTGAGACTGGGACGAAGAATTGTCTTCCAACAAGACAATGATCCAAATCTTAAAGCAAAAGCTACAATGGAATGGTTCACCAAAAACATATGAAGGTTTTAGGATGGCCAGTCAAAGTCCAGACCTCAATACAATTGAGAATCTGTGGAAAGAACTGAAAAATGCTGTTCACAAACGCTTTCCATCCAACCTCACTGAGATCGAGCTGTTTTGCAAGAAGGAATGGGCAAAAATATTAGTTTCTCGATGTGCAAAACTGATAGAGACATAACCCGAGCAACTTGCAGCTGTAATCGCAGCAAAAGGTGGCGTTCCAATTATTAACTCAATGGGGCTGAATAATTTTGCACACCCACCTTTTCGTTTTTTAGTAGTTAAAAAAGTTTAAAATATCCAATAAAGTGTGTTTCACTTCATGATTGTGTCCCACCTATTTTTGATTCTTCACAAGAAATTACAGTTTTATATCTTTATGTTTGAAGTCTGAAATGTGGCAAAAGGTCACAAAGTTCAAGGGGGCCAAATAGTTTCGTAAGCCACTGTATATATTTAAATTGTATATCAAGTTAATAAATACGAACGAGTAAAATCATCTGCCATTATTAGTAAGTGTGTCCAATAGCGACCAATAAGCCAGGGTGATGCCCGTATGTTTTACATTCTGATATGTTCTTTACTTTGAATAATACCCTTTGCCTGTATCGTCAAGAGGCCTATAAACATATATTGCCCGATTGATTTTTGGAGTACACTTATAGCATACCTGTCAACCTGTACGGTTTTGCCTCACAAAGTAGGTTTTTTATGCAGACGAGTACAACGTACAAGGAAATCTGTACGGAAATACGCAAATCTGTCAATGATGGGTACCATCCGGTATACACCGACTATCATCCATCCATCTATTATCTGCACCGCTTATCCTCAGTAGGGTCGCGGGGGGTGCTGGAGCCCTTCCCAGCCATCCTTGGGCAGTGGACACCCTGAACTGGTTGCCAGCCAGTCCACGGCACACAGGGACAGACAATTCGCTCGCTCATTCACACCCAGGGACAATTTGGACCGGCTAATTAACCTGACATGCATGTTTTTGGAATGTGGGAGGAAACCGGAGCGTCCGGAAGAAACCCACACAAGCACGGGGAGAACATGCAAACTCCGCACAGGAAGGTTGGTAGCTGGATTTGATCCCATGACCTCATAACTGTGCCGCACACGCGCTAACCACCGCGACGCACCCACTATCACGAAACGGCAAATCAATCAAGTCAAAGGAGTTCGCCGCGGAAGCCTCTATCTCAGTATTGTTTTTTTCGTTGCAAACGAAGCGAGCGGTTTGATGCTACAGTGCGCATGTGTCTGCCGCCTGGGGATTTTCCATCATGCATCATTCTGAAAAAAAAAAAAATATGGTATACGATTGTTTTGTATTTTGTACGGGAAAATACGACAGTTTGTACGGGCATGGAGCCGTGGAGGTTGACTGGTATGTTATAGTGCCAGATCTCTAGTGGCCATTTTATGACTTTTAACCACAAATGAATCATGCAATTTTAATGCTCGTGTTAATAGTATTTCGTGTGTATTTGTAGACCTGAGCAGACGGTTCCGGACTACGAGCCTCGCCTTTTCGAATGCTCCAACAAAACGGGCCAACTCGTGGTAACCGAAGTGGCCCACTTCATACAGGACGACCTCAGTGAAGATGACGTCATGTTACTAGACACTTGGGACCAGGTAGGGAGGGATCCTCCCAGGATTTGACATCCAATGAGTGATGTTTATTCGGGCACAGTGCACGAAAAGACAGCGCCAACTGCTAATTAACAACAGAGAACAAAAAAAAAAATTGCAAAAAACAAAAAGCAGCTGAACAATACAATAATATCATACATAAACATGATCCCAAAGGGAGAAAGCTTTTAAGTGCCCACCACTGTTACATGTTTTTGGCCTCAAATAATTCGGCAAGCCCCCCTGGGGGACGCGTTTGACATCTAAGAACATTTTTTTTTCTTACCGTCCTAGAATAAAGTGCAATTGCACCTCCACTACTTAAGGGGGCAGCGGCGCTCATTGGTAGAGTGTGCTCTCAGTGGTAAAACATCCACGCATTGAACAAGCATAGCCGAGAAAATGAGTATGAAGTGTAGACGAGGTGTTGCAAACCCTCAGGGACCCCATTAAAAAATAATTAACGGGGATGAGAAGACCGGCGGAGAGAGACAGGGATAAAGAGGAAACTGAAAGCTAAGACGAGGAACTTTATCAAAGTATACGTGGGAACCAGCTACACTGCGACCACTGTGTTATACAAGGAAATACCGATGGGCATAATATATTTAAAAAGTTTGGCAGCAGACCGCATGAGGCCAAATAAATTAAGCTGTCATATAATGACATTACACAGAAATCACGCAGATAAGACACTTTAGTCTTTTGGCGGGGCGCGAGTGGTTTTCTTCTTCCGAAGGGAGGAGGGGTTTGTGACAGAAAATTAGAAAACAAGGAAATTACATTTCAAACTTATAATAGTGTCGCTAATAAATCATATAGTACCTGATACCCAACGTAAATCTTTTGAAAACAAAATAAACTTCATACTTATGATAATAACACGAGTGACTCGTATTACATATGAGCAACGGTGGATTAAAAATAAAACCGGTTTTAAAACTTCTTTCCACTTTCGAGGATTGTCATGCCCTTAGAAGACTTCCTTGCTTTAACTGCCTCATTATTCTTAAGAATTGTACAAGTCGTTGATGGATTACAGCAATTCAACATAGCGAAGGTAGCCATTCGGGTGCCTTCTTCATATTTTCTTGATAATCACAGCATTGTTTCCATGGTTATCATGTTTTTTTCTTCTCACTTAAGCATCACCCCAAGCCTTGGGAGCCACAGCGAATAAATACAGGACAGAAAATACAGGATTGTACGCCTTTACTAAGCACAAGATTCTGAACTAAATGAAGAGCGACGGGCTTTGTGGGAGGGAGCAGCCAATAGCATACAGGCATTTTCATGATACTCTGCCAAAAAACCAATAGCATACCAGCATTTTATATGACATCAGGCAATAGCAGATAGGCATCTTGGAGACATAATTCTAGATACTTACAAATTGTATACGTTTTTGGGCATGTGAAATTATTTGTTGTCATTTGGTTGGGAAAATGATGTAAAGAGGGGCCGAAAAAAATCTTATTCCACACGGTAAGGTGACATCATCGTAAGGCGGGGTAGCCGTTTTGCAGGGGTCTGTTGAACAGTGGCCTGTCACGAAACGGAGCGGGAAACAGGAAAAAAGGACCCATTCGCGTAGACGTACTCACTATTTATTGGGGGAAGGATGAGGAGGGTGCGCACACTCGATCCGGGGATCAATGGTCGCGGAGTGGATTAGAAATCAAAACAAAAGACAAGTTGTCAAAAACAAACGGATCAGACCAAAAAACAAAACAGGATCAAATACGGACAGATTCACAGAACTAGGCATTTAACAGGTTTTAACAGAAATCTCACAGAGTTTAACCAGGTTTAACAAACGTTCCAGCAACGCACAGTACAAAGGAGCGCGCTTAAGTACTCCAAGAGCAATCAGTCCAATGCGTCTCAGCCGGTGTCCAGGGGCGGGACCCGCTCCGTTTCGTGACATGGCCTCTCTACATACAAGATGAATTTTTACCCAGATCGAGCTTGAATCTAGAACTAATTTTCCCCTTAAGAAATGACGGCAAACTGATTCATGCGTTCCTGGCCTGCCAAAATCAGCCAAGATAACCCAAAATAGCTATAAAACACATATTCCCGATCACTAAAAACACATTCAAATTGTAATTGAACATCCTGGGCATCATGCGTTTCCTTCCACGCTAGGTCTTTCTATGGATCGGCAAGGAGGCCAACAGAGTGGAACGCAAGGAAGCGGTGGTAACCTGTCAGGAATACCTGCGCACACACCCCGGCGACCGAGATCCCAGTACCCCTATCTTCTTGGTCAAGCAGGGGTTCGAACCGAACACCTTCATCGGCTGGTTCCCATCCTGGGATCCTCACAAATGGAGCGTAAGCAACGTTTTCCTGAAAAATTCTATCAGATTGTGAAAGTGTGCCTGATGAATCGCCTTGTACGGAAACGGCAGGAGGGGAAGAGCTACGAGGAACTGAAGAGGGAGCTAGGAAACCTTTCAAACATGATCGATGTATGGACGTGCCGTACGCTCGGATATTTGCTAGTTTATCGAGTTGATCGAAGCGCTTGTTTTCACTGCTTTGTAGGTTTACAGCGGCGCGGAAAATGACGCCTACTTCGAGTGCTTCCCCGCTGAGGTTTTAGTCAAAAAGCTCGCTAGCGAGCTCCCCAGAAACGTGGACCCCGCCCAGAAAGAGGTTTGTTTATTGGCATACGTTTCCAAAACGTATCCTGTGATACAGAAAAAAAGGAAGGATATTAAGGCCACTTAAAGGCACAATGCGTAATAATTGACTAGATGTTGTTGGATTGTGTAGCGCAAGGGTCTCAAAAAACCCCGCCATTAGCGGCCCTCAGGATTATAGTTGTGAGGCCCTGCCTTAATGAGAAAATTTAATGAGCAGTGTGTATTATGTGACCATTTGATGTTGTAGTAGTCTGTCGTGCAACAGAAAACGAGTGTTAAAAATTATAAAGATGGAAATGATGGAGACACAAAGTGACCACAAAGCACCATTTTCTTTTTATATTTTTTTGCTCAGTCTTTAGCCAGGTTTTTGGTTTTTTGGGGGTCATGTCATCTCCAACTAAGTGAGGCTCATTTTTTTGGCGTATTTTTTAATATGAATGACATTTTTCTAACCACTGGAAGTCACTAAATAATGCACACTGCACCTTTAAGTGCAGCCTTATCCGATTACTGATGTATTCACTATTAAATGATTGATTTTTTTTCGCATGAGTTCTCTATTCTTTTTAATTCTATTTTTGGCCTTTTATTTTGTGTAGGGAATTAAAAAAAAAAAAACTGAAATGTCATGTTTATTTGTGACGCCCTTAATCACAAGGAGTCTCAAAGGGCTGCAGAAAAGAGAGAGCGAGAGAAAAAAAAATACAAGTACAGTGTCTTTGTTCGAGGCACCTGGCTTTGGCAACATCAAGTTGACATATTTCAACCTGCAGCTCGTTTTTCTCTTGCGCTTCTTTGAGCGTTGTCTCGCTGGCCGGATTCAATCCCTTAGCGGGCCTGATCTGGCCCTCGGGCCGCCTGTTTGACTCCTGTGTTTTAGTCATTAGATATATTTTTAAACTACAATTTAAAGAGGTGTTTTTGGAACTTCCAAAAACATGCATTTCAGGTGAATTGGCCGGTCAAAATTGTCCCTAGGTGTGAATGAGCGAGTGAGTTCTGTCCCAGTGTGCCCTGTGATTGGCTGGCAACCAGTTCAGGGTGTCCCCTGCCCACTGCCCGATGATTGCTGGGATGGGCTCCAGCACCCCCGCGACCCTACTGAGGATAAGCGGTGTAGCTAATGAAATGAGCTAATGAATTTAAAGAGGTATAAAAAAGTATCAGAATATTTTGGGATTTCTCATATTCCTGTATGAAATACCACCAATTGTGATCTGATCTTTGTCAAAGTCACAGATGGAAAAAAAATGTCTGTTTTAAAAGGATATTATTGATTATTTAGCTCCTCCTAGTGGTGTTTTTTTTTCTAAACAGACAGTAATTCCTTGGATCACAATAGTTTTTTTGGGCTGGAATCAAGGTGATTTTCAAATGAAATAGCCTACTTTCATGTATTTTGCGGCCATTTTAACTAAATAAAAAAATAAACGATGAAAGGTGAATAATCATATTATATAAATCCTTCTAATTAAAGTGGAAAGTCAACCCAAAGCATATTATGTTGAATGATCCCTGACGAATCTTATACTGTACCACATTTTGTGTTTGTAGAATAAGTTATGAACCAATCTGTGTTTAAAGAGACATTTTGTATTTTTAGCGCCCCCTACTGGTAAAAAGAAACTTCATTCATTTAAAAAACAGTAATGATTTGAATAGTACACAACAATATATGAACTATTATATAAACATGCATTTTTTTAAAAAACGCATAGGTTAAGAAATTTGTATTTATTTTATAGAACAATGAGGCTCACCTAGAGGAAGCTGACATGATTGTTGGCCAGCTTGCTGTTTAGGGTACCCGGAAAAAAAAATACTTTGGAAAGGCTAGATAAAAAATAGAAAAATGAGGCAGTTTGGTCACTTTAAGTCTTTGTTGTTTGTGTTTGTGCTGTGTAGCACTTGCTTTCAGCTGCACTACACAATACCTCTACATTTAGTGGTCAAATATTACAGTGTTCCTTTAAGAGGTAGTATTTTGAATGATCTCAAATGTAAAACTGACTACTGCAAAAATATTTTTGTGTTGAAAAAAAAAGAAAATCCCTTTTCTTCAAACCATAAAAAATCAGGTTGGTTATTACCAAAACCCAAATTGTATTGGATAAAACAGCCCCCACCCCTCAAAAATCAGGGCAACCAATCAATTTTGATTTAAACACTGATGTATTCTGTAATTGTTTTGTAAAAACAACCCCCAAAATTGGATTGAAATTGTCAAAACAACCCCATGAAAACTAGGGTGTTTTTTTTTACTTAGAGGAAAAGGAAAACAAAAAACGATCCAGTCGCTTGTTGGTATCAACCCCCAAATGATGTGATACAGTATCGTATAGCCAACCCATAAAGTTGAATCAAGATAATTCATATTGTATTGGTCAAATCTTTAAATTTAATTTTGAAGTTTTCACATACTTTTCATACCATTGTACCAATAACACCAACATACGTGTATTGCCGGTACATGTCCTATTTATATTGTAACTGTTTTTATAAGATATCAGTTTCAGAAGAATTTTATGTATCTAAAACTATAAAAATCTATCTTGCAATTTTCGTCATATAAAAACGCTGAAAAGTGTATAAAACGCATGATCTTACAAGTAAAGATTCTAATGTATACTGCGGGCCGCCAAAAAATGGATGGTGGGCCGCAAATGGCCCCTGTGCCTTAGTTAGTACACCTTTATCTGACTTGGAAGTGATCAAATAATTTTACCACATTCTTATCCTTGCTTTTTTTCCAGAAACATCTCAGCGATAAAGACTTCGGCAAAATATTCGGAATCTCCAAGGACCAATTTGCAAACCTTCCCAAATGGAGACAACTCCACTTGAAAAAAGAAAAGGGGCTGTTTTGATTTTTTTCCCCTGTTCTTGAACGTGTTACTACTGAGATTTGAATTAAACACCGTTGCAGTGAAAATTTTACAGGGTCATTTTTTGTGTTGCGTTTTATTTAGGTGATTAATGATAATCCTGATACACACCAAAAAAAAGAATTAGAATATCGAGGAAAAATGTAGGAAAACAATTGAAAAAAATCATATGTGTTTTTCTATTGTTCCTCTGACAGTATTTTTTGACCAGATACGGCAGAACATTGTTCTATGGGTTTTATTTTCCTTACAATTGTTTTAGATCATAAAATAAGAAAAATAATACTACTAGAAACCAATGATGTGCAGAGAGAAACGGTAAATGAAAATGTGCCTTACCTATCATAGAAATATAGAATTCAAATTATATTAAATTGTTATATTTTTTCACTTCTTTCTAATTTAACTTCATTATTTTTCCATTTTATTTGTCAAAGTAGGGTAGCTGGATTTTAACATCGTGTATACATATATATATATATGTCATCTGGTTTTACCGCTAAATTAATTTTAGCAACAGAAAATGTTCATGCTAAACACAAGAGGGAACAGACAATCTTTGTTTCCCAAAAGCAGAACAGTTACAGTATGCAGAGTCACTTCATTGTAACTATGTACTCCTAATTTTATCTACCATAGTTCCTGGTATATTTGGCGCACTGGATTAGAAGGCTCACTTCCAAATTTTTCTTAAGTGCGCCTTATAGCCCGGAAATTGTTTTTTGTGACAAGATTTTGCTTGGTTTGGTGGTCTAGGTTGCTACCTGCTGGACTAGTAATTATAATGCATGTATAAAAAGTAAGTCAAGTCCTGATTATTTTTATACCCCTTAATCACAAAGTCTCAAAAGGCTTCAGGATCTGAAAGCTAAATGTATATCATGCATAAGAAGTATCTTTGTATTAGTGACGATAACAAACACAATTCAGCTTGATCAAGTCATTTTATTCCAAAATGTCTTCTCAGGGAACAGAATTGTGGATATCCTCAGATTTCTGCTTCAGAATTGAAAAATCCAAATACAAGAAAATAGATTTTTCATTTAGGAGAAAATGGATTACAGCAAAGATAAATATTTGAAAAGTCTCCTAACCCTCCTAACATCAACAACAGTCTCAGTCAGAGTTCCAAGTCTGAACTTTGAATGTGTAAGGACAAACAGTGTATATTAACGCAGTAAGTAGAGTGATTTTGTGGCAGGCAGCATCAAAACCAGAAGAGCAATTGTGTAATCAAGTACTAGGACAAAGACAATCCACTGTAGATACAAAATAATTCAACATATTCACAAAACCAGTTGCACTAAACAGTTTTAAAAGATATAAAAATCAATATATGTGCCACTTGAAAATGAAGGTTCCCAAAAGCTGTAAAAAATGATGGCAGGGGTCTCAAACTCAAGTCATCATTTTGCAAAGATAGGGGTGTCCCGATCCGATATCAGGTACGAAACCAGTATTGGATTTCATCCCAAATCTTCTGTCGACTCAACCACTGTTGCGAGTATCGTTCCCTTAAAATAAGTGATATCTGCACTGATACCTCCTATTTTCTATAAGAAAAAAGTTAATACAGTTGATAATTTTACCGTAAAGTATTGCTTTTTTAAAATATGCTGTAAAAATAAAATAAAAAGTTGTAGCCCATGTGAGTTCTGGAATAATTCATAACAAATTGATTGGAAATATATATATTTTTAACTATAGACCATATTGTGTGTAATATTTTTTTTTTAAGATATGTTTTTAATCAGAGATTTTCGTGTGGAAAACCTGATCTGGCTCACCCAGACATTAGCTTAGGGGTTGGCAACCCAAAATATTGAAAAAGCCATGTTGGACGAAAAAAAACAACATGTTGGACCCACAAATCTTTATATAAGCCTTATAATAAAGGCAACTCATACTGTATCAATCTAGAGTCATTGGGAAACGTTAAGGATGTCTCCTGTATATCCTAATGTAACCATATCATTTTCCATTATCAAACATTTTTGAAAATGCAAAAAGGAGCCATTCAGTGGCGTCCAAGAGCTGCATGCGGCTCTAGTGCCGACGCTTGCCGAGTCCTACCCTCGCGCCAACGCCCCCCCAAGCCAATTGAGTCTGAGACCCCTGGATTACAGCAATAGATATGAAAAGTCTACTGCTAACGTGCAACCTCGCAGTTTCCCTCGCTGATAGGAATGTTTCCAAAGCGCAAACTCGTGAAAAGTGCAAATAGGGCCAATTTCCCTTAAATCCTCACTCATACAAAAACATTTTTCCTTTAAATTTACTCAGTGAGGCAGTGAATAAATAGCGGCTCACTTATGTTTAGAAAATGTATAACAAACATTTCCACGAGCGTATTGAACTAGCCTCCCGATAAGTCTCGCCGTGTAAAAAAACAGCAGTAAAAAGTAAGACACGGAGATATGATTAAGACGAAGCCTCGTGAGCCACCTGAGGTCGGTAGCTTTGAAAAACAAAAAAACCTGCGGTTCCTGAATAAATTAAGACACAACGCAGTTATCGCCGTTTTGTGGATCCTGGGAGTTGGCGGTGTCTTTCCTCAAGGGCCCGTCTGAAGGGACGCTGTCCCCCTCGGGGGTCTCGGCGGACGCGTCCTCATACGTGCTGGCTGTGTCAGAGTCGCTTTTATCTGGGGATCGATCCCGAACGCCTTCGCCGCCGCTTGTGTACGGCCGCCGGTGCACGCCGTCTTCCCCCAGTGGGTCGTCCAGCGAGAGGGAAGGGGCGCTATTAGTCACCCACTTGACTTTGGTCACCACACCCGGGGCTTCGCTGGCAAGGGTGGGTGACGTCTTCTCGATGGCGGGATCCTTAGTTTGACATTCTTGTCTTTTTGTGTCCACTTCAGTTTCATTTGTGTCTTCTGATAAATGTGCGTAGTTATTCCTTTCCTGTAAATAGAAGCCAAAATTGTCAAGAACTGTAAAAGATAGGAACACGAAGCTTGACGAGGCACTTGCATCGCAGTATTCTCTTGATTTTTACGGTTAATCTGTCCAAGTCAAGTGACTTTCCATAATATGTGAGTAAAAGACAGATAAAGACCAACAGAGACATAGACATGAGAGACACAGACTAAAGAGAGGGACGAGAGACAAGAGAAGGAGACAGACATAGGCAAGAGGGAGATTGAGAGAAAAAGACAAAGAGAGACAGACAAAGACAAAAAAAAGCGACAGGCAAAGAAACTAAGAAGGTGAGAGAGGGAGAGAAAGAGACAGAGAACGTGACAGAGGGACAGGGACCAAGATTATATACATTATACATAGAACCAGGGTTGGCTAGGGTAACTTTAACTGGATTACTTTCAAATTACTCCAATACCAAAATGCTAATAAAAGACAAAAGAAACTAAATATGAAAAAAATTACTAAATTTAGAGCAGGCTTGGGGAGTAATGGAATACATGGTACGGCAAAAATGATGTTGGCAAGCTGTTTGGATTTATTTTCATTTTGTTTCTGTCGCATTTTATGTTAGTTTTGCCGAAGATCAAAGAGATCAAAGCCAGGAGAGAAAGCTTACTACGTGTTGTGAGTCATAATTTTATTCATATTTAGTTTCTTTTGTCTTTTATTAGCATATTTGGTATTGGAGTAATCCAAAAGTAATTGAAAGTAATCCAGTTAAAGTAATCCTACCCAACCCTGCATAGAACATACTGGCATACAGGTTTAAGCCTACATCGCATACAAGCAGACTCCCCTAAAACAGCTTTACTACTACTAGTACACCATTTTTTCGCAATCATTTCCTTGGTGGAGTCAACCGTTGTTGTTCCCGTTTTACACTTTTCATTATCACTAACCTTCACGGAACAAGCAAAAAAGTCAATAAAACACAATAAAATGAGATATGGTCCCTCTCAGTCACAAACTGGATGCCGCTGATTGAACTAACTGAACAGGGCGAGGGGGTAGCATGAGGACACTGCTCAGGTGTGGGTCATTGGGTGGTTATATCTTTTGTATCCTGTGTTGATTTTGTTTTATGCGCATGTAAGTCGACCCCTAATATAGTAGTACATTATTTTAAGTTCAGCTTTTAAACAGATCCCGTAATACAATATAAGACAAAGACTGTAAGTAATTGTTTTTCCGTGACAATTTTACCTCATTCAAAAATTATTTTTCACATTTTACTACATTTTTAATATTTCAGATTTATTGTTGTAAAATGATGCAATGCAATTGTTTTGTGTCATTTTTGGTTTACGGTTCTTAGATCCCTTAACCGCATGGATCGTCTCAGGGCATCATCTGGACAGCCTTCCATTCACACTGTTGATGGTCCCTGGCCTATTCTTGGGTCGTGGCAAAGCTGGCACCAGTCCATTCCTTAATGTTGTCGGCCCAGTTCTTTTTCGGTCTTCTCCCCTTCTGCCCCCTTAAACTGTGCCCTGGAGAATTATCTTGGCCAGTCCTGAAGTTTCCGTTTGCGCACAGTTGACAAAAGTTCTTGGTAGGGTCCCTCTGATGGTGTTGCGCACTGTTTCGTTGTCACATAGGCCACATAGCTGATGCCTAGAAGTTTCCTGTAGCATCGCATCTCCGAGGCCTGGATTTTTTTCCCAGTTTTGCTGCGAGAATCCATGTCTTGCAAGCTTAGAGGAAGATGGAAGTAACCAGCACTGGCATGAGTCTGATCTTTTACTATGTTCTTGTCCCTCCAGATGGGTTTGAGTCTGGCAAGTGCAGCTGTGGTTTGAGCTATCCTGGCCATGATTTCTGGTTCTGACTCTTCTTCTGATATGACATCTCCAAGATATTTAAATTTGGTGACAGGTTCTAGCTCTCTGTGGTTGTTGGTGATAAGAAGAAAAAAAGAGGAAGAATATCTGACGATGAATTTTTTTGGTAATGTATTACAGTGGAACCTCGCTAGCTCGCGGTTCCATTTTTTTTCGCGGGTCTGAAAAAATATACCTTGCCTTCTCCAAAAAAGCATTTATTGACTTGAGCAAGCACGAGCTTATGTCAACTGAGGACACGGTGTGGACACTCTTATTGTGAAGGGGAGGGGAAGGCCCCGACACAATGCTTAGTCATGGTGAGTTACCGCTTCGCTCAAATCTTTTCATCGGTTAATGCTGTCACAAGACAAACATAGTATCACAAAGAGCAGGAACCTCGTTTTTCTGCTATAACAACAATAAAGCTACAGTACATGTATAATATTGGGGGGAAAAATCAAATAACCTCTTTTAATGTCTCCACTTCTTGCATTAGGGAGTGGACCAGGCACTCCATTTTCCTCATTGCTTCCCTCTCCTGTGCCAACTCCTAAAGGCAGACAGAAGGAAACCTTTTTGGTCACATTGTCTTGATCTCCAGCAGAGTACGTTTTCCTCACTGTACCGCATTAGCTTGCCCGGCTTCCCTCTGCGTCTCGGCCAGCAGCTCCTCCACGCCCTCCAACGCGTCCTGAAGGACGTCCACTTTGAACAACAAAGCTTCCCGTTCCACTTCCAGCCCACGCAGCTCGTGCAGCACCTCATCGTAGCTAGCTTGCAGCTCCAGCTAAGCGGCAGGCAGAAACAAAAAATGGTGTGGGATGAAATCGCGTGGGGGCTAGTGTGCGCTCACCAAAAAGATTTATAAGAGACGACTAATGCTTGAACAGTGGTACCTCTTCAAATGAGCTTAATTCGTTCCAGGATTGTGCTCGTAGATCTGATTGCACGTGCGACAAGATTATTTTCCAGATATTAAATAATTAACATTAATTGGTTGACTCCCAGGGCAACATGGCAGGGCAGTGGTTAGG
Source organism: Urocampus carinirostris (assembly GCF_059441175.1). NCBI lineage: Eukaryota > Metazoa > Chordata > Actinopteri > Syngnathiformes > Syngnathidae > Urocampus > Urocampus carinirostris. The sequence continues at coordinate 28,151,008 of NC_142354.1, read as the reverse complement.
GCAGTAGTTAGCGCATGTGCGGCACAGTTCTGAGGTCAGGAGATTTTGTGTGGAGTTTGCATGTTCTCCCCGTGCTTGCGTGGGTTTCCTCCGGGCACTCCGGTTTCATCCCACATTCCAAAACCGTGCATGTCAGGTTAATTGGCCGGTCTGAATTGTCCCTCGGTATGAATGAGTGAGTTTTCTGTCTCTGTGTGCCCTGCGACTGGCTGGCAACTGGTTCAGGGACCTTGGGTGTGCTGAAAGGCACTTTGAAGTAAAATGTCTATTATAATCGTTATTATTATTATTATCAAATAGTAATAAACAAGAAAATACAGTGATAAGATATTAGCTAAAAAGTTTATTATGAGCACTTACCATGGAGGCGGTCGCCATAACAAAGGTGTTTGTAAGGAAGAATGACGGAGCTCGTATACCTGTCAAATTATGTTCCCCCTGTATTTATAGTTTTTTTTGATCATTTCAAATTGTGTACGCCGTATAACAAGTTTTATAAGGAATTTCTTTTTTCTTTTTTTTCTAAAAAAGACTGATCTCTTCTTGCTCATTTTAGCTTTAATCCGGATGGTCTTTGTCACACGTAGCAGACGACAAAGTCATTGTTGATTGCTAATATTGTTGCCATATTCTACATAGTTTGTCTTGCTGTGAGTAAATAGGTGCCGCGTTGTGTTTGAAAGCTTTATTTTCGCTTAATAAGGGAGGATTTGCAATTAGCAGAGTTTGAGATTAAGAGACCGTTGATGATACAGGAGCAGTTACTGTACACTTAAAATTAAACTTACTGCAACTTTAAATGAATGTGCACATTAAAAAAACAATTTACAGCAAAATATTATCTTTTTATTTGCCATACTAGTTTGCATGCGCACACTGTGCTAATGATGGCAGGGAGTAGTCACGGGCAGTTTCTAGTTGTAGCCTCTTGAACATCTAATGAACTGGATTTTCTTTCATATAGCAAGCAAGATTTTTGTTGCAAATAAAGTTCACTTACCAAAATTTTCATGTTTAGAGTGCCAGTATAAAGAGGTACCACTCCATCTAGTTATTTTGACCTCTTAAAAAATAATTACCATTTCCGGGAATCCTATTGAGAGGTCCTGGTCCGACTGCTGAAAAAAAAGATACAGTCATTAAAATATGCAATAGGTCAAGGGTATCAAACTCGTTTTAGCTTGGGGGCCACATGGTAAGAAAACCATTCTCAATTAATGTCATAAAAAAGTGCGTTTTAGCTGGAGGGCAGGAGGTCTTTTTGGAGGCTAACAATTAAATAATGAATTAAATCTTCTTCATTGTACTTGACAACAATGGATTGAAACAATGTGTGCAATGAGATTAGACATGGCACTCCAAGACAAACGCAGAGTAAAGACTTTTAAAGGAAAAATAAGATGACATTAATAAGCAAAAACATGTACAACGACATGTCTAAAGACTTGTAATACCAGTGCTATGAAATAGAGACACAAAAATAAAGAAAGGAGCTAAAATTTATTTCAACCCTGCCTATTCAATGAGTCTGTAAAATGTTAAAGCAAATTAAAACTAAATCGTTTATTTCAGATCAATATTGACATGTCAGAAAAGTTTCATAATCCCTAGTACAAACATTTCCCTTGAAAGTAACTAGCTTGTGACCAAACAAATATTGCCAGAATCCAGTAAAGGGTCCCAAGATTGCAATGCAATTTTGCAGATCCGTTGTCAGTTTTCTTGATTTCTAGACATCCTTAAAGAAACAGTGTGATAATTCTCCTAGGGGCGGCAGTAGCTCAGGAGGTAAAGCGCTCGTCTTGGTATCAAAGGATCCCAGTTCGAATCCCGGCTCGTCCGTGTTACATGTCGAAGTGTCCTTGGGTAAGACACTGAACCCCTAATACCCCCAATAAGCAGGTTAGCGCCTTGCAAGGCCGCTATTGGGAAATGTGGAGCACATTGTAAAGCGCTTTGGGAAGTCATTGACTTGAAAAGCGCGATGTAAAATGCAGATCATTTCATTTCATTTCCACAAGAGGTAGCTTAGAATGTGGTTAAAGTGTGTATTCAACAAAGACACACTACAGAAGCCTGAAGGATACCACTTGGCCAAATTCGGGACCCCACTTCTATATTAATTAATTTCAGCCGTGCAACGAGACGTGATGGCTGGTTCTAATCTTTAAGAGCAGAAGCATACTGAGAAAGTTGAATACGCCTAAAGCAGCTAAAAAGAGACAATATCTGGAGTTGGTCAGTGCTGGTGAAAGTGGCTAACTTTAGCGGCTATTTGGAGAAGCTACCAAATATGCCAGTAAACGATTGCAAGAGTGAGGCAAAATTCGTCAAGTGTTGACACACTGAATCACAGAATTTAGCGATGTTTGCCTGCCTGTATGACTAGCTGTGGAGGGCGAGTGACACTGAAGGACGAAACACGCTTTATTTACATGGAGCAGCTAACAATTACAATAGCGTCTAGCCGCGAGTCATGGCCAGCACCCAAATGGCTAATAAGAGTGGCTAGAGAAGAAAACAATGGGTAAAAATTGGTTGAATACTGAATCACGGTACTCAAATGGCCGTTAAGTGCTACAAACACCACTGAGACACGCTACCTTTGCAAACTCTGTAAAAATCAAATTGTGTCAATGATATAGTAATTACAATTTTTCTGTATTAATTGAATCAATACTGCATTGGGCGGGGATAGAATTCACTTTTAACGCATTTAGGCCAAGAACTAAGAAGAATGCTAAAAAAATGTTTTGTTTATTTGTTAAATAAAATAAACACTTTTACACAAATTATGTTTCTTTCTATTTGACAAACCTTGTAATTTTTTAACAATAAGCCACAACTTTTTCACACAATTTCAACCCTGCCGCTTATGCAGGGATGCGGCTAATGTATGTTTGTCTACGGCGAGCAGAGGCGCTCAAGCAGAAAAGAGACAGGTGGTGTCGAGGAAGATGTCAGAAGTCACAAGCGCCTATAAAGGAGAAAAAGTTAGTACCAGCCCTGTTAATGCTGTGTTAATTGTGTTGCTGCTATTTTTTAGATGTTTTATGGTACTTGTGTTGGCATCTCAGTGACTTTACCACTGTGTGTTTCTTTACCATACCGGTAAGAACGGTTACTGTGTTGCTGTGATTCGGTGCCTTTTCCCCGAGTGTTCGTTATTAAAACTTTTGAAAACTCTTCCTGTGTACTGTCTTTCTTTGTATACATGTCAAGTTTCAATGTTGGTGCATGTGGCTCAAAATGCGGCCTATGTACAACATGTTTTTTCCCCGCTTTATTTGGTGCGGATGAGAGTCAGGTTCGGCGTATAGTCCGGAAAATGCCGTTGTCTGCCAGTGAGAAAGTAAATGCCGTGATGTGTTTGTAAAGGGTCTTATCGCATCATAAGAGGAATTGCAAGCAATAATTAGGGGAGAAAATGGCTAAAGTTGACGGTATGCTTTTAAACTCTATATATTTATCCATCCATCTATCTTGGTCATATCCCTCAAGAGGGGTGACCGACAGCAAGACAAACACATACAATAACAAAGAAAATTAAAAAAGGGAAAAAATAGCAAGATACACACACAAATATTTATGGACCATGGCCAACCCAATGCCCAAACACCCAAACAAGTTAGGCACCTCGACACCTAAGTTGGTCATGCTTTCGTCCCTACAGATGAAACGGGACACGAGAAAGCGGCCATGTCACTCGGGTCAGGGTGACACAACGCACTCTTTTGTTCAACAGCAGGACCCGACAGCTTTCACTGGTTTACCCCTGCCGCATCATACAGGTGCCCTGCCCATCCCTTAGAATGCGCCCAAATATTCCACTACCCTTTTACAACACCTCTCCACTCATTCCTATCACCAACAATAGCTCTTGCTTTCACTAGATTTAGACCTCTTTCCTGCAGTGCCCTCATAACACCATCCATCCACGTCAATCGCGGCCTTCCTCTTGGTTTTCTTCCATTTACTTCTGCTCTGTAGATCCTCTTCAACATTTGCTCCTCATCCTCTCCATGTGTCCAAACCAACCGAATACTCTCTTGTCCACACGCTTGCTCAGTTCCACTACTACTCCAGTTCTGTCTCTCACAATTTCATTTCTCAATCTATCCAATCTTGTCACTCCTAAAATACTCCTCGAACACTTAATCTCAAACACATTTCATTCATTTTTAAACTCTAGAGAAGAATATTTTTGGGAGGGACATGGATTGTCAGATGCTCGTTTCACGAGCTACTCTGATCTAAATTAAACAGATTCAGAAATTCGTTGCTCCCTTACCTGACTGTCGGGCCTCCTCTTCAAAGTCCCCGGCCGGCTGTCACTTCGCGTCAGACGCCTGGACGAGTTTTCAGCCTGGGGGCGCACACACAAAGCAGCGCTTACATAGCGGGAAGTCAAAGCTAGCTAGGAGCTAAGAGGAAGTAGAAATGAAAGATTCTGACGACGACGTCATTTTATAAACACGACCGTCAATTCCTTGCCGACGACGTCAAGTGACGTAACTCTATTTGAAGAACTCTAACGACACTTTCGATTCGCTTTCTGAGGCAAACAATACAAAAAAGCCAATGACTCGCGTTATCTCCACTCACCTCCTTTATGATGCTACGGAGAGATTCATCCTCGCTACGTGAGTAGGTTCGCTTCTTTGGTGAGCCGTTCGTGTCCGCAGTGACTGAAAGCATTTTTTGGGGGGTGACAGTTTTTATACAAGTGATGTTTATGTACAGTGGACACCTCCGTGCTAGTTTCTCCTACGCAATAGTAACTGACAGTCAGTGGGTGTAGTGAGTAACAGTACAACGACAAAGCCCCGCCCACTTAACTACGGAAAGCCACGGTAGACTAAATATTTCGGGATGACGCCCTCAAAGTAAAACAGGGGTCAGGAACATTTTTGACTCAAAAAGCCATAAAAGCAGAAAAATGTTTTAAAAATAAATTGAGAGAGCCACATCATATATTTTCAGACAAAATTGAAAAAATTGCCAAACACGCTCTCAGGACAAATGCTTATTCTTCAGCACATTGTATTTTACTGTGTGTCATTTGATGATTTTATCAAATTTATGAAACGATAATAATGCCAAATCCTGTGTCCCAAATCAATGTAAATATGCCATTTGCAATTTGTCTTCCACCTTCAGTTGAGAGTTTTGAGGCAATTTTTTCCATGACATTTGTCCTTAATAACGGTTTCAAAACAATGTGCATGCAAAGTCCTTTTGTAAAAATGTCACAAATTACTGCAAACGATAAGCATATCGTCATATTCACTTTCGGTGTAGACTGCATTGAGAGAGAGAGAGAGAGAGAAAGAGAGAGAGAGAGAGAGAGAGAGAGAGAGAGAGAGAGAGAGAGAGAGAGAGAGAGAGAGAGAGAGAGAGAGAGAGAGAGAAAAGGCAGTGCCTTGCGCTGTCTGCAGGGATCCGCCCACCTGTACCGCTCACCCAATCAAAGTCGTTTGCCAGTGTTTTTATTTATCAGTTTAAATGGTTTCTTATCAAACTTCTGCATTAAGTTGCTTCGGCTTTACATGGACCAAAATCGGGATGAAATCACTTGACTTCGGAACGCCACATAGAGATGTGCAATAGTTACATTTTATTTCGGAGCCATACATATTCATGAAAAGAGCCATATATGGCTCCTGAGCCATGGGTTCCCTACCCCTGTACTATATTCTTGATACAAAATATGATTTGGTGGTACATCAAGGCACTCTATAGTTGTGGAACTGTGGGAAGTTTTGAAATAAAGTTATGTGAAATGAATGAGGAAAATGATGTCAATATTTTAAAGTTACCGTTTACTAAATTTGAAAAAACAAACCAATAATAAGATAGTCTTTATTGTCATTGAGTACAACGTGGTGTACTGAACATTGTTTATAACAAGATTGGACACTGTAACATGTAAAAACAACATGAAAGATAAAATTAAAAAAGAACATCAGGATACATGGGTAATAGTTACAATGTAAGGAAAGGATTGATTAAAATGTTAATGTAGTAGAGCCATTGCACATTAAATCAGAATGGAATAGAATAGTATATATATATATATATATATCTATATATATATAATGATATTTTATTCTATACGTATGATGTATTACGTGTTATTATGTAATATCTCTCTCCATCTATCTATCTATCTATCTATCTATCTATCTATCTATCTATCTATATATATATATATATATATATATATATATATATATATATATATATATATATATATATATATATATATATATATATATATATATATGTATATTTACAAAGTATCAAAAAATAATGTGTTTTAAACTAAATATATGCAAAACGTTTTTAACGACCCCCAAAATCGATTATAAGAACCCTCATTTTTTTGTGTGTTTGCTCCCATCTTTTATTTTCTTTTGTTATCGCAAGAATCATTCTCAGCAGAATCAAAAAAAAGTTTTTATTAGAACAAAAACGTTTCTTGTTAAGGACGACAAAAGCAGTTTTTTTTTCTTTACCCTACATTTTTCCCAACAATATCAGGAAGGATTTGCCACAAGAAGAAAGTTTCTTGTAAGGACAACTAAAGCCGTTTATAGGTATTCAAATATATTTTTTCCTGAACAACATTAGTAAGGGTTTGTTAGAACAAATAGGTTTCTTGTTAAGGACGACAAAAGCTGTTTTTTTTTTCTTCAACCGTCTTTCTCCCATCATCCAGTGGCTGGCGATGGAAAAATATTTTTCTTCCCGACTCCTAGAGATGACAGCATTCATTTGAAAAACTTTTAATTATTAAACTAATTTGTATGCCAGAAAATAATATGGAAAGTAAAAATATCAGTAAAATGCAAGAAACTTAACGGTTAATCCGTAGTTAATAGTAACCCTATCAATGGAAGAGACGTTTGAGGTTCTTTTTCCCCAGCAGATGTCACTAGTGAGTCATTAATGAAAATTATACTCAAACTCTTGCTGCGATGCCTTTACTGTACATTAGTAAGCATTTTTCACTTACACGTAGCAAGTTTTAATATAAGTAACATCAAACCCTGACCATCCATTTGCATTTTGAATGCATACATTTGGAGCCCAAAATTATTTTTCAAATCTTGAATAGTGGTAAAAAAATTATAAAATGGAGCAATAAGTGAAAACAGTTTATATCATGTTTTCTAAATTTGATCGAACTTAAGGTGTAACAATTGAGGAATATATATTATAATTAACATTTTTTTATTGAGTTTTATTAGGAGATGGGGTCTTATTAGAACACGTGATTAAATATTTAAAGATATGTTATTTGTACAATTAGAAAACAAGGTTTACTACCTTATAAAAAAGATACTTGATTTCTAAAAATATATGTTGTGATTGTTTCTAATGGCAAACCTTGCATCCTCCTCCCTTGTTGACCCCTCTTTTCCTGGTGATATGTTATTTGTACAGTGAGAAATTATGTTTTACTAAATTGCAAAAAAACATGATTTAGAAAACAATATAAGAATTCTTTCTAATAACAAACCTTGTACCTTCCTTACCCAGTGTCCCTCTTGACTCAGTGATGTTATTTGTTGGTTGGTTGGTTGGTTGGTTGGTTCCCTTAACCACTAGAGTCATAGAGGCACCATTTCCTGTGATATGTCTTGGGCAAGTACAGCCTGGTGGGGCCCATCCCCCTCAAGGTCAACATATGTTTCCACCCGGTCTCAAACCGAGTGATAAGTGAATGTGAGAAAATGGGTTTTTAATACATTGCAAAAAAAGAATATAATATAATGTAATATTCAGGTGGATTGGCCGGTCCAAATTGTCCCTAGGTGTGAATGAGCGAGCGAGTTGTCTGTCCCTGTGTGCCCTGCGATTGGCTGGCACCCAGTTCAGGGTGTCCCCTGCCCACTGCCCGATGATTGCTGGGATGGGCTCCAGCACCCCCGTGACCCTACTGAGGATAAGCGGTGCAGCTAATGAGATGAGATAATATAATATAACGTAACTTAATATAATATAATATAATATAATATAATATAATATAATATAATATAATATAATATAATATAATATAATATAATATAATATAATATAATATAATATAATATAATATAATATAATATAATATAATATAATATAATAATGATTTGCCATAACAGACGTAGCACCTCCTTCCCTAGTGTCCCTCTTGACTTGGTGACAGACCTAAAAGTCTTTTGTTGCCATCTTAGCCAATGGAGACGGATGACGACAGCGGGCAGCTGAGATATATAAAGAGCAGCCCTTTTTTGACCGCACTTGCACATTTTCCAGTGACACTTCTGCACACTCACACACCTCCGTGGACTGAAACGCCAAACAAAACAAACAAAACAAACAAACCACACGTGATCAGATCATCAGAGATTTGGTCAACTTGCAATAAAAGACACACTGGGACCCACTTTTTTTTTTCCTCCACTCCCCCACTGCAACTTCTTGGTGTTGGATTAAAAGCCACACTGGCAGGAGCGACGCACATCCAAGAGAGGGGATTTAACTGGTAACGTGAAGGAAACAAGCACAAAAAAAGTTGTATTTCTCGGTGCCCCACGCATCGTCATGTCGAAGTATAACTTCTTATTGTGCTTGATGGTGCTCATTTCCCTGGGACAGTCGGGGAGCGACGAGCCCAATCTGCTGCTGCCTTCTGCCGCCAGCGAGACCCCCGCGGATGCAGGAACCGGATTGTCGCTCCTGGATGAGGACGCCCTTTCCCATGAGTGCTCCGCCTGCGTTTGGAGGGAACAAAGCAAAGTTCTGAGGCTGGAGACCATTAAGTCGCAGATTTTGAGCAAGTTGCGCCTGAAACAGGCGCCCAACATCAGCCGGGAGGTGGTCAACCAACTACTGCCCAAGGCACCCCCACTCCAGCAGCTTCTGGACCACCACGACTTCCAGGGAGATGCATCCTCCCAGGACGAATTTATGGAGGAGGACGAGTACCACGCCACCACGGAATCCGTTATCACCATGGCTTCAGAGCGTGAGTCACACTGCTTCGCGGTTTACCCACGCGCGCGCCGTGCGTAATTACGCAACCGGGTTCACTTTTCTCCACCTAGCTCCACTTTGTTTTGATTTTTAATTCAAATGCAATAATCCCTAGTTTTTTGCACGGGTTACGTTCTAAAAAGGTCCTGCGCTAGTCAAAACCTGTGCAGTTGAAACCTTTATTTGAGTATTTATTAAATACTCTATTACAGTGGTCGGCAGCCACCAGTCTGCAGACTGGTACCGGGCTATGGGATGTTTGATACAAGGAAACACTGAAAGAAAAAAACACTTATTTAAAGGTGGGGAGCGCTGTTTGAGGTGTCCTTAAGAAGTTGAAAGTAAAATATGTTCTCTATTGAGTACAAGCAAAATGGCTTGGCGTTCCCGGGCAGATAGAAGATTGGATTTAGCTGCTTGGAGTAGACGTTGGTCAAGAGCTGCAATACCCATATTGGCCACCAGAGGGCATTAGAGACTCTGCTAAAGCAGACCATGCAAAAACAGATGTTTATTGATTTTATTGGTGTTTATTGGTGCTGCCTGACACAAAACCTAGCTAAAGACACTCGCGGAGGTTTAAAGTACAACTGTGTAAATCTATAGATTAGACAGGTTTATATTAGATTTGATAGATTTATTAAGTACTTTATTATACATCGAAAACAAACCCAATTTGCAGGCTGAAGAATTTTCTTAGCAAGTGAAAGTTTTGTACTTTTTAAACATCTTTTTTTCACGGATAACTGCTGTACTGTCAAATTATACTTATAGCTGTTCTTTTGCATTTCTATATTGAACAAAGCCACGACCCACTTTACTCCACATGATATTTTGTTGCCATCATGTGGACGTTATGGCAAACCGCATTTAATTTTTTTTGTGTGCATCAGTCCACATTTGTTGGCATAGAAAGCATGTTCCTTTGCCTTTTGGGCTTGGCTGCAGTCGGTCCAGAGCGTTTTGTTGACATGATGGCTTTGAGAAAAACTGGATTTGCGCTTATGTCATGTAGGTTAACAACGCTGTTTTTTCATATGTGTATAAATCAGGTCGCAAAGTCATTGACGGAGTGGCCGACGCAGGCGGAAAAGGAGCTGTTCAGCCAATCAGAATGCAAAACACGATGCACGATGAAAATCCGCAAAGTAGCGAAACCGCGATAAGTAAACCGGGATATAGCGAGGGATTACTGTACACTAATTGGCTCAATCAGCTGTCGGTGGCAGCTGTCAAAAGGGGATTACAGGCTAATGAATCAATATTCAAACCGGCTTGACCCTTGTCACTGTGAAGCAGAAGGCCTGATGGACTTTTTTGTTTCCATGGTGCAAACAATCGCTACACTAATAACGATGATGATGATGTCGGTGACGATAACGGTCCACGTGGTGTGCATGCGTCTGCACTTTTGTGTGGTTTGGAGTGTGCAGCTGCTCTCTTTTGAGTCCACCTCCTGCTGCTGCTGTCACTGTGCGCAAAGCCTCTCTCTTGTTTTAGTTGGCGTGTGCGGGCGTGACAAAGCAGCCCAAATGTCAAGTGCATTATTAATGATAATGTTACGATGACACAGTGAGCGGACCGAACCATTTGCGGGCCCCGCTCTTCGCTTCGCCATGAACCCGATGATAAGCTTGGGGGAGTCACCAGGCCGCGGACCAGTACAGGGTTGTGGGTTGTTTGGTACCTAGGTGCACAGAAATGAATAAAAGTTGCCTTATTTTGCATAAAAAAAACGTAATTTTTGCTTATATCGTACAAGCAGAAGGGTTCGGCGTTGCAGGCCGCAGTTTGTTGAAATGGGTGCATAAGAAACGATAGCATCATTCAAGGTGTTGGTTCTGATAGAAGATTGGATTTGTCTGTTTGGTGCGGTCGGTGGTCAGTAGCTTCAGTACCCCATTTCAGCCGCCATGGGGCTAGAGGCCCCTATAAATGCAGACCACACAAAATCTGATTTGTATTGGTTTGTTGATATCTATTGGAGGGGCCTTGACACAAAACCTAGCTAAAGACACTCGCAGAGGCCTAAAGTACAACTGTGTAAATATTCACGAAAATCGGTTCAGCCGTTTTGTATCTTATTAGTCACACACACACACACACACACACACACACACACACACACACACACACACACACACACACACACACACACACACACACACACACACACACACACACACACACACACACACACAGTTGAAGGTACAGTAAATAGTTTAAAACATGTTATATCTAGCTTCTTTTTTTACCAGTTAATTGATCTTCATCCCCACAATTAAGTAATTATCGTTTGAATAAATCATCCGAAAAGAATAAAATTGAAGACATTTTGAAGCCAAAGGCTTATAAGAGACCTGCTCCCTACATAACTTATCAATCGCATATCAATCATTTAAACAAATTATCATATCTTACATCATTATAACAATCATTTTATGTTCCATTTAGAAATCATCACATTGAATAGAATAGAATAGAATATACCTTTATTGTCATTGTTACAAAATGGGTTAACATATTGTGACAACGAAATTGGGCTTGACACTCCAGGTTCACACTTTCTCAGTGAGGTAAAGAGCCAAGAAGATAAAGGAACAGAGAAGATAAGGTTATAAAACAAGGAGGATAAGGCTATAGTTATAATTTACATGATATTTACACATGATATTAGTTTTGAGTTTTTCCCCCATACTTATTCCCCTTACAACAATAAAATATGTAAAATCTGAGACAAACAGGCATTTTCCCATATAAATAATGAAATGGGATTGGACATGAACCAAGAGGGAGTTACGAGGGCCCAACGAGACCAAGTGAGAGCCTGTGCCCATAATGATTACTATTACTATTATTATTGTTATTATTACAAATGTCATCATTTGGAAAGGCAGGTAGAATATTGTACGACATCAGACCGGTGGTGGTACAGAAAAGGTTGCGGACCACTGCCCTGGGAGATATTTGATAAAATTACTGTTGAACCCTGGCAGCTGTGCTCTATCGCTCTTTTATAGGCGCCTCTGCCGGTCTCCCTGCTGTTCATCGCAGTGAGAAAAAGTGTGTCCAAAAAGCTGCCATTGTTCCCCTTCTTGCGGTGCCCCCCGGCCCCCCTGCCCCTCGGCCGCACTTGCCTTTTTAAATGCGAAGTTTATAGGCACAGCTCGTTTTTTTTTTTTTTCACCGCAGGCGCACAAAGCCGGAGAAGCACTCGGGGTCGAGGGGAGTGTGTGACCTTTTCTTGCAGGATCATGGGCTTCAACAACATTTACACACGTAATATATTCTGTGTGAGGCCGATAAAACACGCCCCAAATAATCAGCTTGTACAAGCTTCTAAACAAAGATGGCCCAGTGTGCACCCAAAGTCAGTAAAATTTGAGTTGTAAAATCATCTATCTATCTATCTATCTATCTATCTATCTATCTATCTATCTATCTATCTATCTATCTATCTATCTATCTATCTATCTATCTATCTATCTATCTATCTATCTATCTATCTATCTATCTATCTATCTATCTATCTATCTATCTATCTATCTATCTATCTATCTATCTATCTATCTATCTATCTATCTATCTATCTATCTATCTATCTATCTATCTATCTATCTATCTATCTATCTATCTCCTTTTTGACTTTCTCTCTACCCTTTAATCTTTCCTTATTTTATCTTTCCTTATTTTATCTTTCCTTATTTTATCTCTTTCTATACTTGATCTCTCTGTATTTTAGCTGTCGATCTCTATTTCAGTTCTTTATATCTTGATTAAACCATTTATATCTATCTCTTTTTTATCCATTCATCTCTCTCTACCATTCATTTTCTCTCTGTCTCTTTCTCCCTCTCTCCCCCTCTCTCTCTTTTTCTCCCTCTCCATGTCTTTTATTTTAATCTCTATTCATATTTATCTATCTTATCAATCTCTTATTGCTCTCCTTTATCTGTAATTTTCCAAGTTTCCCTCTCTTTTATTTCTATCTGACAGAACCTCTTTTGGATTATTTCCCTTGACAGTTTTTTTTTATTGCTCTCTCTCTCTCTCTCTCTCTCTCTCTCTTTCTTTTACTCCCTCTCTATCTCTCTTACTCTCTATTTACTCTCCCCTCTCTGTTTTCTCCTCTCTCTCTGTCGCTTTCTCTCGTTCTCTTTCTCTCTCGCTCTCTTTTTTTTGCTCTCTCCCTACATCTTTCGGTTCTTTTCTCTTGTTCCCCTCTCTATTTTTCTGAGTCTTGCTCTCTCTCATCATCATCAAAGTAGCCCCGAAATATTATAAGACTACCATTACTCTTTTTCAGAGTATAAGTAACTTTTAGAAACCCAAAACTTTTCTTAAACAATCCCAATGTCACTCCAAACCAGCTTTTCTGCGTTTAGAATCAAACCCTTTTGTTTAGATGACAAGCAGAGAGAAGTAAAATTATGAAAATTATGTTCACGGCATGTCTGTTACAATCTACATAAAACATTTTGAATATTACATTGTCGGCACGGCGGCTGGGTGGTTAGTGCGCAGCCCCACTGTAAAGAGGTTCAAGGGTTCAAGTTCAGCTTTCGCTGCCTCCCTGTGTGGAGTTTGCATGTTCTCCGGGCACTCCGGTTCCCTCCCACATTCCAAAAACATGCATGTCAGGTTGATCGCCCAAATTCTCCCTAGAAGTGGATGAGCGCGTGCAGATAATGGATGGATGGAATATTACATCGAGGTCAGGGCATTCACTCAAGCCCAGTTCCATTTAACTTAGGGGTTTTAAAAATTGCAGCCTGCAGGATGATAGTTTGTGGCCCCCACCTTAATATGAAATGAATGTTAGTGCGGCCTGGTCGAGTTTGATACAGTTGCTAAATCCTTGTTAATTTGTTTATTGGGGCTCCAAATCCACACACTAAGGTTTTCACTGTGGTGTAGGTCTGCCCTGGAATATGATTGGATAGCTACTTCCTGTTGTTGACTCATGGCAGTGACTTCAACAAATTAGCTGATTCAATAAATATTTTTTTTGCCACCTAGTTGCAAAATATTTTATTTAAATTAAAATATGGAACGAGGGGCGGAATGAACTGAAGCTTGAAGGACAGTGAGTTGCATATAACTCTGCTTTTCAGCCAAGTTTGTTAATTAGATTTTTCCATTTACAGATTTAATTTCATATGTCTTTATTATTTGCTGTATTATTTTCTTTATTTATTACAGATATCTTTTTTAGAGTTCTTAATGTTTTTTTTTTTAAATATGATTTCGTGTAAAAAATAAATATTCGGAACTGTGGAATGTTTTCATTGGACCTTTCTTGTGGAAAGGCATTTGCGGGTCAACATTACTCCTACGGCCCCCAGTAAATTGAGTTTGAGTCGGATGCAGTTGTATAAGAAACATGAGACAAATACCTTTTCTATTTTTTCGGGTGTCTTAATGATGCAGTCAACAGAGAGTCTAATTGAACTTCATCATCCCAGATTTTTCTCAGTCATCCTTAGCCTCTTCCATACTGATTTCCTCTTTGTTCACCCGTTGTCATAAAAAAACAACTTCTGCAAGCCTTAATTGTGCTTGGGAATGTGGTTAATCTCTCTACGCCATGCTGGGTCTTTGACCCAAGGACGTTTCCGGTGACATGCGCCTGCCGCATCTGGCAATTTGGTTGTTGAAAGTCGATGCATTTTAAAAAAACACATTGGAACCATGTCTAGGTATTTGCACAGGTAGTACAATGGGTATATGAACCGGATGATAAGTTTAAACTTTTGTAGACTCTTAAAATAAATGGATAATTAAATGGATCAATGGATTTAATTTTGCAAATAAGAAAGGGGGAGAAGCCTTCAGATAAGGAATTCTCTACCCACTCTGAGGCCCTCCCAAAGCCTTCTCTTTTTATCAAATCTATAAGATTACAAAAAGCAGATCAGCCTTAAGGGGTGTGGATATCAAAGAACAGCAACATGATTGGCCAATAGCGACACTTATGTAAGAGCAAAAACAACGAGCAACAGTGCACAATAATAGTCACACTAACGGACTAGTATCTTATGAGATCTCCTTTGCAGGTGTCCAATATTAAAAAGAGAATAAACTTATCACTTCAGTTCAGTTCAGAAAATGTACTGCTATTGTCAAAGAACAACAAAACTTCGTTTGGAGCTTCCGGTCCTTCATTCACTGTTAAAGAAAACTACAAAGATCCATAAATATTCAGAATAAATATAGATAAAAACCCAATATTCAGAGATAACGCAATACACACATTAAAAGTAAAACTGCAGAATGATACCATAAAAACTCAATAGCAGCATAATTAAATCAGTCAATGTTCAAGTGCAATTGTGTCTGACAGTTCAATAGTTCAATCACTGTATAGTGTTTTCAAACTGATTCTGAGTTCTGCAGAGACACAGTGAATGTGATCATGTCAACACATAAATCAATTGGTTTAGTAAATCGTTTTGTTCCATTTTCATACTTGACACCAGACTTGTACTGTGCATTAAAATAAATGCATTTTTTTTAATTCATGTTTTTTTAAAAGTACCATATTTTCCAGACTATGAGGTGCACGTAAAATACAAAAAAAATGCCAGAAATTTGAGTGCCCCTTATAATCCAGTGCATCTTATAATACACAAAATAGAGTAGGTGATATTTTTTGGTTTTTAAAATATTTTCTTTGCAAGTTATAAACTCTTCTCACATTTTCCAGACACTTTGTTTCTATTTCACTAAGATCATTGGAAGATATTTTACGTGTTTTGAGGACTATAAGGCACGGACAAGAAAATGAAAATTGTGGGAAATTCTAAAGTGCATTTTTAAAATCCAGAGTTTACCATTTACCATTTATAGTCCAAAAAAATGGTGTAAGATCATATTATCCTTCCCCTTTTTTTCTGGGCTCAGGGCTAAAACAAGAAAAACTTAAAACTTAAAGATCTGCCTATCTCCTAAATTGTATTTTAAATATTTTAATTAAGATAGGAAAAGTAACAGGGCAGCACGGCGGCGCAGTGGTTAGCGCGTGTGCGGCACAGGTCCTGGGAACCTCCTGTGTGGGTTCAAATCCAGCTACCGGACTTACTGTGCGGAGTTTGTATGTTCTCCCCATGCTTGCGTGGGTTTCCTCCCACATTCCAAAGACATGCATTTCAGGTGGATTGGCCGGTCCAAATTGTCCCTAGGTGTGAATGAGCGAGCAAGTTGTCTGTCCCTGTGTGCCCTGCGATTGGCTGGCAACCAGTTCAGGGTGTCCCCTGCCATCTGCCCAATGATTGCTGGGATGGGCTCCAGCACCCCCGCGACCCTACTGAGGATAAGCGGTGCAGCTAATGAGATGAGATGAGGAAAAGTAACAGCAACAAATAGTTGTACATTTTTTACTTTTTCTTGTTTTTCTTTTATACTTTACTTTTACAGTTTCTATTTTATCTTGCACCTCTGTATGATATTTCACTGTTCTTTAACTTCATTCTAGCAAAATTAAAAACAATACAGAGAATTAGCAAGACTGTTAGTCTAAATTAGCAATATTAGAATACATTATTCACTTTTTTTTTTAAATAAATGCAACACATTTACATTTTTAAATACAAACAGTTGCCTGTATTTAAAAATGAAAACATTTAAAGTGAGCTATTATCCGGCCAACTACTATAATTTTATAATTTATTTTTCATTAGATCACAAAAATAATACTTAGCAAAATGATCAGCCTGTATCTGCTGTATTGGGGAAAAAGGTTTTAGAGTAAAATAAACACTCCATAGCAGCATATTGTATTACTCATTTAAACTACAATTTTACTAGATTTCTTTTCCATGATAATTTATTATACATATTATATCATAACAATATTTTGAAACCCTTAAAAACTATCTGCCCTCCTACTACCGCTTAGGAAAATTCTCGTAAAATAAAAATAATTATACTTAAAATAATTTTATACGGCAGATAAAGTTACCATAAACAAGTATTTCAAAATTAATAAAATAATGTAAATTGTATTTAATATGAGCAAAATGATCAGCATATATCTGCTACATTTAAAAATAAAACAATCTTTCTAGTAAAATAAACCAACATTTCATAGCAGCAGATTATATCAATATAAACTATTATTTTACTACATTTTCTCTATGTTATTTGTCTGTATTTTATCTATATTTGAAAATCCTCAAAATGTCAAGTGAGATATATTTTCTGCCCTACTATTATAGTTAATTAAAAATCTATCCAAATGAGAAAAATAATACTTTAAAGGGACAGTGTGTAACATTTAGTGCCTACTATTGGTACGAAAACTGTCTTTCACCTGCAGTTACTTAAAATTGTTGAGGCTTATTTTGTACATAGGTATAACACATAATGGTCTTAAAACAAAGTGTGAGCAAAGTTATTTTATAAAAATGTCTCAAAATACTACAAAGGAGAAGGATACAGATGTCTTTATAGGAGTTTGCTACGTGGGTAGGGTTACTTTAACTGGATTAATTTCAATTACTTTTGGATTACTCCAATACCAAATATGCTAATAAAAGACAAAAGAAACTAAATATGAATACAATTATGACTCACAACACGTGGTAAGCTTTCTCTCCTGGCTTTGATCTCTTTGATCTCCGGCAAAACTAACATAAAATGCGACAGAAACAAAATGAAAATAAATCCAAACAGCTTGCCAACATCATATTTGCCGCTCCATGTATTCCGTTACTCCCCAGGCCTACATACATTGTTTAACAAGCTTCCATATACAAGATTTCATAAAGAAGAACCTCCAAAACGGGGTCTGTTAGTGTAACACCATGACTTCAAACTGTATTTGAAATTTTGCCCTTTATATTGTGGACAAAACCTAGCACTAACGTTTTGCTTAACTCTGCATATGTTATGATTGGAACGATATAGAGAATATTGACACGGCCCTCATTTGATCACCAAGCCTGATGTACTCATGAAAAGAGTCATATCTGGCCCACGAGCCACCTGTTCCTGACCCCTGGCATACACATTTGAAAAAGATCAAAAAACGTATAAAATCCAAACTTATAAGTTTACAGATATGCTTATGCTAGCCATGGAAATGTTGAGAGAAATCCCTCTCTATCCCTCCCCGGGATTTAAAAGTGCCTTCCCTTTTACGTGTTGTGTGATAGCGCAAGGACTTCAAACGGCGAATTGCTTCATGTTTTCGTCAAACCCGATCACCCTTTCACTGTCACGCTCGCTGCCTTTGATGGACCGTGTGGGTTCAGGCGGTACATGCTGAACTGGACTTGTGCCAGGCTCGCTTCTTTAGTATTCACTAAAGGTACGTGTGGGTGCCGCAGCGGGAGTTTACAGGGTCCATGCTTTCGGAGAGGCTAATTACTATGAAATTTCTTGGGAAAGTACAGCTATTTATATCATGGAGCACAGCTTAATGTACTAAAGCATCCTCCTCTGTACATTATGTTCAAGGACTAATGCTGGCTCATGTTGAATGTAAGGAGAGGTTTACAGGGCTCTTGGTCCTTCTGAGGAATCATTATGTTTTGTGGTTAATTATGTAAGGTGATACCCAGAGGAGTTAACACCTACAAAAAAATATTGGTTCTGTGGCTAGTGTTGTGGATTTTAATATTGAAATGTGTTTTTGAGGTTTGTTCCTAGTGTGGCACAGATTTACAAATAAATGTACCTATGTCTTATTTATCATCAGGGTTAGGAGGGTTACTTTAAAAATGTAACCCGATACAGTTACTAGACACCTTTTGAAAAATGTAAACGGTTACATAATCCCAATACTATAATGATAAAGTAATGTTACTTGATTACTTTAGATTACTTTTGAATTTTCACTTTTTGCGAGTTGTTCTGGTCCTCATTCACCGCGAAAACAAAAGGATCTCTATTTAGATTTACTAGGATCAGTAAAACATTTGTACAATTTGATTAAATAGTGGGGTTTGAACATCAATTAACTACAAAAATACAACAGTTGAGGCTTGCACAAGTTGTGCGTAAACCTAATCTCTCTCTGTTTCTCTTGTATCAGTGATTGAAATGATGATAGACACAATTTGTCTATTGGTGCGTTATGTATATGTAAGTAAAATTGTAATCCTGCAAAGGAATACTTATTTTAACCTGATTATGTTTTTTTCTGTATATTTAACAGACTATAATGTTTTTTTTTTCTTCCTAATTACGTAATGCTGTTACACGTATTCCGTTACTCCCCAACCCTGTTTAGCATTTGATTGACGGAGGAAGAAAGCAATACGCATGGACAAACACATTTGGTCTAACCTTAACTTATACATAAAGTCTATGCATTGTCCCTTTTGAATAAAAGCATACATTGATAGGTTATTCTCCATTCTAAAAAAAAGTCCATGCACTGAGAAAAAATGACTGGATGGCTTGACTTGCTGTTAGCTTGCTAATACTATCAGTAATTCTATTTTTTGGGGCTGAGGTGTGCGCCATATCTGAATCCTTGGTCTCACTATCTCCCTCTGCCACGAGACAAGAGAATTACGTGCCTCATTCTGCATCTCCTCAGCACAGTGAAATGCTACATACTAATTGTATTCACAACATTCACGATATAGTGTTTCCTCATTAATTTGGGGGACTGGGTTCCAAAATAAACCCAGGATAGGCAAAACCTGTAAAGTAGAAACCTTTTTTTTTAATACAAATATTATGCAATTAAATACTCCGTTATAAATTGAAACCAAAGAACAGAACCTTTTACGAGCTTAGGCCATTGATTATTACAAAAAGTACTTTATAAGCCTAGTTATTTTATTTTTTTACAATTAATTTCTGTACTGTCAAATAATACTATGCAGGGAGACTGATGAGCATATCAAAACAAAATGCAAGATGCAAATCTGTGAAGTAGTGAAACTGTAGCGATTACTATAATGTGAAAATTCAGCTAATATAAACAAGAAAATGCAAAAATTGTGGAATTAAACCAGAAAGAACTTTAGCACTTAACAAATATAACCATTTAATGTATCATCATATATTTCCGCACAGCCTCACCTGGCAAGTCAGTGATTGTCTGGATTCTTGTTTTATAGCCTCTTTATTATATCTCCTTTTATTATTTAGTCATAATTAACACAGGAGTATTCATATAATTGAGTGTAATTATATATATATATATATATATATATATATATATATATATATATATATATATATATATATATATATATATATATTGGAGTCATATCCCCCTAGTGGGAGGTGGCTAGAGTCAAGAACACATTCATATTTCTGACTCTTTCTGGGAGATTGATACATGAGGGGATTCCCAGCCCCCTCGCTCAACCCAACTGATGTGTTGGAAGTCATTAAGTGACCAAACCCCCCAATTCCAACCCCTAATGCCGAGCGCCAAGCAGGGAGGGTAGTACCAATGTTGTAAGTCTTAGGTATGACTTGGCCGAGGCTTGAACCAGCAACTTCCTAGTCTCAGGGCAGGCGCCCTATCCCCAAGGCCACCGAGCTGGTAGTGTAATTATTTACTTCTTATAATCCCTGGAACTTGTAATGTATCCATTAATTGAGTTGTTATTCAGTCTAGTTTTCAGTTGGGAGGAAATTATTTTATCAGCAAAATCTGTTCCCAGTCTGTACAAAAAGATGGTGGCAAGTGCACCACATCTAAAGATGTTTTTGTCATAGCCCGCCCACCTGGTATGAAAGTGATTTTCAGCAATTTTGTAAGCATATTTTCTGAAACTATACATTCTTGTTATGTACTCCCAAACCCATATTATTCTGTTAATAATTATATTCCTGTTTTTTTTTTTTTGACCCGTCGTCTCTCGCAACCCGGATGTTAAACACCACGTGGAGGAAGAAAAGTCCTTCCTCATTCAGGGATACCATAAAATACAACACAAATTCATAAATTTTGGGACACCAATACAATTCGTACCTTTTTATCTCTGAGTTAATAATTTTAAAATCAAACAAGGTGTTTGGTAAATGCTTTGATATTTACACCCAGTGAGAGAAAGACATAAAATTGTTGATATTTCTTCCATTTTTGGGGGTAACAGGACAAAATAATAATCATGAATCAAACTTTCCCTTTTTGACATGTGGTTGCGATTTGTTAAGTTTATAGTTATAGACACCAAAAAAGGAGAGAATACACCAGTGAATTATAATCTTGCAAGGAGAACAGGGGAGGGCCATACAAAAAACATTCACAACGCCAAATTCCACATCTGTTCTAAAGGTCTTACCCAGCCCTTTCTTTTTATTAAATCTTGTAGGTTACAAAAGCAGGGTGTGGAATTCAAAGAACTGCAACATTATTGGCTTACTGTCAATGACGTAAACAGTGCACCATAGTCAAAATAACAAACAACAGGGGGGTTATAATGGTCCAAATAACACACTGGTATGGAACTATGCAATCTCCTTTGTAGGTGTCCAATTTTTAAATAGAATAAACTTATCACATTTATCGCTTGAAGTCTGGAATGCTTCAATGTCAACAGGTGTCAGAGTTCTGGTAAAATTCTAACATTACACAGTTTTTGAAGAATTCTTCTTCTGTTTTTGCGATATGCTTCCAGTCATCGTGCATTTGCCCTGTGAAGTGCCATTGGATATAATGCAACAGAATAAATCAGAACAGCAACTATTCGTTCTTAAGTGGACATAAAACCTTTGTCTGTTTTTTAGTATGTACCGATACAGGTATCGTATCAGTGCATCTACTGTCTATATATATATATATATATATATATATATATATATATATATATATATATATATATATATATATATATATATATATATATCGATACAGGTATCGTATCAGTGCATCTACTGTCTTTAAATATATATATATATATATATATATATATATATATATATATATATATATAAAACCTGGTAATCATGGAAGGGGGATTACCTCATGTGTGTTCCGTTCTTAATGTTTCTTCATTTTCCTCATGTTGAGGTTTTTGAGTTTTTCCTTGCTTTCATGTAGGTTTTAGATTAGTGAATGTAGTCTGTACTAGTCATTGGTCTGTACAGCCCTTTGAGACTCCTGATTAAGGGCTGTACAAATAAACATGACTAAAATTATTTCGCGGTTGCCACGGCGCCCAATTGGCCCCGCCCATGGACACCGGCTGAGACGCGTGTACTGATTGCTCCTTGGGAGTACTTAAACGCGGTCCTTTGAGCTGTTAGTAGTCTGAGCGTCTGTAATACTTCTGTGAAACTTCTGCAAGACTCCTGTTAAACTCTGTGAAATGCCTAGTCTGTGAATTTGTCTGCGTTTGATCCTGTTTTGTTTTATTTTTGGCCTGATTGAGTGTCCTTGCAAAAGAAAGGTGGCTATATTGGTCACTGATTTGTTTTTGTTTTGTTTTTGAATGTCAGAAATGTATATTTGTGAATGTTGAGCTGTTATATTGGTTTTCCCTGATGAAAATAAATAATTGAACGTTTGATTTTTACTACTCTTTTGTTTGGATTTCAATCCACTTCTGCGACCATCGATCCCCGGATCGAGTGTGCGCGCTTTCCTCCTCTTCCCAATAAATTGTGAGTACGTTACGCAAGTGGGTTCTAAATTCTTGTTTCCTGCACTGGTCCGTGACAAATTTAGCTTATTTTAAGTTTTTTTTTCTAATTTTTACCAGGAAGAAAAAGTTAAAATTATTTAGCATATAATTTATTATTTTTGATATTTTTTGTTGGGTAAATGTAAACAAATATATAGTAGCAGAAAAATCATTCTAAGAATCTGTTTTTTCTTATTTCACTGTTTTTACTGGGTAATGTTGTCTGTTGCGGTTCATTATTTAAAACAAACATTTAAATTTTTATCAGAGATAAAGACAGATAATTTACCTCATTATGAGCATTATTTTTTTTATTTTACTCGTAAAAAAGGTAGTAATGAAGTTGCAGATAATTTTGCTCATTGTAAGTATTATACTACTGGGGAAAATGAAAAAAGAATAAATAGTAGCAGATAGGTTTGAACATTTTATTTAGTATTTTTTTAGAATTTTTATTTTTATTTTAGGTATCCTCTTAATATTTATTGTTTTTACTGTGTAATGTGATTTACTGCTGTTAATTCATCATACAACTTAACATAGATATAGGGAGATAGTTTAGCTCATTTTGAGCATTATTTTTCTTATTTTACTAAATATAGTGGCTGATTGTTTTTGCTAATTGTATTATCATTCATATTTTGCTAGGAAAAAATAACAGAGCAGATATTTCAAGGTCATTTAACCCTTGTATTATACTCGGTTCAAAATTACCCGCCAATATTTTGTTGAAAACCTAGAAAAAAAGATATCCCAAAAGCTATTTTACTTAACTTTAAATTTTATGACTTTGCCTGGATAGGTCCCAAACAGTAGAAAATTTTACGTTTTTTTTATTCATATTTCCATGTAAGCTGTATGAAAAAGTAGAAAGTGCCATGCATATAAGAGCAGTTTTAGAAGGATTGTCCTTGAATGCCAAAACGTAATGTTTTTGTTTAAACTATTATAAAGCGTTTGGCGAAGCTCATCAGTAAGTATCAAGCCTTTGTGAATAATATCAGTATGAAAAATTAACATGGTGGCTTTGATCAGATCTTTGTCCACACTTCGAAGAAGCCCCCTTGTAGAATAGAATAGAATTTACTTTTATTGTCATTCTTTGTAACAATGCACACAGAACGAAATGTCGATACACCTGACCCGTACAGTTAAACTGTAGCGAGCCGATGCACCCGTAGCCAAACAGGGCGCAGCCATTTTAGTCATTAGGTGACCAAACCCCCCAATTCCAACCCTTATTGCTGGGAGGCAAATGAGTACCAATGTTGTAAGTCTTCGGTATGGCCGAGGCTTGAACCAGCGACCTCCCAGTCTCAGAGCGGGCACCCTACCATCTAGGCTACCGAGCTAGTATCCTGTATCCAGCGGTTGAGAATCTTGAGGTGGGCCCCGTGTTGGCATAGGGAGGCAGTGTGGTGAGAAAACTGATTACATGTGGATAAGGACAGACAGACAATTCAAAAGAGCTTTTTTCATTTTAAAAAGATGACGCCATTTTCTGGGAGAGAGGGATGACGTTTTGTGCACGTCCGCAATGGTTACTGAAATTGTGTGATCACTGGAAACATTGTGCGCGAAAAGTTCTTGTAAAGTTCATGCATCATTCGTGCGTATGTTCAGTGTTCTTGCAATAGAATGTTATTTTGCAGGTAATGTGTGTGCACTTGTGTTTATGGAAAGCATTGGTTAGATATTGAAGTGCAAAAAAAGCACAAAAGTGAAAAGTTCTGCTTGAAATGCAGAAAAATCAGTTTTTCTCAAAACTTTCAAGAAACTTGTCAATGTTTAACTGCTGTTCACTAAACAATGGTGAAAGGTAGAAACATATTATCTCTAATGAAAGACGAGTGTTAGGCTTTCTTTTGATATATGGCTACAAAATTACATTTACTGTAGGCCTTCAAAAAAGAGTCAAAACGGCAAAAATTGTCTCGCGCCGGCTGTTCCCATTTGAAACGCCTGGCATCGGATGAGTTAAAATGAGGACAATGCGAGGGTCGAGTAAACTCATCTTTACATGAAATACACGCTCATAGAAATACATTTCGCATACATTTATAGACCGGTGTCAACACACATGGACGCTTGAAGTGCACACGCGGTGCACAAACGCACACAATCGCACACACTCAAGAGAAAAGTTCTCCTATTGACAAAAAGGGTCACAGAGTTCACAGCTATGTGATATATTGAAGAGGAGACTATTAACCTCATCAGGTCTCTTTCTTTGGCAGCAAAGACGAACCGGTAGTGACTTGAACACTTATCCCCCCACCACACACACATTCACCAACCACTCCCACTAAAAAACAAGTCTTTTATAGTGTTGACCCTATAAAAGGGTCATTTCCTGAAGGTGCAGGAACCATAAAAATTAAGAGGGGAGAGCGCTAAAAGGACAGAGCCCAAGAAGACGGACTCTTCACTGCTCGCTGTTTGCGGCGACTCGGTGACTATGTGAGGTTTTTATAGATTTATTTATTCCGCCGGGGTCTCAGTTTGACGATGACACTTGTTCGCCTTGTGTCGCGCCCGCCGTCAACGGCGGGAGCCCGAGAACAAGATTGCCGGCTGCCGTTTTGTTTAAAAAGAAGTAAAAAAAAAAAGAGTCAAGAAAAGTCCACGGGACTGTTGAAATTGCACAACGTACCGTCAACTTTATGGCTAATAAAATTTCAAAGGGACCAAAGTCTATTAATACAGGGACAAAATTTCCCCGGGACCTTTGGAATCTTGCTCCTTCTGCACACTCCTCTGGAACAATCCCAATAGACTGCTTTCCTATTTAGAAATGAAAGGGCCTATCTGCTTTTATCTTATTTTTACCAAAGCTGTTTGGAGTGGAACACATGAGGTAGGAGGAATGGGGGCGTGGAAGGGAGTGCTGTAGCGTAACGTCACTTTTTTTCAATTTTTTTTTACTGTAGTATGAAAATGGTGAAAGTAAGAAGAGCCCTTCTTGAATTACAGTCCAAACGCCGACCCAAACCCCAAGATGAAAAAGGAAAACTTTATCCGCGCGTGACTAATAAATGCATTTACGCGCATCATGAACAAGCTGACAGATTTACAAGTTTGAAAGAACCAATTATTTATTAGTTTAAATACATAAATAATTTGTAATTAGTATAAAAAATGTACAAAACCTGAAGCCCTTCACTGGACAAAGAATTTTTGCGCCTTTAATATATCACAACAGCAAAGGATGTAACATCGTCACCACAAAGTTTGTTTTTCAGCAAAAATAAGAAAGCCACAGGTGATGCAGTGCTTATTGTACAATGTGATACTCAAATTTCCGGAGACAAAATAGTTTCCCCCCCAGTGATTCTGGTTCTAGTATCATTGTTTTTAAACACCGCTTGCCGTCAATACCAAGGTCCTCTGATAAGCAAGATGACGCTTTACATGTAAAAATACGCCAACCAGATGATGAAGGTGCTGTATCTGAGTCAGATCAGAAGGCTCCTCATTTTACTACTGACCATGGAATCCAGTACTATCTGTTTCAGAGGGATGGGCGCAGCCAGGATATACTTGCCCGAGACACACTACAAGAAACGGTGCCCTACGACCCTGGCGGTTAAGGGATCTGTGAACCGTGAGACTCAAAATAAAGAGAGTTGATATTTATAGATTTTAAACTTGCAAGGACAGGGACAGAAGCCTTCAATTAAAGAATTCCAACCCGTTCTCCCCGAGCCTTTTCTTTGTATTAGATATGCTGTGATGCAAAAACAGTTCGGCTCTAAAGGGTGTGGATATTAAAGAACAGCAACACAATTGGCCGATTGAGACAATGATGTAATAGTCAAAACAATAAACAAGAGTACGTAATAGTCATAATGACAAACTAGCATCCTATAGAATCTTATTTCTGTCAGGGACCAGAAACAGACACAGGACCCAATAGCGCTCGTTTACTCAGTTTTATTAATAAAGAAGGAGAGTAGGGCTTGCTTCCACGATCCGATGGTTGACAGACAAGGGTAATAGGTGGCTGGAGACGCGAAAGTGGCACTTTCGTGTCGAGCAAGGATGGTCGTAGATTTGCAGGAATACTAGTCGTTAGCCGGGACGGGAGAGCAAGGGCGGTATCGAGCTCGGAACCAAGGTCGGCAACAGGTGTCAGGCAGGTAGCTGGGCAAAACAGGCTGGATGTCGGGATGGCAGAACAGGGCAGAATCAGGTCTGGAAACAGGTTTGCAACGTGTATCAGGCAGAGGAAAAACAGGGCAGGAAAAGTGTCTGAAAGTGAGAGCTTGCCGAGCTGGGAGCATCGGTTTGCAACGATCTGACAGGGTTCTCTTGAAAGCCGGGGGTTTAAAATGAGTCTATTAGCCAATCAGCTCTCAGGGCTGTTGGCGCCAATTGGGCAGTCACAGGTGCCTTGAATCTGCAATCATGACAATTTACAGGTCCAATGTTAAAACAGAATTCATTTGCAATTTCCCCCATTACCCTTTAATGTTCCTGTACAATTCGCCTAAAATCCCAATCCAAGGCGTACCCAAAATAAATAAAATGCTGTTCTTGAACCATTTGGAGAATTCAGACAGTTTTTGTCTCTTTTGAAAAGTAAGACTCTAATAATCACTGCAGTGCTACTAACATTGAGTAATGAGTCCGAACACACAGAAATAGAACGTTTTTTTTCATACAATAAGATTTTTTTTATGCCTGAAGTTTTTTTAAATACCTGCAGATGAGTGTAGCATGGGCATCTTGGGTAAAAAACAAATGAGACGATAACTTGAAGCTTTACCTGGTACCTTGTCAAATTTGATCACCATATGAAAAACAAAACATTGTATTTTACACATTTTTCTAAGGGTAGATTTAGGCATTTCCAAAAGTTGCCATTTGGAGACGACCACTTTACTACGCTAAAAGCTTTGTAAATTTGTATTTTACTTTGGTCGTTTTTTTTAGACATTGTGAAAGAGTTGTAAATGATTGACTTCTCTTTCCAGAAATGAAATCAATGATTGTGCACAATTGCGAGTAATAACAGCTCTAATTTGATACACATAGAGAAATTGCATAAATGTATGTTGAAAACGTTAATGTCTAACCAATTTATCAAACATTATTCAATCAGACACTACTGGCTGAAGATATTCCTTCCCATTGGAGGCAATATCCGTTTCATCAAACAGGTCCGTATAGGCTAATGCGAGCTGTGGACCATAAAAAAAAAAGCCTGCTCTTGGCCGAGAAAGGTGTCAATCGAAAGGAGACACGCAAGCTACCATATTGGGAATAGCTTCACGAGTCTGTTTGTATTTAAAGGGGAGTTTTGTACCGAAGCGAACAAATTTCAAGAAGCAACATCGCCCTGTAATGCTGTAATGATGACACAAGTCTGGAGTTGGCGGCAGTTAGTGAAAAAGTTCCAAATTCCGTAAAGCTCCTTGAAAAAAAATAATTTACAAATCATAATAAGTTATGAGTTGGTGTAGAGGGAAGATGACATAAAAACTGCTCAGAAACAGGTAACAACTAGGGCTGCATTGATTAGTTGAGGTTAAGAACAAAGATCAAAAATAAAATAGTCGACAATTAATTCAATTGCCGACTATTGTCAGTTATTTTTTCAAATGAGTTGAGGCATTTCAACACGATTATAATCCCTGCTCATGCGCAATTGCATCTCTCTCTCGAGCGGTAGCATACAAAAATGACATACCGAAACTTCGAAAGGTTGGGAGTTTTTGAGCCTGGATACGGTGACTAAAAAGACTACTTGTAAAGTTTGCAAAGCACACCTTGCATATCTAGGGAGTACTTCGGTGATGCACAATTATTTAAAGAGAAGAGTCAGACACTTGAACGAAACGGAGTCTGACTCGCCTTAGGTAAAATTCAAGTAACATTTAAGCCAATAAGGTTTTGATGACATCAGTTGTTAAAACGCTAAAAACAACAAACGTAACTTGTGACAACATTAAAAACAACTATTGCGAATTGTTAAGTAGTTTTGTTACAGACTCTACAGTTGACCACTGAATGTAACTCACAAAATGTACATAATATTTTGTATACTGTTCTATTGATGCTCATGAGCCTGTTATTTACAGGTATAACTTTTTTTATTTGATTTTGATTAATTATTCATTTTCCTGTCCCTAAAATGGTTCATGGTTCAGGGATCCTTTAACAACCTGGGTTGCTGGCACCACTGAGGACACAATTCTTGACAGCTTTCTCCACAGTGACAGATCCTGGCCTGCATTTGGGTCATGGCAAAGGTGGCACCAGTCCATTTCTTGATGTTGTCGGCCCAGTTATTTTTCTGTCATCTTTCATCCTGTCTCCTTGGACTGTGCCCTGGAGAATTATCTTGCACAGTCTGAGAGATAGAATAGAATAGAATATACCTTTATTGTCATTGTTACAAAATGGGTTGAACATATTGTGGCAATGAAATTGGGTGTGGCACGTCAGTTTCACTTTTGACAGTGAGGATAAAAGAAGATAAAGGAACAAAAAAGATAAGGTTATAATTTACGCAATATAAAGGAGCAAAGAAGATAAGGTTATAATTTACACAATATTTACACAATAAATGTGGGCATGTAGGATGTCACAAACAGTTTTGGGATCGTATTAGTGCAATATGCGTTAAGTGCAAAAATAGTCAACATTGTGCAAAAAATAGTCAACATTGTGCAAAGTGAGCATAGGCATGAATACAATTTTACATCTGTATAAGGTAGTGTGTTTGCAAGAGTTTCAGTTTGTTGTGCGGTGTGTGTTAAGGGCGGTAATGGCTCTGGGGAAGAAACTGTCTTTGAGTCTGTTTGTTTTTGTTTTGTGTGACCTGTAGCGCTTGCCGGAAGGCAGCAGGTCAAAGAGGTGGTGGGCGGGGTGAGAAAAGTCCTTGATGATGTTTTCTGCTCTGCTGAGGTAGCGAGAGAGACGATTCTCTGGGCTGTGTTGATGAAGCGTTTTTCTGTCTGCTGCCGTGCACCCAGCATGCCACACCGTAATGCAGTATGTTAGAATGCTCTCCACAGTGGCTTTGTAAAAGGACACCAGCAGCTGCTGTTTCAGATGAATTTTCTTGAGCACTCTCAGGAAATGGAGTCGCTGCTGGGCCTTCCCTACCACTGCTCTGGTGTTTGCAGACCAGAAGAGGTCATCGGAGAAGTGCACAACCAGGAATTTGAAAGAGTGGACTCTCTCTACACAGTCTCCTTTTAAAATGAGTGGTGCTGGGTTCCTGCCTTTCCTCCATGAAGTCCAGTATGAGTTGTTTTGTTTTTGTGGTGTTCAGTATGAGGGTTTTTTTCGAACACCACGTTGTCAGTGACTCCACCTCATCCCTGTACGCCGCCTCGTCCCCTTCAGAGATGAGGCCGACCAAGGTGGTATCGTCGGCGTACTCAACAATTGTGTTTGTGAGGTGGGTCGGTGAGCAGTCGGAGGTGTAGAGGGTGAAAAGATCTGGTGACGTGTTCATACCACTGCAGTTTTCATCTGCACACAGTTGAGTACAGTTCTTCATAAGGGTCTGATGTGCCCTCTGTGGCACGGTTTTGTTTGTCACATGGCCTATGTAACGGATGCATAGAAGTTTCCTGTAGCATCACATCTCCATGTCCTGAATTTTCCTTTCCAGTTTTGCTGTGAGAGTCCATGCTTTATTTGGTGTACTATAGTAGCTTTGTTGTAATTCATGTTTATTGTAGATGTTCACTGACCGCTGTAATGAAATGAAATGATCTGCATTTATATAGCGCTTTTCAAGTCAATGACTTCCCAAAGCGCTTTACAATGTGCTCCACATTTCCCAATAGCGGCCTTGCAGCCATGTAAGGCGCTAACCTGCTTATTGGGGGTATTAGGGGTTCAGTGTCTTACCCAAGGACACTTCGACATGTAACACGGCTGAGCCGGGATTCGAACTGGGATCCCTTGATCCCAAGACGAGCGCTCTACCTCTTGAGCTACTGCCGCCCCAATGGACTATTGTGAATAAGACACAGGCCAAAATGTGACTCCTGCTTACTTCTGAGAGAAAGGTCTGAAGCACTTAAAAATCAATGTGGTGACATTTTGAGATCGCATAATGGTACACTAGAAGGCACAAGCCTGTAGCTAAAGCAGGGCCGACTTTATCAGGGAGGTGTGATTTTGGCAACGCCTGCCAAATTCTGATTCCCCCAAAACTTTTGAGAGAAAAGACAAAAACACGTTAAAATTACTGCGGTGACACATTATACAATAAGGCTACTATAGTACACCAAATATACTTGTGTACAACTAATGTTGAACAAGGATATTTTACCGTTCAGCTACAATGCGTCGCCTATGGTTTTGGTGACATTTGCATGTTTCTTAAAAACTCCATGATATAGCCTAATAATTAATAAGAAGGGAAGTCAGACTGTGCAGGGGAGTCAAGTTTAGCCACAACACCAGCTCATAGAGACGTTTAGGGCTCACATTTTTCACTAGTCAGCCCTCATTCGCCTTTTCTTTTGGCGCATTAATTATCTATCTATCTATCTATCTATCTATCTATCTATCTATCTATCTATCTATCTATCTATCTATCTATCTATCTATCTATCTATCTATCTATCTATCTATCTATCTATCTATCTATCTATCTATCTATCTATCTATCTATCTATCTATCTATCTATCTATCTATCTACCTTGGTCATATCCCTCGAGAGGGGTGACCGACAGCAAGACACACACATACAATAACAAAGAAAATAAAAGAGAAATAAATAGCCAAAAAAAAACAAGTCAAGTCAAGTCAAGTCATTTTTATTTGTATAGCCCTTAATCACAATCAGTCTCTAAGGGCTTCACAAGTTATTACATATAAGAAGTTTAGGTTATTTGTATGCTATAGAGTAGAAGTGAGTTTTAAGCTTAGATTTAAACATTTCCACTGAGGTTGCAGATAGGATCTCAGGGGGAAAAGCATTCCACAACACCGGTGCCCGGATGGAGAACGCTCTCGAACCAGCGGAACACTTCTTGGCTCTTGGGATCACCAGGAGACCGGCGCTCTCGGAACGAAAGCTTCGGGCCGGGACATAGGGGGAGATCAGATCTGAAAGATATGAGGGGGAAAGTCCATGTATGATTTTGTATAGTAATAGGAAAACCTTAAAATCGCATCTTAGGCTAACAGGGAGCCAATGCAGGTTAGCCAAAATTGGAGTGATGTGATCGTACTTTTTTGTCCTTGTTAAAGCCTCGCTGCAGCATTTTGTACCAGCTGGAGACTCTTGAGTCTGGTCATTGGAAGACCGGAAAGTAGTGCATTACAGTAGTCGAGACGGGAGGTAACAAACGCGTGAATTATGATTTCCGCATCCGACTGAGAAAGTATAGGACGAATTTCAGCAATACCACACACACATTTTTGGACGATGGCCAACCCAATTGCCCAAACACCCAAACAAGTTAGGCACCTCGGCACCCAAGTCGGTCATGCTTTCGTCCCTCCAGATGAAATGGGACACCAGAAAGTGGCCATGTCACTCGGGTCAGGGTGACACAACACACTCTTTTGTTCGACAGCTTTCACTGGTTTACCCCTGCCGCATCATACGGGTGCCCAGCCCATCCTTAAGAACGTGTCCACAATCCCACTATCCTTTCACAACACCTCTCCTCTCCTTTCTATCACCAACAAGAGCTCTATCTTCCATTATATTTAGACTTCTTTCCTGCAGTGCACTCATAACACCATCCATCCACGTCAATCGCGGCCTTCCTTCCAAACCAACCAAGTACTCTCTTATCAACACGCTTGCTCAGTTCCACGATTACTCCAGTTCTGTCTCTCACAATTTCATTTCTCAGTCCATCCAATCTTGTCACTCCTAACATAGTCCTCAAACACTTCATCTCAAAAACATTCAACTTCCTTCTTAAATCTGCGTTCAGGCTCCAAGTCTCTGCACCATACAATAGTCGGCACAATCACACTCTCATACAGTCGACTCTTACAATCCATACTCATACTCTTGTTGTTCATCACTCTTCTCAGAGCACCCAAAACCTTGCTTCCTTGATTCACTCGGTGCAATACCTCACACTCCATTCCACCAACTGCAGCCACATCACAACCCAAGTACCTAAAGCTTTCAACTTCTTCCAGCACCTGTCCATGCAACCTGATTTCTAACGTCATGCCCACTCCATCACGTGAACACTTCATCACCTTACTCTTCCCAACATTAACACATAACTTACGCCTATTACATACTTGCATTAATAAATAAAGTTTTTGTATTGGTTATCGAACTATATGGTAGTATCTATTTTAAAATTTGACATGATCCGAAAAGACGTGATGTAAACAACTCAGAGCTGTTGTTGACCTTCTGCAAACAAAGTAACGCACCACTTTTGACCATCAGGAACGTTAACAGCATTGTCATGGAAAAAATAATTAGATAGATTGCCCCATTACTTAAGAAAATAGCTCTGCTAGGTTATTACCCAGCACTGCTCTTCAGGTGGATTTAAGTTTAGCAAGTATGGCTGTGGTTTGAGATATCCCGGCCATAATTTCTGGTTCTGAACACCCTTTTGATATAACAGGTCCTAGATATTTAAATGTGGTTGTTGGTTGATGGTGATGTTTGTGGTGATCCCTTGGGGGTTGTTGGTCATTACGTTGCTTTTTTTCTGTGCTGGTTTCTATCATATACTTGGTTGATGCTTTGTCACATAGGTGAGGCTCATGTTATGTAAAATAGATACACATTTCTAAAATAACATTTAAATAATAGCTCATGCCTTTTGCTTATTATTTAAAACAATATTGTCTTCTTGAACAACAAAAGGTTTTTTATCACTAGAAGGCCCTAAATAATACAGAAAGCAAATATTATGTTGGATTTACATTGAGTCCTGAGCATTTGTCATTTTCAGTACACGCGAAGTGGCAAAATGGCTCTCAGTAGACATTCATTAAAACTAGAAAATGTCGCTGTCTTAACAGTATTAAACAAACCCAATATGTAAATCAGAATTGTTTTGTTTGGTGGTCTTCATAGAACAAATTTATATCCATATTTTTAAAATTATACTTTAGTTTCCGAACCAGTGACGTGCGGTGAGGTTGGCTTCTGGTAAGGCACAATCAGAATTACAAATGAATGAAGCTGCTTCTTATTCATCACTTGATCAGCAGAGCAAGAAATCAATATATAAACTGTAGCATAGAAAAAAATATCTTGTATATAAAGTCAATGTGCTGCTCATTTTGAAAAAAAAAAAAAAAAGCATCAATATATTGTACAGGGTCCCCCCAAAAAATATATATATACACATTTTAGCAACTGATAACTAAATTATGTATTCTTTTTTTCTAGACTGAACCCATTCAATCAAGTGACGTTGACTTTGAGAAAAGGCAATTTCTTTTAAAATGCTACTGAAATTATGAAAAGGCAATTAATTCCTTGCAAATCAACATGATGGTACACAGTGACATGTTGCTTCTCAGGTCCCAAGAAAGTGAAGTTGGGTCATCTGGCCTCATCACTCCACACTATCTTTGTGGGAAAGTGTATAACTTGTTCCAAGTACTACTCGCAATACCATACTTTTTGATCTGGATCATCATCATTAAGAGCAGGATTTTATTAAGGGTACCTCTCAACTAACCTGCCGCAAAGACTTCCTTGGACTTTGTTGTAACATTTGGAATAGTCTTTCCATTTTAGGCGGGTTTGTTAATGTACATGGTCTTCTGGAACGCTTCATATGGATGTCCTGAACAGTTCTATCTTCTTCAAACTTATCTCTAATTCAATTGATGGTAACTTGTTTTGGATGTCCTTTGTTAAACCCCTGAATTGTTTTCTGCACTTCTACTGCATTTCACCACTTCTATTGGCATTTTAGAAAATATTTCCTTCATTCAGAGTCAAGTTTAGTTGCCCTCACTTGGTTCAATGGGTTTATTCAGTAATTCAATAATTGAGTTATCAACTGCTAAAAAGTGTATACAGTACATCTTTGGAACACCCTGTATCGCCACTCGGGTCACTAAGATTTTCATAATATACCATTCAGATTTTTTTTTTTTATGAATGGGTGGCTTGGCTCTCTGTTAGATTGCTAACACTATGCCCAGTTTTATTATTTTGGGTTGAGAAGTGTGCCCAATAAGATTACTTAGTCTGACTATCGCAATCTGTCATGAAGCAAGATAATTGAATGTCTCACTCTGCATCTGCTGAGCACAGTAATTAGTTACATAATAATTGTATTAATAATATTTATGATATAAAGTGAAAAATCTATCTATCTATCTACCTTGGTCATATCCCTCGACAGGGGTGACCGACAGCAAGACAAACACATACACAAAAACAAAGAAAAGAAAAAAGTAGCAAAAAATACAAAAAATTTGACCATGGCCAACTCAAATTCCCAAACACCCAAACAAGTTAAGCACCTCGTCACCCAAGTTGGTCATGCTTTCGCCCCTCCCGATGAAAAGGGGCACAAGAAAGCGGCCATGTCACTCAGGTCAGGGTGACACGACACACTCTCCTGTTCAACAGCAGGGCCCGACAGCTTTCACTGGTTTACCCCTGCCGTATCATACATCGTGCCCTGCCCATCCCTTAGAATACGTCCAAACATCCCACTATCGTTTCACAACACCTATCCATTCATTCCTATCACCACAAGAGCTCTAGCTTCCAATATAATTAGACCTCTTTCCTGCAGTGCACTCATAGCACCATCCATCAGCGTCAATCGCGGCCTTCCTCTTGGTCTCCTTCTATTTACTTCTGCAATTAAAATTCAGCAATTAAAATAATAATTGAAAGATTGTGTTGGGATCTGGCATGCCACCTTCCCCTAGAGGGCGCTAACTGGGTGGGGAGCAAGACACTCCTGAGCCCAATCTCCCCACACATGTCCTTTAATATCCCAAGACTTTATATTGGCTGCTCGGACAGAACACAGGGTCGAGTCATTTCTATTTCCAGGCCATTTTTGTCCTATTTTCTGCATCTCCATTTTCATTTTGTTTTTATAGTCAAGTTTGTTTTTTCTTGGACATTTTGTGGTTTTGTGACCCCTTGTTTGTTTGTTACTTTGTTCCTGGATTTGCATTTGCATTTTGTTCTTTGTTTCTGGTTTGGATATTGTCTTGTTTGATTTTGTTTGGACATGTTACTTGTTTTGTGACCCCTTGTTTGTCTACTTTTCCCCTGAGCTTTTTATTAAATGCCATCCTTATTTTGAGGAACCCCTACCACATTTCCCCCTTCCCTTCACTTGGGTCCACCCGTAAACTTAACAGATTGTGAAGTTAAATGATAAATAACATTAACACGGAATAAATCTACCCATTTAATATATACAGCCTCACCTGCCTCCCCCTGACTGCACATCACTGATTGTTTGCGTTCTTGATTTATAACATTTTTATTATTTCTGTCGTTTATATCTTGTTTTCTTATTTAATTGTAATTAAAGTATGATTGTTCATATAATTGTCTGTCATTTTTCACTACTATATATAATCAGCAAACTCCTGTGTAAAATATATTCAGAAGTATTTTTTAGCCTTGCCCTGAAACTGGAAAGCAACACTGAATTGTTTCGCCGGCTTGTGCCGCTCTGCAAAAACACTTGAAGGGAGTTTCGGTCCATCTTGACTCATGCTGTGCGTACAAAAAGGGGGGTGGAGGAATGAAAGCAGCGAGTCCACGGGGAGCAACAAGCATCCCAGCTCTATCCTAAAGGGACAGAAATCATGGAAGGGTTTTATAGGTACACTTAAAAAGACTGGAAACAGATGTTTCGTTTCACTAATAAAGGAAATAATTACTTCGAAGCAGTAATTAAGCCCTGAGTAGGGACATGGCTCATGGGGGTGAGGGAAAGGGGGGAGGAATGGTAGGAGGAGTGAGAAGATAAAATGGAGATCATTGAGGGATTATTGTTGATGGATGCTTTCAGCCTCTGTGTGGTCGTATATGCAAAGCATCAGTTTATGGTCGAATCCATTAAAACTACGAGGCGTTTAAGCATAGGAAATGCAGTGTGGGCATAATGTTGGGCGAGGGGGGCAATGTGTTAGAAGGAAAGCACAATTAACAGAAGATTACGGACTACAAGGCATACCTAAAAAAACCAACATTTGTGCCTTTTACGCCAGAAAATATGATCAATCAAATTTTAAATGTATAATTACAATTAAATGCTACTGATAAGTTTAGAGTTCCGTAGCTTCTCAAAATTAGAAGAGAAGACATCAATGGATTTTGAACTTACAAGGAGCCAGCACATGACTACAAAAACCCTGACAATGCATAATTCCAAATATCTTCTAAAAGCCCTTCCTTTTTAACAAATCTCCTAGGTTACAAAAAAGAGATACTAAAAAACAAAAAAGCAGACCCTAAAGAGTGTGGAAAACACAGAACAGTGACATTATTGGCTGATGGTGACTGTGTTGCTCTTACGGCAAATTATTTTCTTTAATAAATAGGTCACTGTGTTTAAAATGTAATACAAGTCGAAAAATGGATTTAAGTTCATTGGGAAGTGTTTTAAATTTGTTGTGTTTATTTGGGCTTTAAGTTTAAAAGTGGAGAAAATAATACTACCTCTGGGTCTCCCGCATCACTTATGGTTCTGTGATCTTAATGTACAGTTAGACTCATACAATGGCTAACATGATGGTTGCATATCCACTCCATCTCGATCCATATTTGAGAATTATCAAGACAATGCCTTAAGTTTCTAAAAGTGTTTTTTTATATGACACATAAACAACTACCGTATTTTCCGCACTATAAGGCGCACCGGGTTATAGGGCGCACCCCGAAAAAATAGTTTTTGGTCCTGTATTTGACATACATAAGACGCACCGGATTATAAGGCGCTACAATGGGAACGTCGACAAAACAGTCAGATAGTTCAGTCAAACTTATTACCCCCTTAACATTCCCAAAGCTTGCAAAGACGCAAATACGTGTCGAGAACACGTGCGGATGCGGTGTCCGTACGATGTCACTCAAATGCATCGTTCCATCATTCGGAAGGTTAAAGTCTTGGGATTCAAGAAATGCCAACCATTCCTTAGTTTCTATTTTCTTTTTTGCTTGCAACTTTACTGTGCATATGACAATAAACACTTGGAATTGAGTTTAATTTAAAAATAGACACTCCATTCCATCCATTATCTGCACCGCTTATCACAGAAACATCGAGTTCAGTCTGAAACAAGATACAGGGAAAATATATAGCCGGAGTAGCTCACCGAAGTCGTTGTGTTCAATAATAATGTGCAGCCATGGTCCTCTTATATCCGTGAGTGTAGTAAATCCAGGAGAATAAAATATCTACAAATACAGAATAGTAAAAAATGCTTTCTGTATGCCGTCAACCACGTGCTATACACATACATCTTTTTCGGCCAATTGCAGGCTTTGTTTTGCCGCTTAAGCCTATGCCATCCTGTAAATGATGAAAAGGATCCGCCCCTTGACCTCTGAATAACTTTAGCCAATAGTGATCGATTCAAATGATGATTGACACATTGGTTAGCCAATGAAACGCCGGTAAATAAATCCCAGCATCCACCGCGGACTACTTGGCGTTCGGGGGGGAAATCTAGTTGGCGGCTGCAAGTTAGTTGGAAGACTTTGCTACCTAATATTGATCGATGAATAAGGCGCACAGTATTATAAGGCGCATGGTCAGCTTCTGAAAAAAATAAAGGCTTTTAAGTGCGCCTTATAGTGCGGAAAATACGGTATATCTTGTAATAGTTCAGATATATGTAACATGTATGCACTTTATTTTCACGATAAGGCACATGGTGTGAATGCATTGTATAGTATTTTTGCAATTTTCAATATCCGGAGAAGCAAATTAAAGCTTCAATTAACTGTCCTCTGTGGTCACAGTTCCTCTTTGGTGGTTTAGCCCGTGTTATATCGATGGTATTACAGTGACAATGATGTAAACAGTGCATATTAGTCAAAATAATGAACAATAGTGGGGAAAATAGTCAAAATAGCAAACTGGCATCCTATGCAATCTCCTTTGCAGGTGTCCAATATTAAAGAAGAAATAAACTTATACAGTTATTTTTTTATAAATGAATATTTTTTGGTGTTGAAACAAGATAATAATAGTTTATGTTCTATAAAATAAGTTTCCATTTTTTTTTTAATTTTATTTTTCTAATGCAACCGTAGCCATCACAATAGTTTTAATTTTGTGCGCCCTATAGTCCGGTGCACCTTATACATGTAAACAATATTTCAGAAAAAACTATTTTTGACGGTGTGCCTTATAATCAGGTGCGCCTTATAATCTATAACATTTGGCACCTCACTTCTATCCCATTAGAGTTTTATCAGCTCCATTTCAAGAGCAAAAATGGAACAGGCCTTTACTTTACGCATCTCCCCGTGAGCTCCATTGTGAACTTTATGGACA
Organism: Urocampus carinirostris; assembly: GCF_059441175.1. NCBI lineage: Eukaryota > Metazoa > Chordata > Actinopteri > Syngnathiformes > Syngnathidae > Urocampus > Urocampus carinirostris. The sequence goes on along the minus strand of NC_142354.1, from coordinate 28,111,925 downwards.
CGCAAGGCCCAATTACGCTTCGACGTATGTATAATATAAAGCGCGCTTTAATTTAGCTCATAAAGGGAACGTATTGATATCCTCAACCGCTCTTAGGGACAAAAAAATTCAATCAGGCTTCAAAAGGTTCCCATTAAACTCAAGTAGGCTGTGGCACATGTCCACCAGCTGTTTATTTTATTATTATTTTTTATGACAATGGCAAGGTCATGCATATGGATGCAGATGTGATGCGTTCCGTTTGGAAAATCACGGCCTTCTGTGCTTAATGAGGTGGCCTGCTCATGAACAGCTCACTCAGAGGGCGCAAATTGCACCGTGTGGGGAGATTAAGTCATTTTCGGAGCTCTTTTTTGATATTTGTTGATAAGTTTATAGGTTAGTAAACAGAAATAAGAAGAGAAGACATAAATGGATTTTGAACTTGCAAAAAGAACAGGAGCTCTAACTTTAGATAAGAAATTCCACCTTTGTTTAAAAGCCCTGCCCTGAGCCCTTTCTTTTTAATAAATCAAAAGTAGTGTACAAAAGCAGACCCACCCTAAAGGGTGCTGAACTCAAAGAAAAGCAACATAATTGACCGATACCGACAATGATGTAAACGGTGCATAACAGTCAAAAAAATGAACAACAGTGAGGTAAAATAGTCCAAATAATGGACTGGCATCCTATGCAATCTCCTTTTCAATATTAACCCTTGGATGCACGACCTACCAGAACATACACTTTTCAATGAGTGGGGTCAAAAATTATATATATATCTATCTACCTTGGTCATATCGTTCAAGAAGGGTGACCGACAGCAAGACAAACACATACAATAAAAAAATAATAAAAAAGGGGGAAAACATTTGCAAAAACACACACAAACATTTTGGGACCATGGCCAACCCAAATGCCCAAACATCCAAACAAGTTAAGCACCTCTGCATCCAAGTTGGTCATGCTTTCGTCCCTCCAGATGAAAACGTGACACAAGAAAGCGGCCATGTCACTCGAGTCAGGGTGACGCTACACACTCTTTTGTTCAACAGCATGGCCCGACAGCTTTCACTGGTTTACCCCTGCCGCATCATACAGGTGCCCTGCTCATCCCTTAGAACGTGTCCAAACATCCCACTATCCTCAAAAATTAGTGGGGGGAACATAAAAATACTATTGGCATCATGTCATAAACATCTTTTATGAGGAATATCTGGAATATGACAGTATTATAACATTTAGAAAATAACAATTAACTTATCATTATCAATGTTAAAATCATAATTTTATTTGTTTTACTTGTTTCTTTGCAACAAAGATTGTTTTTTTCGTTGTCTTTAAAAAAAAAAGTTTTACACCTTAATGAGTTGTATTTTATGCTCTTTAGAGGGACATTGTGGAATATTTGACCATTAAATGTTCTTGCAACCTCAGTGGAACTGTTTAAATTTAGGCTTTAAACACATTTCTATTCTATAGCTTATTTCACCTTGACATTATCTGTGTATTATTTGTTATTGTAACATCAGTTTCAGCTTGGTCATCCTGGAAGGGAGATGACCTCATGTGCGGTTCCTTCTCAAGGTTTCTTCATTTACCTCATGTTGAGGTTTTTGAGTTTTTCCTTGCCCTCGTGTAGGTTTTAAATCAGGGGGTGGTGTAATAATAGTCTTTGGTTTGCAATAATCTGTGGTCTGTGCAGCCCTTTGAGACTTCTTTTGAATAAGGGCGTCACAAATAAACATTACTTCACTTGACCCCCCCTCATATAATTTGTCTTAAACGCATACCAGTAATATTCACTGAATGTAAATATTTGTACATCAATTATATCAACCATGTCAAAAATAAAACTTCCCAAATTTACATTTTTGGGGGGTTAAAGTGTAGAGCAGCAAGAGCTATAGCACCTCCTTGTGTTGATCTGTGCACGCCACTGATTAATGTTAGCACAAATGTCAAAGCCCCCAAGAAAGTTTTCTTGCTTGTCTTCAGCCTGTGAGAAGATCTTAATTCATTGTTGTGTCATGCACCCGAAATTGGGTATTTGTTTTCACTGTGCGTTACTTCTCTTTGCAATCTATTTTATTGTCCATCCATCCATTATCTTCCGCTTATCTGGGGTCAGGTCGTGGAGGCAGCAGGCTTAACAGGGAAGCCCAGACCTCCCTATCCTCAGCCACCTCTCCCATCTCATGCGACGGGATCCTGAGGAGTTCCCAGGCCAGCCTAGAGACATAGTCTCTCCAGCGTGTCCTTGGTCGTCCTCGGGGCCTCCTGCCGGCTCTTCACCACGACGGACCGGTACAGGGTCCACATGACGGCAGACGCTGAACTGACCTGGCTGTCGATTTCCCGTTCCATCCTACCCTCACTTGTGAACAAGACCCCAGAATACTTTAACTCCTCCACTTGGGGCAAGATCTCATCCCCAACCCGGAAGGAGCATGCCACCCTTTTCCAGCTGAGTACCATGGTCTCTGACATAGAGGTGGTGATCTTCGCGGCCGCTTCACACTCGGCTGCGACTCGCTCCAGTGAGAGCTGGAGATCACGGCCTGAGGAAGCCATCAGCACCACATCAATTGCAAAAAGCAGAGATGCAATGCTGAGGCCCCCAAACCGCACCCCTTCCCCACCAAGGCTGCGCCTAGAAATTCTGTCCATAAAAATTATGACAAAGGGCAGCCCTGGCGGAGTCTGTTTCTTTCCTTGTAGTTAAATGAATGATTGAATGAGATTTTTAAAGTGATTTGAGCCCACTTTTACTAAAATAAAGGCTTGAGATGGTGCTTGAATAATTCTAGTTTATTTAATTGAATCTTCATGCGATGGCAACAGAGTTATAGAAAAATGTTGCTTTGTTTATCTGAACATCATTAAATATATTCTTAGCTTTTCAGTTGGTTCAATTAGGTTGCCTAGTTTACATGCATCATTTTAAAAATCTTCGACATTCGACCAGTTCGGGTTGGCTTGCAGCTTTTTTTCAATCTATATGGCCCATCCTTTTGACTTTGAGACTTGTGATGCACATGAACGTTTGTATTGTATACCTTTTTTTACATCTTGATTGTCAATTTCAAATGAGGAGACTTACTGCAAATAATGACTGATTCATAGTTTTAAAAACATTAAGACTAAAGGGACAGTATTTATTAATTAACCACTAGATGAAGCAACCCAAACACGAGTGCTTTGAAGCACAAGGAACAATAAAAAAATAAAATCTAAAAATCTGAAATGAGCACAATGAAGAATAAGAACTACAGAGACTCAAATTGACCAAACTGTACTCGTATTTCTGGCCAGCCTTTGAAAAGGTCTTTGCTTTGCAGGGGTACCCGTAGCAGCAAGAAGACAAACAATTAAGTCAGCTCCCTCTATGTGAGGCTCGTGTTGTGTAAAATAAATGCAAATTTCTCGACCTACGACTATTTTTAAAATTGCATGTTTATATGTTGATTAATCTTATTAAATCAATATTTTTTTCTTTAAATGAAGGGTTTTATTTTTAAAACCAGCAAGAGGTGCTTCAAAATACGCACTGCCAAAGTAAGAAATCATGTCTCGCAGTTGTAATCACCAAATTATCATTACATTTTATGAGAAAACACCTAAAGAGTTCGTACCGGCTATTACCAGGTTCATTATTCAAATAGACTCAGTCAACCACGAGAATGTAGTTTTACCAGAAAATAACAATGAACCAGCACTGGTGAGTAATTTTCAGATCATTTCCACAGGCGCTCAACCGTCCTTAGGGGCACTCGGGTTATAGACCCCTGGAGTAAATGTTTGTACTTTTCAACACAAATATAATTGTAAAAGTAAATAGATAAATGATAATTAATTAACCATTAAAATGACATAGAAAAAATATATTCAATAACATCAGTTAAAAAAATAAAACTCCAAAATGTAATAATTAACATCAATCAATTGGTATCAACCCGTTGGTACGGACTATGGGCATATATGCGCTCTTGCAAAGCATGCAAAATATAAATAGATTTTTACCTAAAAATTACATAAACATAGACATAAAAAATGTATAAAATCAGATAAAACAAGATAAAATAAGTCAATAAATAAATAGATTATATTTTCTGCATAAAAATAATATAAGTAAAAATATCTCGGTTCATGGATTCCTTAACCACCAAGGTCGTTGGGGCACCACTTCCTGTGGAATGTCTTGGGCGAGTATAGCCTGGCGGTGCCCATCCCTCTAAAGGCCAGTTTTTTGGGTAGGGGTATGCTCCCCACAGGAAACAGATTTCCATGGTTACCGGTAACAGGAGAAGCCTCTTGATCTGACTCAGATACAGCATCTTTATGATCTGGTCGCTGTTGTTTGTTTGTTTGCGATCAGATATCACACCATAGCAGCTTTCTTACGGAAAGCCTGAACTTGTCATGAAAAAACACATGCAGGTCACTGAAGACGCTACTAAAAAGCGCTTAGCTATAGATACACCTACCAGCTGCATACCAGTAAAATAGCAGCTACAAGCGAGCTAGAGGCCTGAGGTCTTGTCAATTATGTTATCCTCATTCCATAAATGGAGGCTCAATGGGCAAACCTGTTGCCGACCTGGGGCACGAGGATTCACAATACAGAAATAAACCCAATACACCATAGTAGCCCGATCGGTCTCCTGAGGGAGCAAACCAGAGCTAGGCAACGCACACCTTTCTCACTTTTTGACCAAACAGTCAATATCGCCCAATGGACAGAACACCCTTGTGGCGTAGACAAGTGTGCTGTGCAAGTAGGGAAAATAGTCATAGACAAGTGAGGGCCGGTCTTTTTGTGTAAAGCAGGTGCTTGGAAACTTCAAATTATCACATTATCAAATTATTCAGCCAAGATGGGGTCTGCTGGTGTGACACTGATTGTAATGTCTATGTTTTGGACCAAACCCTGTTTAAAATCAACATTGTCCTGACTTTGCAATTGCCACAATCGGCTTTGCGCGTATCAATTTTGTAAATAAATGTACATGTACCATTTTATCTCCAAGCCAGACGTACTCATAAAAAGGTTCCCAACCCCTGATGTAAAGCGTCATCCCGCTTTTTAAAGTTCAGCATTGACAGGTGGTGTCATGTGACATTAATAATACTGGGAAAAACTATTTTCTTCTAAAAATAATGAGTACAGTACTACATCATACAATATGCATTCAATCGATATATATTTTTAATAAAAAATGAAATTAATTAAAATACAGTAAAAATAGAAAAAAAAATCAAATAGTAGGAAAACAGAGCAGATCCCTGAGATGAACACTGCCGGTGAGAAAAGGTTTTTTCCCTGCTGTCCAGCTGGCCACCTTATTGCACTTCACTGCACCCTTCATCGACCCCCCCCCAAAAAAAAATCATCCCACCACCCCCCTTCAAAGTCCGGCTAGAAATATCCCGGGGATTTAAAACAAAAGCACAAATAAATACTTGTAACCACTCTGCCATCGCTCGTGATTTGACTCCGTTTGTAGTTGAGCGTGTTGTGTGTTTTGGTGTTGTTCTGTATTTCTTGGTGTGTTTGTGTGCACTCGGGTAGAACAGGGAGCATTAGGAGGTGTCTTTTGTTGCTCCTGGGGGCCTACCGTGCGGGGCCCTAATAGGAGTCTTGTGCCTGCCGTTGTCTCCAGGGAGGGCTTGTGAATGAGGGGGTCTAACTTTGCACGCACCCCCTGCATCCACAAGCCCCAGCATCCCCCACCACCTTCTACCGTCCCTTGGGACTGGACCGAGAGACAAAGGAGGTAGCGGGAGCTGCAGTAGGATGGGATGTAGGTTTCGGGGTGCGGGGGTACACGGTGGCCCCTGTCTTATTAGAAGGGTCGTGAACGTGTCACGATGATTAATATGCCGAGGTGCGCGGGGATACCCTAGAGTCACATTTATTCAAGATGATGGCTGCCAAACACACACTCGCTGCAAAATGGCACATTTGCATTTCCCATTAACGAAAGAAAATATAGATATATATATGCAAATGAAAGCCCTATCTGGATTTATACCATGAGGTGTTGCCCATTTGGACGTTGACAATAGATGACCATTTTGTGGTGTGGTTTCACCAGCGAAGATATCATTTAGGCTGCAACGATTATTTTGTAATTGGATGAATCCGTCCATTTTATGGTAAAAAAAAGGGATAAGACAAAATGTTTTCATTTAAATACATGTATTCTTAAACACAATTATATTTTATAAAACTAAAATCATAATCGAGGACTCGATTTGTCAGAAAATGTGCCAAAATGTAACATTTCCTACAAATTTTATCTAGTAAAATAAGATATTTTTTTCTAATAATATTGTGTTTTCTTCAGTAGAATAAGATAATGAGGAAGATTTGTGTTTCTTCACATTTTAACAATGTATATTTTTCTCAGACTGAAAATTGAGTCCATATAGTTGCTGCTTCTGGCTATTTTTTGTTTTTTTTGCAGGTAATATTTTTATAACAAGAAAAGAAGTTGAAAATATAGTAATACAATCTTAAATTTACATTAAAAACATTTTTTCTGACAATGTGGTAAGATTTTTTGGGTGTAAAGTATAATTTCTCAAAAAAATGTAAATTCCTATACACAACTAGAGCCTTTAAAAATATATTTTCTCAAAAATATAATTTGTTCTTTTTCATGAAAAAATATTTTGGAGTGTGAAGAATAAATAAAAAATAATGATAATTTCTACAAAAAAATTAGAGCCGTTGAAAAATATTGATGCGTAAAAGAAATGTATATACTCTCTAATCCCTCATTGATCATAATTAGTGGGGACCAAAACCCCTCGTGATGTGTAAAAATGTGAAAAGCTCCACCCACACCTTTTCAAAATATGCTCTGCCAAGCCCCAGCTCCAAGCCAGGGTTAATGGATCGCGGCCGCACAGGTGTTGTTTCGGTGAGCTGCCACGCTCTCAGCAGATCTTGACTGGGGGTAATGGAACACGACCAAAACAGTGCAGCTCATATTAGGCAGGCCACAATGGCACGTTTCAGTGGTCCAAACCGAAAAAAAAAAGCCGTCTGTCGGAGATGACTGTGCATTTAATTTTAGACATGCCAGGACTACACGACTCACAACAAAAATGCCTTCTGCCAGTCCCGGCTCTCAGCAATATATTGATAATGGCTCACGATGAGTGCAGTTCATCTTTTGGAGGATATACAGTAACGGCAAGATAAGAACCGCCAGGCCTGACAAGAGTGCGCTCTGCCGGTCCCTGCTCAAGGCCATATGCAATCGGGGATAATGGATCGCTGCCACACAAGTACAATTTACTTTCACTTGGACAGGAAGGCAAAAAAGAAGGTTCGTCAAAAATAAGCTTGCTCGCAGCAATATGTAATTGGGAATAATGGCTCACGAAATACAGTACTTTGAGTTAAAGCAAATTACTGGTATCTAGCATAAACTTTTACCCCCAAAATGGTCACTTTTTGTCTCTATGGGGTGAAGAATTTTGTAGATTTTTGAATTTTTTAGAAATGAACCAAATTGTGTCCATAGAGGGTCAGTTTCAATTTGCGATGAACAATACCACTTTTTCTTTTCCAGACAGATACCAATACTCCAATTACATTATTATTAATAATCATAGAGTCATCACAACACTTTGAAGATTCTGATACAACTAAAACATACATTTATTTTAATGGAAATGAGAAATTTGTATTTATTAACATAACATGGTCTTCACCTAAAGGGAGCTGACACAACTCTCCGCCATCTTGGTACTAAAAGTACCCAAAAGCTTAAAAGGAGAAGTATAAAGGTGCCGTTTTGGTCACTTTGAGTCTCCGTAGTTTGTATTCTTCCTTGTGCTTTTTAGCACTCATTTTCAGTTACACTATACAATATGGCAACACCTAGCCCCCACGTTTAGCTGTTATAGGCCCCGATACGTGGTAATAGTAAATCTTTTATTTTGATTGAATGAAAATGTAATAATAGAACTGTTAAGAAACTGGAATAATCAATCATTTGATTTTCCAATAAATTACCACTTGCTTTTTTTGTTTCTGTGGCTGCGCTCATAAGTTTTGATTAAGATGAAATTGTGAAATGTATTTTGTTGCGCGAATAAGAAGCAAAATGTTCAAATAGACTGACTTTTTATTTTGCAATCCCTGAACAGAACTTTCTGGAGTTTTCTTCTTAAGTTTTCAATTAGAAAGCCAAGAATGCTGTAAAAATATGTAATGCAATCCAAAGTCCTTGTAACCATTTTTATGATATAACTGCATTTTAGCAACCCTTAACTCGACAATTTTTCAAGTTTACTAGTTGGACTCAACAGCATGCGGTTATTTGAGGCTTTTTAAATGACCTGTGTCTCATATTGCATTGGACAGCTAGCCGAATAAAGCCTTATGTTCTATATATCTGGCGTTATTTTCACAAATAGAAGAAGACTGTGGGCTATCTTTGCGTCACAGGTACCAAGGGAGTCAAGTAGATGCTTGATAGGCTTACCTGCAGGCCTGCTGTGCTTGGGCAGTAAAATTCATGCGCTGCATATTTTGAAATTACACCACGGGGAAATAAGCTGCCCTTGTAATGAAACATGGCCAGGAAAGGCAAACAAGGCTATTTCCTTTGGAAAAACAGAGCATCTGTTAGTACCTTTAGTGACGTTTTTAAGGAAGGTTAACTGACAGAAGAGCTCTAGTGTAAGGGGATCTATGTGAAAACCGTGTAGGAAAATGGGAATGTCTCTATTGTATATATTGTATACTATGTATATAATGTAATACAGTGGAACCTCGGTTCTCGACCATAATCCGTTCCAGAACCCTGTTCGTAAACCGATTTGTTCGATCACCAAAATACTTTTTCCCATTAAAAATAATGTAAATCGTTTTAATCCGTTCCTACACCCTGAATGTTTACCTTGAATGTTTAACGTAAACATAAAGCTAACCCAGGCTAATTGTACGTCCACGTTATCGTAATCTTCCGTACGAAAGATTACGCTAACATGAACGTGTGAAAATAAAAAAATCAGGTCGTTTACAAGTCATTTAGCACCCGGGTCTCCACATCAAGTGGTGAGCGGTTCATTGAAAAGGTGGCTCCGTTCCAACACCCTGAAAGTTGGGCTCTGTTCCAACACCCACATAAAGCTAACCCAGGCTAATTGTACGTTCGCGTTATCGTAATCTTCCGTACGAAAGATTACGCCAACATGAATGTGTAAAAATAAAAAAAAGGATAAAGAAAAGAATTATGGATAGGATTTCTTACCTTTGTGGTGGTCAGCAGAAGGCGCAGGTGGACGGCCGTTGCTTACTTATAGCACTCACTCCCTTAGCCACATCACTAGATTTCACAGCCTCCTTATTCTTTAGTATCGTACTGATCGTAGATTTAGCTATGCTGTATTCCATAGCAAGATCAGACACTCGCACACCTCCATCATATTTTGCTATTATTTCTTTCTTAAATGCAATAGTTGTACGCACTACTTTTCTTTTTTCACCTGTAGCAACTTTGCTGCTTGCACTGACTTTCTTCGGAGGCATAATAAGGAGCTAAAACACCCGTACGCCGCTCAGCATCGCACCCTAGCGTACGCACTCACGCATTACCAGCGTTCGAACTCGGCATTTTTTAAAGCGAACAGCGAAGCAAGAATTTCTCGAAATTTTTGTCGGACTCCAATTTGTTCGAACTGAGAGGCGTTCGAAAACCGAGGTTCCACTGTATATTATTTGTGCAGGTCTAGGTATTTATTAAAATTAGTATTGTGCAGAGGCTAAAGACATTTATTTGTGATTCTGGTATTGTAACAAAACGAACATCGCTAAATTAAAATAGAACTATAAATACAATATCTGTATACTCCTGAATGGGAATACTGTATTATTCCTGCAATGCAAACAATACATTTTGATTCAATTCTGGGAGAATTCCCCTTATTTGACTATATTTCGAACTTAATTTCCGGTACAGTTTATTCAATTATAACTGCATTTTGTGGACATTTCACAATATTTTTTCTGTTTTTTCTTTAATGGAATAATATTTTGTTTTACAATACTGTGAGCATTCCTTTCTAGTAAGATAAGAGATTTGTTTTCTCATTGAATTTAGTTTTGATCCCATTTGTCTAGTAAAATACCAAAAACCTTAAAAGGACCAAAATGTTCTAAGAGGGCAGAAATGAGTCAAATTATTTGCCATTTTAGGCAAATTTGTTTACTTGCATGTTTAGTTTTTTTTATCATGTCAATATGTAATAATACAAGCTAAATCAGGGGTCTCCAACATTTTTCAAGCTGAGAGCTACTTTTTGTTCCAAATAAGTGCAAGGGGCCTCAAGTTCGATATGCATTCCTAATATAACAACTTATGTTATCACTGTTATTAACAGGTAAATTGTTGGAAGTGGGGTTAATAGACTAAAAAAAATCACAATAACACAGCACTGATGAGCTCTATTAAAAACAGGTCGGCAGGCACCCCAGCTGTCCTCAAAGGGTACCCGAGCACTCGCGGGCACAACATTGGAGAACCTTGAGCTAAAATATACATAAAAAAACAGAAACCCCTGCGACATGCGAATATCCTTAAAGTACCTCTTCCTTCCATTTTTAACATGTGCTCCGCTTGCCCCTGCATGCATCAATAGTCAACCAGGGATAGTGGATCGCAGCCACATGGGTGCTGTTTGTTTTAGGCAGGTACAATGGCATGCTTCAGCATGCCAAACCCCCAAATAATGAAAAAACGGGACACCGCACTGAAAAAATATTCTCCCTCAGCCCATGCACTCCTCAAGAGTCGCCTGGGGTTGATGGATCGGGGCCAAAACAGTGCATTTTGTTTGGTCCTCGAGGACCACATGTCCTGCATGAGTTTGGGGGTTTCTCTTCTCTAATACAGAAGATTCCAACCAACAGGATTGCTAACAAGCTCCTGAAAATGTGTATAACCTAAGTTGAAGAAGTGAAACCTCCAAAAACTTGCAAGAGGACCGGAGTGCTCCCTTCTGCTCTCAAATATAGGGCATAGTGGATTGCGTTCATACAATGGGGAAATTCATTTTTCTGAACAGAATGGAAAAAAATAATTTGCAGGCCCGATTTGCTCTTTGCTGGCAACAATTGAAGCAATATGTGATCAGGGATAATGGATCGCTGAATATTTATCCCTCCATGATGCACTGGGGCCTTAGCGCGAAGTAGCGAGGTATTAGGGTATTTGACTTGTTGATTTAGGAAACAACACCAGATTATAGGAAGGACAACGAATTGGACTAGAAAAACAATAAATAGATAAAGTTAAATATCTTTTTGGGGCAAGGTTGTGTGCACGATAAATATCAAGAAAATCACATTTTGCAATAAAAGTAGGGTCTTAAAATGATATTTTATTGGAAATGTTATTGGAAAACGGAATCAACATTGAATTATGTAAAGGAAATTTGATTCGATATTGTTGCGAATTTAGCATCTATATTACATAACATTAGCCTCACTTAAAGGTTGTCCAAAGGTTGTCCACCATTTTGCTGCTACGGGTACCCAAAAATCTCAAAAAGGCTGGGTGTAAAAAAATGAGAAGTAAAATGGTGCAAATTAATCACTTTGAATGTCCTTAGTATAATTCCTTGTGCTTTTTAGCTCTAATTTACTGCTGCACTGCATAATACAGCGACATCTGATGGTCAAACAATACACACTGTCCCGTTCAAACCCAGCTTTCATGTTTACATCATAACAATGCTGATGTTTGACCTCTTTTCAAGTGTTCTCTAGCCCCGAAAGAGTCGCAAAAACGTGTTTTTAGCAGCTCGTTTATTTAGGGTTTTACATACAACCACGTCAAGTAAAGGCCCATAATTCTTGATTTGCATATATATTCGCATAGAAGTACACACACACACACACACACACACACACACACATATATATATATATATATATATATATATATATATATATATATATATATATATATATATATATATATATATATATATATATACAGTATATATATATATATATAAACATGATATATATATATATATATTACTCACTGATTTGAGTATTTTAGTTTATAGTTAGAAATTTGGCTTAGATGCTAGTAGAGTAAATATACAGTAAGGAGAATATCAACTTTAGGAAAAAAATTCAGCACCACCATAACGGTATTCAATTGTATTTTGTAGGTAAAAATAAACACACTTCTGAGATTTTTACCAGATCAAGGGATATATGTAGCAACGTGAATATAGCAATAGTACTCAACAATCTGAGGACGCCATAATTAGTGGTCTGCATTTATAAAGTAGTGTAGTAATACACTAAGTAGTAACCCTAACCCTAACTCTAACCCTAACAACCCTAATCCTAACCCTAACCCTAACCCAAACCTTTACAAAGTTTTATTAATGACATAAAAAGGTAGTCATAACACTGTATGTTGGGAGATGCACGTGCTAACTTGGGCGAGCTTATGCTGGCGCTGGGTGGTTTATAATATAGGGAGAATATCTACATGAAGAAAATTCAGTCTTTCGTACTTTGTGCTTAAGACATTGCCAACATAATTGTATTAAGTTGTATTTTGTAGGTAAATATAAACACCCTTCTGAAATTGCAATTGGCATATTGGGGAATGTATTTGGCTACATTAGTAAAGCAAGAGTACTCATCAATCACGAGATACTTCAATTCATGATCTGCATAACGTACTGTAGTAACGAACCGAATAGTAATGACAGTAGAATTACAAAATTGTATTAGTAACTCATCACTGAAAGTTATTTCATTCCAGCAACGTGTTCCTTTGTAAGGCGTTAGTCCCAACACTGCAGGTGTCCCAACAAAATACCATTAGTCGCTTCTCAATTGTATTGAAAATTCCTTTTGGGAACCAAAACCCAGATGAGAACAATTTGCAGTGGCATCAGAAGCAGGCTTTTAAAGCTTTGGGCCTCCTGCTGGCTTTCTGTGCTTTACAAGCCAAACTCATTGCCTTTCCCTGAAACACTCCACCAAAATGTGCTGTGTAATAAAGCCGGAGGCCTTCGTCCGCCTCCTCCTCCTGCAGCATTTACAGGATCTTTAAAGGCACAAATTGAATTTATCAATGAAGTCATTGTTGGGCCTGACGTCGCTCATATGTCTAGCATGTGCGTTTAATAAAGAACCCAACTAATTGACTCCTCAGATCACTCCTCAAGAGCAGTGTTGGGTGCGTTACTGATTGCTTCATTTAAAAGTATTTAGTTACTGACACCCAAAAATAGCGTGTTACTCCGAAAGTAACTGTCTAGTAACAAATTACTGTATATATTGAAGCCTTCAAACTACTTTAAATACCAACATAATAAAATAACTAAAAGAAAACGTGTATGCCAATATGTGGAAGAGTTGAGCCTTTCATATATTTTGTTTTTTGAATCTTGATAGCTTAAAAAAAAACACAGTCGAAACACTCCATATCCATTTTGTCTTTTGTTTTTAAACCACTTAAATCTTTCCCTCTCCATTTCTGGGAATAAGACGTTTTGTTTTTTTGACAGGCACTGTGTATTGCAAAAATAGTTTTACAAATAAAAATAACAAAATTCAGCACGCATACAGTAAATTCTGTGCTCACTTTACCCCGTTGATTTAGCTCTTCCTGTAAATGCCACAACCCCTGCCAACGCGCTCATTCCTCCCGGAGACACTCGACCAAGTATGGGCACATAGAGTGACCCCCTGATTTCAGTATTTTATTTTATAGTTGTAAATACGGCTTGGGCGTGAGTATATACATTGGGGAGAGTATCAGAATATCAATAGGGAGAAATTACGTGTTTTTATACTTTGTGCTCGAGACGGCACCACCGTAACTGTATTCAGTTTATTATGTAGGAAGATATAAACATGCTTCCCCTTTCTTGTACTCAACAATGTGTTGCTGGCAGATTAAGGATCGTATACACTTTGAAAGCAATGAATGAACAGTCAGGAGACACTATAATTCTTAATCAATCAAGCATTCATTACAGAGAAAAGTATTTGTGCTGCAAGAGTGTGTTCCTTTGTAACGCATTACTCCCGAAACTGCAAAAGAGTCACTTAAGAAAAAAACATTGGTTACACCTTTCTTCGAAACAAAAACCGGCCCTGTCGATCCGACACGAAAATCGTCAGATAAACAAACTTCGGACTTCTTCGTTGGTGGTTCCGTTCCGATGAGCAAACACGTTAATTACCGTGACCTCAGCAAGCCAACGAGAAGGAACATATTGTTTGTGCAGCGTGAGACACTGGATTATTTACACGCGCTAATGACTCGGCCCGGACATACAGGCCGGACGATTACGTCTGTCCCCCGGTTTGGCTCCTATTCAACAGTTCCCTGAGCTCTTCTAATGGACAGTGACTGAGTTCATATTCTTGCTGTGTGTCCGTAGTTTATTTTCGAGCATAACAACAAATCCGTCACAAGCCAGATACGGAGACAGGACGGGTCAGAAGTTAGAACTCGTGATTTTTTTTAGTGTTCGTTTTTACTCAGTTTTATTGAGAAAGAGAGCAGTGCTTGCTTCCACGATCCGATGATCGTCGGACACGGGTAGCTGATGACAGGAACGCGGAAGACGCACTTCCCTGTCGAGCGAGGATAGTTGTGAGCAGCGGGAAAACAGGTTGATGGCCGGGACGGAGGAGCAAGGGCAGTAACGGGTCCAGAAAAGAGGTCGGCGACAGGTATCCGGCAGGAAACAGGGCAAAACAGGGACGGAGGAACAAGGCGGAAACGGGTCCAGAACCAGGTGGGCAACAGGTATCAGGCAGGAGAAAACAAGGCAGGAGAATGTCGGATAGTGCAGAGCTTGCCTAGCTGAAAGCACAGGTTCGCAGACGGTCTGACAGCTTCCTCTCGGAAGATGGGGGTTTAAAAAGGGTCAGGGAGCCAATCAGCGACTAGGGCTGTTGGCGCCAACGGGGCAGTCGCAGGTGCCCCGAATAAGCAATCATGACAGAATTGATTATTGAACTACAGTAATCTCTCCCTGTATCACAGTTTGGCTACTTTGCAGACCTTTATCATGCATTATGTAACATCCCACATGCCGACATTTCTTGTGTAAATACCATGTAAATTATAACTATAGCCTTATCCCCCTTGTTTTATAACCTTATCTTCTCTGTTCCTTTATCTTCTTGGCTCATACCTCATTGTGAATGTGTAAAACTGGAGTGTCATGCCCAATTTCGTTGTCACAATATGTTAACCCATTTTGTAACAATGACAATAAAGGTATATTCTATTCTATTCTATTCTATTCTATGTTCTGCTTTCTGATTGGCTAAACCAAAGGTTGGCAACTCAAAATGTCTAAAGGGCAATGTTGGACAAAGAAAAATTGTCTGGAGCTGCAAAAGATTAAAAGCCTTATAAAATCATTTTAATGAATTTAACAAATGCAGTATGTATCTATATCAGCAATATTAGCCTACTATCAAAATAACTAAGTTTGATGCAGCACATCCTGTGGAAATTGATGTACGATGTGACTACTCTGTTGTAGTATACCGCCTCAAATTTAACTAAATTACAAACAGTATATTTAATGGTTTTAATAGAAGAAATGCAATAAAGACATGCATTTTTTATGTTATTTTTATTTTGAATATTTGAAAACATAACATAAAAATTGAACCTAGGGAAATAACATGCCCCTCATCTGAGCAAAGAAAAGAGTGCAATACAACACAGCATGCATTTATACAAATGAAACAGAAGCCAAAGTAGATAAAATCACATTCACACAGTTTAAGTTTCACAGTTGTTTTTCTCTTGTTGCCTTTGGGGTCGATGGCTGATCACACACCCACCTAGTTTGTGACTCTGTTCTTTTAAAAACGGGCAGAGCTTGGGCTCGCACTGCTGGTCTCTAACACAAGCGACACGAGAGGAGAAGAAAAGTACTACATATTGGTTTTAAAACAAAGTTATTTTCGCAAAATTTCATGTAATACTGCAATCGAGGATACCAATGTGCAGACGGCGCTGGACAAGGGCTCCGCCCATTCTCACTGCTAACCTAATCAAATTACTCTTCATTCTTTGCTAGAGCTTCTGGGTAGAACATTTTTTGGGTTAAAGCTTGTTCTGTGGCTTTTTATCATGAAGTGTCTCGACAATGAGCATAGATTGTTTACTGAGCTTCTATATAAAGGATTTTTTGGGAGATTTACAGCCACAGTGGGGTCTGTTGGTGTGATATCCTGACTGTAAACAAAAGTTACAATTGCATACCTGTCAACCTGTACGTTTTTGCCGTACAGACTACCTCTATTATGCATTTTAAGACGTGTACGACATACAAGAAAATCTGTACGGAAAAAGGCAAATTTGTCAATCAAGTCAAACGAGTTCGCCGCTATCTCGGTATCGTTTTTTTTTGTTCCAAATGAAGTGAGCAGTTTGATGCTACTGTGCGCATGCGACTGCCGCCTTGGATTTCATGTGGTATGTAGTGAAAGGAAGTGCGTCTCTTTTTAGAGAACCGGCTTTTTCGGCTTAACTCATTCAAGAGAGCCGGCTCTCAAACGGCTCACTTGCTTTGATGCATTATATTACGAATTATTATGTTGTCTAAAGAAGTTAAGAAAAAAAGGGAGTATAAAAGGAGAACATGAAAAAAGACAGGTTTGTGGTTATCCCTTTAATCAGTATATTACCAATAATAATTTAATGCAGAAAACGAATTAATAATTTGAATAAGAAAATGTATTATTCTACTTTATTATATTTGCATGTAATTTTTCCTTCTACGGTGAACGTCTAAGCTACTTAATTTTTGAACTTTTTTTATAATAAACCTCATTCATGTTGAGCAACTCAGTATCTCACAACAAAATGTGAATCAACAATATATATGATTTGGGGCAGCACGGCGGCGCAGTGCTTAGCGCGTGTGCGGCACAGTTTTAAGGTCTTGGGAACCTCTGTGTGGGTTCAAATCCAGCTACCAGCCTACCTGTGCGGAGTTTGTATGTTTTCCCGTGCTTGCGTGGGTTTCCTCCGGGCACTCCGGTTTCTTCCCACATTCCAAAGACATGCATTTCAGGTGGATTGGCCGTTCCAAATTTTCCCTAGGTGTGAATGAGCGAGCGAGTTGTCTGTCCCTGTGTGCCCTGCGATTGGCTGGCAACCAGTTCAGGGTGTCCCCTGCCCACTGCCCGATGATTGCTGGGATGGGCTCCAGCACCCCCGCGACCCTACTGAGGATAAGCGGTGTAGCTAATGAGATGAGATGAGATATATGATTTGGGCGGCAGTGACTCAGGAGGTAGAGCGCTCGTCTTGGTATCAGGGGATCGCAGTTCGAATCCCGGCTCCTCCATGTTACATGTCGAAGTGTCCTTGGGTAAGACACTGAACCCCTAAACCCCTAATGAGTGAGTGAGTTGTCTGTCCCTGTGTGCCCAGCGACTGGCCGGCAACCAGTTCAAGGTGTCCCCTTCCCAATGCCCGAAGATAGCTGGGATGGGCTCCAGCACCCCCGCAACCCTACTGAGGATAAGCGGTGCAGATAATGGATGGATATACTATGGACGGATATACTGGACCAAACTTGCCCTCTCACACATGACAATCTGCTTGAACCTCTGTATAGAAAGGTTACACAGGCTCTATTTTATCTCCGAGCCATATGCACTCATAAAGAGAGCCATCTATGGCTCCGAACCACAAAAGCACTGAAAGTGCTTAATCTCTTGTTAACCACAAGAGGGCACTCAAAGACCACTCTATATATTTCTCAAAGGCAGAACAGTTTCCGTATGCAGTATGATATAACAACAAACAGGAGTAGATAATTTTGTATAAAATGTTACAGTAAATAAAAGTCTCCATTTAAGTAATCACAAGCTGTTTTATACTTACGGACAATTATTATCCACAACAAAAATATTAAGTCCCGCGCTTCCCATTTGTTTCCTTTTAGCAACAAACAATTAACATGTCAACCACATAAGGGCACTTGAAGACCATTCTATAGAGTATGTTTCTCAGAGGCAAAACAGTTACCGTATCCAGTACCATTTAATTGTAACAATGCACATCCAAATGTATTAGTAGAAAAGGTGCACCAGATTATAAGGTGCTCTTTCACATTTCTGGCCAGTTTGGGCTTTTTTGGTGCGCCATAATGTCCAGAAAATGCGTTCATCTACAGGTTATTTGAATAGGAAAAAAACATTAATTTTGATGCTCGTAAAGACATACGAGAAACCTTTTTGAGCTTAGTGGTACTCTACCAATGTGTTGCGAAGAAAGCAATATTAGCATTGCCATCGGGTCGACCTTGACCTTCAAACTCAATCTGGCTATTAGGTGTCACCCCTCCCTGGCACCCCTGAGATGTAAGGAGGCTGACGGTTTTGACCCCTGATCCCATTTCTTAACTAGGCTGAGGTGCCAAATAACCTATTGACCCAGGAAGCATTTGCAGGTTGCCGTGGCAATCTCCGATTGAGCAATGATTGACAAGTCCGTGTGTCTTTTATCTTTCTCTTTACCTGACTGCAGTCCGCTGCCAAAAAATGGTGAATGCAACGGTGTATACATTTAATGTTCATGTCAAATATCCTTTAAGGCGAACCGATAGATAAAAGATAGTATTGTATTCTGTTAGCACGTGATTGTGCCTGATGGATGCGGAATAAATTTCCCTTAATAGCCCGACACTTTGCATGGAAATGAATGTACGAATGCAATGGACGGATGTCATTATATCTGATGGAGGTCTATGTAAATGAACCGCTATGCGCGTTTGACATGTGGTGCCAATTGGCCCAAAAACGCGAGGGGATCATGACAGGAATAAATCTGCTTATTTCATGTCCTTTGACAAGAACCTTAATCCGAGGCAAAAGTAGATTTGCTACTTGGCCGAGCCGCTGGAGAAGGGGAAAAAAAGGTAATTTTGCTAGCTGTAATGTTGAGGTGGACCATTTCATTATGAGTGGCCCAAGGGAATCTGAGGTTACCATCTGGCCACTGGCCACCACCACTAATTCATGTTTTTATATGCAAATGCTTTTGCAGCTATTGTTTAATCCTAATTTTATCTGGACTCAGTTGATGGGGACAAAAATGTACAACTTTTACACGCATTAATGAGTGAATAAAATGTAAAAGCTGTTAGACAGGCTAGAATATTGTCGAGGGTTGGGTTTAAGGGATGAACTATAAAGTTAAAGCTGCATTTGCTCACGAGTTAAAGCACATTTTGAGCTTTACCTCAATTAAAGCTTTAATGCTGTGTTAAGGTGTTCGCTCAGAGTTGTTAAAGCTTCAACTGAGTTAGATCTGCATTAAATCTTGTGAGCTGAAGCAGGTGGTGAGCTTTATTTCAGAGTTAATGCATTAGGGTGGTGTTAAAATGTTCACCCAGTTTCTTATCAAAGCTTGGAGTAAGCTAATGCTGAATTAAATATTGATTTACTCATGAGGAAAAGCAGGTTTTGAGCTTTAACTCAGAGTTAATGCATAAAAGTGGTGTTATTACGTTCACTCAAGTTCTTGTCAATGCTTGAACTGAGTTAAAGCTGAATTAAATATTAATTTAATCATGAGGTAAAGAAGGTTTTGATCTCAAACACTGAGTTAAAGATTTAAGGCTGTGTTAAAACGTTCACCCAAACCCATGTCAACGCGTTGAATGAGTCAAAAATCAGAGTTCAAGCTTAAAGGCTGTGTTAATGGTAAAGCTTTAATTCTGTTAAAACTGGATGAAATCTTGAATTATTCATGAGTTACAGCGGGTTTTAGGAAGTTACAGCTTTTAGGCTGTGGTAACTTAAAACCTTTACTCAGAATCTTGTCAAAGCTCTAACAGAGTTGAAGCAGCATTAAATCCTGATTTAAAGCTTTAGTATGCCTTTAAAATCAACTCTAATTCAAGGCAGGTTTTAAGCTTCTACTTAGAGCATAAGCTTCAGGCTTTGTTAAAGCATTCACTGAGAGTCAGTTAAAGCTGCAATCAATCTTGATTTAGCTTTAAGTAAGCTTTAAAAATGAATTTAGAGTTACACCTTTAAAGCTTTAATTACAAAGGTAAAGCTGTTTTAACTAGAATTGAAGCAGTTGAATCAGGTTAGATGCCCCAAAGAAGCTTTGAGTCTTTAACTCATGGAAAAACGTTTAACTTGTTGACGCTCTATTTTGATATTATGTTATGTAAAACAATGATTTCGGTTTTTTTCCTTAAGTACAGCCGAGTTATGGTTGTCATTGTTTAAATGCATACTATGATGTGAGATGACCCAAGGTATGGTTGGTGAGGGGGAATGGAGTGTTGTTTGGGGGCTTGTTTACACAACTGTTAGTGTGTAGACACACTGAACATGGCAAGTTGAAGAAGTTACGGTGCTGTTTCTCTACTAGTGTTGTATAGTTGCAACTAAGCAGCAGTGGGAATAAAAATCACGAGTTTTAACTTCTGCAAATATTTTAAAAAGGCATATAATTGCGGACAAATGTCAATTTCTAATGTTTGTTACTGGGGAAATGAGGAAAAAATGCTTCAAAATAATACTTTACAAATGCAACTTTTAATCCAAACATCTAGACTATTATATAAATCCAGATTTTCGTGCGTGTCTGTGTGGTCGTATGTGACTTATGGGCTCCGAAACAGCTGAAATGATTTTCAGCTAAATTTACTCAGAACCTCTGGGAGTGTTTTCAGGTAGATTTTGTGTCAAGGCACCCCAATAAATACCATCAAAAACAATAAACATCTGCTTTCGTGTACAGTACAAGCGGCTCTGGAGCTGTATTCGGTCATACTACTCTTTAGCACTTCCTAGTGGCTCCCTGGCACTTTTTCAACAAACCACCGCCCCAACAAACCTCACTCAAATAGAATGCCTGGAAAAGCCAAGCCTGTCAACGACGGGCAAACATGCTTGTTTTGATCAAATATTTTTGTGGAAAGTGGAAGTAGGCAGCAAAATGTAACCATTTTCATCCATCTCAGCCGTTTTGTCACTTGCTTTCAATAGAGAATACCATCATAGTGCTTAAGAAATCAGGTCACGACTAATCCAATAATTTTCAGTGGGGGATTTAAACTGATCGATTTCATTTTAGTTGTCTTGTACAATATTGTTTTCTAAGAGATTGTTAATTAATTATAAAATTACACAATTTTAAAGGGATAGTGTACATTATTTAGCGCCTCCTAGTGGTAAAAAAATCTTAATTCATTAAAAAAACATATTTATTTAAATGATGATCTGTTTAAATACTATGTTATTTATTACTAAAACTAGGTAGATAAGTTTGCATTTATTTTACATGACATGAGCCTCACCGAGAGGGGGCTGACATGAGTTTCCTCCATCTTGCTGCTATGCTTACCCCCAAAAACCTCAAAAGGCTGGGCAAGAAAAAGAAAAGAAGAATTGTGTTGTTAGGTCTCTTTGAGTATCCATAGTTTCTTTAGTTCTTACTTGAGCTTTTTAGCACTTCTTTTTGGTTGCACGACACAGCAGTAACATCTAGTGGTCAAGTCGTACACACTGTTTCATTAAAAAATGAATAAAAGAAAATCGACTTCAGGGGTCTCTAACGTGGTACTCCCAGGCACCAGGTAGCTCCCCAAAACATCTGAGCAGCCCACGACCAGGTCCAGTGAAGAGTTATTGTAATTTTCTGGGAAGTTTGATTTCTAGCTGGCATGATGTTTTGGTGGTTGACTAAGCTCTACTTCTAAAAATCACAACCTGGTTGTAACATAAGCTGTTATTTTAGAAGTACTTATTAAACTTGTAGCCCTTCACACCAATAAGCAACAAAAAGTAGTTCTCGGCTTCAAAAAGGTTGTTGACCTCTCTCTGGTCAACATACTTAATCACAAAAAATGCATTTTGGGAGTGATGATTTTGGTAGACCGAACAACACCATTTTGGTGAATTTGAGTTAAATTGAGCGAAGTAATAAAACAATTTATTCTTGACCCCAATTGGGTTATCTCTGACACATTTTTTCCAGTGTACAGTATGTCACAAAAGTGAGTACTCCCCTCACGTTTTTGCAGAGATTTTACCATTATGTTCATCTAAACAACACTGAAGAAACATTGCTTTAACACAATGAAAAGAAGTCTGTCAAAGAGGCCATGGCTAACTCGAAAGCTATCCTCTCTTCTGATAAGACAAAGATTCATTTATTTGGCTCTAACGGTGTGAAGCATGTTTTTAAATGTTTTTGAGATGAAGTATTTGAGGAGTATGTTAGGAGTGACAAGATTGGATGGATTGAGAAATGAAATTGTGAGAGACAGAACTGGAGTAGTAGTGGAACTGAGCAAGCGTGTGGACAAGAGAGTACTCAGTTGGTTTGGACACACGGAGAGGATGGATGAGGAGTGAATGTTGAAGAGGATCTACAGAGGAGGAGTAAATGGAAAGAGACCAAGAGGAAGGCCGCGATTGACGTGGATGGATGGTGTTATGAGTGCACTGCAGGAAAGAGGTCTAAATATAGTGGAAGCTCTTGTTGGTGATAGGAATGAGTGGATAGTGGAATGTTTGGACGCGTTCTAAGGGATGGGCAGGGCACCTCTATGATGCGTCAGGGGTAAACCAGTGAAAGCTGTCGGGCCCTTCTGTTGAACAAAAGAGTGTGTTGTGTCTCCTTGACCCGAGTGACATGGCAACTTTCTTGTGTCCCGTTTCATCTGGAGGGACAAAAGCATGACCAACATAGGTGACGAGGTGTAGCTTGTTTGGGTGTTTGGGCATTTGTGTTGGCCATGGTCCAAAAATGTTGTTGTGTGTTTTTTGCTATTTTTTCCCCTTTTTTATTTCTTTGTTATTGTATGCGTTTGTCTTGCTGTCGGCCACCCTTCTTGAGGGATATGACCAAAGTAGATAGATAGATAGGTGTTAAGCATGTGTAGCGGCAACCGGGTGAGGAGTTCAGACATGTTTATGTTGTGCCTAAAATCAAGCATGGTGTTGGGAATGTCATGGTTTCAGGCTGCATGAGTGCAACTGATGTTGGGGAGTTGCATTTCATTGAGGAAAACTCAAGCATGTACTGAGAAATATTTGGTCGCAAGGTAATGTTCCAGCGTGACAATGACCCCAAATACACCTTAAACCACTTTTCCACTACACGGTTCTGGCCTTCTTCGCCTTGACCGGGTAGGGCTGCGTCTAGATATCATTTCAGTGTCATATTTGGCGCGATTGTTCGGCTCAAATTTTCGGCGCGAACCAGAAACCCACTCACTCTCGGACAAGTGACCCATTGGTCAGCAGTGCACCAACGTAGCGCACCAATCAGTAGTCCGCAGTGACGCACGTAACGTTTTAAGTCCCGGGTCCGGATATGGAACCTCAACAGAGAAGTTACCTAAGGCCAGGCTGCCAGGGACTAAGAACCGGTTACTTTTTCATAATGGAACACCGTAAAGGCCGGTCGAAGCAAAGAAGGCCAGAACTGTGTTGTGGAAAAGGCGCATTAGATGACCAAAGCTTTTCTAGGGGGATAAAGGTGGTGTACTGATCAAGCATGTCTCTAGATCAAAACCCAATAGAACATCTTTGGGGAATCCTCAAGCGGAAGTTGGAGAAGCACAAGATCTCAAATATCCCCCAGCTCTGTTATGTTGTCATTGGAAAGCATTCCAGCGGCAATTTGTGAGGGTCTTGTTAAATCCGTTGACAGGAGGATCAAGGTGGTTCTGCAAAATCAAATTGGCCACACAAAATATTGAACTTCAGGACCTTTTTACTTTAGGGTGTACTCACTTTTGTTAACAGGGGTTTTGAGTTCTTTGAGGGGGAAAATCATTTTACAGTGCTATATTATCTTTACACTGACCACATTTCAATGTGTCAAAGCGATGTTTCTTCAGTGGTGTTTAATTGAACATAATGATAAAATCTCTGTAGAAATGTGAGGGGTGTATTCACTTTTGTGACATACTAAATGAACGTAAGTCTCGTTTGAAAATGAATCACTGCGCTCTCTCCCACAGCGGAGCCCTTGGTGCAGGTGAACGGCAAACCGAGCTGCTGCTTCTTCAAATTCAGCCCCAAACTGATGTTCACCAAGGTCTTGAAGGCCCAGCTTTGGGTGTACCTGCGGCCGCTGCAGCAGACCTCCACCGTCTACCTACAGATCTTGAGGCTCAAACCTGTGACGGAGCAGGGGAGCCGCCACATCCGCATCCGTTCGCTTAAAATTGAGCTCAATTCCAGAGTGGGACACTGGCAGAGTATCGATTTCAAGCACGTGCTGCAAAACTGGTTCAAGCAGCCTCACACCAACTGGGGGATCGACATCAATGCCTTCGACGAGAGCGGCAATGACCTGGCCGTTACCTCCCTGCGACCCGGGGAGGAGGGGCTGGTAAGGACCATCAGACCTGTTCCAGGGAAGACAAAATCCCCATACATATTTTCCTGAATACAAGGTTCACCTAAAACCCCCAAGGTTGTCAGATATTTGAAAGCACACCTTATAATCCGGTCCATCATACATACTTAAAAAAAAGAGGATAAGATTTGATACTGTATTTTAAATCTACTGTATTTATACGTGTGTATTACTACACAATGTATTTGTGCAATCAAGAAACTTCACTGAGCATAATCCCAAAACATTGTATGCTTCGGAAATCGAACCCGGGTTGCAGGGGTGAGAACACTGACACTCAATCACTAGAATCAGAATGCACTATGCAAATCAATGTTTCTGGCACAGAGAGTAGTCTAGTGTGATAACAAGATAAAATTGTATGCCTTTTTCTATATCATATGTATCATTGGTAGGCTAATGATAACGTAGTATTGGTGCTCTCACCGCAGAGATCCGGGTTTAATTCCCGCTGCATACGATGATTTGCTAATAGATCTATCATTGCACTGATCAGTCATTACACTGATTAATCATACCACTAATATAGTCTGTGCGATTATACACAAATAAACACGGTAGCTCTTACTTTAGTCTCAATTTAATTCGCCTTATGTATGAAAAGTACATGACAAAATAATTTTTGGGGGAGGTGCGTCTTATAATACCTTGCGCCTTATAGTGTGGAAGATACGGTATTGTGTTAGTTTAGTACAAACCTCGATTAATATATCATGTTTTATTACATGCTGTAAAAGTTAGTAACAGAGGACAAAACATCCAGTAAGAAAGGAAGAAAGATATCATCTTTCTAAGTAAAAATGTTCTTATTACTCGCCGTAAATCTGCTAATTTATATCATGCTTTTATTTCTTAGGTTTTAAGGTTTGATTTCAAGAATTCATTTTTGTGATGGACTGACAATGTAAACAAAACTTTACTTAGTTCTTCAAAAACTCAAAAAATAACATTTAAAATGAGATAATAAATATTCTTTCTTTGTTTTTAGGTATATCTTTATATTTTCAAAGGTAAAATAAAAATATAAACAGATAATACATAATTTGGCTAATTTGTTCATTTTTTTATCTTTACAGTTACTTTGAAAATGTTTTTTTGAGCAATGGCATTGGTATTTTACTTAGTATTTTTTGGTTTTCCGGTAAAAAAAATGAAATAATGCTTAAAATAAGCAAAATGACCAGCCAATTTAATATAATGTTTACAACTCTTTTTTCAGTGCAAAGGGTTATTATTATTTATAATGAACCTTTAAACATATACACGATTTCAATAAATATCTAATTGAAGTTTGAAAAAAAATATTATTGAATGTTATTTGGAACTGCCATAGCAGATAAGTTTTTTTTTCATTTGACTGTAAAAATTTACTCTGTAGATTTTAGTAGATTTTTTTAAAAAACTTTTTTTTCTTCTTTTTTTTAGATATTACACATATTACACAACCTTTCTTCGATCTTCAATCATTTAAGTAATCCTCATAGTAAATGGTAAAATAGTAAATAATCTGCATTTTTATATAGCGCTTTTTCAAGTCAATGAAGACCTCTCAAAGCGCTTTACAATGTGCTTCACACTTACCCACTCACACACACACTCACACACCAATAGCAGCCATGCAGCTTATTGGGGGCATTAGGTATTCAGTGTCTTGCCCAAGGACACTTTGACGTATAACACGGAGGAGCCGGGAATCGATTCTGCAATCTCTTGATCTCATGACGAGCGCTCTACCTCCTGAACTAATGCAGTGAAAAACGTCATGTCAAGGATCAAATTTAATCGGGCTTAGACACGACCAAAAAATGTACCGAATACCTTTTAAAAAATGAATAATTTGAGCTGATCTATAATAACTTACCCATATCTTATTGTACGGTTTGCAGCACTATACAATAAGCAGGCAGACTATCATGGTTGTAACTTGTTATTACTGCCTCCATCTGGCCAGAAAAAAAAAGTCAATACAAGTAGAATCTTATATCAAAACTGGAATTATATCTGCATGAAATATTTATGCTAAATAAAACCTGTAATTGGACTACAATTCTGCAAATATGAGAAATACTACAAGTATATTTTGGGGGGGTTGACTTTATTGTAACAACACAAAGTTCACACCAAAACTCTTTTGGGTCTTGGCCAGTTATGCACTGTCCTCAAAGTGCATAGCAGTGTTCACTATTATACTTGAAAGTGAAAAAGGAAATTGAAAAATGATAGACATTGTATTTGAAATCTTACTGGTTACATGAGTTAATACTACACGAAAATTTAGGTCAAAAATATGAGAAAAATATGATAAAATAGAAAAGTAATAATCTTACTAATAAATTTATTCATTCATTTGGCAGTTTTTTTTTTAATTTATGTATATATTACTTAATTTTCTGCTGGAATTTGTCACAGTGTGTCTGGGGTTTATTGAAATTATCATTCCTCATATTTTACATTATATTAAAACTATACCATTCCCTAATTTTATCTTTTTTGTGGGGAATTTCTTTAGACATTTTTTCTGTTTTCATGTGTGAATCGCCTTACAAATTGAGAAAAAAAAAGGTTGGGAATATAATTAAAATGACTAAAATATGAAATCGTGCAAAAAAAATAAACATAGATAGATAGATAGATAGATAGATAGATAGATACTTTATTCATCCCCGAAGGGAAATTCACTTTTCCAGCAGCATCCCTGAGCTGAGAACAATGGAAAATAACACGGGAGCTGCTGGAGTGGCTGCCATTCGTGACGGCGCCGGAGAAACGATTCAATTTGAATCATGTACAAACAAACAAACAATTGAATCATGTACAAGAAACGATTCAATTTGAATCATGTACAAACAAACAAACAATTGAATCATGTACAAACAAACAAACAAAATATTTATGTTTCAATAAGTGGAGTGTTAATAAAATGGGGGGAAAATAATTTCTGATACTAGTGACTTTTTAAAAAATCTAGAACATTTTAGAAAATGCTTTCCACCAGAAAAAAATTGTTTTTGCATAGAAATATTATTCTTTTTGTATTACTCTCACAGTGCTTTTTGAAATATAAACTGCAATGACACTAAAGAACAGCCCAGGTAAAAAAAAATACTGCAGTCTCTTGTTTATTGCGGTTAATGAGGACCAGAACCCACTGCGTTATGCAAATATCCCTTAAGTATTGGCCACTGGTGACAGTGATGTAAACAATGCATAAAAGCTCCAAAAAACAAATAACCGTGTGCAATAAGAGTCAAAATAACAAACAACCCTGGCATTCTAAAGCCCCAACCACACCCAGTGCAACGCCACTGGAAATTGGCATTTTGCTTTTGGCATCAAGTATGTGGAGCCACTTTTTGGAGGAAAAAAGCATGGTGCCTATGGCGTCCAGCAACATACATGTTTGATAATTTTGGGGCTCAGACGCCAAATTTTTTTAAGTGGGCGAAGCACTGAAGAAAACGGAGTACTGCGCTTTTCCACAACACATGTTCTCAAAATAAAGAACAGCACGGTGACTGAAAACATTTATGACGCCCTCTAAAGGAGAAATGAGTTGACAACATTATTCATATGTCTGATGATATTATATTTCGTATAGACTATGTTATCACAATCAGGGTTGGGTAGGGTTACTTTAACTTGATTACTTTCAATTACCTTTGGATTACTCCAATACCAAATATGCTAATAAAAGAGAAAATAAACTAAATATGAATAAAATTATGACTCACAACACGTGGTAAGCTTTCTCTCCTGGCTTTGATCTCTTTGATCTCCAGGCAAAACCAACATAAAATGCGACAGAAATAAAATGAAAATAAATCCAAACAGCTTGCCAACATCATTTTTGCCGTTCCATGTGTTCCGTTACTCCCCAAGCCTGCACAAAATTTAGTAATTTGATTCATATTTTGTTTCTTTTGTCTTATATTAGCATATTTGGTATTGGAGTAATCCAAAAGTAATTGAAAGTAATCAAGTTAAAGTAACCCTACCCCACCCTGATCACAATATATCAACTACTTCACCCACAAATCAAATCCTCAATTTGTACTTCCCAATTGAACAGCAGTGGAAGTTATCCATCAAAAACATTACACTTCGCTTTCTGTGTCAAAGGAGTTAATGTCAGGTCGCTGGAGTTTCCTTTATTCCTCAAGGAGCAATGACAAGCGGATGCTATTTTGTCTGTTACAGCGGCAACCAGCAACACAAAAAAAGGACTTTTCACGTCTGTCTTACAATCTGCCACTATACTCCAAAGAATGGTTGTCCCAGTGCTGTCAACTAGAAATATGAGCCATCATTTGATCCTTCTTTAGACCAGTAGCCAATCTACAGGTGTCCGATAGTAAAAACAGAATTTAAACAAACATTAAACAATTTTCATATCATTCCCACCTTGTTGTCACAGAAACAAAGACATCATAAGCAGTTTTTATCGTCAGCAAAAAGAATAAAAACAAATCCGAAAAAGCATATAATTATTTATTTATTAGAGTTGAAAACAAATTTGCAATCAATTTTGGATCACAGAAATTAGAGGTAAACTCTTGCGTTCCAGCATAAAATGTCAATCATTAAGCCATGCCTGACCAGGCTACTCTCTTTCGGTTTATTGATTTCTTTTCTTCTTTGCTGTGAATCTGAACTGCATACATTTACTTTTACTCCAGTGATTATTTGGATGACTACTTTTTACTTTTGCTTCAGTGACACATTTTGTCATTGTACCTCAACGCCACGCGTATTTCTAAATGCGTAGTTTTAAGTTCTGCCCCAAAGTAGTACTTCGAAATACCCGCAGCGCAGAAGTGCAGCTTCTGGTTTACTTTGTGCCTGATTCCCCAAATCAGGTTAATCGAACGGGTTTGGGCTGGTTCGGACTTTTACACCTGCGGTCCAGGTCAGGTCGGGCTGGATTTTTTTAGTCCTGATCTTATCTTTAAAAGGAATTCAAATTTGGAATAACCACTATGTTTATTTTCTCCTGCCTATCACCTCCTTTATAACCACCTCTTCCTCTCGCTCGCTCCCCCCTGTTTCCAGCAGCCGTTCCTGGAAGTGAAGGTTCTGGAGACGACCAAACGCTCTCGGAGGAACCTCGGCCTGGACTGCGACGAGCACTCCACTGAGTCCCGCTGCTGCCGTTATCCACTGACGGTGGACTTTGAGGCCTTCGGTTGGGACTGGATCATCGCACCAAAGCGCTACAAAGCCAACTACTGCTCGGGCCAGTGCGAGTATATGTTCATGCAGAAGTACCCGCACACCCACCTGGTGCAGCACGCCAACCCCCGAGGCTCGGCAGGGCCCTGCTGCACCCCCACCAAGATGTCGCCCATCAACATGCTCTACTTTAACGACAAGCAGCAGATCATACACGGCAAAATTCCCGGGATGGTTGTGGATCGATGCGGCTGCTCTTAGGCTGAGGTCTGGAGGGGTAAAACACGCTTGTGCACGTTCGTCATTTCCATCAAAAACCCACCCTTGTGAACGGAGCTCGGAACCCATCCCTCGGCACCAGATCGCAAAAAAAAGAGAAAACAAAAACACGCAATGGGTTCTATTTCCCTGATATTCAAAAGATTCTAACTTGTAGATTTGTGAAATAGGAATCATCGAAAAGGGACTGAATGATGGAAAAACGGAACATTGTGAGAACGTGTGGTGCGGCTTCGAGACCAACAAACGTTTGATTTCTGTGTTTGAGATATGTCCGTGTTAGTGGATGGAAAAGGGAGGAGAGTGTTTTCAAAGTTTCGAGGTATTTTAGTTCACAAAAAAAGGGTGGCAAACCTTTTAACCGGAAGCCGCAGTTAAATCCTAGAAATCCGGTTTCACTGCTGTTTACAGATGTGTAGAGATTTTTGAGGCGATCCAAAAGCAAACCCTTAATTTGTAACACCTTAGTGCGAAATTCTCGCGTTTCTACAAACCCTTTTTACCGCTGCTTTGATGTGTTTTATTTGGAGTCTTGTAAAAACTCCCAAAAGGAACGGCGAGAGTTGAAGGCGAGGCTCAAGCTGCTCCTTCTGATAAAATGTCAAGGCCAAAAGTTTTTTTTTTTTGCTGGTCAAGTCTTGAGTTTAAGTCAATTTGTTTTTCAGGACTGGTTATCGTTTAGCTGCAAACGACACAAGGCAAAAGAGTAGCCTTTATAAATATTACTTTTAAATTATTTGCATCCCTCAATGTTAGCATGGCTAAACGATAACCGCTCCGCTAACAACATTGCACTTTAAGTCAACGTTTGGCGAAGGGATAAAACATTCGAGGCGTAAATAAACCTGATGAAAATGTCCATTGATAAACAATTGCAGTGATCATGCCAAGTTCAACGATATCCCATAAATTCCGGACTACAAGCCGCTACTTTTTTCTACACCTTAAACACTAAGGCTAAAGATCCGGGACCCTGCATAGACACAGCAGCGCTCCCCACCCTGTCCGGCTTTGCGTGCCCAACACGTCGCCGCGACCGGAGCCTAGCAGCTCGCCTAGCAGCTCGCCTAGCAGCTCGCCTAGCAGCTCGCCTAGAACTCGTGTGGACCAGGAAATTTGTTTAATCTGTTAAATGTAAACAAAGCATCACTAGGGCACACGGAGAGTGATTATGCGATGCGATTTCTGCCAAGTGCTCTGAATGTCAAAGTGAAGAAATTCAATGAAGCACGGGTAAACAGCGGGAGTAACTATGACTCCCTTAGGTAGCCAAATGCCTCGCCATCTACTTAGTGATGCGTATGAATAGATGAACAAGATTCCCACTGTCCCAATGGAGTAAGATTGTAATCTTGGCCGAATCAGCGGGGGAATGTCCTGTCAAGAAAAGTAACACATTGTTCTGTGATTAAGACACTCATTTACGGACTCTATTTGCAGCAGTCAATCTCAATCAACTAGCACAGCAGTCAATAATAATTAAATTGGTATTAACATATATGCCAGAGTTCAACAAAAAGTCCACAAATGAGTGTCTTAATCACGGCACAATATGTTAATTTTCTGAACTAGATGTTTCCCCACTGATTTTTTCATAAATGTAAGAAATTGATGTGAATGAGTTCATTGTTATGGCTGTTTAGGTCTGCAGCCTAAAATCCGGTGTGGCTTGTACAAAAACAAAGTTGAGTTTCTTCTTCAAATCTTCCCATGAAGCTTTTAATCAGGTGCACACTATAGTCTGGAATTTACGGTAGTAAACCAAATTAGACCCAACTCCGAATCACTTACAGCGGACATAAGACAATGCCACTAACCGCCATTTTGAGAACTGCGTTATGGAGCCCAACCCTTTTTCTCCCTTCTCTGCTTGTTCTCATTGTGAAGAATTGCTATTGTTAGTGCTTGAATACAGTAGATTAGTATGCTGAAATTGTGTCTTTGTCTCAAGGATGTCTTAGCGAAGATATCCATTTGTTGTAAACGAAAGCACTATGCTGTTGGATAAAGGAAGAGCCTTCTGACATTATATATAAAAGGTATATGTAAATATTAAAATAAAAAAGGTGTACGAAAACCTTTGGGGGGAGGGGGGGCACTCTACCTTACCAACAATAAATTTTGCACTATGGCATGAGGAGGTAAAGTGTTATTTGTGTTTTGCCCAAGCACGAGCCATCTTGGACAGTGTAGCCTAAAAGAAAATATTGGAACCACGCAGAGAAACTAGCGAGGTTATCGCTTATTTGATGCCGTCACACTCGTCCTAGGTTTTGTCTGGAGAGGGGGCCCGTCCACTCATCACATACACATTCGATTCCGTTCGGGATCCTGGACATGTCAAGTCCTGTGCCAGCGGCCTGAAAGGCCTCTTATTCCAAAATTTTGACGACAAGTCATGTGTGAAAAGTCTGCATGGATGAATACACTGCAAAAAGGCTAGTTTAAAAATCGAGCGAAAGATTGCATTTAACATTTACAAGTTAGAATTTTCTTTTTTGTAGTGGACAGTTCTGCAATTTTTTTTGTATTTTTCATCACTTCAGTTGACGATTCATGGTACACTGCTTTTTCCCAGTAAATACGCTGCCCAGGAACCTTTTTTTTTAATTCTTTACACTGCCCAAAGCATGTTTAAGAACCCTTCTTAGCAACATATACAGTACTGAAGCTAGCGCTGCGGCTAGCCGAGGAACTAATGCTATACCTGTACCTAACACTAGTGGCATGAGGCAGTGTCTGGTTAGGCACAGTCAGATTTACAAATAAATACATACATATACATACATACACATACACATGTGCATACATATACAGACATACCTGACATATACACAGATTACATACATGCATTTACACTTAAAGTATGAACTACAGCATAGAATTTGTTAATTGCCTTACCTTTGATTGATTGACATTTTCATTGTTTTCCACTGTTTAAAATCAACAGCTTGACAAAGCAGTAGGGAAAAAAAGGCAGACAGTATCCCGTCCCTTTGACAACCAAAACACTTCTCACATTATTCTTGTCATGACACCAGATTTTATAACAAGGAATTATGAGTATCATAAATCTGATCTCAACATCACACAAGAGACATATGTAAAATATGGATCAGCATAATTATATATAGCATTATATGTCGATTTAATGTTTGCCTTGACATCTCACCCTGATTTTCGTTTTGTTTTTAAATTTACTTATTTATTTATTTATTTGTGTTTAATTTCTACGAGAAGAGCCAAAAGTCAATCTTGATCCGAAGAAACCAGTCTAGCTGGTTGACCAGGAGTTTTCCATTTTGATGTTAAAGACCTCGACCTTGTTGTATAACATGTTTTAGAGGTCTGCATTCAGCCCGATTAAGGCGCTTTAAAGGGCGGGGGTCTGTTTGGCAAAGAACAGGCACACGACCTTCATGTCATTAATGTCCAGTTGTGTTAAAGACGGGTCTCCATTTACTCCAAGGATCCCGACCATATCCGCTAGGTCTTTCATTACTTTCAGCTTTCCCAGTAAAATCATTCTTGTCAATTCCACTGAATGCCCAATTCAGAAATTCCGTTTTGGCAGCAGTGACCTGTTGTAGGAGCGGTGAGATGTAAGGCAAACTTTGAAGGTCTGAGGGTCAATTATCTGCGCTCTGTGTAGTGCTCAACACAGATGTATCATAACAGTTATAAGATGTTGCCTTGGTCTGGGTTCAACAATAACAGCTTGTGTGTGTTCGGTCAGGTTTAACCTTGATAAAGTACACTCAGTAATATAACATATAACATACTCAGTAATATAACCCCTTAGCTTGTAAATTAAATCTATGTGATGCTCTTTTTGAATTCAAGTATCAATAGATAGGTAATCCTCCTTGATGAAAAAAATAGTCTATGCAACAAGACAAAAACATACTGGGTGGCTTGACTTGCTGTTAACTTGCTAATACTGTCACTAAGTCTATTATATGAGGCTGAGGTCTGTCCCTATCACCCTCTGCCTTGAGGCAAAATAATTGAGTGCCTCACTCTACATCTGCAGAGCTCAGTACAGTAATACGTTATATTCCAATTGTATTAAGGATAATCATAATATAATGTGAAAATTCAGCGATTTTGAAAAAGAAAATTAAAAAAATGTGAAGTTAAATGAGAAATAACTTAATACATCCATGATGACAGGTGTTGCACACACTCAACTGCCTCTCCAATCTTCACATCACTAGCATGAGGAAAAACCAAGTCGGATATTTTTTCTTCAGCTCAGAGGAAAATGTCTAAAAGCCCAGAAAGCGAGACACTACAGTTAGCACCAATCCTAGCATACAAGCTAGTTTTACATCCACACAAAACGGTGGACCCAAGAAGCAACGAGTAGAAACTTCAAAGTATTTTTGTATTACAGAGACACAATCCACTGAAATTTGGAATAAAGTCAAACAGCTAAGAGTGGATATCAAGCTAGCTGAAAATTTAAAAGCCAACAAAGAAGCGAGCCTTGCTCCTTTCGGTACTTGGAATACGTATGAACAGAACTTGAGTATTTTTGTTGTTTCACAATTGTTTCTCTTTATTTTTCTCATTTCACTACATTTCCCACCATTTTTACAGCCTTTGTAATGTTGGGCTGCAAGAATATTTCCCTTTTTCATTTCTAGTATATTTTTAAATTTTTCTTCATTTTTTACTGGTCTGTTTATAGGTTTCTTGCATCGCTACATTGCAAAACATCCAGTTTAAAAAAATGCATATGTATATTGGTAAACAATCCATTCTTAATAATATGGTGGGTTGGTTGGATCCCTTAACCACTAGAGTCGTAGGAGCACCATTTCCTATAGTGTGTCTTGGGCAAGTACACCCTGGTGGCACCCATCCCTCTCTAGGCCAACATATATACAGTACAATAATATATCCTTTTAGAACTAGCTTATCAATTATAGACCAAAAATATTGTGGTATGTATTGTAATAACAACTTGTAAACAACCACATTGAGCCTTCTGGTACTCATACAAAAAATGTTAAATTCAGCGCCAGCTTTAAGTGATTGAAAGTAAACTCCTTCCCTTCTTCATAATTTAAAACATATTTTTTTTATTTTACAACACTTCCCTTCATTTTTGACCTAGATTTTTTGCAGTGTACAGAATGCTTTAACCGGAAATGGCCCACCCACTTACTTTATTTTAAAGTTAGCATTTGTTGTGTGTTTTAAGCGAAAGCGCCCATGTAAGAATGGGAAGAGTATCCAGGGATTGTTAGCCAAAGTAGAGGGTGACATGTTGTGTGCTGTACCTTGTGCTTGTTATCGCAGGAATTATGCTAGAGCTTTTCAGAGGGATCAAAAGAGCTGTTCGGGGCAGTGGTTGGAAATAGATTTAACTGGTCAATTGTCTATATTTATTAATATGAATTACAAAGTCTGTCTACCTCAGTTTAGCATTACAATTGGGGAAAAAATAGCTTTTAAAAAAATGGAATAAGATGTACAAATGAACCCTCACGACCCCCAAAAAGAGAAGAATAAAAACCACAGGGTCCCCGTACTCTCAGGCTGGAATGGACTTATGGACAGAATGACTGATGCTCAAGATGGAATTAGCTTGACCATTGCCCGAGCTGTTCCGAAATTTAGTCTTTGTATACTGGTATGTGTGTGATTGTTTTCATAGAAATATATGAGAGTAAGAAAAAAAAAAGACTCTATGTAAATAATCGACCCAAATGTTGATGTTTATGATGTTTTGGGGCAGCTTCGCTGCTTTTAATATTTTACATCCTCACATTCTTCATGTAGTTTGAAAAAAATCACTCCGGCATTGTAGTTTAATGGTTGTGCATATGGATAACTGTTCGATTGTCATATTTTGCCTATGTTGTTTATTATGGTTTTTCTTTTGTACAATAAATCATTTATTTAGCTTATGAGAATGGTGGTTTACTCCTTCGAAATTATGTCATTTCAGTCAATTAGTGTTGGAAATCGGAACAATAAATGAACGTTCCCCTACTTACGACCATTCATTCGACTTACGTAAAACGGTAGTTTCCAACCTTTTTTTTCAGGACGTAAAAAAATATCCGGACATTGCTGTAAATTAGATTTTGTATTGTCTGCACCTGCAGCACGGCGTCGTAGTGGTTAGCGTGTGTGCTGCACAGTTCTGAGGTCATGAGATCGAACCTTCCTGTGTGGAGTTTGCATGTTTTCCCCGTGCTTGCGTGGGGTTTCCTCTGGGCACTCCGGTTTCCTTCCACATTTCAAAAAACATGCATGTCAGGTTAATTCGCTGGTCCAAATTGTCCCTGCGTATGTTTGAGCGAATGAGTTGTCTGTCTCTATGTGCCCTGCGACTGCCTGGCAACCAGTTTGGGTGTCCCCTGCCCAATACCCGAAGATAGCTGGGACGGGCTCCAGCACCCCCGCGACCCTACTGAGGATAAGCGGTGCAGATAATAGATGGATGGATGGATTGTGTGCACCTTCTTTCCGAGTACAGGACATTAGTAGTGCTTGTTTCAGCCGCTACCGGCGTGCGGTGCTGTGAGAGGTCACCCCGCATCCACCCCAAAGAAGAAATCCATTTCCTCTCCCTAGTTTGTGTGTAAACATTCTATACTGTATCTACAGCACGCTAAGAACTTTGACATTTATATTGTTTAATATCTCGTACATCCATTCAATATCGTTGGTTTAAAGTGTAAAGGAGAGGCACACGATTTCTTTTGAAACGAAAGTGGAATAGGAAAGCTTATGCGGTTGAGAAAATGGTCGGAACGCCTTTTTTTGGCCACTTATTACCACGGAGGAGGACCTCTTGAAGTGCATCTCCCAAAAGTAAGTAAAACCTAACTTTATTTATCTTTAGAGAGCATATCATTTTATGAAATGTTTATTTTTTAGTACAAAACAAGAAAGGTTACTTATACAAGCCTTAAACAGACTTATTTCAACCTTGAACTTACAAAATATGGCACTGAAGCAACTTACGAAAATATTCGTCCGTTCGTTAGTCGGGCAGCGTCTGTACTGAAGGTCGCATAATGTGCCGTTGCTGTTCAATGTGTCCCCTCAAACAAAACGTGTCCATTTGTGGTATTCACAGTGAGAAATATCATAGAACGTTCGAGATTATTCATTTAATACTGCTAGTTCTACCGCGCTTATACTGTAAGGTATGACATTTTGCTAAACCTGAGGGAGTGCAACAAAGATATGGGTGAGTACATTTCATTTATCGCCGCCCTTCTGTTTTTTTTTTCTTTTCTTTTTTTTTTTTACATTTTTGTTAAGAATACTGACATGTTCCTTTAGTTTTCCTGTACATTCAATCAATATGTGTTTTGTAGTACTGGCAAATTCAATTAAAAAGGATACAGTAGTTGAAGTATTGTTTAAAAATAAAAATACATTTCCAATCTTATATATTTATTTGTTGGATATTTTTTAATGAAATTCAACTTTTACCATATTTTTACACGACTTAAAATATGTAGTGGTGGCAGCATCACGGTCTGGGGTTGCTTTTCTTCAGCAGGGGCTGGGA
This sequence comes from Urocampus carinirostris, assembly GCF_059441175.1. Taxonomy (NCBI): domain Eukaryota; kingdom Metazoa; phylum Chordata; class Actinopteri; order Syngnathiformes; family Syngnathidae; genus Urocampus; species Urocampus carinirostris. The sequence goes on along the minus strand of NC_142354.1, from coordinate 28,074,518 downwards.
AAATCATTACGGTTGATGGAAAGATGGACTTAGCCAAATACAGGACGATTTTGGCAAAAAATCTCTTGAAGTCTCGTCTAGTCCCTATATCGTGTGGTTAATCAACGGCCCTTGTGAAAAGAGGGCTGCGGTCAGCAAAGGTGGCAAGTGACGCATCCAGCAAGAAAGAGAGTGTTCACGGGACAAAGGTTCAGTGTTGCCATTATTTGGATTTCATATAAGATTCAGCCTGACCCAATTAATATGCCACCTGATAGGAGGGCCTCTCATCAACCTAATTTAGAGAATCAATAGGGGGACAAATGAGCGCGAGAGCGAAGCCCTTTACAGAAGCTAACGGACAAAGACCACCCAGTACAAGCGCGGGGAGACTGATGCCAGCAATGACATAAACCTTTTGACAAATCCTTACTTGACATAAACAAACACTGCACTCGAGTTCATCAACGTGCCGTGCTGATCGTCGCCCACGGCAGGCCTAAGTGGACAAGGGAAGACATTGATGTATGTCCTTATGCTTGTAGCTTTGTTGTCTAATAAAGGTCAATAATAGGCAGCAAATGTTATTTTTAGTTAATGTCACTGGTCACTTGAAAGTGAAAGGCAAGCTACAAAATGCCCCAACTTTGGAAAGAAAGAAAGAAAAAAAGAAAGAAAGAAAGAAAGAAGCAAACAAGCAAGCAAGGGAACAAACAAACAAACAGAGTTCATCAACGTACCTCACTGATCGTCCAAATGGGCATGAGAGGACATTGACTGATGCGTTTATGGTCTTATGGTCACGTAGAGGCAACTCACCAAAGCTGGACGTGAGGCATTCAGGGTCCACGTAAAAGGCTTTAAATACGCTAATGTGACAAACTTGGAGCTCATTAACTAAACGGCACGAGAAAAGGACCGTTCGGCGAGAAAACTGAAAAGATCTCAAGGTTGTGGTGTTGGGAAGATTTTGGAAGGAGTTTTGTGACAATTAGCTGTAAAGTTGAGAAAGAAGGTGAATTGGGGGCACGCAGTGAATAGAGTCAATTGTTGGACAAGGTCCTCGGTAACACCTTTTTGTTTGGCTGCTGTCCAAGATCAGACGCCAGGAACTGGACACAAGAATGTAACATGACTATAAAAAGAGCTATAAGCTTTGGTTCCCGTTTTTTCTTTCTTTTTTTCTTAAATGAAACCCAACAAGATTATTCTCTGAAGCAATTGCATGTTGTTTATACGATGTTTACATGTTTATTTTCCGCAAAAATATTCTATCAAGTCAATTATTTGAGACCCTTGACATATACTAAAACAAAAATATCAACCTTGGTCGAATTCAGACCCTAAAATATATATAATGTAATATATAATATACTGTATTTATGAGTTCACCATCTCGAGAGCCTTTACTATAACCAAGAAAGATTCTTGTATTCCCTCTGCGTTTTTGCATGTTTACCAAAGTTTTGTAGTTAAGTCAATAAGTAATTGGCAGAAATTGTTATTTTTAGTTAATTCCCCCAAGCACTTGAATGTGGAAAGAAGCACAATGCAAAAAATATTTGTAGAAAGTTCTTATTTTTAATTTAAGGTTACAGTGACTTGCAAAAGAACAACAATGATTTGGCATGGGGAAAAATCTGAAGGTTACAACAGTCAGCAATTAAGAAGTGTACAGGCCTCTGCTGTAAAAGACTTGAGCACATCTGCGGCCACAGGATTACACTAGTCCCTCACACGGCATTTTTTGATTTTGGTCCATTCTTCTTCCAGCCTCCTCTACAATTCGGTGATTGTAGTGGGTTTCTTGACCATAACTTTGTCACCAAGGATTTTCCAGACGTTCTCTATTGAGTTGAGATTAGGACTCTGGGCAGGGCATGCCATTAATTAAATGTTTTCACCTTCAAGGAAGTTCTTTACTCGTTTCGCTGTGTGAAATGGAGCATTGTCCTGCATTAAGACAGCGGGCTGATTGGCAGGTAAGGAACCATGTGCTTTGAAGAAAGGTTCTGACACACATTTGCATTTTTTTCTGCCATGTAGCTGTCCAAGAGGCCTAACTCCTGCTGCAGAAAACGCCAAAGCCCAGAACCATGACACCTGCTCCTTCACCTTTCACTAAATTTTTTACACACTTTGGGTATAGTCCTTCTGCAATGTGTACCATAACATAATGCTTCTCATCAGATCCAATAAATTGCATTTGCTTTCATCACTGAAGTGAACTTCAGGCCAGTTCTCCCCTGTCCACACAACATGCTCCTCAGCAAAGCTCAGTCTCGCTCTTTGATTTTTTATGCTAGTGAGAGGCTAGTTCACTGCAGTGTGTAAATGCTCTTAAACAGCGAGACGGATCCTTACCATGTTCAGCACTAACCTGGCGAGCAACTCCAGGAACAGGGTGGAAACGATAACCCATATACATCCTTCGCAGTGTTCTGTCATCTCTTGCATTTGTCTTCCGTGGACTACATGCCTTTTTGGACGACATGAATTAGGTTGTAGTTTCGTAAAGATTCAATATTCTTGAAATCAGAGATTTAGAATGATCAACTTGTCTTGCTATCCCTGAAAGGGTCAACCCTTTAGTTTTCATCGAGACAACCTGCTGTCGGAGGCTTTCAGTCGCTTTAAAATGGCCCACCATCTTGCAAAGTCAGTGAAACTGGCAATAAGAATGCCAGTTAAATAGGGGTTGACATTTGCAATTTTGACATAATGTGAGACAGAATCGTGAAAGGAAACCACATTTATTCAACATTTCATATTGTGCTAGCAAATTAAAAAAATTAAAAAGTAGACATTGCAAAAAAATCGTTCCCCCTTTGAGATAATACTTAGTACAACTTCCTTCTGCTGCGATCACAGCCAACAGTCTTTTTCGGGTAAAGACCCTCCCCTACTTACTAACATTTGACTTACGCAAGACAGTAGATGCTATAATTTTTTTCAGGATGTCGAAAAACATCCGGACATTACTCTGTTAAATTTTGTATTGTGAGTACTGTAGTGCTTCTTCCCGCCGCGTCGCGCTGTGAGAGGTCACCCAGCATCAACACCGAGGAAGAAATCCGGCTACTACTTCTTGATTTGTGAGTAGTCATAACAACGTGTACTGTATCGCTAGCGCGCTAAGAACTTTGACGTTTTTATTGTTTAATATCTCATGCAGCCATTCAATATTGTTGGTGTAAAGTGTAAGGAAGAGGCGAGACGTTTCTTTTGAAGCAAAAGTGAAATAAGAAAGCTTGATGCGTTTGAGACAATGTTAGCCATACAAAATATAGATCTGAAGCGACTTACAAACAAATTCAACTTACGAACGATCGTCCGGAAGTCGTTCGTACCTCGGGCAGCATCTGTATATCTCACAGGTGTTAAGCAGGCGGCCACATCAGGCCCCCTAAGGGATTGAATCCGGCCCGCGAGACAACACTCAGAGAAGCGCAAGAGAAAAACAAGCTGCAGGTTGAAATTTGTCAACTTGATGTTGCCAAAGCCAGGTGCCTCTCACAAAGACACTGTACTTGTATTTATTTCTCTCTCTCTCTCTCTCTCTCTCTCTCTCTCTCTCTCTCTCTCTCTCTCTCTCTCTCTCTCCCACTCTGTCTCTGTCTCTTTCACTCTCTGTGTCTCTCTTTTTCTCTTCCTTTGTTGCTCTTTGTCTCTTTCTCTCTTTGTGTCTTTTAAACTCTTTTGCTCTAACTTCCTTTTTTCCTTTTCTCTCTTTTCTCATTCTCTTTTCATACCCTTTGCGCTTTCTTTTCTCTTTTCTCTCCTTCTGTCCTTCTATTTCTCTTTGGATTTCTTTCTTCCTATCTCTACTGTTCCCCCTCTCGCATGACTTTTTATCGTTTGTTTCTCACGTTCTCACTCTCTCTCCTTTTCCCTCCCTCTTTCTCTTATTTCTTTATCTCTTTTTCTTTCTCTTTAATCTACTTGTCCGGTCACCGACAGAATGGTTGTTCTATTGTGTGGCCCCCGAGTTAAAATGAGTTTGACACCCCTGGTATATCTCTATAATATTTGCCCATTCTCTCCTTTAGGCTTGATGGTGATCATTTGTACACAGCATTTTTCAGATCTTTCCACAAATGCTCATAGGTGTTAAACTCACAGCTCACGGGAGGAAACCGGAATGCCCAGAGGAAACCCACACAAGCATAGGAGGCCGGTAGTAGGAATTGAGCCCCGGACTTCCGCGCTGTGGGGCTGACACGCTAACCACTTATCCACTGTGCCGCCTGATTTAAAAGTCTTTCTTTTATTTTCTTTTTTTTTTTTTTTAATGGAAATGTTCACCTAAGTATGAATGTTTTGCTATGAGATTTCGTATCTATTATATACAGGAGCTAAAGCCTCTTTAAGTTTCAAAGACCCCCAGGCGCTATTTTTTTAATTTTGAACTTTTTGTATTGCCCTAAAGAGCGTCTTTGTGAATGATTTTAAGTAAAAACACTGGGTCGGGTTTCCTCAATTTTCTCTGGTTGATTAATGTTAATCAGCAAATACGGGTCGAGTGGGTGCGTTGCGATTGGCGCCTGTCTTTGACGACATCAAGTAGACGTACTTTATATAAAACTGCAGGTCATTGTTTGACTCGTTTTTCCCGCCAGCCACATAAAATGATGTGATGGGCCACATTTGGCCCATAGGCCAGTAGTTTGACACACATAGAGCATGGTCAGTTTACAGGCCGTGCAGATTTCATTGAGGCCGGAGCAATCAAGTGAAAGGCACTGTGGGGTCTCCATAGTTCACATGGCACATCTTTCAAGCACCCACGGGGGTGGGGTAGGTCGGTTTTTAGGACGGGTTGCCCTACCCCCCCTGCGTCCTCTCCTTCCCTATGTCATGCCTTAACTGAGTCTTGTGTTGACACAGTGCTGGCCAATCTAATTTTGATTGTTAGCAATGGCGATCCACTCCCGCCCTTTCCGCGCGAGATCATCAAGTTCATTTTTCTGGCTGCATAGGGATTCCCCCAGCGCGCTCCCCCCTTTCGTCACCCGCATCTCCCCATCTCCCGGGCGCTAGAACAATATTGAGCCGTTCCCGGGCCTCTCAGAGTGAGCTCACTAGAGTTAATCTCGCAGGCCTCTCTCGTCTCTATTACTGCTTCTTTCTCCCGCTCGCCCTATTCAAAAAGCCAACCGAGAGCAGCTTGAATTAGTGACAGTTATTATTCCGACTAATGAGTGAAATCTCAAAGGCAAACAATACCTAGATTGTGAGCGTTCATAAATCAGCTTGCTTGTGTCCTCAACGCAACATTTCGATTTAATGTACCAAATATGATATCAGATTTATCATTTATTTATGACTGAAGCAAGTCATCAAACCTTCTTTACTAACAATACTGAAACCAAGTCTTGTTACTACTAATACCTTCATTCAGTGGTGGGCTGTGAGTGCCTTCAAGGCCTTCTCTGCTGGCCTTAACATTTTTGAATCATGTGATGTTTGTTATATTTGGTCCATCAATACTTATTAAATAATACCAAATTGTCTGTCAGCTTCTTTTTATCAGTTTCCCCCTGGTTGTGGTTCTTCCAGATGTGTGCTTTAATATTTAAGTATTTAAAGTATTTAATATGGTCTTCAGACAAAGATCTGCAGGCCCTCATGAGACCTAACAAGTGACATTGAAATTGTTTGTTTAGCCAATCAGATTTCAAGTTGGTGACATTTAGGGCTCCTCCATTTTTTTATAAATATTTCAGTTTAGGGGATGATAGAGAATATAATTTTCTTTTTAGTGATTTTGGCCCACTTTTGCTAAAATATGAAATCTATACTACCAATGGTGCCTGAATGACACCAGCTACCCTATTTATTGTTCATGTTATGGTGATTTTTATATCAAAGAAATTCGTCTTTTATGCGGGTTGAAAATGTAAGATTATTGGCAGAGCCGTAACAAAATATTGCTTGATCTGATGATATTGTAAGATAGCGTTTGTAGTAAGTTCAATTAAGTTCACTAGACTAGTGGTCTGCAACCACCAAGCCGCAGTCCAGTACCAGACCGTGGGTTGTTACGGGGCTGCACAGAAAGAAATAAAAGTTGCCTTAATATTTGCTTATGCTATATAATGCGCATTTTGTTTAACCCACAAATAAACTCAAAATTTGGGTGCTCGTTATACACAACGTTTCACGGTAGTATTTAAGCAATTATGATCAGTCAAATAATAACACGGACCAAATTTGCACAACATTGATTTCAACAGGGGGCAGTACTGCGTCTGAGCGGTTAGTGCATCCGCGGCAGTTCTGCTTGCGTGGGTTTGCTCCGGGCACTACTGTTTACGCATTCCAAAAACATGCATTTTAGGTTAATTGGCGGATTAAAATTGTCCTTAGGTGTGAATGAGTGAGTGAGTTGTCTGTCTCTATGTACCCTGCGACTGGCTTGCAACCAGTTCAGGGTGTCCCCTGCCCACTGCCCGAAGATAAGTGGGATGGGCTCCAGCACCCCTGCGACCCTACTGAGGATAAGGGGTGAAGATAATGGATGGATGGATGATTTAAATGGGTATTGAACCCGGATCGCAGCGGTGAGAGCGCTGAATCCTAAACCCTGTACCACTAGGGATATAGATGACAAAGGAAAAGGCAATCCAATTATCCAATCCAATTATAACACTTTTTTTTTACTCTGTAGCACTTTGTTGAATATGTGCGGCCATAATTTAACTACAAACACAATACCAAAACAAAATGTACAACGTATTTTGTTAATTGTCCTTCAAAGTCCGATTCATCATCAAATACACAAAAGAAATGTTTACCTCATCGTGCTTTTTCTTGTTTATTTATATCTTTCTAACATTTGTCTCTAATACCGTGAGTAAAATGAATATAATGATTAGATCAAATCGACTGCCTTTTTCTCTGTGATCTACATCTCTAGCGGCCTAGTGATTATACAGTGGGTTTATGAATATGATTATTATTGTTGTTATAGTTATTATTACTTATGTTATTATTGGGCTGGACAGCGAGAGTAATATCAGATACTAAACTGGTCCGTGGTACAGAAAAGGTTGAGGACCACTGAACTAGACTACATACGCCTCTTAAAAAATAAATTTGGATCAGCCTTGCCCTCCTGTTGTAGCTTGATTTTTTTTTTTATTCGGCCCTTTCATCCGTTCTATTTTTGAGACCCCTGCTTTTTTTTTTCGTTTAAAATAATGTTTTAGTTTTCTCTTTTCGCATTAAACTTGGCCAAGTAGACATTTTGTATTTTAGAGCATTTGCTCAAGTACCTTGTTTTTAAGTTAGCTTCAGAAATAAACAAGACTCCAACAATAATCAAACGCTCCACTTTGGACCTCAGCCTAAGGAGAAGAACTGCGGCTTGTCAGAAATCATCTTGACGTTGTGGAAAACAATTTCAAATCGAAAGATCAAAGGTGAAAGGTCGGAATTATGCTGTCAGGTCAGGGGCTCTCGGGCTCATTTCTCGTGATGGGGGAGCTGACCAGGTGCAGTCCACGTAGAATGAAAAACAACTTTGTGGGGAATATTTTTGCTATTTGAAATGAATGAAACAGATAATAAAGGGAAGAGACGTGTATGAAAGTGGGGGGCAGGGTGGCGTAGGTGCGTGATTTGCAAGCTGTCAGATGATGGGCCTCTCCCGTAAGGAGCGGTATACCCCCATTCTCTGTCCGGTGCTCGCTACTCCCCCGACCCCCTCCCTCAAACGCCTCTCGGTATACCCCATGGGAGGAGGTCTGTTGCGCTGTGGCCGCACTAAATCAACACCATCCTAATGAGGTGTCACACTTGACCCCCAGCAGCCTCGGCCCCTCACTCGGGTGTCAGAGCCACAATGAGCGACCCTCCATCTCTAGCGCCTGCCTGACACATTTTGATTCATGAGAGAGCCTGGGCCCTGTCAGGTCAAAATTACCCCTATCAAAATGCCGCCATCAAAACATTCATCATGCCCAGCTATGCACCTCCTTATGCTGGCTTCTCTCAATACAAGAATCAACAAATACAAGAAACGTGCTCTGGTGTGTTTTTTTAAACGCAAAGGAGCACATCTTCGTTAAGATCCGCTTTGTGTACCATGGTCCTTTATCGGTCCCACCTCCCCTTCCGTTATACGATTGCAATGAACTCTGTCCCCCAGGTGTTCCTGAGCATATCATCTGACCTGATGACCATGAATGGCTTCTCGTGTGAACAGGTCTTTGCAGATCAGACAAGATTGAGGTCCAAGTCCCTGGAGATCTTCGATATTTCTGGAAAAAAAAGAAAAAACAAGGGGAAATGTTACAAGTGCATCCTCGATTTGTTTGAGGCTCGGCGTCTCTTACGGCGTCCAATGCTGCCAGAGCTGACTAGTGCTTATATGACTCATAAAAATTGATTAGGCTGTAATTGGAAAAACACTACATAAAGAATGAGGCCCAGTTCTTTTGAAAACCAATTGCCAGTAGATAAATCAGAAATGTGTTTTAATTCAAAATTCAAGTGTATTGATGGTATCTGCTTTTATTTGTAAGATCCACACTCTTTACATGTATACAATCTTACAGGCACTTAAAATTTGATTGTCTTTGTAAAATAGGATCTTTGAAATACTATTGTAAATGTAGAGAAAAGTAAAAAGTTTTAATATCAGTGATCAAAAATGTAATTTTTTTGTACGATTTATTTTTCAAACGGAGCAAAAAGTTGATTTTTACCACATTGGCAGAAAAATGATCTTATTTGATTGATGGTTTTCATTTTATTATATTATATATTTTATATTCTATTATATTTTTAAGTTGCTCTTAAAATTTCTGCTTTTAAGTAAAAAGCTGTTGTTTTTATCGCCATCAATAACAACATAATTTACAACAAGATTAGACATGACATTCCGGGATAAACAAGCAACAAAGACTTAAAAGAGGAAAGCAATGGTCAGGATAAATTTGCAAAAATATTTAAATCAATACAAACATAGTTTCACTTTGAGGTTGGATGCAACAGGGACCCGGGTCGTGGCGGTTCCAGCACTAAAATGTAACCACTGGATCACCAGTGGTATAGATGACACATGAAAAGGCAGTAGATTTTAGCTCATTGTTACAACATTTGTAGTCACGGTCCTAGATACAAATGTAACTTTGTTTCACAAATTACAATTCTATTATATTCTGCTATGTCATTGTAAAATGTGGAATTCACAACAGAATTAACATTCGTCTCTGGTACTGCGACTAAAGAAAGTGTGATAAAACTATAATTCCCCAAAATTTTTAGCTTGTCACTGGTGTTCCAGTGGTAAGAGTTTGGCATACTCACTTGGGCAGCCCAGGATTGGTTCCCATTACAACCAATGATTTGCAATCGTAAGGTTCCTCGTGTCTACCACCAACCCAAACTTTGAGATTTTTTGAAGGTAAATAACATTGTCTATATACGAATGATTACGGTATACTGGTACTTAATGACAAGTGGTATTATACCCTTTTTAAAAACATTAACATTCATCCCTAATTAAATGTTTTGGACAAAATGATCATCATTCTGTGACAGGATGATCATGTAAAAGTTGATTAAAAAGGCAATCAGTATAAAGTTGAAAATGAAACCTTAATTCTTGAATTTATTTGATGTTAATGATACAAACCTTTACATCAATTGGTTTCTGATGTCCTCAATTGAGGGTCAAATAAACACAACCCATGTGATGTGGCTTGACCAGCAGGCCTCCCCTGGCTTCCGTCAAAGCTCCTTGTTTAGTTCTCAAGGTCTGAAACGAAACATAACTCCTCCTTGACTCAAGTGTTTACCAAATGCTGTGAAAAGGAATGATAACATTCACTCGGCAAGAAAAACAATAGTCGGTTCAAGTGTGAAATTTGCTGAAAGTAAAACTGCTTGGTAACTTCCACATTAGTTTTACTTTGCTGTCTTCTGCTCAGTTTTAGTGAGCTATTATTAAAGCAATTTAAATCTGTAACAATGTAGGTTTTAACTAATTCACTGCGTTGATAGCTAAAGACAACATGTTACTCTTCTAAAAACTGCATTTCTAAAGAATAAAATATAAGTTAAAAATCTAAATGAAATGAAATAAAATGATCTGCATTTATATAGCGCTTTTCAAGTCAATGACTTCCCAAAGCGCTTTACAATGTGCTCCACATTTCCCAATAGCGGCCTTGCAACCATATAAGGCGCTAACCTGCTTATTGGAGGTATTAGGGGTTCAGTGTCTTACCCAAGGACACTTCGACATGTAACACGGACGAGCCGGGATTCGAACTGGGATCCCTTGATCCCAAGACGAGCGCTCTACCTCCTGAGCTACTGCCGCCCAAATCAACATCTCATCTCATTAGCTACACCGCTTATCCTCAATAGGGTCGCAGGGTGCTGGAGCCCATCCCAGCCATCTCCGGGCAGTGGGCAGGGGACACCCTGAACTGGTTGCCAGCCAATTGCAGGGCACACAGGGACAGACAACTCGCTCGCTCATTCACACCTAGGGACAATTTGGACCGGCCAATCCACCTGAAATGCATGTCTTTGGAATGTGGGAGGAAACCGGAGTGCCCGGAGGAAACCCACACAAGCACGGGGAGAACATACAAACTCTGCACAGTAAATCCGGTAGCTGGATTTGAACCCACACAGAAGGTTCCCAAGACCTTAGAACTGTGCCGCACACGCGCTAACCACTGCGCCGCCAGGCTCTAAATAAACATGTTTTTATCAATCTCCGGATGCAGCCATTTCGAGAATGTTGTATCGTGATTAATGCATCAGCAAATGACCAATCACAGCTCACCTGATTTCAGAAGCAATGTTGTGATTGGTCATTGGCTGAAGCCCCAGGAACTGTGATGTCATCTTCACTGGAGAATAACACAGAGAATAACAGGTAAATTTTTTTGCCTTTTATCCCAAATTATATGAGCACAAAATGCCGTGTACGTTGGTTTTGGGGCTTTTCATTTGGGCACAGGACAAAAACAACACCAACCACTAATTAGGAAACGGAAACAAATAAATATTTGCAGAAAAACAGCGATACAATACCATCATTTAATACATAAACATGTACTGCCTACCCCGTATAAGCATTTTAGACTAGTGGAGGGCGATACAGAATTATTTTGGGTAATATATTGAGTTTGGCATCTACTTTAAAATGTTCAGGTTATTTTGTTTAGTACATAACAGGCAAATTGTGAAATACTGTATTGTAGGAAATAGAAAGGTTATTGCCAGTATTAGAAATAATGTGTTCCTGGAACATGTTGTTAATGAAATCCACTAACTCAACTGTTATTATTACATGGGGTGGAACTGCATTACACATTTAACGCAAGTAATAATAAATACAATGTTTTGCGTCTGCGGAGTAACACTTCTACACTTTCACATATTGTGAAACACAACCCTTGGTCCACTGATTCGGCATGTTTATATCATCCTACAAAGTGAAACTGAATAAAGTTATGATGGTGTTGTCTCAAGCTCAGAGTTCGAGAATGCTAAATTTCTCCTCAGGCAGATATTCTCCCTATCAAACATACTCACATCCAAGCCAAATTTACAACTATAAAATAAAATACTCAAATCAGGGGGTCAGCTTATATTTGCGTAATTGGTTGTGTGTCACCAGTAGCAAATAGTAGGCAGCGCGTGGGGAGGGGGCAGTGGCCTATACAAAAACAACAAACCAACTCAATCAATGGGGCTGACGCAACTGAGTTTGATTTTAGATGAAGTAACTAGTAACTGTTACTAATTACTGTTTTCAGTACCGTGCCTAACACTGGTTATTGTTTCATGTTATCCATGTATAAACCACATGAATCATGACTTAATATAAAACATACTTTGTTGGTTACAGATTGTCTCCGTCTTTTTCCCCATTTTTTATTGATTTGCTAGCATGTACATTTGACGGTGATGAATCAGAAGTATTAATGAAATCCCTCTCTAGGGAAAAGATTGTTTTCTCTGTCAAAAGACCTCTTGAGTTGTCGCTAAGTGTTGGACGCTGCTTTTGCCCATCATTGTGTAGGAGGAACTTTAGATGTAGTTAAACAGCTAAGACAAGAACCTTTAACACCCAAACAATGGACTATTTTTCTGAAACGTTGCACACGACAAGCGAGGAACAAATTGTGTGTGTGAAAGAGCACGTGTGTATGTAGCCTCCCCCCTACCTTATGTCAAACAGACGCCCTGATGCCGACCACCCCTCTAATAAAAGAAAAAAAGGTGAGGGGAGAGAAAAGAGAAAATGTTCCTTGTTGAAGAAGTTTACGAGATCTTCCTTTTAAAGAGGCAAAGAGCAAGTATCCATGGGAATCTTAGCACGTTAGGGAGGCCTTTCTCCCTCTTCTCTCATCCGCTCTCCCCCGCTGCACCCATGGACCAACGCAATTGTTTATTTTCCCCCATTGAGCCTGCTCCATTCACTGGCATTCACATTGACTCGGCTCAATTGGAGTGAGACAGCACTTATTCGGCAAGAGGAATGCAGTGTTCCACTGACAGAGCAGCAAGAATGCAGAGGAAGAAATCATTAATGTTTTTTTTTATATAAAAGTACAGCCGTGCGAAAGGAGAACACTGTCAAAGACAACAATGTGGCATGATGTGTACATCCACACATCACCTTGACACAAGCAAGCCACAATTCTGCAGAGTGAAGCGAGGATCCTAGAAAGAGGTCATTCATTCTCTGTGCCTTCTTAACTGAATCTGCCCTGCAGAACAATGAGGCCTTCTCCGGCCTACGCTGCCGCGTCTTATAAGATGCGGCCCGTCCTGAAGCCCTCACTCTTTCCCGGCCCGTGCACAATAGCTGCAAGCTGGACCTCTGAGTTAATTTCTCCCCGGTCCATTCTGTCACGAGGAGGGCGTCGTAATGACAGTTTCCCCTCTAGAACAATGTCCACATCCACTAAAGCTTTCTCGGGGCTGTCAAACCCAATTAGCTTTGACCGGGGACAATATGATCCTAAGGATGAGCAAGGAGCGAGGCGGGACTACAATAATCAAATAATTACAAATAAAATGGTAAACCGAAAGAAAATCACAATATAGTACATTGATTTTATTTCTCTTGAATGTCACAAGACAACCGATGAAAACCAACAAATTTATAAATAAATAAATGGGAAAAAAACACTAAACCACTAGGGTTCTAGATGACATACTGTTAGAAAATACATTAGATGTAAGAAAGGTATGTCCAAGGTCTGGCCAGTTACGACATTTTTTACTGGCCCACGGCCTGTATCATAAAATAAATAATATGTGTAATGTTGACAGCAGCATAAAAATAACATTGTACAAAAAAAAAATCTCCATTTCACCAGATGATGGCGGTAGCCCTTTGGCTATCTTGCTGTAGGCTTTCTGTAAGAATTTTAGCCCACCCCATTTCCGACATGGAGACTGTGGATAAAAAAATGAAAGTTGACTGTGAGGGTCGCTGCCTCCAGCACAAGTGGAAATTAGAGTAATTTTTCACCATCTGCCTAATTTGCCAAGTATATTATATCAATAAATATCAAAAGGCACTGCCAGATGACTCATGCTGACTACAACTATCTAACTGGAAATTAACTGGTCGGTCCTGCAAATCAACTTTGGCCAGTCTCCAAGCACTTTTGGGCGGCATTAGCTCAGGAGGTAGAGCGCTTGTCTTGGGATCAAGAGGTTGCGAGTTTGATTCCCGGCTCCTCCGTCTTATATGTAGAAGTGTCCTTGGGCAAGACACTGAATCCCTAATACCCCTGATAGCAGGTAGTTGCCTTGCATGGCTGACGCTGCTATCAGTTAGTTAGTGTGTAAAAGGGAAAAGTGTGAAGCACATTGTCTTCATTGACAAGCGTCTTCATTGACTTGAAAACGCTATATCAATGAAGACCATTCACATTTACTACCCTTTAAAAATGTTGGCCTATTTATCCTGATATTCTGTTTATCTCTTTTTTTCTTTTAAGTCTTTATTACCTTATTATCCTAGTCTGATCTCTTTGTACGATGTTCACGTTGTTATCAATGACAATAAAGCCTATTTTATTCTATTCTATTCAATTCTATTCAAAATATATAAAGTTTAATTTTCTTCTAGCCTTGTATAGTCAATGTAGAATTCAAATTATTTGTATAGCCATTTATAACAGTCCTTTCTGTGTACCAAAGTGCTTTACAATAATAACAAAGAAACAATAAGTAAAAACCAAACAAAAACTACAAATAAAAGAAAATAATAAAAGACAATGATCATATAGGAAGGGGTATTACCTCATTTGCGGTCTCTTCTCAAGTTTTTTAAATTTTCCTCATGTTGAGTTTTTTGAGTTTTTCCTTGCCCTAACGTAGGTTTTAGATCAGGGGATGGTGTAATAATAGTCTGTAGTTTACAATAATCTGTGGTCTGTGCAGCCCTTTGAGACTCCTTGTGATTAAGAGCTACACAAATAAACATGACATGACTTGAACGTTGTGAAAAGGTGAAGCAACTGGAAGCTGCTTTAACGGCATAGTAGCGCTTTTTCACGGGGCCCTGCGAGTCAAAAGAAAATGCTTCAAATGTTTAAGTTATAAGGACGCCAAGCACTGCAAACTTTTGAAGGAGCGTCAATTTATTGTAGACTATTCAAAGAATACCGAGCTAACATTTTCTTTTTACCAAATCTGGCCCGGTTTCTGAAAAGTTTGAACACCCCTGATTTAGGGTGTTTAAAATGTCTTGGGCACATTTTATTCATTATCTCTGAAACTATTTAGGATATGAAAACAAATCTGGTGGGTTCAGAAAGCTTGTAATTTCAATTTTTACATCGAATCTTCAAAAATTCATTGGCCACACCACACATATTAAGCCGATAGTCAAACTCTTGTCAAACGCATCCAGGGCCCCTTTTTCAGCCCGTGAGTTTTTTACTCAAAGCCGGCCCACTTAGCAATAGAGGAGGAAATTTAATGATTTGGGACAGCAGCAAGCTCTTCTAATGCATTTTTTATTGGGAAAAAATTCCATAAAAATTATATAAAGATTCTGGTATAGATCAAAACATATTTACCTATTTAGAGTATCAGTTATTTGAAATCAAAATTACATTTGGCTTCCCAAGATATTGTTATGCTTTACACTAAACTCTTATAACTCTATTGAAGTGGCTTCACTCCACACATTTTAAGTAGGCTACTTAAAACATCGAAATCCTCCTAAGCAAAGCACCAGTCCCTGCAACTTGCTTAGTGACAATGTCGTCTATAGACAATTTCCTTTTCAGTGTACATCAGCATGAAGGCCTCCAAACGTTCCTGACAAAGTGAGCTTCTTAGCCTCATTTTCACACATTTTAAAGCAGAGAAGCTCCGCTCACATGCAACCTGAGTACGGGAAAGGGTCAACAGGAATTTATATGCCAGCCCAATGACATGGTAGGCATCTGTAAGGAGCTTATATTGTGAGAAGACTGGATTTTTTTTCTTCTTTTGTGTCGTAGAACGCTCTTCTTGGGATCAAGAGATCACAGTTCGAATCCCGGCTCCTCCGTGTTACATGTCGAAGTGTCCTTGGGTAAGACACTGAACCCCTAATACTCCCAATATGCAGGTTAGTGTCTTACATGGCTGCATGGCCCCTATTGGGAAATGTGAAGCACACTGTGAGGCGCTTTGGGAAGTCTTGATTTGAAAAGCGCTATATAAATGCAGATCAGTTCACTTCAGTTCAGTGTCTTTTTCCCAAGCTTTTGTCTTCTTTTTTTCTAGTCCATTCCATCTTTTTGTTATTGTTTTTTGCTTTTTCCATCCTTTTTTCTCATCTTCCATGTATTATTTTGACTCTTTGAGCCTTTTTTTTTCATTTTTGTCTTTATCGGCTTTATTTGTCCCCAATAAGCAGTTTTGTGCATAATGTTTGAAAAAAAATATATATGAATAAAAGCAACATAAACAATCTGAAGAGGCTTTTGAGAGCCAAAACAGAGGGCTCTTTTAAGTGAGCCGGGCCGAAAGAGTTGCTTCTCAAAAAAGAGACGGAATTCCCATCACTACGAGCTTTTTTGAGTGTGAGGATCTACCAGCTAAAGGCTGTTAACTACTAAATTCTGCAAACACGTAGCCCAACACACAACTGGGGGCACACAAATGACGTGCAAGATAAATGAAAAGAATGATAACAGTCCTTATAACACGTTTCTTTTTCTTTTCCTGGCTTTTTCGGCTCCACGCCACCTACCACCTTTCTGCCCTCCAACGTACCTGACTCATATCACTCCAATGTTCTGTATTCATTTTACCGCCACAGAAAAGAATAGTGGTGGTAGGCTGAACTCATTTAAAATTTGTGAGCGGGAAATTACCCCAGATGGTAAAACTCACCTCATCAGTTGCGTTGAATGTGGCCAAATAGCTGACTCGAGAAAGAATGGACGAGTAAGGTTGGATAGTGCAAGTGACAGATACATCTTGAAATTAATTTTCTCATCCAGCAAACCCAAAGTCGACCGTGACATGAGCCGGCCCTTGGGAAATCTTCCGTTCTTCCCGATTAGTCACTCCGGCATTGAACGCGCCCCAGCATTGTATTGTCAAAGGTTGCCACACTTTTGTTATTTGTGCCTTCAGCTCATCTACGTCTCATGGAATAAAGGGCACATAAACCAATCCTCTCTCAAATCCCTACAAAAAGAAATGGCATGGTGTGAAATCCGCTATGAATTTATCATGCCATCTCACTATGGATTTCCTCATCGGTGGCTGCTATCCGAATTTTCTGCTAAACCTACTTTGAACAACAGTCCATGATCCAGTTTATGCAAACTTAAGCATAAAAAAGCCTTTTACAGCTTGATTGAATGCGATTATTGGTCTGAATATAAATTTAACAAAAACAACAGCCTAACCCTAACCCTAACCCTGATGTAGCTTTATAAAATGGCACAACTTTTATCTTACTACAATTCATAGTTAACGAAATATGGGGACTAAAAATGTGCCCAAGAATTTTGGAACACCCTGTATTTTTACTCACAGTACCACGTTGCACAATGTTGTTTTGGCCTAACTCTTTCCCATAATCTTCCATTACAACAGTGTACAACGTGGCACCGCGAATAAAAATAGTGTGATGACAAGATAACATCTAACGCCGTTTCCTTTGTCACCAACAATCTAAGTTGTCTCGTAGTCAAGATGTGGCGATCACCACTAAGATCCAGGTTCGATTCCCGATGCATCCAATGCTGACCAAGTGAGGTCAGCAATCTGGCTCAATGACGGTGCTACACCTCGGCATAATGCACCATTAATTTGGGGTGTAAAAAGGTGTGCAGACACAAATAAATAAGGTAGAATAAAGACAAAAGGCAACTTGTTTTTCTTTTTATGTTTCCCATTACCAGGCTAGTACTGGTCCACGGCCCGGTAGTTCCAGACCACTGCTGTGAAGTACGCAGGTCAAAGTCAAGGCCCACGGGCCACATTTGGCCCGCAAGAAGATTTTTTACGGCCTCTGAAATGATCTTGATTCATTTTTGTATTATACACCAGGAATGCTTGTGTATTTTCTTTTTACTGTAAGTTACTTCTTCTTGAAGAAAGTGTTGTTGTTTTTATCAACAAACGTTTGCACTTGATTGTATTTCAATAAAATTATATTTTTAGAAAATATTTTAGTTGGGTGAATGACAGAAAATTGCTTATATGTTTTTAATTTGAAGTCAATTCAGCCCACTTTTGCTAAAATAGAAACAAAAGGCTACTGATGGTGCCTGAATAATACCTGTTTTTATCTCATATTTTCATACAAAATAAAGGTTTGTTTTTTGCATGCTGACAATTGAAGATTATTGGCAAAGCCATAAGAAAATATTGCTTAATTTGATTGATGATATTTGAAAATATAGGTTAGAATAGGTTCACTGGACTTATGCATAATTTAAAAGATGTTCAAAATTTAATCAGTCCGGCCATCGGAGTGTAGCCATTTGTATTTTTTTTTGGACCTCTGTCCATTCGTCTTTGACACCATGATGTAAAGTCTGATCTCTCATCTCATCAGCTGTACCGCTTATCCTTATTAGGGTCGGGGGGGGCTGGATCCCATCCCAACCATCTCCGGGCAGTGGGCAGGGGACACCCTGAACTGGTTGCCAGCCAATCGCAGGGCACACGGGGACAGACAACTCACTCGCTCAGTCACACCTAGGGACAATTTGGACCGGCCAATTCACCGGAAATGCATGTCTTTGGAATGTGGGAGGAAACCGGATTGCCCGGAGGATACCCACGCAAGCACGGGGAGAACATACAAACTCCGCACAGTAAGGCCAGTAGCTGAATTTGAACCCACGCAGGAGGTTCCCACAACCTCAGAACTGTGCCGCACACGCGCCAACCACTGCGCCGCCGTGCTGCCCATGATGTAAAGTAACTTCCACAATTTGAAAAATAACAATTCTGCAATGAAGAATTACGACCAAGTAAATAAAGTTAAAATGGTAAACTAAGTGTGTGATGATTTATTGCCATAAAAACCAACAATAATACAACCTGGAAAAATTGTTGATGTACCAAGAGCAACTTCTGGGTTGAAATATTGAAATCTCAAGTTGTCTTCCTAAATAATATTGAAAAGATGATTGATTTTGCTGTGTATACCACATTGAAATTATTATTACGTATGTGTAGTATGTGTTACACTACAAAATGGAATTTTAGAAAAATGAATCATTTTCAGAAAACCAGCAAAGGACAAGGGGACTAGGGATCATCTGCTCTCTATCTCTACTCCCTTTAAAGACAGTAATTGGAGATACCGTAGGGAATAGTTGGGGCCGCCGTTTTAACGCAACTAAACACAATCGGAAACGCTTATTGACAACTTTACAAAATTAAAATGTTCAATGAATGAATTGTGTGCAGTTGATAGAAAGGAAGATGTTTAACGTTTGCTGGCCAGTCTTGAGTGAGGAATATGGAGATCACCTCATCGCTGCAAAAGTTAAACCTAACTGCTCTCTACTGGTTAAATGCTGTCATTACACTGAAATAGAAGAACATTCGTGTTTTTTACGCATTTGTATATTTAAAAATAGAATGCTGTCGTTTATTCAACATCGCTCAAATCTTAATCCAAATGACATCAATTTACAGACTTACCAACACGAACCTCTCCCATCCACTATCCACGCAGCACTAATAGGAAAGTTTTATGCGGCGTTTTGGAAGTCGTAAATTTTATAACTCTTCATTAGGTTTGAGTCAATAGCAATTCATTTAACTTCCAGATTACCTGTTTGATTAGTTATCTAACGAAAGAGCAACTTATATAGGAAAGATTTATCTGCCTTTTAACTATTTTTAACACATTGCACCACTTTAACTGGTAAAGTGTAATTGTTGTTATACATTATACTTTAGTTATTATTACTGTTTTCACAAATTATACTTTCTTAATGTTAAATTGTAGTTTGATCGTTATTCAATCAAAATGAAAAACAACAGAAAAAAATGTGATGATAACTGTAACGCTAGTTCTGTACGAGCACTCCTTTTTACGAGAGACTTTGAATCCATCACAAGTAACTTCTGATACATAAGTCCCCCAAGAAAAAGTTTAGATTTGAGAGGAAAACTAATAACTCGATCAAACGCAATTTACTTTTTACTTTTGGAACCACGATACACCTTTTAGAGCATACTATTTTATATTTATCTTACTTCATGCATTATTCTAAGGGAGGATAGTCCGCTTAAAAGTGTCAAGGCTCATCGATGGAGAAAAGATTGGATGGAGTAAGCTAGCTCGGGATGCTAACTAGCTTGAAAGGTAAGAACCAAGCATCACATTTTTCTTTTAGTTTGCTTTTGTTGCAATCTGCAATATTTCATACGTTTTTCTGGATTTCACTTAAACCATCTACCTTAAGAAGAATGCCACATGTTAATCGAGCTTAAATCTTAGCTTTGCATTTCACATGTATCTCAAGTTACCGAGGCCCTGGGAATGTCTGCAACAAGTTATAACGTTGCAAGATTTTTCAATACTAAAGCATCCTCAGAATGTTTGTTTTGAGATACAAATCTTGCAAATTGAGAATGCACACGTCGAATTTGGAGCATCTGGTGAGACCTTTTTGATACCAATGCATATGTATTTGTTGTACAGTGATGGAATTTTCACACATTGTTTTTTTGTTTTTTTAATTTTTGTTATTATTGCCTTCCATTTAAGATGTCAAACAAGAAATTTGGCCTTGTTGCCCCTTGTGTATTAAAAGTATAGTGTAGGACAGGTGTCTGGAACCAATGGATGTCCTCGTCAGTACATATGGTTGGGAGATAAAATCCTGCAGCATTCCAATTCAGATTCAGATTCAGATTCAGATCTACTTTATTGTCATTCTAGTACACGT
The DNA here is from genome assembly GCF_059441175.1 of Urocampus carinirostris. NCBI lineage: Eukaryota > Metazoa > Chordata > Actinopteri > Syngnathiformes > Syngnathidae > Urocampus > Urocampus carinirostris. Next base: position 28,054,119 of record NC_142354.1, on the reverse strand, counting down.
GTATACAGAACGAAATGTCGATGGATCTGACTCCCACAGTTTCCCTCAGTGTCCTTCAGTGTACAGATATAAATAAAGCTGTATTGTGTTATTTACCATAGTGCCGATAGTGCAAGAAGAGACGCTAACCAGATGTGCAAGATGGGCAGTCAGGTTAACAAGTCAGGTACACAGTACCATTATATTGTAAACAATAACACTGTAAGTAATAACACTGTAAGTAACAATAGTGCAGAGATCAAATGTGCAAGGAGTGGCAAGCTATAAAAAAACTGCCACTAGTGCAAAAGTCAAATTAGCAGCCGTTTAGATTTAAGTTAACTATATGTTAGATTAAGATTAATGTTGATAAGCTCAAAATTAAGTTTGGTGCGGTCATAGCTGAAGCTGTTCCATGCAATATATAGAGGGCACAGTCTTACCTAGAGTTTACGGTTAACGTTTCACACAAAGGGAGACCCTGTTTTTGGCTGTGTATCGCTAAAAAGTCCTTTATAAGGATGCTCATTAAATAATGTATGTCCTGTTAACACACTTTATGATAAAAATCCACAGAACAAACAGTAATTTCCCCCAAAATGCTAATCAGGCACACAGAATAATTTGATTAGGTAGTAGGGGTGGAGGGATCAATGCACACTGCGCTGAAGGGAAATTCATACATAATCATTTTGTTTGCAGTTTTTTGTGACGTTTTTAATTAAGAACTCTGCTTGCACCATGTTTTGAAACCATTAACTCAAAAAAAAAAAAAAAATCAAAATGATACCCAGTGATCCTAAGAAATTTTGTGAGGGAAACAAGTTTATATTGGCATATTTGTTGATATTGGACACAAAGTCAGGCATTATTTGTATTTCATAGGTTTTATCAAATCATCTAACGTCACACAGAGAAATTAAATTTGCCGAAAAATGATCTTTGGAGAGCAGGGTTGGCAGTTTTGCTGAATTTCATCTTGAAATAAATGTCATCTCTCGCTCAAAAAAAAAAAAAAGAAAATCAGAATATTTTGCTATTATGGCACTTTGGGTCAGAGAGGTTCCGGACCCCTGGTGTAAGAGTTTAAAAACGTTCTGTAACTTATTAGACACTAATTTGAGGGGTAAGGTGAATTACACATCTCTAAATCATCAAATGTATCAAATAATGTAGGGCTGCAACCAACGATTATTTTAATAATATTGGTAGATTATTCTTTAGATTAATCAATGATTCTGATTTTTTTTAAACAGATTTTTAATTTCTTCCTATATTCAAATATTGATGTTTTGGACTGATGGAACAAAATAGTGCACAACACAACATAATATTTTATGAAATGCATTAATTAAAAAAAGTAACAAATAAATTAACAACAGACAAAATGATGTACAAATGTATGCTATACACCTGCAAATATGTAAGATTCTTTTCCTACCACCATATCCAAATATCATATTTCATTTAGACTTATTACACAAAACAAAAACGAAGAAAGTGCAATAAATTATATTTTTATGTGCAGCAACATTTTTATCTGCCCTTTTTGAACCGTTGTCAATAATATTTTTTATTTTTTAGGTTTTTATTTTCTTGTGGTACATTGAATGTTTGTTTTATGGCAATTGAAATGCATTTCGGTTTCTGAAAAGTGCTAATAAATACATTTTGATTTGATTTCATATAAGGTAGGTGAAAAATCGTAAGGTGAATTAAAATGTCATTCATATCACAATGCGATTGGATTAGTTAAGCAAAATAAGTATATAAAATAGACTTAAACCGTTGAGCTTGCCATGTATGAGTCCCATCACTGGTCAGTGTTTCGTTTTGTTTTTTTAAACAAAACCTTTGGACTACACATGGCATCCCTGGGGTTCTTAGTCGAGGTTGACCGATTATCGAGCGGGCTGATTATCGGCACTGACATTTGGGAATTTGACAGATATCGGTATCTGCATTTTTATTTATTAGACAGGCTGGTTAAATATATTTAAAACTGGGTTATTCAAGCTCTGATGCAGCCGAGCCTCTCTCTCCCTCCCTTTTTCTATCTTTGACGCTACTCATCCCGCTGCACCTTCAGACACGATAAGTATTGTGTTTCTTTTTACACAGTGCAATCCGCACAGGTTGCTGCCATGTTTGTCTGGCAGGATACCAATAAGATGAGCACTGTGGCACTGGCCCTCGCTCGCACCAGACAACACAGTGCTAATGGTCAAATATTACACATTGAGGATTTAAGTTAATTTAAGTCATTTTGGGTTTATTGACATTTTTTATTTATCTATTGTAAAAAAAAACACAGGGAGGTATTTAAAATTGTATGTTCCTTTTATGCAATTGCTGCTAAGCCTAATTTTATTCCCTCTTCTGTTAGTTTTTGGATTAAGTGAATGATCAGTCATGTTAGTTGTGTTGAAATTTGAATTTACCGTAAAAAGTTTCAGAGAGCTCTTTAAGTTTATATGTATGTACCTTTTATACAAGTTCCAGCTAAGCCTAATTTGGTTTCCTGCACTGTTAATTAGCCAAGTTAGTTTTGTTGAAATTGCAGTTTATTTACAGTAAAAAGTTTCAGAGAGCTGTTAAAGTTTTATTTAAAATTCTAACCAAAGTTCTTTGCTTCTTTTTGCAGCATTTGAAATTTCGTATGTCAATTTTAGGGTTACACAGCAAATGAACATCGGCTCCAAATATCGGTTATTGGTCTCCTCTTAATACTAATAATCTGTATCTGTATATGCCTTGAAAAATTCACATCGCTCAACCTTTAGTTCTTAGTGCCCACAGGCTCATCTGGTGTACAGTTGTATATTTGTTTACAGCACTGGCTACTAAGGTCTAAAGGTCTGATCTTAGCTCTGGCTTTACATTGTGGCATTTGCATCACGTTTCCCAGTGCTAGTGTTCTGTCATCTTGTAGTTTAAAAAACACAGTTTTGATGACGCATTCAAGAGAAACAAGTCAATGTGCAAAGGTGACTCATAAAGATAAAGAAGTGCAGAGAAGTGATGGGTTTGCGACATCCTCCTTTTTTACAGAAAACCTGAACAGTGAAGTAGAAAAAAGTGGTACTTTATAGTTCCTCTAGCATGCGTTATTGACCTTTACCAAATGTGAAGAGATATGATCAAAACAATGTAAATTTGATGTTGAGTTTGTGATATGTCCTAGTCATTAAAGTGTCTCACAGGCTCCACATTCCAAAGTGCTGACCTGAAGGCAAAAGGTCATAGGTAGCTTGAACTCTTACCACTTCGCTGCCCACAGTATGCACACATTCATCTTTTCAGCGCATTTGGAAAAGTGATTAAAAAAAACAAAAAAAAAGGAAAATACTTTGTGAAATGTCTGCCAGGTTAGAGTTGTGCTCCCTAAAAAAGTCAAATCAACTAATTTAAGTCATTAACAAAACAATCAGCTGTAGAGGTAAGATCAGACCTTAAAAATCCTGCCTGGCCCGACAATATGAAAGCCCAAACCAGCCCGAGCATGACAGATTAACTTGATTTGAGCGTCCGAGCCCGACAAAAACCCAAATTTTTAAATTTTATTTGTAGTGAAAAAAGATGACTTTGGCCTTCTCTGACAACAAAAAGCCTGGCACCGAGGTGCACTGCATGCATGCTACCCTGGCTACCTCAAAACATATTTGCTGCTTTCGACAAAAAAATGGCTTCTCGGAGACGGCAAAAATCACCCTTCGGAAGGCGTCAGGGTAGCGTGCATATTGTGCAGATCCTCCAAAAACAAAAAGAAATATTGAACACATGACGAGTGGATAATAAAAAAAAAGATTTGCGAGAGAGACAAGGTCCGTGCCCAAGAACTTATCTCTAATCAGAAGCGCTAACGTCAATGTTTTTCGAATAAAATTCACTGTCACTGTCACAAAGACTTGCATCAGTTTGTTTCTATGACACTTAAGTAAGGTATAATTATTGCATTCTCACTTTGAGGCTCGAGGCAGCCCAAGATATCATAGTTTTGGGGGAGGGATTCACTTTTCATTGTTTGTAATATAATGCTTATATTATATTAAATGTTACTCATACAGGGACAAGAGTGTATTGGAAGTTCATGGAGCTATACACCAGCGCCATTCGAAATGTTTGACCAGTCAGAATTCTGCTTCCTAAAACATTTTTTAGGGTTAAACATAAAAGTCTAATCAACTAATTCTGGTCTTGACAAAACAGTCAGAATGGTAACAACTGAAAGTATAATGTCAATGTTATTTTTAAAATCAAATTAGCAATGGTCTTTTATAAAACAATTACTATATAACAAAGCCCAAAAGTAGCATGCATTGCTGCATTCCGTCTTTTTACAAGGTGTACTGTGCTGTCTTATTAAAAGCTTGGACTTACACTACATATGGACGGACATACCTGTTGCATCCACCATTTATATGTAGTACAGACGCTGCCCTACTTGCCGACGATCATTCGTAAGTTGAATTTGTTCGCAAGTTGCTTCAGTACTATATTTTTTATGTTTAAGGTTTATATAAGTATATTTAAGGCTTGTATAAGTAACCTGTATTTTTTTGTTCTAAAAAATAAACATTTCATAAAGATAAAGATAAATAAAGTTAAGTGTAACATACTTTTGGAAGATAAGCTTCAAGAGGTCCTCCTCCGTGTTAAAGAGGAGCCGAAAAAAAGTGATATAAGCATTTTCTCAATCCGCGTAAAGCTTTCTTCTTCCACTTTCATTTCAAAAGAAACTGCTCGCCTCTTCTTTACACTTTACACCAACTATATTGAATGGATTCACAAAATATTAAACAATAAAAATGTCAAAGTTCTTAACACGCTGGAAATAGCATAGATCTAGTATAGACAGTATAGGATGTTTCCACCCGAACTCTGAAGAGAAAGCAGATTTTTTTTTCTTCGGGGTGGATGCTGGGTGAGCTCTCGCAGCGACACACGCAGGTAGCGGCGAAAAGACGCACTACAGTAATGTCCTGTACTCGTACAATTCAAAATCTAACTTACAGCAATATCCGGATATTTTTTGACATCCCGAAAAAAATGATCGTAACTACCGTTCAACGTAAATCGAATGGTCGCAAGTAGGGGAGTGTCTGTATACCATTTTTCCCATGGAGCCAGACACGTCCACTGTATGTTGCGGCATGAAAATATCATGGATGAGGGAATTCTTGTATGTGCAGTATTGCACACAAGTAAACAGATCCATTGTGTGTGTGTGTGTGTGTGTGTGTGTGTGTGTATATATGTGTGTGTGTGTATATATGTGTGTGTGTGTGTATATATGTGTGTGTATATATGTGTGTGTGTGTGTGTGTGTGTGTGTGTGTGTGTGTGTGTATATATATGTGTGTGTATATATATGTGTGTGTGTGTGTGTGTGTGTGTATATATATGTGTGTGTGTGTGTGTGTGTGTGTGTGTATATATATATATATATATATATATATATATATATATATATATATATATGTATATATGTGTATATATATATGTATATATGTGTGTGTATGTGTATATATGTGTGTGTGTGTATATATATGTGTGTATGTATATGTACCGTATTTTCCGCACTATAAGGCGCACCTAAAAGTCTTAATTTTTTTCAAAAGCTGACCATGCGCCTTATAACACAGTGCGCCTTATACAGTATATGGCTCAATATTAAATTCGCAAGGTCTCGCAACTTACTCAACAGCCGCCGACTCGATTTTACCCTGAACGTGGAGTAGTCCGCGGTGTATGCTGGGATTTATATACCGGCATTTCATTGGCTAACCAATGTGTCAATCATCCGTTAAATCGATCGCTATTGGCTGAAGTTATTCGGAGCCTCGGATTGGCTAGAGGGCCAAAACAAACCCTTCAATTGGCTGAAAAAGATGTGTCAATCATCCGTTAAATTGATCGCTATTGGCTGAAGTTATTCAGAGCCTCGGATTGGCTAGATGGCCAAAACAAACCTTTCAATCGGCCGAGTTTAGCAATGGCGTAGCAAGCTTGCTAAAGTACGCCATAAAGAAACATGTTTCATTAGTCTGTATTTGTAAATATTCTACTCTCCTGGATTTACTTCACTCACGGTTGTAAGAAGACCATGATTGCGTATCATTATTGAACGTGAGAACTTAGGTGAGCTATGCGGCTTTATATTTTCCCGGTATCTTGTTTTAGAACGATCTTGATGTTGCTGTGATGAGTTGAGTGAATTAAACTCAACTCCAAGTGTTTATTGTCATATGCACAGTAAAATTGTGAGCGAAAAAGAAAATGGAAACATAGAAATGTTTGGCATTTCTTGAATCCCAAGACTTCAACCTTCCGAATGATATTTGACACATTTTGACGCATTTAAGTGACATCGTACGGACACCGCATCCGCACGTGTCTACGATACGTATTTGCTTCTTTGCAAGCTTTGGGAATGTTAAGGGGGTAATCAGTTTGACTGAATCATCTGACTGTTTTGTCGACTTTCCCATTGTAGCGCCTTATAATCCGGTGCGCCTAACTATGGACGATATAGGACCAAAAACTATTTTTTGGGGGTGCGCCCTATAACCCATTGCGCCCTATAGTGCTGAAAATACGGTATATGTATGTGTATATATATGTATATATATGTATATATATGTATATATATGTATATATATGTATGTATATGTATGTATACTAAGTAAAGTGTGAAAAGATTAGCCTAGGGCAATGTAAAGCAGAGAATCCTGGAAGATTTTTTTTCCTATTGCAATAGGAAAAAATGTAAGTCGCTCTAATAATGTGAATCCATTTTTTTTTTATGAGACATGAAAAATGACTTGAATCGACTCAATATCCCAATCGTTACTCTCACTTTGACCCTTCAGGCAGCACTTGGAGCGTTTCACTTTGCATTGTTTTAGTTTAATGCTTACATTATATTACATTTTACTGATGCAGTGACCAGAATATAGATGGAAAGTCCTTCTAGCTACACACAGGCACCCGGGGTCTAGTTGTAAACTTGCCCAAACGACTCAAGATTACTTGAAGAATTTGTTTAGCCAGCTGCTGTTTTGCAGACACAAAAGGCCTTTCTGGTTGTCCTCTCTTTGTATCTTGTTGCCTTGGAAAATCAAACCATGACCTCCACCAACTGGTTCCACTGGACTGGTCTTAAATAAGCAAAGTCAATTAAACATTCTGACTTGGGACACAAGATTAGAAAAACAGATTAGAGGATACTTATAGGTTTTGAACTGTGTAACTAAGATGCTGATTGGGTTAAATGATTAAGATAATTTCCTGGCAGTTTCATAAGAAAAATTCCGTGTTATCTCTCTTAAGTGAAACCTGCAGTAGCGGTAGTCTCCTGCATATTTTACCTTTGCTTATTTTCATTCACTCCAGGGCATGCGGCCTCTTAAAAATAAAAAAAACAACTAAAATTAACACTCAATCTTTATTAGAATAACAGGTTTAATTATTTTCCAAGTAACCCGACCTATAATTCTGGCTAAGTCTCAATTGGTTTAATGCATCGTCGAAATCGGTGTGCTGTGTGACCTTGTCCCCCAGGTTTACCCAGGTCGAGCTGCGTTGATATCAGTTATTCTTAAATATTCTTCACCATTAACATCTCTCCCTAACACACACACTTACATCCATGAAATTAACCGACCTAACATCCACAGCATGTTTCACCAGATCCATCAAACCATATTTAGATCTTCCTTTTATTCTTTTTCCCACTACCTCTGCTCTAAATACAATTAGTCAAATGGCCTTCATCCATTCTTTTCATATGTCCAAACCACATTGACACATTTTTACATCATTTAGGTTAATTTTTTTATTACCAGTACCGTTTATCACTTCACATGTTATGGTTACACTAAACCGCAAGAGGGCGTTATAGGCCTGTGTTGATAATTTCAACCTTTACCGAAACGTCAAACGGAAGAAGGAAGCCTGCGCATCTGTACCTCCGGGACCTTCCAGGGTTGTTCACCGGTAAAAGTGACAAAGAGGGTTAAAATTTCATTAGATTTGGTGTTTTTGAGTGAAGATCATAGTTTGGTGAGAATGTTCTTTATGTTAGATTTATTTGCAAAACTCTTACTGACGAGCGCGTCTAAGATATGCCCTACGTTAGTATACCGTGTTTTCTATTTTATTTTTATCAATTGCCAATTAAGATGATAGGTATGTAATTGGTGTTGGATTTTATCCACTAAATTCCCCTTAAAAATGCGACTACAGTGCATCCGGAAAGTATTCACAGCGCTTCACTTTTTCCACATTTTGTTATGTTACAGCCTCATTCCAAATTGTATTAATTCAATCTCTTATCTCAAAATTCTACACAAAATACCCCATTATGACAATGTGAAAAAGTTTTTTTTTACTTGTTTTGAATTTATTAAAAATAGAAAACTAAGAAATCACATTTACATAAGTATTCACAGCCTTTCCCATGAAGCTCAAAATTGAGCTCAGGTGCATCTTTTTTCCACTGATCATCCTTGAGATCTTTCTACAGCTTGATTGGAGTCCACCTGCTGTAAATTCAGTTGATTGGACATGATTTGGAAAGGCACACACCTGTCTATATAAGGTACCACAGTTGAGTGTACATGTCAGAGCACAAACACCAAGCATGAAGTCAAAAGAACTGTCTGTAGACCTGCGAGGCAGGATTGTCTTGAGGCACAAATCTGGGGAAGGATACAGAAAAAATTCTGCTGCTTTGAAGGTCCCAATGAGCACAGTGGCCTCCATTATTCTTAAATGGAAGACATTTGGAACCACCAGGACTCTTCCTAGAGCTGGCCGGCCTTCTAAACTGAGCGATCGGGGAAGAAGGGCCGAGTGCGACTTATACATGTTTTTTCCTTCTTTATTATGCCTTTTTTGGCTGGTGCGACTTCTAATCCGGAGTGACTTATAGTTGGTAGTTGTTTGCCACCTACTGTCAACTAAATATGACATCGCAGTTACTTTGGTCCCAAATAACAATAAATCATTCCTCTGCGAGGAAAAACGTAGTCCTTCTTGGTCTTTACTTAAACTTTGAGCAAGGGTAATGTCATTTTTACTCGACAAAAATTGTCAAATTGGCTACCTTGACACCTCTAAAGATGAACAAAAACAGATCTCCTGGTTAGTTATTTTGAATATCACATTTGGAGTTTACAGCCGCTCTAGAGTAGGACTGCAACTAAAAACAAATTTAAAAGTCGACTAGTAACTGACTATTGAAATGATTAGTCGAAATATCTGATAATTAATCCCATGTTATGTTAAATTCAGCATGAAGTTGTTTTCATTATGTCGCATAAGATACGAAAAATGGATACAATGAACAATGCCTCTTTTATTGAACATACTGCAGATTATTACCCAAAAATATATAAAAATGCCCTATCTAAAACCGATTAGGCACAGTGCTCGGTCAGTTGAGACCTAAACTAATAAGAAACCTCTGCCCTTTTTTTAGTAAAAAAGATTAAATAAATTAAAATCAAGTGTGGCCTCTCTAGAGATTTGGCCATCTTTGTTTGAAGAAATGTAAAAGGGCCAAGCCATGCAACTATGTAAACACAACCCCCTCGTGGAAGCCATTATCAGATTGAAACAGTTGCTCCCCACTCCCCATCCCGATCTCTTCTGAGCGTCTGCTTTTCCGGAGCCGTATGTCATGTGAGAACTTTTTTCTTTCACAGTCTGGGAGTCTCGAAAGTTTTTTTTCTTTCTGCGCATGTGTGCCTGGTCACCGATGACATTCTTGAAAATCCTGAATGAATATTGAGAATCAGAATGAATGCGCGCCATGCGGTGAAACAGCAGGTGCTGTTGTGGGTGTGGATAAATCACTCCCACTATCCCACCAGCATGTGTTGCCACCTCGGAAGTAAAAAAAAAAAGCATCGATTTACAATCTATGTCGGCGTCAGTCCAAAATGTCATCACTTGCTTCTGTTGTTCTTAGAATAACAATAGTAATAATGATAAAAATATTAATAATGATGATCATTACAATTGCTAGTGTTCGTTGGAGTTGATTTTTTTCTCTTGTAATTATTATATATATATGAAGCTATGAATTGAATAAAATGCAAATAGAAAACGACAACAAAAAACACTTCTGAGCTCGGCTTAAAGGAACAACGTGTAAAAAATGGTGGAATTTGGTCACTTAAAGACTCCATAGTTTGAAATACTCCTTGTGCTTTGAACACTCATTTTTGCTCGCACTGTACAATATAGTGACATCTAGTTTTTAAATATCAGGGTCTCTCTAATGCATTCCAAGGTTTTTTATGCATGGTAAAAAGGGACATAATATAATAATTTGCTTCAATTCTGAATGTATATAACCTAATCAGATGAAATGATCTCTTAATAAACAAATATCAAATCAAATATAACATGTATGTATGTACATACAGTGGTATCTCTTACAAGCTTATTTTGTTCCAGGATAATGCTCTTAGCTGTAATTACCAATTTCCTTAATATGAAATGATTAAAAACAAATTGGTTTGTTCCCGACCTCCCAAAAGCATCAAGTTAAAGGGCTATATAACACAACTCCCTGATCACTGTAAACACATTCAAATTGTAATGTAACATACAAACTAGTGATAAGATTAATAAATGTAAGTTTAGTAGTCACCGCAAGGGAGGTACGTGCATGGTGCAGGGGTGACGAGAGGGGTGCCAGAGGAGTGATGGAGATGAGGTGGTTGATGCTTTAAATAAAAGTTACTCTAATTTTCAATGAACGTACACACAAACATTTTTAACAGCACAATTTTTTATTGTTATGCCAGTTTCAGTTGTTATTCATCACTTTCTTTTGCCCTTTTAACTGTACTCTCAACGCTTTTTTTTTTTACTTTCTAAATGTCTTTTGAAAAGGACTTATCCAAGGAGATTTGTCTCTGAATCCCATTCAAAATGTTACAAAAATGCGTAAGGCAGGTGAGCGGTCTCCAGTGGTGGCTTCTGAGAATGCTCGTAACCTGAATTCTCCGTCATGTGTGGTGCAATATTTTTGTCCCCAAAAAATTTTTTGTATCGAAATACTTGTGGTAAAAGGTGCTCGTATATGGAGGTATGTTTATTTATGAATGTTTATGAGAAAAATGTGTTAAGTCTTTTTTCCTCATATAGCACAGCTATTGTTTTTGACGACCAAATCAATTATTATTTTTTGTCCTAGTGTGGCCCGCGACAAAGTTTGCTTACCCCTGTCCTCAATGAATTAAATCTACGGTCATGCTGCTTCACTACGATTTGTTTAAAAGAAAGCACAAACAGCACCACAGGTACATATGTTGCTAATACTGTCTGAAACATGTGGCTTTTAGTCACCAATTTGACTCTTTGAATCAGTCTTCTCCTTCCTTCTTTAGCACTACAGTAATCCCTCGTTTTTCCGGGTGTCGCATTCCCTCTTTCACCCTCTTTGCGATCTTAAATCCGGATTTATTCCAATTTTTGTCATGTAAAAAAGATTTTTTGCAATGTTTCAGTTTTGGAAATATTGCATATTACATCAATAGTTTGATACAGGAAGGAAACACATACTATATCTATCTATATTCATTCTAAAACATTAAGAATGTGTCCTGTTTGCTCTGCAACAGTTCTTTTTCATCATCAAACATTTCTCAAAAGCTGCCAGGAAGCCTCTTGGGAGCGCAAGAGAGCCGCATTTGGCCCCAGATCAAGTTTGGCGGGTTGAAAATGTCAACTTTGTTGGAGATAGAAAGCATCTTCCTCTGCCTTCTGGCCCCAACTGCGGTGCTTCTGTCAGTACAGAGCATTTTGTTGACATTCTGGCTTTTAGAAGGACTTGGAATTTAAAGATTTGTGCATACGTAATGCTGTTTTTTTTTAGCTGTTTCTCATACGTGTACAACTCAGACCGAAATGTCATTAACGCAAAGGGAGAGAAGGGGCTGGGCTAAAGTTTAGCCAGTCCAGGGTTCTTACGGGTGCTTGAAATTCTTGGGAATGCTTGAATTTTAATGTTGTGATTTCAAGGATTGAAGTGCTTGGATTTTGGATTAAGTGCTTGTAAATGCTTGAAATTGTAATTTAAGTCTACTTAAAAATGATGCAGAGACTGCTCTATGTTGGCTTTGCTTTGCCATTGGATTTCTTCCCTTGTGCTTAATGGCAGCTGGCACTATGGCATTGTCCTATGAAGCGTCATCGGTCCCTAAGGGTCACGCCCAAGAGGACAGGTGCATGTTACACCTAAACAGGGCACTATGAAATGTAGAATAGTGCAAGGATTACACATAAATTATGAACATTTATTATTAGGGTTTCGGCGGAAGTCATAAAAAGCATTGAATACATCATTCTAAAAATAAGGCCTTAATCAGTATTGAAATATCTTAAATCTAATTTTCAAAAGTCTTAAAAATGTAGACACATTCATACTATTTATATTTGTTTAAACTAAAAACATTTAGTAATTTTTATCAATTGTCTTTTTTAATAAATAACCGATTTAATTTTGTGGCAACATCGCGTGACCACTATAACGAAACAACAAAAACATTGATGTGGTTTCAGCCTGGCTTTTCAGAGCAGACGTGTGTCTTAGGTCTACCCACAATACACATAGTAACTTCGGAAAGAGACGTTTACTTTGGACTATGGCAAGGTCTAAATTTAATGAGAAATGTCTGTCCAACAAACGTTGTTCGCCATGGCTAAAAACACATAACCTGTTTATGTGTTCGAGGCACGATGCATTGTGTGCAAGAAATATTTATGTAATCTTCCATCCATCCATCCATTATCTGCACCGCTTATCCTCAGTAGGGTCGCGGGGGTGCTGGAGCCCATCCCAGCTACCTTCAGGCAGTGGGCAGGGGACACCCTGAACTGGTTTCCGGCCAGTCGCTGGGCACACAGAGACACACAACTCACTCGCTCATTCACACCTAGGGACAATTAAGACCGGCCAATTAACCTGAGATGCATTTTTTTGGAATGTGGGAGGAAACCGGAGTGCCCGGGGGAAACCCACGCAAGCACGGGGAGAACATGCAAACTCCACACAGGAGGTTTGATCTCATAACCTCAGATCTGTGCCGCACACGCGCTAACCACTGTGCCGCCGTGCTGCCCCTATGTAATCATATGTTTCAATTTTTTTCTTTGACTTGGTCTCAATTTTGATTTCAAAAGGCATTAAAAAGTCTTAAAATGTCTCGAATTTAACTTGCCTTAAGCTGTAGGAACCCAAGGTAGCAATTCCTAGGGATACATTTTAAGAGAAAGAACTTCCTGCAATTGAAAATTTAAGCTGTATTTTACTGTCCTTTTACCCACCACCTCCATGGAGATTTTTCTTAAAGGTTTTTACACACCTATTCAGATACACAAATATATTCGTGAGTTACTCAAGATCTAAAATGCATATGTCTTGAGAAAAGGCATATGCAAGATTAAAAATTGCATATGTGAAGTGCAGATATTTATGGATCTGCAAAATATCTAATTCACACCAGATTTCTTATTTAAATGTTACTGAAAAAAATGAAAATTTGGCTTTGAAAATTGCTAAAAAAGTGCTTGAATTTGGCCATTTAAAAGGTATACGAACCCTGCCAATCAGAATGCAATACACCATGCACAATAAAAATCCGCAAAGTAGCGAAACCGCAATAAGTAAATCTCGATACAGCAGGGGTTTCCTGTGTTTCTAATCACGTTTTCCCCAAAGGGCACTCAGTCAAGTCGGCCTCCCTAATCCATCACTGATGAGCGCAGATATAATTGCAATAAAATTCCCAGTAACCTGTTCATTGTTGTTGACACAGTTTTCAAAGTCAGATGGGAGTTATATGATACTGACTTGCATGAGGCCACTCCCTTCCAGGAGGCAGCGCTTTTTTCAGAGGGCCCAGACGCTCGGTCCTCTTCACACTACGTGCTGGCCAGCCTTCTATCGGCACGCATACTCTGAGGCACTGATCAAGTTGAGCCATTCCTCCAAAAGTAAGTGCTCAGTTGTCTTACAAAGAACCTAGTTATGATTTTATATATGATTATATATGATAATTAGTTATGATATATATATTGCTCCTATTCTTTTTAAATCAAATCTTGCAAACTGCTTTTGGGACCTACACGTGTATGCCTCTAACGTTGTGCTTGAGCAGTTATAATTTGAATTCTATACAATTTAAGTTTATGCTCAAGATTACACGGTCAATTTACTGCACATGTGATTTAGTTTCCAACGTAAGCTATGCTTAAAACCTACTTATTATGGACTTTCAGTATGTCAGATGAAGATGTTAAAAATACACTGAACTGAGAAGGAAAATGACAGAGATTAGGCTTAAATGTTTAAATGTTAAATTTTGAAGTATTTTTAGATTTTTTTTGTGTGTGTTGTTTTAATGTAGATTTAATCAGTAATTATACTCTTTCTGTCACTGTTAATGTTTTATGTTAAGTACAGATGGAAATAAACTTGTAGCTAAATCTAATTTGTACGATACATATACTGCATGGTCCCTTTCAAACAAAGCGAGTTGAAATCCGATAAACTGCCAATTTCAGGAAATAAAAATCTGTTATAAACTTTTGCCATTAAGTTACTATTAACAATAGTAATTGTTGACTTCTTCCAAATTTGATTGATTTTTAGAGTTTTGAATTCTAATTGAGTTTTGATCAAAGATAATTTATTTGACCATAATTTCTTTCCATTTTTTAATGTGAAAGATTTTTCATGCTGACTTAGTCTCTACCTTTTAACATGAGTTTTAAATGCTGTAAAATATTTTATGGAGTATGACAAGTTTAAACAAAAATAAGTCCATGTTCATATTAAGTATAAATCTAAAATACAGTATATGGAGTAATATTCTTTACAGTGAACTATTATGCAGTTCACTTTTCAGTCCCACTGATTTTAATCATCCATTGTATTCTGCATTCTTAAACTAAAATTGTACTTTTACAGAAAAGCAGTTATTTGTAAAAAAAAATGTATATATATATATATATATATATATATATATAATAAGTTTATTTATAACTTAATTTTCTTTGCTTGAGCCAATAAAACGGTTCATTCTTTAGTTTAAATGTGGTTTAAATGGAATAATGATTGTTGAAAAAAGTTTCTACCTCATGGCTTTTACCCATCAAGGGTTCCTTTGTAACATAACCGCTGTGATAAATAAATCTTCACTTTAATACAATTCAATGAGTTTGAAATTGTAAGTAACTCCACTATACATTTAATAGCTTTTATGGAATGCAATAAGATAGAAAAATACATATATATATATATATATATATATATATATATATATATATATATAATTTGTATCTTTAGGATAAAAAATGTTGAACAAAATGCATTTTAAATTCACAGGAACGATCGTTGAACCCGTTTTGCATTTAAAATCGATTTTAGGATTTATCTGTATGTCACAAAAGTGAGTACACCCCTAACATTTTTGCAGAGATTTCATCATTATGTTTAAATGAACAACACTGAGGAAATATCACTTTGACTCAATGAAAGGTAGTCTGTGTAAAGCATATATAGAAGTGTGAGTTTATTTTTCCCCTCCAAAAACTCAAAATATAGCCATTAGTAGCTAACCACCTGGTAACAAAAGTGGGTACACCTTAAAGTTAAAGTTCCTGAAGTTCAATATTTTGTTTGGCCAATATGATTTTGCAGAACCATCTTAATCCTCCTGGCCATGGATTTCACCAGAGCCTTACAAATTGCCACTGCAATGCTCTATCACTCCTCCCTGACAGCATTAAAGAGCTGGGGAAAATTCAAGATCTTGTGCTTCGCCACCTTTCGCTTGAGGATGCCCCAAAGATGTTCTATTGGGTTTAAATCTGGAGACATGCTTAGCCAGTCCATCCCCTTTACCTTAAGCCCCTTTAGAAAAGCCTTGGTCATCTTAGAGGTGTATTTGGGATCATTGTCAGGCTGAAACATTGCCCTGCGACACAGTTTTGGAGGCTCATTCTTTGCTCTAGTATTTCACAGTACATGCTTGAGTTCATGTCATTGAAATGTAACTCCCCAACTCCAGTTGCACTCATGCAGCCTCAAACCATGACATTCCCAACACCATGCTTGACTTAAAGCACGACACAAACATGTCTTTACCCTTCACTTGGTTGCCACCACACATGCTTCACACCATTGGAGCCAAATAAATTAATCTTTGTCTTTTCAGACCAGAGGATATCTTTCCAGTGAGCCACAGCCTTTGTTGACAGACTTGTTTTCATTGTGTCGAAGCAATGTTTCTTCTGTGATGTTCTATTTGACATTTTAGTGAAATCTGCAGAAATGTGAGGGGTGAACTCATTTTTGTGACATAGTGTGTATACAAGTCTATCTATCTACATCTATTGAGTGGGGATATAATTAATCTTGTTTTATTTGAAAATATTGATTGTCATACACATACTTTAAATAAAATAGTTCAGTCAAGGTTATTTACCATTAGCTTTATTTTTCTTTTCTCTGATTTAATCGTGATTACTTCATGAACTTTCAATTTCATTGTCCTATTCATTCGATACTCTTGTCATATTTTGAGTGTTTTTATCTATTAAGTCTTTATCTGCAGTTAGTTAGTTGGCAACACATTGTCCACCTTATAGTCCGTCATATGAGCATAGTGCAGGATGTGTCATGTTCACGTCATTTCTTTTTTAAAAAGGCACTTGCCTAGCAGTGCGCAAACAAGTTGTAACATTCACATTGCACCTCCTGGGCTTCCCACGGTTATAAGAACTGAAATGCTTCTGCGTGTCGGAATGTGAATCCGCCATACTGCCGCATTCCGCTCATCCATTTTAGTTAATAATCAAACCAGGAATCGTGATACCGTTGAAGTATGACAACAGAACAGCACCGAGAAACAGACCAAACCTTCTACTCACACTTTATATGCTGTAAACTATGACTCCAACTGTGTGACTGAGGGGTCAAAGTGGCAAGTCGAGTCTGAATCATTCCGTGTTTAGTTCGCAATAGGCGGGTTGTAGTTTGCCCAGCCGTTTACTATGCGTCATCCGCAATCGAAACAATGTTGAGAACGATCCTTTATTTGTTCACTATATCAGATTTGTCGTCACCAGCGTTGGGAGCATTACTGAAAAAAAAGTATTAGGTTACCTTTACAAGTTACTTCATTTAGAAAGTGTTTCCATTAGCCCCTAGATTACTGACACCCAAAAGTAGCGCATTACTCCGAAAGTAACTATCTGGTTACAAATTACTCTATATACTCACATTGAAGCCGACCACTTAAAAATGCTTAGATAAAGCCACATAATGAAAAGAAATGGAAGAAAATGTGTACACTAAGCTGTGGAAGCGGTGAAGCCTCATTTCTTTGCTTGTGCCATCTTAAGAGCAGACAAACCAGCAGTTGAGACCTCCATATCTATTTTGTTTTTTTCTTTGAGCCACTCGAATATTTCCTTATAGATTTCTGGGTAAGGTCTAAGACGTTTTCTTTCTTTCTCCAGGTGTGGTGTATTCCAAAAATGAATTTATGAATAAAAAGATTGAGCACTCTTTCACTGTAAGTTCTGTGCTCATGTTTGCCCCATTGATATTGATATTGTTCCTGGATAAGCCACGGCCCTTCGCACACGCTGCCTACTATTCGCCACTGGTGACATTCAACCAAATACGTGTGAGCATATGAACTAAACCCCTGATTTTTAGTATTTTATAGTTATAAGTACGACTCATGTGAGCATATACTCTAGGAGGAATATCAAGATATCAGGAGGGAGAAATTACATGCACTCGTATTCTGTGCTTGACGCAGCAACAAGAACAGTTGACTTACGGAATTTTATCAATACCACGTTAAGAGTATTTGTTACCGAGAAAAGTATACTAATTGCGTTACTTCAAACACTGGTCGGGAACCATCCCTTATTTTCTATATCCAACATGTCGACACTTTTGAAATTATTTGGAATGTTTTTCACAGGACATGACTATCACCAGCTGAGTTCAACAGAATTTGAACAGTGGAAACGAAACAACTATGGAAGGCAACGGTGAAATCAGCGATTCTGATAGTGGCATCATCCTTCACTCCGGTACTCACTCACTCGTTTGTTGCATTATTAATACTCTTTAATCCCCAAAGTTCATTTTCACATGTTCTTTTGCACTATATGCGCACTTTATCGATACTCCAAAACTGGTCATTAAATTAAGTAATGAAAAGAGCTTATTAACACATTGGTTGCATTTGGAAATCTTACATAAGACTATGGTTAACAAGAATAGGCACAATAGTCGATTAATTGTTGGAAATTGGCTCGGTTCACTGGAGTTGTTGATTTATCTTGTGTAAAAACAATCCTCGCAAAAAAACTCAAAAATGGGCTACGCTGCCAAGTGCCCATGGGCTCCTCCCTTTCCATTTCCATACATCTCATTTGCCGTACCGCTTATCCTCAGTAGGGTCGTGGGGGGCTGGAGCCCATCCCAGCAATCATTGGGCAGTGGGCAGGGGACACCCTGAACTGGTTGCCAGCCAATCGCAGGGCACACAGGGACAGACAACTCATTCGCTCATTCACACCTAGGGACAATTTGGACCGGCCAATTCACCTGAAATGCATGTCTTTGGAATGTGGGAGGAAACCGGAGTCCATTTCCATACATTTTTTCTTAATCGTTTACTCTTTATAAGGATTGTAGGGGTTCTGGATGGAGCCTTGGGCAGTAGGCGGGGTACGTTCTGATTTCTTTGTCAGCCAGCCAATAATAGTGCAAACAGAGTTGAACAACGAATAAATCCAATGTATTTTTTTTTTTTGCGTGTTAGGACTCACAGCACAGATAATAGTTTATCATAAACCGCACGTTTTTTTCCTATGTTTTGAAACATGTATACAAAGATGCAGCCACTTTATGGTTAAAGTAGAGTGTAAGCTCTTCTATTAACCTAGCCCTGCTAACCCTAGGGCATAAGCCTACTTTGTATAAAATTCAAATAGCCATAGCAACAATAAATAAACTGAATGTATAATGTTTAAAATAACTAAGAATACCTGCAAATGTTTGCACACACAAAGGAATATAATTTGTTAGGGAAATTGGATTATGTCACAAAACGTCTGCTCTATGGCTTGTACGGATCCTGACAAACATTTATGGGTGGCTGGAAACATGCCTGTCCCACACCACTAACAGACTGACCACCAGAGGGTGTATCTAAATACACAAAGAGACATTAGCATTTTGTGTCTCGTTAATGCCATGGTGTTGCCTTGCTACTGCGACGTTAGTTACTGTTTAAAAAATTTAGTATGCTACTAAAACCTTGCAAAATATTTCCGTGTACCATCTTTCTTGGCAAATTCTACAATGTGGGTAGATGCTGTTTATAGTCCTTTACGGATTGTTTATGTACAAATGTTTTTCCTTTGCAAAAGTAATGGTTAAAGCTTATAATCATATGCAACTTATAGTCCACTGTTTTACTTTTTATTTAGTCTCCCAGCACTGTCTCAAACAGTTTTCTATTTATTCTTCAGTATTCCCTCAGCATAAGTGTTTGCAGTGATGTCTCAGCCAATCGCACTTGTGCTTGTCTTAGGCTGACGTTTTTTAATTGTTTTATTTGCACTCTTGACCATTCAAAAGCTTCATAACTCATTGCTGTTTAGGGCTGGGCTGATTATCGATCAAACTAAAGATGAAATAATATCCCTTTGTGAAAGTTTAAATAAATGTAATCAATCAAAAATGTTCACTGTGGATCTTTTAGTTTGGCTCTGGTTTTAGACTCAATGCAGGTCTACCTATTGCTCTGCCCTTGCTTCCAAAATGACTTTGTCCTTTGACCCACAAAATTGCACAAACCTCTTCTATGCAGGTAATGCAAATTTGCCTAAAAGGCTGTGATTGTGTACCTTTGTTTGCTATTGTGAAATTTAGTTCCTTAGATGTTCAGTGGAGTGGTTCAATCTTAAACTCTATTTTCGACAAGTCAGGATTTAAATGTTTTAGCTTTGTTTTCACTATTGCACACTGATTACTTCTGTCTGGTGTGACATTCTTCTGGCTGTAATTTACCTCGTGGCACTTGCTCAATCCGATGACAAAGAATGCCTCCCTCAGCAATGGCTATTTGTCTCTTAAGGAATAGGAATGCTCTACTCCTATTGTCACATTGCCACACTTCTTTCCTGTTAACACATCAGATGTTTGTCAGTACCTGCAGGGATTCTGTTAATAATCTCTGAAGGTATGCAGTCCTCAACGCATTATTTTTCAAGGCACTCCCTCGGCCTGGATACTAATCCTATTGTTATTAGTCTCCAGGACGACAGACAGCACTAGCCTAACACTCACTAGTTGTTTCTTGTTAATATTGTCATACTGTTTTATTGTTACGTTTAACAATTGACAAAACATGTTCTTTTTACTTCTTCGATAATCCTCTTTTTGTTAAAAGTACTCTGGGCTCCAGTGTGGAATCTCAAATATTTAAATTTTCTGTCCTCTGGTCAATTACCTTGAGTCTTTTTACTTTTTTATTTTGGAGTGCAGAAGTTAGTTAATCTTCTGTGTAGTATTACACCTTTTTTCTGCCAATGATTCCAAATCTCCAATAAAATATTGACAAAAATTACTTAGTATGTTACTAAATAATGATTTGACTTTGAAATATACTTTTATTGCTTATTTTTTTCTCCCTTTCACTCCATCATTGAGCTCATTGCTTGGACAGAGGGCTGCACGCTCTAATGGATTCGGTTTTGAACACATTTGGTAGCTACAGCAAAACTCGAGGCTTCCTCCTACTTAACTACTGTATTTTCATGAACATAAAAGTCTCAGATTTTCTTCAAATTGTGCAGCGGGCCCTGCGTGTGATGTAAAGCAGCGAATGTAGCTGAGGTCAATGCTCAATTCCGATTTTTAGGTGAAATCGGGTGTTTTTGTGAGATTTTACATTTCTAAATGTGTCTTCTTTGTATCTCCTGCTCGAACGCCACCATGTTCGCTTGGGCAGAAGAAGACACGTGATGTCACGCGCAATGCATTGTTTGCGGAAGTACTCATGGATTCTAACGCAGTAGTGTATCTAGCAATTTGAAAGTTATTGTGCTAGCAGAGGCTAAACAGGGTTGCCGATACTTAAAAGACCGACAACCAATCTCAGTTTGGCACCCGCTGTGTTTTTAAATACGAACACATGTATACTTCTCTGTGTTGTCGTGAGGCGGCCGCAACAGAGGGCACCTGCGCCATTATGTGCGATAAGCCCTGTGTATGTGTTAAATGACGAAATAGAAACGACTACGGAGACTGGGTCTTTTAACACTGTGAACCCTTTGGCCGTGAAAATACTGTAACTGTTTTTTTGGAAGAATTCATTAAGAGCTAAGCAATAAACAAATCTATAATTATCTAACTAATAAGATCAAACATACACGAGAAGAAAGTTGGAATTTTTAAAAAATATTTTTCAAGAAATTCAAAAAGAGTGATATTTTGAGTACAAACCCAACTATGTAATTACAAATATAGATTGAAAGTAAGGGTGTCCCAATACAAACTTCCAATATGATACTGATATCGCAACCTGATATATAATATGTTAACAAAGAATGTTAACATATGTTTAAGAGAAAAAATCCACATCTGTTTGGTTAGTGTTTTGTATAAATATTTTGTGACGTTACAACAATTTAATGTTGGTCTCCAGGAAGCGATAAAATCCCATAGTAACTCATGAGAAATTAAGAAATGGTGGTGAGCAAACTATGGACATTTTGACAAATAATGGCAGAAAGATCTGACAACAAGATAGTTACCATTTTCATGGACCAAATCGCTAGTAATTATGCTACCAAGGAAAGGAAACCTTCAACTATGCTCCAACTACAGAACCATCATTCTCATAAGACAAGCATGTAAAGTTATGCTAAACAGAACAGATTTTTAATCAGCAATCTATGTGAGAAGATTCAACAACAGCAGAGAAACCTCTAATACGTTTTGTTGAATTCAAGAAGGCATTTTACAGAATATGGCAAGACGCTTTATGGGCCACCATGCGGAGGTAAAACATAGGCCAGAAATTCGTACAGACCATTGAACAACTGTATGCAAATGACAACAGTGCGGTACGTATCAATTGTACCATTGGAGCGTAGTTTCGAACCACTGTCCGTGTGAGACGAGGCTGCATTCTTTCACCAACTTTATGTAACATCTTCCTGGAGAGGATCATTTCCGAAGCTTTGGAGCAACATGAAAGTATAGTCAATATTAAGGGACACAACATCACCAAGTCCGTTTTGCTGATGATATTGCTGGATTGGCAGGAGACGAACAGGAACTTGGAGATCAGGTCAAAGCATCAACCCAGTATGGGATAGAAATCAGCTCAGAAAAACAAAAGTAACAACCAAAAATACCAACATTTTGACCAAGATTTGCAGAAAGATCTGGCTAAAAGTACATTGGCCATCTTCATGGACAAAATCGCTAGTGATTATGCTACCAAAGAAAGGAAACTTTTAACTTTGCTCCAACTACAAAACCATCGGTCTCATCAGCCATACAAGTTAAGTAATGCTAAAGGTCCTATTAAACAGACTGAAACAACAAGCTGAAAACATCCTAGTTGAAAAACAGGAAGGTTTCGGGAAGGGTAGGAGCACCACAGGACAGATTTTTAATCCGCGCATCTTATGTGAGAAGTTTCAACAACACCAGAGAAACCGCTATCACGTTTTTGTTCATTTCAACAAGATGTTTGACAAAGTATGGCAAGCTGCTTTATGGACCACTACGCAGAATTACAACATGGACCATAAGCTAGTTCAGACCATTAAACAACTGTATGCCAATGCTAACAGTGCAGTACTGATTAATGGTACAATTGGAGCGTGGTTTTAAACCACATTCATTGTGAGCCAGGTTTTTTCTCTCCAACTTCATTCAACATCTTCCTGGAGAGGATCATGCTCTTAGGCAACTTAAAGGTACAGTCATTATTGGGGGACACAACATCACTAACCTCCGTTTTGATGATGATATTGCCAGATTGAAAGGAGATGAACAGGAATTTTGGGATTTGGTCAATCGCCTGGACAAAGTATAAAGCCATACTGGCTTGGAAATCAGCACAGAAAAAACTAAAGTAATGACCAACAATCCCCAAGGTTTAACCACAAACATCACCATAAACCCCTCGAGAGCTAGAACTGGTCACCAAATTTAAATATCTAGAAATATCTAGGAGCTGTCATATCAGAAGAGAGGTCAAAACCAGAAATCGTGGCCAAGATAGCTCAAACCACAGCCGCACTTGCGAGACAAACCAATCTGGGGGGACAGGAACATAGCAGTCAATGCAAAGATCAGATTCATGCAAGCGCTGGGTCTTTCTATCTTCCTGTACGCTTCCTAGACATGTACTCTCACAGCAAAACTGGAAAAGGAAATTCAGGCCATGGAGATGCGATGCTAAAGTAACCTTCTTGGCATCAGCTACTTAGCCCATGTGATAAACGAAACGGTGCACAACAGCATCAGAGGGTCCCTACCACAAACTGTTGTCAACTGTGCACTGACGGAAGCTTCATTGATATGATCACGTCACAAGATCATCAGGACTGGCCAAGAAAATTCTCCAGCGCATAGTCCAAGAGCGCAGGAGGAGAAGAAGCAAACTGGGCCGACGACATTAAGGAATTGACTGGTGCCAATTTTGCTACGACCCTAAAACATGCCAAGAACCATCAACATTAGAGAAAGCTGTCCAGAGTTGCGTCCTCGTTGGTGTGCCGACAACCCATGCGGTTAAGGGATCCGTCATGTTACTATATTTCTATTTAGCATAGCTCTAAATCAGGGTTGTGCAAATATTTGGAGTCCAGGCTGGATTTAAAAAGAACTATGCAAAAGAGGCCTATTGAAATGTTCTCATATCCTTGCTGCTATTTCAAAAAGATGTATCAATTCTCTGGCTTGTTTTTTTATGTACTTTTTTGCAAATTCCATTCAGGCAATTTAAAAAAAAAAAGGCCAAAATTAGTGTCTTGGATCCGTGGCTGCAGTCCAATCCCCCTTCTCAACAGTTGGCAGCGTCATGCCATGTTCGATTCTCCCTACAAACTCCTTAGTCCAGGTGCTCCCAGTCGACCAATTAGCCAACCTCTACTAAAAATACTCCAGGCTCCCACCTTACGTTGCTAATTGTTTTTCAATACTGCTCAAGACGGTCTCTCGCTAATATGACAAGCTTCTCTTTCCAAGACTTTCTTTAGTTCCCTAATTCACCAGCCATGTTTTTAAAGCTACTCCCAAATATTTTTCTAGACCTTTGCCACCCTAAGACTACCTTCACAAGTTTTTCCTCCCAAGTCTGCCATCCTTGACAGTCTCCTTCCTGTCCCAAGACCTTCCTCTCCAACCATCTTCTTAAAATACTCCCAAATCCCCTTTTTAAGATTCTCGCCACCCCCAAGAACCCCTCTCAAGTTCCCTACTCCGGCAGTCCTGGTTCCACAGTCCCTTCTCTACAGTGAAATTATTTTTGTTTTGTTGTGTTTTTTGATAAATGCTCCATGTTGGGGTTAGATCACATCACTCTTTTACGTCTCCTTGTGTCCTGCATTTGCGTCTATTCAGCATCACATGACAAGGTCTTTTTAGAATTGTAGCAACAATATGGACTTAGGAATAAACAAACCTATAGATATTTAGAAGTACATGTTATATTTTACTTTTTGTCTATGAATAAACCATTTAATCAAATTGGTTTTGAAAACTCGGAATTAAAGCAAGGTAATAAATGATGTCCCTGTTTAAAGCATTATATTTGATAATATGCATTGAAAACGTCAAACTACAGTAGCCTAGAAGGTTGGTTTTTTTTTTTTCATTAAATTTGATAATCTTGATTCAAAAAAATATACTGATAAAATAGCAAGTTACAAGAAAGTAGCCATCTAGTTAAATGTTGGGGACACTGGAGACAGGAGTGGCACAACATCAATGCATTTTCATTAGCAATACTTTTTTGTTTTACCATTTTGTACATATTATCGTTATATTTAAAACATTCTCGTTTGGCGGGTGGAAAGAAAAGGCCAGACATGCCACCTCATGTGCGCTAAGAAGTGACGGTACTGCTCGTTTTATTTGGTATTCTGTTTGGCTTTCAATCTCACAAATTATTTCCTTTTTCTGTCCTTTTCTCATTAATTTCATTTTTGGTTCCAAATATTTAGTATTTTGTACATTCTGATGTTTCCCTTAATATTAAAGCCTTTTTCGAGAAGTAAAAATACAAATTATTTACATGTATTGGTATTTTTTCATTTGATCTAACATTTAATTCTTTGCTTTTTTTATTTGTTGAGTTTTTTGTTTTTATTCTTTCACTTTTTTCGCAGGCTCAGACAGCCCGACATCGCACACAAAAGATGCGAGCACGCACACGAGAGCCATGAAGCTTAAGCATCAGGCACTCCAGGATCGACTCGAGCTTTGCGTCCTGGAGCTGAAAAAACTCTGCATTCGTGAAGCGGTGAGTAAATTGCATTTATAATTGTGTTCCTTGACCCTAAGCATATTCTTCTTTTGAAACTGTTAAGTCGTTTAGCAGTTAATAGATCATTGTTGAAGGTGTTATTCCGTCATTCTGGACTTTTGCCGTACCAGTCGTCATTTTTTTGACCTGAATGGGTTCAATTTGGGATGATTGCTAAGGTACATGAGTTTTTTTCACGGGGTGGTTTGGAAAATGTTGCTGGTCTTTTGTTTTTGGAGTTTAAGCTTATACTCATTTTTTTTCAGACTAGCTTTACTTTCATTTCAGTGTTTTTTGAACTCCCACTCGTCCACATGACAAGAAGAAGCTGGCAGTCTTTAAGAGTTGCCATCGTAAACACTCTGAAAACCACCATTCTTCATTGAGCGGGATTAAAGAGATTTTGGGAGGAAAAAAAATATATGAGAGGTTAAACCTTTGGAAAGTATGAATCACCCACTAAATATAATCCTTTATAGAAGAAAAGGCCAATCTGTTGTGCCTTTTGGCCTTTTGACACCATGATAACCACATCTAAGGAGTTTGGTGTCTTGAATTTCATGACAATACTATTCAACATTTAAGGAGTTTTGTTATATCTTTAATCTACTTCATTGTGATGGGCCAATGCCGCAAACGATTTGATAGACTGATTTTTGTTTTGTTTTTAATTCCTATCACATAGATATCTTCAAAGATATTCTATTAGAGGGGTGGGGAACAAGTTTGACACAAAGAGCCGAAATTTTTAACTGGGATCAAAGAGCCACACCAAGCACTGACCTGCCACATATAAAACATTATTTTCCATGACACAGTCCTCTCCTTTTAATACAACAAGTATTCTTGTTGTGTCAAGGAAAGTGTCCACACTCAATACACACACAAAAAAAATAAACATGAAACAAGGCTACGAGCCACAGTATATAGAAAATATGATGAGGCAAAGAGCCGCTTTCTTATTGGACAAGAGTCGCATGTGGCTCTATAGCCACGTGTTCGCCATCCCTGTTCTATTAGGTTTAAAATATTTTCCCCTTTATTTCACTATTTATTATTTTAGTGGCATTTCCAGTTCACTGGATCCAGCCACTCTGATTCAAGAGTGGGATTTTAGCAAATTTCTTAACTAATTTTGAAACTGCGCTATAGTCAGACTACGACTGAAACTAACAATTATTTTTTAATCTGTAAAACGAAACACATGATGATACCGACCGATTAAAACCATCACCTAAAAGCATTTCTGCATCATTAGACATTCCTTGTTGCGATCAGTCTTTTTTTCACCACAAAATTCCTATTTAAAGATAAACAGACTTTTACAATTGTTTTAGCCTCTGACCTTTTGATTGACACCACTTTCAGCCAATATCAGGCGTTTTTTTCACGGTCCACAGTCCACATTAGCTTTTAAGGGCCTGTATTGATAAAACAAATATTGCCTCCTTTAGCTACGGATATCTTTAGCCAGTAGTAACCGATTTTAAATGATGATTGAAACATTAGCTAGCCAATTAAATCCTGAAAAGATTGATACAGCAGACTTACACTTCAAATTAGACCCCGTAATAAACGCGCGTAACGCCACTTGTTATTCTTTTTACGCACCATTATTACGCACAAGTGTGCACAATCATTATTAACTTCTAGGAAGAGAAGTCAAACGTTTACAACTCTTTCAAAATGTCTGGAAAAAATGGCCAAAGTAAAATACACAGTTGCAGGTTTAATAGCTGTAAACTGGTCGTCTCCAAGATGCCACTTTTGGAAACACCTAGACCTACCCTTAGAAAAATGTTGAAAATGCCATTAGTTTTTCAGATCGTGATCAAATTTGACTAGGTACCAGGTGAGGCTCCAAGCTATTGTCTCACCTATTTTCCAGCCAAGATAACCATGATACACTCATCTGCAGGCTAAAATTAAAACCTTATATTTCTGTGTGTTCTAACTAGGATTACTCACTGTTAGTAACGCTTGCAGTGATTGTTATTTTAGTTTGGGACAAAACTTTAGTCAGTTACCTTTCAAAAAAGACCAAAACTTTCCACAATCTCCAAACAGTTCAAGAACAGCATTTAATTTACTTTGAGTACGTCTTGGATTGGGATATTAGGCGAATTGTACAGGAATTTTAAGGGGTTAACACAAAAGCAAATGCTATCTCAAAAATGTTCTGTTAAAAGTCTTAAAATCTGGTTATTTGGAGAATTTTGTAATCTAAAAGCTATCTAAAACATTAATCAATAGTAAGTAAAATTGGCGGTCAATTTGACACTTGATTAGACGTTGCATCGCTAAATCCGATGTAAGAGCTTTTGCCAAAGTGTTCATTGTTTTTCGCCAACATTTGGGCTGGGCTCTCATGTTAGGACACGTTTAGGTGACCTAATCAGCACCCGCTTTACAACTCAAGTCATCACTGTGGCAAAATACAGAGTTGTCTGCAGGTGACGCAAAAGGTGATTTGTTCTTACAAGGGATGAAATCATAAAGTGTGTATCAACGTCATGTGTTTGGTCTGTTTTGGTCTGGATGGCTGATGCGAGAAATGAATTTGCTGAGTTGTGCAACAGAATTCCAGAAAGTATATGTCTCAACCTGTGAGATGAGGGGGAGATATTTGTAATGGTTTAATTTAAAACTCACATCTAAGAGTCACATTACATTGGAGCTGCTGTTCATACTAATAATTCCATACACAAAATACTGTAAATAAGATTCTTACTCTGGTTTAGATATTTTTTTCGGAATATTGATTTTCCATTTCATTTTTTTGATAAGGAGTTGACAGGCCGGCTCTCGGGAGATTATCCTTTGCTGCCTGGAGAAAAGCCTCCACAGATCCGGAGACGCATAGGAGCTGCTTTTAAGCTTGATGAGCAGAGCATCCCTCGGGGAGTAGAGGTAAAAGCACACACAGATTGAATAAGTGTCGGTCTATCTTTTAAGCTCTTTTGAACTGTTTTCCCTCTCTGTCTTTGCAGGAGTCAGCCCTAAATCTTGTGGATGCTGAGTTGGCCCTTCAGTTTAAGATCTATGAGGCGGCGCGAAAGCTTTGCGAGGAGGACCACCTGAGCAAGGCAGTTCGGAAGAGTCGTTTGGAGCAGTCTAGGCGAGAGGAGAAGAAACTCAAGCAGCTGCAAGAGACCGCTTTCCAGCTGAGGTTGGAGCATGGACGATCTTCACCACTTCCTGCTTTTAATATTCCACAACAAGGTAAGTTTGAGCTTCTCTAAGGCAAAACCACCCCGGTACGGTAGACTTGCGGGATACGATATTATTGTCTTCTGAGGTGGGCAATTGCAGAGTGAAACCTATGTAATTAGTCTATACCTTCCATACCCCGGTAACATTAAAATGACACAGTGGAATATAATAGGTACTGCCAACTTTGCCACGACCCAAAAACAGGCCAGGAACCATTAGCAGTGGAAAAAGCTGTCCAGAGTTGCGTCCTTAGTGGTGCGCCGACAACCCAGGCGGTTAAGTAAACCATGAACCTAAATGTAATACAAGGTTATAAATAAATGGTATGTATAGGGCTTTACCAGTAACTGAGGAGATTCAAAGCGCTTTAAAATACATTTTACACTTTACCCATTCATGCGTTTGAATAAATAAACGTGTAAAGGGAAAATCAAATTTCATTTATCTTTGCTGTGACCTGATTTGAGTTGTTTGAGAAGAGTAGCGTGCGGATGCAGAAGGGAGAGGAGACAGTGGATTAAAAATGAAACATATTTTAAAACCTCCTCTTACAAGGATTGTCATGCCCTTAGAATATTTCCTTAATTTAATAGCCTTTTTATTCCAAATAGTCCTAATCACCGATTGGTTACAGCCATACCACTTAGCAATGGTAGAGATTAGTATTCCTTCTTTGTATTTAATAATTAAAAACTTGATTTCCTTGGTTATGATGTTTTTGCTTATCACTTTAGCATCAGTGCAAGCACTTGCACCCATAACAAATAAATACTGTACAAGATAATACAGTATTGTATCACCGACTCGCAGAAGCATTTCTGAAGTTAATTTAAAATGAAAAATACGTTGTGGGAGGGAATTCACCCATTACCGTATTAGCATTTTCGATGACCCGATATACAAACCAATAGCAAAGCAGCAACACACCAGCATCTTATTTGACATATTTTCTTAATAATTATTATACATTATAAAGTTACAATAGAACAATTGCTTAGCGAAATAAATTTAAAAAGAGATTGACAATATTAATGAAAATATTTATTTATAATAGCTATAACATGTTTTAAATCACATAAAATAAATGGTCTGCGGTAGTGATGGCAAAATAAGGCCTCCTAAAGCAGTGAAGCCCTGCACGGAAATGCTAAACACACACACACACACACACACACACACACACACGTGAGGGCTTCAATATGAATCATTTCCTCAATTGCACCATCATGTGGACAGAATAATGTATAATATGCTTAGTGCATGCAATAAAATATGGGGCGTAAATCGTTCTCTAAATACAATATATCTTAAGGTCCTTCTAAAAAAAAATTGCATTTTGTGATGAAATGTATTCTTTTCCAAAGTATATTGATAAAAAATAGTCTTTCATAAATGGTAAAACTCGGTTAATCCGAATTAAAATGGACCAGGAAAATTATCCGAGTGTCCGGATTCCCAGACTTTCTGACCTCAAAATGATGTTTAGTAGAAGATAACTGAATTACTCATCTGGTTTCGATTGAACATGAATTCGCGTGTTTATAGTCACATAGATTAAATGACAATTTTACTGGTAAGAACAGGAGTCTGAGGCGGAGTAATAAATGTCGGAGCAAACGGGAGCTTTATTGGTATAGCTCTTGAAAACAGGACACAATAACAATAGCACGTTGCTATATCTCTAGCCGGAAGAAGGGACAACACAACTTCCTAACCTGTACCACTGGAACTCTACTGTACTCAACAACAGTGTTCCGTCCGTGAATTATGTAAACCCACTACTAATATTATTAATGAAACATGCATACCGCATTTTTTTAAAATAGGTGATAATGTTTGAGGTTTCATGTTAAAATAAGCCACGATCTTTAATTTTTCTTCTAATGTCCGGTCCTCTTTACTCCTTTTCTTCACTGACGCCATGATGTGACACTCAGCGTAGTCTCCTTCAGTGTCATTTTGCACACATGGACTACAACTTGAATCGTAGCACAATGAGGTAGTCAGTGATAAGCGGGTAGACGTCCCACGAAGACAAACAAATAGGGAATTTGTTTGTCTATGGACCAAAGGATGGCATACACTTTCCGGGAAAGTTGCGTCATCCAGCCCCCTCCGGGAAGACGTCAAAGACTGGAAGTCGACTTGGAATGCGACTCTAGAATAGACATGGAAAAATGCATAGGAATGGATAAAAATGATTAGGATTTTGATCTCGAATAGCCAAAGATTGGGATTAAAAAATCTGTAATATGCATGAATTCTTTGTGGGAAATACATTAGAAATCATCCGGACGAAACTTTTTATCCAGATTTCACTAAGATCCGGATAAACCGAATCCAGATTAACCGAATCCGGATTAACCGAGTTTACTGTATTTTAGATTAAAAAAAATAATAATATCAACTATTTTGGCATGTGCCTCATGGAAACACAAAATTCGTATCTCAAGAAATGCATATCATGAAAAGTTGCTCTAAACAAGTTACTGACCTAATCGTCTGAGTAAACGAGTTAACTCCACTCACCGTCAAATGATTCCTGAGGCTGTTAAAGAACTCCCAGTTTGACTGCTGACTTTACTGCTGTCCAGAAGGCCACCATCGACACCTTCGAGCAAGAGGGTAAGACACAAAAAGCAATCTCTGAGCAAATAAGCTGTTCCCAAAGTGCTGTTTCGAAGCACCTCGGCGGGAATTCTGTGGGAAAAGTCTAGCAGAAAGAGCTGCACAACCAAAATAGGTGACCGGATCCTGAGGAAAACTATGGAGAACGGCTGATTCCAGACCTTGCGGGACCAGAGGAAGCAGTGGACTGAGTGTGGAGTAGAAGCATCCAGAGCGACGGTGCACAGGTGTGTGCAAGAAATGGGCCACTGGTGCTGCATTCCCCATGTCAAGACATTTTTGAACGAAAAACAGCGGCAGAAACGGCTGACCTGGGCGACAGAGAAGCAACACTGGACTGATGCCTAGAGGAGCAAAGCACTTTTTTTTCTAGATGGAAGCAAATTTTGCATGTCCTTCGGAAATGAAGGCGTCAGAGTCTGGAGGAAGACTGGGGAAAAGGAAATGGCAAAATGCTTGAAGTCCAGTGTCAAGTACTCACAGTCAGTGACGGCTTGGGCCCCCATATCAGCTGCTGGTGTTTGGTGCGCTGGGTTTTATCAAGGGCAGGGTCAATGCAGCTTGCTATCAGAAGATTTTGGAGCACTTCACGCTTCCATCTGCTTCCAAAAGCTTTATGAAGATGAAGACTTCATTTTTTAAACACGACCTGGCACCTGTTCACAGTGCCAAAACCACTAGTAAATGGTTTACTGACCTAGTGTTACTGTGCTCAATTAGCCTGGCAACTCCCCTGACCTAAATCTGTGGGATAATGAAGAACACCTTTACTAAAAAAACTTTTTTTATTGATCGGACGAGATGGGAATTTTTGTTCTTTCCTTACTTTTTTGCCAAAATCATCAATGTTAAAATACTAAAAGGCTTGAACTACTTCAGTTGTGTATAATGAATCTTAAACATATTGAAGTCTAATGTTAATCAGTACATAGCAGAAAATAATGAACTTTATCACAAAAAGATAATTTATTTTAGAAGGACCTTTATATTGTACAGGGATTTCAATATTAATTGTTCTGTGTTACTTTGTTTTTGTGCTTATGCTTATTTTAGGATTTAATTTTCAATAAAATAAACTTAAAATTGATAATGTCATCCACCTTTTCATATCCTTTAGTGCATTTTAACTTTTACTAGAAAAACAATGTAAAGACATATTGTTGAATAACAAAACAATAAAGTAAAATGATCTGCCAGTAGAACAAAACATTTTTAATTGTTTTTTTCTTGCGCTGTTGCCCAATGCCCACAATGTCATTCGTTCATGCCAATAAATACACATAGAAGACATCATTGTAGTCTGGGAATTCAACAAAAAAACTAACAAAATCATGCAGAAAGTCACAAGAGTAATAAAAATATATTTTATCTTTTATGTCAGATCTGGCTGTGTCTGACGACAGCTCTTTGTCTGATTCAGTGGTTCAAGATGAAGGTAATGCACAAAGAGTACAAATCGCAATCTATGCATATGTTTATTGCTTAAATGTTTAATTTTTCTCATCAGAAGCACATACTGAGTCTTCAAAACCGTCCTCAGGAGGAACTGATTTATCGCAGCCTCTCACTACATCCCAACTAGACGGCTCTTACCGATCACCGTCCTTGGGTCCACAAAACCTGCAAATGACACCTAGATCGTCCCCTCATCCCAGCTTGGATTCTTCCATGAGTTTTACCTCCAGCCCTGTATACGACCCACCTCCTATTCAGCATTCACCGTGGTCAGAGACGAGCCTTGACCAACCGTACCAGAAAACCAAGAAATCACGTTCTTCTGGCAAAGCCAGGTATGATGACCATGGGAACATGTAAATTGACTAAACTGTAAGGTCCATAAAAGGACAGTGTAGTGTGTATGATCTGACCATTAGATGTCGGTGTATGGTTTAGTTCATCTGAAAATTAGTTCTAAATAGCACAAGGATGAATACAAACTAAACTGACTCAAAGTGAAAAAAAGGCATCATTTTTTGACTCTTTTTGAGGATTTTGTGTGTCCGTAGCGGCAAGATAGATAGATACTTTATTCATCCCCGCAGGGAAATTCACAAGATGGTAAATTATGTCAGCTCCTTTTAGGTAGTCTCATGTTATCTAAATTAAACGCATGTTTCTCTACTTATAGGTACTGTTTATTCGTGTATAACACACATTTTTTACCTAAAAAAGAACTAAAAGTTTTGGTGCACTTTTTACGGTAGTATATATCAATCGAAAAATATCGCTGACCTCAATCGCAAAACATCGGAGGCAACGGGAATCGAATTCAATTTGCTGCGGTTGGAGCGCCAAATACTAAGCACTCGGTTAAAAGTGATATGGAAAACACACGGAAAAGGCACTACATTTTATCTCATTATCAAACTATTCACATTCACAGTACCAAAGATTGTGTTAGAGATCTGAGAAAACAGAATGGTGTACTGAAAGATATAAGTAAACACAAAAAAGCATGACCCTTGTGCATCTAATGATGATCCAACATTAAAGAACATAAAATAAATACATTGTAGTTTACGTTGTCAAAAAATTATTTTAATCATTGACGCACATATTTGTCACTTGCAACGCTTAGTTTGAGCATAGAAAAAAGTGAAAAAAAAATTGATACTGATTTTGCATCAAAAATGGGGGGTGCACGTTATACATAAGTGCAAGTTAGACACAAATGATTACCGCATTTAAAAATGCTGATTTATATGATAGTTCATGTATTTTTGCCTTTTCAAATCAATTCTGGGTTTGTTTTTGTTTTTTTTCATATAATCCGGTGCGCCTTATGTAAGGAAAATATATGACAAAAGACTATTTTGGGTGTGTGCTCCTCATAACCCGGTGCGCCTAATAGTGCAGAAGATACGGTATATTAGTATATATTTTGGAAGACGAAATATGATGTGAATTTTTTTCCAGTCCAGCCAAAACCGAGTTACTACCACCGCTGGAGGCTTGCTTGGTAGCTCTACCACAGCAAGTGTCCCATTTGAAACTAAGCCGAACAAAGTCTAATAGCACACCTTCTACGCCAGAGACTCGTGTGCACCGGCAGCTCTCTCTCAGGTACAAAATTTGATTACTGTAAAATAAATACAGCCAATAATGATTTATTTTTTTTGTGTGTGCAAAATGAGACTAATGAAGTGTTTTCTCCTAAATCTTTGCTATGATTAATATGACCTTGTACTTCAATTGATTATTCTTGAGAGTGAAATTGATGATTAAATAATAATGTGATTGCAGAAGTAAGAACAACATTTTCAACCCGGAATGTGGCTTTGACTACAAAAATTACACTGTGAAGTAAATTATGAACAATTCTACATACTAGTCACAAAACCTGTATAATTCTAATGCAAAGAAAAATGGAAAAGCTTACTAAAACATCTAGACTTGCCTTAAAAAGTAATCCGAGGCACTTCAATACGTGAGTTTGAGTGTTTTTTTAAAAATTGTTAATACAAACACATCGCCCGGTTATAAGAGGTTTAAGTCAACCACATTTTGAGGTGTTAACCTGGATACAAGGTAAAAAGATAAGTTGAAACAACTGATTACTCGATAACAAATTGTTTATCAAATTACTGGCCCAATATTTTCATAACTGATTAATTCTAAAACATGTGGACCAAAATTCTCAAAATCAATAGCATTTCAGCTTCTTAACAATATACAACAGCCTATTTCTATTGTTCTCAGTGATGGATCATTATCTTTGTGCTGAACAAAAATCTAATATTTTTCTTGCATTGCGACTAAATCTCGTAATGAATTTCATTTACTGAGCATCATTTTTGTAATCTCTGTATGGATAATTGCTTTAGATTTATTTGGTATAGACTTGAATTCATTGGTTACCGAGTCAGTCAGCTGGTGGTGCTCAAGATCCCCACCGGAATTAGTCCCTGAAGTACAGTGTAATTTTTCTCTAAAGGAAGCACTCCTCAAAACATATTGTATTTAAGCTTTACATTATTAATTTTGCAGTTCATGTAAATTTACGATTGATCAATCCAAGGGAAAAATATAGACACACAAATAAATAATGCAGCGTGGTTTGATTGATTCCTCAAGATGGCACTCTTTGTTTAAAGATTTCGCGCAAATATAGAGGACTTATACCTGTTGACGCGTTTCAAAATAAAGCCTGATTTTAATAGGCCAGATGTAATTTGGCCACGCAACTAAATGAATCTCAGGCATGAATCATAACGGCATACATACACACCCAATAATTAATCTTTTGATTACAAAAGAACACTTTGTGGGTTCAAAACTTGATTATACAGTAGGCTAATCTGGTCACTACGTGTATAGCTGAAGGGAATGTCTGACCGTGAGCTCTGGTGTAGCGTGCTCTTGTGTGCAAAAGGAAAGGTCTTGTGAATTAATTGTGGGTTCTTACTTGTTTGTAGCAGGGGAGTACCCTACATCCTACCGGTTATATTCATAACTAATAAAGTAATCCGGTTATAAACCTGATTTAGTTTGTGCTTGGTTCAAACTAATTTTACAATTTTTTTACGTACAGGATATCCAACCCTGAATCCCCACTCAGCCAGGGAAAGGACCGCGGTCGCACCAGAAGTGCAAGAAGGCGACTGACTGATTACGGCAAAACGCCTTCGGAAGCCCTTCCGCTCATTTTTACTGACGTCAACCATGCAGGCTCCGAGGACAGCAACTCAGAGCACTCGTTTGCATCTTATAGCAGCTCCCCCTGTCAGGATCTGACTTGCGATTTGCCCAAACACTACCAGGCTGCCTCCCCACTCTCTGTTCCATTCGGACCTCAACTTGCCTCCAATGCTGAGTTTTACCAGAGTCCCGGACACCAGGCCAACCCTGATGTCCAAAAAACCTATTACAATGAAGACGTGGTCTACTCACCATATGTGGATATGCCTTGGAGCTATTACACCCATCGATCTCCTTGCCCCACCCCCAGCAGATATGATTTCCGTTATATTGATGTTCCTGTGCCCGGGCAGAGAACACCGAGGCATGTGGCCCCAGGTAGCAGAAACTCCCCTACCCCGGCACAATGGGACCATCCACAGTACCGCTCCAATTGCCTCCCACGGCACATAGTGAACGAACAACTAACATCGTGGCACCGGCGCAATCAGCTCCGAGCACCAAGATCGCGCTCCCTTGACAGGCAGGGAGCGGTCAGGGTAAAAAACTTGGCGGCGTTGGAGGCAATCCGGCTACAAAATCACAAGTGCCCAGAGCAGGTGGGGAAAACTTTTTTATTGGTTAATGGTAATCCCAAATTCCCAAATGTTGAATGTGAGGAAATAATACATGTTTTTTTCATCTATATATGTACTATATTTAAGACAGCCTTTCTCGTCTTTAACATCATGAGCTGTGACGTCATCAGAGGAACACCAGCACCCTAGCAAGCCAGTCGCCATATTGTTTTACGTGCTAATTAGTCAAATAGGTTACAAGTGTTTGAGGCTTAGTTTTGGTAGATTTTGTTAAGAAAGGCTAGGCGTTGTGTCGCAGGTGGATGCAGGCTAACTGGGATCAAACAACGAAAGGCGGCAACAGATACAGTGACAAACATGACGCGGGTTGGGATTACACAAACTTAAGTGACACACAAATCTGTTGTTAACGCCAGGCTAGCCGATCAAAAAACCTGCGGTGAGAATCCAGGTTAACTGGGAACCAACGACCAAAAGGGGCAATGGTTATGGCTCTAAATGCAAAGACGGCCAGGAATAAACAAACCAAGGAACACTGCAATGATGTCACAGCTCTAGAACAAACAAGCTAGCTTGGTCAACTTTTAGCCTACATTTTTAGAGTCCCCTTGCATGTGGTGTATTTTGCAACTTATTTGCTCAATTAAGGGAAGGAACTCAAGTTTTATTAATTGATGATTTAAAAACCTGTTCGGAAACACCTATAATATCTGCACATTTTATTTTTCACACCAATTAACTTTGTGTGTTGCTTGCAGGCTGTCCAAAGAAGAGCTCTCCAATTACCTGTGGATGATTCTCAAGGACATTGGGTTGTAGACAATGGCACTCACTATATGAGTCAAGTGTGACACTGTGAGAAAAAAAGTGAGGACTGATTAAAGAGTTTTTTTGTTTTTTTTTGCTCAATCTTAGCAGGTGGAATTTGAGCAGGGGTCACCAATGTGGTGCCCACGGACTCCAAGAAGCTCTCTAAGAACACCTGAATAGTCCGCAGCCTGGTTCTGAAAATAACAATAAGAATGGATAGTGATGTCACGTGCATCCCCAAATGTAGAGTCAACATATCGAATGGGTCCACCATACGCAGTTTGATATTGTCACTGGTCTACACTAATTTTGGATGTTTAAATGAAAGAGGAACGTGTAAGGAGTTGTTTTTTTTACTTTTCCATTTATTTGTAAGTAGTGTTACTTGGTGAGTGGAGGCCAGAGTGAGAACCTCACATGCAATGCGCCCGAGTTGGCGTGCTCCATAAACCCTAGGTAGAAATTTTGAGCCGTTTCAGGTCTAAATGAGCTCCAAAAAAGCCCTGAGTGTCCCTGAAAGCCTGGCCAAAAAGAGTGTACCCCTATCCGGTGAGTGAAGTGCAGAGATAGGCATCGCATTAACACAATGCAACCCCGGGATGGCCCGGGCACGCTAAAACGCCTCGCCGATGATGGTGCCCCGCTTACCTTATTCAAACCCTAACCCCTACACCACATGCTTTTCTTTAGCGCTTTTCTATCCTGTTTGTACACCAGTGAACATTTGTTGTCGTAACCTAGCCTGCAACATTTCAGCCAAATTAGATTTGATCGCCATATTTCGATTGTCAATCACAACAATGATGAGGTAAACTTACACCCATCCGATATGGCCGCTTTACTCTGATTGCCCGGATATCTATTATGTCATAGGGACTATCAATTGTCTTTGTAGCATCCCTTTGATACCTAAAGAGGGTCTCAACTAATGCATAAAGTGTCTTTAAGTTTGGTCGCAGCAAAATCCTTGTTTTCACTATATCACTGCAAAAACTCTGGGTCAGGTTATGCAAACGTAAAACAAACAAGTCGCCATACAGTCTTCACAGTACAATATTCATGTTATGTGAATCTATATTAAAACATCAAACTAGTGTTCATTCATTTAAAGTGTTCCATGCACACTGATACAAAGTAACAATGTTAGAATGAAACAATGTTACGACAAAACAAAGACAAACATACCTCACTGCACTCACCAAGGATTCTTAAATGTTTAGTAATCATTTTTTTCTGTTGTTAAAACGGGCCTCTTTATGAACAAAAGTGAATCAGGAGTTAAAGTGAAACACTTTACAGGCCTCCCTTCTGTGGAGCTACGGTGGCCTTTATCCCACCAAACTCTTTACAAGATTCCCATACATACAACTTCACATACTTACCTTTTTAAAGCGTTACGTTACATTAACGTGTCCGAAGACGCCAATTCATCTTTATTTCTTGTGAGTCCACTTCACTTGACTGTTTAGCCCAATCTGTGATCTACACTGCTTGCCACACGCAGAACAAGTGATGACATTGACTTGGGGTATGGCTGTGGCACTGGCTTCATGTCTCCTTGAATGTTTCCTGGTCCATTGGTCACCTCAGTCTTTCTATAGTTTCTATATTCCTTGTTAGAGGAGTTGCCACCAAAGGGTGCGTTGAGCTGCAGCATTTTCCAGCTCGATTGGGTTGAGGCCACATTTTTTCATGACAGTCTTCACCTGGTCTGTAGAGCGTTGTGATGGCTAAAATTTAGCTGGCCATAAAGAACTTTACGCAGAAGGAGCTCTTCTGGCATCCCGACTACATGGCCTAGCCAGCGAAATTGGTGCTGGGTGACAACAGCCTTTACACCGGTCCTGTTGGTTTTTAAGAATATTTGAGTGTGAGGGACTCTGTCCATCCAGGTTATCCCAAAGATGCATTGTTAGCACTTGATATGGAAGGCCTCAAGCATCCAGATATGGAGCCTGCATAAGGGTCCATGCTTTGCAGCTGTAGAGGAGGGTTGTTATAACCAGCCAGATAAACCACAATGTCTGTGTGGAGTCTAAGATCTTCGTTTTGAAAGATTCACCTCCTAAGTCTGCCAAAAGATACCGATACCTGTTTGATCCATTACTGTATCTCTCTCTAATGGTGTGCTCCGCTCGTCTTTGTCTCACTAGACGTACCCTAAAGGTAGTGGGGCAGTGGCTAGTCAGTGCCAAGGCGTTTCCACTATGTGGGCCTATGCAGCTGACTTCTAGGGATCACTGCAGCTCCGGAATCCTCTGTCAATTACCCTGGAGGCCTGGCAGGAGTCTTTTTGATGGAGAGGCTGTGTACTGGCAGGAGAAGATCCACACACAGAGTAGCTTCCCCCTTCACAACTATGAGCTAACATGCGGCAGCAAGCAGCAAACTAAGTGACAGTTGCAAGCTGGTGGCAAGTAAACATACATCTTTCCTCTAGTTATTGCACTACTGCACTAGACTCATCACAACACCCTGTGTCCATAGCCACCCTAACACCACTTAAAAAAAGGCATCTACAACCTGCTAAATTGATTTTCAATCAGAAATGCATATCAAACTGGTAGCTCTTTACACAAAAAGGTAGCTCTCAGTTTCAAAAAGGTTGGAGACCCCTGACTTAAAACATCAATAGTTAGGATATTATTGTTTTGTCATGATCATGAATTCATAAAACAAGTACTGACAGGGTCCAGTTACTTTTCATCACTATTACCTTCATGTGTTTTTGACCCAGAGTCAATGTTAGCTAATTGTATGAAGAACGTGAACCACCACTGTAAAATAATGTCAAGTCAAGTCAAATGCATTTATATAGTCCTTAATCACAAAAATGTCTCAAAAGGACTGCACAGGATTACAATGACACAATTAACTGATCTTAAACCAACATGCGGGCAAGGAACAACTCAAAACCTCAGCGTGAGGAAAAAGAGAAACATTGAGAAGGGCCCTCACAAGTGGTATCCCCCTTCCAGGATGACCAAGGTGAATTACATTGTAATTAATTGTCAATGTAAATTAGTGACAGGACCAAGTCCGTGTTGAACCGTTTTGTTTGCTGGATAAGCCACATAACCATGTTAAATAGATAGAAGTTTTGTTTACTACTACTAATGACTTAATTACAACTTAACTAGAGGTGCAAAAATTAACCAATTTATCAACAAACTTTTTTTTAATAATTCATCTTTTAAGATAGGTCCCTCTAGAATTTCAGGTTCTCAAGAGTAAATATTAGGGATGCGTGAGTAACTATGGATACTAAGCTATCGGTAAAGGGCTGATACCATGTTTTAAGGTATTTGTACTCGCCATGGTTATCAATGCAGTTATTGATTAAACTGCGCATGTCTCGTACGATCAGAAAATAGTCATCCACAGCATAAAAGATTTTTGAAATTGAACATTTTGTGTCTTCCTCAAAATACATTTTAAAACCAAATGAAAGTGACTAGTAGGAGAAAAAAAAAACATTTTCATATACATTTATGGAAAACAGTCTCCTCTGGATGAAGTATAGAGGACTTTTTGGGGGGGGAGATTTTACTGAAATTAGTAAGTGATTGCTAATGTTATGAGCACGATTATCTGCTTGTTAACATCTTTGGTAAACATTTGCCAGTTTTTATTGTCCAACTTGACTTTAACCAGAGGTTAAAGTTTAACCATTGGCAGCTTTAATTATAACGAATTTATTTTCTGCATCGTATTTTTGAAACCAAGTTCTGTTTTTGAATACAGGGATTTGAATTTTAAAAAACTGATAAGGCTCATCGACAAATTAAATATTGAAAAAATGTTGGTTGAATTTCTAGTTGTTCCTGGGCTGTATTTACATGCCCATTTAGTCTCACATGATCTCAGATTACAATTGACCAAACTTGGGTTATGTCTGCCACCATATCACAAAATATCATTCAACCCTCCCTCAGTATTATCTTTTAATTCACCATCGGGAATGGACAAGTCAGACTTGAAATGCTGCAAAAGTTTTTGAATGCAGTAAACGTGTGTATAAAGGTGACTACAATCATTTTTTCTTTTTTGCATTTTTTTACAGTTGTATTATTTTTGTATTTAAGTGTTTTAGATGCTTTAAAATTGAAAATGTTGTCTCGTGTTCTTGCATAACAATGCTTTCCTGTGGAATAAAGACATTTTACTACTGTATTTCTGTGTGCTTTAATTCAACAGCTTTTTGCTTTCCTTTCAAGCAAGCCTATAGGATTGTTGTAAATTTAAAATGTATTAACTACAAATACTGAGTATTATAGAGAAACTTTCGTTTATGTACTACTTTCCTTGCTTTAAAGATTTTATTAGGGGAGGTAAGCTGTTCAAACATAAACTTTGCTTGATGTTCCCCAGTAAACAATGGTGCGTCCCTTCCTTTCCCCAACAATTCTGTGAAAAAAAGGAGTTGTTGAAGTTTTGGTCGGATTAGAATCAGGCTTAGAACTGACTTCATCTTATGAGCTAAAAATTAAAGTTGCTTGTCTTATTTTGTGTTTTTTATTTAGACATATAAGGTGATAGACCTAACAAGCATTTGTTTATGTGTTTATTATTATTTTTTTTATTGTACTAACAACTTTGCCTTTCTGAACAAGTAGATGCATGTGTATGCACAAATAAGATTGAATAGAAATATTTTTGTATTATTATATTATTTATTCCCCTGAGTTAATTATTTGATAACTTGTTGAAGTACATTGAAACATATTTGTTCGAATGTGCCAACATTCATGTATTCGAGATCTCCGTAGTCCTTAAGACTGCTAATCGCTTGTTTTCTACAGTTATATGTGCGTGATAACTTGGGGCGGATCAAATGAAGTTCAAAGGTATAGCATTTTCAGACCAATGCAACTCAAAAGTGCTGTATTAAAAAAACGTTTAATGTACAATAAGAAAAAAAATCCACGCATTTTCCCCACCAAGAAAGCCAGATAGACAAAAAAAAAAAAAAACACACTCAATGGCTGAAATAAAATTATTGGTTTATTTATTTCATGTCCACATCCTACCCTGATTTTAAACAAGTACTTTAATTACTGACTTTAAGTGTTTGCAATCATTCAACTAAATAAAATGAATTATTTTATATTTTAGAAAACTTTTTTGGGGTGACATATGCTGTTTTCTTGTGTCCACAGTGCAATGTAATCAACTTTCCCAAGAAGTGTAGACCATGAAATTATAAATATATAATAAACTACACTAAACTTAATTTCATTACGCAGATAAATGTTCTTAATTTATATTTTTACTTGCTATTTTGTTCTAATTCTACACGTCCCAGTAGTATTTCCTTATGAAATGTGCCCAATAAAACTACAATTCCATAAAAGCCATTTACAGGAAGTGATTGATTTGATTTTGGTGAGATTTCAACTTCTGAAAAGGTCAACTTCAACTTTTACTCTTGTTACTTTTTATTTTAAATGTGTTATAGTTGTGTAAGTCACTCTTAAGAGTTCTACCCTA
The DNA here is from genome assembly GCF_059441175.1 of Urocampus carinirostris. Lineage (NCBI taxonomy): Eukaryota > Metazoa > Chordata > Actinopteri > Syngnathiformes > Syngnathidae > Urocampus > Urocampus carinirostris. The sequence goes on along the minus strand of NC_142354.1, from coordinate 28,011,182 downwards.
TTGTGAAAAATGTTCATTGAGAATTTAAAAAAAATACACTGAAAATTTAGGTACAATATTCAAGTTTTGCTAATCTTTTGAAGTTTAGCTAGTTTTCAGTTGATCAGTATAAGAGTTACTACTAAATTACTGTAAAATGGCACTGTTTAAGAAAACAAGCTAGAATTATAATTGTATGCATCCCTGAGCTATGTACAGGGTTGGGTAGGGTTACTTTAACTGGATTACTTTCATTTACGTTTGGATTACTCCAATACCAAATATGCTAATAAAAGACAAAAGAAACTAAATATGAATACAATTATGACTCACAACACGTGCTAAGCTTTCTCTCCTGGCTTTGATCTCCGGCAAAACTAACATAAAATGCGACAGAAACAAAATGAAAATAAATCCAAACAGCTTGCCAACATCATTTTTGCCGTTCCATGTATTCCGTTACTCCCCAAGCCTGCACAAAATTTTGTTATTTTATTCATATTTAGTTTATTTTGTTTTTTATTAGCATATTTGGTATTGGAGTAATCCAAAAGTAATTGAAAGTAATCCAGTTAAAGTAACCCTACCCAACCCTGGCCATGTATTTCTTAATGTTGAACATATTAGTGTTGAATAAAATAAAAACATGACACATGGGATTTAAAAAAAAAATATTGACACCAAAATGTTGGAGCAAAAACGATAACCCAAATACTGTAAATTATCTATCTTTCCAACCTGGTCAAATCCCTCGAGAGGGATGATCGACAGCAAGACAAACACATACACGAAAAAAAAGAAAAGAAAAGGGGAAAAAAGTAGTAAAAAACAAAAAATAAATTGACCATGGCAAACCCAAATGCCAAAACACCCAAGCAAGTTAATGCTGTAATACATTTTAAAAATGAGGGAATAATGTACATAGACATGGCGACATAACTTCCCCTTTTAGCATACTGGATTTTTTAATAAAGCGATAGCTAATCGGGCAAATCAGTCTAACTTTTATTTTGTAGCATTTTGTATAAAAATCAATGCTTTTCTTTTGAAGGTCGCGGATTAGGCATGCGGAAGAGACCGCAACTTCCGTAAAGGATTGTATTTTGTTTTTTTGATTAATAATTCACCTTCCTGGTTTGAAGACTACCTTATCAGGTAAATTGCGTGTCATTGGTGATATTTCGATTGTGAGTGTCTTTTTTCTCTCTCTGACAATCCAAATTAAGGTCCCGAATTTGACACAGAAGTGTCGCTTGTTTGCCAGCTCAGCGCTAGCTTAAATGTAACGCTAGCGACGTGAAATATGGGCGATCTGTCATTGCTTGTCTTTTTTCCAAATTCTTGTCGCCGAATTGGGATCTGCTCCGTGACTTAGTAGGTCAACGAAATCGTTTGAGTCGCTCCGAATGTCGGCGTTTTACATTTGTTTACGTTTTGTTTTGTGTCGGTTAGACGCTTTGCTCGGTCACATCCGTTGTTTGTCTACCGACCAGCGTTTGCTATGCAGTTTCCAATTTGGCGTTTTCTTTGTTGACATTTCAGATTTGACCCATTATCAAAACCATCGATTTGAGATCTTTTAACAGTTTTTACACTCGGGTAGATTCGTTATTAGGTTTCTAAAAATGCATTCTCGGGGATAGTAACAATAATCTATCCACTATCTCTTGTATTGATTCTCTATGATATTTACGGGAGAAAAAACTGTATTTTGATGCAATAGCTGATCCATATCTGTAGAACAAACTTTTCAGTGCATGCTGTACGTTACAGTAACCCCCGGGGTAAATGGTCTGCATTTATATAGCATTTTTCAAGTCAATGAAGACCTCCCAAAGCGCTTTACAATGTGCTTCACACTTACCCATTCACACACAGACTCGCACACCCATAGCGGCCATGCAGTCATGCAAGGCGCCTACCTGCTTATTTTGGGACATTAGGGATTCAGTGTCTTGCCCAAGGACACTTCGACATATAACACGGAGGAGCCGGGAATCGAACCTGCGATCTCTTGATCCCAAGACGAGCGCTCTACAACATTTATCCACTGTGGGGGTATGGCAAAGTGAAATTGCCGTATTGCGAGGGGTATGCTTTCAGAACCCTAAGTACCCAAGATAAAAACAAATAAAACTAGTTAATAGTAATAGTAAGTACTACCAATGTGTTATATGTGTCTAAAATTAACATTGTAAATAAATATACACGAATAGAAAAAATGAAATTGTATTTACCTTTTGTGTGACGTGACTCAAGTAGGTCAAGTAGAGTAGCAGGTGGACGCAGAAGGAGGAGGAGACAGCGATGGAGAATTATATATGAAAGTGATTTTAAAACTTCCACTTGCGGGGATTATCATGGCTATATGAGATTTCCTTCATTCTAAATAAATTGTCTCCATCGTCGATCGGTTATGGTCATGCAACTTAGCATGGTGGATTATCTTCATATTTCTCGATAGTTGCAGGCTTCCTTTCTATGGATATCAAGTTTTTGTTTCTTTCTGTAGCATCACTGCATGCGATGGGACCCCTAGCTATTAGATACAGTGCAGAAATTTATAATATTCTGTCACCCAAAAGTCTTTACAGAGCACAAGATATTCTGAAGAGAAAGGCATTGTGGAGGTAGTTCAGCCAATAGCATTTCTTGACGCAGACCATTATTTTATAGATAGATAGATCGATACTTTATTCATCCCCGCAGGGAAATTCACATTTCCAGCAGCATCCCTGAGCTAAGAACAATATAATAATAAAGCAAAGAGAATACAATATACAAATACCCAATATGACCAATAGCAAACAGACATCTTAGAGACGTAACTTGTCATATGCACGAACACCGCAAAGTTTGAATTTTGATTTTTGCTCCTCTGGAAATAATCTGTTTATGATGCTGTCTAGTGGGGAAAATGTGGTAAAGAGGCACCAAAAATGTCTTCTTCAACACGTTAAAGTGAAATTGTCGTAAGGTGGGGACGCCTTCTACTGGGGTTGTACTGTAGTTGTCGTTGCATGGCATCGCGCGAATATGAAATAAAAAAAAGGTAACGGGAGGAAGTGGTCATTGTTGGGCAAAACTGACATTGTTAATTTCACCTTCTGTACGGTAGGACGGGACGATATTCTCTTATCTTATTAGCCCCTTGTCCTCCTTGCAAAATCAAAATCCATGGAAGTCTTCTCACCTCATTTTGAGCATCTATTAAAATCTAAACATCTGTTTTTCTTTCCCTCTCTGTGTTTGACAGTTAACCGTAACCAGTGGTTGCCTGGTTGATTCAGTGACAAATATATTTATTTAAAGCATCGTGTAGATAAGGATCACTAGAGAAAACAATTTGTAGTATCATGCAACATGTAGCATTATTATCATTTTATGTTTTACACAGGCTTAATAGTGTTGATAGTAACAAGTGCAACTATTCATCCATTATTTGCACAGCTTATCCTTAATTGAGTCGCGGGGATGCTGGAGCCCATCAAGTGCAACTAGTAATTAATTAATTGCCAACTAATTGATTATCCAAATATTTTCTGTGTTTTCAATGGAATAATCATATTTGTTTTGGATTCAAATTGTATAAATTCTCACAAATCCAGTGTAAAATGTTATTGTCTTCGGTGGTAGAGGAATGATTATTTTTGTTTTCGTTTGATATCAAACAAATTTAGAAGTGGAAACGAAAACTCATAGGTCACACTATGGTTACTGTCACATATTTTAAAAAGTCTTTAATTTTCATCACATGATAAATGTTGGTTTATTTGTGGAAAATAAACATTTGGTGAGATTTTTGAGTTGATATTGGCCAAACAAGTGTCTAAACTATCATTCTTTGACAACATGAACCAAAGCTATATTTTATTTATAATTTAAGGATTGAAATGAAAACTTTTTAGTTGATTCCATTCATTAATTGATCAACAGAACATATGACAGATTTTTTGAATATGATTATTATCTTTTTTTTGCACTTTGAGCAACAATAATGTCAGTTTTCCGCAGAATACCCGATGTTTGACTACATATAGAAAGCTGATGGTAATGGGTCATAAGAGATTTTTCCCTAATCGACAGTGGACAAAATGTTTTTTATAAATGTTTTTCTGTAACTAGTTAGAAGCTGTGTAGTTGTCGTATTTTCCAGACTAGGCGCACTTAATTAAAAAAGTAATTCCCAGAAATTAGAAGCTGTGCCTTATAATCCTGTGTGTCCTATAGACTGTAAATACAGTAAATAAAATCAGAAATGCATAACTATACAATGAGCTGCTTCTTCATACGATACACATTTATGAACGAATCGAGTTGATTTAATTGGGTAATCGCATTTCTTATTATCTGTATGTTCTTTTTTTTTTTTAATGCAACCCTGTACTTTTAATTCCATGCGCCTTATAATCAGGTGCGCCTTATATGTGGAATAAATAGCTCCCAGAGTAATATTATAAGGGTCCGCCTTGTAATCAGTTGCGCATTACTGTCTGGAAAATATGGTACATGTTTTTTTTTCTTCTTTCTCTGTTTCAACTAACACATCATTGACTTTAGTACTTTGCATTTTCCTCAGGAGGAATTTGTAGTGTCCATTTTTGAGCAGAACACAGGGACTGAGAGTGGGTCATCAGGCAGTCTCCCTATGTCAGGCCGAAACGGGTCTGCAAGTGATGCAGACTGCCGGATCTCAGGGGAATGCCATGTCCCGGATGTTGAGCTCATGGAGTTGGGGCCGCTGTTGGACGAGGGAGGGGCACACGCATCATCCTCCAAAAGTATCCATCCTGAGGTATGATTTTTGTTTTCTTAATCCCCTAACAGCCAAACTGAGAAAATTGTTTGTGCTCAGCTTCAGTAATCTTTTCTTTAAAGGGAGCGTCCATGCTCGGGGATGATGAGGAGGAGGAGGATGATGATGATGAGGTAGGAGAGGTTCTGACTTTACCACTGCAGGCACACCACGCCATGGAAAAGATGGAAGAGTTTGTACACAAAGTGAGTGCATCCCTCCATGTTACACACAGTATAATACCATAATTTCCACACTATAAGGTGCACCGGAAATATAAGAATTACCCCCAATAGTCTTTTGTCATATATTTTTCATACTTCAAGCATGCTGGACTACAATCAGAATGAAATTGAGACGACAATGAAGGCCAGTGTTACAGTATATTGTTGATCAGTCGATAAGTGTCACCCAAATTGCAAAACATCAGATGCAACCGGTATTGAACCCGGGTCATGGCTCACTGCCGAAACTTAATCACTATACCACCAGTAATTCAGTTGACGTAAAAAAATGCATTTCATTTCTCATTATCACAATACTTACACTCATGGTTCCAAAAACACTGATTTGCATAGTGCATTTTGTCCTGCATTCTGAAAATCACTCCACTTCCTCACCTGTGCATCAATAAAGATGTAGTTTAATATGTATACTTACGTAAAAGAGCTATTATAGTATTTTGTTGACAAGCGGTTTTCTCCATTCTCAGTAGTGGAGAGACTACCTTTTTATATGTCACTTAAATCACTGGTGGTCTCGCGCTCTTACTTTCGCGACCCAGGTTTGATTCCCGATGCATGCAGTGTTTAGGACATTTTTGGTCACAAATTTACGCTCTACAGTAATGCAACACGGATAAATACTGTATGCATTTCCAACCCTATACACTGTTTTTGTGGTATATAAGGCGCATCAGGTCGGTTATAAGCCACACTTTCAAATTTCTGGCCAATTTACGTTTTTTAGGTGCGCTTTATAGTCCAGAAAGTACGGTACATTGCTTAACACGCAAACTTGGGAATTAAATCGAAATCAAAGATAAAGGAGGAGAAAGTAATGTGTCACCCATTTACCAAGAAATATCACAAGGTGTGGCAACAAACAGTTCACACTACTTGTCAAGTAGGGCAGATATGTAATTTGCATGGATCCACCCATTTTTGGAACAGCAAATTCTGGTTTTGAAACTATGTACATTGGAAAAGTAAAAAGTTTAACAAGTAATCCTATTGTTGTTACCTGTTCAATTTTGAAAAGATGTTCCTATTTATTTGAACAAGCACAGCAAAATCTGTCAAATTATTCTATATTGTTAAAGAGACACTGTGTAATAATTGACCACTGCATGTTGCTTTATTGTGTAGTGCAAATGAAAATAAATGCTGCAAAGCACAAGGAAGAATCAAAACTAGGAGCCACATAAACATGTAAAATTGACAGAATAGTCTTGTTTACTACTCCACTTACATAGACTTGCTTACGATTTAACCAAAGGTGCAAGTTCTAATCTATTGTGTTGCGGGCTTGGGTTGTTGAAATGTGTGCTTAAGAAACTGTTGCGTCAATCAAGATGTTGGTTCGGATTGAAGATTGTATTCGGCTGCTTGGAGTGATCGATGGTTGGGATCTGCTGTACTGAATTTGACCGCCAAAAGACGATAGAGGCCCCATGAAGGCAGATGTTTATCGTGTTTGTTGGCTTTTATTGGGGGTGCCTTGACACAAAACCTAGCTTAAGACACCCGAGGAGGCCTAAAATTACAACCATGTAAATTTTCACAAAAATCGGTACAGACAATTCGGAGTCTGTAAGTCCGATTCAAACACACACACATATAACTTGGGATTTATGAAGTAGAAGTTTAGATTTATATAGAGCAGGGTTCATGGACCTATGGCTCTCTTAATGATTAAATATGGCTCAGAGTTTAAAAAAAAAAAAAAAAGAAGCAGCACAAATATTATATTATATTTTGTCTTCAAATATGTGGTGTGGCTCTCGCTAAAAATAAAAAATATATATATCTATATATACTTTATTTTTGCTTTTAAGGATCTTTAGTTCAGTGTTCCTGACCCCTGCTCTGGAACTATCTTACTACACTTAAGCCGTTTTATATTTGTAAACACATACTTTGTGTGTGACATTCATTCCGTTCTTCCTCAAAGTCTATTGGCTGGAGCTAAGCTATATTCAGCAAGTGTTTTATTTACTATTATTATTCTTTTAAATTGGTAAATATGCAAGTTCCACTAATTTGCTACATCATTACTTCCCAACAACTCCTGTTTTCTGGTGATTATTCACTCTTCTGTTCATTAAAAGCTAAAATGCCCCAAATATACAGTGAAGAAAATAAGTATTTGAAAACCGTGCTATTTTGCTATTCCTCCCACTTAGAAATTATAAAGGGGTCTGAAATTTTTATCGTAGGTGCATGTCTACTGTGAGAGAGATGAAATAAAAATAAAAATCCAGAAATCACAATGCATGATTTTTTAACAATTTATTTGTGTGATACAACTGCAAATAGGTATTTGAACAGCTGTGTATCATCTAGAATTCTGACCCTGAAAGACCTGTTAGTCCACCCATTAAAAGTCCACCTGCACTCCATGTATCATTCTGAATCAGATGCACCTGTTTGAGGTTGTTAGCTGCATAAAGACACCTGTACACCCCATGCAATCAGTAGATAGATAGATAGATAGATAGATACTTTATTCATCCCCGCAGGGAAATTCACATAGGACTAACTTGTAACATGGCGAAGACCAAAGAGCTGTCTAAAGACACCAGAGACAAAATTGTACACCTCCACAAGGCTGGAAAGCCAAGCAGCTTCGTGAAAAAGGTCCTATGTTGGAGCACTCATTACAAAATGGAAGAAGCTAAACATGACAGGCAATTTTAATCGAAGTGGAGCCCCGTGCAAGATATCACCTCGTGGGGTGTCAATGATTCTAAGAAAGGTGAGGAATCAGCCCGGAAATACACAACAGGAGTTGGTCAATGACGTGAAAAAAGCTGGGGCCACCGTTTCCAAGGCTACTGTAGTTGTAATACACTAAGATGTCATGGTTTGAAATCATGCATGGCACGAAAGGTTTCCCTGCGTAAACCAGCACATGTCAAGGCCCATTTTTAGTTTGCATATGACCAATTGGATGATACAGAGGAGTCATGGGAGAAGGTTTTGTGGTCAGATGAGGCCAAGATAGAACTTTTTGGTCATAATTCCACTAAGTGTGTTTGGAGGAAGAAGAATGAAGAGTACAATCCAAAGAACACTATCCCTACTGTCAAGTATGGGGGTGGTAGCATCATGCTTTGGGGGTGTTTTTCTGCACATGGGACAGGACAAGTGCACTGCATTAAAGAGAGGATGACTGGGGCCTTGTATTGTGAGATTTTTGGGAACAACCTCCTTCCGTCAGTCAGAGTATTGAAGATGGGTCGTTGCTGGGTCTTCCAACACGACAACGAGCCGAACTACACAGCCAGGAAAACAAAGAGTGGCTCCGTAAGAAGCATATCAAGGTTCTAGCATGGCCGAGCCAGTCTCGAGACCTGAACCCAATCGAAAATCTTTGGAGGGAGCTCAAGCTCTGTTTCTCAGCAACAGCCCAGAAACCTGACTGATCTAAAGAAGATCTGTGTGGAGGAGTGGGCAAAGATCCCTCCTGCAATGTGTGCAAACCTAGTGAAAGACTACAGGAAACATTTGACCTCGGCAATGCAAACAAAGGCTACTGTACCAAATATTAACATTCATTTTCTCTTGGGATTCAAGACATTTCGTAGTTTCCATTTTCTTTTTCGCTGGCAACTGTGTGGACATCAAAGCAAGAATTTAATTGTTTAGGGAAACGTGGTTCTTTACTCTGCATATGACAATAAACACTTTGAGTTGAATTGAATTTAAAAATAGACTCATCACAGAAACATCAAGATCAGTCTGAAACGAGATACTGGAAAAATATAAAGCCAAGGTAGCTCACCAAAGTCGTCCTGGAGCCACCACGTTCAATAATAATATGCAACCACAGTACTCTTACATCCGTGAGTGTAGTAAATCAAACTGTGTAAAATATTTACACACTCCAAAACACGCAATAATGCTGACAAATAAAAGAAAAAATCCGCAGAGAAGTCTCTCTGAATCGATCGACGTTGGTTGTTACTAGCTGTCTGTTTTAGCCCCATAATTCCTGTTTACAAATACAGACGAGTAAAGAATGTTTTCTCCATGCCAAAGGGCTACCTAACAGTGATTCACATTCATTGGGGCGACCGTAGCTCAGGAGGTAGAGCGCTCAGGAGGTAGAGCGCTTGTCTTGGGATCAAGGGATCCAAGTTCGAATCCCGGCTTGTCCGTGTTACATGTCGAAGTGTGCTTGGGTAAGACACTGAACCCCTAATACCCCTAATAAGCAGGTTAGCGTCTTACATGGCTGCAATACAAGGCCGCTATTGGGAAATGTGAAGCACACTGTAAAGCGCTTTGGGAAGTCATTGACTTGAAAAGCGCTATATAAATGCAGATCATTTCATTTCATTTTTTTTTTTCGGCCAATTAAGGCTTTTTTTGTCCTGCTTTAGCCTATGCAAGCCTTTAAATGCTAAAAAGGATCTGCCCACTTCACCTCTGAAGAACTTTAGCCAATAGTGACCGATTCAAAAAATGATTGACACATTGGTTTGGAAATGAACAGTCGGTATATACACCGCGGACTACTTCGCCTACGGGGGAAAATATAGTCGGTGGCTGCTTGCCTTAATTGCGAGACCTTGCGACTTAATTTTGACCATATATAAGGCACACGGTATTATAAGGCATATGGTCAGCTTTTGAAAAAAATGTAGGCTTTTAGATGCGCCTTATAGTCATGAAAATATGGTATTTTCTTCACTGTATGTACAAAAAAAGAGAGACTGCTACAAGTTATGTTATTTCTATTATAACAAGCTACTTTAGTCAAAGAACAACAAACTTGTGTTGTTTTGTATTTTAGATCTGAGAACAGCTTTTCTGTACCACATTGTTGTCCGACTGGATTTTTGTAAGCACTTAAGTATTGTTTGTTGTTTTATGATAATTCAAAAAAGGAAACCCTTAACATTAGCGCCTACTAATAAGCTTGTCAGTTATTGTCAAACTATATTGCAGCTTTTTTAGCATGTCATTACAATATAGGTAAAGGGTGTCCCAAAATAATTTACACACACCTTGACTTTTAATAGCAATATACTTTTTTTCTATTTCAGATTTTTGTTTTTGAGTAAGAATGGTTTTACAACCTTTTTTTGCACATTCTTAAAATGTGAAAACATGTGAAATGCAAAGATGTGTTGGCGCATCTGTGTGTGGCACTCTTTGCGCGTCAACTTTATTTTTACATTTCTAGAATGTCTTCGGAACATTTTTCTTGTACGAACTTAAGCCCAGTACCCGCCATTCTTAGTCCTCAATCAAATATGAAATATTCAAAAAATCTTTAGAACGAGAGATCGACAGACGGGTCGGTGCAGCGTCTGCCGTCATTCGGACCCTGTACCGGTCCGTCGTGGTGAAGAGGGAGCTGAGCCGAAAGGCAAAGCTCTCGATCTACCGGTCGATCTACGTTCCTACCCTTACCTATGGTCATGAACTGTGGGTTTTTACCGAAAGAACACGATCCCGGATACAAGTGAAATGAGTTTTCTCCACAGCGTGGCTCGGCTCTCCCCTAGAGAAAAGGTGAGAAGGTCAGTAATCCGGCAGGGACTCTGTGTAAAGCCACTGCTTCTACGCATTGAGAGGAGCCAATTGAGGTGGCTTGGGCATCTGATAAGGATGCCTCCTGGGCGCCTCCCTCAGGAGGTGTTCCGGGCATGTCCCACTGACAGGAGGCCCCGGGGGCGACCCAGGACACGCTGGAGAGACCATGTCTCTGGACTAGCTTGGGAACACTTCGGGATCCCGTCAGATGAGCTGGAGGAAGTGATAGATAGATAGATACTTTATTTATCCCCGCAGGGAAATTCACACTTCCAGCAGTATCCTTGTGTTGAAAAATAAAATAATAGAATAAAAGATATACAAAAAGTGGCTGGGTATAGAGACATCTGTGCTTCCCTGTTAAGGCTGCTGCCCCCGCGAGGCGACCCCAGATAAGCGGAAGACGATGGATGAATGAAAAAAATCTTTATTGGCCATATAATTTCAAACTGTGTATACACTTTTTGGGGACCTGTATTTATGTACTCATTACTTTGTTTTTCGCTTTTGGCCGGGGGTTTCAGCTTTTCCTAATTTTTTCTTTCATTGCATCCCAAGTTCAAAATCCATCTCCATCCATCCATTGTCTTCCGCTTATCCGGGGTCGGGTCGTGGGGGCAGCAGCCTTAAAAGGAAAGCCCAGACGTCCCTATCCCCAGCCACCTCCTCCAGCTCATCCGACGGGATCCTAAGGCGTTCCCAGGCTAGCCTAAGGACGTAGTCTCTCCAGCGTGTCCTGGGTCGCCCTCAGGGCCTCCTGCCAGTGGGACATGCCCGGAACACCTCCCGAGGGAGGCGTCCAGGAGGCATCCTTATCAGATGACCAAGCCACCTCAACTGGCTCCTCTCAATGCGCAGGAGCAATGCCTCCCGTGTGACTGAGCTTCTCACCTTATTTCTAAGGGATAACCCAGACACCCTGCGGAGGAAACTCATTTCAGCCACTTGTATCTTGGATCGTGGTGTGCAAATTAGTTAAAGTAAAGTGTCCAGTATTGTGCAAATATGCAAAGTCATGGAGTGTGTGCAGTCTATTGGGAACACCGCTTATTATATAGTCTCATTGCTGAAGGAAGGACCTGCGGAACCGCTTCTTCACACACTTGGGGTGAAGCAGCCTGTCACTGAAGGAGCTCTCCAGAGCAGATAGTGTCCTGTAAGGGGGTGGGAGATGTTCCTAGTCATGGATGACAGCTTAGCCATCCATGCCTCCTCTCTCCTACCACCTCCACTGAGTCGAGGGTACATCCCAGGACAGAGCTGACCTTCCTGATCAGACTGTCCAGTATTTTCCTGTCAGCAGTCAAAATGCTGCTCCCCGAGCAGACCACTCCGTAGAAGATGGCTGATGCCACCACGGTGTCATAAAAGTTCTTAAGGAGTGCCCCCTGCACTCCAAAAGACCTCCTCCACCTAGGCAGATAGAGTCTAGATAATTTAGTCAACACCATAGCATGACTCCTTGTGATTGATAGCTTTGAGGTAATTGGGTCACAAACTGTGGTCCTCGAAAGGCCGAAGTCTTACACATATTAATGAAGAAAATTGTTTTCTGATCCTGTTCCGGTCCAGTTTAGATTAGTCAAATGTTTTGTTTCCTGTTTTTTTTTAGGTCTGGGAGGGGCGCTGGAGAGTTATTCCCTTCCATGTCCTGCCAGAATGGCTTAAGGACAACGATTACCTCCTGCATGGACATCGTCCCCCCATGCCTTCATTCCGGGCCTGCTTTGGAAGCATCTTCCGAATTCACACCGAAACCGGAAATATTTGGACTCATCTGTTAGGTAAGCATCCAAAACCTTTTTTTTAACTTTAATACACGGATTGTATCTTTTTTTTTGTGAGCTCATATTCCTCACGAGACATCAAGAAAAAGGATCGGCAAACTGTTGTGTTCTCCCTCAGGGCTGATTTTATTCCTGTGTCTGGGCACGTTAACCATGTTGCGACCCAACATGTATTTCATGGCCCCGCTTCAAGAGAAAGTGGTGTTTGGGATGTTCTTCCTGGGAGCTGTGCTTTGTCTCAGTTTCTCCTGGCTTTTTCATACTGTCTACTGCCACTCCGAGAAAGTGTCTCGCACCTTCTCCAAGTAAGAGCTCAACCACTTTCCATAAATATCTTTTTTAGTTCCAGAGGTAAAAAAAAACAATAAATCATCATATTAATAATCTGTAAGTGTCTACAGTCTAATTTATTTTCATGAAATACTAGTGTTAAAAATGTTAAAGGTATAAAGGTTTGGCCACAGAGTTAAAACTTTAAAGATGTTGTAGCTCTCCATTCTATGTCTTGTGCTTCTCTATCCTTTTTGTTAAAGCTGATTTACTTTTGAGTTATAGTTACTTAAACTTTGGAGTTTTATTTCCTTTTAATCACCTTTAACTCTCAAGTAACACTTACATAAGCTTTTGATTTGAAGCTTTAAAGCTGCTGTTTTTTGAGTTAAATTTTAAATCTAAGCCCACCTATTGGGTTAAAGCTGCTTAAACTTTTGAGTTAAAGCAGTTTTATTTCTTGAGTCAAAGTTCCTTAAACGTTGGAGTTATGGTTTATAAGTTCCTGTTATGTTTGAGTTAAAGCTTTAAATCTATTCCAACTATTGAGTTAAAACGACAAATGTCACAGAGTTAAAGCTTTAAAGGTGTTTCCATTAACACGTTTTGAAAGCCGTTTTAAGTCTTGAGGTGAAGCTAGCTACTGTTTCAGTATTTAAAGTGGATTTATGCTTGAGTTAAAGCTACAGAAACTTAAAGTGATAAATCAGTGTTACCTCATGAGTAAAACCTATTTAACTTAAACGTCTGGGTGAAAGGTTTAAAGCTCCTGTTATGTAGCTGCCCATTTTGCACATCTGGTTAGCTACTCTTCTTGCACTATCGGCACTATGGTAAAATGCTATACGTAGCCAATTACAATACAACTTTATTTATATCTGTACATTCAAGGAAACTGTGGGGGTCAGATGCATCGACATTTCGTTCTGTATACACGTGTACTAGAATGACAATAAAGTAGATCTGAATCTGAATCTGAATGTTTGAGTTAACTCTATATTTACTCAAACTATTGAATTAAAGCTATAAAGGTTTGGCCACAGAGTTAAATCTCAAGAAGTTTTTGAATTTTGAAGTTTAATCTTAAACAGTTGAGTTAAAGCTTCCCCATGGTGTTTTAGACTTTTGGTTAAAGCTTGAGTGCTGATTTATGTTTGAATCAAATCAATTTAAACATTTGACCTAAAGCAGCTTTAACTCTTTCTTCATTCAAATTTACTTAAACTGTTGAGTTAAAGCTGTATTTTAACCCTTGAGTCTAATATTTTAAGCCGTTTTAGTGTTGAATGAAACTTTTCATTCATTTTAGCCTTTTAGTTACAGCTTTAAGGAGGATTTATGCTGTAGTTAACGCTACTTATACTTTCCAGTTCCAGCAGCTTTAAGTCTTAAGTCACAGTTACCTAATCTTTTAATGTTCAAAACTGATGTTACGTCTGAGTTAAAGCTTTAAAGCTACTTTAACTAATGAGTTTAGGTTTTAAAGCTCCTATAACGCTAAGCTTTGAAGCTTGTATTTTTTTAAGCACTATTAAACACATTGAATCACTTTTGACCAATGAAATATACTTTTATTTAATGTATATATACATGTTTCAAGTACAATGATAAACATTTTCTGGAAAAAAAAAAAGATACCCATCAGACTTTATTTAAAGCTCACTCATGATCTATTATGGTAATAATCCTCCACAGAAATTATACACATTTTCTTTTCTTTGTTTGTCCCTCAGGCTTGACTACTCAGGCATCGCACTCCTCATCATGGGTTCCTTCGTGCCCTGGCTGTACTACTCTTTCTATTGTTCTCCTCAGCCACGACTAATCTACCTCACCATTGTTTGTGTGCTCGGTATCGCCGCCATCATCGTGGCCCAATGGGACCGATTCTCCACACCTCGACACAGACCAACTAGAGCAGGTGATACCATCATACATTCAAGTGCAGAAACTGTTATTATGTAATGCTTTACAGTAGTGCTGCAAAGATTAGTCTACAATAATCGAATGAACTCCATTATCGACAATTAATTTGAATTGTCTTTAATGTTATTCTTCATTTTCCTCTTGCTGAGGTTTTGAGTTTTTCCTTGCCCTCGTGTTGGGTATTAGATCAGGGGATGGTGTAATAAGAGTCTTTGGTCTGTGCAGCTCTTTGAGACCTCTTGTGATGAAGGGCTACACAAACAAACATGACTTGATATCAACGATTTGAAACATCGTATGCAACAATATTAGACGGTACACTCCAGGGTAAAACATGTAATAGAGACTTTGAAGAAAAAAAAGATCATAGACTATCATGATGATTGGGCAATGAAAACTAACCGTAGATATAATATTGCAATGACAAAGAAAAGTGCATCGTAGAAATAGTGCAATGAAAAGAAGTCAAGTCATGTTAATTAATATAGCCCTAATGGCAAGAAGTCTCAAAGTGCTGCACAGATTATAAAATAATACTGACTATTATTACACAATCCCCTGATCTAAAACCTACATGAGGGCAAGGAAATACTCAAAACCTCAGCATGAGAAAACCTTGAAAAGGGACAGCACATTAGGTAATCCCCTTCCAGGCACACCAGGCTGCAATGGATGTTGCAAGGACATCAATACGCACTACACATACATCGTTGACATGAAACGGGCATTCATATACTATAGAATATGATTGTAGTGCAATCACATTTAGCTGCAGCAATTTAAAAAAACCAAATATGTCACAAGGTATATACAGTATTTTCACAGTTTCTTGTAGTAATGTATATTTTCACAGGTTTATTTAGCAAAACAAAATACGGGGAAACGAAAAACATATCGCAAGATACAGGTAAGAAGAAGCTGTCTCTGAGCCTGTTTGTCCTAGTTTTTAGGGACCTGTAGTGCTTACCAGAGGGCAACAGGTCAAGAATATGTTGGCCAGGGTGGGAATTGTCTTATGTCATGATAATGGCTCTGCTACAGTATCGCAAGCCAGCAATGTCTTCTAGACTGGGCAGAGAGCAGCCGATGGTCTATTGGATTGTGTTGATTACTCTGTATGTTTTTCCTGTTTGTTGCCGTACTTACAGCATAACAGATCCAAACGGTAATGCGTTATGCTAGAATTATTTCCACAATGGCTTTGTGTGCTTTGTACTAGTTTCATAAGGCACATTTTTCCAACCGAGTGAGGCATCGCTACACGAATATAATCTCTGCTGGATAGCATTTGTCTTGAGCAGTAACATACAGAAACAACGGCATCAACATCAAGTATGTGTACCAAAAAGTTTGGAAGCATTTTAGCCTGGAAACATCGGATAAAAAAACTCTTTGCAAAGCAAACCTTACATATGAAGGCAGTACCTTGACACACAATATCTAAAGGGAGTTGAACGATATGGAGTCTGACTCGCCTTAGTAAGATTCAAGTAGCATTCAAGCCAATACGAATTTGATAACGTGCATTGTACATTTTGTATGCGTATATTTTGCTATAAAAGAGAGTTTGAGCGTCATGCCAGACTGTGCCTGAAAAACGTATTTGAAATTAAATGCATGCAGTCCGAAGAACAAACATCAGTTGTTAAAATATTAAAAACGACATATTTCAGTTGTTAAAACCTTTTTAATTCAAATTGTTGAGATTTTTTTTTTGTACTTTTGTGACAGACTTCACAGTTGCCTACTAAAAATACACATATTTGTTTTATTTACTGTTCCACATCTGCTAATGAGTATGTTATTGGTTTACAGGGATTAAAAAGGTTTACTTTATTTTAATTTATTATTTATTTGCCTGTCCCTAAAAAAATGAACCGAGGTTTATTATGGATTTATGTCTTTACCGACCGAATACTGTTCATAGTTGATAGGGCATTTAATTTTTGCACAAATCTGCAGTATGTTCAATATTCTTCATTTTACAAGTTTTTTATGTGTTTTATTATCATTTGCCACATAATTAAATCAAGTTCATGCTAAATTTAAACAAAATTAAAATTATCCGATTAGTTGTCTTATCATTTCAATAGTCAGTGACTAGTCAACAAGGAAAATAGTGAGTTGCAGCCCTACCTTGTAGTGTTTTAAATGAATAAATGAAACAATGTGCTGTCTTGGCTTGTTTTAGGTGTGTTTATGGGCCTTGGACTTAGCGGCATTGTTCCCACAATGCACTTCACTATCGAGGAGGGCTTTGTTAAGGCCACCACTGTTGGACAGATGGGTTGGTTCTACCTGATGGGGGCCATGTATATCACTGGTGCTGGTCTTTATGCAGCCAGGATTCCTGAACGTTATTTTCCTGGCAAGTGCGACATATGGGTAAGTATTGGCATTTTTGTCCTGATTTGAATATATATATATATATATATATAATGTTCTTCTATAACTCTTCAACTTTCTATATGTTCTGCTCTGCATTCAGGTTTTTCAGATTATTCTTCTGTTTTGTCTTGTACTGTAGTGCCATTTTACATTAAATTCCTTAATTACAGCCATTTTAGCTCCACGAAGAATAAACACAGGTTTACGAGCAATGTCTCTTAGAATATTTTCACCCTCTCGTCAGTTTTGAAGGGCTGTTTTCCGAACCAACGTGTTGTGTTTGCACTCGTCAGGCTACAGCTACCGTAACTCGATTGATGCGGGAACATTTTCGGGAAGTCTTGTGGTGGCAACAGAAGCGCTGCATTGTGGGATCTGTTGTTTGAGTGTTTCATAGAGCCGGGCCATTATAGTAGATGTATATGAAATGCTTTCCCGGGCCGAATATACTTACACGCCGGGCCCGATGTGGCCCGTGGGCCATGAGTTTTACACCGATGCTCTAGATCAGGGGTCAGTAACCTTTTCGGTGTGGAGTGCCACTTTCAAATTTCCTTGTACATCAGTGTTCCACACCGAGATCAATGACTTGCACAACATTTTTCTAATATCCGACAGAGCTGTAATTTTACACCAGTCCAAATATACAACATGGATGTACATTTCAATCGTATAACTCGGTGTTTTTCAACCCCTTTTTGAACCAAGGTACACTTTTATTCATAAAAAAAGTTCCGAGGCACACCGTCCGTCAAAAATGTTTGAAAATTAAATGATGTCAAATGTTTCACTGTACAACCTCATAAGCAGATTAGTATATAGAAAGAAGAAAATAGTACTTAAAATAAAAAAGAATGATTTGCTTTATGTTTTTATTTTTTACAGTTAAACAAATTAGGTTATTAAATGTACTGTGCTACTTCAAGAGCAGATATAGTACATAAAAAGTATATAAAAATCTACTGCCACCTACTGATAAGGTTGATTATTACAGTTCCTCGTCTGAAGATTGCAAAAATTCTGAATAATGGCCTGATCTTTTGGAAAGGTAAAATTGGGCAAATTTCAGCGGCACACGAGACAAGGTCTCACAGCACACCAGTGTGCCCTGGCACACTGGTTGAAAAACACTGTTATAACTGACCAATTTATCTTCCACTATTCTTGTTCGTCATTCAACTAAAAAATGAACGTGAATAACAAGTGGAAAGGCCTGTGGCCATCCATGAAGGCAACTTTTTGCCACAAGAATTAACCAGAATCAACCATTCTTCATGAACTACAATCAAAAAACAAGTGCTATGGACAGCTACCATACCATTCATCAATGATATGAAAACTTGAAATAACAACAGCAATGCAGAAGGCACACACGCGCGCACACACACACGCACACGCATCTTTAAAATATTCGCCATCAGTAAATCGTTTTCTGTGCTTTGCAATGTGATAGCTTGCTTCAGTGGTGGTGTTTTTAGCAGTGACAAAGGTCTTCAGCGTCTGTGTTTTTTTGTCGTACCTGACCACTGCACGTTTTAATGTCTCCGCCATGTTAGACCCGTCCTTGAATTAATGTTCGTGTTTCGTATCGTAATGACGTTTAACACTTGCTGTGCGAGGTACAACGCTCTCGAGGCATAATGCACAAAACAGCACGGTCACATTTGCACAAAGCCTCATTCGAGAGGTTTTCGCTCTAGGAGCCGTCATGATTCGTTCATTTATCGCGCACGTGTGTTTCGTTGGTTGGGTTAAAACACAGAGCTCTCCTCTGCGAGGCGCCGCGCAAACACACGCTCACACACGAAGCAGAGGAGGAAAGGCGCTAACCTAAAGCCTCTTAAAAACACGGCACGCAACTGAAAATGTCTAAATTTCAGGTAAATGCGCTTTAAAAAAAAAAGAAATCATTATTATTTTGCCGTGCGCTCGCGTGCCACTGGTGGCACGTGTGTCATAGGTTGCTGACCCCTGCTCTAGATAGTACTCTATATTTACACGGAATCTTTAAACAAAGAGTGCCATCTTCGAGGAATCAATCAATATAACAAGGGCTTCATGGAGTTTCATTTATCTTCCATTGTTTACAGTTTACTTATGAAACGAAACGTTAGACTTAGAGAATTACATGTTTTGGTATCAAAACCAATCAGTTTTATCAAATTTATAACATTTTTCATTTTTTTAAAATTACCGTATTAAAATATGGGGCAATATTTTTTCTTTAAGCTCGTAACAAAAAGGTTGTCCCATTTCACATATACAGACTTTTTCTAGTACTGTATTTTCCAGACTGTTAGGTGCAGCTAAAAAACAAAAAAAAGATTTGCCAGGAACTCAGAAGTGCGCCTTGTAATCTGTTGTGCCTAATAGTCCAGAAAAAATAGTAAATGGAAATGCATATTTACAATGAAATGCCACAACTTACAATAACCATTAATGAATAATTCAATTCATTTTAGTGGGGATACAACACTTCACATGTTTCACTGAAAAATATTTTTCTGACTTTTTATGCAACCCTAGCTTTTCCAGTAGTTTTAATTGATACACCTTAAACTCTGGTGGACCTTCTAAGAAATACCGTTAGCATACCTCTAGTTTTGAATGTGGACCCTAATATGGTGCACTTTATTTATTTGTTAAAAAGCTTGTCATCGTTTTGTAAAACCCAAAAAGTAAAATATTACTAACATTTCAACCTTGACATAAGTACCCGGCGTATTTACGATTTCCAAAGGTAAACCGGCCGTGTGTGTGTGTGTGTGTGTGTGTGTGTGTGTGTGTGTGTGTGTGTGTGTGTGTGTGTGTGTGTGTGTGTGTGTGTGTGTGTGTGTGTGTGTGTGTGTGTGTGTGTGTGTGTGTGTGTGTGTGTGTGTGTGTGTGTGTGTGTGTGTGTGTGTGTGTGTGTGTGTCGCTTTTCCGTTTTGTCTCTTTTGTTGTTTTTCTATCTATTACTCGTTCCGTCTTTTACTCTCGTATCTCATCTTATCTCTTCTTGATCTCTCTATTTTAAGTATTTATATCTTCATTCTAGCTCCATCTCCATTTATCTCTATCCCTCTTTGTCTTTTTAATCTTTCTCCTTTCTCTATCTCTCTTATTCCCCCCACCCCATCGTCTTTTTTTAAAACATAATTTTGTATTTTTTTCTCTTCCAGTTCCACTCCCATCAGATTTTCCACGTGCTGGTCGTGGCGGCGGCGTTTATCCATTTCTACGGCGTTTCAAATCTGCAAGAGTTCCGCTACGGCTTGGAGGGAGGATGCACAGATGACACTCTACTCTGAGAGGCCGAACTGTGACTCCTTTTCATAAGAAGCCCCTAAACCCCCTCCCCATCTCCCCGCAAATGTAACATGCACACGTACACAGAAAACAAAGGCTGCTGCAAGTCCTTATAGTCACTTAGGATCCTATTATTTTAGTTCTTGTTTCATCTAATGGTGTGAGGGCTTTAGGGGTGGGGTTTGTTTTCTCCTTTTTGGCTTATTTTCGCTCAAATCAAGTAGCATTACCAGGCCGACAAGCAGCTAAGAAGATCGTCAACCTTTGCGACATTGTCAATAAAGGAACTTGAAAGTTGGATTCAAATCAGGTCAATTAGATGTAAAATGTACCTCCCTCTACAGTGCCTGGTGAAAGTACTCGACCCCTCCCCTCGCCCACCCGAAAAGTTGTTATCATTTTGGCACTTTACAGGCTTCAAACTTAAAGCTAAAATAGTAAAAATGATTTCTAAGAATCGACAACATGTGAGTCACAATTGTTGACCCCAAGTAATTTCAACATTTTGTATTATGTATCTACAACAAAAAGACTGAAAAGTAGGTTTTGGAAAAATATTGGCCCTCTGTTATCTCAGCTTAGCCAACTGACTTCAGAAGTTCCCTGATGACTTCTGAATGATCAAATGTCGACCTAAATGACTAACAATGACAGAGTGCATTAAGTCTCAGTTTAAATGCAACTGCTCTGTGATGGGCTTAGTGCTCTCTCTAAGCAGACATTGGAGAACAGACAGCATTATGAAGACCAAAGAACACACCAGGCAGGTCCGGTATAAAATTGTGGAAAAGTTCAATTTAGGAATGGGATAAAACAAAATTTTGCAACATTTATACTTCTCCCAGAGCTCTGTGTGAGCAATAATTTCAAAACCCACAGCAAAACCTACAAATACCTGGCCGTCCCTCTAAACTTTCAGCCTAAACCAGGAGAAAACTAATCAGAGAATCAATCAAGAGGCCCATGATTATATTGGATGACCTGCAGGCATATACAACTGAGCTGGGACAATCTTGTCCATAAGACAACATTTAGTTGTACTATGCATAAATCTGCCCTTAATGGAAAATTGGCAAGAAAAAAAAGCCATGAAAGCGTACCATAAAAGGGCCGGATTGGCGTTTGCAAGAAGCCTCTTAGGAGACAACAATAACAACAGTTCTCTCGTCAGATGAGACCAAAATGTAACTTTTTGGGCTGATTGCAATACGTTACGTTTGGTGTAACAGTAACACTGCACATCACCATGAAAACACCATCCCACTGTTAAACATGGTGGTGGCAGCATTATGCACTGGGGCTGCTTCTGGTAGGATCATTAGAGTTGATTGGAAGGTTGATGGATGGAGCCAAATACATATAACAATTCTGGCAAAAAAATCTGTTTGAGTCTGCAAGAGACTTGCGATTGGTGCGCAGGTTCACTTTGTAATGGGTCAATGATCCTATACATAAAGCAAAATCTGTTTCAAAATGGGAGAAACTTGGAGACATACAGTACCCCAAAAGACATGCGGCTGTGATCACAAAAAAATGTGGTCGTACAAAGTATTAACTCAATGGGAGCCAATATTTTTGCAACGCCTACTTTTCAATTCTTGTATTGTTAGCAAAATATAAAAAATGAATAGATTTGGTTTCATTTCACAATGGTTTCACACGTTGTTGATTCTTAATAGTAAATATTTGTAAGATTTTTTATTTTTATTTTAAGTTCGATACGTTTGCAAGGCACTGTATCCGATGGCCATTAATACGTCGTGCTCAGTCCGGCCATTACGTGAAATAGCGGGAAGATTATTCTCGGGAGTGCTGTAGCAGGTGGAAAACAATCGTTCTATCCCGTGTCGTGTCACTCGAGAATCGGGGATGAATGTACAAGTATTTAGACGCAGAACAACAATTCAGGTCAATGTAGATATGAAAAAGGTGTCCGTGCATTTGTATGTTTATTTGGGGGAAATGTTACATATAAGTAAGGATGTGGCCAGCCGTTTTATATGCTAACAATTCTTGTTAAACCATTGGTTCAAATATGGTGCACTACCAAAAGAAGGTAGTACTCCGAAAGACTAGATTATGCACAAAATGAAATAACTAAGCAGAGAAGTCTTAAAAGAAACGGTTTTAGTGCTGTCAATTGTTTTTTCTCACAGGCGGCATTTCATGTGTGGATATTTCATACGTGAATTGTTCATCATGGCATTGAATTTTTAGAGTTCTTTTTCCCACTTGATACATTCCTATGGAGAAAAAGGTACCAAAACATATACTTTAAATAGCGTCACATCAACGAAAAGAGTTGCAGCCATTGCGCGGAAAGAACGACTGGATGAAAACGTTGAAATGTAAAGAAGTTCCCTGCTGTTTTTTCCATTTTCTTTTCTTAACGTTTATATTTAAGTCCCAGTTGACGTACAAGAGGGATAATGTTGTGTTTTGTCAGCTGCCGGTTTCCTTGTGTTATATTCCTGATGCAATCCGAGGTGTGGATGGCAAACGCACCTCCTCGGCATTCTTAAATTCCAGACTTTTAAATAATAAATAAAGTGTCATGTGTGATTGGTACAAAACTTTAGTATTCCTGTGCCTTAGGCCGATGGAAATGTTTAAAATAAAACGGCCTATCCGAACAGTCGAGGGATCCACATTTATTTCCAAATGTAGGCTCATCTTCATTTCCTTGCCATATACAATCAAATAATTATTGGATTACAACCCCCGCGGGCAGGTTGTATCGACTGCTGTTTAGGACTACTTTTTCTAGAACAACTTACTCAAGCTTTATTACAGACGGAAAAAAATAGGTGTATTCTTGATTGTGTGTTACGTTCTGTGTAGAAAGTGAGAAATCATACATTTCATTGAAATGTAGACATAACTATTTATTAATTGTAATCTTGGGGGAAAAAATACTCGAATAAACTTTTTTTTCCACATGTACAGAGGTGTCCTGTGATGCTTTGACTGTGGGCAGTAGTCGTGCAAGGAATTAAAGGGACGGTGTGTATTATTTAGTGCCTCCTACTGGCATTTTCCTCAAATCTGCTACTTTAATGAAGTGCTATTCACCATTTAATGTTGTGAACTAACAATGACAATATTTTTATATTTCGAAATGTGTACCAGCAATTGAAATGTATTTTATTGTTAATCCTTGGAATTTTTTTGGGGTGGATTTTTCTTTTCTTGCTTAAACAAAAGTTTTGTGCTCGTCCTAATTGCTATTCTGAACTATTATTTCATGCCTCTTATCTGGTGTATATATCAATACTATCAGTATGTTCGTCAATCCCCAGGTCCAGCTCATCTCTGAAGAGCGGGATGTCGCATTACAACGAAAAACAACGGAAACCAGATGGTGAAGGTGCTGCATCTGAGTCAGATCAGGGGGGTTCTCCTGCTAGCAGTAAGCATGGAAACCAGCACCTTTTAATGTAGAAGGTCAAACCCCTATACATGCCTTAAGAGGGATAGGTGCTTCCAGCCAGTACTTGCCTAAGACACACCACAGGAAGTGGTGCCGTGTGAACTGGTAGAAGAAAAATATTAATTGAAAAAATAAATGGCAAAAATAAATGAACTGTTGTGTAAACGTACATTTTTTTAACACTTGTCGGACAGAAAAAAAGCATTAATTCATATAACATGAGCCTCACCTAAAGGCAGCTGGCATAATTGTCTGCCATCTTGCTGCTCCGAGTACCCATAAACCTCAAAAGGTTGAACAAAAAATGATGCGTCTTGGTCACTTTGGGTCTCGATAGTTTGTATTCTTCCTTATAATAATAATAATAATAATATGCTTCTTAGCACTCGTTTTCGGCCGCACAACACCTTACATCCATAGCTGGTCAAATAATAGACCTTGTCTTTTTGAAAAACTGAACCATTACCATATCTGTTCTCGCCCGTGGGCCAATAGCGTCATAGCCGAGGCAAATTAAATATGTCGAGACCAATTTCGAAGCATTCCTGGTCATGTTATATATGGTTATGGCTGCGTATCCGCAGGTTGGAATGATAGCTGACATTGTAAGATAAAATTATATTTGCAGGCACAGTGAGCATTCAAGTCAAACAATGGCTAATATACAAATATTTCATTAAAAGTCTAGGTCATTTTTGTATGTTAAAGCATTTCATAATTGACTCTGCACACACCTTGACGAACGGCAGTAAAATCGTCGTAAACAGTGGGCGTGGCCAGTAAATCGTAGACAACGACAGCAAAAAACAGCTATAGTATTCACCACCATTGGCAATGACTAGTCAAATGAATATTGTGCAGCTGTCGGATGAGGTGGCTCACCTTGTCAGAAAGCACAAAGGGCGCTATTTAGAGAAACAGAGGATAGCATTAGCTATGCTAGATACCGACCTATACAGTCTTCCGAATAACCGAATCCTCCAGTCCGCCTGACTTCAGTCCACACCATTTGTACTACTTTTTGTAAATTGAGTATCCCCATACACCAGTGCTGATCTAAAAGCTTACAAAAGTCTGAATGCTTAACACTTCATTGTTGGAACGCGTTGCTGTGCTTCGTTTTGCAGTTAAGCAAAGACATTTTCATCTTGTATAGAAATCACTTTTGAGCTTGTCTTACTTTGGCGGAATTATATTTTATCTTCTGAATGTTCATTTGCCGTTTTACCTGTTGATGATTTGCAGTTCATTTTAGCGTAAAAAGCAAAACAGTTTTCAATACATGTGATATTTGGAAGATTACTGTTTCGAAACCCTGGTTAATCACTATAAAAGCAGCTCATGTACGTAGTGTATAAATTCCATCCAATGTACCTTGTAGAAAATGTTTGCTGCGCATCCTGGAAAACTTGAGGGCCTTGTCACAACTCCAGTCCCTCTGTTTGACTGCAGATAAACAGCCTTCTTCTGTCTTCTCCAAAAAGGACACAATTCCAATTAAAACCCTTCCCATTGCACAGGAATAAATCACCATGGTAAAAAGTGGTGGTTATATTTTTCTGTTATGGTTATTGGTATTAGTTTCAACTCAATTCCCTATTTAACTGTCGTTTGCTCAAGTGCTTCCTTCCTGCCGTCATGGTTTTCATTCTGCCAGAAAAGGCAACTTGACATCACGCGCAAAAGGTCACCCAAATGGCATACTTTTAGTTTGCCTGGACCTCAGGGTCTCAAACTCAATTGACCTGGGGGCCACTGGAGGCTGAGGCTTGGTGTGGCTGGGCCGCATTAGGATTTCCACATTAAAAGTGCTGATAAAACATTCCAAAGTTCTCAAATACTTTTATTTCAACACAAAATAATGAATTCAATAAGTAAATGAAAAATATTATACAGTAGATGCAGATGACTAATGAAACCACATACAAATTGACTGACTGGTTCATTAGAGAAAATAGTTATTTTCATTCAGTTTAAAAGGTCAGTATTTATAGTTTTTTCTTAAGTTAAACGTTCTGAACAGGAATATAACATTAAACCTGAAATGTTCTGAACAAGGCTTCTCTGGCCTACTTCTTGCTGCTAGAGACCTGGTATCGCATCTTCTCATATACCCGAGCCACATTTGGCTTGAGGGAAGAAGCAGTGGAGACCCTCAGTAGGGCTTGAAGGTGCTCATCAGTAAGTCTGGACCTGCACTTGGACTTATAGAAGTTCAAGTTGGAGAAGAGCTTCTCACACAGCTCCCAAAAAGACGCATGGTACGCTTGAAAACTCAGGAAAGCTCAGGGAAGTTGGGTGTCAAAAACTGCCTAAGTTTTGTCTGCTTCTCCACTCATTTCCCTGAACCTAGCATTGAGTGCTGAGGGGCATCTTGCACATCAAAGGAGAAAGATCTGCAAACATTTGAAATGTGGCTCTGTGTCTTGAAGTCTGTACATCTGTGATCAAATTCCTCTTGTCGCTTCAAAATGGCCTCAACATACTTCTTACCATTTAATAATTTGCCTGCAACCCCGAGAGCCTCGCATGCTGGGAATTGGCAAAGGTTTCTCTGAGAGAGCTGGACCATAACACAGGTTTTGTACGGAATGCTCTCACATTGAGAGGTTGTCCCTTGCCTTGTAGCTTCTTGTTCAGTACATTAAGCTCCTGTAAGATATCCCCAAGAAAAGCTAAGTCCATGTGCCAGTTGGGATCACTTGGCACAGGAACAGCCACACCTTCCTTCTCTAAGAAGACTTTTACTTATGAACTCAAATATTTATTCAGTACGTTTCCCCTGTCGAGTCAACATACCTCAGTGATGTAGAGCACATCCCTGTATTCTGACTCCATTTCCTCTAAAATAATTTAAAAAGCACTGAACCTATGCTTTAAGCTCCTGGACCTGGTTTGGTTGATGCATTTCACAACGAAGGCATTACATTGTCAAACTTAAGGCATTTGCTGCAAAGAGCCTGCTGATGGATAATGAAGTGCAGAGCTATGGCCTCCTCCAGGACTTCCTCTTCCAGTTTTTTTTAACAAGTGCTACAAGTCCATTCTATCTCACAGTCAGTGATGCATTTTCAATGGCATAACACAGCTGCTGAAATATTTCTTGAGCAGTGGTCATGCATTGGAATTCCTGTCAGCAACTCGGCCATCACTTTAAATTTCTCATTAAACCACGGACGTATATTATAAGCTGGGCAGTGTCTGATATTTATGGTCTCATAAACCAACACAGAAGCTCTATCTAGGAAAGGTCAAAGCCGACTTTACTTCCTCAGAAGGCTGGCGTCCTTCAACATCTGCAAAAAGCTCCTGAAAATATTCTACGAGACAGTTGTGGCAAGCGCCCTCTTCTATGCGGCAGCGTGTTGGGGAGGCAGCGTCAAGAAGAAGGATGCCTCTCGTCTCAATAAACTGGCGAGGAAAGCGAGCTCTGTTGTGGGCACAGAGCTCGACAGCCTGACAACAGTAGCCGAGAGACGGGCACTGAAAAAGCTGCGGTCAATCATGGACAATTCATCACATCCACTACACAGCATTATATCCAGACAGAAGAGCAGCTTCAGCGACAGACTTGTCACTGTCTTGTACCACGGACAGACTGAAGAGATCTTTTCTTCCTCATGCCGTGAGGCTCTTTAACTCCACCCAACGGAGTAAAGGCCCACATTAAACCACACCCCCTACATTGCATATTACCGTACTTTTAGTGCAGTGTGTATTTTTTGTAGCACTATTTAAATACTCTATACAACACGCTACAGTGGGTATTAGCACGTCACATTGGGTATTTGTATATTGTATTCCTTTTGCTTTATTATTGTATTGTTCTCAGCGAAGGGATGCTGCTGGAAATGTGAATTTCCCTGCGGGGATGAATAAAGTATCTATCTATCTATTTATCCATCAAGAGCCACTGAATATAAACAGAAACATTTTGCTTTTTCATGCAGTTGATCATTAATGTCAAATAACAGGTCAGAAATGAGCTCGGCCACAGTGTTGGCAGAAAGTCTGACGTTTAAAAATATGTGCAACCTGTTTTGGGCACTTTTTGACAAATTCACTGTCTGTGAATGGCTTTCCTGCTTAAGCAATCATCTCACTAATGACGTAGCTGGCTTCAACTGCTTCATCCTTCTCTTCAGTTGATTTCTTCAAGAAATCTTGGTGCCTCATTAAACATGTTTTAAGACTGGCAGCCTGGTTGACTCTCTTATCTCCCTGGTGTTTTTTGGACTGCCCGGAGTGTCTGGTTGTGTAATACACAGAAACACTGAGTTACACATGTCAAACTTGCAAAGGACACATTAATATTAAGCATTCCTATTAAGATGGGGTCCTCTCCTTAGGGAAACCTATGCCAAATGCTCATTTTTGTAGTATTGTCAAATTTGGGGTGTAATCCTGTTTTGTTATTCATTCACACCACCCCGCTTCATTAATGTTCCAGGCAGATTTATGGAGAGAAAAAAATAGGTAGACACAAAATCAGTTTTTTGTCATGTTTATTTGTATAGCCCTTAATCACAAGAAGTCTCAAAGGGCTGCAGATTATTGCAAACCACAGACTATTATTACACCATCCCCTTATCTAAAACCTACATGAGGGCAAGGAAAACTCAAAAACCTCAACATGAGGAAAATGAAGAAACCTTGAGAAGGGACCGCACATGAGGTAATCCCCCTTCCAGGATTCCCAGGTTGCAATGGATGTTGCAATAACAACTGATAGTCAATATTAGATATATAGGTCATTCATAAGCTATAGAATAGAAGTGTGTTTTAAGCCTAGATTTAAACATTTCCACTGAGGTTGCAGATCGAATCTCAGGGTGAAGAGCATTCCACAGCACCGGGGCCTGAATGGGGAACGCTCTCGAACCTGCGGATCTCTTCTTCGCTCTTGGGATGCGTGTATTCAAACTTGCAGGATTTAGTGCCTGTAACACATTTTGAATGTAGAGGAGAAACCTCAAAGTGTTGTCTTCAAAAAGAGACCAAAACAATGCCAATACCCAAAATGGTTTAAGTATCTTTAGATTTACTTTGGGTGCACCTTTTAAGGCCTTCCGGGAAAAAAAGATGAAATAAAAATGTTTTTGGTACAGTATTTTGTAATATATATATAAGAGAGTCTGAAATATTTGATGGAAGGGGGATTACCTCCCGTGTGGTCTATTCTCAATGATTCTTCATGTTCCTCATGTTGAGGTTTTTGAGTTTTTCCTTGCGCTCATGTGGGTTTTAATAATAATTTATAATAATAATTTCCTTTGTATTGCATTTTAGTTTAGGAGATGACGTAATAATAGTCTGTAATTTGCATTTGTGATCTGTGCAGCCCTTTGAGACTCTTTGTGATTAAGGGCGTCACAAATAAACATGACGTGACTTAAATTATATAGTTTAAAGTCAGTAGTAAACAACAAATTTAGATAGCAAATGTACGGGTAATTTATTAGGGAATTGACTTGAGGCAAAAAAGGTTTGGAGGATGCGGGCATCGATCCCGCTACCTCTCGCATGCTAAGCGAGCGCTCTACCATTTGAGCTAATCCCCCTGCTGTCCATACTCACCCCATTAGACAATATGTTTCACAGGAGTATACGCTTGACCAATCAGAGCATGTTTGGACAGCGGTAACGCTCAGCAACTAGCCAATCAAGGTTAGGCAAATATCAGTCAGGCCACTCATATTGCTGGGCACGTATCGCTTTTAACCAATCACGCTTTACTTCCTGGGCGAAACGCGAAAATACTTTACAATGATGACGATAAGCTGCCATTTTAACCATGCAGTGTTCTCCTGTTTTCAGGTATAATTGTAAAAGATAGTTTTTGTGTATCAACGATTATCTTCACAGATAAAAATCTGTTTTTTTCTTTTGTTTTCTTCGTCCATGACAAAAATTGGTTGCCCGAATCAGAATGAACGAACCAGCGAGCGATATTATGTTTTCGACCAATCACATGATGATTTGAAGTTTTCTTCACGCAGATTTAGCCAATCAGCGCACAACTATGTTTATTGCACTAATCAACAACATTTTGATCTATGAGAGTTTATTGATGATTAATGAACAGAAATATCAAAATATGCGATATTTCTATCGATTCTTCCCTCGTGTATCCTCATAATTGTGATCAAAGTAGACGATTAGGACTAAACACGATAAGCGGCATTGCATATGTTATACCGGAACTAATACAAACCCGAGCTTTTCTGAACGAGCCCATGTAACGTCTGGACAATATAGTTAAATACTAGCCAGAATGGTTTGATTTGGTTAATCTGTTTATCAGGTCTTCTCTGGTCATCCTTTTCCAAAATTTACGAAGGTACGTATTCATTTCTTTTTGAGAATCGTTTGAAAATGACCGCATGTTTGTTTCATTATTTATTCGTAACGTTAGCATACGTTGTTCAAGTGCGAGGGGACGGATTTAAAGTGACACCCGGATTCTTCTAAAAAACAGCAAAAAAGACTGTGCTTTATATTTTTGTGTTATTAGTTTGCTTCAATTCACACATATCCGGCTTGATTTTGGTCAGCTGAGAAATCCCCTGTTGTTGCCATCATTGCTCACTCGACTCCACATTTCCACTACCACGCCTTTAACTTGGTTTAAAACCAAATTCTCTTTTACTGAATAATTCAAGAGGTGGGGGGAAAACTCCACATTTTAACGTGAGGAGAGGTTGGTGTGTTTATATATGCTGCCAGTGCAAGTGAACGGACCCTCCTTGAACCGATTTGGTGTTTGTCCAAGTTTCAGACCTCGAGATGGACCACAATCAGACTAAAGAAGACTGCGTGAATCGGCCCGACCTTGTTTCTGAGGATGGAAAGAACAGCAAGTCTGTTTTGTGTCAACGATGCGGATCCAAGGTTCTGTCCCCTGGAATGGCTGTGTTTGCAGAGAAAGAGGTAACCTGGAAGGATATTAAACGAAAAATGATTTGTATTGTATTTTCAGACGAAGACCTGCGACTCAAATTGTGTAGAAAAACATTCAATGTACAATAATCAAATATGGCAAGTGAAGGAGGACAGACTTTTTCTTAATCCGCTTGTTCGATTAATATTGTGGTTGAGCAATGCGACTTTGTAAAAAAGGCCTGGAGTTGAGCTGTTCCATTATCTGCACCGCTTATCCTCAGTAGGATAGCAGGGGTGCTGGAGCCCATCCCTGCTATCTTTGAACAGTGGGAAGGGGACACCCTGAACTGGTAGGCAGACAGTCGCAGGGCACACAGAGACAGACAATCTGCTCGTTCATTCACACCTAGGGACAATTTGGCCCGGTCAATTAACCTGACATGCCTGTTTTTGGAATGTGTGAGGAAACACACGCAAGCACGGGGAGAACATGCAAACTCCACACATGAGGTTCGATCTCATGACCTCAGAACTGTGCCGCACTCGCGCTAACCACTACGCTGCTGTGCTGCCCATGATCTGTTCCATTTTTACCACAATAAAACGGATAAAAAGAAATGAGACGGAATATTCTGTAATTTCACAAGTGTGCTTCAAAATTCCTGACAATCATTTATATACAAAAGGGATGAAACATGACTGGTTACAAAAAAATGGAAACATAAGTCAGTAATCCAGCAGGTTGTTTGATAACTCAAAGCATTCCTCCCAATCAAAACACTACTTAGAACAATTAAGCAAATATATAAGGACTATTTTATCGGATACATTAAATAGATATGTGTAAAAAAACTACATCTGATTAAACAGATAATTGGAAGGTGCATTAATTAGCACTAAATCAGGGGTCTGAAACTCGATTGAGTTGGGGGCCGCTGAAGCCTGTTGTTCGGGCGAGTTTGGGCCAAATTTTCCACAAAAATAGTGCTGATAAAAACATTCCTTTGTTTCTAAAGGGAAAGTGTTTTATGTTTGTCTAGTAGATGTCGCTGTAATGTGTAGTACAACCAAAAAAGGAGTCTAAGGAGAAATATAAACTCCAGAGACTGAAAGTGAGCAAAAACACCCTTTTCCTTCCCATTTTTACCCGGCCTTTCATAAATAAGAATAAAACGGATTTTTTTTTTTAAAGATTTAGAAAATATGGAAAATGAAATAGGCAAAAAAGGGAAAACAGGATTAAAAAGAAAAGTCAGGGAAAGGAAAGCAAAAAAGGAAGGAGATAAAATAAAAGAATTAAAGAGATCTCAAAAACAAAAAAGGAAAAGTGCCATTTTTGCCCTTTTTTTCATTTTTCCTTACTTTTCTTGAGTTTTATTATTTGTTTTTTTTTCTGTCCTTTTTATTTCTTTTTATTTATGTTCTTTTGAAAAAGTAATAAGGTGCGTTTGGTCCACTTTGTCTTCGTATTTTGTCTCCTTCCGTTGTGCTTTTAGCACTCGTTTTTGGTGGCACGAGAGAATATAGCGACATTTTGTGGGAAAATAAATACACACTGTCCCATTAACTTTCATATTAAGGCAGGGGGCCTCAAACTATCATCTTGGGGGCCGCGGGTTTGAGACCCCTGCACTATATAATTAACTTGATTAAAATATTGATGTGATGACAAAAAGAATGAAAAGTTTATAACTGGAAACTCGCACAATTATGACTATACATGCAGTGACACATTTTCGTATTACACCACAAGGCACAGACTAACCATGTGAGAAAATAAAGCTCATCCGCACTGATAGGGATGGCTTAACTTAAAGCCCCATGCACACAATTCAACAATCATGGAAAATCCTGAAAGTAGGGCTTACTTAGGTACATTAATAAGTGCATTATTACTTATGGTGCATGCACCAACGGCACCAAGCAAAAATGGAGGAAAAAAAACTAGTGATTTCATAACAAGAGGAGATATATCTCCAATCCTCACACTTTGTTGCAACTGGCCTTGTAACACAGTATCAATCCTGCTAGTTGCCCGAACGGTCTCAAGCCTGTCAATATGCACTTAATTGCATGCGCATCACAAACAAGTTAACAGAAATTGAAATGATGACACAAGTCAGGAGATGGCGGTTGCTAGTTAAAACTTAAAAACGTTCCGAGTCATTGTTACTTCAAACTACAATTCTCATGTATCATCGTGTGTTAAATGAGTGTTCTTTCTCATTTTAGCTCATCCTACCGTCTATGCGTAAAAAGAGCAGCCTCAGCACCACGGAGGGCTCTGTGGACAGGGACACACTGACTGCCCACTGGTTAGTGGGGGATATGTTTGATTTTGAAAACGTGGGCTTCACCAACGATGTCGGCAGGATCAAGTATCTCATCTGCGCTGACTGTGAGATCGGACCCATCGGATGGCACTCTTTGGATGATAAGATAGGTTACTATATTGCAATCGAACGGGTTAACCATGCTTAGTATTAAAGCTTAAGAAAACAGAAGAAATTGTCAAATAAATGGAGTGAATGTGCTTGGGTGGCTTTATTTTTAGCGAGGGCCTTTCTAATTACACATTGTCTTACTGATCATGTCATGACTGTTTTTATTTCCCACAGACATTTGAATCATTGTGCTCTAATAAAAATGTGTAACTTTCTCAATTTTGTGTGTGATCTGGCAGTCTTGGGTTCCCATTTTTATAATTTTGCTATGATTGTGGACACTTGCACACTATTGTTTCATTATAAATGCTCCCTTGAGAACGATAATCATTTGTATTATCAGGGGTCAACATCATGTTGAAAGTAACCTGAGAACCAGTTCTAAAAATAGCTTGCCAGTGATGTCTTATTGTGATTTTTCTTTTCAGGAAATTTGATTTCTAAGCAGCATGAGAAGTAATTGTCATGATCAGTGTATTCAAATACTTGATCAATTCTTACAAAATTCCTTTTTAAAATCAGCCAATAATTTATAGATGTAAAGGCTATTGTTTTAGTGGTTGCCTTAACCGTATTTTCATCCTACTTCTAATCATTACAACTTGGTAATAACACAAGTGATTTTAGAAATGCTTATCAAATCGGTAGCCCTTTGTGCTATCAATATCAAAATACTAGTTGTAACTAGTAGAAGTTTGCAAAGGTTATTGACTGTCTTTTAACTGCTAAATTCCCATTTACAACCTATTTTTTTAATCTAAATGAATACTCTGAAGGGCAGCACGGTGACACAGTGGTTGGCGTGTGTGCGGCACAGTTCTGAGGTCATGGGTTCAAATCCAGCTACCAACCTTCCTGTGCAAAATTTGCATGTTCTCCCCGTGCTCGCGTGGGTTTCCTCCGGGCACTCCGGTTTCCTCCCACATTCCAAAAACATGCATGTCAGCTTAATTGGCCGGTCAAAAAAATTGTCCCAAGGTGTGAATAAGCGAGCGAATTGTCTGTCCCTGTGTGCCCTGCGACTGGCTGGCAACCAGTTCAGGGTGTCCCCTGCCCACTGCCCGAAGATGGCTGGGATGGGCTCCAGCACCTCCGCGACCCTACTGAGGATAAGCGGTGCAAACAATGGATGGAATACTCTGAAATTAGCATGTGTGTACAAGTTGATTTTATAGAGCGGCTTGATCGCCATTATTTGGGGGAAATATTCGTAATACTCTGGCCATTTTTTGGTCATTGTTGTGACTGTTTTAACTAGGCATTAGAAACTCAAAAGATAATCATTGTAAAAAGAATACCCCTGACTATCAGTTATAGTCTTTAAAGTTTTAACTCCCACAGAACCAATAACAATAAAGCTCGATGGGCAATGTAAGTAGTACCAACAACTAGGTATATCAAATATTCACCTTCCTAGTATAATAATATTACTCTTGTAGGTTACTGCAAAAACATCACAACGTGCAAAGATAATTATGTTAAAAATAATACCACTGCCAGTTTTACAGATTTTAAAGATTTAACCCTTCTTAACTCCAATGACAGGATATCTAAAAAGGACAACGTGAATTTGTTTTATCATCAACTAGGTATATTAAACATGCATCCTATTTTGTATCATAATAAGGTATATTTAGTAGGTTACCGCAAAAAAATATTTTCAAGAAGAGAGCCTCTACTTTCGTAAATAGTAAACTTAAACTATATTCCAGTTCGGGTCGTTAGAATGTAATGGTCTTTATTATTGTTATTGATTACAACGTAGTGTACATTGTTTACGTGATTTGACGTGGCACTCCAGGACAAACATGTAATAAAGTCTTAAAAGATAAGATAAGACTATCTTAGTAACACCCTGTATTTATTTCTAAGGTATATTTGCCTTTAATTTAGATTTGCTTGATTTTTGTGTCATTGTCGTCTGGTTGTTGGTGTTATCAACCAATAAGGTATCTTACGCCCATTTGTCTGAATTCCACCAATGAGTGACCAGAGAACCTCGGCTTTCACTTGTATGCAAAAGTTGACCAAATTAGCATTCAATCAAAAGAAAAAAAAATATTTCATATTTATTCATTGTATTCAAAATGTAGAATATTATTATTTTAATACACACAACAGAGCTTTGGTTTGTCCTACCAATCGATGGGCTCCCATAGACCATTTAAAAACAAAGATCCGGAAAGAGCGGATTGATATGTTAGGCGAGTTCGATTTAATAACCAAGTCCTCTCAATGTTAAAATTACAACCGGGCGGAGCTCAGGCAGTGCTCACTGCAACACATCCTATTTCCCTTGACAATAGACGGCGCTATCGTGAATCGTATATCAAACCCATACAAAAGGGGAAGTAATCGTCTGAAAGCAAACCAAGGAAGAGAAGAGCTTTAAATAGAAACATTTGTTACACATATTACTATAATGGTTTAATTTTGCCGAATACATTTCGAATGTTTCGATATAATTTGTTAACTTTTTAAGTATTTAATCCCAGCTGTTCATCGTAAACGACGTTATTGTTTGAATGTTAGAGTAAATTGTGTATTTTTTTAATTAAAACAATGTTGGTTGTACAAATAACACTTAAAAGTAATGAGAACTGCTGTGATGTTTAAAAAAGAGCCTATGAAGCCATTTCTGGGTGTCTACTTTTAATAGCGGACGCACATAACCCAACCACTCTGCTTGCAACCCGATAATTTGCCTTTGAGTTGAATGAGTGGGGAATGGATTGGACCTGAAATCCGGATTACAAAAAGCAACAAATTGAGAGTTGAGCGACCCAAAACGGAATCACCGGAACGAGCAATCTCCACGAAAATGCAAAAATGACTCAACCTCAGCTGAATGAGTTCATTCCTCCCCCGGAGTGTCCTGTTTTCGAGCCCAGCTGGGAGGAATTCGCCGACCCTTTAGCGTACATCAACAAAATACGACCTATTGCGGAGAAAACTGGCATTTGTAAAGTCAGACCGCCGCCGGTGAGTCTTCTTTAACATTTTTGGAGACAACTCGGTTTGAATATTTGTCTTAGAATACGATTGAAATCCTAGTCAAAGTTGTGTGTGTTTTAGACAGCTTTCAACATGGCGGAGTGGGGGGCTTGCGAGTCAGTTAGCTGTGTTTGCTAACCTTCAAACGCAATTGCTCGATTAACTTGGAATACAAATAAAAAGACCAGAGGGTGTATTTCATATTTCACGACGTATTTTAACTTGTTTAATAAATGGTCACAGTAACAGCCAGGGTTTAAAAAGGGTTTTATGTGATATTGTTTACATAAAGGCAAACTGGTGTACATTTACAGTATACAAAGTGATGTTGATTACAAAAACTGTTTTAGTATTCAATCTGAATTTGATTTCTCCGGCATTGTCTCATTTTCTCTAAATCGTCGTCAGCTTTAGTCCAGGCATCGCTACGTGTTCGGGGGCCAACTGTTTATGGAGAGAAAGAAGGCTTTATCACAATGGCCGCACTGTTCGTCGTTTTTCAAACACAATTTATCTTGTTGTTACGATGCAAATATCCCGTGAATTATATTTCTTATTCCTCGACGTTTGAAACAAGGAATTCCTTTGTTTTTGTCGTCTCTGTGATCTATTATTTTATTAAAACGAGATGATGATTTTGGATTAACTTGCTTTACAGGAATATTGGCCAAATTTCTTTAAAAACGCTATCACCTCACCATTCAAGTAATTGTTTTTGAAGACCAATTGTCATGAATAGTGTTTGGCAAAGGCACAGCTTTGTCATGGGTGTGCCCACACCAATTTGCTTACTATAAAAAGGTACAAATTTATATTCATATAAATCGACAAATGTACACGCATTTGCTTTTATGAAACACATTGATAACACTGTCCAATTGGTGTATAGAGTTGATTTAACTCATTAAAAAGACAATAAGGCAAGAATCTCTCAGTCAAATGGTAAGATCCTCCATGAGCTGAGATCAGGAAATGGCTGGTTCAGTGTTGATTGGTGGATATACACATTGTTAAGTTTATTGTTAATCGTTTTGGGGCATATGGTCCTCAATAGTGTTTTTATTAAGTTAATTGCCATCAAAGGGAAATCAAATATCTCTGTCTTATTTAATGTGCTGTTTGACGTCTTCACTTCTTTGATTCTTTTGTGCAAGTGTCTTCTATTAAATCTTTCTTAATGGTTTGCAAATAACCAGAATTTGCTATCGTGAGACGATTTTTACGGTTGTATTTCAAATGGTTGCTGATATTTGCACTCTCTGGCCACATCATTTGGTACTTTTGCACAAAAGAGGTGTACTGTTTGGATTGGCTATATGCAGGCTGTTTGACACGTTAAAAGACTAGCCTGTGGAGGTGGGGTTATGGAGAACCTGCTATTTTAGGTTGGAATCTCACAAATAATCCCATAACACCCAAAACGATACAAAATGTTAAACGAACTGCAGTTCATTTTTGCATACTGTGATTGCACTTTATAATCCACGTATCAAATCACATAATTTTAACTTGTTTAAAAGCTACTAAAAGGCCAGATTGCAGTGATATTCAGACAGCTTCTCTGGACTTTTTGGTATTGGATGAAGTTAAATAAATAGATTAATAAACGTTTTAGATTTTTTTTTCAGCCCTTCTTACTCCAATTGATTTGTGCCCGTCAACCCCCACAACATTCTGTTATTACCTTTATTTCATGGTGACAATTTGGTGTAATAATAATAATAATAATAATTTCCTTGTATTGTCATTCTGTGTAACAATGTACACAGAACGAAATGTCGATTGCACCTGACCCGTTGTAGCGAGCCGATGCAGCCGCAGCCAACAGAGGGCGCCGCCGACCACTTTTTAAGTCTTAGGAATGACTCGGCCGGGGCGCGAACCACCGACCAGTAGATAGATAGATACTTTATTCATCCCCGCAGGGAAATTCACATAGTAGTCTGTATAGTCCTTGTAGATGAGACTTCTTGTGATTAAGGGCAATACAAACAAACTTGACTTGACAACTACTACCACCACCACGCTCGTTTGTTGACCATTGTATTAATACCATGGTCCATGCCAACAAACTGGACAACTTTGAACCGGTTCTTGGCCAAAAAAAAGTAAAGCTGTTGTCCTATAACTGTGACAGTGACATACGTCCTCCAACTTCCTCATTTGTGTCTACATTCCAGACTTAATTTAGCTATTTGAATTCATGGTGCTTCTCAACTGGATATAAGTATTATTCTGTAATAATTTTGAATAACTATACTTTTAACTTTAAAGATAGCATTTTGAGTGCCATACGGTTGTATTTTTGGGGTGTTTGTCCTCTGGCCAGCTTAATATATTTGTGACTGCAGTCAATATTTGTAGTATGATTAACACTGAATTATGGCACACCCACCACACGTGTGTCGGTTTGAACAATTTTATTGACACTATTAACAGCAAATAAACAATGTGAGGTTTGAACAATTTTATTGACACTATTAACAGCAATTAAGCATATTCACAATTTCGTTATATCTGACAATATGACGTTTTAACCATTTTTTTCCACAATTTTTAACAGCAATTAAACACACAATTTCATTATATCATATCCCAACAATATGGGTTTTTGAGTTATTTGCTGTAACTACATTCATCAAACTATTAACTGTTTTATATTGTATATACAATCAGATCCTCTTCCTTACACCTTTGTCAATGAAACCTTTTTTTTCAAATGACCAGATTATGTTTGGAAATGAAACAAAGAATTGTGTGTTGCCTTTGTGGTCTAGGGTTGCTGATGCAGATAAAGGGGTTTACAGTATAGTGATGTCTGTACAATGTTGTTTCAATACCTTTGTGATAATGAATACAAATTTTGGCTTTGATTTGTTCTATTGACATA
Source organism: Urocampus carinirostris (assembly GCF_059441175.1). NCBI lineage: Eukaryota > Metazoa > Chordata > Actinopteri > Syngnathiformes > Syngnathidae > Urocampus > Urocampus carinirostris. The sequence continues at coordinate 27,972,344 of NC_142354.1, read as the reverse complement.
AACATGTATGATGATAGAATAGAATAGAATATACCTTTATTGTCATTGTTACAAAATGGGTTAACATATTGTATGATATGGTGAAATTGTGAATGTATTTAATTGCTGTTAAAAGTGTTGATAAAAATTGTTCAAACCTCATATTGTTAGAATATGATATAATTAAATTGTGAATGTGTTTAATTGCTGTTAAAAGTGTCAATAAAATTGTTCAAACCCCCCCAAAAAAACATATTGTGACAACGAAATTGGGCATGCCACTCCAGTTTCACGCATTCACAGTAAGGTAAAAAAAAAACAAGAAGATAAAGGAACAGAGAAGATAAGGTTATAAAACAAGGAGGATAAGGTTATAGTTATAATTTACACAAGAAATGTCGGCATGTAGGATTTTACATACAGTTTGGTATCGTAAGGGTTTGTGCAATATGCATTTGGTGCAAAAATAGTCATCATAGTGCAAGAAATCATCATAGTGCAAAAAAAGATAGTCAACATTGTGCAAGGTGAGCAGTAAACATAGTGCAGTCAACATTGTGCAAGAAACATAGACATGAGTACCATTTACGTTCGTATGAGGTAGTGTTTTTGCAAGAGTTTTTCAGTTTTTTGTGTGGTGTGTGTTTAGGGTGGTAATGGCTCTGGGGAAGAAACTCTCTGAGTCTGTTTGTTTTTGTTTTGTGTGACCTGTAGCGCTTGCCGGAAGGCAGCAGGTCGAAGAGGTAGTGGCCGGGGTGTTAAAAGTCCTTGATGATGATGATGATCAATTACTAGAACTGATCAAATGGTTTTACCAAGTTACCAGGAGGGAGATTTGGTACAATTGCTGTATTATCTGGAAAGCTTTCGTTGTTGAGTGTGCCACGTGCGAACAAGTGCAATATATTTTCAAATAATTTGTTTTTTATCCCTAGGAATGGCAGCCACCATTTGCCTGTGATGTTCAAAGATTGAAATTTACACCTAGAATTCAAAGGCTCAACGAGTTGGAGGTATGGTTTCAGAATGTCAGCTAATTGATTGAAATACGGTTACAAAATACACTTCTGTGATGTTTTAAGGCCCAGACAAGAGTGAAGTTAAACTTCCTGGATCAAATAGCAAAGTTTTGGGAGCTACAAGGATGTACTTTGAAAATCCCGCACTTGGAACGGAAGGCTTTAGATCTCTACCAGCTCAACAAGGTGTTTGCAAATTTGGTGCACTTGCACGACGCACTCGTACCCACAAACACATTTTGTTAGAATTGCTTTGCATGCTGACAATCATCTAAAATGTTACATTTGGTTCTTTTCTCTTCAGCTTGTGAATGATGAGGGAGGTTTCGATACCGTCTGCAGAGAGCGGCGCTGGTCTAAAATCTCTGTCAAGATGGGTTTTGCTCCAGGCAAGGCGGTGGGCTCCCATTTGCGGGCACACTATGAGCGGATTCTCTACCCGTACAACCTATTCCAGACCGGAGACAATCAGCCTGTGCGTCCCACCAAATTGTTGTTAAAATTGTTGTCATGTGTCAAGGTGGTTGGTCTTCTAAAGTTTTGTCAGTGTTGATGTCTGAAACTGTTGCCGTCTGACTACATTAGAGTTTTTTCATTTTTGCTAGATGTGTTATTTAGAATGTTATTAGATGTAGCGTGTGTTTACATTTTATTTGAACAAAGGTCACTGGACAGGATTGACAGGTTAAGTTAGATTTTTTATATATTTTTGCCACTTTTCACCTAATTCTGCCTTTGCAGAGAGCCACCTTGACAAACGACACCAAGGATAAGGTGTACACGCCACATGACTTGCCTGAGCGGCAGTCGGTGCAGCCTCAGGAGATCTGCAGCATTGCTCGCCGAGCGAAACGAATGAGAGCTGAAGTGAGTGTCGTCTGCCTGACTGAATTTCCTTTATGTTGCATTTCCTTTTACCTAACCTTATAATACCCTACAGAGAGGCTACCTCAAAAGTGAAGCTGCGGAGGTTCGCAAGAGCCGTCCTAATCTCAGGAGGAGAATGGGAACGTATGTTTCCAAGTATGAGCTGGGTAAGAAAAGATTGTCACTACGAGTAAATGGTTCCAAGATTTTAATGTCACCACCCATGCTAATCCATCTGTTTCAGGGTGCATGTATGTGAAAGAGGAACCAGAAGAATATAAAGTTGAACAATTTTGTAAAGAACAATTGTTGAATAACATAAACAGTACAACAAGTAAAGTAAGTACATTACAGAAGACGATGACCTTAAGCGTGTGCAAACATCTTTTGGTTGGGTCTTAATCCAAATGTTTACTCCCGACGACTCAGGTGGAGCAATACATGTGCCTGGTGTGTCATAATGGAAATGAAGAAGATCGTCTCTTATTATGTGATGGCTGTGATGACAGCTACCACATCTTTTGTCTCATCCCCCCACTACATGAAGTTCCCAGAGGAGACTGGCGATGCCCCAAGTGCCTAGCGCAGGTGAGGTTTATGCTCTTTACCCGCTTGAATCAAAACCTGGTGTAATACACAATATAGCGTGTATTTAAGAACAACAACCATTCAGTTTTAAAAAGTTTAAATTAAAAATGGTTTGATTCTATTTTGTAGGAATGCGGCAAACCTCAGGTTGCATTTGGTTTTGAGCAGGCCAGCAGGAGTTACACCCTTCAAACATTTGGAGACATGGCTGATTCATTTAAATCAGATTATTTCAACATGCCAGTTCATGTAAGTGGGAACCCTTCTTGGGGCTCCTTTTATGTGATTTTTAACAAAGTTAGATGCAAGGATTAGATATGAATAGAACTTGTACCCATTGTACTCCTTGTTTTCTTTCCTTTCATATTTTTATCTCAAATGTAGCCACCCTTTTTATTTTGTTCACATCATTTTTAAGTGATCCCAATGTTATATCCCCTGACATGGTGTAGATGGTTCCGACTGAGCTGGTAGAGAAGGAGTTTTGGCGACTAGTCGGCACCATCGAAGAGGATGTGACTGTAGAATATGGAGCAGACATTGCCTCCAAGGAGTTTGGGAGTGGTTTCCCTGTCAAGAACAGCCATTTTGAAGTGTCCCCTGGGGATGAGGTATAAGGTCTTTCGTTGTTATAATGATGATAATCCCCTTTACCATATACATTGCTACATATGCCTCAGTAATTGTTTAGTTCTGTATATAGTACCCTTTAATAGTGATATCAAGTTGCTGTACCTAAAAATACATTAAGTGATTTATTTTTTTTCATACAAAACTTGCTCTAAACCATTTTGGGGTTTTTTTCATGCAAAGTGATGACTGGTAGGCTGGGCCATAGTTTTAAGACTTCCTGTGTTCTACAGCATTACCTAACAAGTGGCTGGAATCTGAACAACATGCCTGTGCTGGATGCCTCTGTGTTGACTCACATTACTGCCGACATCTGTGGGATGAAGTTACCCTGGCTGTATGTTGGCATGTGTTTTGCGTCCTTCTGCTGGCACATCGAAGACCACTGGAGCTACTCCATCAACTACCTTCACTGGTAAACTTTTGTCGTATGTTTTTGGTTGAAAACATTACTTTCATATATATATATATATATATATATATATATATATATATATATATATATATATATAAACCCACATATTTTTTTTTGTCGACTTCCCCCAACTCCCTTGTTATGTGCTTTGCAGGGGTGAGCCAAAGACCTGGTATGGAGCACCATCTTATGCTGCAGAGCAATTGGAGGGGGTCATGAAAAAACTAGCTCCTGAGTTATTTGAGTCACAACCAGACCTTCTTCATCAATTGGTCACCATCATGAATCCCAACACCCTGATGAACAACGGCGTCCCGGTAACTTTTTTTGTGTTATGACATAATTTCTAATTATATCAATTAAGAAAAGAATGTGAAAAGTCATCGACACTGCTAACTACACATTGTATTATTAGTCATGTACTTAAATTGGAAGACTCCAAAAGATTAGGGTTAAATTATGATGGCCACAAATCCAATTATAATAGCATTTTTTAAATTATTTTTTATTTATTTATTTATATTTTCCCCATATTTCTGACTTTCCAACTGTAGATCTATCGAACAAACCAATGTGCAGGAGAATTTGTTATCACTTTTCCAAGAGCGTACCACAGTGGATTCAACCAAGGTTTTAACTTTGCTGAAGCAGTCAACTTCTGCACCATGGACTGGGTAAGGCACAAACTAAGATTTCAAGTTGTGTTATATATTTAGGCCTCTGTTTTCCATTTTTTTGTAAAGATGTCCAGAGGAACCTGTAATGTGATTCTTTTTACAGCAACAATAATTTTGCAAATGTGTTATTATTTGATTGAAAAAGAAAATGGCTATAAATGTTTATTACTTATTTGAATTTTTTGTTAGATGCCTGTTGGCCGAGGCTGCGTGAAACACTATCGGCAGTTAAACCGCTACTGCGTGTTTTCACACGACGAAATGGTCTGCAACATGGCCTCAAAGGCAAATGTGTTGGACGTGGAACTGGCCTCTGCTGTCCAAAAGGAGATGGCCGCCATGATCCAAGAGGAAGAAGAGCTTCAAGAGAAGATTAACAAGATGGTGAGTTCTGGATTTTAATCCTCAGTTTTTGGTAGTTTAGAACTGTAGAGCTCATATGATATGCATCATGATTATTGCCAAGCATATTAGGAAGTAGAAAGGAACTGTAATTTCCGCATGCATGGTAGATTTAACATGTTTGTTGATTAAACACCTTTTTTCACAACTGTTTTTTTCCTTTCTCCAGCTCTAATGAGTGTGATTTTGTATCCCCAGGGTGTGGTACAAACACGGCAAGTCGATTATGAATTGCTCCCTGATGAGGAGCGCCAATGCTGCAAGTGTTGGACCACCTGCTACCTGTCTGGCATCAGTTGTGTCTGCAGTCCCGGAAAGGTGGTCTGCCTTTACCATGCCCAAGACTTATGCTCATGTCCACTTAGCGACCGGATACATGAGTGAGTGCTAAATCGCCAAAGGCACTCCGTGGTTCTATTTTAATTTCTCTTTTAAATAATTTCTCGTCTTTCTCCTTAGTTACAAATTCAAACTGGATGAGTTATACCCCATGCTGGCAGCTGTGAAGTTGCGTGCAGAATCCTATAAGAAGTGGTTATGTACTGTGCAGAGCATTCTGGAGAAGAAAGAAAATCCGAAAAGAGGTAAAATTAAAAATCATAAATGTATTTGTGTCGAACACCAGGACACTTTTTTATAAAGGTTGAGCAATAATGTGCTCATGATTGTTTTCTGGTTAGGGCTGGAAGAGCTTCATAGCCTGGTGGCACAGGCAGAATCAAAAGGATTCCCCCAAACCTCCCTTTTGGATCAGTTGCGCATTGTTGCTGTGGAAGCTGATAAAGTTGCTGTGGTGGCCCAACAGCTTCTTAATGGCAAGAGGCAGACGAGGTACCAGTGAGATTTAAATCTGAAGAGACGTGTCCTTGAATGCCAGCCAAAAGTGTTTATCTTTGCATGATTGGTGTGAGACTTGGCCACCCTTTTTGGGCAATATTTCTCCAAAGGTTGTCATGACCTCTGACGGGGATGTACTGAAAAAGTCAAGTTTAAAAATTGAGAGGCAATTAAATTGAATTGACTTGTCTCTATTGTCAATGATATCAACCTTGTTAAAAATGGTACGCAGCGAGATTGGACATGACGCTCCAAGGTAAAACATGTTAGAATGGCTTTAAAGAGAAAAGACTATCAGGATAAATGGGCAAAAAAGTAATTACAATGTAGGGCTTAGAAAACTTGCCTGGGTCATAATAATAAAGCAATAAAAAAGAATGGTGCATCTCAACAGTAGTTCATTGAATAGAAGCGCAGTAACAGTTAGCAGCAGCAATTTAAAATAAAAACAATATTATTCAAACTTGTATCATGACAAGTAAAATAATCATGTTTCAAGTAAAATGATCTTGTTATACTGGCAGATCATTTTGCTCATTGTAAATGTTTTATCATAAGCTTCATGTTATTAAAATAAAATCATAAAAGCATGTATTTTTAAAAAAAAATATATTAGACATAAGATCATTTTGCTAATCTTAACTATATTTTTCTTATTTTACCATAATAAAAAGTGAACATATCTATCTACCTTGGTTATATCCCTCAAGAGGGGTGACCGACGGCAAGACAAACACATACCATAACAAAGAAAATAAAAGGGGGAAAAAAAAGCAAAAAACACACACAAACATGTTGGACCATGGCCAACCCAATTGCCCAAACACCCAAACAAGGTAGGCATCTCGGCACCTAAGTTGGTCATGCTTTCGTCCCTCCAGATGAAATGGGACACCAGAAAGCGGCCATGTCACTCGAGTCAGGGTGACACAACACACTCTTTTGTTCAACAGCAGGGCCCGACAGCTTTCACTGGTTTACCCCTGCCGCATCATACGGGTGCCCAACCCATCCTTAAGAACGCGTCCACAATCCCACTATCCTTTCACAACTGGTGTTATGAGTGCACTGCAGAAAAAGGTCTAAATATAATAACATATAATAATGAAAATCCTGATTTTAGGTGCTATTTATTTTCCCCTTGCAATGTGAATTTATTTTTGTCAGGACTCTACATTCACCTAGCCTTTCTACTGGTACCACTGGTGGGTGTCCGTTTTTTTTTCAGTTTGTCTCATAACCCCAAAAAATTGTTGCACCTGTCTTTGCAGCACTATGGGAGGTATTCTATTGGTTCCCTTAACCACTAGGGTTGTACAGGAACCATTTCCTGTGGTTTGTCTTTCCAGGCCAACGAATGTCTCAACCCGCATGTTAGGCGAATGTGCTAACAACTGCACTACACACATATGCCTGAACACTTCTTTGCTTTTCAGCTTTATTTTCCCCTTTCCAGAAGTTTTTCAGAAAAAAAATGTAATTGTAAGACCAATATCCTCTATTCTTTCATTCTTACGGACACCCATTATGAATTTGGTCGCAATTACAGGTAAAGTAGTTTGCAGTGTTGCGCCCTTTTAGGTTTATGTTGCTGTGCTTGTTGTTGCCAGTGTGTAGCTATCTTCATTACATGTAAGGAAACAGATTCGTGTGCTCATGTAAACACTTTACATTGATTATACTTTCAATTTTTTATTCCTTTAATTTTACAGGTATCGCTCTTGTGGGGGTAAGTCTCAAAGCCAGAATGAATTGACTGTTGAGGAGCTTCGGTCCTTCGTCCAACAGTTGAACAACCTTCCATGTAACATCAGACAGGCACCTTTACTGAAGGTAGTTAACTATTAGAGTTGCCAAGCTTGACTGTTACTAAATATTTAATGCTTAACATTTGCATGTGCCCTTCAGGACCTGCTGACCAGGGTTGAAGAATTCCAGCAGAGCAGCCAAAGGCTCCTCACTGACGAGTCCCCTAATTCAGCTGAGCTTCAGGAATTGCTGGATGTGAGCCTTGGCCTTGATGTAGAGCTGCCCCAGCTGCCGTTACTCAGGGAGAGGCTGGAGCAGGCCCGCTGGTTGGAGACAGTAAAGCAAGCCAACAGCAGCCCAGACAACCTCTGCCTGGACACCATGAGAAGGCTAATCGACCAAGGAGTGGGTTTAGCCCCTCACAGCTCAGTGGAAAAGGCCATGGCTCGTCTGCAGGAGCTCCTGACAGTTTCAGAACAGTTGGAGGAACGAATGCTCAACCTCATGAATGCCAGGTGAGAACAGAACAAAGGCGTGCTCGTGTTTCCAAACAAAGACGTATCAAATTCGCAGCCATTGAATGCCTGGTTGTATATTGAGGCTGCTCATAAAATGGACACCGGATTAAAAGGCACTATATCTCATGTGGCCTAGTAATTAGGATTTACCGCTTTTACTGTCACATCCCGGGTCCTTGTTGCCACTGTTATTTAGCAATTGTGGTCAGCGATAAATATAGACTATTAACTGCCCAAATGTGTTAATATACAAATGTGCCTTCCCAATCCGTTCCACACATAAGGCGCATTGGATTGTAAGGCGCATTTCTGGCCAATTTTATATTTTTGGGTGTGATTTTAATCCGTGCCTCATTGTCGATTAAATATGGTAGTTTCCTTTGCTATTTCAACCTTAATTCTTTTTAAATTTTTGATTACTTCCAATGCGTAATGACAGCAATTTAGTTTTTAGTAACAAATTATTTATTTTTAAATAGGTAAAATAACCTTAAATGTACTTCAATTTTTCCACCATAATATCATCTTTTCACTCTGAAGCACAATTTTCTTTCATTTCGAAATACTTCCTCGTTAACGGTGCAAATTTTATTATGCTGTTGTATCGCTTGCTATTGAGGAAAGCAAACCTAATTTATTTTCTAAAATTGTCATGGGTGAAATATGGAGCAAAGATTGATGAGGTTGGAAGACATTTCAACTAATACTATGCAATTAATTTAGCATGTTGGTTTTTCCTCACAGTCCATACCACAGTATAGAAACACTTGATGCTGCTTTACAAGAAATGGAAAACATCCCGGCTTACCTGCCAAACTGCATGCAGTTGAAAGATGCTGTAGTCGTAGCCAAGGACTGGCTGCATGAAGCTGAATCACTCCAGGTAAATTGGATCATTTCCCAAAAAGAAATTACCTTTGAAAATTTTGGCAGACTGTATGATTTTTTTGTCACATGCTTTCAGCTTGGAGGCCGTATTCCTGTACTTGAAAGTATCTCTGAGCTGGTACTCAGAGCAGAGGGCATCCCAGTGAGACTAGACCCTCTCAGTCGATTTGAGGCCTTGATCGGTGACGTGCAAACCTGGAAGGAAAGCGCTGCAAAAACATTCCTACTCAAAAACTCGCCTTTCTCTCTTCTAGAGGTATGTCAGGCATTTTAATATTCTTGTGGTTTACAGGCATTCTCCTGGCTGCGCCACAGCAAATATTTGGGAGGTTCAGTTCAAATTTTTTTAAGGCCTCTCGCATTCCAAGTACCAATGATACACCCCCCCCCAAAAAAAATATAATTGTCTATGTAAATTCTTAGAGTATATCTATTTTTTTCCATTTGCCTTGGCAGGTACTGTGCCCGAGATGTGATTTAAGAGCTGGGCTTCATACGTCACGAAACAAAAAAAACAAAGATGGATCACCAATTATTAAGAAACCCCCTGTAATGCTGGACTCCCACTTTGATGTGGAAAAGGCTCTTTCGGAAAGCAAAAACTCTTCCTCTGCTGTGAGTATCAAGCCCAGAAAATGTTTACAGTTGTACCTCTTCTTACAAGCTTAATTCATTCTAGGATCATGCTTGTAGCTCGAATTGCTCGTGTAGTTAACAAAGAATGTTTCCGATCTGAAACCATAAAAAAACAAATAGGTCTGCTTCCGTCTTCCCATCCAAGTGAACAGCTAAAAAACATCTTTCTGATCACTAAAAACACATTCAAATAGAAATTGAATTAAAAAAAATTAAGTAATGAGATGACCAAGATATTGACGGAAAAACAATGCGAGTTAATTTTGAGCACAGTAATTAAAAAAAAAAAAAAGAAAGATCTCGTCTTGCCCCTTCAGCTCAACGAGCTTTATTGAAGTTTTTTCTAATCAACCATTCAATCAGATCATCAAAGCCCACCCATTCAATAATAAGTTACAAGTCTGTGTTATTATAACACAGTAATTTTGTACTCAGTTTGTTGGGGTAAACCCTCTGTCGATTAATTATATATGTATATAAGGCTACGGCTATATACACTGCCCATACTGGTCACGGTTACCTTAACCACCAGGGCAGGTGACAATACTGATACTAGATCCAAAATCCCTTGTGAAAAAATATTTTGTTCTGAGATTTTCTCATTGTACATTTTGCATTGCATCACTTGTGGCTTTAATACGTTTGTTGAAATGGAAACGTTGTGTGATGGCGCTATGTCCTTTTGCTTTTGTGACATATTAAAGGCTTTGTTTCATATATTTTTGTAATTTATATCTCTAGTTAGATTATTTTTGTATTTAGATGAAAAAATCGATATATATATATATATATATATAAAACTATTCCATCAAAAAAATAAGTTCCATACAATTTCAAATAAATTCTATAAATAGGGCAGCACTGCAACACAGTGGTTGGCGCGTGTTCAGCACAGTTCTGAGGTCAAAAGATAGAACCTTCCTGTGTGGAGTTTGCATGTTCTCCCCGTGTTTGCATGGGTTTCCTCCGGGCACTCCGGTTTACTCCCACATTCCAAAAACATGCATGTCAGGTTAATTGGCCGGTCCAAACTGTCCCTGTGAGTGGATGGTTGTCTCTCTCTGTGTGCCCTGCGACTAGCTGGCAACCAGTTCGGGGTGTCCCCTGCCCACTGCCGGAAGATAGCTGGGATGGGCTCCGACACCCCCGCGACCCTACTGAGGATAAGCCATGCAGATAATGGATGGATGGATAATGCATAAATAGTTCAATAAAATGGCACGTACTTAAAAAGCGACTGTCAGAAGAGAAAAAAATGTTCCTAACCCTGCTAGCAAGTGCTAGCTGGTGGTTGTTTGGTTCACTGGTCAAATCTAAATAGAAGAAACAAAATAAATAAATATTGCACCTTAGTAAAGACAAACAAACGTGTACTCACGTTTTGGGGATTTAAGTAACTGCTTTTAATGTAGACTAAGAGTACACGTTCTTCTTCACAAGTCTACTCAAGTAAAAAAGTATAGCTATTTAAAAATACCAAATGTCACAAAACTTAAGTAAATGTAACCTGTTCCTACCCATCTCTAATGTCGTTTGAAATGAAAGATATTGGAACTTAATTTTTTTTTCGCCTGTAGTTTGCATGTGCAAACTGGACGAGCTGATGCTGGAGGTAGTTAATCATAAGTGGTGAGCGGTCGCTATAGTGTAAACCTCTGGGACTGCTCGATAACTCTACTTTCCTCTTATAGGGAGCAAGAATTTTCCCCCCCAAAAACCCTCAAAGTTCTCGTGTTTAGAGATGCTCTTATAAAGAGGTTCAACTCAATATGTATATAGTAAGTTGTCCACCACAAGTTTTCTTTTGCCACAGATGGTCACACTTCACGACGTCCGCGACAAGGAGATTGAGACTTTGATGGCTCTACGAATTTCGAATGAGTCCAAACTTCTTCCCACAGAGGACTGCTGCACACTTTGCGTTTGCCAAAAAGCGCCCTCAGGAGCCATGGTGCAATGTGAGCTCTGTCGCGAGCTTTTTCATTGCGAATGCGTAGTAGAAGCAGCGGAGCTCCGATACGGCCAAGTATGGCTTTGCCCCTTTTGCCAGCGTTCAAGGAAGCCTCCCCTGGACAAGGTCTTGCCTCTGCTGGCATCGCTACAGAGAATCAGGGTCCGACTCCCCGAGGGGGACGCGTTACGCTTCCTCATTGAGCGGACGGTACAGTGGCAGAACAGAGTTCAGCAGGCCTGTACAGATGGGCTACTGGAGGGACTATCCAGGATGGTCAGTGCAAAGATTAGCACAAGGGCATGTGGCATTGTTGTTTTTAACATTTGATGCTTTGCTTTTATTTCAGGGTAAAAACAGATCAAGAATATTGCAAAATAATGCCTACTACACGGAACACCAATGTGTACCAGTCCAAGGTCAGTGTACCCAATCATTTTGGACTGTTTTATTATCCCCATTTTAAACTTTCAAGTCAACCTTGCTACATTTTCCTTTTACAGCACTTGGCCCCGAGCTGGAGGATCTAATGGTGGAGGGGTTCTTACTTCAAGTCACGCTCCCTGAGACTGAGCAACTTTACAAATACCTGCTGTACAAACTGGCTCCCCTGCCAGCTCAGAAATCACCCTGTAGAAAAAGCAAAGATGACAACAAGCTACAGAGAGAGCACAGGAAACACCACAAAAAGGTAGTGAGAAATGTTGCCCTACTAGTGATACTTGCACTTAGCAAAAAAGTTTTTTTTTTTTACTAAAATAATCAACACTTCTTTAAAACAACCCAGGCTGTGAGGGTCTGTTTTTGGGAGAGCTTAGGTACATTTTATAATTTAAAAATGTAAAGTCTATCTAAACTGTAGAAAGAATTAATTCAAACCTTGAGTTGTTGTTGTTTTTTTAAATTATCATGACAGGCTATCATGTATATTTGAAAATAGAGTTCATAATTTGAGGTCAGATGGTAGTTTAGGTATACTAAGTAGCTAATTCTGTTGTTGGTTTTTCAACTTGTTTTTTGTTTATTTCTTGTCTTACTGGATTAACTTATTTAATATAAAAATACAGCCGCTGCTTTACTTAGAAACGCGATAGGTTTCGGACAATCGTTCGTAGTTGAATTTGTTCGTACATTGCTTCAGTGCTATATTTTGTATGTTTAAGGTTTATATAAGAATGTTTAAGGCTTGTGTAAGAAAACGGTATTGTTTTGTACTAAAAAAATAAATAAACATTTCATAAAATAATATGCTCTGGAAAGATAAATAAAGTTGAGTTTAACTTACTTTCGGGTAATGCGCTTCAAGGGGTCCTCCTCAGTGGTAAAAAGTAGCCGGAAAAAGCGTTGGACCATTTTCTCAACGCATTAAGCTTACTTTTTCCACTTTCATTTCAAAAGAAACGGCTCGCCTCTTCTTTACACTTTACCCTAACCATATTAAATGGATGCACGAGATATTAAACAATGAAAACATCAAAGTTCTTAGATGCGCTAGAGATACAGTATGTAGTACTGTACGTATACACACAAACTGGGAAGTAGAAGCCGGATTTCTTCTTCTTAGTGGATGCCGCAGCGCCACACGCCGGTAGTGGCGGAAAGAAGCACTACAGCACTGTCCTCAATTCGGAAAAAAGTGCACAAAATACAAAATCTATCTTACAGGAATGTCCGGATATTTTTTCGACATCCCGAAAAAAATGTTCGTATCTACCATTTTACATAAGTCGAATGGTTGTAAGTAGTGGAGCGTCTGTGCACTTACAATAAGAATGCATAGAATGACAATTTCCTGCATCACTCTGAACAGGTAAACTGGTTGAAAAATAATGGCCCAGACTCATTAGTTAAGTCTTTCTCACCAGTAGGTGTCACTGTGTTAAACTTGAGTGAAAAATTGTATCAAAAGAGATAAGTCTGATTTTCAAAAGTATCATCAAAAACAATTTGACAAACATGGTGCATACGTGCACATGACAAAACTTTAACTTAACTGCATCTGCTAACCTGACTCCCAACCAATGTTAAATCATGATGTTTTGTGCATGCCAACACAGAGCGGAGGGTCAAGTCACAACAAAGAGGCGGTGAGCATCCAGAGCAAACGGACCAAGCGGCGTAAGGAAAGCTCAGATTCACAGCACTCTGAGAAAGCCAAGAGGCATTGCAAAAAGAAGTCCAAGAGGAGACGAGAGCGGGGTGAAGAAAACCGGAGGAGCTGCTCCCCCGAAAACAGAGCGACAGAACCTGCCGCCACCGCGTCCACTTCTGACTCTGACGAGGACTACTCTTTGTGCGCCGCTCCCTGGTGCAGAGAGCCGGAAGGAGATGAGGTGTGTTGAACAATGAACCAACTCATAAACTGAAAGCTCTTCACTTAAGCTAGAGATCCTAATTGTTTTCCTCTCATTCCAGTTAAATTGGGTCCAATGTGATGGGAGCTGCAATCTGTGGTTCCACCAAGTGTGCGTGGGACTGTCCGCTGAGCGTGCAGAGACGGAAGACTATATTTGCATAAGCTGCACACAGCCAGACTTTGAAAGAGGGGACTGAAGACCAAAAAGTGACTTTTTGAAGGATCAGCACTCAATTTCCAGCACGCAGTACTTATCAGTGCACACCTGGACTCTGCCCTCTTTACTTTGCGGCTTGCACTCTGTGAACACGGTGCTAAACACCTGCAAAAAGATAGACTTCTGTCACAGTTTTCTTTTTCACTCGATCTCTCCGAAACTTTTCAGAAAAGAGGGTGCAGGGAGTTTTCATCCAGAAATCAATTGGAATCTCATCCTAATAGTCATTTTCGCATCACGGACTTCAAATTGAACCAGTAGAGTCAAAAACATTCAACACAGCAATAACTGGTTTCATTGAGTTCCATTTCGGTTTCAAGCGGTGTAAGGAGTTCCATTATTGTCCAGGTCATTTACTGTTAAGAAATTCATGAATTGAATTTGACGGTTACGATAAGCTTCAGGTAAAAGTTATGAGCAAAAATGTAAGGTCGTAAATGTGATTTGGTTTTGGAGAGTAAGGCTGATGAAATGTTCACTGGCGTCCCTTTACAGTTCTGACATGATTTTAGGTCAGTATCACTTTTCTTTTAGGTGACTGGGAAAATTATGAGGTTTGCTAAGTAAGAATGAACTGTACGACATCTAAGGAATGTATATTTTCTTTTAGGGTGCAGCTTCCGTGTAAGAGTTAGTTTAAATATATTGTGTTGAGTTTAGATTTAACACAAATCGCGTGATTTATTCGCCACGGGTAGGACCTTTTTTTTTTCTTTTTGCTCTTTTGGCTAAAAATAATATAATTCATTTGTTGCAGTTTGCAATTTAAAATAAAAGATTGGTTCTTAAATGTCTGGACTTGAGCTTACAATTTTGACTGGATCTAATATTCCATGACTATAGCGACGCTTTAAAAGCTCATTAATGTGCTGTGTATACAAACAAGGGAAGGGAGGGTATTGTCTCATCTGAAGTTTTGGTCCGGTAAACATACTGAATCATTTGGATACATCTTTCAGAAAGCAAGTTGGCTTTCTGGCTATCATGAGTTCACATTGATGTAATATTTAAAAGCCCTGCAGAAAAAGCATATCATAGCATTGTGACACACATGTTGAGTTTATACATTTATATAAACTACTTAATGTGAAAAAGAATAGTGACGTCATGAGATTGCTACCCGATTGTAAGGAAACGTTCCTGCCCACATGGTATAAGCCGCTTCATAATGAATCATCAGTCCACATATGCCTCAAGGTCTTGTGAGTCATTTGAGGTATCTTTTTAAAAAGTAGTCAAGTCATGTATATTTGTATAGCCCTTAATGACAAAGAATCACAAAGGGCTTCACAGACCACAGATTATTGTAAACCACAGACTCTTATTACACCATCCCCTGATCCAAAACCTACGTGAGGGCAAGGAAAAAACTCAAAAACCTCAACATGAGGAAAACGAAGAAACCTTGAGAGGGGACCGCACATGAGGTCATCTCCCTTCCAGGATGACCAGGCTGCAATGGATGTTGCAATAACAAAAAATACACTGATATTGTCAACATAAAATATAGGTCATTCATAAGCTATAGAATAGAAGTGTGTTTTAAGCTTAGATTTAAATTTCCACTGAGGTTGCAGATCGAATCTCAGGAGAAAGAGCATTCCACAGCACTGGGGCCCGAATGGAGAACGCTCTCGAAACTGCGGATCTCTTCTTTGCTCTTGGGATCACGAGTATACAGCATTTTCAGAGCGAAGGATCCGCACCGGAACATAGGATTAAAATTAAATCTGAAAGGTACGAGGGAGCAAGTCCATGCATGAATTTGTATAATACCAACAGAATCTTATAATCACATCTTAAGCTAACAGGGAGCCAAGTCAGGTTAGCTAAAATCGGGGTAATATGATCGAACTTTCTTGTCTTAGTTAAAAGCCTTGCTGCAGCATTTTGTACCAGCTGAAGGCTCTTGATTTTGGACTTCAGGAGACCGGAGAGTAGTGCATTACAGTAATCGAGACGGGAGGTAACAAAAGCACGAATTTTAATATCTGCATCCGACTGAAACAGCAAGGGCGAATTTTTGCAAAGTTGCGAAGATGGAAAAAAACTTATTCTGGTAATATTCTTAACGTGTGTTTGAAAGGACAGATTGGGGTAAAATATGACACCTAAATTTTGACTGAGTCACTCTGGGTTACACTACATTTGTCAATGTTCAGAGCTGTTTTGGTAGAATAATCTCTCTACCAAGTAAGTGTTTAAGAATGTCTCAGATGAGTTCAACATGCTTTTATAGTTTTTTTTTCTGTGCGGCAATATGCGTTTATTTTAAAACTGCTGTTCTGGGATTCGCCACACATTAGGAGGCAGGAAAGGTTGGAAGAAGGGGGAGAGTGATTTCGTGGTAATTCTTTGTTTTGTTTGTGTAACCTGAAAATGGTAAAATTAAGAAAAGGTCTGTTTCAAATACACCGTCCTCACACCAACCCAATCCCCAGAAATGACAGAAAAAAATAAGTATTAGTAGTTCAGGAATGAGCTGACTGAGGCTGCGATTGTGACTTTAAGCCACAAGATGGTGGCAAAGAGTATCAAAATTTCAAGTTGTGGACACAATTCTTATTGTAAATTCTGATTGTATTTCCTCAAAGCAAGCCCTGCAAAGAAAGCTGTTCTGCCCGTGCACTGAGAGAGGGCAGAATTTTTCCCCTTAGTTTTTCACCTGTAGAGAATTAAATCACAAAGTGGTCTATAAAACAAGAGGAAATAAATGTAAATAAATTAGAAACTCATTTCTTAGGACTGAAAAATGATCTCTCTCACACACACACACAAAGTTGGCCATTCGGCAGGGCTTAAATTAAGGTGTGCTCTAAAAAGAACCAAGACATCAACATTATTGAAATACTAATGGTTTCAATTTGTTCACGCTTTGTCTATCCCAGTCGGTAAGTCGTCAAGTCTGCTCTTATGAAGGCCACCAAAAAAAGAAAGTGCAAGGCTATTTCACGTATTTTTACCTTTCGCGGGACTTTCTGGTCTCCATTAACCGCGGAAACCGAGGGATCTCTGTTCTCTTCGTGTGGACGGAGTTGTGCCTGAGAGGCAAAAATCGGGGTAAAATATACGCGCCTTTTACGTTTCACCGTTTCGCCATTTTCCGGTGGCTGTTATTAACCTGGCTAGCTTGTTCCAATATAGCATGCGGCCTTTATCGTTGCGAAATGATACAAGCTAAGATATATTACATTTGTAAACGTTCATAATTGTTCCCGTCGACATGGACGAGGAATACTACAGCGGTGCAGGGGACTGGGAAGCCCCCGACGGTAACACGGTATGACTTGTTGCTGTTTCGCTAGTTTTTGTTAGCATAGCAGTTGCTAACACGGACATAATCGGAATTGAAGAAAATTACTCTCTTAAACGCCGTCTTTTCCTTTTAAATAACACAATTTAATTTAGAATTGTCAATGTGAGCAGAATAAACGGTGACATTAATGTTAAATAGGCAGCACAAGTGGCTTTTCCTGTCTACACCTCCATGATTTGTAAACCTTCATATAACATAAATGTAATTGCCGAGTTTACTATACAAGTTACTAAACTTGCTGTCGAAAATTTACATTTCTTTCACCGTTTTTTACGTTATTTTCTAGATCCGTTCGGAGGTGGGTATCGCAAAGTGAAATAGCCGTATAGTGGGTGATAGAAAGCTATGGTAATTGGCTAGTGCCTTCTAGACCACCACCACTACCCAGATAAAATCTTTAAAACAACAATGTAGTTTATAGTAAGTACTGATACTGTGTCATATACGTGTGTAATACTAAATTATAAATGAATTCACATGGAAGGGAAACATTTAACTGCATTCACCTTTGTGTGACGGGACTTGAACTGGTACAGTGGACTTAGTGGGTAGATGCAGAGGAGAGGAGCCTGCAACTGGGGATCCAAAATGAAACAGATTTTAAACCTTCCACTTGCAAGGATTGTTATGCCCTTAGAAGACGTCCTCGGTTTAAACCCCTCCTTTAAAAAAAAACATTCCTGATCGTCAATTTGTTATGACTGTATTCATTAGTTACGGTTATAATTTGTGTGCTTTCTTTGTATTTCTTGCTAATTGCATGTTTCCTTTCTATGTTTATCACGTGTTTGCTTCTCCTTTTTGCATCTCTGCATGCCTTGAAGCCATAGTTAATAGAAACGGTACAAAAAAATACAACATTTTATCGCAGACTCAAAAAGTGACAAAAATAATTTGTTGTTGATACAAGTTGTATACTGGGGGGAAATGACATAACGAGGGGCTGAAAAACATTTTATTCCACACTGTAATGTGAAAACCTCGTAAGCACAGGTTGCCGTATCGAGTTTTCAGCTGTACTCTGTTTTACATAAGTTTGATTAGCAATTATTTCATTATTTTTATTATTTCACGTTTTGCTGAAAATACCTCAACACCAAATATAATGACAGCCTTGCCATTTTCTTCCAGGAAGATGCGTTTATTGACATTGAAAATTTGGGGAAGATCCAAGAAGAATGCCTAAAGAAGTTTTCCAGCAGGGATTATATCATGGAGCCTGCCATTTTCAACACCCTCAAAATGTGAACACTATCAGTTTTAACATTTTGGGTCGTTTGTGTCCTAAAATATGACTATCACAATAAAATTCAATTACTTTTGTATCTCTGTTGCAGGTATTTTCAAGCTGGTGGTTCTCCAGAACACGTCATCCAGCTCCTGTCTGAAAACTACTCCGCCGTGGCTCAGACAGTTAACCTGCTGGCCGAGTGGCTCATCCAGATGGGTGCGTGCTAAGGATACAGCATCCTCTTCTGGGGAGCTATGTTTGGGTTGCCTTCTGCGTGGCGTGACGCTTGCAAACTTTGCCACGCCTATATTGGCTAGTGCCGTTAAAACTTACCTCTGATTGGCCGCCGCTGTTTAAACCTGAACTGTGACAATTATGCTTGGCCAAACACACCATCACTCAAATAACAAAGACGGACTTTAAATCCTTGTCGTGCAATAACACAATCGCATTACGTCACATCCCAATAACGATTAGATTTCGGTTAATCGTGCAGCCCTCATACGCGTTTTATTTTGGTGCAGTAATAAATATGTGCTTTTCTTTGTATTTGCCGTTTGGAATGGTCACATGATCTGAAAACTCATGACGTAAATGACTCGGGGCAGAACTGAAAAACGCCGCCCCTGAAAACTGCGCCATTTGCGCGGCTCTGTTGGTGATTTGCAGCCAAAGGTGTGCGCTGGGCTCAATATTTTCTGAAATGGACGTGAATTACCGTATTTATCCCTGAATAACACAAATTCGTTTATAACTTACACCCTTCATTTTATATTAAAAAAGGTAAAAAAAATTGTTTCACTTTTCCTAGGCCCAAACTAGGCATCTAAGTGATGAATAAGTGTGTCTTTGATTTAAAAAAATCATTTGTTGACAATGTAAACTATGTACACAATACCAAAATAACATTTACAATATTTATTTAATGTCTTTCAAAGTATTATTTAATCATCGGATACACAAGAAGTCTCTAGGGGCTGTACAGACTATTGTTGGACCATCCCTGATCTAAAACTTACATGAGGGCAAGAAAAAACTCGAAACCTCAACATGAAGAAGTTAATAAAACCTTGAGAAGGGGCCGCACATGAGATAATCCCCCTTTCAGGATGACCAGGCTGCAAAAAATACATGGACATCATCAACATGATATGTAGGACATTTCTGTGAATTTGAACTTCGCTTAAACTAACTCAGTAGTCTAGATGGTAGGGCGCCCGCTCCGAGACTGGGAGGTCGCTGGTTCAAGCCTCGGCCTGAACCATAGTCTGTACAGCCCTACAACATTGGTACTCATTGGCGCTCGGCATTAAGGGTTGGAATTGGGGGGTTTGGTCACCTAATGACTCCCAACACAGCAAGTTGGGTCTAAAAAAACCTGGCACCGATCGAAGGCGACGCGTCACGTCGAGAGGTTCGCGTGTCAAATTATTTCCTGTATATATCATGTTTATGGTATATACTGGCTGAATAGACAAATACAATACAATATATTGCCATCTGTCACCCTAGATATTAGTAATTGCACAAAATGGCAATGTTTAACTCACGTTTCTGTTTGGGAGAGCAAAGGAAAGAAATGAAGGGGTTCCTCACCTCTACACAAGCCATCCAGGGTGACAGTTTTCACTACCAAACATCCACTCGAGTGATTTGGATATTGTTACTAAAATAGACCGGAGGTGTTTTTTGGCTGAAGAGATGCGGTTGCATTCAATGTTTTGTGATTTTAGTCGGCAATAACTTTGACTGATAAATCATTGTGCTATTAGGGTTATTTACAGTTAGATCGCGTATATAATAATTATTTTTAGGTAAAAAAAAAAAATTGCCTTATACACAAATAAATACGGTTGTTCGTTTTATGGCAGTTTAAGCCTGCGGCTTTAAATCAAGTGCGGCTAGTTCAAAAATAAAATTACGTTTCTTTCTTAAATTTGAGCATGCAGCCTTTAATCAGGTGCCCTCTGTAGTCCGGAATTTACGGTAACTCCAATTGTCACATCCGCAACAGGAGTCGAGCCCGCACAAGTCCAAGAACGTGTTGAGAACCACCTGAAAAGTTTGCTGATAAAGCACTTCGACCCTCAGAAAGCTGATTCTATTTTCACCGTGGAAGGCGAGGTATGAGTTTTTCAAGACGTGGCGAATCTAAATCAATTCCACGTTTGGGATAAGGTTGAGATTGGGGATGTGCTCCTAGACTCCTGCCTGGCTGGAGCAGATGATCGCTCACACGACTTGGCGAGACCTTTTTTATAAGCTTGCTGAGGCTCATCCCGACTGTCTGATGCTCAACTTCACCGTAAAGGTGTGTTGTTTTAATTGATATGATTGTAGCTATATGCGGACGATCTCATTCTAAATAAAATGTGTCTTTTGTAGCTGATTTCAGACGCTGGCTACCAGGGTGAGATCACCAGTGTTTCAACAGCGTGTCAGCAGCTAGAAGTTTTTTCTCGGGTCTTGAGGACATCTTTAGCTACGCTGTTGGATGGAGGAGAGGAGAACTTGGAGAAGAACCTTCCAGAATTTGCTGTGAGGCCCATATTATCCATATTGTTACTTAAGCCACAACAAATGCAGTTTATAATACAGTGAAAATTACTGAGTCATTACCCACCTAATTATGCAATTTTGGCACAATGCAATTCATGGTATGAAGTAAGGTTTGGTGATCCACCCAAGAAATCTAGATTCTATTGGTCAGTCTGGACCACAGGTCACCAACCTTTTTGCAGCTGATAGGCTATTTTTGTTACTGATTAGGACTACCAATGTGATAAGCATTTTTAAGATACTTGTGTAATGACTGTTATTACCATGTTGTTATTATGTTATTACTTTATTAGTACATTAGTATTCGAAAATAGGTTTAAAATAGGCTCACTCAACATCTAAAATGTTCTCAGGGAGGCTACTTGGTGCCCTCAGGCACCATGTTTGTCACCCGCGGTCTTGACGATTTTGATCTTTTTTTTTTTTTTTCTCAATAAGCTCAATTACATTCAATGTTTTCAAATGAACGTTTTATTGATTTAAAATGGACATTCTGTGGAAAATATTTAGAAAAGAAAAACAGATTTGTAATCAATTTAATTTAAACTTATTTTAATATTAAAATAGCTACACATAGCTTGTGGCTTTTCTTCTTAAATTTCAAAATTCACTCGTATAGTAGTAATAAAACACATTGGCTATTCGAAAAAAATCTATTATTTTGAAATTTCATAATTTACGTTTATATTTTAAACTCGCAATTTTTAAAATTATGAATTACTCGTTTTTTTTTCTTTAGTCACGCTCTGGAGTTATATACAGTCCATGTGTATAGAATAGAATAAAATGACCTCTATAGTACAAGAAAACTGGAGGTCTTCTCCATTCCCTGCAAAGTAATATGTGATAAAAGATTTCAAAAATGTAAAAAACTAAACAATATATTTTTGATACTTAGTAAGTATGTACATCATTTATGGATGGATCTGCAAACATAGTATGGATGAGAATCTAGTGAAGGTAAATTGAACATATTGTGTTGAAAAACTTGGCTTGACTGTATCTTAAACTAAAGACTCAATATAGCGACACAAATGGGAAATATTTTATATTTGTTAAGAGGGAAATAGATTGGCAGACTAAATTATTCCTGGTCATAGTTTTTCTGTTAGAAATCAGCCTGTGCCTACTTCACAAGACCAATGTTTTATCATTTTAATTTAATTCAAAATTTTGCTTCTCCTTCCGCTTAGAAAATGGTGTGTCACGGGGAGCACACGTACCTTTTCGCTCAAGCCATGATGTCCATCCTGGCCCAGGAGGAGCAAGGTGGCTCTGCAGTACGCCGGATCGGTCAGGAGGTGCAGAAGTCGGCCCACAAGAGGTACTCCAAAAACGCCTCCAGATATACGAAGCCAGTCTCAGTGAGTGGTTTTGTGTGGCATTCAGGGGCCACGACGCCAGTCAGATAACGCTAGCGCTGGGCACAGCGGCAGCCTACCCGCGGGCCTGCCAGGCACTGGGGGCCATGTTGTCCAAAGGAGCCCTGAATCCGGCCGATATCACGGTGCTGTTTAAGATGTTCAGCAGCATGGATCCGCCTCCTGTGGAGCTGGTGAGGATTTGTTTTAATCATTGAGTATGTTTACATGCTGGAAATGATCCCATTGGAAATTGAATATTGCCAGTATTCTGATTATGTAAAGCCATGTAAAAGTGCACAGTAATCCAGTTAAGGTCGTATTCTGATTGAAGTTGAGGGGTTAGTCTTTTCATCTTCTAACCGCCATAAAGTCCTGGACTGTAGAGCGCACATAATTAAAAGCCGCATGCACAAATTTAAGGAAGGAACTGAACTTTGTTTTGATCCAAGCCACACCATATTTAAAGCCACAGACTTAAACAGCCATAAAAATGAACTGATTTATGTCCATTCCTTTAAAAAAATCAGCAGGGAAAAGTCAAGTACAGTAAAGTAACACATTGTGCTGCAATTAAGACACTCGTTGCGGACTATGTTGCTGCTTCCAATTTTAATCAACTGGTGCAAAAGTCAATATTAATCAATTGATATTAACATATATGCGTCCAGAACTGAATGTACTATACTGAGTGAAATTCAGAAACCCAAACAATCACAACAGCCTGTACACATGTGCGTGATAGAGACCAAGTATTGATTCTACTGGGTGGGTTGAGTTGGTGTATCCCTGAAGCACTAGGGTCATAGAGGCAACATTTCCTGTGGTGTGTCTTGGGCAACTACAGACTGGTGGCACCCATCCCTCTCCAGGCCAATAATTGTTTCCTTCCACCACTACTACCCAAAAAAAAAAAAATCGTTCAACCACTCAATACTACATAAAAGAATCAATCACCACAGCTGGGAAGATCGGTTCTGGGTTATTTTTAATGCCCAAAGCATTTGGGACTCCTAGTGTAGAGGAGAATTATGCACAAAATCCAGTTTGCTCACTCAAAAAGCCTCAAGTGTGTTGGCTAATTTCTCTTGGAAATTTCTGGTATATTTTTTGCCTCAGGCATATTCATCTATAGTGGATGTCACAGTTGTAAGCATCTATATGTAGTGTAAATCTATTCCTTTGACTAACCACGTACAAGTCCAACTTGTAAACACAGGACCCAGCATTGAGCGTTCTCCTGGAGAAAACAAGCACAGTACTTATTTTTGGTACGTTACTTGAATTGAATTATGCTTTTATTTAATTTTAAAAGTGCGTAAACAACATCTATTTGTGTTATGACGTCGCTCTTGCTTCGATTTGTAATCAGAATACTTGCAAACGGCATGTATACGGGGTTATTTGTTTGTCTCAAGGTATATAAACGATTCATTCATATTGCTCCAGAAATGCGATGCAGAGACCCTTTACTACTTCGCGCTTCAGTTATTGTTAGTTGGGTCCTTTGCGAATTTTGAAATAAATTGATTTTTGTTGTAATCAATCTCATTGTGTTGTGCGTTGTGTTCAGCAGGGACGAATTAGGAAGGGCGCTCTGTGTTGGGTGGGTGTGATTGTCTTAACAAACTAGTAGCACAGCGACTGCTAGCTTTTAGCGACTCATTACATTGAAAATAAATTCCTCGATTTAAATCAGAATCTTAGTCAAAATGATAAAAGGTAAATGGTCTGCATTTATATAGCGCTTTTCAAGTCAATGAAGACCTAACAAAGTGCTTTACAAGTTGGTTCATACATACAAGAACACAATGAAATTGTGTTAAATTGCGTATGCTTCGTGGGATTATTATCGGATTCCAGATGCGACGTCTGGGAGAAGGCAAGAGTGGTGTTGCTGGCTGGCCTAGTGCTAACGGCTAGGCTAACAACTCTTCGAAGCCAATGCTCTGGACGCTGTATCTTAATAATGCCAGATTCATTAACCATGAAACTCGAGGGAAACCTCTACTTTTGGGACCGTTTTAATCATCGCGGATACCTGTCCCCATTCGAGGACACCCGATGCTAGTGCGCGCTAGCCGGCCGTATTTCTTTCATACACTGAAAGGAGTTGCCCTCCAATTTCGTTTTACTTTGGTTTTATTGCCATTATACAATTCATTCAGCTTTATGTTTTGCGTGTTATTATTTGTATATCTATAATTGTTATTTTGTGACAGTTATGAACTCTCAGTCGGTAATGGTGTCATCTTTAGGTAAGTTTAACCCTTTCGGAGCTTTTAAGAATCTGTGGCGATACTTTGCAGTTTTTCACTTTCGCGGATGGTTCTGGTCACCATTAACCACGATTCAATTTCCGATCGGCTTATTGCCTACTTTTGAAACATAGTCCTTGTGATCTCTATTTTATTTCAAAGGAGTCTGTTATTGAGCTTTTCCCGTTTGCTGTTCCTCAGATCAGAGTGCCAGCTTTCCTGGACCTCTTCATGCAGTCGCTGTTTAAGCCAGGCTCCAAGATCAACCAAGACCACAAGCACAAATACATCCACATCTTGGCTTATGCCGCCAGCGTCGTCGAGACCTGGAAAAAGGTTTGAGCGTCTCAAAGTAGGCGCTCCAAAACGTTGACGTTAGAACGATATTTTTTCTTCCGCGATCTCAGAACAAGCGGGTGAACATCAACAAGGACGAGCTGAAATCATCGTCAAAAGCCATCGAGACTGTGCACAACCTTTGCTGCAATGAAAACAAGGGTGCCACCGAGTTGGTGGCAGAGCTTGGCACGCTCTACCAGTGCATACGGTAAGAAATCTGAAAAAGTGGAGGAAACGAGTAATCGGTTACAAAATTAATCGCCAACTACTTTTAGAAGCGAGTAATCGATTGGATAAGCAGCGAGTGGTAAAATGTTCGATTTTACTCTCTGGAGACTGATGATCTTTGAGTTATTCCTATCAAACACTGAACCAAACTTTATGGGTCGCGATTTTGTAACTTTTCAATTAGCAATTTAGTGAGTGTTTTGTCCTCTTGTTTTGAAGGTATTTTTTTCCCAGATAATAAAGGGAGCATGAAGCTTCATGAAGTACTTGCAATATTTTTACTTCTCCAGATCAGGCTGTCGATATGATTTAGAACAGGGATCCCTGTGGTCTTTTTAGTTTGTACATTTAGCCCCCAAAGAACAAAACCTGGGTAGCCTGTGGACTGGTTTCGTAAATAGCTCACAAATGATGGATCAATGTAATTACTTAGACCAACTCTTATTACTGTACACATCTTTTTATAATTATAGCCTGTGTAAGTAATCGCCTAGTGCCTTTTTCCTAGGAAAAGGTTTTTGTGAGTTAGTCTATTTTGAGACCGACGCCTCATAATTACAATGTACAACGTTTTAACAAAATATTATATTTCAAAATGTTTTGCCAAAATGTACTGATCAAGCTTTATAATGGTTGTTGACCTCTTATCTAGAGTAATAAGATACTACAAATTCTTCATCATTAGTTTGAGCTTTACACGTTATTATTTGCAAAAATAAGAATATATATTGTTTTTCATAGTTTTCCAACCTGGTATGACCCAAAATAATAACTGAATTAATTCAAACTTATCTTCGAGTTTAGAATAAGAGGACTTAAAATCCAACCATTTTTAATTTAAAAAGGTTCGTTCATTAATCAAATAACCAAAAGATGAATAGAATATTCAAAAACTACTGCTGTAGTATGAAAGGAACCTATTACATTCCTTAGCAATCTTGACTGTTATTTGTTGAACAGCAAGTAGTAAATAACGAGCGGATTTTCTCGATAAATTCTTGGAGGAAAAAATGTCTGGGTTTATGTTGGATTAAATGCTGACGAGAAAAAGAAAATAATACAAGTTCACAGTCCCTTGATGGATTAGTTTTCTCTTCGAAATGTCCGCTCAGGTTCCCTGTTGTTGCCATGGGGGTTCTAAAGTGGGTGGACTGGACCGTGTCTGAGCCTCGCTACTTTCAGCTGCAAACCGATCACACGCCGGTCCACTTGGCTCTTCTAGACGAGGTAGGGAGTGAACCGGCAAAGTCTATTTTTTTTTTCTTAGATCCAAACATTGACGTTCCTTCCCGCTGCAGATCTGCACGTGCCACCAACTGCTGCATCCTCAGGTCCTCCAGCTGCTCATCAAGCTCTTCGAGACGGAACACTCGCAGCTGGACGTCATGGAGCAGATGGAGCTGAAGAAGACTCTCCTAGACCGGATGGTTCACCTTCTGAGTCGAGGCTACGTCCTGCCCGTGGTTGGCTACATAAGAAAGTGTCTGGAGAAGCTCAACACCGACATCTCGCTTATTCGCTATTTCGTCACCGAGGTAGGTCAACGGCACCTACAAAAGACCACCCGGGATATGGCAACCCACGCCTTATGAAAAAAGATGTTTTTTTGTTCCCTCTTTATAACCTTTCTCCCACGATAATGCAACGAAAATTTTTTCGAACGTTGCTGGGGTTTTTTTGCGTTTGTAGAGTTATGTATATAAAATGACTCTATTTTTCTGCGTCATAAAAAATTCTGGCCTGCTTTTGGTTTGCTATAGGCTGAACTACCTCCCACAATGCCTTTGTTTTTCTGTTTTAAGTTTAGAATCTCGTTTGTGACTTTGCAAGTCGGCGATACAATGCTGCATTTTTTTGGTACGATGCTGTTTTGCTAAGGTCCCAAAGCTTGCAGTGAAGCAAAAACATGATTGTTAAGTTTCACAGGTACTCAAAATAAGAAAAGATTGGCATTAACATATATGGAAACAAATCTGAATGTACTATACTAGTGCAATTCAGAACCCCGGACAATCGCAAAAGCCTGTACACATGTGAGTGATAGAGACCAAGTAATGATGCTACTGGGATTTTAAACTTGCATGAACAGTGAAAGAGAAGCCTTAAGAAAGTCCAGCCTGTTCTAAAGGTCCTCCCCTGAGCCCTTTGTTGTAATTAAATCTCCTAGGTTACATAAAGCACAGGTGTGGAAGGGGTGAGGAAATCAAAGGACGGTAACACAATTGGCTAATCATGACGGTGATATAAAATGGTGCATTAGTCATAATAACAAACAGTGCGAAATAACAATAAAAAAACCGAACATTTACCCAAAATAACAAACAACTGTGTGCAGTATTTAACATACAAAATAAGAAAAACCTTGGCACCCTGAGCAAATTGCACGTGTCAAATGGTTAAACAATAAATGATTTACTAATCAATTCGCCCGTTATATGTAACAAAAAAATAAGTTTTTATTGTCTGAAAAACAGAATGATTTACTTAACGATTAGATTAAAAATAATGCTTGTGATTATCAAGAAATTCAAAGAAGGCACACGAAAGGCTACCCTATTTAGGTTGTATAGCCATAATCGATCAGGATAATGATTGTAAGAAAGTTTTGATATTAGTTTCACTTTGATCCGCCATTGATGTCTCCTACCCCTTCTACATCTACCTGTTACTCTACTTGACCAGCCAGGTAAATAAAATGTCATTTTTCCCCTCACATGTATTTAATCTCATCTCTCATCTCATCCCATTAGCCGTACCGCTTATCCTCATTAGGGTCGCGGGGAGCTGGAGCCCATCCCAGCCATCTCCAGGCAGTGGGCAGGGGACACCCTGAGCTGGTTGCCAGCCAATCGCAGGGCACACAGGGACAATTTGGACCGGACAATTCACTTGAAATGCATGTTTTTGGAATGTGGGAGGAAACCGGAGTGCCCGGAGGAAACCCACGCAAGCACGGGGAGAACATACAAACTCCGCACAGGAAGTCTGGAGCTGGATTTGAACCCACGACAGGCTCCCATGACATGAACTGTGCCGCACAAGCGCTAACCACTGCGCTGCCATGCTGCCCATGTATTTAATCATGAACACATATATCACACATAAGTAGTACTTACGAGGTTCCTGCAGAGCCTTCAAAAATGTCAAAAGGCATTGAATTTATTATTCTAAAAAAAAAAAAGCCTTATTTGGCATTAAAATGTCTTAAATCCAATTTTCGAAAGTCTTAATGTGAACACATCAATGTGATTTATGCTTGAACCAAAAAGATTTAGTAACATTTTTTAAATGTCTTTTTTAATAGTAGTTTGTGGCAACATTGCGCGACCTCAACCATGAAACCATCAAAACAGTGATGTGGTTTCAGTCAGGCCTTTCTTAGGTCTACCAACAATACACATATCAGCTATGGGAAAGTGTTCATTTAATGAGAAGCGGCTGTCCGAAAATCATTTTTTTGACATGACTAAAACATGTCTTGAATTTAACTTGTCTTAAGCTGTAGGAACCCTGACTTACTTTGTTTTTATCTGCGGTACTGGGGTTTCAGAATGCATTAGCATAGGTTTCTATCCCCTGCTATATGGCAATTTCATTCTGCGATCCCCACTTTAGAATTGATTTATGTCATAACACGGGGAACTATTGTATGTCAATTTAAAAAAAAAAAAAACAACTTCAGGTCAGTGTCTCCTTGTATCAATAAAAGGTCCTGGACGTGATCGCACCCCCGTACACGTCCGACTTTGTGCAGCTTTTCCTTCCCATCCTGGAAAACGACAGCATCGCCGGAACCATCCGCACGGAAGGAGAACACGACCCCGTGGCGGAATTCATCGGTGAGTCATCCTCCCGCTCCCTTTTTGTGTCCTCGATTTTGGAAACTCACTCGTGGTTTTACTCCCCAGCTCATTGCAAGTCGAATTTCATCATGATTCATTGAGGATGTTTTCATCCTATAAAGTGCTGATGAAGCATTTGTGTGAGTATGAAGGCAGCCAAGACTGACTCAAATGTTTCTAAGGTAAAGGCACACTTTATTGAATGCATCGAACCTGCAACATCAGGATGTGATAACATGCGTTTTGTAAATAAGTTCTTTTTTTTGTTCAAAAGTGGTTTGTGATTTGACTCTATTTTTTTAATCTGTAGGAATTTGCAACTGTGTTATTGTCAAATCATTAAAAGAGTTGTAGACCGTTCAACAGTCTCTGAAAATTGACATCCAATTTTAAAATACATTTCCACACAGACCAAAAAAAAATTGTTCCCTTTTTGGCATTAATTAAAAACTAAACCCAAGCCGTCTCTGAGTGATCTAGACCACATAGTCTTTAGGGACAATGGGGTCCCCGTAGGCACAGTCCGTCTCCAGCGCCAAGTTGTAGGAACTTCCGCTTCCTCCTTTGTAGGCGCTGGTGACGATCCTCAGCCAGCCTTTCTCGCCCTGGTGAGCGCGCCGCGCGTTTTAGAACGACAACAATGGCTCTTTGTTTCATTTTGAGAGGAACATAAAAACCTTACCCAGGGCTCTCCCCAGGAGTTGCGCACGATCCAGTACTCCACGCCGTTTTCCACTCCCCATCCCGCCACTGATACAATGTGGTTCACCGTGGGGTTCTCGGCGTATTCGGAGTAAAGGCCGCCATTATAAATGTCAAGATTGTCTGTTGCCATGATGCCGCAGCTGAAAGCCAGAAACGTACCGGTTACGGTAATCGTGGTTCGTACGGGTGCCTGAAATCCTTGTAAATGCTCGATTTTAGTGTTGTGTTTTCAAGAATTGAAAAGTGCTTGTAAATGCTTGATATTGTTTCCATGTTTCTCACCAAGTCTGCTTAAAAAAATGACAGACACTGCACTCTAGTGACTTTGCTTTGTTATTGCATTCCTCCTTCCTCATGAATAACTGCAGCTGGCATTAGTTTGTATGGCATAGTCCTATAAAGCATCGTCATCCGCTACAGGTCGCACCCAAGAAGACAGGTGCATGCTAACCCTAAACAGGGATCTATGAAATGTGTATTAGTGCAATGATTGTTTCAATTTTAAACATTTACTATGGGCCATGCAAAAAATTAAGCTAGCGTTTCCCAGTGGTAATTTTGAATTGGAAGAATTATCTGCAATTCAAAATGTAAGCTACATTTTACCAAACACCTATATTAAGAGATTTTTCTCAAAAATATTTTACACACCTATTTTTTAGATCCACAAATATATTTGATTAATTCAAAATCTAAAATGTACATGTCTTGCTTGATAAATGCACACACAAGATTAAAAGTCGCATATGTATATTGCAGATACTTGTGGATCTGTAAAATAGATGATTCACACCGGATATATTATTTTAATGGTACTTGAGAAATTTTTTAAAAAGGCTTTAAAAATCCCTAAAAAGTGCTTGAATTTGGCCATAACAAAGGTGTACAAACTCTTGTAATGGAAAGAACTTCTTTCAACTGAAAATGTAAGCTAGCTATGATCATTTTTACCCAAAACCTAAATGGGGAGAAATTTGTCTATGAGAGAACACTTGCAATTAACTCATAAAAAAAATCATGTCTCGATTAATGCACACGAAAGATTAAAATTGCATGTGAAAATCGTAAATCTATATGAGGCTCTGCAAAATTCACGATGCATACTACTTTTAATGGTACCGGGGACATTGGAAAATAGGGTGTTTAAATCCTTAAACAGTGCTTGAATTTGGCCTTAAAAGTATCAACCCTGGTTTGTGCGACAGAATGATGACTACCTCCCACAATGTCGGCCTCTTCATTCAGTTCAGAATCTTTTTTTACACTATTTTTTTGTACTGTATATAGTGACCATGGATCCAAGGCTTCAGTGAGGCTAAAGGGAGAAACGAGAACATGATAACCATGGAAAGGAAGCTTTCAATTATTAAGAAATGACTAGGCATGTGAATGGTTACACTTGCTAAGGTCCATGGCTGTCACCAATCAAGGATTGGAAATAATGTGAAAAACAATCCTACAAGGGCATGACAATCCTTGCTATTGAAGTTTTGAGATAAGTTTCACTTTGAATCCCTCATAACCGTCTCCTTCCCGTCTGCATCCACCCGTACTCCAAAATACCAGCTCGAGTCTCGCACATCAATGCTAAATAACATTTCATTATTCATAATGTTGTTTATTTATATACATGTGTATTTACACACCTACTAGCTACAATTTTGTTACTATTTGGCTTACCTCAAGTTGGAAGCTAATTACCATGGATCAGTATTTCAAACTTTTTTGAGCCAAGGCACATTTCTTTCATTGAAAAATCCTGCGGACCACCACCAGTTGGTGCCGTTGCATCCTCCGTAAAAGTTAGTCCAAAAGAAAGATGACTTTCGCTAGACCGCACAGGCACAGAAATTGGATCCTTTCCCACATCACAGTACTGCAATGTGTCAAGGCACATTGGTTGAAAAACAGGAGGTTACCATCCCTGCAGTACGGCATGTTCACGTTGCGTTCCCCACCGCAAAAGGATTAATACTGTATCCCGCTCGTCTAACGTACAAACAAATATTCAATCTTGACACTCAGACGGGTAGCATTCCATAATCTGCAAACCTGATTGGTCCCCTGGCGTAGATCTCCGCCATCATCTTCTCCCTCCCGCTGACATCTCCATAATCGCCCACCGTCCACAAAGTGTAGTTCTTCACGATGTTACACACTCCGAAGGTGGTACAGGTGCCGCACTGGTTGAAGGGTTTACACTCTGCAAAAGGGGCAAGACGGAATATGAGGCGAAGACGAAATATGAGGCGAAGCCGGGCCGGTCTCGAGGACGCTTACTCTGATCTTTGGCCTGGTAATTATTGCAGGTTTCGTCCGGTATGCCGTGCGTGTTGGCGTACTCCCACACGCTGCCGTGATCGCCGCCGTGGCACGTGCCGGCCTCCCCGCAGTCCACCACGTGTTGCACGGAGAGGTAAGCGGACGGCCAGGCCCCTTTACGCTTGATATTGATGCGATCTGAGGATATGCGGGTGAAAACATCTTAGAGTGAAGTTGGCCCGAAAGTCTAGACCCCTTGTGCGCGCATTGTTAGCCCAAACAAAACAACAGGACTAGGAGTACAAGTTAGAATAGAGCAGGGGAAGATTTCTAGGATGAGTTGCGTTTTTCGTTGCAATTTACAAATACAACATTCCCAGCTGTTGTGCGTATAGATGCACAAATCGCGGTCTTAAGGAACACCATTTTTCCTTTCTTTGCAATTCCTAGCGGAAACTTGTCTTTTCAAAAATACTGTAGGAGCCTGTGGCCCATTAAAAGAATTGACCGGACCTAGGACATCATTAGGGAATACCGGTGTTTGCGGTGCCTATTTCATAGCTGGTAAGTTATCATGGCTATCAGTCATGTTTATTTATATAGCCCTTCATCACATGAATGTCCAATACTTTAGTGAGTAGGATAAATGTTAGGGAGGTTGCTACCAATGCCTATTGTAGAATGTAAGTGCTACTACTGGTGCTAGCTAGTAAATCTTTCACTGTAATAATTATAATACCAATAATAATATATTATTAATTTAATAAAATACATTTAATATTACATTATATAGTTACTAAGAATGATTAATTGTTATTGATCCAACCAACACTAAAAATGTATTTAAGGCAGAGGTAAGTTCTTGAACCCAAATTTTAGGCCAAATCTAAATTGTCACTACACTTGGCTCTGGCTTCTCTCTTGCTCCCTTTTTTTTAAAAATATGTACGTTTTTTTAAATCATAAATCAACTCCTCCCAGGTCCACACAAATAATACATACAATTTTGGGTTTGGTTCAGCTCAGCCCTGCAATTCTTTAGGCCTGATCTTACCTCGGATGCTGACTGGAAAGTGACAAAAAAAGCATTCAACTGCTAATTTAAATGATTGATTTAATGATTTGAAAGTCTTTCTCTTCTTAATTTTTTTTCTAAATAAAAACTACTTAAATATGGGACCCTCACTGTTTGGATTTCATATCTATAATGACACCCATGTGCTCTTTTTTTAAAATTTTGTCCTTTTGGTATTGCCTTAAACAGCACGTCCGAGACTTGTATTTGACGAAAAATAACATCAGCATGGGTTTCATCAGTGTTCATACAGCTAGATTGGTGTGTGGCCTTGGCAACATCTAGTGGACATAATTAAAACTGCACGTCCTTGTTTGATGCAGATCAGCTTTTTTTCTCTTGTGCTTCTCTCTACATTGTCTTGCGGGCCACATAAAATGAGTTTGACGCAGGCGATTCAAAAGACGGAATCGCAAAGTAGAAATGGTTCTGTGTCTATGGGTCGGACCTGCCATTGCGCTGGTGCTTCCATGGGCCCAACACGAGCCGCAGTATTGAGGGATGTGCTGATTGCGGGTGGTGCTGACAAAGTTGATACCGCCAACGTTCCTCCAGTCCCACGATTTGGGAAGATCGGAAATGTTTAAATACTCGTGAGGGCGAGGAGACGTCCTTAAAGACAAACACACGTGGTAAATATAAGACACTCAGTCAAGTTTTAAAAAACCCAATGAAATATTTGACTGCAAAATGTTTGTATTTTCACAGGTAAGAGTTGGCTAAACTTTATGACCAGTGTTGGGTATGTTACCTAAAAAAGTACTTGAGTTAGTAACTGGATTACTAAATGGTAAAAGTAACTATTTACCAGGGAAGTAACTATTTCCGTTGTTCTAAAACCAAATCGTGTGTCAAAGAATTTGAAATCATCAGAGCATATACGAAACACCCCGATGATGTTATTTAGAATTTTAAGAGAAACTTTTTTTTTTTTGCTTTGATCACTAAAACGTTTTTTGGGTGTTCAGGTTGGTTTAGGTGCTTCAGCATTACCAATTAGTAAGCAACATTATGCATACTTAAAAAGGGGGAAAATAAAAAGTACAATAACAGAAGGAAAATACAGGAGAAAATAATACTTTACACATTAACAGTGTAAAACACAGGAAATATAATTCAAATGTTTATAAATCTGCAAAAAAATTAAACAATTTTTTACCTTTTTTACAATTCTATTTTAACCAATTTAGACAAAAAGCTAAAAAAAATATGTTAGAATAAGTAAAACAAAAAGCAAAAGATCAGCAGTCTCTAAGATTGAAAGATGGCTTGGTTTGGAGCAATCATTAAAATGAGTCCAAATTTGGCTCATTTTTCTGAATCTTATACATAACAGTTTGTTCTTTTTTTAGAATAGAATAGAACAGAATTTACTTTTATTGTCATTCTTTG
Source organism: Urocampus carinirostris (assembly GCF_059441175.1). NCBI lineage: Eukaryota > Metazoa > Chordata > Actinopteri > Syngnathiformes > Syngnathidae > Urocampus > Urocampus carinirostris. The sequence continues at coordinate 27,938,047 of NC_142354.1, read as the reverse complement.
AAACCATGCACACAGAACGAAATGTCGATACACCTGACCCGTACAGTTAAACTGTAGCAAGCCGATGCAGCCGCAGCCAAACAGGGCGCCGCCATTTTAGACCCAACTGCTGTGTTGGGAGTCATTAGGTGACCAAACCCCCCAATTCCAACCCCTAATGCCGAGCGCCAAGCAGGGAGGCAATGAGTAGATAGATAGATACTTTATTCATCCCCGCAGGGAAATTCCCACCAATGTTGTAAGTCTTAGGTATGACTCGGCCGAGGCTTGACCCAACGACCCCCCAGCCCCATCTAGGCTACCGAGCTGGTTCCATATTGAACTCCATTATTACCCAGCACCTAAGTGTGACGTATTGAAGCTGAACATGTATCGTTGAAGAATGGCAGAATTCATGTCAGCTTATAGCTGCCCTTTGACACAAATAGATCATAGATGAGAACAGCGCAAATCAGCGCAAAGTACGTTATAGCAGCAAGATAGCGATTTCATTTTAGTCAAAGCTAAAAGAAGAAAAAAAGAAAAACGTAATTTTAATTAGCGTTGGATTTCTTCCTTTGAAGGAACTGGAAAAAATGAAAAGTTTGCTCTGAAAGTGCTTGAATTTGGCCATGAATAAGGTGTAAAACCCTGGTAATATTTGACCACTAGATGTCGCAGCATCAGTGCAACTGAAATACATTAAATATTTTGTTCAGCACTTTGAATTACAATTCCATGCCTGAAAAGTCTTATTCAAATACATTTTGATTGATTGATGGAAAATGAGTGCTACAAAGTACAAGGAAGAACATGTCAAGTCATGTTTATTTGTATAGCTCTTAATCACAAAGAGGCTCAAAGAGCGGCACAGACCACAGATTATTACAAACTACAGACTATTATGACACCATCACCTGATCTAAAACCTACATGAGGGCAAATAATACACAGATATTGTCAACACAAAATATATGTTATTCATATGCTATAGAATAGAAGTGTGTTTAAGCTTAGATTTAAACATTTCCACTGAGGTTACAGGTTGAATCTCAGGGGGAAGAGCATTCCACAGCACAGAGACAGACTCAAAGTGACCAAAATGTACCATCTTATTTATAGTTTTTTTTCCCAGCTTTTTTTTTTTTTTTTTTTTTTTTTTTTTTTAGGTCTGTGGCTACCTGTAGCAGCAAGATGGCTGACAATTATGTCAGTTTCCTATACGAGAGCTTCATGTTATGGAAATTACACATTTCTTGATCTGCATGTATTTGAAAATGCACATTTCAATGAGTTAGTTTATTTTTGTTTATTGTTCAAATCAAGTTTTTTTTAATAGTTTTTTTTTACAACTACTAGGCGCTAAATGATACATAATGTCCCCTTATGCCTACATTGCATTAAGTTAAAAATCATAAGAAAATTGATAAAAACAGTAGACAAGTCATCATCATATTTTACTGACTCATAGGGAAATTGATTACTCCACGTAAGACCGTTAAGCAAGTATTTGGTGCCCTTTTAATACTTTTTAATTTGGTATATAGACCTTTTCACTGTACTGATCATTTTAAATCGTGTATAAGAATACATCTTTTTTTAGTTTGCCCTTAGATACGCGTGTCATTTTGTTTGAAATGCAAGGAATCATTTTAACAGTTTAAATTGCAAAACAATTACAATTTAACGTCCCATAAACCAACGGCTTTATTCAGTTGAATGTAGTCATTGTTGTGCATCTTTCCTATTCGTGTTTTTGCAATTAGATACTTTATTCATCTCTGTAGGGAAATTCACACTTCCAGCAGTATCCTTGTGTTGAAAATAAAAGAAATTGAATGTGTCATAATAGTCTGAAATAATAGTTTACAATGGTCTTTGATCTGTCCAGCCCTTTGAGACTCTAGTGATTAAGGGCTATAAAAATAAGCATGACTTGACTGACTTGAATAAATACTCAATATAACGTGTTTATATAGAGTATTTTAAAATAGTGCTCCATAAAATACACACTGTAATAAAAATAGGGTAATATGTAAATGTTGGTGTGGGATTTAATGCGGGCTTTTACTCCCCCGGGTGGAGGTAAAGAGCATGAAGAAGAAATGATCCACGTTCTTCAACATTTAATGACATGTTGAATGAACGAATGAAAACTTTATTCGAACATTAAAATAAAAACAGAACAAAAACAATAACTCAACAACAAAATAATGTTCGTCATTCTTAAGTGTTCTTGCGTCGTTCAATCGCCTATGCATTTTATAATTTGTGATTTCAGACCTTAAACAATTATAGCAATGTCATCGTGAAGTTGGCAACCACTTTGAATAATTTCATGGGGGGAGGAACACCCGACAATGTTCTAAAAACTAACGGAATCCGAAAAATATTTTTTTTGTGTTTCAGCACCGCATTAAAAATTCCGTTTAAAACTCATCATAAAAATGGAAAATCTAAATATTTTAATACAATGGATCCGGTTGATGTAATCAAACTCGTGACTGCCTCGGTGAGTGAATTCCACTACGTTAGCCATGTTGCTAACCAGCTAGCATAACAACACGTTCTTTTTTTCACGTACCTTAGTCCGAACCCGTTATTCCTCGGCTTGGGGACATAACAAGGCTCTTTTTTGTTGAAATAGAGTCCGGCTGACACGAAAGACAGCAGGACTGAAATTAAAATAAAACACGAAGCCGACACGTTCGCCATTTGAACAAGCCGGTTTCAAGGCTAACTTTTAATGCTGACTTGTTTTTGTCAACATCACCTGATTTGGTACATCCGGGGATATTTGGTACGTCGGACGTGACTCGTCATTTCTAAACGGGACAGTGTTTTATATTTGTCCGCTAGATGTCACTGTAATGCGTAGTGCAACCATAAATAAGTCCATGACTATAAACAACGGGGACTGAAAGTGAGCAAAAAGCTACCTCTTCCAATTTCTTCCGTGCTTTTCTCGAAGACAAAAAGGAAAACAGTTTTCAAAAGAAATAAAAATGGGATTAATAAAGAAAAGGAGGCAAAAAATGAAAAGAATAAGAAAAGGGAAAACGTTTTAAAAAAGGAAAATGGAGAAAAAAGACAGGAATTAAAGAAAAGACAAAAAGTAAAATGGAGAAAAATTTAAATAAATTGAAGAAAAAAAAGACTAATATAAATAAATACAATTTTCTCTTTTTCTTTTATTTTCATTTTTCTCTTTTCCTGTTACTTTTTTTTATTTCCTTTTTCTTATTTTGTTTCTCTTTAAGTAATAAGGTGCATTTTGGTCACTTTGAGTCCCTGTGTTTTTCTTTTTCCATTAGGCTTTTAGTACTCAATTTCAGTGGCGCAACAGAATACATCTAAATGGTAAAATAATACACAGTCCCTTTGATTTTTCCATTATGGTGGGGGCCTTAGATCATCAACCTGGGGGCCTTAATTGGCTCCCGGGCCGCAAATTTGAGACCCCTGCCATAGTGGCTTGGAAACTGCGCAAAACGTATCACGAGACAGGACAAGAGAGAGAGAGAGATCATGAGAGAAAATGAGACGGAATTAAACAAACCACATCAGAGATGGAGACAGAAAATGAGAGTGCGATAGAGAAACGGAGAGGAGGGTAAGACAGCTAGAATAAAGAGAGCGAGACGAGAAACGGGGCACCGAGAGAGGGAGAGCGCAATCGAGAAACAAAGAACGACCGAGAGACAAAGAGTTAGGGATAAAGACAGGAGCAAGAACAATTGAATATGCACGAGAGGAGACAGAGCTAGATACAGTGAGAGCGAGAGACAGCAAGAGAGCGCAAGAAGTCGAGACAGAGTAAGACAAGTCAAGAGAGCGAGAAACAGCACGAGATCGCGACATGAACCAACTAACTTTCTAGAGTGAAGTGCATGAAGTAGAAAGTTTTGTTTTTGTGATGGCCCGGCCTCCTAGTATAAGTGATAGTCAGCCACGTTGATAGCGCAGTTGCGAAAGCATACGTCCATGCCTCAAAAATCTGAGCCAAATCACAAAGAAGCAAAATACTTTGAGAAAAAACACGAAGCGAAACATCGTGACAGAATGAGAGCCAGCAAGAGAGATGGAGAGTAAGAGAGGCTGATGAAAATGAGAACGTATCAATTTTTTCACAGTATTATTCCCTTTCAAAGCTGTCACAATTTTCTAATAGAATCAGATTCACCTTTTATTATCAATGTATTGCTACGAAATTACAGTTGTACTCTAGTTGGAAAAATATACAATAAAGACTAATGTATAGGAAAGCATTCACCTCTAATATACTGTATTCACATCTAAAAACTACACACAACCGAGATATTGCCTTAGGAGCGGAAACAAATGAATATTGCACTTAAAGTTGTAACAAAGTGAACATGATAGCTAAAATATCTCCCACTTGCTCAATATTTTGGAATTGAAGTCAAAGTGGAAACAAAGTAAACAATAATAAAATTCCTCTGCAACAACTACTTTAACCAGGGTATTGCACTTTGAAGCAGGACATTGAATTTTCAAACCGTTTCACGACTGCCATTTATTGCCTTGATAGCTTCGTTCGGGCCTTGTCTGATCTGTGGGACCCGTGATAACAGAAAAGTGAAAAGGGCTGAGCCAGTTGAACTTTATTCATTTTATTAAGTGAAGTCAAAAGTCATCAAAAAAAAGGGCGGACCAACAATTTCAAGGACATGAACCCCAAGTGAAATTGACCCCGCTTCAATGCTTTTGGGTGCGTTGTTGGTGGCGGTGATAAAGAGCTTTCTTCTAGACCAATCTTCTCCTTTTGCAGTCCTGCTCCATCTGATCGTCCGTCACAGTGAAGGCGGCACCCAAAGGAGACACCCGGTTCAGCATGGAGTCGTCGGAAGCCTGACCGAACAGCGCCATCAGTAGAGCCACGCCGAATCCCGTGGCTCGCTCTCCCTGCCAAGAAGCGCCGTTACCAATCTGCACGCGTTCGTTCGTGGAGCTCCGGTCGGAGCGCTCCGAACACGGTCGGCACTCACGGCGTGAACGGGAGAGGCGATATCCACGTGGACCCAAACGCCGGGCCAATCGAAGCCCAGGTGAGACACGATGAAGAGGCCGGCGCAGGAGCTCTGAGCGTTCTCGCGGTCCTGACCAAATACAACATCAAAGGGAGTTTTGGGAGTTGAATCCAGAAATTCTCAATATTATCTTAGAGGAAAATAAGCTTTTTCAATTCAAATATTCAATCAAACATCATATTAGATGTACTTACGTAGTCAACATCACAAAATGCCGGTCTGCTATGTTCGCGGCACGCTGTCATAAAAATGCTGATATGCCATCGGTTTGAACTACCTCCTACAATGATTTTCTTTTTATTCATTTCAGTATCTCGTTTGTTTTACAAAAACTTTACACGTCGGCAAAAAAATACGGTATATTATATTTTTAATTATTTGACCAGTCCAAAGTTTGCTGTGATGCTAAAGAAAAAGAAAAAACACGATTAACATGGAAACAAAGCTTGCGATTTACAAGAAATATGAAAAAGGCACATGGATGGCTACCCCTGCTAAATTTCATGACCATAGCGTTCAATGATCAGGACTATTAAAAAAAATGAGGCGATTAGAACCAATAAATCTCAAAGGAAATGAGCATCCGCGCAAGTGGAAATTTAAAATAGGTTTATAATCAGCCTTTGCCATGTAATCCCCCCTTCCTCCTTTGCATCCACCAGCAACTTCTCTGAACCAGCTCAAGTCACATTACATCAAAGGTGAAAAAAATTAATTTCTCCTTTACATTTGTATCCATAGTGAAGAGGTTAGCACATTCGCCTAACAAGCGAAAAGTCCCTGCTTCGAGACCGGGTGGAAACATTAGTTGATCTGGAGAGGGACACACCACAAAACCCTAGTGGTTAAGGCAACCATTAGTTGTACTTAATATACACAGTTTTGTTATTTTGATCCAGGGTACCAGGGCTTCAGAGCTAATGACCATGTTTTTATCTCCCGCCATGCAACAATATTTCTATGCAAGCCCCAGCTTAGTACGGATTAACATATCCAGAGGGTCTACTGTGGTTGCTGCCAATTAACCGAATTCCACAAATGGAATTTTAATAAGAATTTAAAACAATATAGATTAATAAGTCTTTCTCAAACAGCGTGGTAGAAATAAAAATATAGAGAAAAAAATATATAGCAACAAATAAATCCACCCTTAGAACACATCACTGAAACAGTTACTCAACATATAATATACAAAAATCCTTTTTCTTTTTTTTTTTTTTCTTGCAGGCCAAACATTACTCACAGCCACAGAATTCTTCATGTCGGCAAGTGCAGACGCAAATTCGGTGAAGTGTAGCTCGGGGCAGTAAACCAGGGGGTGGGCCAGGTCGCCGCTAGTGCGCCCGGCACGCACGCACGCCGTTTCCCACTGCTCGCTGTTGGTCATCACGGCCGCATGGTGCTTCCCTGTGGAAATCCCCTGGAAAACCCCGAAAACACAAGTTTGTCCATTTTCTTGGCTTAAGGTCTCCCACATTTAGCTTTTTTTGTGGATATTGAGATGTGTGTCACTTCATATATAGTCATGATTGTATGAATAAGGTAATCTTTAGCTTATGGCGGCGGCGGTTACGCTCCAAAAAGAACCATCGTCAGGCAAAATCTGTGAAGTATTTCTAATTATTTGAATATACTGTATTCTATTACACACTGAACCCAAAGAACAAGCCCTTTTTACAGGTTTAAGCATTTGTTTAAAAAATGAAAGTACTGTATAAGCGTTGTTTTTTTCTCCATTACAAATAACTACTGTACTGTCAAAAAACAAAAAGCAGAGACTCTTTAGCCAATCAGAATACAGGAAACAATGAACGATGCAAATCCATGAATTAATGAAATCGTGAAAAGTAAACTGCGAGGGATTACTGAATTTGGCTTATAGCCTTTTTATTATTTGTCATTTATAACTCCTTTGCATATTTAGTCATAATGAATGCACTTCATTATTATTCATGTGTTTAATTTACTTCTCGATGTAATTATTCGACTCGTCAATATATATCCATTCATTTAGTTGTTATGCAGTCTACTTTGAGGTTTATCAGTACTTGCAAGACCCAGTCTGGGGTATGAAATCTTGTTTTTGTCTAGTACAAAACTGATGGTTAGCCATTCTATGGAGCATTTGTGAAACCATACAATTACAGCCATGCCCGGAATATTCAGTTTAATTACATGATAAAAATTCTGCCTCAACAGAAATGCTCCATTCCCGCATTTATTTAATGTTAAACAAATACACCAAGGAAAAAAAAAAAGACCTTCAATTTTCAACGTCAAAGCTCCAATAGACTGAAACTGTAAAAGAACATTCACTGTTACCTGTGCACCCGTGAGGGTGGCCATATCCAGAATAATATCTGCAGATAGATCTTTGCTGGCGTACACTACTCCATCAGCTAGCACCAACCGTCCCTCCGCATCTGTGTTGTTGATCTCCACAGTCCTTGAATTCATAGTTTGTCATTTTGAGCAAACTGCATTGACTTTGAAATTGGCTTTAGTTTTGGAAAAGGCAATTAAAAGACTCACTTCCCAGAGTATAGCGTGTGGATATCATCAGGTCGTGTGGCCGTGGGTCCGACCGAATTCTCCGCCAGGCAGAACACGGCATGGAGGTTGTCCTTGAAGCCCTGGGACACAAGAGGGCGGGGTTGGTCCTAAAACCACTGCGAGCCCCCCCCCCCAAAAAAAGAGCGAGACAGCAGGGAACTGACACCACTCACCTGTTTGATGGTTGCTTGAAAAGCTCCCAAGATTGCTGCAGCTCCACCACAGTCTCTCTTCATGCCTGGCATGGTGGTCTAGTCCAGAATGATCGCGTTTACAGATTTGCTTTCGTAAATAGGTGTACACATAAAAGAGAAATTTAACAACATCTTACCTTCCCCTTGATGCTGAGTCCTCCAGTATCATACACGATGCCCTTGCCCACCCATGCGATTGTCTGAGTGGCGCCCTGTGGGGTGTGGCTCAAGACCGCTAATGCAGGAGGATTTTCAGCGGCCTTACCAACACCATAAATACCTAAAAAGAAAACAATCTGCATCATATTTTCATATGGTCTACATATCTTAAAAGGGTTTAAGCTTTCTAATAATATGTGGCATGACGTATTTGAGTGACTGGTGACCTCGTACAGCCACCGTGTCTGTACTTGTCTGAGACACGTATTTGCTTCTCAACAGGCCACCAGCCCGCCGGAGGGCCGTTGGAACCACAGTGGGTTAATAAAGTTTGGCTGACCTATCTGACAGTTTTGTGGACGTTCCTACCGTTGCGTCCTATAGTCTGGTGTGCCTTATGTATAGAAAATATATGATAAAATACTATTTCTGAGAGGGCAGCACGGCGGCACAGTGGTTAGCGCGTGTGCGGCACAGTTCTAAGGTCTCGGGAACCTCCTGTGTGGGTTCAAATCCAGCTACCGGACTTCGTGTGTGGAGTTTGTATGTTCTCCCCGTGCTTGCGTGGGTTTTCTCCGGGTACTCCGGTTTCCTCCCACATTCCAAAGACATGCATTTCAAGTGGATTGGCCGGTCCAAATTGTCCCTAGGTGTGAATGAGCGAGTTGTCTGTCCCCGTGTGCCCTGCGATTGGCTGGCAACCAGTTCAGGGTGTCCCCTGCCCACTGCCCAATGATTGCTGGGATGGGCTCCAGCACCCTTGCGACCCTACTGAGGATAAGCGGTGCAGCTAACGAGATAAGACTATTTCTGGGGGGTGCCCCTTATAGTGCAGAAAATATGGTACATATAATACAAATATTTATTTATATATCAAATGAAAAGAAAAATGTGATATTATGTTAGTTAGATTGTACCTATGACCAGTTATTTTTGCACAGCTCCTTGACTTGCATTATACGAACAATGCAAAATATAAGCTCTCTCTCTATATATAATATATATGAGTATAATAAACATGTATATACATATCATATTTGATTACTTTATACAGGGGTATGTTCCAATGTAGGCTTAAACATTCTTCTATGATTTGCAAAAGTAAAATATCAATGTATCAAACATTTTCAAAGACAAATTTTGTTTTTTTTCCCAATACACCAATGAAATAAAGATTCCACGTGCACAACCATTACCTCCAAATCCCTTTTCTCTCAGCTCCTCTCCACGGATAATCACAGGAGTTATTCCTAGCTCTTTCCCTACAGCTTTGATTTCCTGAAATGCACACGGGAGCCTCATTCAGCCCTTGACAGATCGACACACAGGACATTTGTCATTTTCCCTTACATTCAAGAAGTGGTCAGTGTTCATTTCGTTACACGGTGTGTCCACGATGCGAGCGGCTAGTCGCACTCCGTCGGCTGCGTTAGAGAGACACTGTGGGGAAAAAAAGCAACCATGTTAAATGCGAAACAAATGATGTTCTATAGTACAGGCGTCAAACAGGCGGCCCACGGGCCGAATTAGGCCCGCCAAGGGTCTTATTCCGGCCCGCAAGACAACACTAAGAAGCGCAAGAGAGGCCCCACTCAAAGCCACTGTAATAGTTACTCTACACTGTAAGTTTCTCATTTCTCTTTTTCCCTTTTTGTTCTTTCTTGCTCTCTTTCTCCTCACTCTCGCTTTCTCACCCACTGTATATCTTTTTCATATTCATCTCCCTTTTTCTTTCCCTTCCATTTCGATTTCTCTTTCCTTCACTCTTTTGTTTTTTCCTTATTTTTCTCAATCTCTCTCTTTTTCTAATGCTCACTCCTTTTTCTCATCTTTAATTCTTTTGACCTAGCCTTTTTTTCCTCCCTTTCTATCGTGCACGCTCTCTCTATCCCCCCTCTGTCTCCATCGCTCCATTGTGCTCTATTTCTCTCGTGCGTTCTAATTTTTTCTACCTTTCTTACCGTCTCTCTCCCTCTTCTTCTGTCTCCTTTGTTCTCTATCTCTTTCTCAAACCTACTAGTCCAACCCCCGTGAGATTTTTTTCCTAGCACGTGGTCCCCAGCTAAAACGAGTTTACACCCTTGTTCTATAGAATGTCTAGTTCTTCTCTATACTGTTAAAATTGAGTTTCCTGTGATAATAAGTTGAGATGCAACAACGAGAGGACATTGTTGGCATAAAATCGATAATGGAAATAGTCAACAATGAATTCCGTGGCCGACTATTGTGGCTAGACGCATTTACCTTCCACGTAATATACCATATTTTCCGGACTATAAAGGCAGTTTTTTTTTCATTGTTTGGCTGGCGGTGTGACTTAAACTCTGCCGCGAATTATTCGTGAAATTATTAACACATTATTATATCATTTCACATGTTATTTTCAAACTAAAGCTTAACAATGAAGCCGAAACAGTTTTGATGACTTGACATTGTACATTTTTTACGTGTATATGTTGCTACAAAAGAGCTTGAGCGTTATGCCAGACTGTGCCTGACAAATGTATTTGAAATGAAATGCATGCAGTCTGAAGTCCATTTGATTTCAAACTGTGGATAATTGTTAATTTCTTTTGCTACATACTTTGCAACTGATTGCTGAATGTACTTCACCAAATGCATGTTTTAATTACCACTGCTAAAGGGTTTTTGGTTTACAGGGATAAATGTTTACTCTTTTTAAATTCATCATTAGCCTGTCCCTAAAAATATTTGACAAAGGTTTATTTTTGAATTTGTGACTCTACTGAACAAGCACTGTGCCTAATTGGTTGTGGATAGGGCGTTTTCATTCAAATTTAGATGAATCTGCGGCAGTATGTTTAATAAAAGCTGTAATTATTGTTGTACCCCTTTTTTGTGTGTGTATTTTCTCTTGCCACACGATTAAATCCATTCCATGTTAAATTTAAGAATAAATAATAAATATTTGATTATTGTACATATCGTTACTATAGTCTCTGACTATTTGACTATTTGAAAATACATTAATTTCAATACAATAAAATATATCTAATGTATTTTCCGGACTATAAGTCTCTCAGAAGTATAATTTGCACCAGCCAAAAAATGCATAATTACAAAGGAAAAACATGCGAGTCGCACCTGGAGTCTAAGTCATATTATGGGGGGAATTTTTTAGATAAAAACCAACACCAAAAACATACATGTCCTCTTGAAAGGCTATTTGAAAATAAAATAAAAGAGAACATGGTAAACTAACATTACACCTATGTGGATATATCAAGTTATTCAGATAACTCAAGCATAAAAAACGTGCCTGGTCATCCTGGAAGGGGGATTTTCTCATGTGCGGTCCCTTCTCAAGGTTTCTTCATTTACCTCATGTGGAGGTTTTTGAGTTTTTCCTTGCCCTTGTGTAGGTTTTAGATCAGGGGGTGGTGTAATAATAGTCTGTAGTTTGCAATAATCTGAGGTCTGTGCAGCCCTTTGAGACTCCTTGCGATTAGGGGCTATACAAATAAACATAACTGGACTTGCTTACTAAAATTAACTCCAAATTACTACATACAACGAAATATTTGTCCTCGGTGTCACTTTCACCGGTGAACAACTCCAACTAAGGACGATAAGCCGCTTCCTCTTTCCGTTTTGAAAAATGTACACCCACAACAAGGCAAGGTTGAAACTATCAACACAGGCCTACAGCACCCTCTTGCGGTTTAGTGTGAAAATAACATGTAAAATGATATATAGAAGAAGAAGAAGAAGAATTTCCTTTTATTGTCATTCTTTGTAATATGCCGGTAATAAATATTTAAAAACTCAATTATATAATAATGTGTTAATATTTTCACATATAAGTCTTACCGAAGGATATCTATCACCTCTGGCCAAATTATGGGGAAAAAAATGTGACTTATACTGCAGAAAATAGGGTACTTCATTTTGAGATTTGAAGTTCAAAGAAATTGAATAGGAAAGTAAGCACGCTGTACCTGAAGCTCATCTGCATCCATCTGGTTGCTTTCTTGGCCGACAATCAGAAATTCCACGACAACATGCTTCTTCTCGGCCCTTCGGGATGAACGGCGAGAGAAAATGGGGAACGCTCTGGAAATGGCACAGGACGATGCAAACACCTCAGAGCGCTCGCACACCATCTACACAGAAGACACAATATACAACTTTAAAAGTTAGAGCAATATGGAAGTAAATTAATTCCCCGTCACAGAGTTTAATTATGTCACAAATCTCAATAGATACAGACTGGTGACACCAATTTAGGTTTTATGAGCATTAAGTGTGGAGTTCCCCAAGGATCTGTGATAGGACCTTAATGTTGTATTGCATATAAATGATTTGTGTAATGTATAATCTAAGTTAAAATACATTCTATTTGCTGATGGCACCACACTATTAGGCTTGAGTACAAATTTACAGGTGCAGGCAAAAATGATTGTAAAACCTAATCAAGTGAAGGAATGCTTTGATAACAACAAAAGTTATGGTATTTGGGAAACCCAAAAAAAGATAAAGATAGGAAATGTTAAAATAGAAATCATTAAAGAGTTTGAGTTTCTCTGAGTAATTATTAGGACAAATTGGAGCCTTAAACAGTGAGTTAATGAGTTTGCGAAGCGGATGCAGGGTCGGTACTGACCACAATGCAGCGGTTATTTCCTCCGGGTAGACACGAGCGAACCAGACGCGAGACAAAGTGGGCAGAGGATGGGCTGTTGTGCCTGCTGACCCGTGAAGGAATGGCAGCAACTGATGCATAGTTAAGGTACAGAGGACAGCTGTCGGTGGGCTTGGGGCTCAAAGAATTGAGGGCAGCCTGCCAAATCTGAAACAACAATAAATCACAATTTCATATCGATGAAAGGAATTTATAATAACTATAAAATAACCCTAAATATATTTAAAAATTAGGTGCTGTAAATGCTGCAACACAGTTGTTCCCAAATGGCTTCACGTGATGGTACTCCACAGGGTATGTGAGCTTTTTAAATACATTAAAAACAGAACTTACTTTCCTTCCAGACACTATGGCAGATAATATCGCTAGTTCCAAGTATTATTGTTCTTATTTTACTATAAAAGTTAAAAATGTAGTACAAAACTGTGGCTGTACAGCTCATTTTTAGTATTCTCATAGATAATATAACGGAGAAATTTAAATTACTGCCAGATAAATTACACATTTTTAAGTTAAAACTATAGTAAAAAAGGAAAAATATTTAACGTTAAAAAAAATACTACGAAACAAAAATATACATAATATAATAGAAAAAAAAATTAAAAAATAAATTCTGCCATACAAAGTAGTTCATTAATTTCCAATCAGAAATACAGCAAAATAGAGGGAAAAAAAATCAACATATGTAAAATTATAAATTTAGTAACAGAAATAAAATAGACAGAAACCTGTCAAATGCTATGACAGACACTTGATTATTATCAAGTAAAAAAAACATAAATAGAATATACTTAAATAATAATAATAATAATTTCCTTTGTATTGTCATTCTTTGTAACAATGTACACAGAACGAAATGTCGATACACCTGACCCGTTGTAGCGAGCCGATGCAGCCGCAGCCAACAGAGGGCGCCGCCATTTTACCAATTAGGTATGACTCGGCCGAGGCGCGAACCAGCGACCTCCCAGTCTCAAAGCGGGCACACTACCATCTAGGCTACTGAGCTATATATAAAATTAAAATATATTTTTTAAAAAAAAGGAAAAATCAGACAGATGCCATATTAGTTGCCATTCCAATATAGTGAAATGTTCCGGTGATACAAAAATCACCGGAATGGAAATATACTAATATAAATACAACTGAAGAATCGGGTAACGTTTCTTTAGTGCAGTGGTTTGCACATTTGCCTACACGCGAAAGGTCCCCGGACCAGGTATTTTTTTGCACTATGTTGACTATTTTGGCACCAAATGCATATTGCACAAACCCTTACGATACCAAATGTATGTAACATCCTACATGCCGTCATTTCTTTGTGTAAATATTTTGTGAATTATAACCAACCTTATCCTCCTTGTTTTATAACCTTATCTTCTCTGTTCCTTATCTTCTTGGTTTCTTTACCTCACTGTGAATGTGTGAAACTAGAGTGTCATGCCCAATTTCGTTGTAACAATATGTTAACCCATTTTTCAGATATACTTTATTGTCATTCTTGTAGACGTGTATACAGAACTAAATGTAGATACATATGACCCGCACAGTTTCCTTGAATGTACAGATATAAATAAAATGTTGTATTGAGTTGGAGTATTGAAGTACTAGTAGTATACTAAATAATTATAGCTATGTATAGTATTATACAGTAGTGCGAAGAGTGCAAGAGGAGCAGCTAACCACATGTGCAAAATGGGCAGTCAGGTAAAGAAGTCACTATACAATAGCAATAACACTGGAGTACAATAGTGCAGAGGAGAACAATGACAAAGGTATATTCTATTCTATTCTATTCTAGGTTGAAACATGTTGGCTTGGAAAATGGGCGCCACCATGCCGTACTTGCCCAAGACACACCACAGGAAAAGGTGCCTCTATCACTGTAGTGCATTGGTGGCGAACACGTGGCTCTAGAGCCACCTGCAGCTCTTGGCCAATAAGAACGCGGCTCTTTGCCTCATCATATTTTCTATATACTGTGGCTCTTTGCCTTGTTTCATGTTTAATTATTTTTGTGTGTGTATTGAGCGTGAACGCTTTCCTTGAAATCAACACAAGAACAATACTTGTTGTATTGTAAGGAGAGGAGTGTGTTATGGGAAATAATATGTTTTTAATTGTGTGTTTGTGTGTTTCTGTCTGTCATGGCAGGTCAGTGCGTGGTGTGGCTTTTTGACTCTCACAGTTAAAAATTTGGGCTCTTTGAGTCGGACTTGATCGCCACCCCTGCTCTAGTGATTAAGGGCTCCAACCAACATTTCTGCCACGCGTCAGGCAGTTGATTATATCTATTCTGCAAATTATTAATATAGGAAAAATAGCCAAAATGATCAACATTTTGGTATATAATGAGAAAGATTTTAAATGAAGGACTGCTCCCAAAAATATAAAGAGGCAATTGAAGTAGGGTAACATCTCTATATAACATTGAATTGAAAATACTTTTGGACCTTTACCTATCGATTAAGCAGGTAAAATAGATCTATTATCTTATAAGCGTCAGAAATCACAACCATACCCATTTTCACTTCACGTAAAACAATAATATTCGCCCTTTGACACTATGCAGTCCACAATAAGTAATGAATTAAGGAAGTTCGGAGTGTATTGTACTTAAAGGATAACCACATGAGGTAATGACTGCCAGGAATCCTTCATCCCAATCTATTTCATTGTACCTTTTTACACAAGCAGCATTAAGCATTTCCAATATTCTTTCATTTCAGTAAGCGCAGATATGAAGATCATTAAAAACATTAATGTCGGGCATTGACGTTAACGTCTCGATAATTAATCGATATCTTAGGTTCATTATGATACGCCAAGTCGCTGATAACATGTCAAATATATATTCCAATTTACTTCACCGTTCAACGGTTAATCGCTTGTTAATATGAACTCTCTAACAAAAAAAAAGAGTAAATAAAAGGAATAGTGTCAAAATAGCTAATGAGCTGGAAAGTTAATTTGCGGTTTTAGCTTTATAATTAGCATCGGCAAGTAGTCGCTGTCCCTACGAAAGCGTTACCTCTTTGGTGACAACAGGCTGGAGTTTGCCTTTAATTCGTCCCCAGTCGACTTGCTGAAGATTGCTGTGCTGACCGATAATAAGAATAGAGCGAGTTTGCGGGTCGGAGTCCCCCGCAGACGCCTTGAACTCTAACACCACGTTTGCCATTTTTGGGCTACTAGCTAACATGCGGCTAGCATTTGATACCGGAAGCGGTGCTGACAACGGAAAGGGCAATGGGACTAAAATCTCAAAGACCCGAAAAAAAATGTAGTTCTGAACCAATTTTCTATGACACATATCTGTCAAGTACCACGACTCCATGCCCTTACAATCTGTCGTATTTTCCCTTACGAAATAAAAAATAATCTTGCACCATATATATTTTTCAAACGTGTCTATTTATGTAGTTTAACATGTTATATTCTACATGTGTTTCGTCATATCATATATATTGTTAATTAACATTTTGTTGTGAGATACTGAGTTGCTCGACATGAATGAGGTTTATTATTAAAAAAAAGTTTAAAAAATAAGTAGCTTGGACGTTCACTGTAGAAGGAAAAAATACATGCAAATATAATTAAGTAGAATTTTCTTATTCCTTTTAGTCATCATCCTTCCGATCTCCACTTTCTTCCACATCCTCTCACATTTAGTGACCCTATAACTAGGGTTTGTGAGACCTTTCTTATTCAAATTATTAATTCATTTTCGGCTATTGATGGTAATATACTGATTAAAGGGATAATCATAAAACCTGTCTTTTTTCATTTTCTCCTTTATACTTACTTTTTTTTTCTTTACTTCTTTATACAACATAATAATTCGTAATATAATGCATCAAAGCAAGTGAGCCGTTTGAGAGCCGGCTCTCTTTAATAAGTTGAGCCGAAAAAGCCGGTTCTCTAAAAAGGGACAGATTTCCTTTCACTACACAACTACCACAGAATGATGCATGATGGGAAATCCCCAGGCGGCAGACGCATGCACACAGTGGAATCAAACCGCTCACTTCGTTTGCAACGAAAAAAAAAAAAAAACGATACAGAGATAGAGGCTTCCGCGGCGAACTCCTTTGACTTGATTGATTTGCCGTTACGTGATAGTCGGTGTATACCGGATGGTACCCATAATTGACAAATTTGCATTTTTCCATACAGATTTTCTTGTACGTCGTACATGTCTTAAATTGCAAAATAAATGTACTTTGTGTGGCAAAAACTTACAGGTTGACAGGTATGATGATAATTGACATTAACTGCAATTATATTCAGATCTAAATAAATTAAATTATTATTCACACATAACCTTTGGTACTTTGAAATGTGGGGAGATTTGTTCATGACATCTAACCAAACCTACTGAAATCAAACTCCGTTAAATTCTAAAAATCCTATAAGTCCAGCGGTCACCAATGTGGTCCTGTGGGCAACCGCTGAGTATCCCTCTGACAAGTTCTAAAAACAGCCCAAAAGACGTCTTAAATTGGTTGAGGAAATATTATATCCAACGAAGATGTTGAAAATATGTCTTTTAATGACTTTATTAGGACCAAATTTGGACAACATTGCATGGTTTCAACACATATCTATTTCATATTCACGAACACTACCTTTTTACACATTAAACAAACGCTTTTTTACAGTTAAAAACGGCTAACGATTGACTTTTTCGTTTTTTCTTTTCCAATTTTAACAAAAAATTAATAATTTTGACTCGAGACTGGCATTTTAGTCAAATCCAATAACAGAGTGAACATTTGTCCGCACCAATCTTGCGGACTTCAGTCCATCGACAGGGAGGGACAGAACCACGGGCACTCCAAGCCTCATGGTTCTTGTGGGCCAGGCTTCTTTGCCAAGAGGCCAGGGCCCTGGGCTTTGGCCTTCTTTGTCCCCATTGTCAAAGGGGGTAAATGACAGCCAGGGCTTCCTTTTGGACCGCTGCCCTGGAAGCAGGAGCCGGGAAAAAAAAAGAGAGAAGGCAGGCGTTCTCGTTTGAGCTTTCACATGCTGAGTAGGTCACCTGAGGCGCGTCCTGTGACCGGTCGGTTTCCTGAAGACACTTTTCAAAATAAAGTTCACCAATTAATTGATTAATTGACAAAATGTCATTGCGACACAAAACGGAAAAAATCTTTGGCATGAATCATTACAACACACATAGGCACTTAATTGCTTAAAAACACTCTGGGGGTTCAAAACTTTATTATACAGCTAGAGTCTGGTCACTTCCTGTAGGTGACAAAAATGTCAGTCCATGAGCACTGATGTGCATTGGTATGTTGGTATGTGAATCATTTGAGGTTCCTGCTTTTTTCAGCAGTTTTTGGTTGGTAAGAACAAGGGGGAAATGTATTTGTAGCAAAAGTTTTTTTTAAGTTATTGCCAACTTAGGTGCCTAACTTGTTTGGGTGTTTGGGCAATTGGGTTGGCCATGGTCCAAAAATCTTTGTGTTTTTTTTTTTGCTCCCCCCCCCCTTTTATTTTCTTTGTTATTGTATGTGTTTGTGTTGCTGTCGGTCACCCCTCTTGAGGGATATGACCAAGGTAGATAGATATATTCTGGAAACAGGTTGTGTATGTAAATAGAGTGAGCGATAAAATCATCTTTTTATTGTCTAGAGGTTGGCATGACCTATTTTACATGGCTTATTTTGGACTGAATAATGTCTCAAATTTATTTATCCTAACATTCAACATCTAAAAGACAAATTTAGAAAAGGGTCATCTATATGGTGCCCACGGGCGACAGCTGAGTAGTCAGTCTGCAGACCAATTCTGAAAATAGCTCCCTGGTGATGAGTAATTGTAATTTTCAAGGGTATTGTATTTCCAACTGCCATGAGAAAACATTGGCATGATTAGTGTCCTCAAATATGTGGTCAATTATTTCAAAATTCAATTAAAAATAGCCCATGATTAATCTATGTAAACTACTCTATCCCTTATAAATAACAACACCTCAGTAATATCAATTTCTTATTTTATATCCAACTTGTAGCCAATGCGTGCAAAAAAGAACCTCTCAACTTTAAAAAGGTTTGTGACCTCTACAAAATTCAGATATTATGTTCATGGAATTTGATTAAATGAATATATATTTTGATCAGGGTGTAGCCAGAATGGCACCTGAAGTAATAACCAATCATTACCCAGCCTCAGAAGACGTGTTAGGTTGGTTATCTAAAAATCTGAATATTAATTTACAGCAAGTGGCAAAATGGCCACCCCCAGATTGGATTAAAAATCAAAAAGGCAGTGAGATTTTGAAGCTTGACTACTATTAAAAAAAATTCTAATGATATTTCAATAGATTTTATTTTGATTATAATCTGAATTAGTCATATTCTAAAAATTATGCATCGTATTTACAGCATATATATTTTGCCTTGCCACAATTGTTGTGTTTCAAAAGGTTTTGCCACTTCTGTACTACTGTTTCATAATAACTAAAAGAGGTGGTTTGGGGTGCACCATATAATGATGATGCATGAAAATTATACAAAAAGAAAAAAAACTATTGAGTTGTGATCTGGAACAGTGACAAGATGTGCAAAAGACAAAATTCAAAAAACAAATAGAAAAAGGCAACCACTTGGTCCTACATCTAACAGTACAATAGGAAATCACATTAATTACAAAGTAGTCTCTTTATTTCTCTCAGTTAAATCCACAGAAAGGAAAGTTTATAGACCGTAAAATGTCAAAACCTGGATGTAAGGAAGACAGTTGTTCGTATGAATTACTAACACACATTTTTTACACTCTTGCGTGGAAATCAAACCTTTTTTTTCCCAACTGCATAGGATTTAATAATCTTAAGATTTCTAAAACACGGTTATTTGCAGGACATCAAGTGTTGTAATCATCTGTTAGAGTGCATATTCATTAAAGCCATTTTAAGTGAAAAAAAAAACTCTTGAAAAGTCAACTTCTACCAACACAATCAGTTTAAAATTCAATGATGAATCAATTTCATGCTTGAGGACGATGTTTAAATCTCTATATGGTTCATACCTGTATTCTTTTTTTTTGTTTAAACTGAATGTCAGTAAACTATACAAGTCACTTGTAGACAAGCAAAACTAGCAATGGACTGTTTCCTTCTGAGCTTGACCTGTGCTTTACCTTAAATATTTTTGTCATCTAAAATAATACCAGTATGTTGAAACACAGAAATGCATTGTTCATTGTGTTCATCTGGAAACCCATACAGTACATATTGGATACATGTGCTGTGGTGGATACCAGGGCGTAACAGTTGCAAGGTCATGTGCATAATAAACATGTAGAATACAATTAAGCATAAACCTATTCTTCTATTCTAATATTTGTTCTACTCTCTTCCATATTTTCTGTAACACTATACTCATACCGATTGAAAATGTGCTTCGAAATGCAACACAGCATTAATGTCTGCAAAATTTCTTCATTTTATGGAAAAAAAAAATATATACAAAAATGCTGACATATAGATCCTAATATACGACTGATAAAATAGTCTATGTAGTATTTGCTACACCTCAATTGCATAAAAGATTCAACATACCATTACATGGTAGATAATATAAAACAATAATTTAAAAAACATTACATGTAAACACAATGGAGCATTTTGGTTTATAGCAGCAGAGGAAACCCTACATGGAAAACTACAAAATAATAAAGAAAATCACGATAGTTCAAGAGGACGGGTTGTGTGCTGACTTCATTTTATAATTGCAACTTCATTTTACTTAAATAGCATGTGCTGGGATTGAAAATTAGCTTATGTAAGACTTAAGAGCAGACATGTCAAACATACGGCTCGTAGGCTGGATCAAGCCCGTTGGATGATTTAATCCGGTCCGCCCTAAATTTCTGTGTACAGTATGTCAAAAGAAGAAGCAAGACTTTAGGTCATTTACATAAATAAATGAGAACCGATAGTGCTTTCTGGCCACTAGAGAGCGGTGTTGAGTTTAGCCTGGTGAATTGGTTCAGGTGTAAAACTGCATTTACTCAACTGATTGAAATAAGTCAGTAAACATTCAATGCCAAACATGAACATATTTTTCCCCATTGACTGTAAATAAATGTGTTGCATTTAAAAAAGATCCCTTGTCATCCGTGATTATAGGGTGGGGGGATGACTGTGTGTGCGCGACTGTGATAAGCTGATGTATGCTGTCATGTCAAACAGCTGGGCGGGAGTACAAGTGGCCACCAAAACAAACTTTGAAGCATGGTGCTGGATAGCTTTCAGCGGCTTGTTACATTGAAAATAAATTATTCAATTAAATCGGACTCTGAGGAAAGTCAGAAGGGCGCAAAGGAAAGGTGATGACTGGCAGGTGCTCCGTGGGGGTTATCAGGTTCAGGAAGCGACATAGGCGGCGTAGGGAGAGAAGCTAAGAGCGAGGCTGAAGCTCCGGCCTACTGCTACAGCTAGGTTAACATTAAGCAACCCACGCCGAGCCTGTGACTCACCTGCGCAAATGCATTACCCAGATGACCTGAAGTTACAACTCGTAGTAGTTCTGGTCCCCATTAACCATGATAACCGAGGGATTATTGTGTGTAAGGGTGTTTACTAATATACGCTGAATAATAAAGCATAGTACTGAGAATCAAATCTAAAAATTTGGAGTTCTTTTACTGATCCGGCACGCCTGACAGAAAATCTGGATCCAGCCCCAGAGCCAAAATGAGTTTGACATCCCTGCTTTAGAGACACTGTTAGTAAATGATGCTATATAAACCTAGGGTAAAGTACACATAAAATGGCATCAAAAGATGAAGCAATAATAGAACGGCTCACTCCGTGAGACACTGGTGCAGGCCGATGGAGCCCGAACCACCCTTGACGTAGGAGAGACGCAAGCTTCCGTTGGGACCGCAAACAGCGGCGATGCCGCAATTATTCAGCGATGGGTTAAAGCAGGAGGCCGTGTTGGTGTTTGTTTCTCGGAGAGGAAAAGGCTTCATGGTGGAGAGGATCAGGGCCAGGCAGTCAGCTACTTTCTTGTTAGGGGCACACGCCAAAGCTGGGGTGTGACCTGCAAAGGGGAACAAAAGGTTTCGGCATCTTGCGAGTAGGGCTGGGCATTTAATTTGTCAATTTAAAATGTACTAAATCAGAAAATCAAAGATAGGAATTCAAGAGGTTAAAAAAAAGAATCAACGAAACCTGGTGCGTGTGATTTAATGAAAGGCTATGGGCACTTTCCTTTTCTTTTTTAATTAGTGCATATGATGATGAATGATTCCTTTTGCATTAAAACCAATTTCATATATTTCTTTAATATCAATTCAAATTGCAATTGTTCGGAATAGTGATGCACAATATACTGGACTGTCTCAGAAAATTAGAATATTGTGATAAAGTTCTTTATTTTCTGTAATGCAATTAAAAAAACAAAAATGTCATACATTCTGGATTCATTACACATCAACTGAACTATTTCAAGCCTTTTATTATTTGAATATTGCTGATTTTGGCTTACAGCTGAAAAAAACTCAAAAATCCTATCTCAAAATAATATTAGAATACTTCCTCAGACCAAGTAAAAAAATAATTTTATAACAGTAAAACTAAATCAAACATTTGAAAATGTCCATTGATGCACTCAGTACTTGGTTGGGAATCCTTTTGCACGGATTACTGCATCAATCCGGCGTGGCATGGAGGCAATCAGCCTGTGGCATTGCTGAGGTGTTATTGATGCCCAGGATGCTTCGATAGCGGCCTTCAGCTCATTTGCATTTGCAGGTCTGGTGTCTTTCATCTTCTTCTTAACTATACCCCACAAATTCTCGATGGGGTTCAGGTCAGGGGAATTAGCAGGCCAATCAAGGACAGTGATGCCATGGTCAGTGCACCAGTTACTGGTGGTTTTGGCACTGTGGGCAGGTGCCAGATCATGCTGGAAAATGAAATCCTCATCTCCATAGAGCTTTTCAGCAGATGGAAGCATGTAGTGCTCTAAAATCTCTTGGTACACAGTTGCATTTACTCTGGACTTGATAAAACACAGTGGACCAACACCAGCAGCTGACATGGCTCCCCAAACCATTGCTGACTGTGGGAACTTCACACTGGATTTCAAGCAACTTGGATTTTGCTCCTCTCCAGCCTTTCTCCAGACTCTGGCGCCTTGACTTCCAAATGAAATGCAAAACTTGTTTTCGTCTGAAAAGAGGACTTTGGACCACTCTGCAACTGTCCAGTGCTTCTTCTTCATAGCCCAAGTCAGACGCTTCTTCCGTTGTCTTGAGTTCAGAAGTGGCTTGACCATGGGAATACGGCTATTGTAGCCCATTTCCCGGACACGTCTGTGAACTGTGGCTTTTGATACCTGGACTCCAGCTTCAGCCCACTGTCTTTGAAGCTCCCGCAAATTCTGGAAGCGGCTCTTCTTCACAATTTTGTTAAGGCTGCGGTCATCTCTCTTGGTTGTGCAGCGTTTCCGGCCACATTTTTCCCTTCCAACAGACTTTTTGTGGATATGCTTTGAAACTGCACTCTGTGAACAGCCTGCTCTTTGAGAAATTTCTTTTTGTGTCTTACCCTCCTGATGGAGGGTATCAATGATGGTCCTCTGGACAGCAGTCAGATCAGCAGTCTTCCCCATACTTGTGATTTAGTTTACTGAACCAAGCTGAGTGTTTTTAAGGCTCAGGAAACCCTCGCAAGGTGTTTCGAGGTAATTAGATGATTCAGGTGATTAGTTGAATAGCCTTCTTGTATACTTTTTCATGATATTCTAATATTGTGAGATAGGATTTTTGAGTTTTCTTAAGCTGTAAGCCAAATTCAGCAATATTCAAATAATAAAAGGCTTGAAATAGTTCAGTTGATGTGTAATGAATCCAGAATGTATGACATTTTTGTTTTTTTAATTGCATTACAGAAAATAAAGAACTTTATCACAATATTCTAATTTTCTGCGACAGTCCAGTATGTCTGATCCTACCAGTGCAGATAAAATTGTCCTTCTCTAGACTGATATTGATACAGATAACCAACATGATATGCAGACTACTCTCTACATCAGGGGTCTCCTACGTGATGCCCAGAGGCTCCAGGGCGCCCCCTAAAAACACCCGAGTATCCCGCAGACAGGTTCTGAAAATAGCTCACCAGGGGTAGGTCATTGCGATTTTCTAGTAAATTTGATTTCTAACGTCCATGATATATTAGTGGTTGACTTAACTTCTAATAATTACAACCCGGTGATAATATAGCAACAACATAAGTCATAACTTGAATTGTTATCTTAGAAATGCATAACAAAATCGCAGCCCTTCGCATCAATCAGTAACAAAAAATTGCCCTCAGTTTGAAAAAGGTTGGCGACCCCAGCTCTATATTTTTTTCACGTTAGACAAAAATAATTCTTAAAATATCGAAAAAATATTTAGATCAGAAAATATAAATACGATTACACAAATATCTACCAATAAGTGTAAAATATATGAAAAAACAGGCAAAGTTTTAACACAATATTTTAGGTATAGTAAGAACAACGACGCTTTAAACGAGCAATCATTTCGGCAAGTTGGTTAAAAATGTGTCTGTATAGTTAAAAAATACACTAAATATAAGCAGTCATGTTTTGTGTCTTTTTTCCATGGTTTTTTCTGCAATGCCATTATATAGCACACTTTATAAGCGTATAACTTAAAAAAATAGTGTTGTGTTTTTGTTGTTGTAGGACAGATAAATATGGCTTTCTTTTTTTTTAAATTATCTGTTCAATAAACATATGTCCCGTAATTTCTATGCATTCCTAGTTCAGACTGACTGATAAAATCGAGATTTGATTTTTTTGGTCCATCTTCTCCCGTCCCTTTTAATAGGTTCTGAGACATAATATGCTGTAATTATTATTTAACACAAATTGCTAACCTTCAACATCCACAGCCATGACTGCTGCTCCTCTGCTAAGTAGCACCTGTACAACGGTTGCCAGGCCCTTCCTTGCTGCAATGTGAAGGGGCCTGGAGCGGCAAAGGGATGTCATTATCAAATCCAAGCCAATAATTGGATATTCAAAAAAAGTCATCACGAGTGGCTAAACAGAAGCCAACTTACATTTGTAGTGCACTATTCGTGGCATTTATGAGGGTATGGTCACTAATTTCTCCCAGAAGCAAGAGGGCGCACATTTCATGACCCTGTAGGAAAATAAGTTAAAAAAAAAATTATCCTTTATATACAGAAGAGAGCTTAACTGTATTGCTCTTAATACAATTGGGATGCAAACATTAATGTGCCATTGAGTGCCAAATAATTCATGCGCTTGTTTGTGTGTTTGACCTTAGTGCACGCTAAGTGAAGGGCTGTGTTATTATTGATATCCACGAGGCTCAGGTCTGGCTTCGCCTTGTGCAGCAAGAACTCTGAAATGCACAATAGAAATATAACTTTTCTTCTTTATGTGGGGGTCTCCTGTACAGTGACCAGTTACAGAAAGAAAAACATGTATTATTCTAACCATGCAAATGGGGTACATTTATAATAAATAAAATGGTCATAAACAGAAATAAATTGTGATCAAAGTTTCCTGCTGGGATTGATGTTAGACAGGAGATATGTTTACACAGTGAAAACACGCGTACCAACAGCCGTGGTATGTCCGCAATCAGCGGCTATCATCAAAGCGGAGAACCCCCTCTGGTCTGCGGCGTCAAGTTCGGCCCCCTTGGCCAATAGCATTTGGAGCCCTGGAACACTTCCAGAGTATGCAGCAGCATGCAGCGGTGTCCTAAAATCGTTTCATTTGGTGGGGTTATGATTAAGATTCATGATTACTACTTAACGACAATGCAGTGTTTCCCATACATATGGAGATTAAGGCGGGCCCGCTAGGGTTAAATTGTCCCCCCCAGAGTCTCATAAACTTGTATTATCAAAAAATACAATATTTTTAAATATATATGAATGTGAAGTTATTAAAAAAAAAACTTTTAGATTTCCCTTTCTACAAATGATTGCAAACGCCAGGGTGTTTTATTTGTGCTACACATCTCTGTCAGAAGGAACCTTCGTCAGTCAGCCCCACAACTCCATGCTAAAATGCGAACCCTTAACTCAGTTGTTGCGGGGTTTGTATTGCCTCGCCTGCACTGTAATCAGACGTCTGGGTAAAATTTTACATTGGCAAAAGTTGTGTTTTCCATGAGTTGAACATTTGTCAACTCTCGTAGACCAGAATTATAGCTTTAGCAGAGAGCTGTCCGCAGAGAAAACCTGCCCAGGGCCTTGTCGCATGCTGCTGGCGTTTTCGAAAGAGCGTAAAAATGCAGCCCTGTTATTGCAAGCAATTTAAAAAATTCGCTCAGGGCAGGAAAACCTTTTGGTGGACACAGGTCCCAACTAGCTCTTAAGCTGCACATCACAATAACCTCCTGTAAACCATCAAAGAAGAACCAGCATCCTGTCATAACAGAAACCGCAAAAGCAGCGGTATTGATATTTAATACTGAGATCTACCAAATCACCAATAAGAAAAAAAATTGAATTCAATTGAAAAATCTTATCAGTGATTTGGTCTGATACAATACCATAAAATACTAAAGCATCAGCATCTGAACATCACTAGTTATTTTTAGTCTAATGAGATGACGGGCAGATTTTTTGCATTAAATAACCGTTTTGTTTACAATGCTTTGTGGTTGTGACTTGTGTCATTGCATTTCATAACTAGTGTATTTATGATTCACAAGAGCACACATTCATCATAGATCTAGGTTCTTGATTTTGCTCTAAAAATTAACCTGATCTATGAGTTTAATTTAAAATGTCCAGGCGAGCATAACCCTGGACACTATCCACCCACCCACATCTCCCAATTTTATAGGAAACACTGCACTGTTAAGAAAAAGAGGTTGTGTTTTTTTTTAGAACATTTCTTCAAGAACATAGTTACCTTCCTTTAGCATCACTAATTTTAACTAGTTGTAGGCCGACTGTCTTTACAAAAAGTTCAGCAGCAGCATCATACCCTTTAATTCTGTAAAAGCAAAAATAAAAACTACAATCCTTTAAGTTCATAAAAATGATTTCCAGCAGAAAACAAAATAAATAGGACTCACAAAGCACAGTGCAATGGGTTGAAGCAATTTCCTTCCTGGTTGCCAAAAAGCTTGTTTTCAAGTAAAATGTGTAAACATCCTTCATGGCCTACAAAAGACACACATGTACAAATTATTTTATGTTTTGTTACAGTAAGGATGTTTTGGATTCGTAGCAATAATACAAGCCTCCTTTAATTGCTCTCTAATTAGTAATGAACCAACCGAAAAATGTGCTACTTCCTGTTATTTATTACCATGGTAGGCTGCCCAGTGAGTGGGTGTGAAGCCTCTGTAATCCAACATGGAATCCAGCGGATCTGCTTTCACTGCTGCTTGTAGCAAATCTTGCAGTATCCGCGTGTGGCCGCAGGAGGCAGCAAGATGGAGTGGCGTCCTTCCCTGAGAGTCTCGACATAGAGCAGAGGCGCCGTGTTCCAATAAAGCTGTTGTACTGTCGCTGCTACCGAGCATGGCCTACAGGGAAAATGACAGAGAGTAATAAATATTTACAGCAGAGGTGTCTAAAGTTTTTCCTGTATTGTGAAACATCACGAATGAAAAGGGGCATTCTTCTTGTTTTAGTTTAATTAGTCATTAAATCGAAATAGTGTTCTAATATTTTAATTAAGGATTTTACCAAATTTATGAATTAGAATGAAAATGTATTAATTTATTTTCAAAATTATGAAGAGTGAGTTTGCATTATTGCAGAAAAAAAGAGCACACTTTTTTAGTATATACTCTGGGCCACTGAAAAATGTCAGGGGCCACCAATTACCCCCTTACCCAAAGTTTGGACATTCTGTTTTACCGACAAAACACACCCACGCAGATAACGTACAGCTCGGTGTAATGCAGTGAAGCCCCTTTTGTCAGCAGCATCCGGATTTGCTCCTTTCTCCAACAAGATGTGGACGCAATCTGTGTGGCAACCCAGAGCTGCTAACATGAGAGCAGTCCTAAGAAAAAAAAGCGTGTAAATTTAGTTTGCAGGTGTTATGGACTGGAAAGCATGTCAGCCAAGTCAAACAAAATTCTATACACGCACATTTTGTTTGCGTAAAAGTAAAAATATATACATGGGCTGGAAATCAAAAATTTCTTTTGCTATACGTAATGGCAAATTTTCTAATAGTCCTACCAACATAATGAATTTATGGCTCCAAAACACCTGTCGGATTTTTTTTGTCAGTTATTTCGACAGTCTAAACCTAGTTTTGTTGGCACAACATGGTCACGTTGGCATACGGTGTATCATACATTCAAGGAGACAGACTGTCACAACCTTTCAGTACGATGAAATAATGATCATCATTTGTGTAAATGTTAAATATACCTATATAAGTATTATTATATAATTATCTCTTTGTAAGATGCTTCACAGGTCAGTCTAAACACACTTGGGTTTAAATTAACCAAAATTTAGGTTGAAAATGGACCATCCCAATACTTAGGTTGATTTGATCCAACGTCCTGTGAATTTGCAGAAATAACTTCCCCCCGAAAATTGAATTATTTAGTTTAGTTGCATAAGAAGTTTCAACAAAGTTTTTTTGAATTATATATTTTTAAAAAATTGTCCATTTTTTTACTCAACAGTCTGGGTAGTTTTGTTTAGAACAACACAAACAATAGTCTACTTTTGTATCAAACAACTCAGAATAATGGTTCAAATTGACCAAAATATTGAGTTGGTGCCTCTTACCTAATTCTAAAAGTAAGTACAAGATCACAATACTTTCTCTCATCCAATCTATGACCTATTAGTAAGCTAGCATAAAAGAAAGCAAATTGTGTTGATGTAAATGGCAAAATGCCAACGGTCCTCTGGTTTCAAATAAAACAATTTAAATACAAAAAAAAATAACTCACTGTCCTTGTGTGTCTTGGCTGTCAATAACACCAGCACTGTTTTCTCTATTCACAAGCAAAAGAAGACAGTCCACATGGCCTTCTGCGGCTGCAAATGCATAGAACTACCTTAAGCAATCAAAACATTTGCCGATAATAAAAATGCCTCCTTTGTCGGTCCAACCTGCTGCATGGAGAGCCGTCCTCTTGCGCTTATGCTCCTTCAGAGTGCAGGAAGCTTGATGTTCCAGTAGCACCTCCACACACGAGGTGAAGCCCCTTAGAGCAGCGAGGTGGAGGGCGGTTTGCCCCTCGATGTCTCGCACATCCAGACTGACTAACGTTTCACACAGCAAACACAGGGCCTCTCGATGACCGTAATACGCCTGTCAGCATGACACAAGTGTTGCAAGAGGCAGCTGCCCGCAGACCACAAACAAGATATCAGGATGGATTGACACCACTCACGGCTAAGTGCAGTGGACTAACGGGGATGTTGCTCTCAGCCTCTTCCAGACAGTTGAAAGAAATCACCAGCAGCTTCAAATGGAAAATAAAGAAGTAAACATGAAGTAGCTTAAATGATAAAAATGAACTAAAGCAAGGTTGGACATTTAAATTGAGCACTGACCATCTCCAAATGCTGCTTGTTGCCGTAAGCTGCTGCATAGTGGACAGCACTGTAACCTTTTGTGTTCTTGACTGTTGGATTGCCTCCATTGTCCAGCAAATACTCCAGACACCTGAAAAAAAGGACAACAGCCAAACATAGGCAATGTAACAATCATTTTTCATTTAAACTACTGAAAACCAAAAAGATCATCTATACGTTTTTACTGATAACTCTCAATAAAAATGCCACCTGTTTTCAGAACAATCTTTATTTTTTAGGCCCTTTCCTAATTAACATGTCAGTTCTACAGGGGCTAATATAAGGGTGAAAACTGTTCATATATATTGCCCCGAAAGTGAAACTTAAATAGGAAGTCAATCTATAACACTGATTAAAAAAAAAAGTTTCACTGCAAAAACAAACAAAAAAAATTTTCTGACTACTTATTTTATGTACACTATTAAACTTGGTAAAAAATAAAATGACCAAGATTATTTAAAATTAATAAGTATTTATTTGTTCTGGTTTTATTTCACTAAAATTACTTCTTAGAACAAATCAGGAAATACAATTTTAAATTATCAAAATTACGAGCCATATGAGATAACTTAGCTAATATTTTTCTATTACTTTATTTATATTTGGAACTTTTTTGCTCATTTGAATTTTTTGTTGACAAAAAAAAAATCGGCCGAAATGAGCCAATGTATCTTACAGAACAAATGACAGCTTAAAATAAACCACAAATTATACAAATTCTTATTTTACAATTTGTTTAAAGAACATTTGCTTACTAAAATAAGAGTCAGCAGAACAGTATGTTTTGTATTCTTGCACATCTTAGGTTGGAAAAATCTCAAATGAGTAATTTTTTAAAAATTCATTTGAGGGGGTGGCCATTTGCCGTTGACTAAAATTTATCTAGTATGACATCATTGTTCTCAGTAAACATAAAAAGATAATTGGTTGACATGGGTTGTAAAATTTTCGTTTATATACACCTATATTTTTAGTTTTATTTTGCTGTGGTTTTGAACTTCTGTACCTTCTTAATAATGCGTTACCCTTTTGCAACTAGATCAGATGACCATTAAACTTTTCAAAAATAAAACAGTTACACACAGAGAGGCTTCTTGTTCCTTTTCCAATCTGGAGTCAGAGCTCGTCTCCCCTCTAAGCGGAAAGATGAAGAACATTTTTCTTTACCTTGCACATTAAACCAAAATAAAATTTTGCTTGTTATTGCTTAGGACTTCACCCGAAGAAAGTGTGTGATGCAGCAGCGTAGTGCAGGGGGCTGCAGCCCATCAGGTCTGACTCGTTGATCTCTGACCCGCCTCTCACTAGCGTGATTGTACACTGGCTGTTACCATTGACTGCAGCATAGTGCAATGGAGATCTGTGGGAGGCAGATGAGGAATATTAATAACCTGTCTCGGCAACTTTGAAGAAGGGAATTGTTTACCTTCCCAAATGATCCTTTACGTCAACTTCAGCTCCATTGTTAATCAGCATATTAAGACAGTCCACATTTCTGGCAAAAGCACATGAAAAATTCATTTTAACGGAACATTTGTCTGTTAATGTTTAAGATTATGGTTGAGTGAGCTACCCTCCAAATGCAGCTGCATGCAAACAGGTCCTCCCGAGTTCATCCTGTGTGTTTATATCGAAGCCAAATGATGGTGTCTGGGAGCCGGTCGGAGAGTGCATAATGTTGTAGTATTGGCCTATAAGATACACGGGCAAAAGTGCTCTTAAGTAAATGTTGAAAGTAAACGCTTCCTAAGTTTCAGCCGTCAGATGATTTCTTACCATTTGTGAGCAACTTGCGACAAGAGTCGGAATAGCCATACAATGCTGCCATGTGTAATGGAAGCATTCCATCCATCCCTTGCCTGCAGATTTGGTTGATAAAATGAAAAGGTGGCAGAATTCTATAACAAGCCATTTGAACACGTTAGTACAGTAAGTTTCTTTGAATGTGTTTATTTGATTTCACACCATTTTATATTACTGGCTATAATTGACTGCATAATAATACTTAACTAAGTGTGTATTAAAGTATCTGCTAAAAGTAGTCATTATCACTGCAAATACTTTTTTTAATGAGAAATCCACACAAGTATGGGATTATGACGTTTAAAGAAACCATCTGATGTTTTCTACAGGTAAAAAAAACATACAAGCGTTTTACTTTCTTCGAAGGAAGCAGAAGCATTTAAAAATTTGCAGAAAAGGTTTTGGCAGTTAAAGCGTCCATTAAATAATAACAAAATATAATTTGGTGAGAATAGCTTTCACCATTAACTGGAAACATTCAATTTATCTTTTGAAATCTGTATTTTTTCTCAGTTAAAATATTGAAAAGTCTCACCATCATTGATAATGCAACCTCATAATATATATATATTTTTTTTAATTAAAAACATGCCCCCATTTGGCGGGGTTTTATAAAAATTGAGATGAGTCGACTGATGATGAATAAAAACAAAAAATAACAGTTGTTCAATTGACAAAATGCTCTACACTAAAACATAAATAAAAACTAAATCCATTATAATAACTGGTACTGTACTGACAAAAAAAAACTTCACCAATATGTATTTTATGTATGAAGAGTGGTTATCTTTTGCCCTTTCTTAAGTTATTAACACATTCAGAAGCATTTAAAACTCAGTACATATTTACATGAGTATTCTGCAACTATTTAAAAAATATCTCCTACTTGGCTTTGTCAGCCCCATTCGTCAGCAAAGTGCTAATCAACAATTCCTGGCCATGTCGGGCAGCAACATGGAGAGGTGTGTTGCCGTACATGTCGACGCAGTCAACTTCACCACCTAAACAAAAGATTGAATTAATTAAGTAGACCACCCGCTCTAAGATGAAGGAATCTTTTAATTTCCTTACCGTTTTGGATAAGAATTTGGGAGCCTGTGAATCGGCCATGCATAGCGGCCAAATGCAAAGGGCTCTTTCCTTCTTTACTCTGTTGAGGAATTATTTTAGTGAGATAAGATGTTTCGAGGAGATAATTTCCTCCGGTTTCCGCCCCGCTGACCTGCATGTTGACATCAGCCCCGTTATTGACTAGCAGCTCGGCGCACAGCACGCCGCTGGAGGATGCAGCGGCTAAGTGCAGCGGTGTGATGCCGTGACTGTTGGGCTGGTTGATGTGGGCACCACAATTGATGAGCTCATAGGCCACTGTCTCCTGGCCCGTATGGCAAGCCATGTGAAGTGCTGCGTTCCCAAATGTGTTCTGTTCATCAGTCTTGAAGGGAGAGCATTAGGGGGGTAAAAGCAAGAGAAAGGGAGTCCTCAATTAACCCTAAATAAGAAATCAATTTTACAGAGACTTGACAACTACCACTGGGAATAGGTCCATATTATATATCATTAATGAATTTCGTTTCAGATTTAAAAATAATATATTTTTTCACGTTTTATCTTTACTTTGCACTAAAAGGAGAAGCCCTCCAAATTATTTGTAAGATTGTAGGAATCACATTAAAGCCAATCATTCATTATTTTTTTGGGAGTTAAGGGTTGTACAATGCTCTAATAGTTTAAAGGATTGTGAAAAGTTAAGTTATTAAAAATTGACAGTTTTTAATCTTTTCAAGATATATCTGTCTGAGTGGGAAATGTGATTCAAAAATGTCTTAAAGGTTTTTGGACCCCTGAGAAATAATCCTGGCAGGAATAACATGTCGACATGACTACAGATTTATTTTATGAGGGGTATGCAATAACACTTTAATTCAGACCAATACTAAACACACGTAGTAGATAGCAATACCAGATACTCATTTCAAAAGTACATATAATTTGCACTTCCCACTAAAAGATGACATATATTTTCGAAGAAGTGCATTTAAACCGCAACATGCCGTGTTTCCTCCATTCAATAAAAATGTATCATCCCTTTGGTTTCAAAATTCTGAGTGTAAACCGGCCACTTAAGTGCACCTTTAAATAAGGATGGTACTCACCCATTCCCAAAGATTAAAAAAAAAAAATGGGTAGTACAGTATTGGTGCAAAAAACATCCTTGTTTTAGGACATGGTTATTTACAACAGCTACTACCCTTTGTGAACATTTTGCTTGGAAAAATTCATCATCATTCAATTTGCAATAAAATTACTTTGTTAAAATGTAAAGGGTTTCTTCAAAATCATTTGTCATTGATTTTAGGGGGAAATTTATGTAACAAAAATTGACGATATGAGAACATTTAGAATTTAAAGTACTTGACAGAAAAAAAAATTCATTAACTGGTAAAAAAAAAGAACCTATACCTCCACTCCAAGTTCCAAAAGATATGTGACCACATCTAAATGTCCGCTTATAGATGCAGCATGCAGCGGTGTGTAGCCATATTTGTCTTTGCAGGATACATCAGCACCGTGAGATACCAACATCTTCACAATGTCCAAATGTCCTAAGGGAAAATCACAATGTAGACAATTCCAGCCACTATTCTGCAAAAAATAAGTTTCCGTGACTTTTTAATTACCAAAGTAATGAGTGCAGATTTACATTACTTATTGTAGTTTATTATCCGTGAATATGTTGACATGAGGTGACTTGCGCTATGCATATTTTGACCTTGTTGTCTTGTTGATATACTTTTTATTTATGGTCAACAAATGGCCACCTGCTATAGTCTCTTTCCGTTTGTGTTACAGAGTGATAAACACCAGCATAGTGAAGGACAAGAAAGAAGTGTGAACACACGACAACAGAGCCGTTTATTCGGGATCACATGTTATTATCAGGGGAAATAAACAACGTCTGCAGGCGAGGGTTGTACGGGGTTTTATTTTTAGTTGCGGGAACTACAGTGCCCTTTTTGTATAAAGAGTCACAGAAACATTTCCACAATTACCTTCCAGGAGGTCCAGATTTATTATTTGCGAATGAAGTGCAATTTTTGTAATCATAAATGTGGGTGTTTAATTTGAAATATTAGTAAATATAACAATAAACTGATTGGGTGTCTATCACCCAAACTCACCTAGATATGCAGCCCAGTGAATTGGCTGCCTTTCCTTTTTGTCTTTGCTACTTGCGTTGGCACCCCGGCTAAGAAGCAAATTCACCATCTAAAAACAGTGATGTAAATTAACGCGAACAAGAACACATCAGTGAATGCCTTTTTAAAAGGGTACCTCTCCATGTCCACTGTGTGCTGCGTGATGCAAAGGTGTTCTTCCTGAGCGGTCGTAAACATCCAGACTGCACATATGAGGTATAAGAGATTCAGCACAGCCTGTAGCCCAGTTTGCCGCAGCCATGTGGAGCGGCGTGTGCCAGAATTTGTCCCGTGTGTTGATCTCGGCGCAGTGCTGTAACAGCAGCTCCACAGCTTTCTGGAGAGATTTAATAAAAATTAAATATCAAGGGCATTTCAATACAAAACTTTTTGTGTGATTTTTTTCTTAATAATTTGATTAAATGTGAGGGGGTTAGGGTTGTACTTCATTTCGAGAGGCAGCTGCTCGATGCAATGGAGTCAACAAACCCTGGTCTTTAGCATTGACATTGGCACCTATTGGATTAGAAACAAAGCTTTGTGGTTTGTTTTTAAATTGAAAGCAATATTTCCATGATTTAGACCCTATTAGATATTTCAGTTCATACCTGCGGTGATCAGGAGTTCCATAATGTGAATGTTGCCAAGGTAGGCAGCAGCATGAAGGGGTGTGCTTTGTTCATAATCCTGTGTAAACATGACTTAAAGCATCAAGCAAGAAATGTTGTAAAAATGAACTCCCCCCCAAAAAGTGAACATGGACGGAAATTACCAATGAATTGACATCTTCTCTATAGCTCAACAAAAACGTCACTTCATCTGTATTTTGGCTGAAAATAGCCTGGATCAGCGGACTCTGAAAAAGCCATGTGAGAAAAATAGTATTAAACAGTTAAACACAACTCAACGCCAGGACAACAGTAGAAATTAGGTCTTGTAAGTCATTTATTACGTAATAAGCAACAAAATATTCAGAAAGAGCTTAACAAATCATTAAATGATTCATAGTATATAATAAAAAAAGGTAATGTGCAAAACTGAAAAGATAACTCTGTGCCCCCTACTTCTTTCAAGTAATTTATCATACAATAAGCAACAAAATATAAAGAAGTTTATCAAAACATTGACTTATTAATACTATGCAGTACAAAAACATAGCGTGTGTCGTGCAAAACTGCACACAAGTCTGACATAACTGTGCACTCTCTTCCTTGCAAGTAATTAATCAAGCAATAAGCAACAAAACATGAGGAAAAATCTTATGAAAGCTTCTACTTATGAATTTTATGCATGCAAAAACATGACATGCAAAACTGCACAAAAGTCTGAAATGATAACTCTGTGATTATCGGATTTTTAACTGGTTATCCCCCCCCCAAAAAAGCTACATTTTTTATTGAAAATTGTAAGTGCACTTATGATATACCTGTCAACTTAAACGTTTTTCTCGTATTATATACGTATGGTGTGGGGTTCCTCTAGTTATTGACAAATCATTTTTTATGCAGGATTTCTTTTTTTTTCCCCCCATGTGTTGGTGTGATACATTAACCAATAAGGTCACCATTTAATGTGGAGTGTCTTGGGCAACTACAGCCTGGTGGCGCCCATACTTCTCCAGGCCAGCCTTTTGCTACTTATAAACTGAATTTACTGCAAGGTGGGTTAGAACTAATGAAGATGTTGAAAGAATTTTTTTTTTTAGTAAGTGAAATAAAATTGTTTGCAAGTTATCTTTTTCATCCAACGTAATATGTCTTGCTGGGAGTAAATAATGCATTGTGTTTGTAAAGTTTATTATTGTATTAATAGGGTAACTGGCTGAGGTCGACAGCTATGTTATGAATGTTATATCAGAATTATTTTTAGGAAATCGAGTGTGACGTGTACACTATCAGTAGCATTTCTATCTCGACTTAACTAAAGCACAATTGTGAAAAAAAGATCAACTGTGAATTTAAGCGTAAATATTTCTACACGACGTTTTTAACAGTTGTCGAAGCCGTAAGCCTGTTAGCAAACTTTGCTCGAAATATCGTCTAGTCAAGCGACTGTTATTCCAAGTTAAGAAACAACCAATATTTTAGTCACCACGATAAGTTTATGTTACCTGGTCCTTTATATCTCTACACTCCATTCCTCAAATCTCCTCTTGGCTCTTTCATTCACGCCTTGTGTGTGTACATGATATTCATCGGCAGCAGCTTGTTAGCCTTGTTAGCGAGTACGTTAGTGGTGGGTGAGAACATCTCGCGAGATGTCACAACAACGTGATGACAAGTCTAAATGATTTAACAGGTTTATCCATTTTCCCGACAGCTGAGACAAGTACAGTAACACGTTCTAAACTAAAAATTTCTAAACTCAGATATTTTGGAAATTTTGATGGTTGTTTTGTTGCAACCAGTCAGGGGAAACTTTTGTTACAGTCTGTAATATTTAGTGCCACCTAGTGGTACGGAAAACTTTTATCCAGTTAAAAAAACATTGAATGCCGGGCAAAGATACATGAACTATCATATCAATGTTATTTTTTATATACAAAAAAACACAGTTCGAGAAATTTGCATTTGTTTTACACCGTGGAATCCCCACTTAAGTCGGCGCCACGCTCGTTTGGCATCCTGCCGCCACGGTATGCCATGTATCACTGGCTCTCGCTCGTAACAGACAACACAGTGTCACCTAGCGGTCAAAGAGTATGTTGAAATCTTTTGTTTTTCTCTGTTCATAAAGACCACTTTAAACAAGATTAGATTCAGTTTACGAATGCAAAAAATCACAAAACTTAGAAAAAAGGGTGTCTAATTATTGTAAATTAACATTAGTTCATTTTTCTTTTTTTTGAGCAATGCTGCCGCTAGTTTTATTGCATTATTTTCATTGCACTAGTTTCATTAAGGAAATTATATTCTATGGTA
This sequence comes from Urocampus carinirostris, assembly GCF_059441175.1. Taxonomy (NCBI): domain Eukaryota; kingdom Metazoa; phylum Chordata; class Actinopteri; order Syngnathiformes; family Syngnathidae; genus Urocampus; species Urocampus carinirostris. The sequence goes on along the minus strand of NC_142354.1, from coordinate 27,900,942 downwards.
TTCTGAAATAAATCTATCTGGTAGCCTTTATTAAGTTATCACAATAATTATTTTCGAAGTTGATGTACTACACTCTACACAGGCTGTAAAGTACAGTACACTTGTCAGATCACTGTGTAAAAAGAACAATGCAGCTGTTCCTTGTGTATTGACTTTTTGGAAGAAACATGTACAATTCATTGACCAGGAAAAAAAAGTATTTTTCCCAATTGCTACTTATTAACGAATTAAAGGAAATTTTGCTTAAATAATTCATAGGATTTACCCCTTCGAAGTTCATATTGCGAAAAGGCTTAATGAAGATATTGATGTAAAATGTAGGGTTTTTTTTTCCTGCTCATCATTAAACTGTAACACATTTATTTTGACACTGCCCCTTGGTCAAAAACCCATCCATCCATCCATTATCTGCACCGCTTATCCTCAGTAGGGTCGCGGGGGTGCTGGGGTCCATCCCAGCTATCTTCGGGCAGTGGGCAGGGGACACCCCAAACTCGTTGCCAGCCAGTCGCAGGGCACAGAGACAGACAACTCACTCGCTCATTCAAACCTGGGGAAAATTTGGACCGGCCAATTCACCTGAAATGCATGTTTTTGGAATGTGGGAGGAAACCGGAGTGCCCGGAAGAAACCCATGCAAGCACGGGGAGAACATGCAAACTCCACGCAGGAAAGCTGGGAGCCTGATTTGATCCAGGGACGCGCTCACCACCCAGCCGCAGTGATGCCCATTGGTCATAAACCTCTGGTGAGAAATCTGTATTTTATATCTGATAAGATTGACAATGGTTTCAAACTATTTTGGAAGAATATTTTGCTTGGAATATATGACTCCAAGATATATAAATCACAGCCCAAAGAAACTTTTATTGTCATTATTCTTCTTGTGGCTAAATTATACATTTACATGTAAAAATTCCTGCGATTGGCTGGCAACCAGTTCAGGGTGTCCCCTGCCCACTGCCCGGAGATGGCTGGGATGGGCTCCAGCCCCCCTGCGACCCTAATGAGGATAAGCGGTACGGCTGATGAGATGAGATGAGATGTAAAAATTCATGGGTAGAAAAATGTCTTTCACCACCGTTGAAAGTAAAGTAAAACAGTAAAAAGGCCATTAAAAATAATACTATTCGTAAATACTTTTCATGTAACCTGTTCCCCCCTGTTATGTTTGTTTAAATGTATTTTTTTTTGTCATTTGGATGACTTTATTCGTACAATTTGTTTATAATGTCAATGCAACATTGCAGTGGAATATTTTTTTGGAAATGTATATGCGTTTTGTTCGATAAAGCATTATACTTAATAAGAATAGAGTAAAAAATATCAAATAAAAAGTACAATACCTGTAAACGACCACCTTTTTATTGTCTTCAAGGTAGGAGGTTTTACCTGCCAGACAAAATAAAGGGGCACTCAAGCGAACCATCTCAGTTGACCAATCATAACTGTATTTGTTTTACGAGCATGCGCAGTGAGTATTCGACTAAAGTTGACATGTTAAGATCCGACAACGCACAATGTGGTAGGGTCTAACCTGATAACGCTGCCTCACTTCGCCGACCTTACATTTATACTCATGGTGCGTGTTGGATATCGGATGCCATTGCCCAATTACAACAAAAGCGGCCCGTTTCTATATTATAATCAGGTAAGAATATCAACTTCGATACTTTGGTAAAGGTCACGTTAAGCAATGCAATCTGTCAAGCTAGCTAACACGGATGTAGCATGTAGTAGCTTTTGGGGGTTACTGACTTTTTAAAGGGACTTTTTTTATTGCAGCTGGCAATATTTAAAATCTACAGTAGTGATCAAGTATTAAAGTGACAACAATCACCAAAACAAGCGGTAACATAACACCAAGTAACTCTACAAATCACCAAATAAATCCACGTCATTTTTATATCGTCAGTGTCATTACGATGTAATAGTGTAATGTTTTTTAAACATCCGGGGTTTCATCTGAAAATCACAGTTGAATTTACCTGCCATGTTTTCTCCCCCCACAAACTTTTATTTAACGAAGCTCGTCATCGGTCTTCATTCTTTTGATACCTCGATGAACCAGTTTTGCCTCTTTGTTTGTAAAATGTTTTTCTTTTCGTGAATGTTCCTATCATTAATGTTCTCTGGTATAAAAATCCACCCTGGTAATTCTTCTGTTTTGGCTTTCGAGGGAAGATTTTCCCTCATCAGCAGTGTTCACATGTTCTCCAAGTCAAAGTTTCGGGGATTTAAGTATTGGCGCTCCCAAGTAAAATGGTGAATGGTCTGCATTTTTATAGCGCTTTTCAAGTCAACGAAGACCTCCCAAAGCTCTTTACATTGTGCTTCACACTCACCCATTCACACACACACTCACACACCAATAGGGAGTCAGCCGTAAAACAATACAGAATGGTAGTATAAATCACACGTTGTTATTGTCACCTATGATAACACCCAATTGCAATTGTGTCTCTCGTTTCCTCACAAAGTTCTTACGAGTCGAATTCCACCTAGCAAAAGACACATGAGTAAGGTCCAAAGACCTCTTAATTTGGTTTATGAAATGTTATTTTCAAGGCGTTGAAAATACTTCTTTTAACTACCTTATTGGGACCAAATTAAGACGACATTGGGTAGTTTAAACTATTATACACGTCTACTTTTGCACTAAATTACATCTAAAATGTAAGACATTTAGCCCAACAAACAACTCCTAAAGGATATCTGGTGTCGAGTGGGATTAACTTGGAACGAGGATTACTAATGTGGTCTCCACAGGCACCATGTAGCCCCACTAAAACGGATGAGTAGCCTTGTAGTCCGATTTCGAAAACAGCTCACCAGTAATGGGTCATCGTGATTCCCGAGGACATTTGATCTCTAACTTATGAAAACTCAATGACCTGATCAGTGTCTTTAAATGCATTATCAATTCTTCACAAATTAGTTTTGAAATCAGCCAATAATGTGTAAATCACGCAGGGTCCTTATAAAAGGTAGAAGTTTTGTTGAGTCAATTTTGCCTTACTTTTCATAATTACAACATGGCAATGATAGTTTTAGAGATCCAGATAAATCCTGTAGCCTTTCAGACTAATCACTCATCTGTAACAAAAAAGAAGCTTGCATCTTAAAGGGTTGGTTTCCTGATCTTAAAACATTCTTAAGCTCCTGAGACTGTTACATTGTAGCGCAGGATGCCACTTGTTCGTTTGGGAGTTGTCACAGATGTGCATATGTGATTGTAAATGCTGGAGTGCTGATAAAGTGGCATATCTTTTACTTGCATTCCCCCCATTTCAGATAAAAACAAAGAAATGGTAATTTGGAGAGCATTAGATTGCCATCATCCTAATAAATTGTAGCTTGCGAAGATATAACCAAGTCCATAACGTATCATCAATTGATTCTCTTTGAGAGCAACCATTTTCTTGGGAGTTCAACTTAGTATGTCATTAACAATTTATACCTGCACAGACACAACTTTTGCCCCTCATATACTAGTGAATCAATTTTGAAACATTGACCTTTTAAGTTTTAAATTTACTTTATATGTTCTTTTAACACTCCCCATATTCTCATCCTATGTGTGTGAAAGTCGAAATGCTCATTGATCTACCAAGACACACACTTAAGTTCTCAAGAATGCAGTCAATTACATCAATGTTGCTCACATAAGCAGCAAAAGGAATTAGTGCCTTCAAAATGAAAGAAAGTTCTAGATGTCTAGGAATTTGGTGTTTGACATACATTTTTTGCTCATTAAAATATGCGGCTTAAGTGCGGATTCAAGTAGTTGTCACTTGAAAATAAAGCTTAATTCTCTAAATTATTATGTATGTCTATCTTTACCTTTTATTATAATTAAATGATAACTGGATTAAGTGATCTATGCTTTGAATTGTGAAGCAAATATGACAATCATAAAACCCATCATGAACTATTCTAACTATTGGATGTTTACTGAGCTTTCCGAGTTTAGGTGTGCAGTTTCACTTCTTACTTGCTTCTAAACTTCTTATTCAAACAAAACCTATATTCTTTACATAATAGTCTTGTACAGACTTCGCTTCAGGTGTCAATTTTTTGTTTGTCTAACAATAGCTCTCACCTTACTGTTATTCCTTGGCACTAGAGTATCATAGTAAAATAATTTCTTTAGTCAAAATGTATCTACTAATCTCACTTCAATTTGCTTGGGTCAAAGACGTGTCAGGAAAAGATGGTACTTTTATAGCTTTGGCATGAGTACACAAGAAAAAAAAAAGGCCAAAGTCCAAAGGCTGGTCAGCATGTAGCAAAGAATACTCAGATGCTTCTGGAAAAAAAAAAAACACCTTAATTGTGCATGCACGGTTTCAACAATGGCTACAATATTGACTGGTATTCCTGAATACAACAGCATAACGTTATAACATCATTCTTATGTGTGAAAACTTAAATGCTTTTGTTTTGGCATCAAAAAGAAAAGCAGCTTTAGTCAGGTAGGAAATTTGTCAAATCTTACACTATTTACACACAATATTTTGTTGTTGCTTCTTAATTTAATGATGTTCATTTCAAAATAAAATAATAATTTGTTTTACAAATAAACATGACTTGACTTGTTACAAATTACCTCATTGCCCTGCTAACCCAAACCGAGTTCCTTGGGAAATATTAATTGCTGGGGAAGTGAAACCTTGACTAAGTGTAGAAGTGGGTTTATGGCGTTTGACTCATGATCCTAACAGTCATGTGCCCAGTTTTTGTCAGCAAAAACTAAATGTCTTAAAGTCCTGCTTTGGCCTGCAATAGCGTTTCATCGTTCAGATTCTGACATTGAGAGACATTTTATACCAGCCATGTCCAAAGTCCGGTCCGGGGGCCAGTTATGGCCCGTGATCAAAGTTTTACTTGGCCGCAGCCTATGTCATAAAATTAATAATATGTGGCCGCCATTAATGCTGACCATATTAGATAAATAAGTATAAAGTATACAAAATACATGTACCCAAAATAAAAATCACAATTTCACCAGATGGTGGGAGTAGGTCTTTGTCACTTTGCCCTTAGCTTTCTGTTAGAATTGTAGCCCACGCCATTTCTGACATGGCTACTATAAATTAAAAAAACGGAAATTTACTGTGAGGGATGCTTATTCCAGGAAAAGCGGAAATTGGAGTATTTTTTTTCACCAAAATCTAAAACAACTGTGCCTGCCTAGTTTGCCAAGAGATTAGCTGCTTTCAAAGAATTTAATACAGGCACATTGCCAGACGAAACAAGACAAAAAGCTATCTGAAAATGCTCTAAAAAGCTTAAGCAACTGGAAGCGGTTTTGATTAATGGCACAGCAGCGCTTTTCACGAGACCCTGTGGGTCAAATTAAAATTCTACAAAGGCGAGCTATGAGGTCGTAATGCTGATCACCAAGCACTGCAAACCTTTCCTGCAGGGGGAAATTATTAAAGACTGTTCTAAGAATGCCTGGCTGAATAGTCGGCCCTCTCACATTTTTAGCCTACAAAATCTGGTCCACTTTCTGAACACTTTGGATACCCCTGTGTTATGCCAAAGAGGGAAAAAATGAAGGTTTTATTCAAGTGAAAGGAAAACCTAAGCCCAAGTTGGTCACCTGTGGCTAACATTCTAAAAAAGATAGTAAAAGGGAACAGTCAAATTACTTTGGAAAAATACTGTTAGTCAAACTGAAATTAAGCATCCTTATTGTCTCTGTTTCTGATAGTTTCGTTTTATTTTTGTTAGGAGGCTGTAAGTCATCCCTCCAATTCTCAGGGATCCATCAGCCTTTCCTGATGAAGGACCAGCAGGATGGGGACCTCCTCCAAGGTAACGTTTTACAACAACAGAAACATGAGCTGCATGCACACATGCACACACGGTGCAGAATATAAGTTCTTACTTTTGACAATTTTCCTACTTTGGATTTTAACAAAACCTAAAATGTTGATACAATTTCCTTCATTCTTAAATTGTGTTTTTGACTGTACTATTCCGTGAGCTTGATTACTAAGAGGCCAAAGTTCTATTTGCTTTATTTGTGCACACATAGTACAATAGCATGTCTTTATTTTGACAACTGTTTCTTTGCTGCTCTTCCTTTTTTTCCCAATGTCAGAATGTTTTGACACACAATTTGACATTCGATCAGGTTTTTTAGTTTCACCTTTCATTCATATATGCGTTGGTCTTCAGGGCAGATATATATAAGTCATGGAATATCTGAGGCAGGAAAAGTGAAACTAACAAGAGCTACTTGTATTTGTCCCAGTAATGTGCTTTTGAAAGGTTGGGTATAATTACTTGGTCAATAAGAGTTGAATCTGAAATGTTTGATACAGAAAAAATGGTAACTTTACATCAGGGTTGTCCAATGTGGTTCCCATGGGCACCAGGATGCCCCCTTAAGACAGCTGAGGTGTCTGTGGACCTGTTCTGAAAATGGCTCACCAGTGCTGTGGGTCCTTGTGATTTTTTTCTAGTCAATTGATTTTTTTAGTTGTTCACCGAGTTTATTCAAGCCTACTTCCAATTGTGAAACTGGTAATAAAATAGTAATAACATAGTAATAAAATGATACATTGTTGTTTTAGAAATGCATTACAAAAAGTGGGCAGCACGGCGGAGCAGTGGTTAGCGCATGTGCGGCACAGTTCATGGTTTGGGAACCTCGTGCGTGGGTTCAAATCCAGCTCCAGACTTCCTGTGCGGAGTTTGTATGTTCTTCCAGTGCTTGCGTGGGTTTCCTCCGGGCACTCCGGTTTCCTCCCACATTCCAAAAACATGCATTTCAGGTGATTTGGCCGGTCCAAATTGTCCCTAGGTGTGAATGAGCGAGTGAGTTGTCAGTCCCCGTGTGCCCTGCGATTGGCTGGCAGCCAGTTCAGGGTGTCCCCTGCCCACTGCCCGATGATTGCTGGGATGGGCTCCAGCACCCCCGCGACCCTACTGAGGATAAGCGGTGTAGCTAATGAGATGAGATGAGATTACAAAAAGTAGCCCTTGGCTTAAACGGTTAGAAATCCCTGCTTTACATGTTCTTCAAATTCACTGAAAACTCTAATCTGATTATTTTCATTGAATTATTTATTTAATAGAAATATCAGACACTGTATTTTTGCAACAGATTATTCTATTGATTCAAATTATCTGATTTAAATGTATGTTATTCTCATTTTTTTCTTATTTCACTACAATTTAGAAAATTATGATAAAACAAGAAAATAATACTTAAGTATTCAAATATTATTAGCTGGAAAAGCATTTTTAAACAATATGGTAAAAAACAACTTTTTTTTGCAGTGCCAATCGTCTGACAACGTAGATGATACGGGATGGTTTTAATGAATCATTAATTACTAATTCATGTTTTCTTTGTCCGTGTGTTATTTTTTAAAGAGGAATCTCCTCATGACAATGGGGGCACAGAAGTCAACCAGTACAATTCCATCACGCCTCCAGCCTCTCCTGCAGAAGTGGAGGAGCCCTTCTCTACCTACTTTGAAGAGAAGGTGGCCATTCCTGAAAATGGCAACCAGGTAACCAATCGTAAAAGAAAGACCTCTTCTAAGCATCTACATTTTATATACAATCCTAGGAGCATAGGTAACATCTTGTTGAGTATAGGACAAATGACAGCTAATTGCTTTTACCTTCCTGACAAACTAAATGAAACCTGTTTTGCAGATGTTCAGCTTTAGGAAACTCTGGGCTTTCACTGGACCCGGGTTCTTGATGAGCATCGCATACTTAGATCCAGGGAACATTGAGTCCGACCTGCAGTCCGGAGCAGAGGCTGGATTTAAGGTGAACACATGGAAATTATTTTGTGGCATTTATTATTATTACAAGCTATCAATACCATATCTTATGCTCCACATTGGTTCAAATTAAACTTATATAATTTATTTTTCGCCGTTAATCGGGACCAGAACCAACCACGTAAAGTGTAAAGCCGCGAAGTAGCGTTAAACTTACCTTGAGATGACGTTACCGACTGAGAGTATAAGTCTGTAACAAAATAACAACTATAGATAAACAAATAACACATAACTGAAGTTGAATGGATGGTTCTATTGCCATTATACAAGAGTAAAACTAAATTGGAGGGCTGCCCCTTTCAGAGAAAGAGAGAAATTTAGAGTGTCTGGCTAGCTATGGGCTAGCATTGGGTGTCCTTGATTTGAGGCAAGTCCAAGATTAAAATACATGCAGTGGTTTCCCACGAATCGTAGCTCTAGGTAATTTATTTCATTGTTAATGGTTCTGCCGTTCCTGAAATACAGACTTTGCTAGGGTGGCTCGTGAGGGCTGTGAGCTTAGCCATAGCAGTAGGTCCCACCTTCAGGCTCGCTATTGCTCTCTCACCCAAAATCCACCTCAGTCGTTTCCCAGACTCCTTAACAATCAATGGAGCACCCGGTGGTGATCAGAATTTCTTTGCGTTCTTCTGACTTTCATCAGAGTCCAATTTAATTGATGAATTTCTTATCAATGTAAAGAGGCGCTAATAACTATCGGCCGCTATCCTTCCCATTTTGTTGTGATGCCGAGCCGTAGATTGTGCATGCTCACCCCAGCTGTTTAACTGACAGCGTGCACCAGCCTTTCACAGCCACGTACGCAAACAGTCTGCCCACAGAATACATGCACACACAATCATGCAGCACTTGATGTGAGCTCCCTTTGACCCAAATGAACGATACATTTATCAATGAAAGCGAAAACAAATCTGCAAAGGAGTGAACCAGTGATAACAAAGCACGAAGAGGTCTCTGTATTAATCATTTCTGTTGACATGTCACTTTTTGTCGATGTTATTCTTTTGGCGTAGCCCGAATGCCTTTCGATAAATCCTCTTCTTCTCCTCAGCTCTTGTGGGTGTTGCTGGCGGCTACGGTCATTGGTCTGCTGTTGCAAAGGTTGGCAGCACGTCTTGGCGTTGTCACGGGAATGCACCTTGCAGAAGTCTGCAATCGGCAATATTCGACTGTAAGCTGCCTCTCTTCCATTACGTCAGATTCAATTATTTTTTTTGCTGTACAACAAATTCTTTCTTGCAGATCCCACGAATCGTACTATGGATTATGGTGGAGTTAGCAATTATTGGTTCAGATATGCAGGAGGTCATTGGCTGTGCAATAGCTCTTAATCTTCTCTCGGCAGGCAGGTACTTTATCTTTTTTTTTTTTGGACTAAATGAAAGTAAAATACATGTGTATTTTTGGGTCAAAATCACATTTTTGATTTTACTCCAGGATTCCTTTATGGGCTGGAGTACTCATTACAATAACAGACACATTTGTGTTCCTGTTTTTGGATAAATACGGTAAGTGAAGATTTATTTCACAGCTTTTATTACAGTCTTTCCCTTGTGTTGATCCCATCCAATCCCCTTTGTAGGCCTAAGAAAACTCGAGGCTTTCTTTGGGTTCCTTATCAGTGTAATGGCTCTAAGTTTTGGATACGAGGTAATATTACTTTCCTGCCACCGTTTTAGTTGAACCAAAGTTTTCGACGAAACAATTGACCCTTTGCCTTTTATCTCGGTAGTATGTTCTCGTGAAACCAGACCAGGGAGAGCTCCTGAAGGGCATGTTTGTGCCATATTGCTCCGGATGCGGGCCCACACAACTGGAACAGGCGGTCGGCATCGTAGGCGCTGTCATCATGCCGCATAATATCTACCTTCACTCCGCTTTGGTCAAAGTAAGAATTATTCTTATAAAGTTTGAATAAATTATGAAGAATTCATTGTCTTTTTATGAGTCAGAATTTACAAATTTGCCAGCGTGCAAGTTTTTTTTTTTTGCATATTGAAAAAAAAATGCAAACCTAAATATACTTCATTTTTGTTTGTATACTGGAACATATCAGACCTTATTTTTGTGTTGGGTGAGAATGATGTTGATGATAAATTTGCTCTACATTTCAGTCACAATTTTACAACATAGATTTTACCTCACCCTGAGACTCTAGTTTGGATAGGCGGTGCAGAAAATGGATGGAAGGATCTGTAACCTCATCCCAGTTTTATTACATTCACTTTTAGTTGACTGTATACAGTCAAGCATTTTAGTTTACTTTTGAGGCATAATTTTATTCTTCTAGGTGTGGTAAATGAAAGCAACATTTTAGTGTAGTTTCAGACAGGCCAATTATTTAATTCCAGAATATAATTGTTATTATTTCCTTCTGGGTGGAAAATAAGTCTCAAGTTTTAGTCCAAGTTCATTAACTCTCCCTACTTTTTATAACATTTAGTCGTCATGATCCCATTTTCTTTAGAGTCAAGTTTTAGTCGACTATTCAAGCATTTTGATTATATATTTTGTTTTAGTCAAACCAGACATAACTTTAAAACTTATTGGTTACATTTTCTTCTGGACTATCATTTGACACTTAAGTTGGCATCTCCCAGTCGTCTATTAGTCACCTTCAACTTGTGCAGAATGCTGCTGCCCATCTCCTATTCCTACATCCCTTCATTGGCTCCCCGTTCATTTTAGAATGGATTTTAAACTTTTAATGTCTTAAAAGGTTTTTCCCCATTTTATGTATCTAAGCTTTTAACTATTCGTAATCTTAGTAGAGTTTTGAGGTCCAAAGACCAACTTGTGCAGGAAGTGCACCGGTGGTGTGACCAAGCCTTTTTGGTTGCTTCCCCTAAGGCTCTGGAATCCCAGTCAAATTACGTCTTACTTTTGACCCCGGCCTCTTAAATTGAGGCTAAAAACGCACTTCTTTGGGATATCTTTTAATACTTAATAGTACAAACTCATTCAGTTTATTTTCTTATTTGATACTGTTTATTGTTTTTATTGTCTTTTTTGTTTGGTTTTTACATATTGCTTCTGTTATTACAATAAATGAAATGAAATGAAATGAAATGATCTGCATTTATATAGCACTTTGCTACACCTAAATTATTGTTATAAAGGGCTGTAGAACTATATTACATTTATGTTCAGAAGTAAATGGAAGGAGACCAAGAGGAAGGCCACGATTGACGTGGATAGATAGTGTTATGAGTGCACTGCAGGAAAGTCTAAATGCTAGAGCTCTTGTTGGGGATAGGAATGAGTGGAGAGGTGTTGTAAAAGGATAGTGGGATGTTTAGATGCGTTCTAAGGGATGGACGGGGCACCCGTATGATGTGGCAGGGGTAAACCAGTGAAAGCTGTCGGGTCCTGATGTTGAACAGAAGAGTGTGTTGTGTCACCCTGACCTGAATGACATGGCCGCTTTCTTGTGTCCTGTTTCATCTGGAGGGACGAAAGCATAACCGACTTAGGTGCCGAGGTGCCTAACATATTTCTATTGTCTGAAATCAGATCATGTAACATTTAGATTTTTTGATTCCATCAAGAGATGGCTATTGTGATTTTGTGGCAGATTCGAAGAAAAGAACAGCATCCTATTTTTGTCTCACCTCTGTTCACGAGTATAATGTCAAAATGCTGTGTTACAACTAGGTTAGGTCCAAAAATCGTTTGGATTCTTGTGTGCTTATAACCCCACCTCCTTCTATGTTGCTATCACATGCCTTTAATTACATAATCTGTGGCTAGTTTCTGGAAAAAAAGAACTCCAGCATCAATGCTCACTAGAAGGATTTTTGAATGATTTGTGTAGCACTTATGCTATCAGGCAGAAGGGAGAAAAGCTACTTGACTAGTTGTAGGTTTCATGAGTGGTAAATTTATTGGAGAATATACCAGAATCAAAATTAAGTTGAACAAAAGCTGGCAATTTAATAAACAATGGACAAGGTGATTGACAACATTTAGCATAAATTACAGAAAAGAACACTCTTATTTGGTTTAAAGCATTAGATAATAAATGAAAGTTTGGTTACTTTAGGTTTACTAACCCCGTTTTATTTCTCTATCAGTTTATTGCCTGTTTAAATACTCTAGGTATTATAAAGGTAATAATATTAACTCTTCCCCTATGCACCAGTCTCGAGAGATTGACCGCAAAAACAAGAAAGAAGTGAAAGAAGCCAACAAATATTTCTTCATCGAGTCGACCATCGCCCTCTTTGTCTCTTTTCTCATCAACGTCTTCGTTGTGGCTGTTTTCGCCCAGGCCTTCTATAATAAAACAAACAGTGACGTGGTGGGTAGATGAGACTTTATTTTAGACTCTGACTCAAGTATACAATTCTAAACTATCCCTCTTTATGTGGTCGCAGTTCCATGTGTGCAATGGCACAAGCATCCCTCACCAAGGTCTCTTCCCTGACAACAATAAAACACTGGAAGTCGATATCTACAAGGGGGTACGTCTAATCTTTTTTTATTTATGTGTATATATATATATATATATATATATATGTTAGATATTAGGAAGCTTAAAATGCACTGTTGTAAAACACAAAATAAGAACTTATTTGTAAGGTTAGTTATAAGTTATTGGATGGTACCTTCGCTCTGGAATTATGTTTGTTTTGGGCTGCAACGAACGACTATCTTGATTGTGGACTACTCGGCGACCATTTAACAATTAGTCGAATAATCGCATAATTATTCACTTTTTCTTAAATTTAGAAAAAAGTTGTTTTTATTATGTGGCAAATGATAATAAAGACAAGAACATTTGGTACAATGAAAAGTACATATTTGATTTCACATATTGCGAATTTTTACGCAAGTTAAATAAAAATTCCTAATTAAAACCAACTAAGCACAGTGCTTGGTCAGTGGAGACAAAAATCCACGAATAAACCTGTCCATTTTTAGGGACAGACAAATAAATACTAAAATCAACTAAACATTTTTTTATCACTGTAAAATAAGAAAAGGCTAATTAGCAGCAGTAGAAAAGGAAATGGAACAAATTTGACATGCATTATGTGAAGTGCATTCAGTGGTCAACTGCAAATTCTGTAACAAAAGATCTTAAGGATTCTCTACAGTTTGGAATAAGACACTTTCGTTAACTGATGTTTGGCTTTTCTAACGTTTTAACTGACGTTTATTCTTCGAACTGCATGTATTCCATTTTGTTCGTCTGGCAAAACTCCCAAACTCTATTTATCGCAAAATGTACGATGTATGTCATCAAAACAATATTGACTTGAATGTTACTTGAATCTTACTGAGGTAAGTCAGACTCAGTTTGGTTCAACTTTCAACTGGTCTTTTTAAATGTTCGTGCATTATCAAGGTACTGGCATGATACGCATGGTCTGCTTTGCTGACTTTGCAAGTAGTCTTTTTATGGCCGTATCCAAGCTAAAATGGCCCCTATTTTATGAGTTTTAGTATGTCTACTTGATGTTGACGCCGTTATTTCTGTTTGTGACTGCTCGAAACAGATGCTATTGTGTCCAAGCGACTCTTATCAGAGATTATAATTAATTAAAATACCTCACTCTGTTAGAAAAGCTTGTCTGAAGACGATAGTTGAATGTGGAATTAATTTTCGGCTATTTCCATTATCATTTTTTGTAATCAACGTCGATTGATGCAGCCCTAGTTTTGCTGATAAAAAAAAACATTTTTGAAACTAATTGTTGCTATTATTATTGTTGTTCAGGGGGTTGTTCTGGGCTGCTTTTTTGGTCCTGCCGCACTATACATCTGGGCCATCGGCATCCTTGCAGCAGGGCAAAGTTCTACGATGACGGGCACCTACTCTGGGCAGTTTGTGATGGAGGTTTGTTCATTTATATGGTCTTTAATAGTGCAAATTTAAGTAAAGTAATACAAAATGTTTCAGTTGTTTTGTATTTTTGTGTCACTATTTAATAAGGGCTTCTTAAATCTGCGGTGGTCACGTTTTGCTCGAGTGTTGCTAACACGTTCCATCGCCATCACGCCCACGCTGCTAGTTGCCATATTTCAGGACGTGCAGCATCTGACCGGGATGAATGACTTCCTTAATGTGCTACAAAGCATGCAGGTCAGTCTCGTTACAGACTTGTTCTGTGGATAATTGTGTTGACTGGAAAGAAGTTGAGTAGAAGAAATGTGGAACTAATTAATTTTTTTCTGGTCCCTTAGCTTCCTTTTGCCTTGATCCCAATTTTGACCTTCACCAGCCTCAAGTCCATCATGAACGACTTTGCAAATGGCTTGTAAGCAAATTTAACTAATTCTGAATATTCTTAAATGATTTGTAAGAACATGAGCATGCTTTTTTTAATTTTTGCCTTAAAACAACAATTATAAAGTAGCTAGCGGGCACTATTTATTCCCAAGGAAGACATTTATAAGCAATGGGGCTGATTAAAAAAAAATAGCTCACAGGTGATTGAAAATTAATTAACCTTAGGGAATACTGTCATTCAGGACTACATTTTGGAACTTTTTTGCTAAATTTCTCATACTACAGTGCAGCTTATTATTTTTTTTATTTTTTGTGGTGGGAAAAAAGTATTTGCCCGCATACTGTAATTAATTAAAAAATATTGTAATGACGTTAAACTTGAGGGGGTGTCTTACAATAGACACGTAGTGCATTATTCTCCACAGAATTTTTTTTCTCTGGCGCTGTCGTCTAAAAGTAAAGGGGCTCGCATTGTATGCGTTGCAGCACTTATTCGTGTTTTTTTCGGCGTAGTAGTAAATAGGTGCTCGTTTTCATAATTCCTCCGATAGTCTCCTGAATTGTCACACGATCTGAAAACACATGACGTAGGAATTCGCAGTAGAGCTGAAAATGGCTTCAGGTGTGTGGGGGCTCAGCGCCATTGGTGTTCTGCAGCCAAAGGCCCCAACGTCAAATTTCCCACACGGTTGGTGCCAGTTGTGTGCCGGGCTTAAGCTTGCAGTTTAAAATCTGGTAAAATCAAAGACAAAATTGGGTTTCGTTCTTGAATTTTTCTTCCGGCTTTTAATCGGGTGCGCTCTGAGGCCCGGAATTCAGGTTAGTAAGCATAAAATGGGCCCTAATTTTGTCTTTTACATCTAACTATTGTTTTGAAAAAATAATTGTATTATATTTAAAGAGTATATTTTACGTAAACAATTCTTATTTGTTTTCCTTCAGATTCTGGAAGATCGGTGGTGGGGTTGTCATCTTGTTGGTCTGTGCTATCAACATGTACTTTGTAGTAGTTTACGTGGCAACTCTAAACAGCGTGTGGCTTTACGTCCTGGCCGCTCTGCTCTCCATCGCCTACCTGTGTTTTGTAGGCTACCTGGTGAGTCGGCTCATTAACGGTTAATTCATTTTGGGTATTTTAAAACAGCGGTATTTTTCAGGAGGGGGTGGTCTTTTTGTGTGTTATTCAAGGATTCATATTGTGTACTAGGCATTTTAAAGTAGTAAGCCCAGCTGAACGCTCTTTTATCAGCGTCTCCTTTTAAAGATGTCGACACTTTTAGAGCACGATCAATGAGGCGCCACTTAAGAGCTGACATTTATTAGGAACGGTGGGTGTGAAATATTGTTGTTTTTGGTTTGTATTCTTAGGTTTTGCATGTTTTTGAGTTGATTACATTTTATTGTCCATGTACATAATGGTACACAGATTTATCAGCCAGCCGATTTATCTGCCTTTATTTCCTGAATTTTGGGGAATCATTGGTCATCATATCTCTTGTAAAATAAACAATTTTTCTTTCAATATCATTTACCTTCTCATTGGTACGATAAGGTCAGCTTCTTCTTCTGCTGTAATGACTATGATAAATTTTATTTAAGAGGCCTACCTAATGTGCCTATTAACTATTTGATTGCCATAGGTATATTTTTTAAAAATCATTTCATGATAAAGCAAGATCTAAAAGATAAAGGTGTGAGCTGAATATTTTTAATAAAACTTAAAATTTTCAAAAACCAGAACATCTGACTTAAAAGGATCAGCAAATAGAGATTGCCTGGATAATTGACTTTCTTAAACTTATTCATGAAATTTAACAAGAATTTCCAGGAAAAAAGAAGGATACAGTACTAACACAGAAATTAAAAAAAATCTGTGCCGTGTATGTATGTGTATTTTTCTATTTTTAGCATTCATCAGGTGTTTCCTTTATTGGATTGAACTCAATAAATCATTTTTTTAAAGCAGTGTGAGAACAGACAGACAGCACTCCAAAGAATATTGTCCACATTCCACTTAAGGCCTTGTCTGACTTGTCGATCCTGTCTTTGTGTAGGCGTGGCACTGTTTGGTCGCCCTGGGGGTCTCCTGTCTGGACTTTGGTGGCAGGGTAAGCAATCAGCCTGCTGTGTTCATTGAGGAACAATCTGAGTGCGACACCTAGAGACAAACAACAACGTTCCTCTTCCTTCTGAGGACTCTGAGCCCTGTACTCACCTGGGACTGTTGCGGTTTTCTCAGAGTTTCCCTGTCTATCATGTCGAGCCGGGAATCAAAATGTCCTTTTTGTAAAGTCGACACCAGCATAGCGTTTGACTTGGTTTGTCACTGTATTAATTCACTCCTGTTTTGATATCATTTTAGAAAATCATGTTGATTACAAACGGTTCCAGGACGATTACTTTATAGGTTTCACGCCGTTTACTTTCATATGCCAAAGCACAATTAATCCATTTTTATTTTTTAATAAAATCTGTGTACCTATTACAAAACGTCCAGCAAATATTTTTACACGGTTTATGGAATTGTTGCAATATCTTACAGAATACTTGCTACAGGTGCAGTTGTACAAAAAAAGGTGGTGGATGAGTTGAATAAAAACAAATTCAAGTATAATTTAGATACGTATGATAAATATTTGCGTTGAGATTTTAATATGTCCTAACTCTTTGCACTTTTGTGCTTAGGAGAATACATTTCATCGCGTCCAGTTAGATTTTGAGTCCAAGCATTTATCTGTTTCACTGACACTTTTTAGGTTGTTCACTCGGAAATGGTTTAATGGAGTTGCTGACTTATTACACTGTTTAGGGATCAAATGTGAACAACTTTAGTTTCGACATCCTGCTAAACTATTCATTTGAACAAGTTTATTGCTACATAATGGGGTCTGATGTCTTTTTGCGGATCAGGTTTTAAATTTTCTTTATTTTTTCTCACGAAGTTTATGCCTTTTCCGTGATTATTTTTGTATCCGTTTTTTCATTTAACATTTAAGTTAAAACCCCGTTCTATTTGCAAAATATAAGTATTTTATGTTGAATAACACTCTAAAAATACATCTGGATTTTTATTCCTTGTTTTTTTTCCCAAGATTTAAAAGGGAATAACTAAATCTAATTCGATTATTAACAGTGATGTTTTGTCCAAAGCCTAAAACTACTTGGTGGTATTAGCTTGGGATCTACAGTGCCATAAAAAAAGTATTTGCCCACTTCTTGATTTCTGTGTTTTGTGTATATTTATCACTAGCAAATGTTTTTAGATCACTTGACCAATTTTAATATCACACAGGGACAACCCAAATAATTACAAATTGCAGTTAAGAAATGTTGATTACATGTATTTAGGCGCAAAAAATCAACACCTATCTGGCCATACTTGAAAAAGTAGTTGCCCCCTGAACCTACTAGTGAATTGGGCCACCTTTGGCAGCTACAACAGAAATCAAACGTTTACAATAATTGGTAATGAGTCTATTTACAACGCTGTGGAGGAATTTTGGCCCACTCTTCTTTACAGAATTATTTCAAAGCTGCCACATTGGAGGGTTTTCTTGCATGAACTGCCTGTTTAAGGTCCGACCTCAGCATCTTAATTGGATTTAAATCCGGACTTGAATATAGCCACTCTAGAACCTTCATTTTGATTTTTCTAGCCGTTCAGAGGTGAAGTTGCTGGTGTGTTTTGGATTGTTGTCCTGCTGCATGATCCAAGGGCACAAGCTGATGGCCGGACGTTATCCTTCAGGATCTTCTGGTAAACAGCAGAATTCATTATTACGTCAACCACCGCAAATTGTCGTGGTCCTGAGGCAGCCCCAGACCATCACACTGCCACCATGCTTTACTGTTGGTATGATGTTCATCTTGTCAAATGCTGTGCCATTTTTATGCCAAAGGTAACGGGCTGCAGACCTTTCAAAAAGGTAGATCTAGGACTGCTCAGTCTATAGAATGTTTCTCCAAATGTCTTTAAGATAATCAAGATGCTTTTTGACATATGCGAGATGACTCTGTTTGTTCTTATGTGACAGCAGTGTTTTTTGCCTGGGAACCCTTCAATGGATGCCATTTTCATGGCCTGTGTCTTTCTTATAGTTGAGTCACGAACACTGACCTTAATTGGGAATTATATGGCAGATTTGAAACAATTTTTAAAATAAAAGTGGGCAGAAACTCCATTAAGGCTTTGTGAAATACCTCCAATTATCGTAAATGTTATTTTCTGCTGGCAAAGAGGTGGCCAAACTGGCTATTAGGTTCAGGGGGCAATTACTTTTTCACATAAGCCCAGGTTGATTTAGAATTTTATTTGTGCCTCAACATTTCAAAACTGCCTTTTGTATTTCCTTGTTGTTTGGGTTGTTTGTGTGATATAAAAACTGTTTTGATGATCTTAAACCTTTGTGATGGATATGCAAAAAACACAAATAAGGAAGGGGGCCAATACTTATTCATGGCACTGTAATATACTGTGACTAATTACAAGTCAATTTTTTTATTTTATATTTTGGGCCGATAATTATGACATCAAGTTCTTGCCTTTTATGTCTGATGAGGATCAGCCTGATCATTCTCAAACATGCCTACTAAAAAGTACTGTGTCGAGTACAAAACGCACCTTTTCATTTACCTGATGTATATTTCTGTATTTTTAGGCTAGAAGATTAAAATTGAAATTTGAATCAAGTCGTTTTTAAAGAACCATGTCTGAGATTTTGTCGCTGCTCATATCAACTTTTTTTAAATATATATGTCTTCGCCTTTTTAATGAAAAGTTGAAACAAACAAGAAGAAAAAATGTACACCTGTGTTATTTGACTTTGGATTATTGGCTGAGATAAACAATTTGTTGAAAATAAACTAGAAAGACTGCTCACGTGTTTCTTATCTCTGAAATACAAGCGTCATACAACAATTTTATGACTTTTAGTAGCCCACAATAGCCAACTATTGATGCATGCGAGTGCATAACCAGGTTTTAAGAGATAGTCGCTGTATGTGTGGTGTGAAATGCTCTTTTGCAGGACTTTCCTGGGTTAAATAAGGAAAGGTGAGCACCTTCATCACTAATCCAAATCACCACTCATGTGATTATCCTTTCTCTTGTGTTTTTTGTTATTCTTAAGTTAGCGTTTTCATTTTTGCCCGCTCACAGATGCACAAATGTTCCTAACATTGATGTGTTACCTCATTCACTGCCATAAATGGCTGAAAAGGTCGTAGATTTTTTTACTGGGTTGGCAGTGAATGGGTTAACTAGTTATTTCCCTTTTTGTCTTGCTCTTTTCCTGGATGCACTGTACGAATGAATGATGATCAAACATATTATTGTTTTAACAATTAATTTAGTTTTTTGTCCAGTCAAGCCTCATTAATAATTCTGTCTTTTTTTCCCCTTTCTGCTGCAGATGGGGCTTGCACGGCATACAGATATTTATTTACTGAATGACATGGACGTGTTCGAGAGATAAAATACGTCGCGGCAGGCAAACCTAATTGGACCGCTGCAACCTGGCTAGTATCTTCACATCTTAACCTATCAGTGCCTTCCACTGCAAAGTGGCCTAAGAATTCTCAGCATTTGTCTCTGTTTAGTCACATTCCCTGACAAGATTCTATTTTGCAAGGTCCAATGTAGCACTTTTTTGTAATTATACTCATGTGGATAAATTATGCCAAAAAAGAAGGAACTAAAGAACAATGCTGCAAAACAAAATGTTTCCTTAATATATGTGGAATTGTTATATTCAATGGGTCAGAATCGAAAACAAAAAGTAAAATAACATCTATGTGATCTATGAATAATCATAAAATTATACATGTTCTTGACTAGTGTTTCTTAGCTTGAAATGGATCAAAGTGTTTTTTCATTAGATTTTGTTCCTCTTATGGGATTGTAAATCCCTATGACTTCCGCTATTGTACTGGGGTATACTTAGAGTTATGCTGGAAACAAAATAATGTCCAGAAAAGTGATTTTAGGGATTCAGAAGATCAAGAAAGAGCCATGCAGTGGCGGTCCCTTAATTCCCAATCCAATGCATCTTTATTTCCAGGAATGTTCAATACCAATAGTTTTCCTACCTAGTATAAGTACTAAACTCTTCAGTACTCTCCAAAGTTTAGATACCATTGCAACTAACAGCCCTTCTAATATTTAATATGAATAGTGTATTGCAATCAATAAAATCTTTAAGCCTTTTTTTGGCCATTTTATTTTCAATATAACTGGTCATTATTTACCAACCCTAAAAAACGTTTTTTAACTCCATTTAGATGTTTGATATTTTGGCATTCTAATTTATGTACAAATATTTAATTCATGCAAACATGCTGCACATAGAAAGTTTTATATCTCAATGTATATTTGAAGTTTATAATATAGTATTTATAGTACTGTGTGTACGGAATAATTACTGAATTCTTGTTGAGTTTATATTGGAAAATCTGCTGACCAATTGATGTGAGTTCAAATTGGTCATCTAGTGTTGCAACTAGTACTTGGTAAGACATTTTATTTATGCAAAAAGCATACTTTAAACAAACTGCTGCAGAAACATTCAAGAATCATTCAGTGGCACTGACGATTACAAACGTCAAAAGTTTATTTTAATCACAGCGCCTTTTTTGACTGTTGATGTAAAATATGGACTTAAGTGGGCTGGTTATAAATGAGTATATGTCATGTTAGGGGACTGAACGCAACGTTTCTCCATAGTTTGGGATAACATCCACTGAACTGCTAATATTGGTCATTCTGAGCTAACAAAGTTGTCAAGCAGCTTTACTGGGCCAAATTAGTTTACTATGACAATGCTTTCTTATAAAAATATTTGTTTTCTTGCAGTTTAACTGCATGGGTCTGACAGTCTTTACCTGTGTGCCTCAAATCTATCGGGAGAACAAAAATATTTTTTGAAAGGGGGATGTTTTGCGGGATTGATCAAACATTTTTATTTT
Source organism: Urocampus carinirostris (assembly GCF_059441175.1). Taxonomy (NCBI): domain Eukaryota; kingdom Metazoa; phylum Chordata; class Actinopteri; order Syngnathiformes; family Syngnathidae; genus Urocampus; species Urocampus carinirostris. The sequence continues at coordinate 27,879,930 of NC_142354.1, read as the reverse complement.
ATGACGTTTTGAAAATGGATCTTGGTGTGCCTTCTAGTTAAATGTAAATAAATTGTATGTCATCCTCATTGGTAGCCTATATAAATATAATGCTCTGGGAAAATGTGTGTGATTATCTGAAAGATGAAGGACCTACCTAGATTTGCCCTGCTGACCACATCATATTGCATGAAAGAAACAACTCTAAACACAAGAAACTGACTGCTATTAAACAACTTTTGTTTTACAACACAGTATTGACACTACTGTTGTTCTCGTTTTTGAATAAAATGTTTATAAATGTTGACCTCATATATTTTTTTCAAATAAATAAGGATTTTGTGAATGGGATCTTTTGTTTTGAGTCAAGCATGTAAGAATATGTATGTAGCAAAACTAATAACTATAATTCTGGAACACAAATATTAAAATTATTTTTTTTTTCATTTTTTTTATTTTGTTGTGTCTTCTATGTACTTATAGTTCATTGTGCTCCCCACAAAGATATGAACAGAAATTGACTTATTCTATTATCCCTCCCTACTTTTTAATTTGTTGACAGTGAGAAAAATACTGTTGACAAGGCAGACACTCAAAATATATTTTTTTAAAAAATATTAGAATTCAAATGAAAGTTTTTAAAAAATTACGACATCGATGTAGTTTGTTGCTTTCCACCATAGAACAGAAACAAGGAAGGAAGTACAGTAGAATAGTTTCTATAACGGTTCATCAACTTTGTTGAAGTTGACAGCTACTTTTATGTTACGGATTAGCATGAAAGGCTACAAATTGGATAAGCATTTCTAAAACAACTTGTGATAACTGCTTTGTTATTACGTTTATTACCAGGTTTTCAATCATTCGAAGGAGAGTTAAAATAGGCTCAGTCAACCACTAAAACATCTGGTTTATTTATGGGCACATAGTGATTGACATTGTTGAATTTTACGTTAATTTTTTATAAAGAATTGATCATGTATTTACAGACACTGAAGGTTTTTCATAACAGACATTACATTTTGTAGAAAACCACAATGATTTACAATCAATCAAATTTATGTCACCAATACTACTGCTACTGTTCTTAGTATTATAATGTTAATTATTATTAGGGTGATTCTAGGATGATTTCATGTGCGCATATTTCTCTTACCCTGATTTTTCTTTAAAAGCCTGAGAATGCTTATAAAAGCACTTAATTATTCACTTTAAGTGTTTGCAATCATTTAACCGTAAATAAAATGCATTTCAAATGTTGTTTTGTAACTTTTTGGTGATATATATGCTCAATTTTAACGTATCTGCAATGCAATGTAATCAACCTCTTCAAAAGGTGTAGGCCATAAAATTATAAAATCTTTTTTTATTCTTTAATAATTTGATTTAACCACACTAAACTTAAGTTAATTGTACAATTAAATGTTATGCATTTATATTTATACTTGCTGTTTTATTCAAACTCTACATATCCCAGTAGTAGAGTTATAATGTTCTCAATTGTCCCCCCCAAAAGAATATGACTTCTTAAAAGCAGTTTAAAGGAAGTGACGTTATTTGATTTTGGCGAAAGTTTAACTGTGGAAAAAAAGCCAAGCTACAACTTTAACTCTCCTTACTTATGATTTTATCTTAAATGTGTTATGCTTGTATGAGTCACTCTAAAGTTCCAAATAGCTCCAAATAATAATAATAGTAATAATCTATATTAAGAATATGAACTTCATAATGTACAGTTGTATGTGTTTGTGAACAAAACATTTGAAAAAAAAAGCTTTTCTTTGTAAAATGTTTGTTAGGAAATGCTTAATTTTTTCAAATTTTTAAAAAAAAAATATTTTATTTTATTAATATTGTTTTTTAGACCTGCGAAGCTCTGAACCCGCAAACGTGGAACCACAAAGTAGCGACGCCCCTTCAAAAATGCTTAAAAAAAATAAAAGTATTTTATTTTTTATTATTTTATTTTACTATTATTATTTTTTAGACCTGCGAAGCTCTGAACCCGCGAGCATGGAACCACGAAGTAGCGAGGTCCCACTGTACTGTACTGTGAATACTAACTACAGTATACTGTGCTGTGAATACTAAATTTCATCCCGGCCACTAAGGGTCGCTGTATCCCACGTTTACGTGTTGCGCTGCATTTGCTACGTCACCACATCAAGCCGAGCAAGATGAGCGTCCAACATATCCAAGTCAGCACTGGCCACTGGTGAGTTTCATCATTATTTAACACTTCCACCTTGCTTTCAATTTGTATTTCTTAAACGTTCGCATAATTCAAAGCTGTTTTCTCGAATATATACCCGCTCCCGGTCAAGGGATGTAAGTTCACCATCCATTTTTCTACTTAATATAACGTGAGCTCCCATGTTGTCCTTTTTGTATTAAATAGACGCAAGATGAGGGAAGTAGCCCCCCTGCTTTCGACCTGTGTGATTTTCTGCGTCCTGCTGACTTTTTGTCAAGCTACTAGACAAGGACAGGACATCAGATGTGGAGGTTGGTGTCCTCCTCTGCCTGTTGCATCTTTTATGAATGCCCCATTGTGAGAAAATGGTACATCAAACCCCCAGCATGCAGGGCTCTGGTGGACGAGATGGAGTATGCCATCTCTCAAGTTGATCCCAAGAAAATGATCCAGACGGGCTCTTTCCGAATCAACCCAGACGGCACTCAGTCTATCAGAGAGGTTAGTGTAAACATCAAAGGTTTATCTAAATAAGAATAAGAGGACGTTTGTGGCCACACTGAAAAAGTGAGAGATGGAGTATGTTATTTTAAAATATTGTTAACAACTATTATCGAGGCTAGAAAGGACAAAAGTGTCATTCATGGGTTGAACTAGCTCGTATTTGGGGTAGTCAAACACCCCCATAGATGAGCATTTTTTAAAACTGTTTTCTCTAATAAAGGACAGGAATGAATTACTTATGATTCAGAACGCTACATTAAAAAAATAAAGTGAAACAGAAAAATATGTGACCAACACAGTCTCGGAAATACTCCGCTGCCTTGAAATTATTTTGTCCAATTTATTTCCAGCACCAGGACTTGCTCAATGGGATTCATATATGCAGTCTTACTTCTGACATGTTTTGTCTGTGCCCCAGTTGTCAACACTGGCAGTGCATTATGGCATAGAATTTGAGTCAGCAAAAATAGAGGTTGCAAAAAACTTCCTGAAGAGCAAGAGGGAGTCTGGTGCCATTGAAGATACACTGTCAGTGTACAATCTACACGATTTTGCAATATTTCCAACTCTCAAGGCAGTTATTCAGATTTTTCCTAACAATTTCAATAAACACATGTAGCTGGAAAAAGGTCTTTCATCCCGTCAAAGGACCACTGGTCAAAACAGACTCCAGCATCTGACTTTGTTGGCAATGGTAAAATATGTGCTTGACCAAGTGCAACAATAAAAATGTATTGACAGGATTGCAAACCTCAAGGTCCCTGAACATGGCTTAATCTGTAAAGTGTAGGGTGGAATTTTTAAGTGTTGAATAGATAGCATCATTGTCTAATAAGTTCAATGCTCCCTCTTCTGCTTGTGTGTACTCTGTTAGAAATTAATAAGTAAAACCTCAGCATGACAAAGTCTAATGTGATGTTCAAATATGGGAAGTTACAGTATGGAACGATCAATAATCACGGAGTGAAATGAAAAAAATAATTATAATCGGCCAGAAACTCTGGGTGCTCAGCACACCCAAAGCTCTAAACCTAAAATCGCCCCTTGCGTCATTTAACTCAAATTTTCTGTTCAATTCCTTCAGTGAGAACTACGGGATAAGGCAGAGGAATCAAATTAATTAGATTTTATTAGTCAATCTGGACAATTTGTTTCTTTATTTTAAGAATAAATCCTACCCAACAAGTAATCATTGAAATCAAGTTTTATTAATTGAAATGCATTCCATGCAAAATGTTCTCATATAAATAACCAATTTGAAATCTCTTTTAATGCAAATATAGCACTTATGGCAAAACAACAACAACAAATAAATAAATAAATTGCAAACTCACAACTTGTAACTAGCTTGCTAAAATTGCATGACTTAATAGATATTGTTAGAAAGGTTAGTAACAATTGCTCTATAAATAGTGCCAGTTTTTGGTAATTCAAATTCATCCCAATATCCTCATTGCTGCAAAATAAACACAGGTCAACAAGGATTTAGACAGGGATTGTGCAATAACAACAAGAGATGATTCAGTTCTATTTAAAAATCAATATTACTTATTTTTATACTAAAACCCTTAACTTATTACTGTGTTTTATTTTATCTTGTCAATTTGATTGCACCATCAGGGTGGCACTTTTTAAATTTTGTTGTGGATCTGACATGTTACAATGACAGTAAATTATATTCTAACTTTTGAATTTTTAACATTTAATGATTTAGCAATTTTTTAATTCCCAATTTTAAAATGAACAACTATTCGGATGATTTAGATGTTTTATCCAGTCCTAATTTGCTATTATGGTGCCTCTATATTCTAAGACAATATTTTTCTTTATTTAATTGTTTTGCACAAATACCAGTGATGGATTTGAGTAACTGTCTGTTAAAAATCAATAGCTGCAATGCCGAAAGGTAGAATAGAAGTCACCTTTATTTTTCCTCTTTTAGCATCACTCACAGGTTTTCACTCACAAGTCTTTGATAGTCATTTTGGGATGGGGCTTTCACCAAATATTTTGATTTTATCCGGTATCAAAGTTGCAGAGTTGCCATGGCAATGTGTCCATAACATTGAAATTGTTATAAGCATCTGGGTAATTAAAAAAAATAATTAAATGATTATCAACTTTGATTGTTGGAAAGTGTCTTCTGGAGATTATTGTCTTTTAGTATGTTTAATTTTAAGGTTGGCCTTTTTCAGGAAATAAATGTGAAAGAAATTCAAAATTCTAAAGACAAAAATACAAAAAGTTCTAAATGATTGTGAATGATAATCATAAACTGCAATGGTTGTAATTTCGTACTTTTCACCAGGTTCCTCTTGCACGCTCTGAGGGCAACCTCCTGGAGCTCCTGGAGAACGTATGTGAGAGGATGGAGGACTACGGCGAGCGTTCAGACGCCGCCACCGACAGGAAGACCTACATTAGGGTCAAATCCCGGCACGGCGAAGCAATGGACCTCTCGGAAGCCGTGCTAGACTCAAGAGTCACCGGAAGTTTAAAATTTGCGGTGGGTATTTGTTTTGCTTGTTTGCTTCTAAGTCCATTAATATTTGTTGTTACCTTGTGTCAGTGTGAAGCCATTGCTGAGCAGCACGAAGATGAACTGATAGAATTCTTCTCTCATGAGATGGAAAATGTCAAAGACAAACTCTGCAGCAAGCGAACAGGTACTGTAGCATCCCCACCAATAGATGGTCAATTCTTGACTGATGGTTTTCATTTCGTTTTATCATATTTCGTTCATTTACCGAATACATCCAACCACCGTGAAAAATTGTACCGCAATGACAGGTGCTAAGCCATACAAGCTGAATGACAGACTGCCCCTTCGGTTCATGCATCGGCTGTAAACGCTACGTTTTTAACTCATACAATAAGAGTCATGTACAGAATATAAACATGTACTTATAATAATAATAATAATAATAATAATAATTTCCTTGTATTGTCATTCTGTGTAACAATGTACTCAGAACGAAATGTCGATTGCACCTGACCCGTTGTAGCGAGCCGATGCAGCCGCAGCCAACAGAGGGCGCCGCCGACCACTTTTTAAGTCTTAGGAATGGCTCGGCCGGGGCGCGAACCACCGACCTCCCAGTCTATAAACATACATTAATATTGCTAATACAGTGGTACCTCTACTTACAAATTGAATTTGTTCTGGAGTAGTTTTGTAACCCGAAACTTCGTAAGTAGAGACGCCTTTTGTATGTAAATGCGTTAATCGGTTGCAAGACACGCAAAAGTACAGTATATTTTTTTAATAAATCGTAAAAGGGCATCAGAACATGAAACAAATACATGTTATAATTAGATGACCGCACAATAAACATAAAACGAGAGGCACCTAATGTAACAAGCAAAGAATAAAGAATACAATAAAAATAGTCATTTACCTTTTTGCCTCATGTTTATTGAAAAACTGATCCAATGACCTCTGCTTTTGACAATCCGTCAGAAATGCGCTAGGCAGATGTAGCAATAGCAATAGCTGTCAACACTTTTTCTGGGTAATTCCTTTCCACAAATTCTGAGACTTCATTGAATTTTGCTAAAATGACTTTATTTGGGCTGATTGAATAATGGCTGCACAATGGCGGCACAGCGGCTGGGTGGTTAGCCCGCAGCGTCACGGTACAGAGGTCCAGGGCTTCATTCCAGCTATTGCAGCCTCCCTGTGCAGGGTTTGCATGTTCTCCCCGTGCTTGCGTGGGTTTCATCCGGGCACTCCAGTGTCCTCCCACATTCCAAAAACATGCATGGCAGGTTAATTGGCTGGTCCAAATTGTCCCTAGGTGTGAATGAGCGAGTGAGTTGTCTGTCTCTGCCTGGAGATAGCTGGGATGGGCTCCAGCACCCCTGTGACCGTACTGAGGATAAGCGGTGCAGATAATGGATGGATGAATGATGGCTGATTTCTCCTCCCTGCTATCTTGTCGGAAACCCTCCCCCTTGTCTCTGAACTGGGACGGTGACACAAAGAGCATGCTGGGAGCACACATGTGCACTGGATGGCCAGTCAGATTTGAAGCGATAGCCAAATAGTTAACGTTCAGGAAACTCTGGAAGCGGCGAATAGCAGTGCGCACTGTACTGTATCTTTGACTTTGGAAGTAGAATCAGTCTTAGTAACTATATAGGCAATACTTTCTCGTTCAGGTACATGGTTACCTGAAACTTTCGTATGCTCAGTAGCCTAGATGGTAAGGCGCCCGCTTTGAGACTGGGAGGTCGGTGGTTCGCGCCCCGGCCGAGTCATTCCTAAGACTTAAAAAGTGGTCGGCGGCGCCCTCTGTTGGCTGCGGCTGCATCGGCTCGCTACAACGGGTCAGGTGCAATCGACATTTCGTTCTGTGTACATTGTTACACAGAATGACAATACAAGGAAATTATTATTATTATGTCGAGACATTCGCAAGTAGAGATACCACTGTATAATCAAAACAGTGTTTAAGCAAGTCAGAATATTAGTTAGGATGAATTAATTTTAGCCGTTTATTTATTAATTTCACTATTCATGTATTATTTTGTCTATTTTATGATGCTCCTGCTATATCTGTAGAATTTCTGGGAACTCAAACTGTTTATACAAAAAGTCGTTTACAAATGAATATCAATGTTTGTTGAGTAGATTCTAAATGTGTTCCCTGACAGACCTTTGCGACCATGCCCTGAAAATTCCGCACGATGAACTTTGACATCCTCACGCCATGGTGGCCGTATCTCCTCATCTGATAATGGCCGGTTTCACGCCATGGCGGTGACAGTGGAGGTGAAAGATTTAGTCATGTTATAGAATTCCGTATAGTTCAAGAATTTCAAAGAATTCGGGTCACTCAAAGAGAGTAAGGGGTTTGTATTGATTTTTCTTTAATCAGTTCACCATTCCTTTATATCTCTCTCATAATCAACAGCATCACACTTCAATTTGAGCCCATGTTACTCATTATTTTTACTGTGAAACGATCTAAACTTTTAGTTGTAGGATTTTTCTTGATCTTTATGAAAGACAAAATATATCCTTTGAGGTGTAGATAGGTTAATTCCTTGGCTCTCTGTTATCTAAATTATGACAGTATTCATTCCTGCATCTATGCCGTTTACTTATAACGCTTCACACTCCCTAAATATTTTACTGTCCTTTTTTTTGTTTACTATTCTGTGACTTAAGTGTATGAGCAACCTACTTTTGTATAAACTTTGTCAGATTTCTGCAAATACTTTGCCTTTTTATTTGGAAAATGTTTGATGCACGAGTGAAAGGTGGGCAAAGATGTTAATAGCTTCAGCTCTAACATCGACCAGAAGTGAGAAATGGTTCATATTTATACAATTCTTTATGTATGACAACTGAGCCTCTATTTAAAATAACTAGTACTATCATCAGAAAACTTGTGCGGTTTAGATCATTTTGTTTTTATTCTGTTTTGGTGAGATAATTCTGCATTCAAATGGAAATGTCACAAAATGATACATACAATCAGATAGTGGACATTAGATTATTGAGATTGAAAAAGCAAAACGTGTACTTCACAATAGATTTCATGTTCGTGTAGTAACTACTACATACAGGTAACCAACTTACAATTTACATTGAGCCGTACTTACAGTAAGTCTACATCCCGTGGATGCTTATTTTTCAAGCAGATGGTCATTTCGTCCAGCGGATGCTCATTTTTTAAAATTTGTATGTCACCAAAGCGCATAGCAGCTTAGCAACACTTAAGACAATTTTGGCAGTCAGCCAGCATAGCAATACCTACCTCCAGTACAGTAACTAGATACCTTCTCAGCAGTTGATCACGCCATTATGACGGGTTTACGACCGGTCGTCGGAACTGATATCGGTCGCAAGTCCAATATTACCTATATTAATATACAGAGCCCTTAAAGTGTTATGTGGGGAACTGAACTGAAAGAATATGAATTATTCTAATTAGTATAAAAAAACAAATGCTCCCATTTAGATGACCATCTAATCACTAGTACTAAATAACCATTGTAAGCTTTCATGAGATACCTAAATGCCAGCTACATTTCTGTGTTCATTTTGACTCATATCTCTCAGAAAGACTTGGTTTAGATATTTTTTTACTTAGGACATATGAAGAACCTTGACAGCTCTGGTATTTTACAACGTAACACGAAACACTCACTCAAATGAGGATATGTCGTCATTGGAATGAGAAAACACTGTTCGAACAAATAATGCCTTTTATTTGAACAAGAAAATTATCGTTCAAAAAGCGAAAACTTTCTCGTTTGAACAAGAAAATGTTGAGCATGGATGTGCAATTTAAATGAGGATTCAAGTTATGAAATGAGTAACTCAGCCAGAGTAAGAGTTGTTTTCCTTGTGCCTTTAAATAACTTAAGAACCCGAAAATTGGCGGTCTTATGATTTTATACCAAACATTGTGTTTTTGATGTCGACATTCATTTTTCCCTGTCCTATATTTGCATTATTTTTTTCCTCATCTACAGTTGTCTTTTTGTTGTTCAGAGTTTAAGTCTTGCTCTCCTCCCCCTCACCCTCACATGTAGTGATACATTTACCTTCATCTTGGCAGCACCTCCCACCATTCTTCTCTGTTTCTCCCACATCCTCTTCTTCTGCTATTATAACAGTGTCCTCAGAGTCATGGCTGCTGGTGCTACTACAAGACAGCCTGTCCTCCTCATGCACTGGCAGAATTGGTGAAATCTCACTTTGTTCAAAAATCCCCAGTTCCTCAAGGACCCCCTCATCCAGATCAACACCCATTCTCTCAGGATCCCAGAATTCCAAAACTTCCTCTTCTTCGTTCTCCGAGTCAGGAGCTGTATGTTTCCTGATGCGATTGACAGCATCCCACAGGGAATTGGGATGGTGAAGATCTACTCCCATGAGTGTATCACTTCCACTTTCCTTGGGTTTAGGTGAAAACACCAAGGATTTTTCTGGTGAATGGGTGCAGTATGGCACACAATCTGCCGCAATTGTGTCAAGAACTACAACAGGAGAATTATGGGTTTGTGTTGTAAGGGAAGCTGATTCTCTTTCTGGAGAAGGGGCAAACCCTTCTCTAGACTGTGGTGGAAAAGTAAGGAGTTGAGCCTGGTTGCTTGCATCACCAAGTAAAGGATTATCTATTTCCTTTGGTGGTAGAATGTCACTTCGACACTCTCCTTTTTGTTCTCCAAGGTTTGCCCAATCCTTGTTTTTCAACTCCATACTAGATGCGCTCAGCTTGACGTCTTCTACTTTTTGAACACCCAAAGGGTTGACATCCTCCTTTTCAGTTTTACTTGGAGTAACTTTTTCTGATTGTTCACCTGAATCATCAGTCTTGTTCTTTTGAGTTAGAATGGAAAAGAGTTTCTTCTTTTTGTTTAATTCTGCAGGCTTCTGTGGTATTCTTGAATTCTGGTCTATCGCCATAATAAAATCAATAGCCTTTTCAGTACCTTGTCCACCTTCTAATTCCTGTGGTTCTATCAATTTATCTGTCTTGTAATTAGAAGAATCCCTAGGGACAACACTGTCCTCACCAACCTGTGATGATTGTCTATTTTCAGATTGAACATCCTTACTAGCCTCAATATCAGACATTGCCATGGAAGTTCTTACATCATAAGGCAAAGTGTGAGGATCAACAAGGGGAAGTGTGCTTTTGGTTTTTGGAGTGGGAATTCCAGACTCTATCGCCGAGTAGCACGGCAGTGAATGAACAGCCAAAGATGTCTGAAGACAAATCCTCAGACTTGACTCGTGGGTGTATATCGAGGCTAGGGGTGATTGAGGACTGCTTTGGTGGTCATCATTGTTACTGTGACTTTGCTGGGGTTTGTCTGGTTCTGGCAAGGACCCACCCGAAATAACTTGCATCATGTCAACCTGATCCAAATCTTCTATTCCAGATGGACTATTGCTTTTAGTCTTGTTATATTTGTTTAACAAATCAGACACGAGCTGGTTAGATCCCAACAAGTTAAGGTCTGCATTCTCTTTATTGGGTGAGCTGTCCCTGCTCTGTTCTTGCTTGTACAATGACAGCTGCTCCTTAATGTTCTCGTTCAACAACTTCCCTTTGGTTTCATTTTTGTTCCCTTTTAGTGCCAGGTCCGTATCTTTTATGTACTGGTCAGGCTTTGGGGGTCCAATAAGGTTGATTCTTTCAGTTTGCTTCATGTAGCTTTCGCCTACTGCTTTTATATTCTCGGTCTTTAGAGTCTTAGTCTCTTGATTTTCTGTGACCAGGGTCTTGTCTATTGACAGGGATTTTAATTCAATGTTTTGCCTGGAAGGCATCTCTTGGTTCAGAAGACCGTAGGATTGGTCGGAATAACCTGTACTCTGCTCTGGGTTTGTCGAGCTTTCTTCTTTAGCATTTTCCTTCTCAGTTTTAAAAGTTGTTGTCCCTGCATATTTGGGGTTCAGGCTCTTGTTTATTGACAATTCTTTTAATTCAATGATTTGTTTAGAAGTCGTCTCTTGGTTCAGAGGACCACAGGATTGGCTAGAGCTGGAACTCTGTTCTGTGTTCATAGCGGACCCCAAATGGTGAACGCGTTCTTTCTTTGGAGACTTAATGAGTTCCATCTCGACAAAAAAGCAGGTTGTGTCAATCACGAGGACGTCTTTCCCGTCTTCTGTTTCAGGCCCTTCCTTAATTTCCAGCCTTCTCACTTCCATTCCAAGTGGACACTTAGTAGGAGTCTTTTTTCTGAAACTAGGCTCCCTCCACAAAGGATATTTGGCTGACCCAGGGGAAACCAACCGAGTAGCTCCTATCTCAAATGTAGGCTTGGTATCATTTATGATCTGTTTGTTTGGGCAGTCCACTGTCTCCATTTTGTGAGTTATTTCTTCTGGCACTACGCGACTTGTTATCATCTTCCTGGATTTTAGATTTCTGTCGCCCAAAGTAAATGCAGTTATCTCTGTCAATGCCTTGTCTTCTACTTCATCTGCCACCTTGGTTGTTTGGATATTCTCACTGCTGTGGTGTGAGTTTTTCCCAAACTCTGTGCTTTGAGCTTTTGATTGGTCACATGGTGTTTCTGATTGGAGTTCTGTGTCCGCAACCCGAGACACTAAACAGAAGATGGTCATTCCTCCTGTCTTTTTGCGTAATTTTAATTTCCGTCCTTCAATCACTGGGGGTTGTTTTGAGAAAGGTTCCTGGATTATAGTAGAGATTTGTGGACTTGTAAATGGAATATGGATGTGTTGCTCAAGATTTCTTTGGTAGTCGTTTCCTGCAAATTCTGTGAATATTTTTTGAGTTATGTTTGGTTTCTCTTGTGTCTTCTGAAGCTCTTCGCAATAATTCGGAATCACTGATGAACCTTTGTGTGGGCTGTTATAAGGGGGAGGTGCAATATAACCTGGAGGTTGACTAAACATTCTTCGGTGGGTCCTTCCTTTCATATCCACTGTGTTTTTATTAGCATGGCTTTGTGGTGGACTACAGCTTTGTTGCTTGATTGTTCTCTCCCACAGTCTGGGATCATTTCTCAGGTTTTCACATTGTCCGATGTACGGCAATGCTGTCGTGCTTGATTCTATCCCGGTTTTCATGTTCTCCATAAACCCTTGCGAGGCTCCCCTCAGCTCTGCCTGAATCATTTCCCTCTTTGCAAGGGAATGGCTATGACGAGCAGCCCAGGCTTCCGGCTCTCTGAAGCTACCTCCGCTCCTCTTTGGGGTCTCCCTATAAACAAGAGAATTGGAAGTCTCCCACCTCTTTTGCCATCCCTCTGTCGTTTGGTCTCTATTTTCAGCTCCCACCACCTGTCCAGCTGTCGGCCATTCTCTGGCAGTACAAGACACAGAGGCTTCCAAACTCTGCTGATATTTATGACCCCAAATTAAAGGATGTTGAGAAGTAGAGGCAGACACCTGTGAATCAATCCTGTTTGTGCGACCAAGAAGTGTCCCCCCAGTTCTTGATCTTGGTAATGTCCAGTAGCTGGACTCTCTGACTTGATTTTTATCTGGAGGTTGATGTGTTGCCAGTAGAGGTAAGATCGGGCCCAAAAAAAGCACCCGAACCCGACGCAGGCCCGGGGGGTATTAAACCCGACCCGGACCCGGCCCGACTAATTAACTGGATTTGCTGGCCCGGCCCGAGGGGGCCCGAAATTACATATTTTATTTATAAGGAGGGGTGATTTATGATAACAAATTAAACTCTGCCTTTTGTTACAACATCTAGGCCTAAGTTAAATAAAACTGTATAAACATTTACATCTTTTATATTTCTGTGTCTGCACTGCAATCTGTCATTGACGGTTTTTTTTTTGAGGTAGCGAAAACATTTAAAGGCGTCCGTCATTTTGACGACTTGATCATTGGGCCATAATCCACAGCAGCAGTAGTAGTACGCCTTTAAGATTTTAGCGCAGCACTTTCATTGAGAGGGGATGTTGACGTGTTGTGCCGACTCCTATGCAAATCCCCCCCCCCCCCCCCCCCCCCCCTGATCGTATTCTATATAAAACGCTTATTAAAACAATAAAGCGAGCTAATTATAATAATTGGGAGATCCTAGTCTATATAACGCGTTTATTTAAACAATAAAGCGTGATTTTATTCTGCAAATTGCGTTTTTTAACGCGGATGAAAATGTCACCAACGTCAATGTACGCTTCCGACAAAAGCGATCGTATTCTATATAATACGCTTTAAAACAAAATAAAGCGAGCTAATTATAATCATTGGGAGATCGCGTTTATTTAAACAATAAAGCGCGATCGTATTTTACAAAATGCATTTTTTTAACGCGGATGGAAAAGTCACCAACGTCACTGTACGCTATGATTTCCGCAACCACAACTAATTGTACACAAATAATATTCATTTGATTTACTATAATATCCGTACGTAATGTCTTTTTTATTGTGAATGAAACCCTGGTTGCATTGGATCCCGCGGTGTAAACAAATTGTTGTTTTTTTCATTTAAAATCGGAGGGGGGGAGGAATTTCCATAGGAGTCGGAAAAATAGCGATTACAGCTCCTTCTCCGTTTTATCCAAATTATTTATTTTATAACAAGTATTCCTTGGTCTAGTATCCATACATAGTTTAAGTATATATTTTTAATGAACATTTAACACATTATTAATTAATTAAAAAAAAAAAAAAAAAAAAAAAAAAAAAAAAAAAAAAAAAGCAGGACCGAACCCGACCCGACCCGACCGTATGACTGACATTTCAGGGCCCGACCCGGCCCGAAATTGCCTCGGGTTCGGGTTCGGGTTCGGGCTCGGGCCATAAATCTTACCTCTAGTTGCCAGCTGTCCGACATAACGGCTGTGTGGATAAATAAATGTCAAATATTTATTTCAATACAGTGGAAAAAAATTAAATGCTCAGTCAATTGACATAAATTTTGCTTATTCTAAGAATTATTTTTATTTTACTATATTTTAAACTTGTTTAAAACTCAAATAAATTAGATATTTGAACTTAGTTTTGTATTAATACATTTTCCTCGTTTCGACTTATATATCATATTTTAGTAAGTTAAAAAATAAAAAACCGTATGTATAACAATACAATGTATCACCTCTCTATCAGTTATTGTTTGACTTTTAAGGTACTCATAGAAAATGACAAAAATAAATTCTTCCCAACTGCCATTTTCTTTTTAAGTATTTCTCAAATTGTATGTTTTGAATTTATCTAGTGAAAAAAAATCCTTGAAATAAGCAAAATTATTTGACGTAGGAAATATAAAAAGATGTGCTCCTTTTAAAAAGTGTTTTTCAACAATGCTTCAAAGAAAGAAACCTAAAATATGGACAACAATTCACCATAAGATATATTTTTGCTTATTTAAGTAAGGTTTTTCTTTTTCAATCAAAAACATTTCAAAATACTGTAAAAATTAAAACATTACTCTTACGACAACCTTTTTTTTCAATGAGTTTAGTTTTTTTTCCCTGTGTACATCTAGCAAAAAAAATAAATAAATAAAAAATGCAGTTTGCGTTAGTAAATCATCCAAGAAAAAACAGTCACTTCAATAAGGCTTTCTGAACTCATGTTTATAAAATACACACAAAACCACCGCATCAGAAAATATTACTTTATCCAAACAAATACGTACTTATATGTATAATTTCTTCCAGGAATGGTATCATATCTGGTATAAATGGGTAGCAGCTGTTGATTCTGAGGCCATAAGTCCATACTGTGTTCACACTACTTGATCTAAAATAAGACAAATTATTTGCATATTTTGTAATGCACAGTTGAGATTACAATTTTGTTCAAATAAAGTTTAATGTAGGACATACCTTCAGACATTGATTGTTTCCCTCTCTGCTTGACATGAGTTTCAAATGGGACTTGATTTAAATGGGGGGGCTGGTTGTCAGTCTCCCTCCCACTCAACACACAAATACTCCCACGTTTAAAGCCGCATGGAAACGGTGGGATCAATTGCCCCGTGGCACACGGCGAGATGGCTTTTCTTCGGAACTCCCCAGCGTGACAAACAGGCTTTCCTTTGTTGAACGGAAAGTCAATACATCAGCAGAGTGAGCGAACGGATGAAGCTGAATGCGGGCAAGAGACTGAGCAATCTGTTGATGCTGACAGAATAGTTGGCGGATTGTGAAGTTGATCATTGCAATGGGAGGCAAATGTCTCAACTAGAATTGTCTTTTTATTACCTTTGTAACAACGTAGGGAAATTTTTTGACAACAAAATTATACATGGCACTCCAGGATAAACACGTAAGTCTTAAATGGGAACCACAAGATAAGAATGTCAAAATAAATCGGCAAATTATTTACAGGGTAGTTGTTATGTTTAAACTTTGTTAGACATTCAAAATAAGGAGAGAAGACATCAATGGATTTTAAACTTGCAAGGAGAACCAGAAAGGGACCTTCAGATAAGAGAATTCATTCCTGTCCTGGAGCCCTCCTGTGAGTTCCTATTTTCATTAAATCTTCAAAGTTACAAAACACAGATCAGCCCTAAGGGGTGCGGTAGAAATTTGACTACAGCAACAAGATTGGCCGATAGCGACAATCATATTAGTCCAAACAAGGAACCAAGTGGACAATATAGTCGATATATCCTTTGTATTGGTCCAATATTCTATCTATCTACCTACCTTCCTTGGTCATATCCCTCAAGAGGGGAGACCGACAGCAAGATAAACATATAAAAACAAAGAAAATAAAAGGGGGAAAAGTAGCAAAAAAACACACAAAAACATTTTCGGACCATGGCCAACCCAAATACCCAAACAAGTTAGGCAACTGGGCACCTAAGTTGGTCATGCTTTCGTCCCTCCAGATGAAACGTGACACAAGAAAGCGGTCGTGTCACTCGGGTCAGGGTGACACAACACACTTTTCTGTTCAACAGCAGGGCCCGACAGCTTTTACTGGTTTACCCCTGCCGCATCATACGTGTGCCCAGCCCATCCTTTAGAAAGCGTCCACAATCCCACTATCCTTTCACAACACCTCTCCACTCCTTCCTATCACTTCTAGCTTCCACTATATAATAATAATAATAATAATAATTTCCTTTGTATTGTCATTCTTTGTAACAATGTACACAGAACGAAATGTCGATACACCTGACCCGTTGTAGCGAGCCGATGCAGCCGCAGCCAACAGAGGGCGCCGCCATTTTACCAATTAGGTATGACTCGGCCGAGGCGCGAACCAGCGACCTCCCAGTCTCAAAGCGGGCACACTACCATCTAGGCTACTGAGCTGGTAATTTAGACCTCTTTCCTGCAGTGCACTCATAACACCATCCATCCACGTTAATCGCGGCCTTCCTCTTGGTCTCCTTCCATTTACTTCAGCTCTGTAGATCCTCTTCAACATTTGCTCCTCCTCCATCCTCTCCATGTGTCCAAACCAACCGAGTACCCTCTTATCCACACGCTTGCTCATTTCCACTACTACTTCAGTTCTGTCACTCACAATTTTCATTTCTCAATCGATCCAATCTTGTCCTCCTAACATTCTCCTCAAACACTTCATCTCAAAAACATTTAATTTCCTTCTCAAATCTGCGTTCAGGCTCCAAGTCTCTGCATCATACAACACCGTCGGCACAATCACACTCTTATACAGTCCCCTCTTAACATCCATACTCATACTCTTGTTGCTCATCTCTCCTCAGAGCACCCAAATCCTTGCTTCCTTGATTCACTCTGTAATACCTCGCACTCCATTCCACCAACTGCAGCCACATCACAACCCAAGTACCTAAAGCTTTCAACTTCTTCCAGCACCTGTCCATGCAACCTGATTTCTAACGCCATGCCCACTCCATCACGTGAACACTTCATCTTACTCTTCCCAACATTCACACATAACTTACGCCTATCTCATACTCTTCCAAACTTCATTATCAACCTTCTCAATGTTTCCTCAGAATCAGCCACAAGCGCTGTGTCATCTGCAAACAACAACTGACTTACCTGCCACACCGTTCCACTGTTATCCATCATCTCTACACCTCTGCCAAATACTCTTGCATTCACCTCTCTCACCACACCATCCATGTACAGATTAAACATCCATGGTGACATCACACACCCCTCTCACACCGGTCAACACAGGTAACCACTCACTTGTCTCACTCCCTACTCTTACACATGCTCTGCTGTTCACATAAAAACTCTTCAATGCTTCCAACAACTTTCCACCCACTCCATACATTACCATCACCTGCCACAACGCCTCTCTATCAACGCTGTCATACGCCAACTGTCATCTATCTACCTACCTTGGTCATATCCCCCGAGAGGCGTGGCCGACAGCAAGACAAACACATACAAAAACAAAGAATTTTTTTTTAAAAATAGGAAAAAGTAGCAAAAACCAAATTTGGACCATGGCCAACCCAAACAAGTTAAGCACTTCGGCACCAGAGTTGGTCATGCTTTTGTCCCTCCATATGAAGACAAGAAAGCGGCCATGTCACTCGGGTAAGGGTGACACAACACACTCTTCTGTTCAACAGCAGGGCCCGACAGCTTTCACTGGTTTACCCCTGTCGCATCATACGGGTGCCCTGCCCATCTCTTAGAACACGTCCAAACATCCCACAATATTATTATCAGAATAAACATATCAGTAGTTCTTGGAGATTGGCGCAAGTTGTAAGTACAAGTAGTGTAACTACGATTGAACAGTGGGGTACAATTCTGTTTGCAGTGGGTTTTAACATTTCGGTTAAACCTTGTCTGTTCATTTTGGTACATCTTTGGACTCACTTTTGTTTGGTTGGATGAGTTTTGTGGAGAATCCATTTTCGAAAACAATGAATAGACCTTGGATACCATGAAAAAGTCAAACAAAATATAGATTAGTACGCTACTGAACTGTTTCAAAGACAATTAACCAAAGAACATATTTGAAATTGTCTTTATTGTCATTTATAACAACGTGGTGAACATTGTTTACAAGTTTAGACGTGGCACTCCAGGTTAATATATTTATACAAAGTTTGTCGTTCTCATTCTCTCAAATGCTGAAGGTGCATGAAAAATTAAACCATAATCTTCACTTTATTAAATGAACCTGGTATTTATTAGGAAGAGATCACCAGGTAGCCCCATAAGAATAACTGAGTAGACAGCAGACGGGTACTGGAAATATCTCAACTGTGTAATTGAGATTTTTAACTGGCATGGAAAATCCTGGACATGATCGGTGACTAAAAATATAAAATCTATTCTTCCAAAGATTTTCCAATAGTTTTTTGGCCATTCAATTAAGACATAAACCCTAAAATCCAAGCCATCAAGGACACAGCTGTACTTCAACTCCATTGTGGAATGTTTCAACATTTTCTTAATCAATACAATTGTGATTTCTTTGTTAAAGAGACAAAATAAATTATTTTCTGCTTCCAATTGGAAAAATAAAAAAGTGATTTGAATAATAAGCAAAAATACGCAAACCATTATATAAACGTGTGTTTTTTTTCATATAATTGTAATTTGAGGAATTTGTATTTTTCACAACATGGGGCTCACTTAGGTCACTTGCTGCTACAGCTACCTCCAAAAACCTGGCAAAAAATGAGGGCAAAAATATGGTGCAGTTTGGTCACTTTGAGTAGCCGTAGTTTGTAACCTTCCCTCAACTTTGTTGCACTTGTTTCCCATTGCATTACACAATACAGTGACATCTAGTGGTTAAATAATACACACTGTCTCTTTCATCCTTCAATCAAATTCAAATATGTGAATGATCCAAGTCATCAATGATACAACTATAAAATTCACCTCCATCATGGAATGTTTTAACATTTCTCAATAATAAACTGACCAAACTAAAACATGGAATGTATTTTGTTTAAATAAAAGGAGAAGCAAATCAATTTTCCCCAGCTAGCATTCAAACTTTGATCCCTCTTACATCTATAAAAAAAAATGTTTAAAATTATTTATGGTTTTAGGAATGTAGGAGGAAATGGTACCATTCACATTCAGTACTCTGCGATTAAAAAAACTAAAATGTTAAAAGATTAAAGTGATAATATAATTTTCCCTTCTCATCTAAAATCGTTCACTTATTATTTGTGCCACAAATCCTGCTAAAACAGTCTGCACAATTATGAGTCTTTTCTTAAAGATGCTTTATAAATATTAATGTTCAGATTCTGGACCCGGTGCACAAGATGCACGTAAAATCTCCCGGGCAGATGTTCTTCAAAAAAACTCAGCGTCCCGTGTTCTTTCCGCATTCTGGACGCAAGATAAAGCACAGCCTTGTTCTTGCAGAGGTGGACTAGCGTGTCCACCAAAAGAGGGAAGGTCTCGGGCAGGTAAACGATATCTGCGCCCAGCACCAGATCCCAATCCGAGGGGAACTTGTGGTGGTCCTCGCCCCAGGACAGCGGTAGGACAGTGGGCGGGGTTGAAGGCCAACCGCTGGAAGGCATGTTGCCGCAGACGTTGGCCTCAAGTTGAGGGAGAGTCTGAGGAAGGTCCGTGAGAGTCACATTTGCACCTAATAGGAAACGAGAAGATTTTACAACAGTCACCAAAATGATTGGGAGAAATTTATAACAAAGTTTCAGGAACCTTTTTGACCCAAAAAGTCGTAAAAAGCAAAAATATTATGGGGTTTTTTTTGGGGGGGGGGAGAGCCACAACAAATATTTTAAGACAAAATTCAACAAAACTTCCAAACGCGCTCTCCAAAAGCTAACTATTGATCATGTTTTTTTCACTATGTGACATTTGATGATTTGATAAAATCTATGAAATTATAAAAATGCCAGTGTAGAGGTAAGATCCTAGAACTGCAGCCCGGGTCCGACCCGAAATTCACGATTGCTCACAATTAAAAGATGCAAATTCAGGTTTTCTTCAGACTTAGTCGCTCAAATCAAGTTAGTCAGGTCAAGCTGGGTTTTAATACCCACAGGTAGGACTGAATTTTTTAGGCCCGATCTTACCTCTAAGCAAGAGCCCGTGTCCTGTATCAATAGCACTCAAAATTTGTCTCCCTCCTGCAGTTAGTCACTCTTGTCCTAAATAATAGCTTTTTAACCAAGATGCAAAGTTCTTTTGTAAAAATGTCACAAAATACTGCAAACGAGAAGGATACTAACAAACAGTGCAAACAGCACCGAACACAGAGAAGGCTGTGTGTGATGCGTGCATAGCTCCGCCCATCCTACCGCTCACCCAATCAAATTACTCTGGGTGCTTTGCTGGAGTTTTGGGGTGTTCATCATTAAGTGTTTCAACATTAAGCATATTATGTTTAATGAGCTTCCATATAAAGGAGGAGTCGGGAACCTTTTTTACCTCAAGAACCATGAAAGAAAATAATAATTTAGTTTTCTTTTGAGAGAGATAAACCATTTATTTTAAATGAATTATGCAAAACTGCCAAGATAAAAAGTAATTCGTTACATTTGCATTCACTGTATGTGGATTGGACGGTCCAGTATGGTCCTTTCAACATTTTTAGTTGCCCACTGGGAAGTAAAATCTGTTTTCCATAACTTCCACAGGAGGGAGACAAAGTATCATGTGAAGTCAAAAGGATCGCTTCCTTACTACAGTTGTGCAATAAAAGGGTAAGATTACTTTTAAAATTATAATTTGACAGTGTATGTATACATATATAAATCAAATACAGTTCTTTTATTTCTCGGGCAAATATTTGAGCCTGTAAATCGGGGTTGTTCTTTGGTTTCAATGTATTATAGAATGTTAAATAAATGCATAAAGATTTCGACTTCGGGAATTTAAAAAATATTCTGCCACGTATAATAGGCAACACTAAAAGTGGGAAAAGAACGAAGAAATATGCCGAAATATTTGGTTGATTTTATTTGGTAAATTAAATAAACTTGTTAACACATTCTCTTTGTTTTTATTCAACGTAATCGGTCTTAATGTGAGTAAATGGGTGACATGCTGTGTAAATTAGGGTTATCGCATAATTAAGAGGGATTGCGATGGCTGAGGTTGACGGGTATGGAAGCATGCCACTTGTTTTTTTTTTTTTTGTTCGTAAATGGAGTACCACGTGAAATGGCGTCATAGGGTTATGTTGCGACCTTTAAAAAAAATGCAATCTCATAAAAATGGGACATAACGCCACATCAATTTCCATGCGTGGGAATTCCCACGTCACGATAAACCCACCGATCCGGGCTGCCACGATGCCAACTACGCCAGTTCCCGATCCGAGCTCGATGACACGTCTCCCACGCAAATCCACGCGATGCTCTTCAAAATAACGACACATTTCCAGGGCCTGCGCATGGACGTGCACAGTCATCAAAATCACGCGTGGGTACGTGGAAACCAGGTTTTGCGGAAAATGGACTTACTGATTCCCATACAGGAGCAGCCACGCCGAGGTTGTCACCGAATACCTGGACGATCCTCAACTCCTGGCCCAGTAAATGAAAAACGCTCTGCTGAGAAAACGTGTCTGCGAATAAAGAATCGTCTACAGGGAAAGGGTCGTCGTCATTCACGAAACAGCTCATGGTTTTTGATTGACGGAGGGGGGAAAAAAAGGAAAACTGGGGAAAAAAGTTTGTAGTTTGACTTCAAACATTTCCGGTACGTTAGCATTAGCTAGCTAGCTAGCTCAACTCGCCGAGGATGTATTACGGAAAGGTAAACTTGAAATTTTGCAGTCGAGTGCTCTTAAGATTCGAGTTAACACAAAAGGGTTCGTAAACACTATTTTTTTGTATTATGAATCAAAGTGCCATTTAATAATAATGAAAAAAAAAATAAAAAAAATCAGGGTACTTTATTTTGAAAGGAACGTAACCATATTTATTTTCCGGGTCAACGAGCATGATCGTTCCACGTGTACTGAAGTGTACACGTATTCCCCGCTCACACAAATAGATGCTCCGTATCAGAGCTGAGTTATATAACAGATATATCGCGTGATTGCTATCAATAATTTGTTTTAGGCAAGCAAGAAGTTCCTCGTACATCTCAAATTTTCAAGACTAAAATTTGGTCAGCATGTTCATTAAAAGTAGCAAAAAAACTAAATGTTGCAACAATGAAATATATAACTGCCGATAATTATTTATTATATAATTTCTCCACTTATAACTCAATTTTACTTGCAACTATTTAACTTCAGTATCGTTTTTGTTGTCTAAAGTTGCCTTAAAGGTATGTTTATTATTTGACCACTAAATGGCACTGTATTGGCTAATGCAAACGAAACCCAGTGCCAAATGCAGCAAGATGCCAGACAAACATGGCGACGACTACTAGGAAGGGATTGTGCTAATGTAAAGGTAATAAAAACTTCCTGACCTATGAATACAATTTTGGTATGATAGTTCATGTGTTTTTGCCCATTATTTAGATCAATGTTTTATTTTTTTGTGCCACTAGGAGGCACTTAATAGTAAACACTGTCCTTTTAAGTGCCATTGTTACCTCCATCACCGTTTTTGGGTATACACAATAAGACAAATATCTGTTAATCAGAATTATCATTTTCATCTCAGTAGCCAAATCTTTTTTTACATAAACCAAGAATGTACAAGTCCTTCCTAAATTCTTCGAGTATAGAATTTGGTTAGTATGTTCTTTGAATGTAACTAAACAAAAACAACAAAAAAAACGTCAAGATTCTATAATTTTTTCCATTTATAACTTCTTCATTCATTTAGTCTTCATTATGTAACTTCAATATTGTTTTATTTTGTAGTCAAAAGTATAGCATACACAATAAGCGACAGGAAACCTTTTTCAGCTCATGAGATGTGATCAGCTCTAAAATGCCAGCAGGGAAGTTCATATCATAGCAAATTTCAACTCTCGTACCTGTTGACAAAATACAATTGATTTCTTCAGGCAAAAGTTCAACAGCCTGAGCAAGACTTTCTGAAAAGTTGACAACCATGGGGGCATTTTAACGTAGAACTTGGTGATAAATTTATGAACTGTCCTTTTTGTATGAGGGTAAACCACTTCAACCATGGTCCTGT
This sequence comes from Urocampus carinirostris, assembly GCF_059441175.1. Taxonomy (NCBI): domain Eukaryota; kingdom Metazoa; phylum Chordata; class Actinopteri; order Syngnathiformes; family Syngnathidae; genus Urocampus; species Urocampus carinirostris. The sequence continues at coordinate 27,856,777 of NC_142354.1, read as the reverse complement.
AGATCATTCGTGCCCAGAATTTTCTGTCATTAAACCTCCGAAAGACTTGCTCGTCTTTTGGCTTTTATGCTCAAAAATATCACTTTCCGCAACTCTGAATGAAACGATCGCGCGAAGAAAAAATATGACTTCACATAACTCATTGGAAATCATTAGTGTTTTATCCTGAGTTAAACTTATATTTTGATGTCACTTAGAGTCGTTAAGTTTTTGTGTTTTGTTTCCTCTTGATTCTCTCGCTCATATAGTTTTACATTCTTTCTTGATAATGTTGAGTTTCTGTTGACCGTTTAATGTTCATGTCACTTTCCAATAAAAAAATATTCAATCTAAGCTCGGTTATCATCTTTAAATCAACATGTTATTAATAAAGACGTCAATGTAAATCGGAATACAGACGCTCCCCTACACACGACCATTCGACTTACCCAAAAAGGTGGATACGAACTTTTTTTTCGGGATGTCAAAAATTATCCGGACATTGCTGTAAGTTAGATTTTGTATTGTGTGCATGTTTTTACTAGTACAGGACAGTACTGTAGTACTTATTTCCGCCGCTACTGGTGTGTGGTGCTATGAGAGGTCACCCAGCATCCACCCCGAAGAATAAATCCAGCTTCTACTTCCTGGTTTGTGTGTATTCACACTTCACTGCATCTATGGCACGCTAAGAACTTTGACGTTTTTATTGATTAATATCTCGTGCGTCCATTCAATATGTTCGTAGGTCGGGCAGCGTCTGTACTATACTGTATCGTTAGCGCGCCAATTTTCTGTGAAATGGAAGTGGAATAAGAAAGCTTGATGCGGTGGAGAAAATGGTTGGATAGCTTTTTTTGTCTACTCTCTACCACAGGCGGGGGACCTCTTGAAGCTTATCTTCCAAAAGTAAGTTACACTTAACTATCTTTGTAGAGCATATTATTTTATGAAACATTTATTTTTGTTGCAAAACAATACAGGTTACTAGTAGAAGCCCTAAACATCTCATCTCATTAGCTGTACCGCTCATCCTTATTAGGGTCACGGGGGGGCTGGAGCCCATCCCAGCCATCTCCGGGCAGTGGGCAGGGGACACCCTGAACTGGTTGCCAGCCAATCGCAAGGCACACGGGGACAGACAACTCACTCGCTCAGTCACACCTAGGGACAATTTGGACCGGCCAATTGACCTGAAATGCATGTCTTTGGAATGTGGGAGGAAACCGGAGTGCCCGGAGGAAACCCACGCAAGCACGGGGAGAACATACAAACTCCGCACAGTATGGCCAAAACATACTTGAAAAAAATTTAAACATGCAGAATACAGCACTGAAGCAACTTAAAACAAATTCAACTTACGAACGATCGTCCGAAACCTTACTCGTTTGTAGGTCGGGCAGAGTCCGTAATATATTGTATCGTTAGCGCGCAAAGAACTGTGACATTTTCATTGTTTAGTATCTAGTGCATCCATTCAATATGGTTGGTGTAAAGTGTAAAGAAGAGGCGAGCCGTTTCTTTTGAAACAAAAATGAATATGAAAGCTTGATGCAGTTGAGAAAATGGTCGTACCGCTTTTTTTGGACATTTTTTACCACGGACGAGGAAGTCGCTTAACTTTTGAAGCGCATCTCCCAAAAGTAAGTTAAACTTAACTTTATTGATCTTTATAGAGCATATTTTATTAAATGTATACATTTTAAAACAAAACAATACAGGTTACTTACACAAGCCTTAAACATACTTATATAAACCTTAAACATACAAAATATAGGACTGAAGCAACTTACGATCGTACGGAACCTATCTCGTTCATAAGTAGGGCAGCGTCTGTATATGCAGTACTTATATCCTAAATGACCACATTGTCTTTGCTCACAGGTGATAATAAAATTCACTACCAGAAAACGAGCTTCAGCATCATGTAGAGTGTTTATTATAAAAAAAAAAATCTGCACAAGTACCAATTGCACATGTTTCACACACAGCTTCACATCAACAACAGAAATAGTTTAAAAAGAGCTGCATTGAAAAGCTTCTACCTTCCCGTGACAATGGTCACAAGCACGTTTGCTGACACGAAAAATACTTGCTAGACAATGACAACTCGTGCTTTCAACTCGTTTTGCCTTAGCAAGATGGCTGCAATGCTCCTTCGAAAAGGGAGGTACCACTCCTCCCGTGTGTCATTTCAAATAATAGTCTGTAAAGAAGCTTTAAAAAACAGAAAACAGCTGAGCTCAACCACTTGATACCCCAGTTTCTCTCCAAACAGCTCATTCACACAAGGAGCATTGCTCAAGGACACTTGTGACAGGAGCCACTCGAACGTGGGGCACAAACGAGCTGGTCATATCAGCGCCTCAGTCTTTATACATCAGCAGAGGGAAATGAAATCAATAAAACGTGTAGCGGACGGCTCACAGTTCTTATAATGAAGTGCTAAAGGTGAAAATTTAAGATTGAAGCGATTTGTTCTTACCAAATGCCTCAGACAGTAATCCTGCTCTTCTTGATCATTTTAAAAAATAAATAATTCTCTTTAGCACACAGAAGACAGTAGTTTTACATATATAACACATTCCCCTCTTGCTCAGGCCTGTCGTTTGTGCAAACTGCATTTTTTTCTTTTTAATAGTTTTTAAAAAAAGGTAGCACTTAATGCAGGGACCACAGGAAAAGTAAAACTAAACCAAAAGACATGGATGAGAATTAGATGAATTTAACGTGGATTAAGTAAAGAAGTAGCAAGTACTTCAGCCACTACAGTACCATTCATCAAATCATATAAACTGATTAATAACATGTCTGGACCAGATATAAGCAAACAATGGCTCGTGGGCTAAATGAGGCCCATTAGCCATTGTCATCAGGGTCGATGAACTAAAATAAGACAATAATCGTCATATAGTCACCAGCATTACGGGTGTGCACTTTGAGCAGTGGGCCGGGGACCACCTGGACTAGATGCTAACCAATCACAGGGCTCATATAAATAAAATAGTAAAAGAGAAAATCCCTGCTATGACCTAATTTCCCCAATTGATGGCACACTCAAATCACATTGAAGACTAGATACGTTTAGATACAGGCAATAATCCAATTAGAAAGGGACCATTTCCGGTATTCTGATTACATAAATCCATGGAAACAAGCATTATAAACCTATTAAGATTTTAGTCTGACTAAGTTTTTCGATTGCATTGGTTGGGTCAGTTTTTTCATTTTCCAATTATCGTATTTATTAGTCTCTAACGCGCCTTCTTGCACAAAAAAACCCCCTTCAAAGTTTGGATGCACATTATACATGAGATCTTACGGTAATATATTACCGTATTTGTGCAATGAATGAATGATCCGTCGAAAAATATCGCTTACCATAATCGCAAAACATCGGATGAAACAGGAATCCAACCCGAGTGGTGGCAGTGAGAGCGCCACATCTTTACCACTAGAACACCAGTGATAAAGATGACACATGAAAAGGCATACAGATTCTCGTTATCACACTTTTGTTATTCACAGTACCAGAGACAAATGTTAGAGAATGAAGAAAACAAAGACGCCCAGAAAGATATAAACACAAAAAAAGCACAACGAGGGAAACGACTCTTTGGTTTATCTGATGGTGACTGGGAGTTTGAAGGACATTAAATAAATAAACTATGTTTTATGTTGGTTCGTAGAGTGCATTTTTATGAAATTATTTAAATCAAAGCCGCAAGTAGTCAAAATTAGTCACTTAAAATGCTTGGTTTGAGCTGAGGAAACGTAAAACATTTTATACCAATTTTTAATGAAAAATTAGAAATGCAGTACTCGTGTACTTGTGCGTGAAGAAGCTTTCAAGTAACTGTCAATGCAGTTTTCCATCATCCAATATATGGCACCAAAGCATTGTGGGACTTGTAGTATAGACAAATGATCCACGCAAACTACGGCTAATTCACTAAAGAAGCCTCATGTGTATCAACCTTCTCTGAGATATTACAGTTTTATTTTCTACCCCACAGCAAAAATGTCACAGGAGTATCCATCTATATATATATACTGGATTTCACAAATGTATCCATCCATATATAGTGTAAGTCTATGCTTTTAGCTCGCCACATACATCTTGTAAACGGACGAGAGGCAGAAATTGCACCAGCTTTTCAGAACGTGGAGGAAACCAGCACAGTGTTTCATTCCTTTGCTGTGAGTGACATGAATGAAATCGTCTAGTATGTCGAAAATGCAGAAAAGAATTCTAATTGCTTCACCTTGCTCCCGCATCGCTCCTGTAAATCGGAACACCTGCCATGTATACAGGATTCTTGTTTTTTCTTTATAATCGTGAATCAATCCAAATGAATTGCCCCAGAAATCCAAGATTGCATTTCAATTGGATTATTGCCTGAATGTAAACGCAGTCAATGATGTAGCTATTAATCATTCGATCAATAATTTTACGTTTAGCCCACTGTGGTCCGGGAGTCAAAAAGTTTGCCCACTCCTGGTCTAGACTAAAATAGAAAATGAGATGTTGTAATGCTTGTTGCTGCTCTCACTGCCTTAAGACTTAAATGCAGATTTTCCGTGTAGCTCAATTTTACATTGGAATCAAACAGAGGGCATCCAGCTTCAACGACGTAACACATGCTTGTCCAGTTATGTCTGCCATAAAGTGTCTCTTGAAAAGCATAGACAGGGTTTTCCGCCACGTGATTCACAATCATAGAGTTGATTGTTTTTCTAATTATAAAAAAAAAAAAAAACACGGTATTTCTATATTCTCGTCTGGTATGAAATGCCAACTTGGTTTTGAGCAGAGGTCCACAACAAAATGGAATGTCAGATTAAAACTTGGTTGAAAACAGAACAATAATTAGAATGATGATTATGACGGAGAGAATCAAAATGACCAGCATCTTTCTGTTTTTTTTCTGGTACTGTTCTGCCTGCAAACAAAAAAAACTTGTCAAATGTATACACGCTGCTGTATGTCGCAGGTAACATACTTTACAGTTTGTAAATCATCCTTTGTTCCCATGTGTTTAGTGTATGCTGTAAACGAGCATTATCTTATTCTATGCCAGGGGTCGGGAACCTATAGCTCGCGAGTCATATATGGCTCTTTTCATGAGTACATATAGCTCACATAACAAACTTTGACTACCCAGACGCTCTAGCAAAGAACCTAGAGTGGAGGGAATGGGGGGAACTATACACTGCTTCTCTTAACCAAAACTGGCTTCACTGAAGGTAAATACGTTGGTATCCTCATTTGCAGTATTTTATGACATTTTTACATAGTAGCTTTGCTCGCACCTTGGTTTGAAACAGTTATTTATCAGAAAAATGAGAGTCAAGATGAGCCTCAAAACTCTTAAATAACAGCTAGAGGGAGATCAATTTTAAGTGCTATGTTTATATTCTTATGGGACACAGGCTTTGGCAGTATCATTTCCTGTATCTTCTCAAATCATAAAACATTACACAGCGATATAAAATGTGCTGAAGCATTAGCCTGTCAGGAGAGCGGGTTTGGCAGTTTGTTTAATTTTGTCCAAAAATTTACTGTGTGGCTTTCTCTCTCCCCCCAAAAAAGAATAAGTATATGAATATTTTGCTTTTATGGCTCTTAGGGTCCAAAAGGTTCCCAACCCCTGTTCTATGCTGAAAACTGGATTAGTTATCTTCTTGACTTTAACGCTGTTATTGTGTTCTTCAACACCCAATACTAGTGTCCGCAATCAAACGTCCCGGTCTTTCTAAGAACAGAATTGTCGTCTTGTACACAAGAAAGTGGCTGTTCCTTTTACAAAAATGACTAGCGTCATCATTTTCTAGGAGGAAAGCTACCTTGGTCGTCTTCCAAAAGAAAAAAGATAGCTTTGACATGTACATAAACTGAAAATAAGAGTCCTTATCTTCAAATTGTAGTTTCTTTAGTAGCCAAAAAAACCCCATCATTTTATCTTGGGCAGGAAGACAGCGGCTTTTTTGTACACCAAAATTGAACATTTTCTTTACATGGGAAAAAAATTAGCTTAAACCTTTTTCATAGCCAAAAGCTAACGTAGTTTCCTGTGCAAATAATTTGTACCTTTATCTACACTAAAAACCATCATCTTTTTTGTATATGTGGAAAGAAATCTTAATCGATTACTACACCCAAAAATGCGTGTTTTTACACACACACGCAAAAAAATCTTCCATGCAGGAAGTTAACATCATTTTCATGTATGTTGAAAAACTGTCTTTTTCATTTACATCCAAAACTACCTTTTTATTAATCTGAGAGGAAAGCTATTGTGTTTTTCAATCATAATCTGAAACACCAAAAACGCTTTCCTTATTCTGTGCTGAAAACTAAAATCCTCATTTTCCATGCCAAAAACGGGTGTCTCCTTTTACACCCCAAAAAGCTAGCGTCCTCTTCTTGTACGCCAAAAAATTTGTCACCTGTTGTAGTGAAAGGTAGCTTGCCCTTTTAAATAACTGTTATTTCGTGTTATGTATAAGCCACAAAAATGTGCGATACCAACAATGCATTTCTTTGCATGGTGTGACTTCTAGTCTAGAACATACAGCAAAGTGTTTTACCTTTTGTAACTGTTTCAAGCCATCGTCTGTTTTAACACAGGCTTGCTCCACATTAAAGTCGATTCTGTCAAGAACGGTGCCCTGGAGGAACAACATCAGAACATCTTATAATTGGACAGGTGCTCAACTGCTGTGGTTGATAAAAACGATGGAAAACGTGTTTCCCTAATTACCTGTTCCACCACCATTCCGCCCAAATCCCGGAAAATCTCGTTGAGGTCCGAGATTGACTGAACGATTTGTCTGATTTCTCGCTCTCGCTCTTCCACTAAGACAGTGTTCTGCTCGACCAACATCAACTGATCATCGGTGAAGCCCTGAAAGAGTTTTGAAAGTTTTGAAAGTAACTTTTTTGTTACTTTCTGTATGGGGATAGTTCTTAGCTACTAAAGAGAAAAAAAAACCCACACAAAATCACCCACCTTGTCATACAACGCTAAATCTTCGTCTTCCTCCATCAAGGGTCCCGAGTCAAAAAAGTGCTTTGATCGCTCCTCACGATTCTTCATGCCTGCAAGAAATAGCGATTTCATGCTCTTCCGACAAGCTTGAGTGAACATCTCGCAGACAAGAATGGATTCCAGTGATAGAACCTACGTTTTAAGTAACTGGACTGTGTGTGCCTGAAATTAATGGAAAGTTCTTGAAGGCTCTGCGCCAGGGACGCCACCACGTTCCTCAGCAGCCTCTCCTCCTGCTCGGTGCAGTGGCCGCAGCGATTTCGAAGACCCGACACGGAACGTTGACATCGATGGAACATCTGTACCCGACACAATTGGGAAGATTTCGGCTATGGAGCTTCATTGAGACAGGACACATCAAGCTCAGCCTCAAAAAAAGTTGATTGGCTCAAGAGTGACGGTGCAGTAGTTATCTGAAAAATGTTTGTACATTACTTTTATTTGCTAAAAAAAATGCCTGAGCCTGTAAGAAGGGTTTGTTCTTTGAATTCACTGTATAATTGAGTATTTAATTATATAATAGTAAAAAAAGGTTTCTTTTTTCGGATTTCGCCTATCAGGGGTTCATATTAGAACCCAATCCCGGTGATAAAAAATAAAAAATAAAATAAAATGCGCAATAAAATATACCATCTGCACCTTAAGGCATGTTGCAAATTGCTTTTTCTTGTTTTGGTAGGAATCAGAAAAATTGACAAAAAAATTGAAAAAAAAAAGGTGGGCTCCAGCACCCCCGCCACCCAACTGAGGATAAGCGGTGCAGATAATGGATGGATGGAAATAAGAAAAACAAACTATCTTTCAATGAGACTAGATTTTCTGAATGAGGTACAACAATGAAAAAAGGTTGAGAAACACTATAACCTATTATTTTTTTTTGAAGAGGAATGTTCCAGCAAGATATTTTTCAGAATAAAAAAATAACACAAACAATAAGATCTAAAGCCTTTAAATGCTTGTGCTCCTCCATCCCACCTTCACAGTTTCTCACAAATAAAACAACAGAAGATGAGCCAACATCAACTTGCAACAACTAATTAGTTGCAAATCACAAATTGACACTTAAAGAAAATTAAAATACAGATAGCCCGATCCAATCGATGGGATTGGTACAGATTCTGATCCAGGTCAAAATAATTGGATCAGGATCAATTGATTTTATTTTATGCATGGGAAAAAAGAATCCACCCTAAAAACCTAAACATGTGTATACAACATATACGGAATGAGAAAAAAAAAAGAGGTCTGTTGATATAAATCTAGAAATCGATGAAACGTTTCAGACCAAAACTTGATAATTACATACCTGTGTAATTTCCTGTGTCGTTATTTCAATGGCGTGCTCTTCTTCGCTACTGTCATCCAGCGTGGGTCGGTTCATGTGCTTGTCATGGAGTAAAGCCAGGTCCTTCATCTTCTGACGAACCCGTGAGATATCGTACTGGATCTGAAATGCGACCGGTTAGCCTCGTCAAATGCAAGTTGGATGAGTTCCGATTAGTTACCTCATCGATGCCCTCTACCCATTTGGGGGGCAATTTCCTGGTGACGCCAATGGCCGCTTCGGGATCCAGACTGATTCCGGACACCAATGCCATCCGGTCGTCTGCCAACTTGAAAACAAGATACTTCTAAATTTCTACAGTCCTAGGTGGACTTAAAGCCTTATTCGAAGTACCGATAATTGTAAGAAATATCCAAAAAAAGGTACCTCATCAAATTCCTAGAGTGATAATCAGATAGCAGTGAGGTTCCATCCAATAGCCAATAGAAAGTAAGGGGAGAGAGAACAGAATTGAGCACAAGAACTTGAAGTAAATGCCAACAAGTGATGAAAGGACCAACAATAATTACAAAGTTTATGACGATACAAAATAGCCATTAGTTAGCTTCCCAGTAGATTATAATAGACAGGTAGATTACATTTAATTTGTTATACTGTACTTAAATCACCTGAAACCCCAAGAAATAAAACACAAACATCTGATTTTCTAACGTTAAATCAATCACAATTTCACCAGGACATAATAGGATTAAAGCAAGAAGAAAAAGTATTTTAGCAATGTGATACGTTTATTAACATAGTACACATGAAGACAGCAACAGGTGCAGGTTAAAAAACAACACGAGACAACCAGGCTGAAGATTAAGCAGGAAGTTGGTTTGCAAGTAGGTGAATATCAGGAATACATGAATAACAAGGAGACTTTATGTGGTCACGGTTTTGCGTTTAGAATGCACTCAGTAGTTAATCCTAAGTGATCATGATCTGCAGTTTCTATAATTACCCACTGGCCCTAAATTTGGGAAACATGGTTTTCGTTTTTTTACAGAACTGTTAAGCTGATGTTTTATCAGTGTTATCATATTAGACATAAGGGGGTTTATCTTGGTGCTTTAGCAATACAAATACAACTTGAATGTTTGAAATGTTTTTAAACAGAATTTATGACTAAACTTGTTCATTTTGATGACAAATTTTCCATGTTTTTACACAGATTCTGTACACAAAAGGTTTATTGTTGAATACCACTTATTGATTCAATCATTTTAACATGCATTTTATCAATGAATATATATAAATGAAGTTAATCTATACAACTTGAAAATTTCTAATGACATGAATTATCTGACAGTAAGCCAATTGAATTTAAAATGTAAAAAACTTTCTCCCAAGGGAAAATGTCAACAGACTGTCCACCCACCAGGTTCTTACAAAATTCTATTGGAAACACTGAACCACATCTACACTTTATTCACTTGATACACGGAAAATAGCTCAAAACCCAGCCATTAGAGGGAATAATAATAATAATAATAAAACAATTCCTAAAAACTGGAAAAATATCTAATATTAAGGATGGCATCCAAGTTGGTTTATTTTAGGTCCTGTTTTTTTTTAATAACTTAGGTAATTTAGAAGTCATGCATTAAATAAAAAAATATATTATAAATCATCCAAATTATCTGACAACAGAATTGATAGTCGAACTGTTACTAATTTGACTTAATTCATACGTTTAATGCAATTCTCTACGTGGACTTTGTGCTTGGTGTAGCTTTTGATTTCAAATAGTTAAAGAAAACTTACCATAAAAATTAACCTCCCAAGTTTGTTATGGTTATTATTCGTATCACCCAAAAAAAGCTTTGCGCCAGTTAGGAGTACTTGGGTTGAATAAAAATATCACCATGATAAATAAAGCCCCGACTGCTTAGTTAAACTAATTAAGTTTGTTTTCAGAGACAGTTTCTTCCCCGGAGCCACGAGTGTCCAAAACAAGAAAACTTTTTATATATTACATATAGACAAACTATGTTCACAGCTTATTTTTTATTCTTATTAACGAGCAATGTTGCTGCTAAATGTAATTGTACGATTTTATGATGAACGTAAACTTAAGAATAGTCTACAAGCGTTGCTTTGTTAATATTGTCTAACCTAATATTTTTGTATTCATTTTCCTCTTCCTTAGTCTTTTATTACACGTTTATCCTGGAGTGCCATGCGTGATCTTGTGGGAAACAATGCACACTGCACTGTATTAAATGACAATTGGGAAAATTGTAATTGTAGTTTCTCACTTATTAGCTGGAAAATGCATATTCTTATCCCAGTGACCGGAGATGACTACCGTGGCAACGAAATAACAATGACAGGAATGAGACATTCTACTCTAGTCTTGCTAGCACGAATACAACTATTTCTATGCAAGAAAACAGACACATGATCATAAAATGTCAAAACGATGCAGACCACTCACCGCAACAATGCTACGTGTACTCAGACGGGGGTCGTTTGTACTCACTTGCTCAGCCAATATCTGCCGGTTTTGGATCGCATTGTTCCGCAATAACAAGAAGGCGTCTGTCAGACGCCGAGTGGCCATGATTTCGAGAGCTACAGACTTAAAATTGAGCACAGCTCGGCTTTGCTTATACGAGGCTCGGCTGTATTTGCAGCTCCTTGCCGCTTGCTAGCTTTAGCATTTAGCCTTGCCAGGGAAAAACATATCAGAGGCAACTCACGATAAAACGTCGACACGACAACAGAGCGTCGTAATGTTATTTTGTTACCCTTAATAATTTACGCCTCATTCAACAAACATGACACCGACCAAAACGTGTATTTAATTTCAAATTGTCATCGATGTTCCTCCTCGGATTGATACCGGAAACGATAAGACGTACACACGCACACACACCTGCGTTTGTGTGAAGACATTCTTGTTTTACGCTTTTAAGAACTACAACTGGTGCGATGTCTAAAATAGAGCGCCTCCACTGGTGAAAAGTATAATAAGAAAGTGTTGGTTCTGTATTGTATACAGGGCGGATCATCTGTTCTTTAAGTTTGAAAAAAATACTTATTGTGTGTTTAAAATACTAAGATCTCTCGGTTTTCGTTGTTAATGGGACCAGAACCAACCAGAAAAAGTGAAAATCCGCGAAGTAGTGTAGCACCTTTTCTATTCTGGGTGGCTGTCAACAGGGCCCCTTTTTCAGCCCGGGGTTTTCCACCCAAAGCCAGCCTACTTAGCCATAGAGGACGAATTTGAATGAATGGAACAGCGGCAAAGATTTTTATTGGGAAGAAACTCAGGTACAAGTTGATAACTTAACCGAAAACACTTTACCATTTTAATCTAAAGGGAAATTATATAAAGATTCCGATATTCATTCAACTCCAGCATGCCCAAAGATTGGAGCATTTTTAAAACTCTATTTTCCTATATTTTTAATATCAAATGGTTTGTAGATAATCCATCAAAGTGTGATGATAATGTGGTCAACTCATGGACGTAGCCAGCCTGTTTTGGGTGGTGCTCCTGGGCCCCCGGGTTCTACCCAGGCACCCCCAAAGATTGTAGAATTTTTAGAGCTCTTTTTTCCTTGATGGGGGTCAGAATGGGCTTGAATGGGCTGATAAATTCTAGATTAAAAAATTAAAGCAAAACAAAAAGGCGTAGCTCGTCTTGGGACCGAGAGGTCGCAGGATCGATTCCCGGCTTCTCCGATTCAAATGTCAAAGTGTCCTTGGGCAAGACACCTAACCCTCATGCCCTGATATGCAGGTAGGCGCCTCCCCTGGCTATTGCTGCTATCGGTGTGAGAATGTGTGTGTGAATGGTTAAGCTTTGGGAGGTCTTCAGTGACTTGAAAAGCGCTATACAAAATGGAGACCATTCATTTATTCATATAGATGAAAGCCTATTTACCTATGTAAAGTATCAGTGATTTGAAATCAAAATTGCATTTTCCTTCCCAACTTAAAAGACTTTACGCTAAACTCTTATGAAGTAGCTTCACAACACACATTTCAAGTAGGGTACAAAAAACATAAACATCCTAAGCAACGCATGTTATTGATGACAATGTTATTGTCTATAGACATGAGAATTTACTTTTCAGTGTACATCGTAATGAAGACAAGGAGCTTCTTATACTCACTTTCACACATTTTAAAGCAGAGATGCTGTTCACATGCAACCTGAACACAGGAAAAGGTCAAAAGAATGTTAGAGACCAGCCCAATGACATGGTAGGCATCTGTGAGGAACTTAGCTTGTGAGAGGACATGTTTTTTTCTTGACAAATTGATGGATTTAATTGAACTGAAGCCACCAAAAGGTTAAATGTAATCAAAGCATGTAATCCGTATTTTTTATTACAATGATTTTGCATATTTAAATTCAAGGATAAATAGTTTAAGACATTTTCCTGTAACATTTTATTAATGAATGAAAAAAATATTTTAATTAAAATATCTTAAATACAGTATATTTAAAAATAATCATACATATTCATAATTTCACTGTATAATATTAACAGTAAGACAATGAAAATAAAACTGCTTTAAAAAAACTCAGATGAAGGAAATACATTTTAGTCAGACAGTTTTGTGTAACGACAGCAGATTATACAATAAAAAGAGGCATAAACACAGTGCAAATTTTTATTATTATCACTACTACAGTCTCAATGTGGTGTCATGATTGATTAACAGGTTACTAACACTTCAACTCATTAATCATTATCTCATCGCTGTCATCATTGCAACAATAATGATAAAAAATTGTTACTATTGATGAATGATTAAAATTAGTCTCCAATCCTCCTGTGTTGAGTTGGCGTTTTCTCACAAAAGGACTTTCTTCAGGTGCTCCAGTTTCAAACTTCATACATTCATAATTCAAGACCTTGGGCGTGAACATGAGTGTGAACAGGTTTTTGGATTCCCGATTGAAGTCAACACAAATATTCCCTTGTATAAAACACATGAAACCAAATTCAACACATTAAACCTGGATTATTCCATATCTGCACACAACACATATGAAAAAGAGTCACAGATTAACAATGTGAGGAAACATGTTAGCTTTAATTCTCCTGAGACCATGCCCAAGAAATGCCAAGTTACATCTAATCATCAATGTGTAACCGTTGGTTACGAACTGTAGCTTCAGGATAAATTTTCTCCACCTGTATTTTTTTCTTTCAAAGTTTTATTGCCACTTACTCTTTTCTGTTTGTTAACGCCTTTCATCAAGTACTGTTATTACGTGTCTGATTGATTAAAATTGTGTTTTCTCCCTTTCAGTTTCATTTGAACTGCTATTGCACGAGTTTTGCTATGTACAGAAATCATTTGCACACTTTCATAGAATTCTCTTTTCATTTTATTGGCAGCAGCATGAGGGAACTTGGATTGATTCATTATATACTGCTAAACAGTTATTGTGATGTCATTTTCTCTATACACAAATCCCAAATCCTCTTTGCAAACTGTTGGATCCATTCATTTGTTTGACAATCAAACAGTTCTGCTCGAGTTCCTATCGAGTGGGATTGACACTCCCAGTCATCATGTGGGAGAAGACTCCTCCTCCTGCTACCACCTTTAATCCCTGACATCCTTTAATGCCGTGGCATACTAGACACAGTCTGCTGCTACTGTCATTGAGCATTATCGGAGTGCTGCAATCAGAACATCGAGCTGAGACGAGGTGAGGAACTTGGATAAGCTAAGCATCACATAACAATAAGTCAATTTATTTTCTGTTGTCTGTTTTTTATGTCGCATTTCAATGTTATATTATTTTTCTTTTTTTTTTGGGTAATATTAAATTTCTTCATAACAAATATTCTCTGGGTGACTAAAGTGATTTGACAAAGAGAGGTGTGTTCGACATACTACTTGTGCCTGTAGCTTCAGGAATGGAGAGGAACCAGTCTATAGTATCGTTTTCAAAATACAGGAAATTGAAGACCTATTGGTTGAACAACAAATCCATGATTTTGCTCTGCAGGTGTGAAAATTCTTCTCTTCATTTTGTTGTATTGCCTTATAGAAAAAAAATGGCTGCCTCTGAGAATACAGAAAGCACTTTAACACCTGTGGATTTTATCCAGTTGCAGGAATACATGCAATGTAAGTCCAATTTTCATTCTCTTTACTATTTTTTTTTTAAATGATATTTTGTAGTATGCCTTCTAGCCCTCAGTAAATAATTCTGACTTATACTGTATTTATGGAATATTACAGTATTAGATATCAGGGTGAATAATTTCAATTAATAATTGTCAATAAGTCACGGAACCCATGAATCAAGTTTGACCTTGAGCGACTGAAAGACCCTCAGGTGGTCGAGAGCTTCCAGGCCTTTATCGGCAGGAAGTTTGCTCCTTTGCTCGCCTTGGACGGAGATGTAAAAACCCTGACCACCAAGTTCTTAGAGATCATGACTGAAGCAGCAAAATAAATTATAGGAAAACACCGGAAGAAGATAAAGCCGTGGGTTACAAATGAAACTAATCAACAGTGCGACACAACGCAAGAACTAAAGAAGAAAAGAAACAGCCCTTGAGGAGCAGCCATGTATAAAGCCGCCAACAAGAAAATTAGAAAAAGCTATAGAGAAGCAAAGGAGAAATGGATCGAAGACTAGTGCACGGAGTTAGAAGAGTTCCTCAACAAGAAGAATTCAAAAAGAGCCTTCCAGATTGTGAAATACCTCACACGGACAAAATAGGCAAAAGTCAGCAGAATTCAGGATGGGGCAGGGGATACACTAACTGAAGAAAAATAGATTATGAAAAGATGGACAGAATACTGCTCCAAACTCTACAACCAGCCGACACAGTGAGTCTCTGAGGTCCTTAAGAACTCCAACTTAGGGGAGACTGATGACTTACCTCACAACTGACTCGCTGAAGAACGGAATGTCTCCAGGATTTGACAACATCCCACCAGAATACAAAATAATGGTGAGCAAACTATAGACATCTTGACAAAGATTTGCAGAAAGATCTGGCAAACAGGACAGTGGCCATCTGCATGGACAAAATCACGATTAATCATGCTTCCAAAGAAATGAAACCTTCCATATGCTCCAATTACAGAGCCATAAGTCTCATCAGCCATTCAAGGGAATTTATGCCACTGAACGAACTGAAATCTCTGGCAAAAAACATCTTGGACGAAGAACAGACAGGTTTAAAGGAGGGAAGGAGCACGACAGAATAGATTTTTAATCCGCACATCCTATGTGAAAAGTTTCAACACCACCAGAGAAACCTCCATCACGTTTTTTGTTGATTTCAAGAAGGCGTTTGACAAAAGATGGCGAGCTGCTTTATGCGCTACCATGCGGAAATAAGCCATGCGAGACATGGAATCTTACAGCTAAACTGGAAAAGAAAATCCAGGCCATTGAGATGCGATGCTTCAAGAAACTTCTAGGCATCAGTTACTTAGCCCATGTGACAAACGAAATGGTGCGCAACAGCATCAGAAGGCACATTGGACCCTACCAAGAACTTTAGTGGTACGGTCACATCACAAAACCCCCAGGACTGACCAAAATAATTCTCTAGGGCAGGAGGGGGGAAAGACTAAAAAATAACTGTGCCGACAATATTAAGGAATGGACTGGTGCCAACCTTGCCACGACCCAAGAACAGGCCAGGGACAGTCAACAGTGGAAAAGGCTGTCCAGAGTTGTGTCCTCGTTGATGCCCCAACGACCCACGCGGTTAAGGGATCCGTGAACCATGAACCATGGATCGATCCATTAATAAATTTGTAGAGACAAATTTAATATTTCTATTACACTCGTCCAGTCATTTGTAGCACACATGACCTGACTTGACCACACTAGTTTTTAGATGTTTTAGCAGGAGAACGAACGAAACACTTTGAAATCAGTTATTAATCTGAAGGTGGCTGTATGTCAGTTTAAGCGAGTTAATCTTATTTTATTTGACACACACTAAAGTAATCAATGAAGTTTGAATTGAGTGCACATTTAATGCTAATCTACAAGGTGGATTTATGAAAGAAAAGTTAGGAACTAACGAAGAACTATTAGTAAAACGAAAAAAGCTTATCAAAAGTGGAATTACGCTAATAAAATAAAGAAATAACAACACAATTGCAGTTATTTTGACTGCAACTGCAGTTATTTTGACGTTCACTGACAAAGTAATATGAGATTGGGATCACATTTAACCGTACAACTAAAAATGTATTTGGTCTGCAAATTCTTAAGTCACTCATTTCTTTGGCTTGGCTTGAAGCATAGGGCAACACAGCGTCTGAGTGGTAAGCTTATCCACGGCACAGTTTTGACGTCATAGGATCAAACTTTCCTGTGCGGAGTTTGCATGTTCTCCCCGTGCTTGCATGGGTTCCCTCCGGGCACTCCGTTTTTCTCCCACATTCCAAAGACATGCATTTCAGGTGAATTGGTGACTCTAAATTGTTCCTAGGTGTGAATGAGCACGTGAATTGTCTGTCTCTGTGTGTCCAGCGACTGGCTGGCAACCAGTTCAGGGTGTCCCCTGCCCACTGCCTAAAGAGAGCTGAAATGGGCTCCAGCACCCCCCACGACCCTACTGAGGATGGATGGACATCATAGTTGCTCAGGCCAAATCCAATTGCAGTTCACTACTTACCTTAAGAGAGCCATGAATGATGTCACCTGAGCCATGACCAATAGTCTTGTCTTCTTTACTATAACAATTTTGGCAAAAAGGCCACTGCTAAAATTGTTTAACAATAATGTATTTTCCTTTTATTTTTTTTCCGCTTACATTTGAATATATAAATACTGAACTGTTTTTCCACTTTTTTTGCAGACAGCAATTTGAAGGTGAAAGATGTAATTAAGGAGTTTAAAAGTGGGGGTCGGTTGGCGAAGCATAACTCTCGAGAGGTCGGTTATTGCAAATATCGCTGAATAGAATACTTTATATTAAACGGTTCTGTGTTGTGAATCGTAACCGTTTTGTTCCATTTTTGTTCACAGTATGTGGATGCAGAAGGATTCAGCCTCTTCCTCAGGACTTACCTAGAAGTTGATGATTTTCCCAAAGATGTCTGCCAGCGCCTTTTCCGTTACTTCCAAAACTTTGAGCAGGATGTCTCCACAACAACAAACCAAGCTAAGGGTATGTATGTCTTGGATGCTAGAGAACCTTAAGATCATCAACTCTGCAGTGGATTACACCGTAATGAAAGTATACTCAATCAAATTTGAGAACGACTTTTGTGAAATGCAAATAGTTCAAGACAAATAATATGATTCACATCATTAAAAGTTCGAAAATTTCCCCAGATTCATTAATTTTCTCATATTCCCGGGGAAATTTTTCCCCACAATTCAACATAATTAAAATGCCCCAAATAATATTCAATGTTAAAGATTCGCATTGCTTTTGTTTTGGTTTGGGAGCAACTTTTAACAACTGTATTGACCAAAATTCTACATTTTTACTGTTATAACAACACAGAACATAACACTATTTTGGGGTAATGGCATTCATAAATCAAATTTATATAACCCTTCCCCATTTGATATTAAGTAACACCATTCAATATCAATCTATACCGTTGAACATTATTTTACATGCTTTCATATTTTCCCTATGTGTACTTTATGTTGTCGTCTTTAGGTTTTGATTTATTTGAGCTCACTATAGCATCAACTCTCATAATAAACATATCCTTATTCGCCATGAGAATGAAAACTACAATACTCAATGTAATATTTTTAAAATGTGTTTTTATGTTAATTTTTGGGTTTCTTTCTGTCAGGTGGCGTGTTACTTCGTGACATGTCCTGTTACTTTTCAGTTTTGGAGGAGGGGCAGCCACGGGAAAAACTGGAATGTGGGTTACCATCCATGTTTTGTGTGGTGTTTTTTTCCAGTTATTTACCACTTACGATTTTAGATTGAGACAAGGTCTGAAAAAAGGTTTGTTTGTGTTTTATTTTAGTTACGTTCAAACTTTATGACAAAGATGGCAATGGCCACTTGGATAGCTCTGTAAGTTTCTTGAATATCCTCAGGATTTTCCAACAAATTTACTGTATAACACGAGTAATACTTTTATTTCTCTTACAGGAAGTGGATCGGATCATTGTGCAGATGATGCGAGCAGCTGATTACCTTGGTTGGGATGTGACTGAGCTAAGAACTGTAGGAACACTTTTTTGTGCTCATTCTTATTATGGTACATTCCAATATTTCAAGTTTAGTCTTAGCAATTAGTCCCTTCAGAGAGGAAACTGTTCCTTTTACTTATTTCTTAAAGAAACTGACAGGAGACATTTTACTTTAAGCAAAAATATTTAGCTAACAAATTTATTTTACTAACAATACTTGAAGAATAATGACTTCTTTTCCCTGTGTTCGTTAAACGTTTGGGTTATAAGTTGGGCAAAAGTTCCATTGAGGTTTTTTATTCAGAATGTTTTGGGCAGATATGAGGTATGGAACAAAGCTGTTTGATTTTCAAGTGCATAGTCAACAAAGCTAACAATCACGTTTATACTAGGAGGGTGGGCTATGACAAGACAAAACATAAAGGGTAGTGTACAAATCCTTACGTCACATGGACCCACTGTCTAGACCGGTTTTGGGAAGTACTGATACAATTAAAAGCCGACTTCTCAGTGCATACAAAACCACCTCTTGAAACAATGTAGGGACTGAACAACTTCTGAATTAATGGATATATCAAATAGTAAAAAAATGATACTCGAATAATCATTTAGTTCATTACTAATGACTAAATCATTGACGGTATAAATGAATGAAATAATAAAAAGGTTGTAAATAAAGAAATCATACCATAATGACTATATATGCAGTACATGCAAAGTACATGCTACCAAATGAGATAGGGCAGATGGTCATCTGCAACGAAAAGGGACTTAAACATTGACATTTCATTTATTGTTTTAGCAAAAATCTTTGCATTTATTACACAATTATTCTAATAGAATTGTTAACAAAGGGCAAGTTTGGGGGTTTTGAAGTTTTTTCTCAACACTTGAGAATGGTTAATTATTCGTCAAATTAAACTAACCAAAAGGGTACTGAACAAGTTTTATGTGTATGGAAACACTTTAATTTGTCAAAATGTCATTGTTTACGAGTACTTATGAATATTATTATAATATGTTAACATGGGTTCCTGTGAATCTTCAATACGTCCTTTTCACAGGCCGAAATGATTCTCAATTAGGCGGCACTACAGCTGAGTGAGTAGCACGTCCGCGGCACAGTTCTGAGGTCATGGGGGCGGCATTGGCTCAGGAGGTAAAGCGATCGTCTTGGGATCATGAGGTCGCAGGTTCGATTCCAGGCTTGTCCGTGTTATATGTCGAAATGTCCTTGGGCAAGACACTAAATCCCTAATGACCCCGATAGCAGGTGGTTGCGCTGCATGGTCGGTTAGTTAGTGTGCAAAAGGGAAAAGTGTAAAGTACATTGTAAAACGCTTTAGGAAGTCTTCATTGACTTGAAAAGCGCTATATAAATGCAGACCATTTACTGTATATTTACATGGGCTCTAATCCAGCTACTAGCCTGTGTGGATTTTGCATGTTCTCACTAGTTTTATATAGAGCAGCACGGCGACACAGTGGTTAGCGCGTGTGCGACACAGTTCTGAGGTCATGAGATCGAACCTCTTGTGTGGAGTTTGCAAGTTCTCCCCGTGCTTGCGTGGGTTTCCTCCGGGCACCGCGGTTTCCTCCCACTTTCCAAAGACTCGCATGTCAAGTTAATTGGTCGATTCATATTGTCCCTAGGTGTGAATGAGCGAGTGAATTGTCTCTCTCTGTGTGCCCTGCGACTGGCTGGAAACCAGTTCAGGGTGTCTCCCGCCCACTACCCAAGATTGCCGGGATGGCCTCCAGCACCATCGTGACCCTACTGAGGATAAACGATGCAATGGATGGATGGACGGATGGCAGCAACATTTGCGAAAATCAATACCTTGAATAAAGAATGGTGTTGGCAGCAATAGCGCTATCCGATGTCAGTATTTGCTTAATCCTAGTGTACACCACTAATCTGCCATAGCCCAGGGGTGGGCACACCTGGCCCTCACGGGCCACTTCCTGCATATTTTTGGTGTTTCTGTCTCAAGTGATTCAATTTACCAAGATTGCAATAAAGCTCCTGCACATCTTGCCTACAAATTGATCATCTGCATCTCCTGAATTAGAGATGAGAAAAATCCAAAAACATGCACCACTTTAGGCACAGGTTTTCCCACCCCTGCCTGAGCCAGTCAATGGCATTCAACACCATGTCTTAGTATTTAGCTAGCAGACTTCAACAAATCAAAGTGACAAACCGCTTGGAGTCTACTTTTTTAAAAGGAACATTGTTTGCCTTTTTCTAGTTGTGTTCAGTTGCTCACCTTATATCAAGTACAAATTAATTTTGATTGTGCATAGGTGCTAAAGGACATGATGAAAGCAATTGATGTTGACAAAAGCGGTACTGTCACACTGGAGGAATGGCTGAAAGGAGGCATGAACAATGTGCCTTTACTTGTTCTGCTCGGACTGAAGGTAAAACACAAATATTGCGCATACATGACCTGGTGACACTTCACCTGTCATGTGTGTTCTTTTTTCCAGACACACAGTAGCAGTTCTTCCTTTTGTGTTTGCTTCCCCACCCATAGGTGCCGCAGAGGGATGGGCAGCATAGTTGGAGATTGAAGAATTTTAACAAACCAGCTTACTGTTGTGTGTGTCAGAGCATGCTGCTCGGTCTAAGGAAGCAGGGACTCTGCTGTACACGTAAGAGCATAAAAATACGAATTGTTTAGTTCGCAACTTGATGGTTTGGCTCACAAGTAAAAAAAAAATGGTGTCAAAATACTTCAACAATACAATCTTAAAAAAAGGTTTTCTTCCCTCAGGTTGCAAGTATACAGCCCATAGTCAGTGTTCTAACAAGAACGTTGAACCCTGTGCTCCAACGTTTGTCAAATCTAAACAGGAACTGAGGGTAAGAAGCCGACAAATAAAAATAAAAACCTTCCACAAATATGTTTTGATATACTTACACTAATATTCTATTTGCATAAATTATTGCAATTATAATATAAACTGTTAGTGCCTGAAAGATCACACATTTGCACATTGGGTACCAATGCTTTTGCTGAGTTTGTTACACAAAGATGGTGGAAAATGTTGATGTAATGTGGGACGGAGTGCGACCTACACTGCATAATAGATAAATCATGGCTTTGGATAAAAAAACTCACACACATATGCTTTTTCTGGTTTTATAATATCTTCATTGTCAGATAACCTACTATGGCTCATTTAGGTTTGTAATTCTCATATTGGATGGTTTTCCAAGTAAAATAAGAAATAATAATACATAAAATGTTCAAAATTGTCTGATACTTTGACGGACAATTTACGTTTGAATTATAAAACATGATACATCTGTAACTTTTTTTTAATAACTATTTTTTATTTTTATTTACTGGATTTTTTTTCCAGTGCGTGTAAAATAAATGGTGATTTAGCAGATTAATAATTACATTATAAACTGGATTTTGTAAATAAAAGCTTTTTTTGTACATTATAATTAATATTCATCACTTAAATTCTAAACATAAAAAAATCAATCAAGAACTTCTTCATGCAGTCACTTTTAAACTGTGCTTCATTGAATTGAATTAATGTTGTAGTTTACGTGTTTCTCGTAAAAGTGTTTTTCTTAGCAACACATCCTTTTTTTTTCAGGTGCCATCCCACGACTGGGTCAGATCCGACCGAAGCCCCAAATGTCAAGTTTGCCAAAAGAAGATCAAAACTTTAGCCGGAAGGCGTTGTGTGTGGTGCCAGCAAATGGTGAGAAAGATGAAACTCAAAACTACAATGTTGATGACCACTTTAGGCTATAACAATACCATGTTGACGTGACTGAAGCGGCATGACGAGTGCGTCTACACTGGATTATCCACCTGCAACTGTGGGCGTTTGAAAGATCATATACTCCCTCCATGGGCCATTTACGCCCACTCCAAGGTTGATCACTGTACTGTATTGTGATGTAAGACTGAACAATGACTTAATTGTTGGTATTATCTTTCTTTCAAGGAAAAGGACACCACTCTGTTGAATGTGACTCCTGATGGCAACATCTTACAGGTACTGGTCTTTTTGGGACTTACATGCATTATTCATATACTGTAGTTTATATATGGACACAAGAATGCTCAAATTATGCCCTCAGATTGTCCCACTTCCTGACATCCACCCACTCCTGGTGTTCGTAAACCCGAAAAGTGGCGGAAATCAGGGTGAAAAGTGAGTTAGCAAACAATACATTCATAGACTGTAGCAAATATTCTGCTTTAAATCAATCATTAAAGATGTGTATAATATGTTATGTTATAATACGCCGCACTGCACAATATCCTGCATAATAGTTTATTTTATTTCTTCACCCAAACTTCCTTTTCATTTGCGGTAACTATGTGAAGTTTTACATACTTAGAAAAGGCCACATAATAAAATCATGAAGATGTAAAAAGCAGGACGGTACTTGTTGCCTGTTTCTTATTAATAAAATAAAAAATTGAATGTATTTTAAAAAAAAATCATAATTTTAGTGTTTTGGATGACTTTTTTGTGAATTTGATCATTTAATCTGCATTTATACATATGTCACCTGTATTAATTTCATAGTAATCCATTGTACGCATTTGTGAACTAACTTGCTTATACTGGATTTATCCTTTTGACTAACTTTAGTTTGCATTATCTATTTTAAACTGACTTTTTTGCTGGAGTCCGATATCAAACAGGACATTGGTTGAAAAATTACATTTTGTATGTCATAATTTTTTTTTGAATTGCTAAATTTTATTCTTTTTAATATTTGAGGCACTCCTTAACTAAACAATACCTCAACTTTAGTATTTATCACTTAATTTGTGTCCCTGGAATTTCACTCGCAGTTTAACTAAATTATTTTTTGGAATCTTTTTTGATTCAGCCAATTTTTTTGAATCATCATAATCGGCTTTGTGTTAACATACTGTTGGCAAACAAATCTACAGAAACCTACAGTCATTTTTTCCCAAATGTAATATTAAAACAAAGAATGAAATGACTGAAATGCACCATTACACATTTTGAGAAATTCAGTGTGAGTTGTCAGAATGAGAGTGGCAAAAAGGCATATTAAGGATAAGAATTTTGAACAATACAGCTTACTATTTTGTCAAAACTTTTTTTCTTTCTTTACAGAGTTCTCTGTAAGTTTCAGTACCTCCTTAATCCACGTCAGGTGTATAACCTTTCAAATGGAGGCCCCGCTCCTGGGTAACAAAAACCCATGACATTGCACTTAGTGAGTGTACTTTTGTGTAACAACTGTATTAGAGCAACTCTTTATTTTTTTAGACTCCAATTCTTTCGCGGTCTCCGTGACTACAGGATCTTAGCCTGCGGAGGAGATGGCACGGCCGGCTGGATTTTGGATGCCATCGGTAAAGCAAAGTTTTATTTTGAAATCAGATACATATGTGATGATAAATGATAGAATATACGTACCTGTGTTTTCAGACAAAGCAGAACTCCCGGTGAATCCCCAAGTAGCAATCCTGCCTTTGGGCACTGGCAACGACCTGGCTCGATGTCTGCGTTGGGGAGGAGGTGAAGCATCAACCATGGCAAACAAGACTTCAATTTTATGATGCATTTTTGTTTTTATTACGGTAGGCTACGACGGTTCTGATCTGATGGAGATTCTGAAGGACGTCGAGTCGAGTGAGCTGATCCAAATGGATCGCTGGAGCATTCAGGTGACGCCGAATGATCCTAAGCAGAAGGGGGACCCCGTACCCTACTGTATCATCAACAACTACTTCTCAGTGGGATCGGTGAGTACTCACTAGGATTATCTGATTAGTGCATCACTTTTTATGTATGTTTTGGGGGGAGCAGGATGCTTCTGTTGCTCATCGTTTCCACTCAATGAGAGAGAAACACCCTCAGCGGTTCAACAGCAGGTGAGGACTCTCATCATCTACTCAAATATAACATTCACTTGACATAGTAAATTATTGCCGTTGAAATTGGTTGCGAATTGTCATCGGTAATATCGAGAATATATTTTAATATTTTGTTTGAGCAATTTATCCTTTCTAAACATTAGTGGAAGCCCTTTTGCAAATCTGTAACAGCAAATACTATATATAGTTACGATTTGAAATATAACTTCTCTGCGAGTAATAGGGTTAAAAGAATGACCCTGAACAACCGCTTTTATTGAAACTAAGATGCTCATTTTACTATTTCCTTTACTTTCATTTTACCACACGGCAAATAAGAACTTGATCCCAGGTGTCAAATTCTGGTTTCTCCAGTTGAATCCGGCATATTACAGGTTTCCCCTCTTCTAGCACACCTGATTTGTCTCCAGAAAGCTTTTAACAGCCATAATTATTTGATTAAGGTCTTTTTGAGAAACTAAATGGCATCAGTGTGGGCCTACAGTCGGACTTAGAAAAAAAGCTGTTTAAATTAAGCTCCTCAACGTATTTCAAAGCAGTTCCTCGGTAAGAAGAAGCATCTAGATTGCACCAAGGCACTACTTTTGTCTAGTAGAAGTTCCTCAAGATACTGTGACTTAGTTCCCTAGCAACAACAAAACACCAATGCACTTTTCTGCTAAACACATTTCACATCATAGTTCATGATCTTGCAAGTCTGCACGATTGAATTGTTTTGAGAACAAAAATAACATTTTTTAAATTTTATTTCTATCAACATACCTCAAAATATTTTAATGTTTTGTAGAATGAAAAACAAGCTCTGGTACTTGGAGTTTGCCACATCCGAGACAATTAATTCCTCCTTCAAGAACCTTAGGGATTGTCTCACCATTGAGGTAAATATTTATGTGACCTTGTTAGTTGTAGCTTGGAAGGCCCCCCAAAACTCCCATATTTATCTTTGTTGAACTCATAACTACAGTGCTGTGGGAAGCAGCTAGACCTGAGCAGCACGCCTTTCTCATGCATCGCTGTCCTCAACATAACAAGCATCTACGGAGGTTCCCACCTGTGGGGCGAATCTATTAAGCCTGATGGGCCACCACGTGTGCCAAACCCTGAACTCATCACTGATCCAGAAGTTCTCAAAACAACATCTCAAGGTAAAATTTCTTTACTCCGTAGTCCACCGCGCTCTTTTGACTGGATATCTTTACAGACATGTCTGACAAGCGACTCGAGGTGGTGGGACTGGAGGGGATGTTAGAAATGGGTCAGATCTACACTGGACTTAAGAGCGCAGGACATCGATTGGCACAAGCTTCCCGAATCACAATCAAGTAGTGTATTTCTTCTTAAACTATGACAGGAAACGTAAATTGCTCTGAATGTATGCAATTATCAATGACATTCTTGCTTCTCTTAATGTAGGACCACCAAAGCCATGCCCATGCAAATTGATGGAGAGCCGTGGTTGCAAGCTCCTTGTACCGTGAGTATCTCTAAAAAGTCCTCGCTAAACCTTACCTCAATAATTTTAGTCGCCAGCAGGGGCCGACATTCACCTCATCATTTTAATGAAGCACATCGCGTCCTTACCCTCAAATTCTTTACCCTACTGTTCAATGCTATACTTATTGGAGTAAAATGAAGTCCTTACAAGACTAACAGTGTATTTACGAATAAGTGGTTTATGTGGTATTTAAAAGTGTCTGCTAAGATTAACCGTTTGTTTAGCACCTCATTCTTTGTTCAATTTTGTTGTAACTATTAATATATATATACACGGTGTCCGTGTTAAAGGTTTAACTAACGGTTCTGTGGAAACAAATGTTTTATTCTCACCTTGCTTTTATATTGACTTCGTCTCGCCTTTCTAAAATCTTCTTTTGAATCACGTCTGCACATGTGCAGTACGTGGACATTATAGAGCAGGGATGTCAAACTCAATTGCACAAGGGGCCAAAATTCAAAACACACTTAAGGTCGTGGGCCAACCAGGATAAACATTTATTGAACACACTTAAACTTAATGTTTTTGGAACATAAATATGAATAAAAACAGACAAGAATATCAACATAACGATTGTGAGATTTGTATTTTTTTTTAAAAGTCAAGTCAAGTCATGTTTATTTGTATAGCCCTTAATCACAAAAAGTCTCAAAGGGCTGCACAGACCACAGATTGTTGCAAACCACAGACTATTATTACACCATCCCCTGATCTAAAACCTACATGAGGGCAAGGAAAAACTCAAAACCTCATCATAAGGTAAATGAAGAAACCTTGAGAACGGACTGCACAAAAAATCCCCCTTCCTAGACCTTTATAATGTTGCTCTTCTCAACCATACCTTAATCTAGCTATAATTGGAAGTGTGTTAACTGACAGAAGATTAACAAAAAACATATTCAAATAAAACTTTCTCAATCAGGATGTTTATCAGCATCTGGATACTGAAGTTGGCAGCACGGCGGCGCAGTGGTTAGCGCTTGTGCGGCACAGTTCATGTCATGGGAACCTGTCGTGGGTTCAAATCCAGCTCCAGACTTCCTGTGCGGAGTTTGTATGTTCTCCCCGTGCGTGCGTGGGTTTCCTCCGGGCACTCCGGTTTCCTCCCACGTTCCAAAAACATGCATTTCAGGTGGATTGGCCGGTCCAAATTGTCCCTAGGTGTGAATGAGCGAATGAGTTGTCTGTCCCTGTGTGCCCTGCGATTGGCTGGCAACCAGTTCAGGGTGTCCCCTGCCCACTGCCCGGAGATGGCTGGGATGGGCTCCAGCCCCCCCGCGACCCTAATGAGGATAAGCGGTACGGCTAATGAGATGAGATGAGATGAGATACTGAAGTTGTTTAGGGGCTCAGCTCTGACCAATCACGGTTCACCTGCTTTCTGAAGAAGAGCGGTGATTCGTTCAAAACTATAACGACATCTTAACGCGACAATAAGTCTCAAAGTGGCTGCCATTTGAGATAGATTATAACAAGAACAAAATGCCATGTTTAAACATCAAATTATTACAAAATATTTGGGGCTTTTTGGACTTTGTCTGGTCAGCTTTTTTTCACACATTACAGAATTGCTTTTTTTTCCCTTTTCAGATCCACATAACTCACAAGAATCAAGCGAACATGTTAATGGGCCCAGTCAAACCATCTGGTTTCTTCCACAAGTAGAAGTGGTTACTTCTGTCCCACGCTTCCAACAGAGACATTCATTCATTCATTCATTCATTCATTCATTCAGTGGCTTAACTAGCTAGCTAGCTAAGCATGTAAAAATAACACGCCTGTTTACATATGCTGTTGTATTTCCTTTATGATTGAATGGTGTTTGCTTTCAAATTGTATGTATATGCCTTAATTTCATGTATTGTATTCAAATATTTATTTATTTACTTTAACTATTAGATGGGGTAATATTTTAAAGTACCTTTAATGCAACATGTAAAATTTCAGCAAGAGAAATAGTTATTGTCCTTGTATTACGGCTAACTTGCCATGTTTTTTTGTTCCCTATCTCAACTTTACATGCAACAACTGTATAACCTCAAAAGACAAATATAACACACATTAAAAATGATTGAAATTGTTTTCAATATGTTATTTATGAACGGCCATCACGTGTTTTTGTCTTATTTAAATATTTTCAATGTTATACGCTGTGTCTGAAACTCATGACAGAAAGTTACCAGACACCAGGGCAGACAACTCTGAAAAGTCGCCTGCCCAGCCATAAAGTTGCCTGCCCCATTTTTCACTACTTGAAACACAATAAGACGACTAATCGCAAAAAAAAAGTATTAAGTATTAAGGACTGATATTTAGAATACATAACAACACTTTAAAATTAAGTTTATTATAAATCTACTTATAACATTTATTGCATGCATATGACATCACTGTTTTCCATCTTCCATCAGTATGTACCTGTATTTACTCATCTTCAGTCATGCAATGTTTGCGTTGCGTCGTCTGCTACAAGCCACGTGAACTCCTCTTTTCAAGATGCTTTAAATGTACGTTTACGTTTTGTAGCGTCATCAGTTTTTTTTAGCTTCTTTTGAATATTTCTTCTGGGGCTGAGGTTTCGGCTTGGTTGCTAACCATTATTATCCATTTTTCTTGTGTTCTCTGTGCGTCTACTTTGGAAAATGATATGCAAATGCACGACCTTATAACGCTCGGAAAGTCAGGAAGCACAAAGTTATTTGATGCAGGCTTCTAAATAGTAAGCATATTGCCAAACGAACCAAAATTTCCAAACCGAATGAAGATTTCGAGATCGGAATAAAGAAAACGTTTGATTTGAAAAAAACTCTTTTGTATTTTTTTCTTTTTTCTTGAAAAAGTCCTCGACCACCCGGGCGGAGACGTTTTGTAAGTCGTACGCCCGACATAAGAGATCCACTCCCCGGCCGTCTGGGCAGACCTTATTGTTATATGTTTCTTCTTCAAAGAGATAACTTTGTGGAGTTTTTCATGGTTCTTGGATCCCTTAAAGCCTGGGTCATCGGGCACCATATCTTGTCTTGTGTCATGGGCAAGTACAGCATGACGGTGCCTATTCCTCTCCTAGCTGTTTTTTGGGGTGGAGGTTGGTTTCGCCACATGAAACAGATAGTACTTGTTACCATAGTTTTCAGTATCAGGAGTAACCTCTTATTCTGACGAGGATACAGCACCTACATCATCTGGTTGCTGTTGATTTTCGGTGTAAATGTTGTTATTATCTATCTCAAAAATGAGCAGGACATAGGCAATCAATTCTTGAGTGGCAAATCGGGAAGAACGGGAGCCATACGGAAGGCCCGGCTCATGTCAAGGTGGAGTTTGGGCTGGCTGGATGAGAAAAATAATTTTAACATGCATCTGTCAGTTGCACAATCTACCCTTACTCCTGCATTCATTTTCTAGTCAGCTATTTGGTCACATTCAGCGCAACCCCAATTTAGCAAATGGAATTACTTTACCGGGCAGCACGGCGGCGCAGTGGTCAGTGCGTGTGCGGCACAGTTCTGAGGTCGTGGGAACCTCCTAACTGGGTTCAAATCCAGCTCCCGGCCTTACTGTGCGGAGTTTGTATGTTCTCCCTGTGCTTGCGTGGGTTTCCTCCGGGCACTCTGGTTTCCTCCCACATTCCAAAAACATGCATTTCAGGTGAATTGGCCGGAGTGAGTTGTCTGTCCCCGTGTGCCCTGCGATTGGCTGGCAACCAGTCCAGGGTGTCCCCTGCCCACTGCCCGATTATTGCTGTCGATGGGCACCAGCATCCCCGCGACCCTACTGAGGATAAGCGGTGCAGCTGATGAGATGAGAATTAATTTACCGTATTGGGTAATTCTCCCCTCCCAAATTGTAAGTTGGTTTAGCCCACCACCATTCTTCCTTTATGTAGCGGTAAAATAAACACAGTATAGCACGAATGAAATGAGTCAGGTTAGATGGGAAGAAAGTAGCCAGTTGGAGCCGAAAAAGCAAGGGAAATAAATAGAAACGCGTCATTTCCAGGGTTGGGTAAGGCTACTTTAACTGGGTTACTTTCAATTACTTTTGGATTACTCCAGTACCAAATATGCTAATAAAAGACAAAAGAAATTAATATGAATAAAATTATGACTCACAACACGTGCTACGCTTTCTCTCCTGGCTTTGATCTCTTTGATCTCCGGCAAAACTAACATAAAATGCGACAGAAACAAAATGAAAATAAATCCAAACAGCCTGCCAACATCATTTTTGTCGTTCCATGTATTCCGTTACTCCCCAAGCCTGCACAAAATTTAGTCATTTTAATCATATTTAGTGTCTTGTGTCTTTTATTAGCATATTTGGTATTGGAGTAATCCAAAAGTAATTGAAAGTAATCAAGTTAAAGTAACCCTACCCATCCTGTTCATTTCACTCCTCTTGCACATTTTTGCCTTTCATCCGTGTGTTTTCGGTTGTGTTGTGCTGCGTGTTCGCAAAACTTAGCAGTTGCTCAAAAGAGCTCGTAGTGATAGCAATTCTGCCTCTCTTTTGAGAAGCGGCTCTTTCAGCTTAGCTCACTAAAAAGAGCCGGCTCTTTCGTCTCCTAAAAACTTCTTAAGGTTGTTTTTGTTGCTTGTATCCATATATGAAACATTATTATGTAACATTATGCACACAATTATTTTTGGGGATAAATAAATCCAAAAAGAAAATACTATGCAAAAAGATATAACCAGAACCAAAATTAAAATAAAGCCAAAAAGAGAAAAAAAGGAGAAACAATAAAAAGGAAGAAAAAAGAAGTACCGTATTTTCCGCACAATAAGGCGCACCTAAAAGCATTTATTTTTTTCAAAAGCTGACCATGCGCCTTATAATACAGTGCACCTTATATATGGATCAATATTAAGTCGCAAAGTCTTGCAACTAAGGCAAGCAGCCGCCGACTAGATTTCCCCCCGAAGGCGAAGTAGTCCGCGGTGTATGCTGGGATTTATATACCGGCGTTTCATTTCCTAACCAATGTGTCAATCATCATTTGAATCAGTCACTATTGGCTAAAGTTATTCGGAGGTAAAGGGGGCGGATCATTTTTATCATTTACAGGCTCGCATAGGCTAAAGGGGCGAAACAAAGCCTGCAATTGGCCGAAAAAGATAAACGTGAATCACACGTTGGGTTGCACTACGGCATAGAGAAAACATTTTTTACTATTCTGTATTTGTAAATATTTTACTCTCCTGGATTTACTACATTCACGGTTGTAAGAAGACCATGGTTACGTATCATTATTGAACGTGATGGCTGCAAGAGAACTTAGGTGAGCTATGCGGCATTATATTTTCCCGGTATCTTGTTTTAGAACGATCTTGATGTTTCTGTGATGAGTCTATTTTTAAACTAAATTCAATTCAAAGTGTTTACTGTCATATGCACAGTAAAGAACCCCGTTTCCCTGCACAATAAAATTCTTACTTTGCTGTCCCAAGACTTTAACCTTCCGAATGATATTTGGAACGATGCATTTGAGTGATTGGTGACATTGTACAGACACTGTTTCCGTACATGTCTGAGACACGTATTTGCTTCTTTGCAAGCTTTCGACTGTTTTGTCGACGTTCCCATTGTAGCGCCTTATAATCCGGTGCGCCTTATGTATGGAAAATATAGGACCGAAAACTATTTTTTGGGGGTCTCCCTATAACCCGGTGCGCCTTATAGTGCGGAACATACGGTAATAGGCTAGATTCTAGCCACTAGAAAAATCAAAATGATACAAGGAAATATGAGAAAGGAAGGAAAAGCAGGAAAACATAAAATAAGAGAAAAATGCTGGAAAAAGAAGAAGATAAGGGCTTGGGGAAAGAAAACAAAGGAAGAAAAAAGAAAAGAAATGAAAAAGAAGAAAAAGCAGGTCCTCTCACAATATCCGGGTTGGCATTTGAGTTCCTGTTGACCCTTTCGTGTACTCAGGTTGCATGTGAGCGGAGCTTCTCTGCTTTAAAATGTGTGAAAATGAGGCTAAGAAGCTGACTGTCTTCATGCTGATGTACACCAAAAAGGAAATTCTTATGTCTATAGACAATAACATTGTCATCAACAAAGTTGCAGACCCGTGCTTTGCTTAGGAGGATTTCGACGCTTTAAGTAGCCCACTTCAAATGTGTGTGGTGAAGCCACTTCAATAAAGTTATAAGAGTTTAGTGTAAAGCCCAACAATTTGTCGAGAAGGCAAATGCTATTTTAATTTCAAAAGACTCATACTGTACATAGGTAAATATGTTTTCATCTATTTATATAATTTTCATTTGATCTAAAATTGTAAAGTTTTTTCTGTTAACTTATCAACTTGCACCTGCATTTCTTCCCAATAAATATTCATCGTAAGCTGCTGTTCCATTCATTCAAATTCCTCCTCCATTGCTAAGTGAGCCGGCTTTGAGTATATAACTCCCGGGTTGAACAAGGGGTCACTCTGGCCCAGTTGGCAATGATGGGCAACAGCGTCTGTGCGATAATATTGATACTAGATATTAAATAACTGGGGAAAAGTTATTTTGTTCAGAAATTTTTGAGTAAAAAATATATTAGCTAAATGCTTTACAGAAGTTTAGTGCACTCTAAATACCACATTGCAGTACATCTCAGGATGCAAAACAATGTATGAAACTTATCTCTATTTTTAGAGCTAAAGGCATACTGGTATTTACTGTAAATGCATGGTGATGTATTCCGCTTCCAAGGCATGTGGTCCGCCAATTGAATTTCTAAATGCTTATCTATCCTGGCATAATTTTGTGCGACGTGTGCTGCGGTAAGCATGAGTGGGAAATGAGAACTAATCCAGAATTAGTGAGTAAAAGGATGGAGGATGTTTAATCCTAAAAGAGAGGGATAAGTGGAACTTTATGTGGGAGTTTTTCAGTATAAGTAGGAGCAGACTTCACGAGACACACTGTATTTGAAATCAAAAGCGTTCGTCTACATACCAAACATTGCTGCGCCAAATATAAAATGTGACCGCCTCTCTTATACCTGAGTGTGTAATAAATTATTATACATTCAGGTATATGTAAGGATAAATGCTATGCAGTATACGTCTTTTGCAGCCTCAATTAAACAGACCTAAATGCTGACTTTGATAATGTCATGCTGGACTGTCGTAATATGCAAGTGTTCTTGGTATAACCAAATTCCTTTTTTTACTCTAAAAAGAAACTAGATCTCACCCTGCCCTCCCCTGAGAGGGTTCAAGTGTGTGGTGTCGTGACTGCTTGGGGCTGATAAGTTATGACATGAGCTGTAAAGCTGATGCTTCATTTGTTGTTGACATACGGGCATTTACAGCTGTGCCATCCATTATGCCACTGCTCCAATGACAACAATGCATTACAACACAATGCATCATCTCACACTTTTTGAATTTGAACCATTAGTAAATGATTAGATTTCGATTGTCTACTCCCTGTTGGGTAGTGGATTATCTTTTAATGCGCCAGTGCCTGGGAGATTTAATAAGCTTTTTTAAAATACTTAATTGTAACAAGACGAATTATCTCTCTGGCGAATAATCTTTTGTCCTTTTTCAATGTGAAAAGACTCGTCTGTGATTTCTCATCTAATTGAAAATCTGTCTGAGCATTTACTCAAAGTCCGAGAATTCTTGGTTCCATGGTGAGTAACATCAATAGCGCGTTGTCAAGGGCGTAGTTTTGGCATGGAAGGAGGAGACGTGTCCCCAACAATATTGAGCAATCATTGTTTTATCCTCGCCAATGTTATGTGAAAAAAACGCTCGGTCCCCACCAGTCAAGTCAAATCATGTTTATTTGTATAGCCCGTGATCACAAGGAGTCTCAAAGAGCTGCACAGACCACTGACTATTGCAAACTACAGACTACTATTTCATCATCCCCTGATCTAAAACCTACACGAGTGCAAGGAAAAACTCAAAAACTTCAACATGAGGAAAATGAAGAAACCTTGAGAAAGGACCGCACATGAGGTAATTCCCATGACAAGATGACCACCCTAAAACAGATATTGCAAAACAATCAATAAACAGATATTGTCAACATGGAATATAGGTCAGTCATAAGCTATACAATATAAGTGAATGACTGAATGAATGAATGAAAACTTTATTTCAAACATTAGAAAATAAAAACAGGACAAAAACAATGACTCAACAACAAAAATAATGTGAACATAACATGTCAGAAAAGGGGTAGTAAGAAGCAGATGCTTATTTCGCTACCCCTTCATCTTCCTTATTAATTTAATTTCACAGATAGCTCCTCTTTTGTGTCTAAATCTAACAAAATTTCATGGATATACATATTACATAGGTTGATGTAAATAATTATAATAACAACAATAGTCACATGTGTTATATACTAGTACCCATCTATTAACGTTATAATGCAACTTGTCACTAAATATCATTGAGATGCCAATGATAACAACAACAATAGCAATAATAACAGTTATGATCAAATAATAGTAACAATAACAACAAGGTTGACTATAGTTGTAAACCATCCATTTGCTACGCAATATTTCCAATCTCTAGTATCACTCATACCTCATTTTCTTCATCTCTGTGTTCTGCCAGTAATATTTTTTGTATTTAAATTTAAACACGTGAATATTTGGACAATGTTTGATCTCGTCTTGGAAATTGTTCCAAAGTTTGACTCCACACACATACTTTTCCTGGTGGTTCTCACCTTTGGGATTATGAATTTACTACAGCCCTTAAAGTTATAATTTCCCTCTTTCCGAATGAACAATTTATGGATGTTTTCTAGCACTATGTTTTTGTTGACCTTAAATAGCAGTTGTGCAGGAATTTTTTTTACTAAATCATCCAATTTTAATAATTTGGACTGCAGGAATAAAATAGTAGTATGATCTCGATATCCTACCCTGTGTATGTTCTAATTGCACGTTTTTGGAGGATAAAAAGGGGCTGTAGTGAACCTTTGTAATTATTACCCCAGATTTCTGCACAATATGTTAAGTATGGCAGAACTAGAGAACAATATAATAAATACAATGCATTATAGTTGTCACGAACCAGGACAAGAAACAGGAGAACCCAATCGCGTAACATTGCTCACAGTTTATTGGGGAGAAGAGGAATGAGCGCACACTCGATCCGTGGATCATTGGTTGCGGAAGTAGATTGATCGCGATGAGGAAGTGGTCAAAATCAAACCGCTCAGGGCGAGAACAAAACATTGACAAAACACAGGCAAAAACGAAGATTCACAGGGCTTGACAAAACAAGAGCAAAAAACACAGGCAAAACGGGGACTCACATGCTTGGCATATCACAACAGAGTTTAACAGGAGTTTTGCAGACGCTCTGACACCAGGCAACTCACAAGACAGCGTTTAAGTAGTCTGGCAGCTATCTGTCAACGCGTTTCAGCTGGTGTCCATGGGCGGGGCCAATTGAGCGCCGTGGCAACTGTCACAGAACCTGGCGCCACACGGCACGGACCAATTGGGCGCCATGGCAACCGTGACAATAGTTTAAAATGAATTTGGCTTCATTAATTATTGAAATGCTTTTAGATACTTTAGTTTGTATGTGTCTGATGTGTGTTTTCCAGCTTAATTTATTGTCTATTATTATTATATGTCTATTATGTAATTCTACTGTTGTTACTACGTGGTGGGTTACTGCGTTATTCCAGTACTTACCAATTGCAGATCATAAATTACAGTGTCCACTGATTACTGAATATTACTGCTTCATTTACACTGTCACATACAACCCTTAATCTGCCAGCAAAATTCTCTAAAGGGTGGGCAAGTTTATATTTACCTAGACAGTACAACTAAATTGACCCTTTCATTGTAAACATTGTGATGTATGCGGTGGGTGGGGCTTAGCCTGGAGGCAAAAGCTTGGGCAAATGATATGTCAACAAGCCTACACGCTAGAAGTTCAGTTTTGTTCACCAAAACGGATGGTTTTGACGTTAGTTTTATGACCTACGTCACGCGTGACATCACAGCTGAAGCTGCAGGCAAAACAAATATTGCGCCGGTCAGAAGACGGAGGAAAAGAAAGCTGTCGTTGATGCAAATTGCCATCATGTTGTGGGTTTGTGTGCCAGAATAAAAAAAATATTAGTGATCGTAAATTGAAGTTTTGAATGATCCCAGCGGACACTCCTGAACAAATAAAAAGAAGAAAGTAGAGGTTGAATGGATTAAAGCAAAAAGATAGGACTCATTAAAAATAAGTCCTATGAGGCACTCATTAAAAATTCGCAGTACACACTTCATACCAGATAGGAGAAACTAAACATTTAAGGTTGTTGCTATCAAGTCAACATTATTTATTATCATGGATACGAATGTTCATATTTTCTTATCTTCAGCTAACTGTTAACATGTAAATGTCAACGTTAGTTTTTTAAATACTGTGTGTGGCTGTTCAAACCAACACACATTGCAAACAAACATTGGGCACACAATCCAAGGCATCTATTATACACATGTAATTATTCATGAACGGTATATATTTTCATTTTTTTAAGAAAGAAGCATCTCTTGATGACATTTAGGCTGGGCTGCAAACCTGAGCATTTTTAATGAGTGCCTCGTTCCAATCTTTTCGCTTAATGGCACAACTCTCTTCTTTAATTGGGATCCTGTAAAACTTAACTATTTACGATCATTAGGAGACGACCAGTTCACAGCACTAAAAGTTTTGCAACTATATTTTACTTTGGCCTATTTCTTAGATATTTTGAAAGAGTTGTAAATGGTCGATTTCTGTTTCCAGAAGTCAGTCAATGATTGTGCACACTTGCATGTAATAATGGCATGCAAAAATAAATCACGAGTGGTGTTGCGCACTTTGATTTTTGGGTCTAATTTAAAAACACAGTGGATATCTGTGCAACGTTCTGTTCAGAATTTCATTGGCTAAGCAATGTGTCAATCATCATTTAATTTTGTTAACAGCCGCATTGAAAATAATTTCATGAGTCTGTTTATTTGCAAATGTAAATTATGTATGAACAGATTACAACAATGAATGCCCAATGATGCAAAATGGATTTTCGGTGGGTTCTTTTCATCCGTCAGCATTATTGTGTGTTTTGGAGTGAATATTTTACACGGTTGGATTAACTGGAGGGTCCTAGATGGAATGACTTTATGTTTACAGAATATCGTCTCATCATCTGACTTCTATGGGGACTTTTAGGTGAGCTATCACAGATTTATAGTTTTTGAGTATCTTGTTTCAGACTGATCGTGATGTTTCTGGGATGAGTTCATTTTGAAATAGAGTAGTCATCGTATCTTGAATCCCAAGAGTTTAAGCTTTCCAATGATATGTGGCATGAGGTATTTCTGTGACTGGTGACAGACACGTATCTGTTTGTCAACAGTCAGAGAGACGTCTGAACACTGAGAGGTTTGAGTGAAGCCAGTATTATTCAGGCTCCAGTTGAAGGTTTCAAATTTGCTTCAAAGAAAATAACAGAAATATTTAAAGGAATCTTACATTTTAAAATCAAGTGCAGATATCTATTGACCAGGAAAAACACTTAAAGAGGCGTAATCTACGGTGAAAAAAATATAGGATTCCTTGTGTATGATCCAGTAAAAAATCAAGGTTTTCAGGGGCCGAAGAAAACTTTCTCATGGGCCACATCTGTCCTGCAGACCTTGACTTTGATCTTTTTCTTTAAGGTTTGGTGTCACAAAACATGTGCCAATCAAACGTCCTTCTTATTTAAGTCAAGTCATGTTTATTTGTGATGCCCTTAATCACAAGGAGTCTCAAAGGGCTGCACAGACCACAGATTATTGCAAACTACAGACTTTTATTACACCATCCCCTGATCTAAAACTTACATGAGGGCAAGGAAATACTCAAAAATTTATGCATGAGAAAAATGAAGGAACCTTGAGAAGGGATCGCACATGAGGTAATCCCCTTCCAGGATGACCAGGATGCAACGGATGTTGCGATTACAGATATTGTCAACATGAAATAGGTCATTCATAAGGGCCCTGTCACACAGCCGTTTGCGGTTGAATCACGGCTAGAAATTTCTGCCTGTGAGGCGGACGCTATGCGGTCGGAAATTCACGCGCCGTTGGCAGTGCGAAAAAGTTTTGCGCTGCTCAATTCTTTAGAGCACGGGTACACAGCCTTACACGGGCGTATCGAGGCTGAATCACGGCCAGAAATTTCTGGCCGTGAAGTAGACGCTGTTGGGCGCTGTTGGACGTTTTGAGACCGCCATATAGACGAGATACAGCAGTGCTTTACTCGCGGTCGGAAATTCACACGCGGTTGGCCGCGCAAAAAAGTTTTGAGCTGCTCAAAACTTTGAGCACGTGTTAACCACGGGCGGCACACGAGGTAATGATGCGGAAATGACGCGGAACGACGTGCTCTGGCCGCGGCCAGGGCGTGGTTACACATGGGTAGGACGGGAAATTTCAGCGGGTAATCGTGGGTGGAGCACGGTCAT
The DNA here is from genome assembly GCF_059441175.1 of Urocampus carinirostris. Classification (NCBI taxonomy): domain Eukaryota; kingdom Metazoa; phylum Chordata; class Actinopteri; order Syngnathiformes; family Syngnathidae; genus Urocampus; species Urocampus carinirostris. Next base: position 27,818,431 of record NC_142354.1, on the reverse strand, counting down.
AGCATGTTCAACGCCTGTATCGTGGGGTTATTACGTGAAATTAGCGTGTTACGTGTGTGACGGTCAAACGCCTTTCTCCGCGTATAAACAGCGCGATTTGCCGAGCACACCTCAGTTGTGCTCGAGACGTCAAGGGGTGGACATGGATCCCCGTCACCGTAGTGACCTCGTCTTAATCCATTTTTATTTCTTGACATTTCTTTTCATTTGATAACAAGATAATAAAATAAAAATGAAAAACTATTACAATAATAACATATTGGCTTCTTCGGTGCCATAGCTTGAAATCTTGATCTTCACGGGACTGTGTCTTGAGCGGTTATGATTTCTACAGCCCGGTGTTATGCCGAGAAATGCATCCCTGCCGAGATTTGCATCCCCTCGCCACTACAACCACTTTTACCTCGTTTTATCTCACTTTTAGGGAATGTAATGGCGAACATATAACCAAATCCACTTCGTCTTGCAGTTGTTGGGAATGTAATACAACATAATCAATAGTCAAATGATACACATTACATTATCAGCATTGCTTAGGCTATGCACGCACCAATCTTGACTTTGAGATTATCAGAATTTGGAACACTACAGAGGAAATTTGCACGTGTAGCATAAGTCTCTGTAGTGCGAAGTGGAAGGAGAAGAGGACGACGAGGTGAGCGGAGAAGATGAGGTAAAATTTTGGACTATTTGATAAAGATTCAGGAGCGAGCAGAGAGAGTGGGAAAGGTGAGATGGCACAACATTCATTTGGACAGGTAACTTAAAATTAGTTTTACCTGGTTATATCAGTATCAGAAATTATTTTCCCCCCATTTTATTAACACTCCACTTATTGAAACATAAATATTTTGTTTGTTTGTTGTACATGATTCAATTGTTTGTTTGTTTGTACATGATTCAGATTGAATCGTTTCTTGTACATGATTCAATTGTTTGTTTGTTTGTACATGATTCAAATTGAATCGTTTCTCCGGCGCCGTCACGAATGGCAGCCACTCCAGCAGCTCCCGTGTTATTTTCGATTGTTCTCAGTTATTTTCGATTGTTCTCAGCTTAGGGATGCTGCTGGAAAAGTGAATTTCCCTTCGGGGATGAATAAAGTATCTATCTATCTATCTATCTATCTATAAACCATTCCGTCTTTGTTTTTGTTGTGAACGTAATCGAATGGTAATGCACACCGTATATAAATCACTTTTGAGAACTGTTATGCACTCTACCGTAAAGCTTATTATGCAGAAATAAGCTTTATGGTAGAGTGCATAACATTTTCAATACGAGCGATTCGAATAGAAAAAGGCAAAATAAACATGTTACCTGCTCAAAAGTGATTTGTATACGGCGTGCATTACCGTTCGATTACATTCACAACAAATACAAAGACGGAATGGTTTAAGTTGTATTACATTTCCAACAAATGCAAGACAAAGTGGTTTTGGTTATATGTTCGCCATTAAATTCCCTAAAAGTGATATAAAAGTGAGATAAAACGAGGTAAAAGTGGTTGTAGTAGCGAGGGGATGCAAATCTCGGCAAGGATGCATTTCTCGGCATAACGCCGGCTCGGCAGCTTTTATACCCGTGGTCCACACGAGAAAATGACGCGATGAGGAAGCGGAACTGTCGCCGGCGTCTGTTTTGCGGGCATACCACCGATGAACAGCGGGTTGGCCAATTTTGCGCATTTTCCATCGCAGGCAACCACGGGCAAAAAAAACCCGCAAAATTTTACCCGCGATACAGACGCAAACGGCTGTGTGACCGGGCCCTTAGCCAGAGAATAGAAGTGTGTTTTGAACTTAGATTTAAACAGTTCCACTTAGGTTACAGATCGAATCTCAGGGGGAAGAGTATTCCACAACATTGGGGCCCAAATGGAGAACGCTCTCAAACCAGCGACTCTCTTCTTGGCTCTTGGGATCACTAGGAGACCCACATTTTCAGAGCGAAGGCTCCGGATCGGAACATAGGGGGAAATTAAATCTAAGAGATATGAGGGAGCAAGTCCATGGATGATTTTGTATAATACCAACAGAATCTTAAAATCGCATCTTGAGCTAACAGGGGGCCAATGCAGGTTAGCTAAAATCAGCGTCATGTGCTCAAACTTTCTTGTCTTGATAAAAAGCCTCAGTTGCACTATTTTGTACAATCTACAGTCTCTTGATTTTAGACTTCGGAAAACGGAAAGTAGTACATTACAGTAATCGATATGGAAGGTTACAAACACATGAATTTTAATCCCCGCATCAGCCTGGGACCGCATAGGGTGAATTTTAGCAATGTTGCGAAGATGGAAAAAACTGTTCTTGTAATATTCTTAACATGTGTTTGGAAGGTCAGATCGGGGTCAAATATGACACTTAGATTTTTGAATATGTCGCTCTGGGTGGTATTACATTTGTCAATGTTTAGAGCAGTGTTTGAAAACAAAGCATTTAGACCAATAATTAATATTTCTGTCTTTTCAGGATTGACGCGCAAGAAATGGAATGACATCCATCTTATTATCTCAGTGAGGCAAGCCTCCAAATTTCCAGTTTAGTGGAGCAGATTTCTCCATTGCAATGGAAACTGATAGTATACTTGTGAATAATACTACCCAATGGAAGCCTGTAAATGCTTAAAAGAAGGGGGCTAAGGACTGAACCCTGCTGAACGCCACAGGTAACACTAAAGAGCTCAAATGTCATTTCACCATATTTAACACGATGTATCCTATCCGAGAGGTAGGATCTGAACCATGGAAGGACGGTTCCTGACAGAAGCACATTGTAAAGCGCTTTGGGAGGTCTTCAGTGACTTGAAAATCGCTATATAAATGCAGACCTTTTACCATTTACCATTCCTGAGAGACCAATCCATTTTTCCAGCCGGTCTAGCAAGATATGATGGTAGTGTGCCCGCTTTGAGACTGGGAGGTCGCTGGTTCGCGCCTCGGCCGAGACATACCTAATTGGTATAATGGCGGCGCCCTCTGGCTGCGGCTGCATCGACTCGCTACAACGGGTCAGGTGTATCGACATTTCGTTCTGTGTACATTGTTACAAAGAATGACAATACAAAGGAAATTATTATTATTATTATTATTATTATTATTATTATTATATTATGGTCCAACGTGTCAAAGGCAGCACTAAGGTCCAGCAGACACAACATTGATGATGCGCCAAAATCCATTGCCACTAGAAGATCATTGGCTGTCTCAGTAGAGTGATTAGCCCTGAATCCTGATTGGACCGATTCAAAAAGATTATTCTCTGATATAAAAACGTTCAGCTGCTGTGCCACAAAATTATTTTAATTCTTGTTTTTGTTGGTATATTTTTTTTAATATCATACCCCAAAGACAAAGGAAAATATTTTTCTGTTCGTTTACAGTCCCTATTTTTACTAAGGTCCACTAATAGCTCCACGTGAGCAGCAAGTTGGGAGTTTATATTTAGAGCACACCACGCATGGGCGTTTGCGTCAGTGGAATCCCGCGAATGCGTCATTCAAACGACGTCTTAAAACGACCACAACCTGATTGGTTCTTTTACCGGAAATTGGCCTCCCTCTCCTCCCACCGGTCCCGCCTTCCGTCTCCACAGCATAATAAAGCACAGAGCTCCATGACCACCCCGCGTGGAACTGAATTTGCGCGTACACGTGTACGAGTGCGCGCGCGTTGGTCTGTTTGAGTGGGCGTGTGCATCACAAGGGCCTTGTTCAGTTCTTTGGAATACATGAGCAACATTACAATTTGGATATTTTACGTGAATGAGGTCAGTGTTTATAATATGTTTGTCACTTGTAGTGTTTGCTTGAGAAAACAAGTTTACAGAAGAGATAATTTTGCACAAAACACACATTTTGATTCATTTAAACATAGTAATATGTAAACCCCCATATGTGTTTTCATGTTTATAATTAATTTGTAAATGTTGGTTATGTTTTAAGTAAGCATGTCTGCAGTCATTGTGACCAAATGTAAAGAGTAAAATCCAAGTTACCTTGCAGCAATGGCAGATTTCAAACTTGTTCTCACAATATTACCAACAGGTCCTCCAGCATATATATATATATATATATATATATATATATATATATATATATATATATATATATATATATATATATATATATATATATATATATATATATATATATATATATATATATATATATATAAACGCAATTTGCATGGGGGTCGCTGGAAACAGAAACGAGTTGAGGCTGGGCCGCATCAGGTTTTTCTTAAAAGAAAAAAAGAATTCAACAATCTCAAATATCTTAATCTTTTTAACGCTAAATAAGATGGATAAATAAACATATTATAAAGTCAAAAACGAACCTTTAAATGAAAATCGACCAATAAATGGCCAAAGTAACCACAAAACGCCTGATAAACAACCGAAACGACCCAAATAATTGACCGGAAAATGACCAAAAAACAAAAAGTACCAAAAAACAAAAAAGTAGAAATTAGAAAAATGTACTAAAAGTATGAAAAATAACTGAAAAAGTATTGAAAAGAATGGAAAAAGTACAAAGCCTGTGAAAAGTTTGAAAAAGTACTGAAACAAAACTAAGTAGTATGAATAGTATGAACAGTATGAATATTATGAACAGAATTGAAAAATATCTAGAAAAAAGATACAAATTAAATAGTATGCAAATGATCGGAAAACAACAAAAAATGACCATAAAAGAACCTTAAATTGAAAATTGACCGAAAAACATCAAAAACAGGACAAAAAACGTCAAGAAAAACGAACTAAACCGGAATTTTATTGAATTTTTTATTACGATTGTCACAAGCTATCAACGTTTGAGACCCATGCATTCGCTCTGAGCTCATCATTACACGATTTTTACTCACGGTACCAGTTACGAATGTTATGGAATATGGAGAACAGAAAGTCGTCTCGAAAGATATTAATAAACGCAAAAAAGTAAAATGAGGCAAACAACCTTTTGATGTAGTTGATGATGAATCGGACTTTGAAGAACCTTGATTAAATACAATGCACATTTTATTTTAGTATTGTGTCGTGTAGTTAACGTTGTCTAGAGATGATTTCAATCATCGTCCCATGTACCTAATGTAGTACCATGTGTAAAAATAGTGTGACAATGAGATCTCTTCATATATATCATCTACACCCCTAACGGTCTAGTGGTTAGGATTATGCGCTCTCACTGCTGCGACCCAGCTTTGATCCCCGCTGCATCCAAATTTGTGCAAATATAGTCAATCATTCCTCAAATATGGGAATACACTGCTGTAAAACCTTGTGTTGAACACACACCCGAACTTCTTCTTTTGCGGTAAAAAAATGCATGCTATACACGGTATAGGCAACTTTTCTGTGCGGCCCTATAGCAGCCCGCAGCCCGGTGTTTGCTGACCCATGCTCCAGCAGACACCTGTGCCAGTACGTGCACTCATGCACACACACAAGCAGGCTTTGCCACCCTCCGCATGGCACCGGGCCCTTTCCTGTAATACAATCTGCAACACTCCCTGGTTTAGTCCCCGTGAAAAAGGGTTGCCCTCCACTCAAGGAGTTTTTAAGAACACGGCCGGACAGTAACACAATATGTGACGGCATCTGACGGCTCCACTGGGCCAAGAGCTGCACTTTCTAAAGGAGGCCTGAGATGCCTCGGAGCCAAGGAGAGGGCATAATGGGAAATAAAGCATTCACGGGGATAATAAAGGAAACAGAGGGCGGTTTAGTATTACTGACCATAAGGAATACAGTACGGGCTCTACGGACAAACAATCCAGGATCTTGTTTCAAAACAATTTTTGTTCCCATGGGAAATAATGGGAGCAAAAATAATCTTTGTCGAAGTTGACTGCTATGTAAAAATAGGTTAGGTGCAGTTAATACGTCGCCAGAAATGCAAAAGTCATCCATAAAGGGACATTGTGTACTATTTAGCGCTCCCTAGTGGTAAAAAAAACTCCATTCATTAAAAAAAATAATAAGCAAAAATACCGGTACATAAAAAAAAATAGTCGGCCATCTTTATGCTACCGGTAAAAACTTACTTTTGCGTGCTGGGAAAGTAAACGAAAAATAAAATAATGCGGTTCGGTCATTTTGAGTCTCTGGAGATTGGAGATGTACTTTTTAAGCATCTTTTTTTGGTTGCAATACACAATAAAACTGCATATAGTGGTAAAATATTACATAGGACCCCTTTTAAGTGTGAGCTTTACCTCACATATTTTGCCACATCTCTTTAAATGAATAAACTTTAAAAATTGGCATAAAATAAAAAAAAAATTACATTTCGGAAAATGGCAAATGTGTTGAATTGAGAATAAAATTAAATATGTATTAACATTTTACTTTGGAAATATATCATGCCAAAAATTGCTAAAAACATAGCTATTTGGGTAAAAATTGAAATACAGAATACAGTTGCATAAAAAAACTAAGTAGAAGTATATGTAGAAAAATCCACTTAGGTAAAAATGTAAGAGTTCACAGCTTAAAATGTACTTTAAAGTGAAAAGTAAATGTAATTGATACTGATTCAATTGTAAAATATGCACTTACTTAATATTATGAATAACCTGATACCGATGCAATGATTAACATACTGTATACTGTATAATAGCTGTAAAATTAGCAAGGAAAAAAATAAATAAATATATATATATATATATTATATATATATATATATATTATATATATATATATATATATATATATATATATATATATATATGTAATTTTAAAACATTTTGAAAAAAAAAACACAAAGCATTGTGTAATAGAAACAATACACCACATTTTTCAGACCGATTATGATAAGATATTTAACACGTGTGTAGTCCATACCGATACCAAGTTCTGGTGTCTGTCAAGGACCGGACCGGGAGGCAGAAAGTGTGAACTCAATTGCGTAACGATCAGTTACTTTTATTTAGAAAATAAAAGTTGTCCAACACGCAGGGACAAAAACAAAACAAAAACAGGCTTACAGGCAATCAGAAACTCAGACTAGGTAATACTCACAAAACAGGCTTAAAGGCACTAACTCAGACAAACGGGCATGCCAGGTCTTCCTCGAGTCAAACAAAACAGAACAGAGCAAAACAGAACAGGATAATGCAGAACAGAATAATGATCTCGCAACCGGCAGTCCCAAAACGAGCCCTTATGAATCACACACGTCATTAAGACAATCTGTGTCAGCCGGTGTCAAGGGGCGGGACAAGCTGGTTGTCTTGGCGACCATGCAAGACATGACAGTATCACTGATCTATAAAATTCCCTTCCCTCTTATATTATCTTAATGAAATATCTACACATCTCCCTCTCCAAATATTTTCTTTTAGATTGCATTTAACACAATCAATGTATTATTCCTCTTATTTCAAGGACGTTATCAGCCATCATTGTGGGTACCAATGCGTTACACTGATACCTGGTATCATTTCTAGCCAAAGTAAACTAAATGTAAAAAGAGGTGTAAAAAGTACAAATACTGTTCTCTAATGTAGTAACGTTAAATTAAAGTGTGTTACAATAAGAAAAGCGTACTTAAAGGGAACTATGTGTAATATCTGACCACCAACTGTCGCTGTATTGTGTATTGCAACTGAAATTGAGTGATACAACGCACAAGGAAGAATATTTTTTTTACATTGATATGATTGTTCATTTATTTTTGCTTATTATTCAAATCATTTTTTTTAATAAATGCAGGTTTTTCTACCATTAGAAGCCACTAAACAATACACAATGCCCCTTTAAGACAGGGGTGTCAAACTCATTTTAACTCGGGGGCCACACAATAGAACAAACATTCTGTCGTGGGCCGGACTAGTACATTAAAGAGAAAGAAAAAGAGAGATAAAGAAATAAGAGAAAGAGGGAGGGAAAAGGAGAGAGCGCGGGACAAAGAATGAAAAAGAGCGAGGGGGAGAGCGTGAGAAACAAAAGATAAAAAGTCGTGACAGAGGGGGGAAAGAAAGGGAGAGGAAGAAATGAAATCTAAAGAGAAATAGAAAGACAGAAGGAGAGAAAAGAGAAAAGAAAGTGCAAAGGGTATGAAGAGAGAAAGAGAAAAGAGAGAAAAGGAAAAAAGAAAGTTAGAGCAGAAGAGGTTAAAAGACACAGAGAGTGAAAGAGACAGAGACAGAGTGGGAGAAAAAGGGTGGAAAAGAAAGAGAGAGAGAGAGAGAGAGAGAGAGGAGATAAATACAAGTACAGTGTCTTTGTGAGAGGCACCTGGCTTTGGCAACATCAAGTTGACATATTTCAACCCGCAGCTTGTTTTTCTCTTGCGCTTCTCTGAGTGTTGTCTCGCGGGCCGGATTCAATCCTTTAACGGGCCTGATCTGGCCCGCGGGCCGCCTGTTTGACACCTGTGCTTTAAGACAAGATAAATAAACAAAAAATAAAAATAATAACAGAAACAAAGAACATTTTATCCATTACATTCCACCACTCATAATTAATGTAACAATCGAAGGAAACAATAGCATAGACAGCTATCAATAAGGACTATTAAAGTAAAATTAAAAGGTAACTAGAGAGAAGTTATTCAAGAATCACGCATCAAACTGTTTGCCCTTCACATGAATCAAGTCCGAAGAAATAAATCAGAGCGATCCCTGTCCGACAAGTATGCTGACGCCCGGCGTATCACTGTATCTGATGTACCTAAGTTCTGGAGCGCTTTTCTCTGATTTAGTGCTGTGTGGCAAGCAAGATGTTTGAGTGGTAGCCATTTCGGATATGTAACATTTCCCGAGCATGACCAAACGTCTTGAATTTGACTTTTTTAAATTCTTTATTTAACAAAACGAATACACATTTGCATGCAAACATTATTTTGCAATGTAGTGTTAACATCATAACCAAACTGTATAAACATTCCAAATTATACAAAAATTCGAATAAACTCACCAGAGCGGAAACGGATAAAGTACTTATGAATACCAAAATGTTACAAATATTGTTCGTTTTAATGGCTTTCCGGTTGAGAGTAAGTTGTATGGACAACATGAATTGTTTATCTTCACATTAAAAGGCAATAACAGAGATTTTTCTACCCATAAAATTGCCTTTAATGATAATAAGAGAGAAGAAGAGATCATTTTTGCTTTGATTTCCATGTCTCAAATTCATGTATTATGAACGCAATATCCTTCCAAAACTGTGGAACCCACTCTCCAGACAAAAGATAATTATTCAGCACATTTTATTTCACTGTATGATATTTGACAATTTGATAAAATCTGTAAAATAATGATAATACCAGAGACTTAGTCCACTTCAAATTCGTGTGCCTCCCGCTGTTACTTAAGAGTGTTGAGGCTCAAAAATCACAATATTATCAGCTGTATTTTGAATCACAGGCATGTCGGTACCGATTTAGTTAGCAGAGCTGCTGTTGTTTACTACGCTCTAACGTTACTCTTCCTGCTTCAGTGGCTCAGCCCCCGGTCGCTTATCTAATCAGAACGTTCGTGGTGTTTAGCGTCCGAGACAGATGGAGGGAAGAGAGTGAGAGGCTCGGCTGCATCTGAGCCTAAATAATTGGCCCTTCAAAGAAATTAAAATGCCGATACCGATATCTGTCAAATTCCCAAATATCTGTGCCGATAATCAGCCTGCCCGATAATTGTCCACCTCTACTCAATAGTCATCAGGTGACATAAGAAAATAGTCAATAGACTCTTTATAGTAGTAACCTCGACCAGTCCTATCAAATAACAAGGAAACCATACTAATGCTGTTGTCTTGAAAATGACTTGTCGTTTTGTAGTAACTGTTGTCATTGTGTGCACTGCAGCAATGCCCTGTGTGGAAACGCAGCACGTACCCCTGACCCTTGACCCCCACTTCAACTCTGACTTCCTCCACCCGGACCCGGGCGCCAAAGCGGCGATGGACAAGGATCAGCTGTCTGCATCCTTGTTACCGAGCATCAATACTTTAGTGGGCACCGGTTACGTCGGGGAGTTTGACGCATTTTCACGCAAGATTGGACCCCCGCCTTCCCCGTCGGGCCTTTCTTTCGGCCATGTCCCTTTGGCGGAAGGTCTGGACTGCCAAGCGCAGAACCAAGCCTACAAGCTGGACGACCTCCAAGTGTATGGTTGCTACCCCGGGTCATTTACGCTTAGCTGCCTGGATGAGACGCTTTCGTCATGTGGCTCCGACTATTACGGCAGTCCGGGGTACCCCGCCCCCTCTCCCCCGGCGACGGCTTTTCAGACACTCTGCGCACCTTTATGGGAATCCCCTTTCGGCACCTACAATGCGCCCACCCTGTCTGATAAACAGCTTTCTTTTTTCCCGTCCGCCCCCGCACCCGAGCAGCACTCCCCCGTGCCGCCCCACCAGGATGCTCAGCTGAGTCAGGATGAACATTTTTTCATGTCTCCTCAGCAGCAGGCACCCTCACTCCATTGCCCCATTTTGTCCGTGGAGTTCGGCGGTAGGCTGGCGGAAGGATCCGCGAAAATCCACAATCCAGCTGTGAGCGAGGGCCGCTGTGCTGTGTGCGGGGACAACGCGTCCTGTCAGCACTATGGAGTGCGTACCTGCGAAGGCTGCAAAGGTTTCTTCAAAGTGAGTGGAGAAGCACAGATTGGTTTTCTCCAAGATTAATCTCTCTAAACACAAACCAAAGAAAAACTGCAACAATACAGTATAAAAAATAGATATTTGAACATAAACAGTTGTGCAACACACATAGAGAAAAACTTCACAAATATATATTCTTTAGATTTTCCAAAAGACGGTATAATTACATACTATGCTCTAAACGGTCATCTTTCCATCCACCTACTGTACCTATCTTACCACCTACCTACCTACATACCTACCTATTTACCTACCTACCTGCCTGCAATACCTGCCTACCTACCCATCTACACATCGTATGGACCTAGACACTCACCCAACCCACCAACCTACCGGCCGAAACCACCCACCCAAAATAGCTTACTAACAAACCACCTACCTACCTACCTACCTATCTAGCCACCCACCCACCTACCCAACCAGCCTACCGACTTGACCACCCGGCCGACCCACCTTCCTGACCGACCCACCTTCCCACCCAACCCACCAACCCACCAACCTACCGACCGAAACCACCCACCTAAAATACATTACCATCAAACTACCTACCTACCTACCTACCTACCTACCTACCGACATGCTTACCTATCCACCTACCCAACAACCCAATCCACCTACCGACCTGACCACACAGGCAAGCCCACCTTCCCGACCGACCCACCTTCCCACCCAAACACCAACCTACGGACCGAAACGACACACCCAAAATACCTTACCACCAAACCAACTACCCAAACCTACTGACCTACATACCTACCAACCCACCTTCCTACCTATCTACCTACCTGACCGCCTGTTTTGTCCTGTCCTGTCTGTCTGTCTGTCTGTCTGTCTGTCTGTCCATTTCGCCATATATCACGATGTATTTACGTTGCTTATTCATGTATGTACTTATGTATTTATTTATCTGTTCAATCATTCATTCATTTGTTTTGGTAAACATTTACAATTTATTCTGGTCACTAATTATCCAAAAACACTACTTTGTATTTTGGATTATCTCGATTGCATTTTAAATAACTTTTCAAGTGCAAAACAGGACAAAGAATTGGGGATAATTCATAGCACTTTCTATGGAGATCAAGACCAGTCCATTTCCTTACCGTCTGAGTCGGCACTTATAACGATGCCCAGTACTGATACGAGGAGATATCTCCCTCAAAACAATAACATGTCATTTTGTAAAAAAAATAAAAATAGAAAAAGCAATATCCCCTTAAAATTGGGTAAAAAAAACGAGCACTTTTTACATTTTTAATTTGGAGTTCCTTTTTTTAAAGGGCACAGTAATGATATTGTTTTAGTGTGGATACCTCAAAATAACCAAATCATGGAGTATCGATGCTCAGCCATTCCTTAAAATGTGAGATGTTTCATACTTTATTTTTCAAATCAATACCAATATCTTCAGTATTCATCAATACCGATCCTAGATATCAATATTACTATGACAAAAAGTTTCTCGTTAACCCCTAAAAAGATGGTTATTTAAACTTACAATTTCTATGTTTAAATCTAAAACTCCCATTGGAGAGCATCACACTTAACTGTACTGTACTGAGATCTAAAATCCAGCCTGGCACCATTCTTACCTAAAACTAAATATAAAAAAAAATCAAACAGGATCAAAAATAATTTTATTTCTTGAAAAACGATCAAATCATTGATTGCATATGGAGCTGGAATTTCCCTCTATTAAGTTAACATTATACCGACACTGTCTTGTTTTGTTCCTTACCCTGATTGACAGCGAACTGTGCAGAAGAACGCAAAATACGTTTGCTTGGCCAATAAAGACTGTCCGGTGGACAAGAGGAGGAGGAACCGCTGCCAGTTTTGCCGTTTCCAGAAATGTCTCACAGTGGGAATGGTCAAAGAAGGTAAAGTCACGTCAGTTTTCACTTTAGAGTTTTCACTACCTTGAAGGATAAACACGGGTTTGTAATGGCGATCTTGTGAAACCGAAGCTTGGCATGAAAGACACATGTTCGTCGAGATTTACAATGCCAGCTGCAGAAAGAAATGGATATACTGCAGCAGCTGTTTCTTTTTTTTAATCCGACTGTGTGGCGCGGCCATGTGAATGACACAAGCGTGTACTTGAAGTCATTCTCCCATCCTTTCTGTCTGAAGTGGTTCGAACAGACAGCCTGAAAGGTCGCCGAGGCCGTTTGCCCTCCAAACCCAAGACGGCAGTTGAGGCTTCCTCCACAACTCCGGCCCCCAACGTCATTTCCTTGCTAGTACGTGCGCATATCGACTCTAACCCGACCATTGGAAAGCTTGACTACTCCAAGGTAGGTGGCCCTTATATTCAGTAATGGGTGCATTACTGAAAACATTAGAGTTACTGGGTACTTCGCTTAAAAACTAATTACAATACGCCCAGATCAACGACACCCAAAAGTAGCGTGTTGGTGTGAAAGTAACTGTTTAGTTACACAAAACCATATATACTCACATTGAAACCGACCCCATAAAACTGCTTAAGAATATCCACATAAGAAAAAAACTAGAAGAAAACATGTACACTAACCCCTGACTTTTGAAATCTTGAGAGCTTGCAAACAAACACAACAGAGACACTCCATATCCAATTTGACCTTTCTCTTCAAACCACTTGAAGATTTCCTCTCCATTTCTGGGAATGTCCAAGACAGTTTCTTCATGGTGTGTTGCAGAAAAAGAATGTTACAAATTCAACACTCTTTTACTGTAAATTCTGTAGTCACGTTTGCCCCATTGATCTTGTTGTTCTCGTAAAAGCCACACACATTTTCCAACACACTGCCTACCATTCGCTACTGGTGACACATGACCAAATATATGCATATAAACTGACCCAGTTGTATTTTGTAGGCAGGGTTGGGTAGGGTTACTTTAAGTGGATTACTTTCAATTACTTTTGGATTACTCCAATACCAAATATGCTAGTAAAAGACACAATAAACTAAATATGAATAAAATGATGACTCACAACACGTGGTAAGCTTTCTCTCCTGGCTTTGATCTCTTTGATCTCCGGCAAAACTAACATAAAATGCGACAGAAACAAAATGAAAATAAATCCAAACAGTTTGCCAACATCATTTTTGCCGTTCCATGTATTCCGTTACTCCCCAAGCCTGCACAAAATTTAGTAATTTTATTCATATTTAGTTTCTTTTGTCTTTTATTAGCATATTTGGTATTGGAGTAATCCAAAAGTAATTGAAAGTAATCCAGTTAAAGTAACCCTACCCAACCCTGTTTGTAGGGACATACAGTAGAATCATCCGCATCCTTCCAGCGTTGTGTTGATGGCAAACTTAGTACCGTATGACACTTTTGAAAGCGTTGGATGTTTTAAAAAGTAGCTAAGTATAGCACCATGTTGTAAAGAAAGTTACATTAGAAAATGCTACAGAGAACTATTAACTAAATATTATTTAATAATATCAGTTAATAATAATCATATAATTATCAATGTTTAGTAGTTGTTATGTGGCCAGCTTTTATCTAATTTTGCCTCTTTTGCTCCTGGAATTTATGACTATAAATTATTTCATTTTTTTCTAATTATTACGGACATTGTGTAATTTTTAGCACCTTTTAGTGGTAATAAAAAAAATCATTTGAATGATCAGCAAACATGCGTGATCAATTTTTTAAAATAATACTCGTTGCTGAAAAAAATTTAGATTTATTTTACAAATCATAAGGTTCAATTAAAAGGAGCTGACATGATTGGCCACCATCTTGCTGCTAAGGGTACCCCTAAAAACCCAAAACCTTGTGAAAGGCTGGGCTAAAAAACAAGAAGAAAAATGGTGCGGTTTTCTCACTTCTCTGTAGTTTGTAATCTTTTTTCTGCTTTTTAGCAATACTTTTAAGTAGCACTACACAATACAGCAACATCTAGTGGTCAAATATTAAGTAGGGTCTCTTTTAGGGAAGCCACACATGGATGGAAAAAAATAACTAAAAGTGTGTCTCTATGCACTGTTTAGGTGAACAAATAATCCAAGTTGGGTAATAAAATGGACGAACTTCTACTTAGATAAATATTGATCTGATTTCTTGTTTTTTTGCACAAAAATGTTTTGTATAGATAGATAGATAGATAGATAGATACTTTATTCATCCCCTAAGGGAAATTCACATTTCCAGCAGCATCCCTGAGCTGAGAACAATACAATAATAAAGCCAAAAGAATACAATATACAAATACCCAGTGTGACGTGCAAATGCCCACTTTAGCATGTTATATAGAGTAACTAAATAGTGCTACACAGAACACATAATGCAGTAAGATTCGGTAATATCCAATGTAGGTGGTGTGGTTTAATGTGGGCCTTTACTCTGCCGGGTGGAGTTAAAGAGCCTCATGGCATGAGGAAGAAAAGATCTCTTCAGTCTGTCCGTAGTACAAGACAGTGACAGCAGTCTGTCACTGAAACTGCTCTTCTGTCCGGAGATAATGCTGTGAAGCGGATGCGATGGATTGTCCATGATTGACCTCAGCTTTTTCAGTGCCTGTCTCTCAGCTTAAAAACTAATTACAATACAATTACAATTAGGCTGTCCAGCTCTTTGCCCACAACAGAGCTCGCTTTCCTAGCCAGTTTATTGAGACGAGAGGCATCCTTCTTCTTGACGCTGCCTCCCCAACACGCTGCCGCATAGAAGAGGGCGCTTGCCACTACTGTCTCATAGAATATTTTCAGGAGCTTTTTGCAGATGTTGAAGGAGGCCAGCCTTCTGAGGAAGTAAAGTCGGCTTTGCCCTTTCCTACATAGAGCTTCTGTGTTGGCAGTCCAGTCCAGTTTGTTGTCCAGCTGCACACCCAGGTATTTGTAGGTCTGGACAAATTCTACACATTCTCCCTTGATGGTTACAGGAACCGGGTGAGTTCTGGTTCTCCTGAAGTCCACCACCATCTCTCTGGTCTTGGTGGTGTTTAGGTGCAGGTGGTTTGCGTCGCTCCATCGGACAAAGTCCTGAATCAATTTCCTGTACTCCTCCTCCTGCCCGTTTCTGATACATCCCACGATCAACATGACACAGTTTTGGGGGGGTTTGCATGACACAACAACATTTTTGAGACCGTTAATCACAAGCGACACGATTCCGGGGAGATTTTGTAAGGAGGTTGTAAAATTGAATTATTAAATTACTGATACACTATGACAGATTTGTTTACAGTTGTTCCAAACCAAGATAGATTATTGTTTTTTTAATGGCAAAATACACTATTTTTAAGGATGGACAAGCGACTTGGTATCAGTGACAATACTAGCTTTCTTTAAGAACCAGTACTTGCAATCTTAGCTGATACCAGTGTTGGTTGCCTTCTGTAGAGGACATTTAAACTGAAACCTTTTATGGTTTTAATAAACCTGAAATGATAGGGATTTTTAATTGCCAAAAATTATTTCTCAAATAAAAATTGTATGATGTGTTTAGATGGTAACCCCGCAGCCCCACAGGGCAGAGATCAAGGGTTCAATTCCAGCTACTGCAGCCTCATCCATGTCAGGTTAATTAGCCAGTCCAAATTGTCCCTAAGTGCTAATGAGCGTGTGAATGATTATATGTCTCCATGTGCCCTGCGACTGGCTGGAAACCTGGTCAGGGTGTCCCCTGCCCACTGCCTGAAGATTTCTGGGATGGGCCCCAGCACCCCTCGCACCCTACTGAGAATAAGCAGCACAGACAATGAATCTATGGTTTATAGTTATATTGCATGTACTAATGGCATTGAAATATTGTATCTGTATCGATGAATACACAAGATTTGAGCATCCTGATTGGAAAAATAAATGGTATTAAACAGCTCTTGTATTTTTTCTTAATACTTAAAACAAAATTACCCATTTTGGCAATGGGCGGTTTCTATAATTGTGTTTTGTATATGGTGGGGTCGTTTGAAGTAAAGTGACCAGTCATTTGAGGAGTGTTTGTGAAAAAACACCTAGGAAGCTTGATCAACTTAACCCAAGAATTGGTCCAACATTTAACAAAATGTGATTAGTTTGCGTCCCAGATGAATTGTTTGATATTAGGTTAAACTACGTTATGCAATTTGTCCTGAGTGATTTAAAGTCTTGACCACAAAAGGTCCGAATAACACCCCTTTTGTTATTCAGTACCAGGAGAAAGTGGAAAAGGTATCGGAGAAGGAGGATGCAGGTGACATCCAACAGTTCTATGACCTCCTGACCGGGTCTTTGGAGGTCATCAAAACCTGGGCTGAAACGATCCCAGGATTTTCCGACTTCTGCATAGAGGACCAGCAACTACTTCTTGAGTCTGCCTTTGTTGAGTTGTTCATCCTACGCCTGGCATACAGGTTCGTTGGAATAAGTCCCTGTGTGTTAAAGTAAACAACGTCCATTGTCATTTTGTGTTTAGAATTTGGTGAATATCTTATTTGTTTAAGAAAGGTCTAGCAACAATAAAGACAACATATAGGTTAAAAGAATATATACATATACTGTAATTATCTAGTTTATTGACTTCAGACATACTTTTACATGGAAAAAACATTTTGCTAATAACAATAGCACCAAATGTGCCATCAAATATTTCACAAAAAAACAATTGCACAAAAACTAATGAACGAAGTAAGAACCATAGTCAAAAGTGTCCCGTGAGTACCAGATCGAAAAATGAATAATAAATGAATGAATGGATTTTATTGTCTTTATACAAGTATAACAAAATTGGAGTGCTTCTCTTTCCAGTAAAATAAAACTACAGCCCAACAGCCCATAGTTCAAGCAAAACAAATTAAAAAGGTAAAAATGTGCAAAGGGATGTATTCATGATATGAACTAAATATGTGCATAACAAAATAATTTTAAGTTTTATTATTGCAGTGGTTAGCGCGTGTGCGGCACAGTTCTAAGGTCTTGGGAACCTCCCGTGTGGGTTCAAATCCAACTACCGGACTTACTGTGCGGAGTTTGTATGTTCTCCCCGTGCTTGCGTGGATTTCCTCCGGGCACTCCGGTTTCCTCCTACATTCCAAAGACATGCCTTTTCAGGTGGATTGGCTGGTCCAAAGTGTCCCTAGGTGTGAATGAGCGGGTCAGTTGTCTGTCCCCGTGTGCCCTGCGATTGGCTGGCAACCAGTTCAGGGTGTCCCCTGCCCACTGCCCAATGATTGCTGAGATGGGCTCCAGCACCCCCGCGACCCTACTGAGGATAAGCGATGCAGCTAATGAGATGAGATAGAAAGTCATGTTTTTTTTTGGTTTTTCTTCCATGAGCAGAAACCCATACAGATTTCTTCAAGGTTAAAATGTCACGAAAATGATACATTTCATTGACAAAGAAACATTACATCTAAAATCAGTAGATTTTTGGATTGAAAAAAAGGACAAAAATCTGTTCTTTTTGTAAAATGCTTTTGTTTTTAAAAGCAATCCAATTTATAGGATAGGCTGTTTGGGCACTAAAAATGGTCAATGAGCTAGAAAAGGGCCCCTGTGCCATAGTTTGGTCACTATTGCATTAGAAAAATCTAAGCCCCCCCATAACAATAATAAAAACATAATAAAAATAGAAACTAGTTATATATACGTATATTTTCCTCAGTACACTTGACGCCAGAAGCAAAATGAAGCTCGCCTTTGGCGTCACACGTGGTTGGGTGCTAGGTGTGCGCGAGGCTTTAGACATCAAATTTCCTGACAATCCTAATGACCCATGATATACTTTCTGAACCAGTCCACAAACTATTGAGATGATCATAGGGGGATACCCAATGCCCAGGGCACTACATTGGAGACCCCTGCATTATACTATCGATGGCTCTCATTTTTCCAGGTCCAATCCCGAGAAGCACAAACTGATCTTCTGCAATGGCGTGGTCCTCCACCGACTGCAGTGTGTTCGCAGTTTTGGCGACTGGATCGACTCCATCATGGATTTCTCCCAGAGCCTCCACCGGATGAACTTGGACATCTCCATGTTCTCGTGCCTTTCGGCACTCGTCATTATCACCGGTTGGTCTCTCATGTTTCCCTTCTCGCTGTCAATTGTGTCTTATTGGTCGTTTCTTACTATCTGCCACACTTGACTCATAGATCGCCACGGCCTCAAAGAACCCAAACGAGTCGAGGACTTCCAGAGCAACCTAATTTCTTCTTTACGGGAGCACGCCACCGGAAACAGGTCGGAGACGGGTCGAACCCAGCCGAATTATCTCTCTCGGCTTTTAGGTAAGCTCCCAGAGCTGAGGACACTTTGCACACAGGGCCTGCAGCGCATTTTCTATCTAAAACTGGAGAACCTTGTCCCGCCCCCGCTGATTGTGGAGAAAATCTTTATGGACATCCTCCCATTCTGAACTTAAACACCAAAGGAGAAAGAATGCACCTTACTCATAACTTTTGGGGCTGCGCTGGTGCACTTTACTCGCCTTCTGTAAGGATGGACCTTCTCTAAAGTGGCTGCCTTTAAACATTGAGGCAGGATATTTGAAGACTGGCACCCCCGCAGAACCATTCAAGATGCAACGGCGCGCCAAGCACTCCTTGGATTCTCCTATGTGTGTCATGACGTCTGCTGAGATGTCTTCAAGTTACAATATGTACGACGACATATGTTGGGATACTGCAAAAAGAGCCGAACTGATTTTAGTGGTCTATATATTTGGAGTGTCTTTATTGCTGTGCTAAATGTGTAAACGTTGCCATGCTATGCAAATCAAAACAATGTCGGCCATGCAGTGTGGATGATGGTCGCTAAAATCTACCAAGTGGTTGCTTGCCCGTTGGTCCCTATAAGTATGTCCGCACAAATCACAAGTTGGAAAAGAGCACAATTTTCAACAGCGGGGGTCCCAAACGTAGAGACGCAGACCAGACTAATTATGACCTCACAAATGAAGGGTCATTGTGATTTTACGGGATATATAAAAAATGGAAACAATAGAAAATATAGATTGAAAATCAGAAAATCCTTAACACAAACAAACCAAAAGTTCTGGAAGGGCCAAAGTTTATACGTGTTTTGGTAAAACACAAAAGTTTAATGATGAAGCTTCAAGCCTTAAATTTTATATCATGTTTTATTACTCAAATGTATGTGTTTCGAAACCCCTTCAAAAGTGGTTACTGGCAAACTACCAGGTTACTTATAAATATGCATTGAGTAGAGAAAAAAAAATCTCAGCAAATGCTTTGAGTCAGTACGATAGTACTAAAATCATATCCAGTAATATTTAAATATGTAAGCATAATGAAACACAAACTATTTTTTTATAGAATATTGAAGCCATTTTTGAATATGAACAAGAAATGAGTGCATTTTCTCTCTGGGTTCTCAAGCTGCTAAATTAAAGAATTTTCATGTCTGTTACAATATTTTTGTGTTTCCTTTTTGTTTGAGCCTTAAGATAAAACCTGTGAAAACTGTCCCTCTGATGTAAGGGGTAAAACTGGATACAGACTCTATTCTCCATGCTTAAGATATTTTAAATTAGAGTACGGCATATTTAATATAAAAATATGATCCTGTACAGTGTTTGTATGCTGTAGTCTATTTTTATGGGTATATTTCACATGACGCAAGAGTATCTCCAATTCCTGTCCACCCTGTCATCTGAACCCCCCTAAGATTTTCAGTAAAAACTGATGCCAAAAAAAAAAAACGTTTTGTCTTCCTTTACCGGAAACGGTAGTTTATTGGAATTTCAATATCAACATTTATTATGTATATTTTTAAACATTACTTTTGTTTCTTTGGCAGCAAATGGAAATCTAATGGTAAATTTTCTTATTTTAGGAAATCATTTTGGTAAAATAAAACTACAGCCCAACAGCCAACAGTGCGAAAAGTAAAATGAATAAAATATTGAATATTGAACATAAAACCCCCAAAATGAATAAAGTAAGAATAGATTTAAAAAATAGTAGTATTACAATATATCTTAAATGAAAAGCATCATTTTTACTTGTATAACTGGCTAACTTTATTATTTTTTAAATGGACTATTTGCAATGTAACTATTCAGAATTTTAAAAACGTTTTATTCGCTGAAAATGAGATTTTCTTTAAAAATACATTACAAACCAAATGAAACAAAACAAAATGTCATGAAACAGAACACAAGATGACACAAGAGAACACAACACACAAATATTGATGTGCTTTTTATTGTATTAGTATAAAAAATGGTAAAAAAAGGCTCTTGTATCCCTCATTTATTGTGTATGAGTCACTCATTTGATTTTGTAAATAACAAGGGAGCTGGAAAAAGACGAATTGGGAAGAAGACATCCCTATCCTTGGTCAGTCGCAATCATTAACATCAGTTTCTTTTCACGGAATCGGTAAAACTAATCTCGGACTTTGTTTGCAAGAAAAATCAAGTTGATTATGTCAAACACAAAAGAGTCTTCCCCAGCAGAGGAAGAAGACACCGTGCAGCTATCCTCATCCCTGTGACACTCGATCCTTCAGTACACTGAGACACGGTGGTCTGGGATTTGGTCCTGGCAGACTGAGTGGAAACAAAAGGCAGAAACGAGGAGGAGGGAATACCAAGGTTTTCTTTACTTTTTGATTCAATCAACTCTAAGTCAGTTCGCGTTTCTGATATTCGCCTGGATTCTTTTGGACTTAGGTTTTAGTGTGGCTAGTCTATGTAGTTCATACCGAGCTTATCTACTGTAAATTCCGGACTATAGAGCGCACCTGATTATAAGCCGCACCCACCACATTTTAAGAAGAAAACCGATTTTGTACATGCTCAAGACGCACCTGTATATAAGCCGGATGCGCCCACATTTAAACATGTAACACAAACACAAAATTAACCCAAACCCGACTTCAAGTCCTGCGATTGAAACTAAATGGGGTTGTTAAGGGTTATTGTTCTATCTTCGTTATTCATTATCCATTATCCGTTATCGGTCAGTTCATAATACGCTACAAAACATAGGAGCCGGGACACTTACTCTCAGCCAAAAGGCCAAGCTAAGGTCCTAGCCCTAAAGCCTTGCTGCGATCATTGCGAATGCACCGTTCCCGGAGGTACTGCAATACCGGGCCGATGCGTGGAGTGGACAGAGCAAGCTCTTATTCCATCTCCGGATTGCAAAAATCAAAGATCATGGCAAGAGGTAATGTCCTACCACCCAGTTGGTTCAGGTATGTTTTTTTTAACAGACCTACCACAATCGGCATTGCATCGTTCTAGGAGATTGAAACTAAATGTTTTTTTTGGTTTGAACAAATTTATTGACACTAAAAACAGAAAACAATCATGACAATCTCAACAGCAATTAAGCACATTCACAATATTATATTCCAATATTACGTTTTTAACAGCAAACACAAAGTGAGGTTTGAACAAACCTTCTCGAAAATCAAACATA
Source organism: Urocampus carinirostris (assembly GCF_059441175.1). Taxonomy (NCBI): domain Eukaryota; kingdom Metazoa; phylum Chordata; class Actinopteri; order Syngnathiformes; family Syngnathidae; genus Urocampus; species Urocampus carinirostris. The sequence goes on along the minus strand of NC_142354.1, from coordinate 27,796,455 downwards.
TTCACAATTTCATTATATAACATCTTTGTTAGTGTCAATAGATCCGTCCAGGCCAAAGTCGATTGTCCTCGGTCTGAACAAATCCACCGACACCAACAGCAGCAAAACACAGCCATCAAGCATATTCACAATTTTTTTATATCTGACAATATGACGTGACGATATGACGTTTTAACATTTTTTCCTGACATTTTCAACATCAATTAAACAATTTCAGAGTTATTTTCTTTTAACAGTAGTTTACCAGCGTGTAAAAGGCAATACTATTGTGCAAGGGCATAGCTCTGCCATCCCACCCTCCCAAGCAGCATTCTTCCAGTCCTCTGTGTGGGTCCTCTCCCTTCTGCGTGGGTCCTCTCCCTTCTGGGTTCCACAACCCAGGCCGTTGCTGCCGGGACTCCCACAGTGTAGCTCCGGCTCCCCCCTCCGGGTGGGTGCAGACGAGTCTTCTTTAGCTCCGGCTCCCCCCTCCGGGTGGGTGCAGACGAGTCTTCTTTATGGCTGCGTCCTAGGCCCGCCGCTCGCAGATTGTATGGTATCTGCAGCCATTTGGAGCACAGCCACGGGGGGGATCTGCCTGCACCTCCATACCAGCAGGTTTCTGGAGGTCCAGATGGCGTCCTTGATGGCGGCGAGAGTGAGCCAGTCCCTGGCAAAGTCGTTCCGAGGCCTCCTCGACCGACTCACCCCGTAAAGCACGTACTGTGCATCAGGGACCTCTCCTGCTGGCAAGTCCGGGAACTTTCCTAGTTGTTCGGCCATTGTCCACAAGACCTGGGCAGCGCTGCACTCACAAAAAAGGTGCCTCACCGACTCCTGGGCGCCACAGCCAGGTCGAGGGCACGTCGAAGTCGCTGACATTCCTCGGTGGTGCATTACAGCTCTGACTGGGAGAACTTCATGAGCCACCATCCATGACAAGTCTCGTAGTCTGTTTGGGAGGGCAGGATGATTGACGTTGCTCCAAACCGTTGTGGATTCGCCAAACGCAAGCCCCCGCACAGGGCTTACTGTAGCTCGCTCTTGCACGATAGCAATAAGGGCCCTGTGGTTTTGTAAAGTGTGACATTCTTGTGTTTCCAAATCAAACTTCTTCAAAAAATCCCGAATAAAGAGATGTGTTGGTGGCAAGTTAAACGAAACTGGAATCAAACGATTGTCTGTTACAAGCTTTAGCTTCCGCAAATATGAGCCCATCCAAAACCGGGTCATTGCTTGACTTTTCGGGTTGTTGGGTGGGCCCACAGCGTTTTGGAAGTGGAGAGAGACATATTTGCTTCCCAGGAAAAGCTGGAGGTCAGGCACTCCCTTCCCCCCTTTTTCCTTTTTCTTTTTCATTGTATCTCTTTTTATCATTTCCCACTTTGAGCCCCAGACAAAGCGAAAGATGGCTCGGTCCAGTTGTAACAGCATGTTTCTTTTAGGCATAAAAATTAAAGTGGGGTTTTGGGGTTTTTAAGGGTTATTGATCTATCTTCGTTATTCATTATCCATTATCCGTTATCGGTCAGTTCATAATACGCTACAAAGCCTAGGAGCCGGGACACTTACTCTCAGCCAAAAGGCCAAGCTAAGGTCCTAGCCCTAAAGCCTTGCTGCGATCATTGCGAATGCACCGTTCCCGGAGGTACTGCAATACCGGGCCGATGCGCGGAGTGGACAGAGCAAGCTCATATTCCTTCATTAAAGTCCACAGTCTAAAAATCACAGCCGGCGAAATGAACGGAAAATGATACCGGTACTTAAGGTTTGATGCAGACCTGCAGAGTCCAGGTCCCGTTGAAAGTAATTCAATGAAAAAAGTGTATATTTCCAGGTAAGGGTGGGGAAAATATATCAGATGGACACATTTACTCATGCAACTCCTTTTTCTTTACCAACTTTTTACCCCCTCTTCATTCCTTGTCTGTCCCTCACCTTTAGCGGTCCCCACTTAAACTCGGCACCCCGCGTTTGTTCCGCCCCTCATTTTTCATTCATCCGTGCAAAATATATCAGAATAAGTGTCTGAAATAAATACAAATAAATACATTACAAAAATATACAGTTGCAAATACATATTATACATGGGTTACACATATTTACAAAGAAAGACGGTACACCGAGAGAGTTTTCAAAGCTTTAATGATAATAATATAGCTTTGACAGGGCAGTTAATGGTAGCAACACTCGAGCGCCACTATCGGCTGTTATAAAAATTACATAAATTGGCCGCATCTCTGAATAAGTTAGGGGAAAAAGTAGCGGCTTATAGTCCGGAATTTACGGTAAGTATGCTCTTGTAAAAATCTGCAGCTATTCGTGCTATTTGTATCATTTTTGCATTCACAGCGATATTCTCTTAGTGCCCGTTTTTTTTTTTTTTTAAGTTGGAACTGTGTCATCAAGATTTGCTGTCTGCTTTTCAACTCAAGAACTCTTCTCTGTCATACGAGACGCAGTGTTTGGACACTGGCTAGGAAAGTGTACCCATGGATTTATGTTCACACCAAACATATGTGCATTCACATATATGTGCGTGTGACTTGCTTGTCATGGTGATTTGTTAATCGTTGAATCATCTATCATAGAAATATATTGCATTAAAATCTATAAGTGAGGGAGGTATTTTGCATAGTTGGAATTGAGGGCTATGCTATATGAGCGTCATACACAGCGACAGGAATTCCAATTGTATTTGGTGACGTTTTATGTTACAATTATATACTACACCATTAATTAACGTTAGCCAACTTTGTGTCAAAAGGTACGGCAATTAACCCCATTCAGTCAAGATGTATTTTGAGATTTTAAATGAAATATAAAAATTACATCATTGCTAAACTAGAACACTTTGCTTCACTTCTACCGCTGACACTGTCCTCTCCCCTTGATTCTTAAAATGAGCAAACGATAATATTGGTGATATATGGAACTCTGTTTTTTAGCCTTTTTAATCTTTTTTTTTTTAAATCTCAAGAATTAGCATTTAAAAAAAGAAAAAAATGCTAATAATGCTACTGTTTTGTGACTCAAATTTGAAAAATCATACTTGAATGCACAGTCATATAAGACATACTTGTTATAATATATGGTCAATGTAATACATTTTTCTAAATAAATGTTCTTATTGTTCTTATTAAAGAAGCTAAAAGGAAATGGAAAATGAATCTGTCAAAATGTAGGACTATAAAAACAACAAGAACAAAAACACTGATTATTTTTCTTATTTTAGTATGTATTACTGTTTAATTTGGGAGAAAAAAGATGAGAAAAATTATTTGCTGTGTATTATCTATTCTAATCAATCGGATACTTAAAAAAAACAATTGTTCTCACTTTAAAATTAAAAAAAGGAAATTAAAAGAAATAGTGCCATAATATTGGACCAGAAAAAATACGCCAAATACTTGTGATTCCAATGATTATTATATACTGTATATCTTAAGACAAAAAACTTAATAAAAACAAATAATTGGTTGTATTTTACTTATTTATATACTCATCTTATTTTAATCAAATGTACACAACTATTCGACGCAAGGGACAAATCCATTTTCTTATTACAATGAATATTATAATGTATTTGGTTAAACATCTACTTTTCTTTGTGTGAAGTAAAACAGTAATTATAATAATAACAACCTGTTCTAGATAAACAGACCTGTTCGGATTCCAGCAGCAAGAAAACTTTGATAGAAACTATTATTATTATTAAACTTGGGGTCCCACAGGGGTCAATATTAGGACCATTTCTCCTGCTTCTAATTATTATTTTAATGAACAACGTTGGAAAAAAAAATCAGGTAAAAGTTCTCAATGAAGTTTTACATCTAAAATCATATTGTAGTTTTATTAACACGGCCAAGTAAATCCCATGCATTTGCATGGATTGTTCATGGTCATTTGAGGGAGTGGCTTGTCGCAGTGGAAGGGAAGCTATTAGGTTAGTTTCTAAAGATGTTCACCTATCACTTATTGATGGAGAGAGACGCAAATATCTTTGGGAAACTGCTTTGTATTCTGTAGGGACATCTCTGTATTGACCTCCCCCGTTTAATTTCCAAGTTCGGTAAAAAACAAAGATGCACGTCTTAGTATTGGGCTCCAACTTTCAATTTCCCTGTTGATTATTACACACATATGTTTGGTCATATGCTCCCTCTGGTTTGAAGCGTAGGCGTGTTTTTGAGTGTGGAAAGCCCTCTGTGAGTTTATTTATAGACAGCCATTGTTGAGCCCATAGAAACGTCTGTAATTTGATCGTGTCTCTCTAGCCGAGCGAATCCGCTGATAAACGACCTGGCAGACGTCAGATGGCCGTGCCATCCCTGTGATACCCGTACACCCCACAACACCGGCTAAAGCTCTTTTGCTCCCCAATGTATTAACTTGTAAGTGAATTATCATTCTGAAGTGGGGGTGGGGCGATACTGGAGGTTGCCTGGGATCTGTTTGCAACTTACCCATTTAACAACGCTTGTTTTTGTGTCTTTGATGTGAAAGTTTGACAGTAAAGTATTTTAATAGTGCCTGAAGATCTGCAGTAAACTTAGGATCCAAACATTCAAAATAACTAACTTTTAAGTCAATAGAAACATGTGATATAAGCCTGGTGGTCAGCGTCATCTGCAGCCTTTTTTATTTCAAATAATTTCCAGAAAATAACATATCCTAGTAGCTCATTGTTTAAGATTCCCGCTCTGTCATGTTATTTAGATTTAAACTTGAATTTATCCCAGTTGAAAATTAAAATAAAAACGAGAATTCGAAATTTCTAGGTACGTTCAATAGTGCTCATTTCAGCCCGGTATGGTTATTGAGTCTTGAGTAGTTATGAGGACAAATAACGCTGTTCCATAACGGCATTACTTTATTAGTAACGGGTTAATCTAACTAATTATTTTTTCTGCCGATATGTTCAGCGCATCAAAAGCGATGCGTTACTTTGGATGCAAAACGGCAAAGGTGGCGTGCGCTCACAATTCTGGTGAAGCAGTTATAAAAAACTGTGGTCATGCAACTAAATCGGATTGCTAAATCCTACCATTTTGGGGGTAAAGCAAAATACTTTTAGGTTTGTACAGTCAACAGCAGACACTGCTATATTTTTGAACACACCCCTTTGAATTGTTTTCCCAATTGCACAGCCTTCGGAGCCTGCCTATTATGAATCATGGGTCTTCTTTGTTTTCTGAGAATCTACTGCACCCACTGGTAACTTGTTTGGCATATAGAAAGAAAAAAATACCCTGAAACCTGGAATGTTCTGGTTTGTCATATTGAGCTGCTATTATTTTGAACAGCACTGTATTCCGTTACCCCACCAGGTTGCTTACACCTTTTTTGCAGAGGTCCTGAGGGTTTGCCGAAGAAAAGCAGAGTGCTGGTTGATATACTCTAGGACCTTAGCTTGGCCTTTTGGCTGAGAGTAAGAGTCCCGGCTCCTAGGCTTTGTAGCGTATTATGAACTGACCGATAACGGATAATGGATAATGAATAAAGAAGAAAGAACAATAACCCTTAAACCCCCCCCCCCAATCGACTGACAGACGGACTGACTTACTAATCAGTATTTCATAGGCTGGGTCAATTGTACAGGTGCAATACAGTTAAGACATACTGTATTACAATTATAGCCCACAGCAGCTTGAGAGGACCAATGCGAGATAAAAAGCATATCGCTTTCAGCGTGTGTTCATGTGCGCTTCTCACCATGTTGGAAACTTCTCTCGGCTCGGCCAAAAAACATGAGAATGTTACAATTATAAATCCAGATTGACAGGGCAGATTGTGTTGCGCTGGCAGATGACAGTTCCCGGCCCACGAGTTATTCACAGCGAAGCCCCCACCACCAACACTAATACGCACACTTCAGAGAGCGCCCCCGCCCCGTTCGATGCCCAACACATGGATCAAGTGCAACGTAAGGGTGGCAGAGTTTATGTGTGCAAGGAGGAGTTCAAGGTCAGAGCCAACGCACCAAGTACAAAACCTCATTTTCACAGGGGGCCACATCAGTGTGATGGTAGTCCTCAAAGAGCCTGATCTTAATGTAACTGAATATAATTGGTAGGTTAAAAAAAAAATCTAACTACTTGATGTAAACCAAGGACGTCAAACTCAGTTTGGATCTGGGGCTGGATATCAGACTTTCTGTTCTCAGGCGAGCCGGATAAGAAAAAGAATGTAAACTTAAGATTTTAAGCTTACTGTAGTTTTTAGGTATTATGCTTTAGTAGCCTACCCTACATATTATGGTCATGGATGAAAGGGGATATTTTGTAAGCATAAAATATCTATTCACAATCAATAGGAAAAAAACGATTTTTATGTTTGATCTGGTTTAAGATCAGGTAATTGTGTAATTTTGTAACTGTAATCCTGTGCAGTCCTTTGAGACATTTTTGTGATTAAGGGCTATATAAATAAATTTGACTTGACTTGACTTGACTTAATGCATCAACTGTTTTAGTTTAGCAGTTGACTGAATGCAGAAACGCTTGCCTTAATTTTCATACTGGTTTTAATTGAATGAAGAGAGATTCAAAATAAACATTTTAGCAGTGTATGGGCAATCAGATTAGACTCCGTCAGATAAAACTACTAGGCCACTACCAGAGCCAAGTGTTTACCCTTTAGGTTTTCTAGTAAACAGAGGGAGCATTTGGTTTGCATTTATTTAAAAAAATCATACCTTTCAATATAAATGACCCAGAGTCCCGCTTCTTTTTTGACATAATTTATGGCGTGTCGGATTATATCATCCAATGGGCGAGGCTCGCAGGTTTTATGTCTGATATACCTGATATATGAAATGAAATGAAATGATCTGCATTTATATATATAGAGAGAGTTACTTATAAGTTATTATTATTATTCAAGTCACAAGCACAACAATTGCATTGAAAATCTCACTACACATATTGTGTATAATAAGATATATATTAAATATAGTGAGACCAATTCATACGAGCTACTCGAGTTACGAGAAATTCGAGATACAAGATGTTTCTCAAGCAAATATTTTTGCCCGACAGATTACGAATATTTCCAGATGACATCATTAGATGCCGAGGTTCAAAGTCATTACATTCTAATCTTATTTATGTTATGACTGTACTTTTATGCTACTATTTGAATATGTATTTAGTAAAAGGCAAAATGTTTAATAGCTATTTAGGGTTAACTCGGATGCTTTTAGAAGGCCTGGACGAATTAATTGATTTTCAGTTATTTTGTAAATTTGTTCCAAATACGGGCAATTCCAGATAAAAGCACGATCCAAAAAGAAATTAATCTCGTATTTGGAGGTTGGCATGTATGAATTTATTCCAAAACAATATTTGCAATTAAATGTATTGACTGGTTTAGTTTAACAGCTGGGTGAATGCAATTTTACAACAAAGAACTCACCACGCTATACAAACTCAACACTGCCCTCTAAAAAGATGTTGGCTCGCATTTATTCAATAAATCATAACTTTGAAAGGACTTCAAGACTTGCTTCTTTTTTTAACAAACTCAGAAATCAAATCATCCAAGCCGTGTGTTTGACATGCCTGTTTTAGATGCTCAGACAATACATAAAATGACCCTGAAGAAATACATGGATGTGAACCCTATTTAATACAATTTACTGTATGTGTACCTTCCCTTTGAAGCATCCTCTGTTGTCCTTTACTCCAGGGATACTAGAAGCGACAACGTGCCAAGTAAGTACCCGGGAACAAGAGCGGCGGTCAAAAATAGCGGCGCAAATGTTTTGTGTCAAAAGTTTTCATAGTTAGCGGCCAGGCGAAATTGCGTTATTAGTTCTCACCGCCATCACTGCAACTCGGTGTTATGTTACCAGGATTTGTAGCGACTACGTGCGAATCTTAGTGCCTCAACTGCTGTCGGAAGGATTACCCAAAATCGAAACCTGAAGAGTACATAGGTTTTGAAAATATATATGGAGAGCATATTCTCATGTTTATTACCATGTGAGGCCTTTTTAACATCCTAGTAACATGACACACCTGATGGTGTTACAAATGTGCTCCAAAGATCATATATTAAGACTTATATTAATAGAAAGTAGATAGTTAGTGGCGGAGACTTTCAATATAAAACTTGCAGCTTGACTTGTACTCTCAGCAGTTCTTTTAGCACTTGTCTGTGGCAGAAACACGATTAAACGAACTCACAATTTTCCAATTAGAAAACAATGTGGAAAAAAAAGTAAAATCACCAACTTTTCATGTCATATTGTCTTGTTCCATTGGCACATAATTAGGCTCATATGCAATATTCTTCTTCTGTTTTCAAAATTTATTTCAAGAATATTTGAATAAAAACAGCATAAATATACATCAAATAGGGAAAAAGTATTGCATATGCGATATCAGATAATTTATAATCACTGTAAATATATTTTATTATTTTCCTTGTAAAACCAAACAAAATAAAAGAACAAAGAAAAATCTCCTTTTTTGATTTCATATATTAAAAACTAAATCTAAGTTACCAGATTTTTTTAAAAATAAATTCTTCTAAATTTTAAAGATATTTGAATTACACCAAGTATAATTTAGTATAACCTCCGGATCGCTTGTTGGCTCTTGGGATCACTAGTAAACCAGCATATTCAGAGTGAGGGCGCCGGATTGGAACATAGGGGGAAATCAAATCTGAAGGGTATAAGGTAGCAAGTCCATACATGATTTTGTATACTACCAACAGAACCTTAAAATCACATCTTAAGCTAACAGGGAGCCAATGCGGGTTAGCTAAAATCGGTGTAGCGGGATCAAACGTTTTTGTCTTAGTGAAAATCCTCGCTGCAGCATTTTGTACCAGCTGAAGGCTCTTGAGTTTGGACTTCGGGAGACCGGGGAGTAGTGCATTACAGTAATCAAGACGGCAAGTAACAAACGCATGAATTTAAACCCTGCATACGACTGAGACAGCATAGGGCGAATTTTGGCAATGTTGTGAAGATGGAAAAAAGCTTAGCAATTTTATTTCTAGTTATTTTTCTCAGTTATTTTGTTCTTACTGTACAACAAATATTGATTGAAATAAAAAAAAAATCACGAATTGATATTTAAAAGAGGCAAAATTAGCTGCCAGCGCTGCTTTTCCCCCCAAATGTGTCTGTCCACTGCACCCCAATCCACAAAAGTGTGAATCTCCCCATGTTCCTTAAACAGAAAATTATGTAACTGAATGAGACTGGCAAGTACAAGGGGGATCACAAGGTACTGGCTGCAAACTCAAGGGGAGAAGTGGGTATGAAAGAGGGATTGGCACTCAAGTGCATTGATGTCAAAGTAGTCTGCCACTCATCGGACTCAGTCGCATTAAACAGCGTTATTTTTAAACCGATATCAGCTTCAAGCAGGGCTTCCATCCTTTCGTCTTAATAAAAGTTGTGCCAATGACTCACACTTGTGCTCTGGATATGCAGTCACCAGCCGCGCCCAGATCATGCGGTCTGACTAACAGTAAAATGTTTGGAATTTCTGTAAACATGATAAAAAAAAAAAGATTTTTGTCATCATTATTATGAATTCGTCATTCATATTTTGCAATAACTGGTTAGCCTAGAGAGAGAGGGAGAGAGAGAGAGAAGGGGGAGAGAGAGGGACATGGAGAGTGTGTGTGAGAGAGGGAGAAAAAAAGAGAGAGAGAAAAAGATTGGTAGAAAGAGAGACAGAAGGTAGAGAAAGAGAGAGAGAAGAACAAGGAGAGTGTGTGTTTGTGTGTGAGAGAGACAGAGAGGTAGAGAGAGAGAGAGAGAGAGAGAGAGAGTGAGAGAGAGAGAGAGAGAGAGAGAGAGAGAGAGAGAGAGAGAGAGAGAGAGAGAGAGAGAGAGAGAAAGGGATAGAAGGAGAGAGAGAAAGAGAAAGAGAGAGAAAGCGAGTAAGACAGAGAGAGAGTAAAAAGGAGAGACAGAGAGAATCATTGTGATATTGGTATCTGGGATCGGTTCCGATGAATATTAAAGATATCGGTATCTATTTGAAAAATGAAGAATGAAACATCCCGAACTTTAAAGAATGGCAAAACATCAGTACACCATGAATTGGTTATTTTTAGGCACCGGTACTAAAAGGATATCACTACTTTGCCCTTTTTGAACAAGGAACTACAGATTAAAAATGAAAAGAAAAAAACTCATTCATTTCACGCAATTCAAATGGGAAATAGTGCCCTTTTTAATTACGATTTATTGTTTTGAGGGAGATATCTCTTGGTATCAGTACTGAGCGTTGGTATTGGTGAGTACTCAAACAGTAAGAACAGTAGACAGACAGACAGACCGACAGACCGACCGACCGACCGACAGACAGACAGACAGACAGACAGACAGACAGACAGACAGACAGACGGACAGACGGACAGACAGACAGACAGACAGACAGACAGACAGGTAGATAGATAGATACATAGATAGATAGATAGATAGATAGATAGATAGATAGATAGATAGATAGATAGATAGATAGATAGATAGATAGATAGATAGATAGATAGATAGATAGATAGATAGATAGATAGATAGATAGATAGATAGATAGATAGATAGATAGATAGATAGATAGATAGATAGATAGATAGATAGATAGATAGATAGATAGATAGATAGATAGATAGATAGATGGATAGGTAGGTAGACAGATGGATAAATGAGCAAAAAGAAAGCGACTTTGTAAAGCATAGTATGCTGTAATATAGATTTTCAGAAAAGATAAATCATATTTACTTGTGAGGTTGTTTATGGATTACAATCAATTATAGAGGTCTGACTGTGATAAAATATGTTTGCAATTTATTTTTCATTCATTTCAAATATCATTTTCTCATAAAAAAGAAAATATTACTTGAAATCTAAAAAATGCTAATTATTATTCAGAAAGATTGCCTGCCAGTGTGACTTTTATTTTCACTTCACTATTTCACATAATTTACTGATTTTTCCTCAATTTTCTAACAGCACTTTGATTTGACTTGAGTGAAAAATCATCTTAATGTCTTTTGCCTGATTGGGTTTCCAAAGAATGAATTAAAAAAACAATAACATAACCGGAGAACAGTAACCTGATCCAAAATTTGTTTAGTCTGCCGTCACTTATCATCTGCAAAATTACTGTTAACCAAACAAGAAGTAAAAGCAAACAAAATTGAAATGTATTTGTATGGCACTTTTCAGGCAATGGCGTGCAACTCAAAGTGTTGTACACAAACATTTCATGTACAATTACCTCCTTTTCTCCCTACCCAAAGAACATTTGATTGATCTAAATGAGAGTTATTATTAACCAGGGAACATTCAGTGAATTTAGTACAATTAAATCATTACTGCTAAAGGCAGCTATAGACATTCAAGATCACTTTAAGCTAGGCTACCATAGACAGCTGCAGTAGTCAAAGATACAATTTAGCTAAACTGGCAGTGAACACATTGAACTGGAATATAATTAATAGTACTAGGCCATTAAAATATATATATATAATCAACAGATTAAGGGAAATGATTTACAGCGCCCAAAGAAAAGCAGAACACAGACTGAGTTCTGCATTATGAGCTGCAAACTGGAAGAGAGCGGCACAAGTAAGTATTTGCCTTACCACTTAAATTATGAAAAAAAGAAGAAAAAAAGGATAACTAATTTAAGGATCTGTTTTAGGATCGTGATTTCAGCTTTTACTGCAAAAACGAATATTTTCATTTGCTCTCAAAGCAAATCCGTAGAGGCCCAGTACGACAAATCATTCTAAAAATATTTTCTGACTTATCCGATAAAATCCTCTTTTACAAAAATGCTTTTCACTTCCTTAATTCTTCTTCTCAACTTCCCTTTGACTTTGCTGGCGGCATTGGAGAATAGTCAGAATTAATTTAGCTACAGTGCTTGTTTATTTTGTCTTAATGACATGAAAGTGGCTTTACAGAGTGGACTATTGAAGCGCAATTTGAGGTTAGTAAATCTCTACTGAAACACGCTAAAAATCTTGTTTTTACTCAAATATCACAATCTATATTCATCTTTATGTTTAGTCACAGCCCAAGTTGCTGATGTCTTTTTTTTAATTGATGATTGATGTTTAATCACTAAATTAAAACCTGTCAGTTTAACTACAATGAAAATGTCTTAATGTCTCCACTGCATACTAAGTTGAATCATATGAATCAAGAAGAACTTTATTTTGTATTAATTATCAATAAACTAATTAATGCTGTGAGGCTATGCTATATATACAGGGTTGGGTAGGGTTACTTTAACTTGATTACTTTCAATTACTTTTGGATTACTCCAATACCAAATATGCTAATAAAAGACAAAAGAAACCTTGAGAAAGGACCGTACATGTGGTAATCCCCCTCCCAGGATGACCAGGCAGCAATAAAAATGAATAAAATTATGACTCACAACACGTGGTAAGCTTTCTCTCCTGGCTTTGATCTCTTTGATCTCCGGCAAAACTAACATAAAATGCGACAGAAACAAAATTAAAATAAATCCAAACAGCTTGCCAACATCATTTTTGCCGTTTCATGTGTTCCGTTACTCCCCAGGCCTACACTAAATTTAGTCATTTTATTCATATTTAGTTTCTTGTGCCTTTTATTAGCATATTTGGTATTGTATTGAAGTAATCCAAAAGTAATTGAAAGTAATCAAGTAAAAGTAACCCTACCCAACCATATATATATATATATATATATATATATATATATATATATATATATATATATATATATATATATATATATATATATATATATATATATATATATATATATATATATATATATATACTGTATTGTTGTATAATGCTATGCTTTGCTCTTCCATGCTAAGCAATGATATGCAATGCTATTTTATATTATGTTATGCTGTTCTACTTTATGAAATGCTGTGTTATGTTATGTAAGAATATGCTATATTATGGTATGCTAGTGAACCTTTTGCCAGCTAATGATTAGAAAGTTTAAAGTTTAAGGGGCAAACTAGCTTAGCAATCATTTGTATGGGGCATCATTACAGACAAAATTGGCAAGAAAATGTTCATTTTGATTTGCTGTTTCATCATGAAACAAAGTTAACAATTTTCAAGGAAACAGAAAGTGCTGCAGAAGTCCAAAAGAAAGTAAATCAGAAAATGAGAAAATGAAATAAAGTAAAATAATAATGATGATAATAGTAATATTAATAATTGCATTTTAAACCGTATACTAGGGCTCTCTTCTTAAACATGTTGTATCTCATTTTTATACTGGGAATATTTATCATATTCACAGATTTAACCCCTTGCTCTCACCTGCGCTCACTCGTTTGGCCCCAGTTGTCACGGTTTTCTGATTGGTTCCCCTCCTATTTAAACACATCATTCTAATTCACTCCTTGTCAGTCCGTCAGCGAACCTCCGCACATGCAAGGCAAGACCTGGCTCCCGTCTGTCCCGTCCTGTCCTGTTTCCTACTTGTTCGTCCCTGGCTCCTCAATCGTCTCCGGTAAGCTGAATTGTTCCGTCGTCCAACCACGCTCCGATCTCCCGTCCCGGCTGCCCGACTTGCTTCCGTCCTCCGACCACGCTCAGATCTCCCGTCCCGGCTGCCCAACTTGCTTCTGTCCTCCGACCACGTTCCGTTCTCAAGGGCTTCCTGCTCCTCCTGCCTAGCGAGCACCGGATCGCTGTTGTTTGTTTCCCACGCCTGACTTCCTCGATTCCCTATTAAAGCTTTGTGTGAAACGCGTTTGGGTCTACTGCCTGTTCTGGTCCTGCCATTTGTTTAATTTTTTTTACATGTTTTTGTTCTGAGAAATAGTTTGACAAAATCAGGAAACCTTGCACTACTCAAAATACATATTTAGAGGAAATAGCAACAACAGGAACATATACTCCAATTGTCTTATTTACTTCTTGTTTTGTTCACTTCTCACTGCAAAATGTCCGTTTATCTACAATGTCTACATTGTTCTAAGTGGTATTTTGATTTATTGTTGGGAGGGAGGCTTTGAGTCTAGGGCGGCATTAGCTTAGGAGGTAGAGTGCTCGTCTTGAGATCAAGAGATCGCAGGTTCGATTCCCGGCTCCTCCGTGTTATATGTCGAAGTGTCCTTGGGCAACCAACTGAATCCCTGAATGCTATATAAATGCAGACCATGCAGACTATTGAGTCTTATCAAACCACCTGTGAAGTTGAGTCCGAACAAAGCACTGGTGTGAAGCCGCTGCCTTGGGAATTTTCCACTAAGTTTTGTGCTCTGCCACTTTTGTATACAAACGATTGTTAGGCATTTTTAAGTGCACCCAAGAAACCATTATATGCATGTTCGGAACTCACAAGCCCAGAATATTCAGTTTTATTTAATTAATTTGTTTTCTTGTAATAAAGACCTCAAACGCACGTCTCCACACCCGGATGTTGATTATAACATAGTGGAAGAAGGATAAGTCTTTCCTCCCTCAGTCTTCATGCAGCAAAACTCGATAACAAATCATCATCTAAGTGATTTGTTCCCACAGCTGATTACCAATGAAGTGAGATGGAGGCAGCATACAGAGAACTCTACCGGGAGTTTGTTCGGCTGAAATCCCTTTGTCTTCGACAGGCAGCTCTGTTACACCATCTCATGACAACCCTGCAGGAGGCAAAAGGTTCAACCAGACCATTGAAAATAAACTATGATCATAATCCATGACCACAGTTTTTGCAGGTGCTCCTCATGGAGACTTGACAGCCGAGCGTGTCCAAGACATCATTGCACATTTCCAAGGAAATCTAATAGATAAACCCAGCCCAGCAGCGCAGCCGGAAGCGCTTGTGCCCCCTCCAAACAAAAGCTCATCTGGTTTTCCGCTCGAAGATGCACCCAAACTCAGCGTTAAGGCTCCTGATGTCACAAGGAGGGTAAATTATCTATGTCAGGACTCGTCACTTAACACAACACTGTCAAAATGTGTCGCATTCACCACAGGTGTCTCTTTCGGAAAGTCAGTTGCTTGGATTTGACCTCCCGAGTCTTCCGGGTGGATTGCTCATGTCTGATGTTGCCATGCAGTCGCACGTTTGCGACTTCTGCCAGGCTGTTTTTCCAGGGCACACAACAACCAGGGGCCAGTTCCTGCAGCATCTGCACAACCATGTCACCTAGCAGCGGCATGCGCGGATACTACTAGGTGATGCAAAAGCTCCTGCGCTTTTAAAAAAGTCAATCATTATTAATCAGTTTTTAAGAGGTCTAACTGACAGGGCCTTTTTTTAAACAAAATCACTATTAGGCCCTGTGCATAATGCTTACATATTTCGTTCTGAAAGTGCTGGTCTACTAGTGATTCCAAGAGCCAAGAAGATTTCCGCAGGTTCGAAAGCGTTCTCCCTCCGGGCACCAGTGCTTTGGAATGCCCTTCCCCCTGAGATCCGATCTGCAACCTCAATGGAAACGTTTAAATCCAAGCTTAAAACACACTTCTACTCTGTAGCATATGAATAATCTATATTTTTGTTGACAATATCTGTGTATTATTTGTTATTGCAACATCCATTGCAGCCTGGTCATCCTGGGAGGGGGATTACCACATGTACGGTCCTTTGTCAAGGTTTCTTCATTTTTGTCATGTTGAGGTTTTGGAGTTTTTCCTTGCCCTCATGTAGGTTTTGGAACAGCAGATGGTGTAATAATAGTCTGTGGTTTGCAATAACCTGTGCAGCCCATTGAGACTCTTTGTGATTAAGGGCTATACAAATACAAATTGCTTGACTTGACTTGACATATGTATTTTATTCTCTTAAATTGTTAAGAAAAAATGAATACAAACACTAGGAGGTGGATATATTTTCAGGGTGATGAAAATGTGGTTATCTTCAAAATGGCACTATGCTGTCTTGCAAAGTTTTACATTTTTTACTGAAACATGAAAAACCTTTGTAAACTTGCATTGTAAGTGAGAGAATTTCAATTGTGGTTATATAAAAAGGGATAAAACCCAAGCCTTAATAATAAATAGATGTTAATTATTTTGTTGAATAAAAAGCAACTGTTAAATCCGTTTTTTCCCTGCTTTCGATTGGAACTGAATTTAATAGTAATTTCTGTCACATCAAACTGCCTCATAATCGCTGTGTGGATACAGTCGGATTGTATTAAAAATAAATAGTAAATAGCTTCAAACTTATTGTTAAAAGTTTGGACTGTTTCGGAGCGTGTGTGCACAGAGGAAGGTTAGACCTGATGTCGGTCATTTTGAGTGATCGTTTTATGACCATATGATGACAACTGTTTGTCATCAACACATACAATGCTAGAAAATGAAATAATTAGTTTGTTGGCAAATAGAATAAATGTCACTGATGATTAGGTGACAAGCAGGTGGAATGAATACACAGCACAAAGCCAAACGGGCCACCGAAGTGATGGGCAAATTCATTTTGCCAGAGGGGCTCATTCCAGTGGAAAATCAATCCTGCACTTGTACAACAGTGACATGCGGTGAGCTTCCTGTCTGGTGAGACACCTCCAGATTAAAAGATAAATAAACCCACGTCTTTTCAATGATTTTATTCACAGAGCAAAAAGTGAAAATATAAACTGTAGCGTAGAAAAAAAAAGTTTCATTGTCTCAACTTAACTTATAAATCAAGTTTATGTCTTGCTACTTTTGAATAAAAGTGTCAGTAAAGTAAGTACGTAATCCTGCATTATTAAAAAAGAATCCATGCGACTAGAGAAAGAATTACGCGACGGCTTGACTTGCTGATACCTTGCTAAGATTGATAACAATTCTATTGTTTGGAGCTAAGGTGTGCGCCAAATCTGAATATTTTGTCTTATTATTGCCCTCTGCCATGAGGCAAGAGAATTCCATGCCTCACTCTGCATCCAGTAATACATTTCATCCCAATTGGACATTTTGAAAAAGAAAATCCAAAAATTAATAAGTTAAATGAGAAAAAAACTTTAATACATATAACCCTTTAATATGTTTTTGATTTTATCTTACCTCAATGAGAGGTGAGGCACAGCTTGACCTGCCTCTCCTGACTCCACATCTATATTGCATATTGATAAAATATTGATACAGAAATTCGGGTTATTATGTCATGGTTGATTGGGTGGTTGGTTGGACCCCTAACAAGTAGGGTCGTAGGGGCACCATTTCCTGTGGTGAGTCTTGGTTAAGTACAGCCTGATGGCACCCATCCCTAATTTTAGACCGGTTCAGTAAAATGTATTCATACATGTTTCAGTTTGAGTAATCGAACGTAACAGAATTAAACCTTATGCAATCTTCAACCACAGGTTATCTGAGAGGCGACACAATTAAAAAAAACAAACCTAAAACGATAGCTGTTTGCAAGCTCCCTTTGGTCATCTGTCAGCTGCTCGGTGCTGTGTTGCTAAGGATGGAAGACCGCGGCTAAGAATAGCATCCAAGAATGAAGGCGCTAATTAGCACCACTGACAGCTGATTGATGACACTGTTCATCTGCCTCCATAATTCATCTTTCTTTCATAATCGCTGTGTGGATACAGTCGGATTGTATTAAAAATAAATAGTAAATAGCTTCAAACTTATTGTTAAAAGTTTGGACTGTTTCGGAGCGTGTGTGCACAGAGGAAGGTTAGACCTGATGTCGGTCATTTTGAGTGATCGTTTTATGACCATATGATGACAACTGTTTGTCATCAACACATACAATGCTAGAAAATGAAATAATTAGTTTGTTGGCAAATAGAATAAATGTCACTGATGATTAGGTGACAAGCAGGTGGAATGAATACACAGCACAAAGCCAAACGGGCCACCGAAGCGATGGGCAAATTCATTTTGCCAGAGGGGCTCATTCCAGTGGAAAATCAATCCTGCAGGTAACTAATATAAGCTATTTAACTGCCTGCCGAGTTAACTCTTTCAAGGCCAGACCATATTACAAATGGGAGACTGTTTAAAGTACATTCCAAATGCCAACCGAAACCCCCAATAAGATGATAAACAAAGTTTTTATTTGAGAATTTTAAGAAAGGAACGCACTTGCACGCACCAATTACAAAACTTGATGACTTAAGCCATAAGACGGAACCTTTGAACAATTACCTTACAATATTTATACCTATTTCTTTTTGTAAAATGGGGACATTATTCAATATGAGAAAACGTCCTGATTTGGCAGATGCCATGTATTTTTCTTCATTTGGATATTTTAGATAAAAAAAATTAAAATGAGGAAAAAAAATGTCCGCTATGACAGACAATTAAAAATCATTTTGTTTTAAAGGAAATTATCAAAATGGCAAAAGTTATCTTTTATCTTCCATGTACAATTTTGCTGTTTATCTTTTTTTATTTTCCGAAAAATCATATTATGACATAAAAATGTTTGCTTAATTCAAGTATTACTGAAAATTCCTCCTGTAAAAGGATTTATTCTGTTTATATCATCGTAAAAGTTGAGAAATTAATTGAAACTTAT
This sequence comes from Urocampus carinirostris, assembly GCF_059441175.1. Lineage (NCBI taxonomy): Eukaryota > Metazoa > Chordata > Actinopteri > Syngnathiformes > Syngnathidae > Urocampus > Urocampus carinirostris. Next base: position 27,778,010 of record NC_142354.1, on the reverse strand, counting down.
TCGTTTGAATAGTTTATTTCAGGTAAAATATTACTGAATTGAAAATGTATTTTAAATATCCATACATCTATTTTATTATTTCACAAAAAAAATAAATGCATGAATAAAAAGAAGAATAGTGCTTAAAGTAGGCAAAATGTATCTGCCAATAGAGCAGGATTTTATTTTTATTATGCTTACCGTTATTCATGTATTTATTTTGGGGAAGTGGGGTTGAAACAACCTTTGGACCGCTGTATCAAATTAAATTAAACTATAGCCGTATTTGGCAATGAATGATGGTATAAGTATCATCAAACCCTCAAAAGGGGCAAAGGTTTAAATTAATAAAACTATTACCTGGTTACTTAATTACTTTAACTAAAATAAGCCCATGTGTGTTTGTTTTGATATGTGAATCAAAGGCAAAAATAAAATAATTGTAACATTAACAAGCTGCATATATTTAATACAGTAATATGTACGTACAGTATTTGCCTATACCATTTAGAACAAATAATGCAAAGTATGACATGTACAATATCACTGATGGGCAAGCTGTCCTACAATATATTTTCTCAAAATGTGAACAAAACTTTCCCTTTTTGTCATGTAACTTCTGCCCCGTGAGGAAAGATGCTTATTTCCAAAGTTGTAGCGACCCCTGGTGTGCTGGGGCATTTTTTTCAAAAAACTAACTAGAAAAAAACAACAATACTGTACATAAATTCAGGGAAGATTTTAATAACAAAATGTCTAGCAACAGGTCCATATAATTTCACTCCAGACTGATGTCATTAAATGAACGTTTTTGATGCTGATAATGAAGCATATGTTGTCACCATTTATTACTTTGCATGTCACGATGTCCTGAGTCCTTTGCATTTCATAGTTTTAAAATGTATATACATATACACATACATATGCATATACACATATATATATATATATATATATACACAAATCTATATACATATACAATTTTTTTTTACTTTGCTCTGTGATCAACGTTATCTTGTGCGATGTTTGGGCTGATGCTTTGGCACACTGTGATCGGGCTTCGCTGCTGAACTTTATCAGCGGGCTCTGAGGAAGCAGGAAAAAGAGAATAAACACACATTTTTATTGTTCTCTTTTGAAATGATGGATGGGATACAGTAGGATTTGTTTGGATTCGAGTCATTGCCATGAAGCAAGAATATATCAGAGTTGCCCTATGAAACTTCATTCGTCCATTGCTAATTATTAGCACGGCTTTTTGCAATGATGCTGTGTGATGTGCATGTTCATTGGTGTTTTTTTTATCTTAGGCTTGTTATGTCTCATTGTATATCAGTGTCTTTAAATATATGAGCAATTCTTTTGAAAAATGTACATTATTATTCACAGTAGGGGTCTGGAACCCTTATGCCATAATGGCAAAATATTTAGATTTTTTTTGGAGAGAGACAAAATTCAGCAAAACTGCCCACTCTTCAGACAAAAGCCTGTTTTTCAGCGCATTATATTTCACTGTGTGACTTTAGATGATTTGATAAAATTCATGAAATACTAATAATAATGGCAGACCCTGTATCCCATATCAACAAATATATCACTTTAAACATGTCTAACCTACCATAGTTATGTTTGTTGAGGCTCATTTTGAACTTCATTTTTCCCCTTAAATAATGGTTTCAAAACAAGGTGCAAGCAGAGTTTTTTTTGTAAAATGTCACAAAAAACTGCAAATGGAACGGATGTGTTTCCCTTTAGCACAGTGGGCACGTGTGAGAGAGAGGTGAGCGGTGCTATGTGTGCTGAGATCTGCCCAACACCTACAGCTCACACAATCAAATCCGCCCACTCCTACCTCTCACCCAATCAAATTACTCTGTGTGCTTCGTTGATGTTTTTTTTACAGTTTGTCGGTGAGTTTTTATCATGAAGTGTCTCAACAATGAACATATATTATTTAATGAGCTTCTATATAAATAATGCCTGAGCAATGTACAACCAAAACGGTATGTTGGTGTGAACCGCGACTGTAAACTGTGGTCAAAACCGCCTTTTTTATGCGGGACCGAAAACCATCAAGTATTAGTATTTACTTGGCTATTTATGTATGAAGATCAGTCTGAATATCAACAAACTAGGAAAAATATAGATATATTTTCCACTGGCGGCATTTTATCTCAGAGCCATATTTATTCATAAAAAGAGCCAAATCATGCTCGTGAGCCACATGAACTCATGAAAAGAGCCATATCTGGCTTGCAAGCCATTGGCTCCCAATCCTTAATTTACATAATGACAAATCTTTCAGTGCTTTTATACAATGCAGATGTTTTAGTGATGGACTAAGCCTATTTTAACTCCACTTCTAAAAATAACAACCTCGTGATAACATAATGGCAACAAAGTTGTAGCATAAGTTATTGTAGAAATGCAAACAGATACGTTTAAACTTTAGCAGACTCAGAATAAGGAGAGAATACATCACTGGATTTTGATCTTGAAGGAGGGCAGGAAGAGAAGCCTTCAGATAAAAAAGAATCCCCAAACTGTTCTCAGGCCCTCCCCGGAGTCCTCTCTTTTTATTAAATCTTCAAGGTCACAAAAAGCAGATCAGCCCTAATGGGTGGGGTATCAAGGAACAGCAAACTGATGGCCGATAGTGACATTGATGCAATCGTCAAAACAACAAATATTAGCGCACAATAAGGGTCAAAATGCTAACTGGTATCATGATATCTCCTTTGCAGGTGTCCAATATTAAAACCAGAATGACCTTATCATTTTCCCCTTTTCTAATTATTAGAAACATAAAACAAAAAATATCGCAGTCTTGTAAGCATTACTGGATGCCAGTAAGATCGAATACTCAGCTAAAATGGAGTGAGTGTATAATCGATTTCCTTACTTATTCACACATTTAAAGGTTTACTGTTTTGTCATACACTAATTCAGTGTATCCTGCTGGCCATGCATTTTTTTAATACTCTCATTTTATTAGAGGAGGCCCTTGAGGAAGTCCCTCACTATTTATCTCATCTGCTGCTTCAATGCCTTGCTCCATTTTCAGGACCAAAACACCACAGGCAAACAGACTTAACTAGTCCATAAATGGAAGTCTTAAAAAAAGGACAGAAAAGCAAGATCTCTTAAATACGCCCTTTGGGTTTCTTCTGATCTGGTAAAGCGCCCTGTTTAATATGACTGGACGGCATGAAAGGCTAAACATTAGTCACCGCTGCCGAGTGATGTGTATTAAAGTCTTGTTTGGGGAATTCAACAAGAAACAACCCCGTGTGGAGTTAAGTCATCACAGCTCATAAATTGCATGATTAACATCTTGCTAGTTGAAAAACACAAACGTGCAGCTAAACATGAGCCATGATGACAAAATACAGTGGTACCTCTTTATACGAACACCTCTAGACACCAGAATTTTGATATATGAGTATTTTTTGGAACACAAATCTTGTACGAGGGTAAATCGAAGCTACGAGCAATACCAGAAACTAACACTAGAGGTCGATAAGTTTGCTTTTATTGTATTGCCTCTCATTTTTGTGGCTTTTAGTGACCCTTTCGAAGAATTCTGGAACAGGAAATGATAAGAGGTTTTCCGAGAAAAAAAAAGAATGTCAATTGAAAGGCAGCAGGAAATAATAGCGTTCGTGTGAGTGACCTTGCTAAGGAGTATGATCAGCCAACATCTCCTACTTTAGGGATCGTACGTGTTTTTCAAGACAAATTCAAGCACTTTTAAAGGATTTTCAAAGCCAGTTGTACAATTTCTCCAGTAGCATTAAAAGATTAAATTAAGTGTCAATCATGTATTATGCAGAGCCATAAATATATCTATGATTTACATAAGAATTTAATCTTGCGGCTATTTATCAAGACAACAGATTTTTTTTCGATCTTGAGTTAATTGCAAATATACTTGTGGGTCTTAACTCACAATACGTGAGTAAATATTTTTAGGACTAATCTTTCTCAATATAGGTGTTGGGTTAAAATTGATGTAATATGTAGCTTACATTTTCAGTTGCAGGTAGTTCTTCCCATTACTATTTATCATTGGGAAACGCTATCTTAATTATTTTTCAGGGCGGATATAAATGTCCAAAATTGATACGTAATCCTTGCACAAATACACATTTCATAGAGCCCTTTAGGTGTAGCATGCACCAGTCCTCTTGGGCTCGACCCGTAGGGGGCAATAATGCTTCATAGAAAAATGCCATAAAAATTAATGCCAGCTGCCGTTAATCACGAGGGATGAAGAAATGCAATGGCAAAGTGAAGCAACCAGAGAAGGGTGTCGGCCTAATCTTTAAGCAGACTTGTTGAGAAAAATGGCAACAATTTCAAGCAAAATCTTTTAATCCTTTATTTAGTTAATATTATCTCATTCATCTTGTTACTCATTTTATTTCATGTTGAAATATTATTTGAACGTGTTTTAAGTCATAAGGAAGATGTGTTTAACAGCTATCAAGGGTTAACTTTGTTGATTTTGGGAGGTCAGGAACAGGCTAATTATTTCGTATCGGGAAACTTGCTCACGAGCAATTCAAGCTATGAGCCCGATCCTGGAAAGAATTAAGCTCATATGAAGAGGTATCACTGTATGTTGTCTTTTTTTTTTTAAATAACTTGAGCGAACAGTTTTACGCAACAGAAAGGTGAAGCAGACAGACGTCAGAGGGGGAAACTTTTTTTCAATTCTCATTATTTTCTCAGTCCTTTGTTTCCGGGAGAGGAGGAATAAAAAAGACTGTGCCATTTGCAAGCCCACAGGTTTTTATTTTGGTGCGCTGTCACTTGGTGAGTCAATGCAACGCCCCTCAATTACCTCCCACTCTGTCGCCCCCGCAGCCCGTCCTTCCCGCCCCTCAGCCCCCGCAGCCCGTCCTTCCCGCCCCTCGGCCCACGCAGCAAGAGTGCTTTGACGTCAGTTGCCGCTGAGACTGTGGTGGTGCTTCCTGGGCCGCCTCCCTCCCTTTCTCGCTCCATCCATCCACGCCCACTCATGTCTTGGCCGAAATTCTTTTTCTTCACTCTGCCTATCACAACTAACTTGGACGCATCACTTCTTCTGCCCAAGACAGCGTGATACCAAGAAGAACCTTAACGCTGATTATATTTTCCCTGTAGTGCAACACTTAAATTGAATATCTTTGCATACATATACATACTGCAAGTAGGGCAGCACGGCGGCCCAGTGGTTAGCGCTTGTGCGGCACAGTTCATGTCATGGGAACCTGTCGTGGGTTCAAATCCAGCTCCAGACTTCCTGTGCGGAGTTTGTATGTTCTCCCCGTGCTTGCGTGGGTTTCCTCCGGGCACTCCGGTTTCCTCCCACGTTCCAAAAACATGCATTTCAGGTGGATTGGCCGGTCCAAATTGTCCCTAGGTGTGAATGAGCGAATGAGTTGTCTGTCCCTGTGTGCCCTGCGATTGGCTGGCAACCAGTTCAGGGTGTCCCCTGCCCACTGCCCGGAGATGGCTGGGATGGGCTCCAGCCCCCCCGCGACCCTAATGAGGATAAGCGGTACGGCTAATGAGATGAGATGAGATACTGCAAGTAAAAATATACATATTTACTGTGGTGTGCACAGGTAGACAATATGTGGCGCTACAGCTCCGGCTTATATGCTCTCTAACCACTCCTATCTCCCTCTCACCATTTTTTCTTTAGAAAAATATAAAACAGTGTATTAAGGTCAATAATAAGAAACATAATATCTAAAAAAAAATACACAATTGAACAAGTGCAAAAAAACTATTCATATATGGCTACTCAGTACATACAAATTAGAGGAAAGATCGGGTTTAAAAAATTCAGCCCGATCCAACCCGAGTCATGCCTACAAAAACCCAAACCCGCCCAAACGCGCCAGATTCACTTGATTTGATAAACGAGCTCAAAATAAACCTGAAACTTTAATTAGCCGCCAAAGTAAACGCAAAGCTTTCTCCCGGCCGTGCGTTCTTAAGCGTGGAACTGGCTCAACTACGCAGCTTGGGGTTTACTTGGGGCTTAGTCCCTCAAATAAACGATTTGGCGCATCTCGGCGATGTGCAGCGAAGCAAAGTGAAAGTGAACAAAATAGCACTTAGAAGAAAACCATATTCTTCAGATTACAAGCTGCAAATAGTGAAAGATTTGGCCAAAAAACAGAAAGAAGGTTTATGAAGCTTGTAAGCTATTGGAAAGAAACAGAAATTGCGTCCGGCGCGATGGAGGTGGAAGGAGGAAGCCGTGCTTGCTGTGAAGAGCCTCCACGAAGGAAAAAATGTGAGAGAAAAGGCCCCATTGGACCGACTTAATGATTGACATTCTAATACAGAACCAAATTTCAGGCCCGGTTCGGGTCGGGTTCAGACCCGGGCCCAAGATCATACCTCTATTACACATACAACCCACTAATCTCTCCTGCTCCTTTTCTCAGAACTCAAAACTGTACATAATTCTACAAAACAAACACTTTACCAAAAAAAAGAATAGAATAAGATAAGATAGCTCGTTTTAATGACCAATAAGATAATTTGTTAGCATAAATTAGAATTGCTTTCTCAGGGCTTTCCAAAATTAAGCATACAACCATAAGTTAATATCTGGAAAGTTACCTGTGTTGTGAGTTGCGTCTGACCCTAACTTGACCTTGGCGGCCCGATCATGTGACACCAAACGAGCCAATCGTAGCCCTTCGTCCATGAGCGTTTGCTGCATGAAATGCCGACTCCAGGTGGGCGTGTTGCAGCCGTCGCTGCCGGGGCAAGGAGACGGCTGGTTGCATTGCGTGATTGTAATGTCTGACAGAGGACAAAGCAAGAAAATGTTATTTGGCGTTTCACATTTTAGATACTGGTGTAGACGCAGCAACAATTTGAAAAGATTTTCGCTATGCTCCTTGTTACAAACCAGACAAAATTCACACATATCACATGCACAGCAGCTACAGGACTGTCTCAGAAAATTAGAATATTGTGATAAAGTTCTTTATTTTCTGTAATGCAATTAAAAAAAGAAAAATGTCATACATTCTGGATTCATTACACATCAACTGAACTATTTCAAGCCTTTTATTATTTTAATATTGCTGAATTTGGCTTACAGATTAAGAAAACTCAAAAATCCTATCTCAAAATATTAGAATATCATGAAAAGGTATACAAGTAGGCTATTCAACTAATCACCTGAATCATCTAATTAACTCGAAACACCTTTGCGAGGGTTTCCTGAGCCTTAAAAACACTCAGCTTGGTTCAGTAAACTAAATCACAAGTATGGGGAAGACTGCTGATCTGACTGCTGTCCAGAGGACCATCATTGATGCCCTCCATCAGGAGGGTAAGACACAAAAAGAAATTTCTCAAAGAGCAGGCTGTTCACAGAGTGCAGTTTCAAAGCATATCCACAAAAAGTCTGTTGGAAGGGAAAAATGTGGCCGGAAACGCTGCACAACCAAGAGAGATGACCGCAGCCTTAACAAAATTGTGAAGAAGAGCCGCTTCCAGAATTTGGGGGAGCTTCAAAGACAGTGGGCTGAAGCTGGAGTCCAGGTATCAAAAGCCACAGTTCACAGACGTGTCCGGGAAATGGGCTACAATAGCCGTATTCCCATGGTCAAGCCACTTCTGAACTCAAGACAACGGAAGAAGCGTCTGACTTGGGCTATGGAGAAGAAGCACTGGACAGTTGCAGAGTGGTCCAAAGTCCTCTTTTCAGACGAAAGCAAGTTTTGCATTTCATTTGGAAGTCAAGGCGCCAGAGTCTGGAGAAAGGCTGGAGAGGAGCAAAATCCAAGTTGCTTGAAATCCAGTGTGAAGTTCCCACAGTCAGCAATGGTTTGGGGAGCCATGTCAGCTGCTGGTGTTGGTCCACTGTGTTTCATCAAGTCCAGAGTAAATGCAACTGTGTACCAAGAGATTTTAGAGCACTACATGCTTCCATCTGCTGAAAAGCTCTATGGAGATGAGGATTTCATTTTCCAGCATGATCTGGCACCTGCCCACAGTGCCAAAACCACCAGTAACTGGTGCACTGACCATGGCATCACTGTCCTTGATTGGCCTGCTAATTCCAGTGACCTGAACCCCATTGAGAATTTGTGGGGTATAGTTAAGAAGAAGATGAAAGACACCAGACCTACAAATGCAAATGAGCTGAAGGCCGCTATCGAAGCATCCTGGGCATCAATAACACCTCAGCAATGCCACAGGCTGATTGCCTCCATGCCACGCCGGATTGATGCAGTAATCCGTGCAAAAGGATTCCCAACCAAGTACTGAGTGCATCAATGGACATTTTCAAATGTTTGATTTAGTTTTGCTGTTATAATTTTTTTTTTTACTTGGTCTGAGGAAGTATTCTAATATTTTGAGATAGGATTTTTGAGTTTTCTTAAGCTGTAGGCCAAATTCAGCAATATTAAAATAATAAAAGGCTTGAAATAGTTCAGTTGATGTGTAATGAATCCAGAATGTATGACATTTTTGTTTTTTTAATTGCATTACAGAAAATAAAGAACTTTATCACAATATTCTAATTTTCTGAGACAGTCCTGTATACTCATCGGCCTACCCAAACCCAACCTCTCAGGCTTAGATAAAAGGTCCATCAACCAACTGGCAAACACAATAATCCAGGATATCACTTACCCACTACACCAAGGGGTAGGAATCTATGGCTGGCATCCATATATGATTCTTCTCAAGAGTACATCCGACCCGGAGATAAAAATGATTTTCATGCATTTATTTAGTTCATTGTTACAAGCTGGGCCACAGTGAATGCATGCGAAGCTGGATAATCATTAGGTTCAGTCCAGTGTATGTAGGTCACAGTTTCAAGTACAGTTTACAGCCACGGTGTCACACCAATGGAGCATCTTTTTCCTGTACGTCTCTAAACAATCATTTTTCACTGATCACTTGATCACGAAACACCACAATAAAAATACAAACACCCAAAAACTCCAGCAAAGCACTTAGAGCAAATTGAGTGGTAGGAATGGGCGGAGCTGTACACACAGCGTAGGAACTCCTCCTCGCCCAGCAGTGTCTACACTGAAGGTAAATACAGCACGTTGGCATCCTCGTTTGCAGTATTTTGTGACATTTTTACAAAAGCAATTTGCTCACATCTTGATTGGAAGAAATTATTTCCGACAAAAACGCCGGTCAAAATGAGCTTATACACTCTTAAGTAACTGTGGGAGGGAGACATATTTTATTTGGTGTATTTATGTTGATATGGGACACAGGCTCTGGCATCTGTCAGACATAACGAAATTGTGAATATGCTTGATTGCTGTTAAGATTGTCGAGAGGGGTTGTTCAAACCTCACATTGTTTGTTTGCTGTTATTAGTGTCAATAAATTTGTTCAAACCATATCTTTATTATTTGATAGATTTTATCAAATCATAAAACGTCACAATAAAAAAAAAATTGACGAATTAGCTTTTTTCTAAAGAGCGGATTTGACGACTTTGTTTAATATTGTCTTAAAATATATGATGTGGCTCTCGTTCTATCAAAAAATATCAAAATATTTTTGCTCCTATGGCTCTTTGGGTGAAAAAGGATTCCGACTCCTGCACTACCCCAATACTTAATCCCGCCACCCTCAGGGCACAGATAGAGCACATTGGGATTTCGGAGGGCCCGCCTCAGGAAAAGCCTGATCCTGTCTGCCATTACCATTTAAAACAATAGGCCCCGCTAACCCATCCGATCAGGTTTGTCATTCTGCTGTCTTTTTATGTGTAATGTAATGTATGCTGTTTTCCAGTCAGTGAAGGTGAATTTCCCTAAGGTAGTGCTTCTCAATTAGCTTCTGTCATACTCCTCCTAGAAGAAGAAATCTCTGGCACCCCTCACAAATATGGAGCAAAACCCGTCCCAATTCCTGGGGATTGCGCCCCAATATTTGAGAAACACTGTCCTATGGGGACCAATAAATTAAATCTAAAATCTAAATGTTTACCGTGTGAGACACTGTCCGGGCTTTCGGCTGACAAGCTGTCGTCGTCGTTTTTCTGGTTCGAGGCCTCGGCACTGTCTGCTCCGAGGTGTGACGAGGTGCTCTCGGGCAAAGTCACCTGAAATAAAAAATCGTATCTAGTTTAATCCCTCTCAATATCGAGGAGTTATATTCCCAATAAGGTCCACAACTCACATCCAGCCTTGCTCTTTTCTGGGTTGGGACGCTACTGTCCTCCACGTTTGACCTGCAGGACAAGTGAAATACAAATCTTGGCATTGCGGCTGTTTAAAAATACAAACAATGTAATATCGGATAATACTGTACAATATTGTTTTCTTTGACACTACATTTCACATATGTTTTATCATAACTTTAGTTCTGAGTGTAGTTATTTATTGATTTAATCTTTTTTTATTTTTATATTGTTGGATATTTTCTCATACACAGTAAATTTTTGATTGCATTATTGCATAAAATTAAATTATCATAAATATTTTCATTTTTTTATCAGCAGAAAAAAAGAACTATTTATTTATATTCTTGTGTGTGTGTATATATATATATATAAATATATAAATTTATGTATTTTTATTTGCATTTATTTTCTATTTACATTTTTACATAAGTCTTCACTTTTATTTTAATGTATTTAATTTACACTTCTTTTTTTCATTTGACATTTCATTTATATATTTGTTAGTTGTTCTATTCAATTTTAGTAATATTCTTTTTTTCATTTCACCTTTAATTACAATTTACACCATAGTTTTGTTGTGTTTCACATTTATTTATGAATTTATCCTGCACGTTTTGAATATGTTTTAATGTCTTAAAATTGTTTAATTGTGTTCATTTATATATTAAAAAAAAATAGTTTATTTCTTTTTGTTGGCATTATTATATAATTTTTAGTGCTCCGTACACATACTTTTCTATTCAGCCACTGGAAACGTTTGTCAACAAAAGTATATTCACTTTCTTTAAAGGGACAGTGTGTATTACTTAGGCCCTCCTATTCGTTGAAAAACTTTATTGAAAACAAGTATAACAATTTGTTAGAGGCAAAAATACATAAACTCTCATAAATAAATGTATTATTTTTGAATACTCATAGGTTGAGAAATTTGCTTTTATTTTACATAACATGATCCTCACCTAAAGGGACATAATTATATGCCATCTTGCTGCTATGGGTACCCACAAACCTAAAAAAGGCTGGGCAAAAGAATGAGAAGTAGAATGGTGCGTTGAGTTTCTGTAGTTTGTATTCTTTTTTGTGCTTTTTAGCATTTGTTTTCAGTTTCTCTACACATTACAGCGACATCTAGTGGTCAAATAATACACACTGTCCCCTTACAAAGTTGACAATTTTCACCCGGAGATGGATAGCATAATATTATACTACCACAATGTCAATCCTAACCCTGCGTTTAAGTACGTTTTTAAATAAAGTTCTGTTTATTTTCTTGGCATTTTAGTTTTGTGGCATGTCTTTTAAGGAGTGGCTTGGCTAAAAAAAAAATGTTCGGGTTTCCCTTTGCTTTTCTTTTTTGGGGGCCAGCAGCTACCTGGCAGGCTTGAGCGTGGAGGTGTAGGCACACTTTCTGGCCACTTGCCGAGCCAAAGAGAAGAGCTCCACCCTCCTGAGTAAAAGGGCGTTGTCGCGCATGCAGAACTGAGCTGCAGCCTCGTTGATGATTAACTGAAGAAGAAGAGAAGCTTTGAGTGTGATGCAAAAGAAGAAGTATACAGTGGTACCTCTTCTTTGTTCCAGGATCGTGCTCGTAGCTCTAATTTCTCGTGTAACAAGGGAATTTTCCCAATATGAAGCAAATAGAAACTCATTGGTAAGCTCCCGTCTACTCAAAAGCATCCAATTAAGCCCTTTTAAAACACATTTGTCTGATCGCTAGAAACACATTGAAATAGTAATCTAGAACTATCTAGACTGTTAATAAAAATCCTGATTTGCGTGCGTGTGTGTGTGTGTGTGTGTGTGTGTGTGTGTGTGTGTTCGTATGTGGCTTATAGGCTTTGAAAGGGCTGAACCTATTTTCTTGAAGTGGTTCTTTAGGCCTCCCTGGGTGTCTTGAGCTAGGTTTTGAGGCTTTACTTTTTTCATAAATAATGGTTTCAAAACAAGGTGCAAGCACAGTTATTTTGTAAAAATGTCACAAAACACAGCAAACGAGAATACTGATGTATTTACCCTGCAGACGGTGCTGGGCAGAAAGTGCATGCGGGAATAGTTCCGCCCACCACCACCAGCTATCGCTCACCAAATGAAATTACTCTGTGTGCTTGGTTGGCATTCCTGGGAATTACAGTTTTTCATCATAATGTGTCTCAACAGTGAACCTAAATTGTTTATTAGCTTCCATATAAAGGATTCATCAGTGCAAAACAGCCAGAACGGGGTCTGTTGGTGTGACGCTTTGGCTGTAAACTGATGTGGGAAGTCTGCTCTACATATAGTGGATCGAAGCATCATTTTTTTTGCGCTACCTCAGCTTTGTGCGTACTAGACAAACTCTGCGCTCATCAAAATTAGGAATCTCTAGATGAGATTTGCATGGGCATAATTTTATCTCTGAGCCATATTTACTCAAGAAAAGCCATAGGTTCCCAACCCCTCTTCTACATCGTCTGTCTTACTGTGAGTAAAGTGTGTTTGTAAGATTTCTTATCGCTTAATAAGGAAGCTTTGCAATCATCAATGAGGCGAGTAATTGGCAGAAGTTGAGAGGTATGAGATTGAGAGACTGATGATACGAAATCACCCACTGCACACTTAATATTAAAGGTACAGTAACTTTACACTCAAAAACCTTTTACAGCACAATGTTTTATCTTTTGCCGGTAGTAGTTTGCATGTTCAAACAGGAAGAGCTGATGCTGGCGGTGAGAAGTCACGTGCAGTCTCTAGAGTTAGTTTCTGGGACTGCTTGTGAATTGGATTTTCCTTTGTATAGCGAGTTTGATTTTTATTAAAAACTCATCTAGCAAAATTGTATGAAGTGCTCATTTAAAGAGGTATCACTGTATTTAATTTTTTTTTTTTTACCTCATGCTGTGTGAGTAGCTTTCCCTCTCTCCGCTTGGAGTCAAAGCGCCCGTAGATGAGACTGTACTTGCGGATCTCCTCCTCTTTTTTGGTGTCCTTGGAGCCCATGTTGAAAATGTGGCCCACAGTCTTAGCAATCTTCTTGTTGATCCTCAGCAGGCTCTTCACTTCTGTCGGGTCTGATCTCGGCAGGGTCCTGAGGAGCCTGTCCACGCAATCTGCCACGGCACGGCTCGTCTCCCCGTCCAGTTGTCCTCCGGGCCAGGCTGACAGAGGAGCGGGACCGGAGGATGAGCTCGGCGATGTGGATGGACCCGGATGACCTACTGGCGGGCTTGGTGGGTCATCTTCGATTCCTGGAGCTGAAGCTATAGCTCCGTTCACGTCCGGTTCTGGGGTGAGCCAGTGCGGGTCCATGGGGGACAGTTTTTCCCGGTAGTGCGAGTCTGGCGGCTGTGGGGACGCCTGAGAACAGGGACTGCGGGGACTCCCGCTGTGCATGGGTGTGAGACACGACCGGTCATCCGGCGAACCCGGCTGCCCGTTGCTCAAAGACTTCCTGGACCCACTCGGGCCAGTGCAGTCCACTTTGAAGATAGGAATCCCCCCCAAGGAGGGTGGCGCAGAGACGGGTAGGCCGAAAAGCGCCGGGTTGGCCGCCCAGTCCCGTAGCGCCTTCTGAAGCCGGCGCACGTGCAGCGGCTTGGTGGCCATCCCCACCAGGGCCATAATCTCCAAAAACTCGTCCTCGGCCGCCTCACACAACTGCTGCACATCGTCTCCGCCCTGCTGGATGAAAGTCTCATAGTAGGCCAGCAGGTTGGCCCTCTGCAGCACCCGATAGAGCTGCAGCTCCCCAAGTGTGCGAGGCAGAGACATGGACGCTGCCGGGAAGGAAAAATATTAGCATGAATGAGATGCGTGGAGCAACCTAGGAAAAACGTTAACATCTTTATAAGTAATTGAAACGTCTGATTTATGGAAAGCCAAGTCTAAGCAGTGAAATCACAAGATTTTTAATTGTGACCAAGCAGATGTTGCACCAACAATATATAGAAGTTGTTCTCAAACTGGGGTACGTGTAACGCTAAAGGATATTGAGCCGCTACAGAAAGGAAAATGTTGGATTCAGAATAGAATAGAATATATATATATATATATATATATATATATATATATATATATATATATATATATATATATATATATATATATATATATATATATATATATATATATATATATATATATATATATATATATATATATATATATATATATATATATGTATGTGTGTGTGTGTGTGCGCAGCTGAGCGGTTAGCAAGTCCGCACCGCAGTTCTGAGGTCATGGGTTTAAGCCAGCTACCAGCCTTCCTGTGCCGAGTTTGCATGTTCTCCCTGTGCCTGCGTGGGTTTCCTCTGGGCTTTTCATGCGTGTGAATTAGGCCCGTCCAAATTGCCCCTAGATGTGAATGAGCAAGTGAATTGTCTAGTCTCTGTGAGCCCTGTGACTGGCTGCCAACCAGTTCAGGGTGTCCCCTGCCCACTGCCTGAAGACAGTTAAGATGAGGTCCAGCACCCCCGCAACCCTACTGAGGATAAGCGGTGCAGATAATGTGTGTATTTTTTAAATATATATATATATATATATATATATATATATATATATATATATATATATATATATATATATATATATATATATATATATGATCAGTGCAGCATCTGCCATTATGCGGACCCTGTACCGGTCCATCTTAGTGAAAAAAGAGCTGAGCAGAAAGGCAAAGCTCTTATTTACCAGTTGATCTACGTTCCTACCCTCACCAGTGGTCATGACTACAAGATCCCAGATACAAGCAGCTGAAATGAGTTTTCACTGCAGGGGGGCTGGGCTCTCCCTTAGAGATAAAGTGAGGGGAATCAGTGTAGAGCCACTGCTCCTCCGCATTAAGAGGAGCCAGTTGAGGTGGCTCAGACATCTGATAAGGATGCCTCCTGGAGGCCTCTCCTGAGAGGTGTTCCAGGCATGAGACCCCGAGAATGGCCCAGGACACGCTGGAGATATTACGTCGCTAGGCTGGCCTAGGAACGCTTTGGGAACCCGCCAGGTGAGCTGGATGTAGTGTCTGTGTACAGGGAGGTCTGGGCTTCTCTGCTGAGGCTGCTGCCCCCCACGACCCGACCCGGTTAAGCAGGAGAAAATGGATGAATGGATTAAAATTATTATAAATCCAATCATCGTGTAATTATCTCGGAAATATTTCTGAAAAATAAACTTATCTATTTTAGTTGTCCTAAAAACTTTATCTAAAATGTATGTTTTTAAAAAAAAAAGATTATTATTATTATTATTTTTACAGACCACTCAAGTGGACACAAACTGGTGTCATTTTTAAGTGGTAAAACAATAGCATTTAAAAACACAGCTCTATTTTTGAACAAATAGTTAAGGACATCACATAATACAAAGTTTTCAAACGCTCTAAAATAAAAGAACATGTTATTATTTTTAGTAGACTTTAAAACATTTTTACTAATATTTTTTGTTGATGTATTTGTTTATTTATTTTACTCTTTAAACGATCTTTACCAACCAAAAAGGGTATGCAGTGGTCAGGCATTCTTGTCTAAAAAAGAAAATTAACGGGTGTCACCAAAATGTTTGAGAAACACTCTTCTATAGTGTTTGATATCTACGATATTCCTTACGGAAAATGTTGAGAAACACTGATATATTCTGTATTATCTTACATTTTAAATTTGCGTGTAACATCTTTGCTAATATGAACTTTTTTTTTAAGCCAAACTAGCTTAGAAAACAATTTGCAGGCTTTTTTTATATTAGAATACAAGGACTAAATATGACTAATGTTCCCCTTATTTTTTTACATTTACTGAAAGTGACACTGTGTAATATTTGAACACTAGATGTCGCTCTATTGTGTGGTTCAAAACAAGTGCCTAAACCACTGGGAATGAAGAATCAAAGACTTCAGAGACACAAAATGACCAAACAAGACCATTTTTCTGCCTAGCCTTCGCAAGGTTTTTGGTGGTACCATTAGCAGGTAGATGGCGGACAATCATGTTAACTCCCTCTAGGTGAGCCTCATGTTATATAAAATATTACAACTTTCTCAACCTACGAGTCTTTAAAAAAAATGCACGTTTGTATGACTGTTCATGTATTTGGCTTATTATTCACATTTTTGAGCGAATTAAGTGTTTTTATCACTATAATGAGTTTAATAATACCGAATTTCCCTTTAAGGTTTAAAAACAACATAAAACTGGCGCCAGGAATTATTTTGTACCTGTTTTGATGGATGGTGTGCTTCAAGATTTTTATATTAAATAATTTGTTCTGTGGCTTAAAAACGGTTGAGAAACACTGATCGAGTCTGCATTGTCTGGAATTTTTATGTTTGCTACTAATATTGTGACCTTAGTTTTCAAAAAAGCTGAATTATTTTAGAAAATCCATTTGCAGACTGATTTCAGAACACAAGAACCAAGAATGACTCGTTTTCTACTTGTTTTTACATCTACTTGAGAAAGTGCTGTCTTACCTGTCAGGAAAGCAGAACTTGGGTGCAAAGAAGTCCTCCAAATGACGGCTGTACCTGCATACATATTTTGTAAATGAGTCCATATTCGATCATTGTTTGCTTTAAGTAAAAACTAAGACTCGATACACAAAAATGCACAAAAACGTTTGCAGTCCTACCTTGGAGCTCGGCGGAGTTAATCCTCTGAGCCGACTGCTGCTGGTCTGGCGCTCAGTGGTAGATAGAAACCCTCCTCGGCGGAGGAGCGTATTAGTGGCTTGCTGCCTCTCTTTCTTTTTCTCTCAGTGAGGGTGTGTGGGCCGGAGAATGGCGGGGGCGGACTGCAGCGCGCCATCTGACCGAAAAAGAGCCTTCCTCTCCCGGTAGAGAGGCGGCTTTCAAATTGGAAAATGTGGGTGGGTGGAGGTAGTGGTGGGGGCTCGGAATGAACCCTCTGCGTCTTTGAGATGCGTTCAAGGGCGTCGAGGCTCGAAGAGGGGATTCCCTCGGATTTACAAGAATGACGATTCTTATTACTTGTATTCTTATTGTTATCTTTAGCATGTTTTTTCTTTATAGTATGAACATATTATCAACTCATTGTTGTTCTTGCTTCTATTATGCCTGGAATAACAGGCTCAGAGATGGCTTCTTCCCTAGGTTTTTTCCCAAGATTGAGAAAAAATACATACAGTATGCACTATGGCAGGGGTCAGGAACCTTTTTGACTCAAAGAGCCATAAAAGCAAAAAATATTAATTTTATTTTGGGAAATAGCCACACCATATATTATGAGACAAATTTACAAAATTGCTAAACCCGCACCCCAGACAAAAGCTTAGTCTTCAGCACATTTATTTTTGATGATTTGATAAAAATTATGAAAAGAGAATAATGCCAGAGCCCCTGTCCCAAATTCAACAAACAGACCACTTTAAACTTGTCTCTTTCTTGCAATTACTCAAGATCGGTTAAACTCCTTTTGACCCTTTTTTTCATACATATTGGTTTCAAAACCAGATGCAAGCATTTATTTTGTAAAAACGTCACAACATTCTGAGAATAGGGAGCCTTATGTGCTTACCTTTGGCGAGAGATGGGAGGGAATGCTTGTACTTTTTGCATAGCTCCACCCATCCCTCCCACTCACCCAATCAAATGACTAAGTTCTCTTCCGGTGTTTTGGCGTATTTACAGTTCTGTGGATTCATCACAAAGTATCTGAACACTGAACACAGATTATATAGTGAACTTTTAAACAAAGGATTCTTTAGCGTTGTACAGCCAAAACGAGTTTTTTTCCCCTTTTTTTGTGTGACACCTTGACTGTAAATTGTAGTGAAAAACGTGCCCTATATATACTGCGAAGTGTTTTCTTCGCAATCAGCTTTTGTTAGGCTTTACGTGTACCCGCTTTGATTCTAAGTCCTAAGCTTGGCCTTATACAAGGCTATAATGCTAGGACCTTAGCTTGGCCTTTTGGCATGAGCCGCCTCGCATCGCAGCAAGGCTCTAGGGCAGGGGTCGAGAACCTATGGCTCGCGAGCGGAAAGGAGTGCCTGACCTCCAGCTTTTCCTGGGAAGCAAATATGTCTCTCTCCACTTCCAAAACGCTGTGGGCCCACCCAACAACCCGAAAAGTCAAGCAATGACCCGTTTTTGGATGGGCTCATATTTGCGGAAGCTAAAGCTTGTACCAGACAATCGTTTGATTCCAGTTTCGTTTAACTTGCCACCAACACATCTCTTTATTCGGGCTTTTTTGAAGAAGTTTGATTTGGAAACACAAGAATGTCACACTTTACAAAACCACAGGGCCCTTATTGCTATTGTGCAAGAGCGAGCTACAGTAAGCCCTGTGCGGGGGCTTGCGTTTGGCGAATCCACAACGGTTTGGAGCAACGTCAATCATCCTGCCCTCCCAAACAGACTACGAGACTTGTCATGGATGGTGGCTCATGAAGTTCTCCCAGTCAGAGCTGTAATGCACCACCGAGGAATGTCAGCGACTTCGACGTGCCCTCGACCTGGCTGTGGCGCCCAGGAGTCGGTGAGGCACCTTTTTTGTGAGTGCAGCGCTGCCAAGGTCTTGTGGACAATGGCCGAACAACTAGGAAAGTTCCCGGACTTGCCAGCAGGAGAGGTCCCTGATGCACAGTACGTGCTTTACGGGGTGAGTCGGTCGAGGAGGCATCGGAACGACTTTGCCAGGGACTGGCTCACTCTCGCCGCCATCAAGGACGCCATCTGGACCTCCAGAAACCTGCTGGTATGGAGGTGCAGGCAGATCCCCCCCGTGGCTGTGCTCCAAATGGCTGCAGATACCATACAATCTGCGAGCGGCGGGCCTAGGACGCAGCCATAAAGAAGACTCGTCTGTACCCACCCGGAGGGGGGAGCCGGAGCTACGCTGTGGGAGTCCCGGCAGCAACGGCCTGGGTTGTGGAACCCAGAAGGGAGAGGACCCACGCAGAAGGGAAAGGACCCACACAGAGGACTGGAAGAATGCTGCTTGGGAGGGTGGGATGGCAGAGCTATGCCCTTGCACAATAGTATTGCCTTTTACACGCTGGTTAACTACTGTTAAAAGAAAATAACTCTGAAATTGTTTAATTGATGTTGGAAATGTCAGGAAAAAATGTTAAAACGTCATATCGTCACGTCATATTGTCAAATATAAAAAAATTGTGAATATGCTTGATGGCTGTGTTTTGCTGCTGTTGGTGTCAGTGGATTTGTTCAGACCGAGGACAATCGACTTTGGCCTGGACGGATCTATTGACACTAACAAAGATGTTATATAATGAAATTGTGAATATGTTTGATTTTCGAGAAGGTTTGTTCAAACCTCACTTTGTGTTTGCTGTTAAAAACGTAATATTGGAATATAATATTGTGAATGTGCTTAATTGCTGTTGAGATTGTCATGATTGTTTTCTGTTTTTAGTGTCAATAAATTTGTTCAAACCAAAAATCTATGGCTCAGAGACAAATTTGATTGCATGCAAAATTTCTCCATCTTGTTTGATGTTTGAGTTCTTCATCCCATTCAGGTACACGCAAATCCAATCCAAAGCTAAGAGTCCAATGATACTTCGCAGTATATATAGGGCACGTTTTTCACTACAATTTACAGTCAAGGTGTCACACAAAAAGGGGGGGGGGAACTCGTTTTGGCTGTACAACTCTAAAGAATCCTTTATATAAAAGTTCACTATATAATCTGTGTTCAGTGTTCAGATACCTTATGATGAATCCACAGAACACACTGTAAATACGCCAAAACACCGGAAGAGAACTTAGTCTTTTGATTGGGTGAGTGGGAGGGATGGGTGGAGCCATGCAAAAAGCGCAAGCACTCCCTCCCATCTCTCGCCCTACGCCATCTGCGCCAAAAGTGAGCTCATCAGGCTCCCTATTTGCAGAATGTTGTGACGTTTTTACACAATAACTGCTTGCATCTGGTTTTGAAACCAATATGTATGAAAAAAGGGTCAAAAGGAGTTTAACCGATCTTGAGTAATTGCAAGAAAGAGACAAGTTTAAAGTGGTATGTTTATTGATTTTGGGACAGGGGCTCTGGCATTATTCTCTTTTCATATTTTTTATCAATTCATCAAAAATAAATGTGCTGAAGACTAAGCTTTTGTCTGGGGTGCGGGTTTAGCAATTTTGTAAATTTGTCTCATAATATATGGTGTGGCTCTTTCCCAAAATGAAATTAATATTTTTTGCTTTTATGGCTCTTTGAGTCAAAAAGGTTCCCGACCCCTGCTCTAGGGCTAGGACCTTAGCTTAGCCTTTTGGCTGAGAGTAAGTGTCCCGGATCCTAGGCTTTGTAGCGTATAATGAACTGACCGATAACGGATAATGGATAATGAATAACGAAGATAGATCAATAACCCTTAAAAACCCCGAATAGAATAGACAATCCCGGTTTTGAACAAGATGTAGAGATTTTGCATGCAATCAAATTGGTCTCTGAGCCACAGATACTCATAGAAAGAGCCATATATGGCTCGCGAGCCATAGGTTCCCGACCCCTGCACTATGGTAAACGGTAAATACACTACCATTCAATTTTCTATTGTCCGATCAAAAGTAACCCTTTTATTTATCAAATGAGTTGACGAATTTGCTCTTTCGCCCATTTAATCTCTTTCATTAGTGTGCCCGTCTCAGATATGGCTTTTTCTGGTCACTCTGCCTCTCGAAATTTCAACTTCGCTGTAGATGTTGAGACTGGTGATTTGCGGGTACCATACCTGTCAACCTCCACGGCTCCATGCCCGTACAAACTGTCGTATTTTCCCTTACAAAATACAAAATAATCTTACACCATATTTTTTTTTTTTTCGGAATGATGCATGATGGGAAATACCCTGGCGGCAGATGCATGCGTACAGTAGCATCAAACCGCTCGCTTCGCTTGCAACGGAAAAAAAATATATACAGAGATAGAGGCGACCACGGTGAACTCGTTTGACTTGATTGATTTGCCGTTTCGTGATAGTCTGTGTTTACCGGATGGTACCCAAATTTGCAATTTTTCGTACAGATTTTCTTGTACGTCGTACACGTCTTAAAATGCATAATAAACATACTTTGTACGGCAAAAATGTACAAGTTGACAGGTATGGGTACTGCTAGTTAAGATCCTCTGTAAGGCGTCTTTTCCTCAAACTAGAGACTCTTATGCAGGGGTCAGGAACCTTTTTGACCCAAAGAGCCATAAAAGCAAAAAAATGTTTTAAAAAGAAATTGAGACAGCCACATCATATATTTTCAGACAAAATTGAAAAAACTGCCAAACGCGCTCTCTAAACAAAAGCTAATTCTTCAGCACGTTTTATTTCACTGGGTGTCATTTGATAATTTAATCAAATGTATGAAATGATAATAATGCCAAATCCTGTGTCCCAAATCACTGTAAATATGCCATTTACAATTTGTCTTCCACCTTCAGTTAAGAGTGTTGAGGCAATTTTTTTTCCATGAAATGTGTCCATAATAATGGTTTCAAAACAATGTGCATGCAAAGTTCTTGTGTTAAAAATGTCACAAATTACTGCAAATGATAAGCATATCGTCATATTCACTTTCGAGGTAGACTGCACTGAGTGAGAGAGAGAAGGAAGTGCCTTGCGCTGTGTGCAGGGATCCGCCCACCTGTACTGCTCACCCAATCAAAATCGTTTGCCAGCGTTTTTATTCATCAGTTGAAATGGTTTCTTAACAAACTTCTGCATTAAGTTGCTTCGGCTTTATATGGACTAAAATCGGGATGAAATCACTCGACTTTGGAACACCACAGAGAGATGTGCAAAAGTTACATTTTATTTCGGAGCCATACGTACTCATGAAAAGAGCCATATATGGCTCCCGAGCCATAAGTTCCCTACCCCTGGTATAGCCCTTAATCACACGATGTCTCAAAGAGCTGCACACACTACAGACCACCTTCAGACCACCCCCTAATCTAAAACCTACACTATTCTATTCTATTCTATTCTATTCTATTCTATTCTATTCTATTCTATTCTATTCTATTCTATTCTATTCTATTATATTATATTATATTATATTATATTATATTCTAATCCACATTCATGGATTTTAAGTTAGCATAAGAAACCTTCATATCAGAACTTCACTATTCAGATAAGGGGGATTGCGATCTACTGGTGGATCATAGTAGTACTGGTAGATCACGGACAAGTGTATTCAGTTTGTTGTATTTGTTGGGATACGCCGTCATCTAGTGGCCAAATGCATCATGTGAGCATGAACGTAATCGTTGCTCATGCAGCAACAATAAATTGGAGAACTCCAAATTCTGTTTATCAAAGGTGTAATTTATTACATCCTTACATCCATTATCTGCACTTCTAATCCTCAGTGGGGTCGCGGAGTCCATCCCAGTCATCTTCGGGCAGTGGGCAGGGGACACCCTGAACTGGTTGCCAGCCAGTTGCAGGGCACACAGAGACAGACAACTCACTCGCTCATTCTAGGGACAATTTGGACCGGCTAATTAACATGAAATGCATGTCTTTGGATGTGGAAGGAAACCGGAGTGCCTGGAGGAAACCCACGCAAGCACAGGGAGAATATGCAAACTCCACACAGAAAGGCTGGTAGCTGGATTTAATCCCACGATCTCACAACTGTGTTGCGCATGCGCTAACCACTCTCATCCGCCGTGCCGCCATAATTTTTCACATAATAATTTTGATTTTTTACTTGTGATTAAATGAGTGATTGGGAGTTTGTGTCAACATATGGCAGACGGAAACTTCAGGGGTACAGTCACGTCACAATACCATCAGGACTGACCAAGATAATTATCCAGGGCACAGTCCATGGGGGCAGGAGGAGAGGAAAACAGAAAAAGAACTGTACCCACCACATTGAGGAATGTACTGGTGCCAACTTTGCCGCCACCCAAGAACAGGCCAGGGACTGTCAACAGTGGAGAAGGCTGTCCAGAGTTGCGTCCTCATTGCTGCCCCGACGACCCATTAAGTTAAGGGATCCATGAACTGTGAACCGCATATCTGTCAACCTCCAGGGCTCCATGCCCTTACAAACTGTCGTTTTACCCCTTACAAAATACAAAATAATCTTACACCATATTTTTTTTCAAACGTGTTTATGTAGTTTAACATGTTATATTGTACATGTGTTTCGTTATATCGTATATATTGTTAAATAACATTTTGTTGTGAGATCCTGAGTTTTCCGACATGAATGAGGTTTATTATTATAAAAGTTCAAAAAATAAGTAGCTTGGAAGTTCACCATAGAAGGAAAAAATACATGCAAATATAATTAAGTAGAATAATACATTTTTTTATTCAAATTATTTATTCATTTTTTGCATTAAATTATTGTTGGTAATTTACTGATTAAAGGGATAACCACAAACCTGTCTTTTTTCATTTTCTCATTTTATACTTATACTTTTTTCTTAACTTCTTTCCACAACATAATAATTCGTAATATAATGCATCAAAGCAAGTGAGCCGTTTGGGAGCCGGCTCTCTTTTATGAGTTGAGCCAAAAAAGCCGGTTCTCTAAAAAGAGACGGACTTCCTTTCACTCCATCAAAACCACTCGCTTCGTTTGCGAAGAAAAAAACGATACAGAGACAGAGGCTTCCGCGGCGAACTCGTTTGAGTTGATTGATTTGCCGTTTTGTGATAGTCAGTGTATGCCGGATGGTACCCATAGTTGACAAATTTGCGTGTTTCCGTACAAATTTTCTCGTTCCTCATACACGTCTTAAAATGCTTAATAAACGTACTTTGTACGGCAAAACCGTACAGGTTGACAGGTATGGAACCGATCTCCAATATCCAATATTTATGAAAAATCACGAACTGCCAATTGGATGTGTGTGGTTATTCCTGTCAGTAGATGGCGGTAGCACCCACCGTGACAAGTGTACACGTAGTGTTCAAGTCCTGCAAAAACGAAGCCGAACGAGAAGAAAGAAGGAAGTGAAAGAATTCACACGAGAAGAAGAAGGAGGACCATAAAAACAACACTACGAGCACCTGGCAGTCTGTAAAAACAAGGTTACTCACTTATCTCAAAGGTATAAATGACGCAAGTATTTAAATGCACAACAAAATGTATTATCTGTCGTCTTCGCTGCCATTTGATATATGATATTTAAACCGCTCGGTGTTCCCCCCACAGAAAGAGGAAACAGTTCTTTATCAGCTAACTGTTACCATTCGTTGCTAGCGAAGAGTTAGCTTGAGGGTGACATGTTTTCTCATGGAAGGGCAATCTGTAAATGGTTGTGCATGTCTTGCGGCTGCATTTCTTCTGCCTTTTACGAGAAAGATGACAAGTAAGCGAATACGATTGAACTAATTTAGACCGACTGCAAACCTGGCTTTTTGGGTAGGGTGTTTCCCAAGGCTGCTAACGTTAGCCGCCAGTAGCGCACTTCACTGGGTGACATGAAATAGTCTTCCCTTTTTTATTATTATAACCAAAGCTATCAAACACCAAAGCAACACGATTACACTGAAGCCATACCTGGGTTATTGTTGGAGAATGATTTTAAAAGGTAGTGAAATGCCTCCACTTGTATTGTTTGAAAAGTTGGCAATGCAATTTGTATTTTTCTGCGTTTTTGACAGACTGCTTGATGCCATTATAGATTTTTCCATTGCAAGGTGCATTGACTTTAATTTATTTTTAACATTGTTGTCAATAAGCTGCAAAACATTAGTTGATGATTAAAAGCATGTTTAAAGTTCAAGCCAATTTGCTAGGACTGCAGCTTGTTTTTACCTAAACGACATTAACATTATCACACAAAAAGCTGTGTTTTTTTTTGGAATAGAATATAATTTTCTTTATTGTCATAAATTAAAAAACGTAGTATACATTGTATGTAAAGAGTTTAGAGGTGGCACCGCAGTATAAACGTCGAATGAAAGATCTAAATTAAAAAGATTACCAAAAATATTAGGTTAGAGAGATGATATTCACAAGATAGTGCTTGGATACGGGCCCAAGTTGTAATTGCATTCAGAAAAGTTGTGTGATGACATTAGCTACAACATTGTGCTAAATAAGAATAATTACATGAAATATGAATATACATTTTTCCATACAAAAGCAAGATATTCTTCACTCTTTTATAAAGAAACATATTGACACTACTGAATTTATTTGCAATTTATATAATTGAATGTGAGGTGCAGTTATATTGAGTCACATCTCTGGGTTTTAATGTTTTCTACTTGTACATTGTGCTAAAAATGAAGTACAATGTTTTTTTGTTTTTGTTTTTCAGTTAATTACAACAAATGATTCCTTAAATCGTGCCACCTTTGCAAGGATTGTATTGGGATTGTAAGATCTTAGGTTTCAAGGCCAGTTCTTATACTGGTGCTATTTAAAGGAAAGTAGTATAGATTCAAATTGTTTTCCCTTCTGCTCTGTAGTTGTAACATGTGGCGTTTTCTTTTTAGATATATTGCTGTACCATGGCATAGGTTTAAAGGCCCCATTTAGCTGCTGATATGGTGTACCTAAAAAGCCCCCAGTCTCACATTGGAGTGAGGGTCTGGGGTGAATATTGCCACAGATTATGGCTTTAGGAGATCATCTTCCACAAGAACCTTTTTCACCGCTCTGAAATAATGGATTGGAAGATGAAGAGAGCGGCATCTGATAGGGTACTGGGCTTACAGATTCTGATGAGGAGGTTACTGGTTACTGATGGGGATTCCGCCCCAGTAAAAAAGTCCAGTCAGTGGGAGTCGAGAGAAGTGGAAGACATTGGCGAACACACATCCAATGCTCAGGACACCTCAGACCCAACCACTCCACATGACTCTGGAATCGGTGATGTGGAGTGCTGCGGCCCCACAGAGGGCAGAGGTGAAAATGAGGACGCTCCCGACGTTATGGAACACGAAAGCGGTGACGGTCATGTAAGCGCGGGGGTCATAAATCAAGAGGAGGATGAGTCCGCCAAGGAGCAGCACATGAATGGGGAGTCTTTGAGGAGATTCGGATCGGGAAGGAAGTACAAATTAAGGTGTGGAGGATCTGTTTTGGAGCAGGGTGGTCAAAGCGCTTTTACGCCACCGTCCTTTCAAAAAGGCGGATTTGTGCCGAGTGGCGGCCGTCACAAGCAGGCCCGCAGGCGAAACCATCACCAACACCAAATAAACCGCGGCCGCAGGCGCTCGGGTAGACAACTGGTTTTTGCCCTAAAAGAAATGCTGTCCGAGTCTGTCAGCGTCTGGTGCATTTCTTGCATCCACATGATGATTGAGATTATTGTCACCTTAACTCATAATTGTGGTGTTGGCGTGGAGACCGGAGGGCTGAAAATTTTCACCTTAGGGCAGCGGCTTATTGGAAAAATCACGGACATCCCGGGAATGAAGGCTGATGCTAGTCGGATTTTTAATTGGACAAAATCGACAGGCGCGTATGTAGCGGATAAATTGGTTCGGTTGCTCAAGTGGACTATACAAGCTGCCTTAACGACTCTTAGACTCCTTTATGCTGTGGTCCTGCTTGGGTCCCAGCGGGTGAAAAGCGTTTTGGTACGGCTCGGTGGAGACAGGGGGAAACACTTTTGGACAGCATTCCAGGATTCACGTTTTTGGAAGAGGGTGCTGCTTTTTGTGGAAAGAGTCAAAAAGCGCTTTGGACGGGAGGGCTACGTCAACGCATCCGGATGGGAGTCGCCGGGACAAGCTGGGAGAAGCCCCCCGGGTCAAGAACTAGAAAGACTGCTGGCCCTGGCTGAGGTCCCAGAAGAGGAGCTGGATCCATTCTCAGTGCTAGGTGTGGAGGTCCACGCAACTGAAGCGGAGCTGAAGAAGGCCTACAGACAGCTGGCTGTCCAAGTATGTAAGCTTAATTACGACTTTCAAATGCTCCTACTGATTATTTTGGATGAGGGGATGACTTATAAAAACCTGTTTCAGGTCCATCCAGATAAGAATAAACACCCACGAGCTGGTGAAGCCTTCAAAGTACTGCGGGCTGCCTGGGATATTGTCAGTAACCCAGAAACAAGAAGAGAGTATGAATTGTAAGTAGTGACCCTACAAAACACAAGCGTTGACCGTCATTCAAGGTACAAGCAGGCACTTAAAAAACTGAATATTTGAAAGGTGAGGTGTGTAGTTTAATGTGTCCTTAAAAACTATAAATTCAATATTTCCGCTATTTTGCATGTTTTAACAATGCCAGACTGAGTTAAAAAAGCCTTTGTATTTATTTTTCCGCTGCACCTGTCTGCTTTTATCCTACTTTTATCATCGGCGTTCTGGCCACAAAGCGTATTACGTTGAAGCAAAAGAGGCGGTGGATTTGGGAGGGAGTGGAATCGTGACACTTGGGTCATGGTTTACTTTTATCCCAGGTGAAAATGGTGAAACAAAACAAAAAAGACTGTTTCAAACAGATTCCAAATGCCAACACAAACTCCAAAGAAAGATGGAAAAAGGAAGAGATATTTCGAGCGCATGTAAGAATTTCAAAGGAGCTGCAATTATGTTTTCAGCTAGAAGATGGCGTCAGAAAGTAGAATATTTTGAAGTTTTATACACCAACTTTGATGACTTCTTTTTTGTACACTACTTAAAATATTGGCTTTATTAGGGGTTGCTGTTCCAGTTGAGGATAAGCTCTATAGTAAACATCTCAAGACGAAACAGAGAAGGCTTAGTGGTGGACATTAACGAGTGATTAGCTTGTATCAGCTAGGGTACAGGAAGTAAGGATAGAAAGAACTAAAGAGTCCATTGCAATATACTGATGGTTGGTGCTTTTTTCGTCAGCTGGAACTGGGATATTAGTCAAGGTGGAACAGTTACAAAGCAATCTTTATTAGTAGAAAACCTTCAGGCTTAAGCTGGAAAGTAAGACATATCAAGAAAAGACTACTCAAAAAGCGTTTGGCGTAGGGGTTGCTGTTCCAGTTGAGGATAAGCTCTATCGTAAACATCTCAAGACGAAACAGAGAAGGCTTAGTGGTGGACATTAACGAGTGATTAGCTTGTATCAGCTAGGGTACAGGAAGTAAGGATAGAAAGAACTAAAGATTCCATTGCAATATACTGATGGTTGGTGCTTTTTTCGTCAGCTGGAACTGGGGTATTAGTCAAGGTGGAACAGTTACAAAGCAATCCTTATTAGTAGAAAACCTTCAGGCTTAAGCTGGAAAGTAAGACATATCAAGAAAAGACTACTCAAAAAGCGTTTGGCGTGAGTCAAAGGTACTTTAAATGGTGGCAGAAATTGAATTGTTTGTTTGTGAGTGTGTGTATCTTCCAACTTCTATTTCTGCTCATTTCAGTCCTTTATGTGTTTAAATAAATCAATTTACACCCAGAGAAAAACACCAGTAACTGATAAAAAATAATTTGAGTATTACATTTGCAGATAAATTACTGATTATTGCCACACACTACGCAAGAAAATAAAATGGCACTCTACAGTCCTGGCATTAATTTGCAGGTACATACAATCAGAACTTAACAAGTTGAAATGCAAAATGTACCAATCTCTAGTCACAATTGTGGAAATAATTTTCAGATATGTCTTGGTTTAATTTTCCACACAAATAAATTTAATATCTTGAAAATATATGCTGGTTCGCGCCTCGACCGAGACATACCTAATTGGTATAATGGCGGCGCCCTTTGGCTGCGGCTGCACCGACTCGCTACAACGGGTCAGGTGTATCGACATTTCGTTCTGTGTACATTGTTACAAAGAATGACAATACAAAGGAAATTATTATTATTATTATTATTATTACAGTTGTGTGTAATAAATATGTATGTTTTTAATAGAAATCTGTTTTTTCTTTAAAACCTTTATTTGTCCATTTGAAATCAAATCTTTCTATCACCTCTTTTGGACATTTTCCCGATATCATCATTGCTACTGATTTGCTCTCATTAGTCAAATACCCAGCTACTTCTCCATATATTTTAACGTTCTCCAACAGTGGTGGTATTGATAAAGGGGGCTCTTTCAGCATTAGCAACAAGTCATCTGCAAACAGTGATCTTTTTTGCTCTTCTCCTCCGTCATCTAATATTCCCCATATTTGCTTATTTTGAGGGAAGCCAAAAGCTATAAGTGTTTGATGTAAAAAGCTCCATTTTGCCCTATCAAAAGCTTTTTTGAGGTCCAAACTCCGTAACATCGAAGTTTGGGCCTTATATTTTGTGCTCGAAATTATGTTTAATATCCTCCTAATATTGTTTAAACCCTGTCTTCCCGAAATAAACCCTGTTTGATATGTTTTAAATAATCCCGTTTTGAATTTCTGCATTCTTTTTGCCATTATGCTTGTAAGAATTTTTAAATCGTTACACAGTAAACTAACTGGTCAATAGCTTTCACACAGCGTTGGATCTTTTCCTTCTAGCCCTTTGAGACTCTTTGTGATTAAGGGCTATACAGATAAACATGACTTGACTTCTTTATGCAGGACTGTTATGATGGCTTCTGACCACAATTTGAGGGATCTCCTTTTGTAAGCGCATAGTTGAATACTTAATGCAATACTGGTGTTAATTTTTCTTTAAAGCTTTTGTAGAACACCCCTGGGAATCTATCCGTTAGCGCTTTTCAAGTTAAATCCCAATCATCAATAATATCGAATCGCAATTATCAAGAATCGTGACATACGTCGAATCGGCACCTTAGTGTCGTGATCCAATCAAATCGTGACCAAAGCATATCGTCTCACCCCTACTAACTACCCAGCCGCTGTGCCGCCAGACTGGTGTCTTTTTTTTTTTTTTTTACAGTTAACGAGTTACAACAGGTTCCATTAATACAGGTAATGTGTGGAGCCATGTTAGAAGAAGTTACACCTGTATGACAGACATAAATCTTGTTTGTAAATGATCAAATGTAATTTTTTCACTCTAACTGGAAATAGATTCTTTAAAAATAAACCAATGTGTTTTCCCCCTCCCTCCCACAGTGTGTCTCTTATGGTTGAGGTTTACCCACGCTGAGATTTCTAGGCCTCTATAATCTTTTTAAGTCGTGGAACTTACACAATTGGTGGTTGACTACTTATCTGCGACACTGTATGGTTTCTGGATTGTGTCAACATAAGCAGATTGTCCTTCAAGCTTGTACTTTGACCAGCAATCTTTTCTGTCCGGCCCCAGGAAGCGTATGGCGGCAACTGAGCTCTCCAAGTCCATGAACGAATTCCTTACCAAACTGCAGGATGACCTGAAGGAAGCCATGAACACCATGATGTGTACCAAATGTGAAGGCAAGCACAAGTATGTCCTCCCGCGAAAAAAAAAGATATCCGATAGCTCTAGTTGACAAGTGAGGCAACCGGGCTGTGACTTTGTCATCGCAGGCGCTTTGAAATGGACCGAGAACCCGCAGAGGCCCGTTTCTGCGCCGAATGCAGCCGCCGCCACAGCGCCGAAGAGGGCGATCTGTGGGCCGAGTCCAGCATGTTGGGCCTTCGTATCACCTACTTTGCCTGTATGGACGGCAAAGTCTTTGATATCACAGGTTGCATTTCTTCACTTTTACATGATGCGGATATTTGTGGGTTGGGTGCGAAGTGGTTCCGTAAGTGATGATTTATTCTATTGTGTTCCAGAGTGGGCGGGCTGCCAGAGGATAGTAATTTCTCCAGACACACACCGCGTGCCCTATCACATCTCCTTTGGGTCAAAGAACAACAGCAATCCTGCCAGAAACAGGTGACAGGATGTCCACTCTTATTCACAGCGTTTCCACCAGAAAAGTTGTTAAGCTTGGTTGTCAGGATTGGAGATTGCTAAATTGGGGGAAATTGTCGATAGAGGGAGTTTACATGTCCATCTGATTTTACCATCGATTGACAGCCCCCTCCTAAAAACATGGTGTCCTGCCAGGCTTAGGGAGAAACCCTAAAGCGGGGGTCTCCATCATGGTAAAAACACATGAATAGCCCACGGACAGGTTCTATATGGCTCAGCAGTGATGTGTCGAGATTGTTTTTCTCTCTATTAGGCGTTGAATGTTTTTACCGCAGCACTTTTAGTTGCATTTTTATGTAAAATGCTCGAAGAATATAGTAATGTTTTTTTACACAACTCACTTTTTATTGAGATTTCCATACTAAAAAAGAAATTTAGCCCCTGAGAAACTCAAAACAGGCAAAATATCAAATACAGAAAAAAAGCAATATACTTCACCAGGAGTGCTACAAATACAGAACTGTTGAGTGTTTATCCATTATAGAAAATTGACGATACGGTCTATTGTAATACAGATACTTTTGAAAATGAGTGACGAGACAGCATTGAAAAAGTATTAAATGATAGCATTTAGAAAGAGAAAAAAGTATATTTTGTAATTCATTAACCACTAATCTCGGATGTTGATCTTGGTATTTTTTCCCCCTTTATTTCCATTATCTGCTTATCCTTATAGTTCTGTCTGATCGTTTTTGTAAATTTTAGGCCACAATCTGAGCACGGCCCGGGCCCAGCCAACCCGGCCGATTTACAGGACTTCTTCAACCGCATCTTCAAGGGAGCGCCCCCCAGTGACATGCCGGCCAACGGGGGCTTCTTCCCCTCAGGTCCATCGCACCACCCTTCGCCCGGAGCCGGCGCGCCCACGTTCCCTCACCCCCAGGGCCACTCGGGCTTTTTCATGCCGGGATCGCAGCGGCCCGAATCCGGCGAGTCGTGGGCCGATCCTGGCAAACCCCCGCCCCGTCGAAGAAAGAAAGTCCGGAAGCCTTTCCAGAGGTGAAATATGATGAGATGCAACTGATACTGAACCAACCCCCGGGTCACATCCATAGGCTGCCCTGGGTCTTGCAGACACCATGGCGAGAGATTTACCAGCAAAACCTGAAGATGAGCAGTTGGAAGATTTGAGTGTTGACAGTGATGCCGCTTTATTTTAACTTCCTTTTCACGTTAGTTTGGCCCTGCTGTCGGCTTGCTGTTCTTCTGCATCTTTTCCTCCTAACTAGAGCTGCCCTACCATTCATTCACCCACTATTCTATAATCTTCGCAAGGAATTGTGGCACAAGGCATGACTTAATGTTTATGTTTGTGTCCACAATTACCTTTACTACGGAGGAACAAAAATGCCAAAATCGAAATAAGTGCAGTATTTTCCGGTGTCGAACATGCACTAAACCCCACATTAAATCCGTAAAGAAACCCCTGAATTCACATTAATTTATATAATGTTATTCAAATGGAGGGGTGGTCCCCAGCTGTGTATTGGCTGTCCAGACTGGGAACTGCCACTTTGGTCCGCTCCTCATTTTAATGCAATTTTGAATTTCATGTCGAGGCACGACGTTAACGTGTGCGCCGATCATTTCTACAGTTATTTGTTTTGAATTTTGGCATTGTTGGTCCTCCTTACTCTGCTGCACCAGTGTCAAGCTACGCTCACGTTAACTTTTTCCAAACAGGCTTATGTAACGGTTTCCTACCTACGAGGTACTGAAAATGCGGCCTCGCTTTAAATCACACAATATAGGGAACACCCGGGGGTTCAGTATCTTTCTCCAGACACCTTTGAAAGGAAGTAGCGCCTTCAGTAAACACCTCGTGTGCCACGTTGTTCAGCGTCAACTCCACTTGGTGCTTTAAACCCGCTTTTCATTCCACTGGGAATTCACGAGACATTATCAAGGACAACACTCACGATCGACCCATACTGAAATCTGTTGCTGTATATCAGGCCCACCAAAGGTTTTAATCAGGTCAGCGAAAATACGCAGAGCGAAGCACAAGAGAAAAATGACTTGCTGATTGAAATATGTCCACTGGATGTCGCCAAAGCCCGGCACACCTCACAGACTACCTGGAGCCGTTCTTTCTCACTCTAGATTTCTTACTTTTCCTCTCGCTCTCTTTTTTTTAATCTTTCTGTCTATTTCTTCTTTATCTCCCTCTTTCTTTTTCTCTCTCCCACTCTCTTCTTTTTTTTCTCGGTCTCTCAATCTATTTTTTTCTGTCATTTTTTTTCTTCTGTTTATCTTTCTATCTTTTTTTCTCTTCTTTCTGTAGCTCTTTTTCTTTCCCTCTTTATTCCCGCCTTGTTTTTTTTCTGTCTCCCTATCTCCCCTTCTCTCTTTAATCTACTGATCGGCCCCTGTGAGTTTATTTCTACCCCTGAGATTAAAATTTGACACCCCTGCTCAATATAATTGCATTTCATAAAAATGGCTCTGCTAGTCATCACAAATTTCCAATCATGTAATCAATCATGCGTGTAATCATTGGGCGGGAACTCAGTTGGATGTGCCACAGCACTTTTTTCTTTTTTGAATACATTCTGGAGACACTTTGAGTTGGAGTGATTGTTTATTTTTATTTTCTGAAATATTTTAGTTGTTGATGCAGAGAGCTGCCGTGTTCTTTCCTGTGTCAAAACATGCATCTTGTACCCATTTGTGGCGTCCAGACGGATGAGCCAGGCCACAACTCACAAACGCTTGAAATACCCGAGAACTCGGAGCAGGTTATTATTTTTCTCATAAAGTGGCATGATTTTGAGTTTTGGCTTTGGTTTATTTCTCCAATGATGTGCAAGTGGTGGTCTGCCATCCTCGATTGGGTTTAGTTCTTCTTTCCATGATGGTTGAGAACATTTTGCATTTGTTGACTTCTCAAACGTTCGCCTCAGCATAATGACGTTGGTTGAGGAACATAACAAGTGCTCCTTGTAAGTTCAAGACAACTGAAATTTTTTTGTGTGTGTTTTAATATTTTAAGAGAATATACAGATATATTGGAAAACTTTATCTGACAATCATCGGGGCTTTTGTTCCCTGGCCTGCAGACCATTTTAAATGTCACTCTTAAGGTTTCCCTGCTTTCTCTGGTTTTCAAAGTAAAGATTATTTCCTAAAATGCAACAGGTTTGCCCTGCTTTGTATGCATACACCAAAATAAAATGACACAATCACAGGTTGAAAGTCAAATGGTCTGTTAAAACATGGCTCGGAAGGCAGTTTTGCTATTGGCTCATCTCCTTACAAGGAGATGTTTGAAAGAGGTGCACATGACTGCACACCGTTTCATATGCTTGGCATATTTATAGCTTCTGACAGGTCAGCTCAACAAGGAAATGAAACTTGACATTGTAACAGCTCTATCGCTTTTTAGAGAGGATAATCCCTTTATAATTAAAACAAAAAACACCATATAGAGAAGCAAAAATTATAATTCAAATCAGTACAGTAGACCCCTGAAATTCAGCGCCTGTTTTCACTTTACTACGTAAAATAAGATGTTTTTTGCCCCTCTTTATGGAATTTTCTCCAATATACAGGATCAACATCGAGTTATTTCACAAAGCCAAAAGAATATTAAAATCATCTTTGCTGTGTTTGTGCATAGGATGAGTCTCTACAGTGCCAGTCTGCTATTGGTTTGTCTTCTAGCATTGTGATAATGCCACTACGCTATTGGCTGAACTACCTCCCAGAATGCCTTTCTTCATTCAGTTCATGATCTTGTGTGCCTTGTTAAGACTTTGCGTGAATACAATAGTAAAATGGTAAAAAAATAACTAAGCAAAGCTTGCGATTATCAAGAAATTTAAATGAGGAATATGAATTGCTACTCTGCGGTTTTCGTCGGTATGACGAGTTACGTCTCTAAGATGCCTGTCTGCCATTGGTCGACCTATAAAATTCTGGCCTGTTGTTGGTTTGTATCACGTCATGAAGATGGTGATACGTTGGTGGCTGAACTACCTCTCACAATGCAATTCTCTTCAGTCAGTTCAGAATTTTGTGTGCTTCCTCAAGACTGCGCGTCAGTGATACAATACTGTACTTTTGGTACTGTAGGCGCCATGGGTCCCAAGGCTTGCCAAAACAAGTTCAAATTGCAAACCATGGACTAGAACTTGCAATTATCAAGAAATACGAAGAAGGCACACAAATTGCGAAGTTGCATGGGTGTAACCAATTGAAAATCTGGACAATTGATAATAGGCAATTAAAGCAAAAACATCTTCTGAAAACTAAAATAAATATTGTCACAGGTAAAAGTTTTGAAAAAGAACTTCATTTTTAATCTGCCGTAGTTGCACCCCATCTGCATCGACCTGCTACTCCACCCGACCAGCTCAAGTCACACAGAGTAAATCAAATGTCCCCTTTAAATGTATATTTATAAAGTTAATTGATCATATCCACATACATTGTTAATACTATAAACTGTTTTGGTTTTTTGTTTACAACGCATCAGCAAATTACAGGTTTCTATCTCCCACAATACCGAAAAATCCCTTTACAAATCCAACGTCAGAATGGATTGTCATGTCCTGGGGTCTACTGTACTAAATTTTCAGAAACTCATTTGGCCCACATATTATATATATATATATATATATATATATATATATATATATATATATATACACACACACTGTTAAAAACAAAAATTCAAAGGGTTAAACATGTGAAACTGGCAGATGAGTTATTTTCATCTTTAAAATACAATATTTTCCGGACTATTTGCCACGCCTCTAACAATTCCTTACGTGTCAAAATAAAACCATACGCTGCTCTGGAATTAAATGGATTAGGGCTTCACATAATTAAACTAAACTTTTCCTCTTAGAGCATCCATGATGCTTTTTAGCTTGGAACAGTCTCTATATGCAACCAGGCCTCCGTAGTTAGCCCAACGATCAGCGCCTTTACCCTCAGTGTAAGGTTGGTTATACGTCAGTTCTGTCTTAGCCTCAGAACTGAAATTTAGACTCTTGGTCAGGTCGGCAACTCCCCCACCTAGCGCTCGGAGCAGCGCGTGGGGCGCGCACGAGTCCCACTTGAAGGTGCTTCCTTCTGACAGGACGTAGAAGTCAGCCAGGCCTTGGATGACGCAGAGGATTTTGTAGCCTGCTCCTGAAGCGTACATCAGGTTTTCTGGCCCGCACAGGGAGGCCAGGCTATCTTTTACAACTTGCTTCTCGCTGGAGCTCAGCACCACCGACAGGGATCGGCATCCTTTGGCTCCGGTTTTGAGCTGTGACACAGAGCACACGTTGACGTCGCCGCAGCACACGCCCCAGAAGAGCTTTCCTCGCCATCTGGAAACAAGACATCTAGACCATTAACTCCCATTGACTAGTGACTAGTGATGAGCCAGCTCACTTAAAGACGCTTTCTTTAACCCCTTTTTTTGCTGGAATTCTGAGTAGTAGGCTTTAAATTTGTTGACCCTAAAAAATTGAGTACAGTTGCCCTTTTACACACAAGCTATTGTCGTTATCTTAGTGCCGGACGTGCGAAAGAAAATCCCAGTTTCGAGAATTCCCAGAGGGCGGAGTGCTCGAAATGGACCGGCATAGGGATGCAGTGAGTGCAGATATCAAAGCCACGAAAGAGTTTACATAGGCTTCGCTAATTTCTGAAGAAGGTTATGTCCTTCTGCAAATGTATAACTGTTAGCATTGTGTGCTAATGCCAGTTGTGACAACAAAGTAAAGCCGCCGTTGATGCATCATGCAGAGAACCCATGAATATTTAAGGCTCAAGGTTGGCAAATGCCATTTTCCTTCGTGGTAAGTGTTCATAATAAACTCACATTTCATTAATATGATCTAATTTATTTTATTACTGTATTTTTAATATTTGATTACTATTTAAATATGTTTCAATGATCGAGAAGATGTGTTTTGTAGCCATTTAGGGTCAACTTAGATGTGAAGCCAGGAATGAATTATTTGGTTTTCTGTTATTTCTTATGGGGGAAATGCGTTCGAGACTAGAAATTCTAATTACGAGCTCGATCTGGGAACGGATTAATCTTGTATGTAGAAGGGCCACTGTAAAAAAAAAAAAAAAAAGTTCAAATTATTTTGTAGTTTCAAATTGTATTTTGGTCGATAAATATTTTACCGTAATTTAAAATATCAGGTCTTTTTCAGGGATAATGTTTTTTTTTTTTTTTTTACATAAAAATGTAATATTCTTTATTTCAGGTAATTTATTGTGACATTGGAAACTAAATTTACATTTTGTTGTGTCACATGGTTTTCAGGGATTCCGTCTTCAAACGAACATTGTGTATATTGAGGGCCTCTTATTAGTAAAAAGTCTTTGTTTATTAAAAACAACAACGTTGATTTGAATTATAAGCAAAAATGTGTGAATTATCAGATAAACATGCATTTTCTAAACTTACTCAGGTCAAAAAATGTATTTTACATAACATGAGGCTCACCTACAGGGAGCTGATGTGATTGTCAACCGTCTTGCTGCTAAGGTTACCCCCCAAAAAAACAAAACAAAAAAAGGCTTGTGGAAGGCTGGGAAATAAAATGACAAGACAAATAATGCCTTTTGGTCACTTTAAATCTCTAGCTTTTAATGTTCCTTGTGCATTGCACAACATCATCGTGACATCTATTAGTGAAATATTACTAGGGTTCCTACAGCTTAAGGCAAGTTGAATTCAAGACTTTTTTTTAATGACTCCTCAAATCAAATTTTAGAACAAGTCGACAAAAACACAATTGAATGAAACAAACAGGAAACATGAATAAGGAGCAATTTCAAACAAATCACATTTTGGTCAAGTTGAAAATTTCCATCTCAATAACAGCACTCTCTAAACTAAAAAGGATGTTTACAGTGAAAACAGGCAGATAACAACTCTTCTGCGACATTCATGAAGCATTTTTATCATGATGCATGAAAAAAAAAAAAATATTAAATCGTTTTAGTTCAAACAAACACAAATCTTATTAACAATTTCACATTTTCAAGACTTTCGAAAATTGGATTTTAATGCCAATTAAGGCCTTATTTTTAGAATGATGATTTCAATGCCTTTTAAGACTTTTCAAGGATCCCTGGAAACCGATTACACAAAAAAATAAATGCAATTACAATTCATTAGTAAAATACATTTTTAAAATTAATTCTTAGGTTATTTTGTTTAAATTGTTATAACGATTGGTAATATATCAATTAAAGCAATACAAATATGAATAGCGCGCAGATCGGTGGCGCAGTGGTTAGCGCGTGTGCGGCACAGTTCTGAGGTCATGAAATCGAACCTTCCTGTGTGGAGTTTGCATGTTCTCCCCATGGGTTGCGTGGGTTTCCTCCGGGCACTCCGGTTTCCTCCCACGTTCCAAAAACATGCATTTCAGGTGAATTGGCCGGTCCAAATTGTCCCTATGTGTGAATGAGCGAGTGAGTTGTCTGTCTCTGTGTGCCCTGCAAATGACTGGCAACCAGTTCAGGGTGTCCCCTGCCCACTGCCCGAAGATAGCTGGGATGGACTCTAGACCCCCGCGACCCTACTGAGGATAAGCGGTGCAGATAATGGATGGAAATATGAAGAGCCTGTTTCCTAAAAATCATCACTTCAATGGCAGTGAATAAGCTGTAGTTGGATCCTGTCCTGTCCATAATCCATTATGGATACACAGTAGTTTTCCATGCAACTCACCTTCCACTTGCAGGATCTTTATTGTTGAATGGCTGATTGATGACACCCATAACGGGCTCACCCGTGCTTCGGAGGTAAACGCCGATGAGCACCAGGGCGCAGTGCAGACCCGAAGGTGACAGGTGGCCCTCCTCCAAGACCTCTTCACGACCTTCTATGTACTGGCTGGTGGCATCTGAACCCAAAAGCTGCCTTTGACACTCAAACCCCGGCGCAGTCCGGTTTTGCTTGGCACTCACCTATCGGGTCAATCCATATGCCGAGCTCGGAAGGGCTGAGGGGCACGGCGATCCCGTCCGCGTTGGCATCGATAGTTTTCGGGTCCTGATGGATAGCCCCTGCTAGGAGTGCCGCCGCAGTCAGGTCGCCATCCAGCACGGTAGCCAGAAGCGCTGCCGTCTCCTCTTCAGTGCCACGCACGGTCACAGTCACACTTTCGCCTGAGAGACATTTGAAGAGAGGCTTCAGTCACTTAAAATTATAACATTTTTCATGGCCAAATTCAAGCACTTTTTAAGGATATTCAAAGCCAATATTTCAAACTCTCAAGTGCCATTAAAAGAAGAAATCCCGTGTGATTCATGTGTTTTTGCGATCCACAAATAAATCTTTGCTTTACATGTGCCATTTTTAGATCTACAGTAAATTGCGAATATATTTGTGGGTCTAAACAATACGTGTATAAATATTATTTAGACAAATCTTTCACCATTTATATGTAATATTTAGCTTACATTTTCAGATACAGGAAGTTCTTCTCATTACATATTACTGGGAAACGCTATCATAATTTTTTGCACAGTCCATAATAAATATCCATAATTGATACGTAATCCTTGTACTAATACACATTTCATAGTGCCCCGTTTACGTGTAGTATGCACCCGTCCTCTTAGGGGAAAACCGTAGGGGGCGATGGCGCTTCATAGCCATACAAACTAATGTCAACTGCTGTTAATCAAGAGAGAAAAAGAAATGCAATGGCAAAATGAAGCCACCAGAGAGCAGTGTCGGCATCACATTTAAGCAGACTTCTTGTAAGACATGGCAACGATTTCAAGGATTTACAAGCACTTCACCCAAAGT
Organism: Urocampus carinirostris; assembly: GCF_059441175.1. Classification (NCBI taxonomy): domain Eukaryota; kingdom Metazoa; phylum Chordata; class Actinopteri; order Syngnathiformes; family Syngnathidae; genus Urocampus; species Urocampus carinirostris. The sequence goes on along the minus strand of NC_142354.1, from coordinate 27,738,360 downwards.
TCAGGCACTTTCCAATCCTTGAAAACACAACATTAAATTGTCAAGTGTTTCAAAGATTTAAGCACTGTATGAACCCTGCATCCATTGACGTCCATACATTTTATCGTCAGTTATCAAATTCATGCCAATAAAACATCTAGCCATCAATGGCAGTGTTAATTTTTTTTGTTTTTAATATTGGAAGCCTGCAAAGAAAATCGCATAGGCCATTTTCTTATTTTGACTACAATATCTCACTGTTGTTGTCTAATTATTATGCACCGTTTACATCATTATCATGAGAGGCCAAAGGTGGGCAATCTACGGCCCGCCAAAGTAAAATGTTATGACCATAATGCGAATAAATATAAAATGGTTAAAAAAACAAAAAACGAATGAAAATGTGTTAATTTGGTGACAGTCTTATCCTTAGATTCCTCAAGATTCAAATAGTTGTCTACATTTTTCTTTACTTGCTATTTAAAAATTATGTTTTTTATTTCTTGACAAAACATTTATAAAATGTGATGGAAAAAAACCTCTGAGCTTGCTGTATTGCATTTTAAGTTTTTCAATACATATTATCAAATTCAGCGCCTTAAAAGGGGACATAATTTGTTACTTTGCTTTCGAGGTAAGATCTTGAGCCCAAGCCCAGCCCGAACGTAATTCATCTTGCTCAAAATTATCCACCCCTCATTGTTCATTGTGGAGGATCTATGCAATGGCTTCCGTCCACCTCTAGGGAATTGCAGCGCAGTCGGGTCCGATAGGTTGACTTCGCCACACGCTTATCCGCGTTACTGTCAGACACAGGGAAGTGGGTCGGGGGGTCGGAGTTGGCCCAAATCACCCCTCCTTCTTCCTTCTCCTCACAGATAAAATGAAAATGTGTTTGCTTCGGGCTAGGTCCCTCAACTCAAGTTTTAACTGGTCGGTCTTTAATACCCGTAGGCGCCAGGCTGGATTTTTTTTTAGGCTTGATTTTACCTCTACTTTTCTTTAATTCTGAGCATTTTAAAATCAGTTTAATTATTTTTTTTCATACATAAAAACAAATATAACATTATACTTGTAAATGTTTGAATGTTTGTTTCTTCTAAAATGCATAACGTCGCTGCCATTCTGAAAAGACTTTGATCTTTTTTTTTTGTCTTTTTTGATTTTTACCTGAACGGAAAGTTCCACAAATATTCCCAAAAAATAGAGATAGGCCCACATTATCTTTTTCCCCTCATGTATTGCCTAAGGCAGGGGTGTCCAAACTACGGCCCGCAGGCCTATTCTGAAAATATAGAATATGGCCCGCACATGGCGCTTGAGCTCAACTCTGTTGCACTTCTCAGTTTTAACACTAGATGGAGCCAGTAACGGAAAAGGTGCTTCTCCACCCATGCATTTGGGATCCCCTCAAATGGAAAACATTGGAATTGTGTTTTCTTTGGTTATTCAATGAACCTTCTTGTCATTCATTTGAACTGTCGTTGAAATTCAAAGTGTATAAGTGTGAAACTTATTTTGACACAAAATAGATTGATTGTTCATTTTCAACCCTATCAGTGCAGATAAACGATAAAAGTTTGCTACTAAAAATAAAAATTAGAGTAGATTAAAAATGAATAAATCATCCATTCATCCATTATCTGCACCGCTTATCTTCAGTAAGGTCGCTGGGGTGCTGGAGCCCATCCCAGCTGTCTTCGGGCAGTGGGCAGGGGACACCCTGAACTGGTTGCCAGCCAATCGCAGGGCACACAGGGACAGACAAATCACTCGCTCATTCACACCTAGGGACAATTTGGACCGGCCAATTCACCTGACATGCATGTTTTTGGAATGTGGGAGCAAGCAGAAGTGCCCAGAGGAAACACACGCAACCCACGGGGAGAACATGCAAACTCCACACAGGAAGGTTCGATCTCATGACCTCAGAACTGTGCCGCACATGCGCTAACCACTGCCTTGCCATGCAACCCAAAATTAAACATATTTAACAAAATAAATGTTACCACTCCTTAAACCTAGAACAAGTCCAGTAGCTTTTCTTTCCTCTGTCTAACAGCATAGGAGCTACACTCAGGTATTGCTGAGGTTTGTATTCGAGAATGTATCAGTATATACAAAAAATGTAATCAACATTTTTTTCTCCTCCTGGCCCGTTCAAAAAATGTTTAAGCCAAGGCCCTTTTGAGACCTAGAAGATTTAATAAGAAGAATGTGCACAGGGGAAAGCTTTTAGAACAAGTTGGAATTTCTTATCTGATGTTTGCGTAAAAATCCATTGATGTCTTCTCTCCTTATTTTGAGAGTCTAATGAACTATACACTTATCCGGCAATAAATGAGTTTGGCGATAAATGTGCACCAAGCCATGGTTTGGGCACGACTGCTTTAGATTGACCTAATTCTGAAATTTTACACTAACCAGTAACAAAAAAGTAACTCTCAGCCCTAAAAAAGATTGATAACCCCTGCTTTGAAGGAGGTTTAGTTCCGCTACTCATCCATTTTTCGTTATTGTAAAATTCACTCTAAGCCTTTTTTTCTCATAATACCAAATCACTGCTCTACTTACCAAGTCCATTTTCAAACTTGTTGGATTCTTCTCCGTGAATGAAGCCGACCATCTCAGGGAACTGAGCACAGCGACAAAAGGGAACATTAGCGAGACGGAATTAGTGGTACTGTATATATTCATGTATAATGCGCTTTTTTTTAACATGAAAAAGAACTCAAAGTTTGGCTGCACAGTCTGTTTATGAGAAATAATTAATCAGAAAGATATCGCTAAGCATAATCACAACGTTGGTCGCAACGAGACTCAAGCACGGGTTACGGTAGTGAGAGCAATTCAATCTAAACATTGGACCATCAGTTACGTAGATAACATAGGAAAAGGCTTAAGGTTTTATCTCATTATCACATTATTTTTAGTTTCGGTAGCAGAGGTTAATGTTAGAGAATGGAGAAAACCAAAGGTCGTCCTCAAAGATATAAATAAACGTAAAAAAGCACGACAAGGGAAAAAAAAAACTCTTTGGTGTATCTTGTGATTAAACGGACTTTGAAGGACATTAAATAAATGGATGGTAAATTTAAGTCGGTATTGAGTTCAATGTTTGTCATTTGTTATGCTTAGAATAGACTAGTACAACATAATTTATTTTAATTGTAACATGTGAAATGTACAACAAAATTAACATTTGACTCTGGTACCATGAATACAAATAGTGCAATGAAGAGCTAAAATCGAATTCCTTTTTGTAAGTAATCTGTACCAATAGTCTGCAACTGCTGGGCCAGGGATCGGTACTGGCCGTGCAAACGGAAACAAAAAATGCATTATTTTTTGCTTATACCAAAATTCATAGTTTTGGTGCACGTTATATGAGTGTTATGATAGTATGTCACCATAAATGAGCAATGATTGATCCGTTAAAAAAATAGCGTTATTTGCTCAGCAAGGGTGCAACGGGAAACGAACCAGGATTGCGGCAGTGATTGTGCTGAATCCTAACCACTAGGCCACTAGGGTTTAAGACATCAATGGAAAAGGCAGTTGATCTCATCATCACGCTGTTTCTACTCACTGTGCCATGTTGAACAGCGTTGTAACGGAGTATTATGGGAAACAGTCTAGCCAAAACAACGTTTGGAATGAGACATCGTGAGTAAAAGTAGTGTGGTGATAAGAGCAAATTGAATGCCTTTTTCTATGTATGTCATCTAGATCCCCGGTAGTTTAGTGAGTACACAGTGGATATAAAATTATTATTATCAATGTTATTGTTACCAATGTTTTTATTGGTCCAGGCTATGAAATGAAATGAAATGATCTGCATTTATATAGCGCTTTTCAAGTCAATGACTTCCCAAAGCGCTTTACAATGTGCTCCACATTTCCCAATAGCGGCCTTGCAGCCATGTAAGGCGCTAACCTGCTTATTGGGGGTCTTAGGGGTTCAGTGTCTTACCCAAGGACACTTCGACATGTAACACGGACGAGTCGGGATTCGAACCAGGATCACTTGATCCCAAGACGAGCGCTCTACCTCCTGAGCTACTGCCGCCCCATGAGAATATAGACAGACTGTAAATGCGTCTGTGGTACAGGAACAAGCTATATCACTGGTGATCAAGAAGTTAGGAGCCCGGGTTCGATTTCCTTTGCAGTCGAACACAATGTTTGAGCTGAGAAAAAGTGAAACAAAATTAAATACCGATATTCGAGTGCGCTTCATACACGAACATAGACAGCAACCATAAGAAGCGAATGGCCCCGTACCCGAGCCCCGACATCGTGTCGGATGACTTCCTGGATCACAACATCCGCCAGCGTCTTGAAGTCCTGCACAAACTTCTTGTTCTTGTCATCCCCGGTCTTTTCTTGGACCAGGAGCTGAAAGAGGGGTGCCTCCTGCCTGCAGACCCGAGCCACATTGGCAGCTTTCTCCGATACCCGCAGCAGCAGCTTCAGCAACTCGGCCATGTCCGCACCTCGCTATGAAGATTTTGGTCAAAACACGAATGGAAAAGTGTGGTTTGTATATGCTGAGCTTATTATAGCATGGAGTGAATATAGGGCATGTGGGGAGAGGAAAAAGTGCGGTGGAAGGATGTGGGTCATTGCAGCACAAAAGTTGACAAGTCTCTCTAAGGCATAGGTGTCAAACTCACACCCCTTGGGACACATCCGGCCCGGCATACAATTATAACCGGCCTGTGAAATCATCTACTATAATGGCCAAGCTCTATGAAACGCTGATGACTATCAAACTATAGATCCCACAATGCAGCACTTCTGCTGCCGCCACAAGACTTCGTAAAAATGTTCCCACATCAATTGAGTTCACTGAGAAAAAGGACTTACAGGTGCATTAACAGTGAGTCTTGCTGTGGATTACGCAGATACTAAACCCTCGCAATGGCCGAGCAAAAAGTTGTTCCGGATAACGGAGCCTTTTAAAACCGAGGAGTGGCTAAATATTTGTTAACTGACATTGCCATTGATCTTTTCTTCCTCATGCCATGAGGCTCTTTAACTCCACCCGGCGGAGTAAAGGCCCACATTAAGCCACACCCCCTACATTGCATATTATCGTACTTTTAGTGCAGTGTGTATTTTATGTAGCACTATTTAAATACTCTATACAACACGCTACAGTGGGTATTAGCATGTCACATTGGGTATTTGTATATTGTATTCTTTTTGCTTTATTATTGTATTGTTCTCAGTGAAGGGATGCTGCTGGAAATGTGAATTTCCCTGCGGGGATGAATAAAGTATCTATTTAGCTATCCATCTATTGCCGGCAAATCCGTGTGTCTTCTTTGTGGAGCTTATGTGGGCGTAAGTAAGGAATTTAATGTAAAACGACACAGCAAGACAAAACATCAGAGTAAGCTGAAAAACATGAATGCAGAGCAGAAGATACAGAGAGTTGAAGAGTTAAAGAAGAATATGAGGATGTTTTTCACTGAAGCCAACTCCCAAAGTGAAAAGCACTTATTTTATGTATATTTCATTATTTTTTCATTCTTTGAATTTGTATGGTTTTGACAGACTTTTATGGAGAGCAAAGTATTTTGAGTTAATTAATGTTTACCTTCATTTACTCCGGATGATATTGCTGTCTATTTTAAAGTCATATTTATGTTTTAAAAGAGTCATAAAACATATTTATCTGACACCCCTGCTCAAGGCATACGTGCCTACGGCCAAATGTGGCCCGCCGCATCATTTTATAAGGCCCGCAGGAACTTAAAATGACAGAGCATCTAAAAAAAACAGGGCAAAAGATTACTTTGACCAAAAACTACGTGACCCATCAAATGAAGTGGAGTGATGGCTCAGCACCACTAGACGGCATTTTCTAATGATGCCAATGATTGCAATTTAAAAATAAATGATCCTAATATTACCCAGAAGGTCAGGTTAATTGGCCAGTTCAAATTGTCCCTAGGTATGAATGAACCAGTGAGTTGTCTGTCCCTGTGTGCCCTGCGACTGGCTGGCAACCAGTTCAGGGTGTCCCCCGCCAACTGCCGAAAGGTAGCAAGGATGGCCTACAACAACCCCACGACCCTACTGAAGATAAGCGGTGCAGATTATGAATGGATGGATGGTTGTGATCCAAATAGATTTTTTCTTTTTACAATTTTTGATCAGCGAACATTAGAATCATCTATTCCAAGGTCAAGGTCAGCCTCTTTCGAAATCAAATTATATTTCTAGATTACGAATACACAGGTGCACATTTGAAAACAATATTATTTAATGGAGCACGGTGACATGTTGGTTAGCGCATGTGCGGCACAATTCTGAGGTCATGGGTTCAAATCCAGCTACCAACCTTCCTGTGCGGGGTTTGCATGTTCTCCCCGTGCTTGTGTGGGTTTCCTCCGGGCACTCCGTTTTCCTCCCACATTCCAAAAACATGCATGTCAGGTTAATTGGCCGGTCAAAATTGTCCCTAGGTGTGAATGAGCGAGCGAATTGTCTGTCCCTATTTGCCCTGCGACTGGCTGGCAACTAGTTCAGGGTGTCCCCTGCCTACTGCCCGGAGATGGCTGGGATGGGCTCCAGCACCCCCGCGACCCTACTGAGGATAAGCGGTGCAGATAATGGATAATGGATGGATTATTTAATGGTTTGCACTGTCGAACATCAGGCGTTATATAATTATATATATTTACCAGTGTAGTGTTTTTAAAGCAAATACTATTGAAAAAAAGATGAGACGTTGAGTGTCACTCAGGTAATACAGAACTTGTACATAAATACAATACTATTGCGGGTTTTTTTCTTAAGCTGTGCAAAACATACTGCACCTCATATGCAGTTGTTGACCTAAACGAGGCATTATGAAAGATAGCGATTGATATTAAGAAACCCTGACAGCTTTCAGGGCGGCTAAGGTGTAGGTTAGCATGTCAAAACAATCAGCAAAGGAATGCAAAAGCTCACCGAAAACACATTTTAAATCTGCACCTTCTTAATACCTCGTATTGTCCTTCTCGAAAACAGAACCCTTTTCTCCGTCCTTCGGCAGCCGGATCACGGATTTTCAAATAATTTATGTGACTTTTACGTTTGCAAATGCACTAATCACAAGTGGATTCCTTTTTTCGTTCCGAATTCTCGACGTCATCGTAAGGAAGGCGGTCGGTGGTGCGTTCATGTTCTGGCAACCAGGAAATGAATGAAGGTGGGAGCGTGCAAGTAAACAGGAAGCGGGGGTGTGCGGCGCGTTCACTGCCATTAGACTTTGCAACTTCAAGTAAATCCTCATAAATGGGAATCTTTTTTAATTTAGAATAGAATAAAATAGAATAGAATAGAATAGAATAGAATAGAATAGAATAGAATAGAATAGAATAGAATAGAATAGAATAGAATGCTTACAACGAGATTAGACGTGACAATAAACATGAAATACAAGATTCATCAAATGAAAAAAGATTTAAAATGAAAATACAAAACTGGCCTCAATTGTATGTTCATCAAAAAGACTGCAATGGCATTTAGCAGCAACATCAGAGTACAAATGTCTATCTATCTATCTATCTATCCTGGTTAAATCCCTCGAGAAGGGTGACCGACAGCAAGACAACACATACAAAAATAAATAAAATAAAATAAAATAAAGTAAGAAAATAAAAAGATAAAAAGGGAAAAAATACCAACAAAAAAATAACACACACAGAATTTTTTAAACTATGGCCAACCCACATGCCCAAAAACCCAAACAAGTTAGGCACCTCGGCACCCAAGTTGGTCATGCTTTCGTCCCTCCAGATGAAACGGGACACAAGAAAGCGGCCATGTCACTCGGGTCAGGGTGACACAACACACTCTTTTGTTCAACAGCAGGCCGGACAGCTTTCACTGGTTTACCCCTGCCGCATCATACGGGTGCCCTGCCCATCCTTAAGAACGCGTCCACAATCCCACTATCCTTTCACAACACCTCTCCACTCCTTTTTATCACCAACAAGAGCTCAAGCTTCCACTATATTTAGACCTCATCACACAATCCATCCACGTCAATCGCGAGCTTCCTCTTTGTCTCCTTCCGTTTACTTCTTCTCCAGATCCTCTTTAACATTTGCTCCTCATCCATCCTCTCCATTTGTCCAAACCAACCGAGTACTCTCTTATCCACACGCTTACTCAGCTCCACTACTACTCCAGTTTTGTCTCTCACAATTTCATTTCTCAATCTATCCAATCTTGTCATTTCTAACATACTCCTCAAACACTTAAACTCAAAAACATTTAATTTCCTTCTCAAATCTGCGTTCAGGCTCCAAGTCTCTGCACCGTACAACACAGTCGGCACAATCACACTCTCATACAGTCCCCTCTTAACATCCATACTCATACTCTTGTTGCTCATCACTCTCCTCACGAGCACCCAAAACCTTACTTCTTTGATTCACTCTGTGCAATAATTCGCACTCCATTCCACCAACTGCAGCCACATCACAACCCAACTTCCTAAATCTTTTAAACTTCTTCCAGCACCTGTCCATGCAACCTTATTTCTAACACCATGCCCACTCCATCACGTGAACACTTCATCACCTTAATCTTCCCAACATTGACACATAACTTACGCCTATAACACACTCTTCCAAACTCCATGACCAACTTTCTCAATGTTTCCTCAGAATCAGCCACAAGCGCTTTGTCATCTGCAGACAACAACTGACTTACCTGCCCCACCGTTCCACTGTTCTCCATCATCTCTACCCTTGCATTCACCTCTCTCACCACACCATCCATTTACAGATTAAACAGCCATGGTGACATCACACACCCCTGTCTCACACCAGTCAACACAAGGAACCACTCACTTGTCTCACTCCCTACTCTTACACATGCTCTGCTGTTCACATAAAAACTCTTCAATACTTTCAACAGCTTTCCACCCACTCCATAGATTACCATCACCTGCCACAATGCCTCTCTATCAACTCTGTCATACGCCTTTTCCAAAGTCAATGAAAGCCAAAAAAAACACAGTTTGCAAAATATTCCTCACACTACAAACACCTGATCCACACATCCTCTTCCTTTCCTGAAACCACACTGCTCCTCCATCACCATCTCATTTGTTCTTTCTCTCACTCTCTTAATGAAGACTCTTCCAATACAGCTTGCACAGACAAAAAACGGATACCTCTCAAATTGCTATATTCAGAATTATCACCTTTACTCTTATACAATGGCACCACACATGCACTACACCAGTCAACAGGAACCACACCACTTAAAGAGCATACATTCAACAAGCGTAATAACCAGTCAATTATAGCTATGCCACCTTTTTTAAAGCATTCAGCAGTACAACCATCCAACCCAGGTGCCTTCCTCCCTTTCATTTCTTTCACTGTCTCTTGCACCTCCCATTTTCTACAGGCTTCACCTTTAGATCACTCAACACGCACATTCTCTCCATACCATTGATCGCCTCGACTCTCACTTCCCTCCCATCCTCCACATTTAGCAACTCCTCAAAATATCTCGTCCCGACTGCACTACCGCTAACCAGCAATCTACCATCCTTAACTTTCACTTTCTCTTTCTTTCCCGACTTGCATTTTCTTACGCGTTTCACTTCTTTCCAGAACACCTTTCTCCTTTCCTCAAAGTTCACTCCTATCTTTCAACACCATTCATCATTTGCTTTCCTTTTCGCTAATTCCACTGCTGCTTTTACCAACCTTTTCTTCACTTTATGCCTTTCATACGCAAAATACATGAAATACATGAAATAAATGAAATAAATAAAAATAAAAGTCCTTAAAAATTTGTAATTATAGAAACAGGGAATTTTGGGGGAAGTACTTAAAATGCATGTAGTCTTAATTTCCCTTCATTAAATGTTAAAATATAATATAATTTTAATGTCATTGAGCCCAAAACTATAAAATCAGTGATTGTCACGTGGATTACCAGAACAGAGCAGGAGACCCCAGAGCGTTCGTACAATTCTTTATTTGGGGAAGCGTAAGGGTTAGCGGGAAACACGATGACCGTCGACAGCAACGTCGTGAAGATAGATAGATAGATACTTTATTCATCCCCTAAGGGAAATTCACATTTCCAGCAGCATCCCTGAGCTGAGAACAATACAATAATAAAGCCAAAAGAATACAATATACAAATACCCAGTGTGACGTGCAAATGCCCACTTTAGCATGTTATATAGACAACTTCGGAAGACGTAGCCAATCGTAGCGTGGGACGGAAGCAGGTCGAGTTTACCAGGACTGGAGAGAAGATCGTAGCGTGGACTGAAGCAGGTCGAGTTTACCGGGACTGAAGAGGAGATCGTAGCGTGGGACGGAAGCAGGTCGGATCGGAGGCAGGCAGGCAGAATCAGGTAAACAAGAAGGCACAGGTAATCGGGAGAGTCTTACGAATACAGGAGTAATCCTCAGACACCCATGTCTCGTTGTAGAATGCTTAAATAGAGAACATAACCCAATCAGATGGCGCATTCCAGCACGCCAGATGATTACCCCAGGTGGCTCCACTTAGGTAATCATGACAGAACCCCCACCCCCCTCAAGGGACGGCTCCAGAAGTCCCCCAGAAAAAAAAATAATAATAAATTTAACCCAAGACACTTCACAGGGAAACACAGGTAATCGGGGAACTATGTAACAGCACAGTACCTCTCAGAATCCTTCCGAATGGAGGGAAGCCCCCTCATCAGCATCCGAAGGGGCGGCAGAGGGTGGGTCCGGAGGGCAAACAGGAAGAATCAGGACCGGCAATTCAGACAGGACAGGCAGAATCAGATCAGGCAAGACAGGAGAGGCGGAGACAGAACAGGCAGAATCAGAACCAGCAAAAACAGGACAAGCAGAATACGAACCGGCAAACAGAACAGGCAGAAAAGACTGAATCAGAACAGGCAGAATCAGGGCCGGCAGCGGAGTCTGAGTGGCAGGCCGGAGAGTCGGAGTCAGACGGGCAGGCCGCGGAGTAGGACAGACAGGCATGGAAGTCAAACAGGCGGGCCGGAGAGTTAAAGTCGGACTGGCAGGCAGCGGAGTCGGAGTGGCAGGTAGCGGAGTCGGAGTCGGACGGGCAGGCCGCGGAGTAGGACAGGCAGGCATGGGACTCATTGCGCAGTCATAAGGCTGATTGGGTGACAGGGAAGAGGCCTTAGCTTTACTGAAGACTTCCCGTAGGTGGTTGTAACGAACTGGGACCTTGGACAGATTGGGTGAAGCTCTTGTGGAAGTGGAGTGACCTGGGTAAGGAGCGGCTTGCAGACAGGTTTGGTGACAGTCCCTGCCCCATTCCAGTATTGACCCAGTGCGCCAGTCGAAATGGGGGTTGTGTTGGACCAACCATGGATGACCCAAAATGAGGGGTTGGCTCGGGGAGTGGAGTAAATGGAATCGGATCTTCTCTTGGTGATTTCCAGACAACTGTAATTCTATGGGTTCAGTTGTTTGAGACACTGTGCTTAACAGGTGACCATCTAAAGCCCGAGCAGATACCGGATTAGGAGGGGGCTTAACAGGTATCCCCATTTTGCGTCCCAGAGACAGATCGAGGATATTTACTTCAGCGCCACAGTCAATCAGGGCCTGGAACGTCTGCGTAGAATTGGGGAGGAAGAGGGAAGCCTGGATAATGGGTCTAGCGTCTTTGGGAGCAGACACAAGGACTGAGTTCAATCGGACGCCCCTTACGTCCGACGAGCGTTGGCCTTTTACCGGACAGGTGGCCACGCGATGTCCCTTGGCACCGCAGTAGAAACATAAATGATTGACAAACCTTCGCCGGCGTTCCTCGGGGGAAAGAAAGACCCGGTCCACCTCCATCCTTTCTTCAATGGGAATGACCGGCACCTGGTCTACCTCCATCATTTCTACGATGGGGCTGACCGGAACCCGGGGGTTCGGTAAATTATTAGCTTCTGGAACTTGCCTGGTGACGAATTGGCTGGGACCCTCCCTCTCTCGGCGTCTCACCTGAACCCTACGGTCGATCAGGGCAGTCAAGTCGATAGCTTCGTCTAGTGTTGTCGGAGGAGCGTGGGACACTAATTCATCCTTGAGATAACCAGACAAACTGTGGAGGTAAGCATCGACCAGCGCCTCTTCATTCCAATCACTTTGTGCTGCTAGCGTACGAAAGTCAACAGCATAGTCGGCAATGGAACGTCTCCCCTGGCGGATGGTTATGATTGAACGGGCGGCGTCGACCGATGAGGAACCAGAGTCAAATACCCTAATCAGCTCTTGAGCCAAGAGGTTGAATGACTTGCACGCCGTAGCACCTCTCTCGTAGGCGGCCGTTCCCCAAAGACGCGCTCTTCCTGTGAGGTGATTAATGGCAAACGCTACCTTAGCCGCTTCTGTAGCAAAATTGCGGGGCTGGAGATCAAATATTAATCTACAATTTATTATGAATGGGCGGATCTGAGCGGGATCTCCCCCAAACTTTTCGGGCGTGCCCACTTGCGGCTCAGCGAAACCTGCGCTGAATGAACTGGGAAAGGCCGAAGGTGGGCTGTCAGTGTTGGGCACCGATGAAGTGGCTTGATGGGTCATTACTTTGGAGAGATAGGACCAGTCCCGACCCAACTGATCCCACTCGAGCCGTAACTGACTCACTTGCTTAGCCAATTTCGCCACGTCGGAAATTACTTGCCGAACTGTACATTCTAAAGGGGGATTGGGCTGCTGGTCCTGGCTTTCGTAGTCGTCAGGGGGCAGATATACGAACGCGGGGTCCATTCTGGTCTGAGGATTCTGTCACGTGGATTACCAGAACAGAGCAGGAGACCCCAGAGCGTTCGTACAATTCTTTATTTGGGGAAGCGTAAGGGTTAGCGGGAAACACGATGACCGTCGACAGCAACGTCGTGAAGACAACTTCGGAAGACGTAGCCAATCGTAGCGTGGGACGGAAGCAGGTCGAGTTTACCAGGACTGGAGAGAAGATCGTAGCGTGGACTGAAGCAGGTCGAGTTTACTGGGACTGAAGAGGAGATCGTAGCGTGGGACGGAAGCAGGTCGGATCGGAGGCAGGCAGGCAGAATCAGGTAAACAAGAAGGCACAGGTAATCGGGAGAGTCTTACGAATACAGGAGTAATCCTCAGACACCTATGTCTCGGTGTAGAATGCTTAAATAGGGAACATAACCCAATCAGATGGCGCATTCCAGCGCGCCAGATGATTACCCCAGGTGGCTCCACTTAGGTAATCATGACAGTGATAGTATCAGCCAGCAAACAGCAAGTCAAGTCATCCTGTATTTATTTTTCTCAGGGCATGGATTATTATTATTTTTTTTTCCATTGTGGAGGATTACCTTGCTATTGATGCTTTCATTCAAAAGAAGCAGTGCATAGACTTAATTTATCAGTTAAGGTAGAACAAAAGTTTTTTTTTCTATGTTACAGTTTATATATTGCTTTCTTGCTCTGTCAATTATCAGGATGAAAGGGATGCAGCTTCATATATTTGTGAATCTGACAGTGCCTCACCAGTCACAATCCTCACCAAACATCCGTTTTTGCCCATTACACCACATATTTGATACCACAAATGCATTAACGGTCTTTGAGTTAACCGCTTGAGTCCATTTGTGGCACTGAAATGGAGAACACGATATCTAAACGACAAATGATGGCTTTTAGTGTCTTTTGCCTCCCATATCCATTATATGAAATGAAATGAAATGATCTGCATTTATATAGCGCTTTTCAAGTCAATGACTTCCCAAAGCGCTTTACAATGTGCTCCACATTTCCCAATAGCGGCCTTGCAGCCATGTAAGGCGCTAACCTGCTCATTGGGGGTCTTAGGGGTTCAATGTCTTACCCAAGGACACTTCGACATGTAACACGGACGAGTCAGGATTCGAACCGGGATCACTTGATCCCAAGACGAGCGCTCTACCTCCTGAGCTACTGCCGCCCCCAAATATGTGCTTTTTAGTTCACGGCTAGTCAGTCAATTCAGTTTAATGCCTATTGTGAACATCAAAGCGCTGCTGGAGAAACTGCCAGATCGGATCCATGGGATTAAAAAACACCAGAATGGTAAGAGGAATCTGAATGTTTATTGTTTAGAATGTTATTCCTTGAATTGTGGTTATTTCAAACAAACAATATCCAACATGATAAAATCTGTTGATTAACAGGATTCAAAGGAACATACGTCGGAGTTGGAAGCTAGCATGGTCACCGTTATACGAGTGTTTGAAAACTATTCGTCTGAAAATGGAAGATTGAAAAAAGCAGAGCTCAAGGAACTCATTAACAATGAAATGGGTCATTTCATTAAGGTAAGTTTTCAAAAACAAAGGTAATAACCAGTATTGGGTGTATTACTGGAAAACGTAATTGGTTACAATAAGTAGTTACTTCACAAATCATATATATATATATATGCTGTAGATATCTATCTATCAAAAATCATTGTTTTATAGTTCACACATTTCAACTATCAAAAAATATAGGATGTATGAAATTATGCTACTAATTGTGTAATAATCAAGCCATTCTCTCATTGTCCTAACATGTAGGCCTTGTTATCTTATGTTTTTTATATATATTTAATCCATGTACCTTTTTTGTTTTAACACTTTTTCCTTCTTTTTTCTCAACCTTTTTATCTATCATGGTTGAACAGAAAATCCACAAGAAAGAACTCGATCAACTCTTTGCTGACCTTGACCAGAACCGTGACCTTGAGATTGACTTTAAGGAATTTATTGCCTTTGTTGCCATGGTTACATCAGCATGCCAGGAATTATTCCATCAGTGTGATGGTAATGTATTCCTTTTTCTTTTTCAATGTGTGCAGGGATTTTTCTGAAAGTTTCAAAATACTAATTTTATAAACACCTATAAAGGAACATCTCGTATTTAAAGCCCCTCTCGGTGGTAGAAAACATAATACTGATTTTAATAATAAGTAAGACTACATCAACTATCATTAAAACATAGATCACTTTTCAACACTCCTAGGCCAATAAATATGTTTTTATATGACATTAAACGTCTTGAATTGAATCACAATATAAGAAAAATAATACTACTTTGTGCTTTCGATGAATACAAAAGTAATAAATTGTTTATTACGGAAGTCTTTTCTTATATATTACTGTTATTGTGTATTTTAATTTGAGAAATTATTCATTGTTAAATAGCGTTACCTTCACTTAGAGCAAGTGCGGTAAAACAACGGCCCACGGGCCATATGCGCCCTGTTAGGCTTTATCCGCACCGCTTATCCTCAGTAGGGTCGCGGGGGTGCTGGAGCCTACCCCAGCTATCTTCGGGAAGTAGGCAGGGGACACCCTGAAATGGCAGGTCACACAGAGATGGACAACTCACTCGCTCGTTCACACCTATGGACAATTTGGATCGGCCAATTCACCTGAATTGTATGTTTTTGGAATACAGGAGCAAACCGGAGTGCCAGAGGAAACCCACACAAGCACAGGGAGAACATGCAAACTCCACACAGAAAGGTTTGATCCCATGACCTCAGAACTGTGCTGCACATGTTCGAACCACTGCCCTGCCGTGATGCCCTTCTCCATTTACAACAAATACTACAACAATACAAGTGCAGTGATGTTAAATAAATACTGAAGATATACTAAAAAACGCGGAAACACTCCAGAAATAGTACAGAAATACTACAAAAACCCAAAACTGGAAATACTTCAAAAAAGATCAACAGAAAAAAAGACAAAAAAACAGTAGAGGTATACTATACTACAAAAATATTTGAGACAAATACTTCAAAAATACTACTACATAATTCATACATCAGAAACAACAAACTACGGTAACAATACAGAAATACGACAGATATACTACAAAACCTTGAAGAAAATACTACAAAAATGGTAGAGAAATGTTACAAAAATACTATGCAAACTACATACTACAAAAAAATACAACAGCAAAAATACTACAAAAGTACTAAAAAAACAATACTAAAGCAATACACAAACAAACTACGGAACTACAAGAAAAACCTAACTGTAGAAATAATCTGAAAATACAAAAAATATACAACTATATATATATATATATATATATATATATATATATATATATATATATATATATATATATATATATATATATATATATATATATATATATATATATACCAATACTGCCCCGACTCCAAACAGTTTCCCAGCCCTGCACTACACAATATAGCAACAGCTCATGCTCAAATAATACAGACTGCCCCTTTAATATGCAATTTATGCACTGACCGGCTGCAATATTGATAACCGACTGCGTTAGATAACGTGAAGTCATAAATTCTGCTTGGAAAAGAAAAAAAACAGTGAATTGGATTGATATGTTTATTGTGATTTATAATCTCTCAGGAAATAACGAAATCTCACAGTCACCAATTGAAGCAAAAGAGTTGACACATAAATGTTAAGAAATTATAAGAAAATGTGTCATTCAAGAAATGATTTGATTATTTTTTTTCCCCTTCATTTTTCATCACAGTGTGAAATATTGATTCATTAGTTTGAACAGCTCCCCATTGAGGTGAATCTTCCACGTTTATGTCAAGGTCAAATCCAAAATATCAGTCACACTCTTAGATTTGTGTTCAAAAATGTAAGAATTTTCCTCCAAGAATCTTCCTGGGCAGCAGCGTGGGCGGCAAGGTGACCGCCGGAAGTTATGAACACTAAAGAGGAAACACAAAACGACAAGATTCAGTCGTCTGCAGTGCCTTGCGAAAATATTGACCCCTACCCCATCACCTCCCCCCCAAAAAACATTTTGATATATATTGCCAGATTTCAGGCTTCAAACTTATGGATAAAAAGCTCAAAGTATTTTCGACAAATCAATCAAATCAAGGGCGGCACAGTTCTGAGGTCATGGGAACCTCCTGCGTGGGTTCAAATCCAGCTACCGGACTTTCTGTGCGGAGTTTGTGTGTTCTCCCCGTGCTTGCATGGGTTTCCTCCGGGCACTCCGGTTTCCTCCAACATTCCAAAGACATGCATTTCAGGTGAATTGGCTGCAGGTGTAAATGAGCCAGCGAGTTGTCTGTCCCTGTGTGCCCTGCGATCAGCTGGCAACTATTTCAGGGTGTCCCCTGCTCACTGCCCGGAGATGGCTGAAATGTGCTCCAGCCCCCCCGCGACCCTAATAAGGATAAGGGGTACAGCTCATGAGATGAAATGAGATCAATCAGATCAATCAATATAAAATTACTACAAAAATACTACTACAGTTATACTATATTACAAAATACTACAGAATTATTTTCTACAAAAATATTCCAACAGAAAACACAAAAATACTAAAAAAAAATTGAAAAAATTACTACTATGGAAATACTACACAAATACTACTACAATACTGCTTTGGAAATACATCGGTATTACTTCTACTGAAATACTAAAAAATACCAACACATAATAGTACAATATAAAAACTACTAGAGAAATATTACTTCAAAAATACTACACAAGGTTTATAACAGAAAAACTGCAAACTACACCTAAGTCCTACAAAAATTCTCCGATGGAAGTATCAAAAATACTACAGGAATACGAGAGATATACAACAAACATTCTAATATGCAAGTACTACAAAATACAATAGAGATAGTAGAAAAAAAATAAAAACAAAATACAACAATAATACTAAAAAAGTACGATAACTCTCCCCCCAACTAAAAAAATAAATTATCAATGTGCACCGCAAAGCAGTTATGTATTATTTGACACAAAATGACTTTGGCGTCCTTTGTTGCAGCCCCTGCTTCCTCTGAAGGTGTGCAAAGACTGACTATGAGGCAAGGAAAAGCATAGGAGGAGGGGAGGTACGGCCAGGGGACAGTTCTCCTCTTACTGGGTCCCAAAAAAATCAACAGCCGGGGGACAAAGGGATTCATTTTATTACTATACATAAAATAATTAGTTGGCGGCTCCTGTCTTACAGATAATGCACGTTAATCATAACTTTGAAAATTCAGGCCCGTGCATTTTTCCGAATTGTGCGAAACGGAGAATCAATCATGAGGTCACTCGGATAAATTGGTTTAGCCTTGATCGCTTGTCGTGAGTGACAGTTGATGGGCATCTGTTTCCATTGGAGACGAGTGGAAAATAAACAGAGATGAAAAGAAAACGTCCCAAGTCTATTTTATCATTTTATAAAATTGTTCTCTTCACATTTTTTGATAAATATTAGCCATTTTTATCTACATAGTGTATTTGCGAGACCTTGCGAGTCAAATGTAAAAGGCCTGCTGTGCTGTTAAAACAGCTTCCAGTTGCTTTACTGTTTTACTGCTTTTTTTCCAGGTCGCTTTTTGTAGTCAGCGCGTTTGGTCTGACACTGCCTCTTGATGTTCTGTTTTTTTTTAAAACAGACTCACACTTTTGGCAAATTAGCCAGACTCATTTGTTTCGGATTTTGGTGAAAAATACTCAAATTTCCACATGTCGTGGAAGTGACGGCCCTCACAGTCAACTTTCCTTTTTTTAATTTACAGTTGCCTTGTCATAAATAGGGTGGGATAAAAATCTCACGGAAACCAAGGATAAGGTGAACAAAGGGCTAACTGCCATCATCTGGTGAAATGGTGTTTTTTATACAACTTTTTTTTTATACTGCGGTCAATACAAATGGCAGGCCATATATTATTGTTTTTATGAGAGAAGCAATGAAAACATTTAATCATGGGCCATAACTGGCCCCTGGGCTGGAGTTTGTTATTTTTAAACCATTCCATTTTATATGCTGCTTTATGTTTAGGGTTGTTGTCCTGTTGGAAGGTGAAGATTTTCTGACAGAATCCCTCTGTATTTGGCAATATCCATCTTCCTATCATCTCTAACGATCATCCAAATCCCTGGTGAAGAAAAGCAACCCCAGATTATGATGCTGCCACCGCCATGTTTGACAGGGAAAATTATGTTTTCAGGGTAATGTGCAGTGTTATGCTAAAAGTAACGCTCTGCATTCAGGCAAAAAAAAAATGAAAATAATTTTGGTCTCATCTGACGAGATCACCTTATTCCTTATTTGTGTCTCCCGTGTGGCTTCTTGCAAACACCAAAGAGGGCTTTAACAGTATTCTTTCAAAAAGAGCTTTTTTTCTTGCCACTCTTCCATAAATGGCAGAAAAAATTAGAGTATGACTAATAGTTGTCTATGCCTGCTGGTCATCTCATGGGATCATGGGTCCCATGGTCGCTTCTCGGATTAGTTTTCTCTTTATGGGCTTAAAGTTTAGAGGGACAGCCAGGTATTGGTATATTTTATGCTCTTTTCATTTTGATATTATTGTCCGCACTGTGCTTCGGGAGATATGTGAATTTTGCAACAACTTCTTGTATCCCATTCCTGCTTTGAACTTTTCCACAACATTTTCCTGGGCCTTTCTAGTGTGGTCTTTGGTTTTCATAATGCTGTCTGTTCTCCTCTGAGCCCATCACAGAGCAGGTGCATTAAAACAGAGACTTAATGTCTTACCGTTGCACTCTGTCATTGTTAGTCCTTTTAGGTCATCATTGGAACATTCAGGAGTCATCAGGAAACATCCGTAGTCAGATGGTTTGGATGAAATATTTTTGTAATATACACTTTTCAGTTTGATTGATGTAAATATGATATGAAATATTGAAAATTTAGTTCACTTCATAATTGCGTCTCACAAGTTGGTGATTCTTAGAAAGTATTTTCAGTTTTTTATCATTAAATTCAAAAGCTGAAAATTGGCAATACGACAAAAGGTTTTTTGGGGGTGCGGGGGTAATAATTTAGCTAGGCACTGTGAACCGTTTACAGACATTTGTGACATTCCACACGAGGATTCGATTGGAGAGATTCAGATATTTAAACCAGATCTTACCATTTTTTGATTTCGCTTTCCACAAATACATTCTCAGATAGGGTATGTAAGGTTGATCAATAATGTGACCAGTGCCCGGGTATGACAAACGGGTGAGCAGGTGAGATTTTCCAGCGGTTTTGAGTTCATCTTCAACCTGGACAGCACAGAAACTGGGCTGCATTAATTATTGGAGCAAACTAAACAGCAAAGCTTATAGGTTGGTACCATGTTTAGGTTCTCCATGCTGTGCAAACATTGGTCATCTTCCCCACAGATGTACATCAACGGACAAGCCAGGTTCTCAAACTGCGAAGATGTTACACATCTTTTTCTGTTCTAGTCTTTGATACTCACCAATATGGCCTTCATGTCACCTTCAATTGCATTTCAGGGGAGAAGACTTTGGGCAAAGTTATCCTCTTTAAACTATAATGGCCTGCCTCATTGCGAAGCCAAAGTGTATTTTCCCTAAAGGGTCAAACAAGAGAGGGCGGATACTTAGAAAAATAAATAAATAAAAAACAGTCCAATATTCAGCCAACTAAACACCCAACAATAATTTTCGAATACCTTTCCAATGTATTGGCCACGGAAAATAGGCTTGCAATATCCTTGTTGCATCCAACTGGGCCATTGATGCAAACCAAACAGGACGGCTGCAGTTTTGGTATAATACACAAAAAACAGTTGACAACGTCCAACGAAGAAGAAATTTCAAGGGAGTGTTCTATTCATCTGTTTGCATTATCGTGTGTTTTGTAATAAGTAGTTTACGCGGCTAAATTATATGGTTTGTCCCTGATGTAACTAAGCCATTTTCACATACATTGAAAGAAATGTAAGAAGGCCATGGGGGATTGGTGAGTTACGCCGGCTTTATAGTTTTCGGGTATCTTGTTTTATACTATATTGCAATGTTTCTTTGATGAGTATATTTTGAAATGGTCATCAGATCTTGAATCCCAAGAGTTTCAGCCTTCCAATGATATATGGTATGGCATATTTCAGTGACTGGTGACATCAAACGATAATTGTTTTATTAAAAGTCTGGCTGCCCACCGGCAGGCCGTCAGAACTTGGGGTTAGTTAGGGTACCGCAAATGATTAAAACTCTGATGTTCCGTGTTTCTTTACGAATAACTCATGTTTAAATGTGGACACACGCGGCTTATAGCCAGGTGCAGCTTATGTATGTACAAAATGTTTTGTCCTTTAAAAGTGTCCTGTGTGCGACTTATAATCAGGTGCGCTCTATAGACTAAATTTTAAGGTACTGATGATGGAGCATCTACCATGTCACATAAGGCAAGAGAGCATCATGTTGTTACTGTACATATTTTTCTGACGTACATTTACATCAGACTGAAAAGCCAGTTGGAGGGCTAGGTAGACTCCAAAAGAGAAACCGATGATACCAATCCTGTCGCCATGGATCTGAGGATGATCCCTGAGGATGTTGTATGCTTTCTGAAATGGAGATGAAAATACAAAATATGAACGAATAGATTGACGGTCAGGTGTTGGATGTATGGATAGATGGACTGTCATGGAACAGAACAAGGACTCGGATCCAATAGCGTCAGTTAAAGGATTTATTGTGACAAGATTCGGTGGAGCAGGCTTGGGACGTCGAGCCTTGGCAGTGGAAAGCCTCTTGGGACGATATGGCAACTCCGTGGTGAAAACGCGTGGCGAAACGTAGCAGGTAAGTCGGTGGCCGGGACGGAAGAGTAGATCGTAAACTTGAATGTTGGAGGTTCACTCAAGAAATGAGGAAGACACTCGAACGTCCATCTCTGGACGCTGACAGCTTATGTAGTAGACCTCCACCAATCAAGAGATCGCGTTCCAGCACACCAGCTGATTACCTCAGGTGACTCCGGTTAGGTAATCACGACAGAACCCCCCCCTCAAGGGACGGCTCCAGAAGTCCCCCAGGGAAAAATAAAAATAAATCCAAACACGTCACATGGCAACACCGGTAATCCAAGGGAAAAAAAAAAATCACAGGCCAGTTACAAATAATTCCCCAAAACCCAAAATACATCACCAATAATCCAAAAATGGAGGGCCCAGAGGTCGTCCGATGAACCCTCAGAATTCTTCCGAGTGGATAGAGGCCCCTTCGTCCGCATCTGAAGGGGTGGTAGCGGGTGGGTCTGCCGGTGGAAGAGCAGCAGCGTCGGACCTACGACGACGACCACGGCGTGGTGCTGGTTGGTCAGGATGCAGTTGATGGAATTCTGCCACAAGAGATCGGTCCAGGATCTGCCTGCTGGGAATCCATGATCTCTCCTCCGGACCATATCCCTCCCAATCGACCAAGTACTGGAAGCCCCGACCCCTGCGTCGGGAGCGGAGCAGGCGGCGCACTGTATAGATAGGCTCCCCGTCCAAGGAGCGTGGAGCTGGGGGAGGAGGTGGAATGGGTGCCAACGGACTCTGGCTGACGGGCTTGATTCGGGAAACATGAAACGTGGGGTGCACTCTCATAGATCTTGGTAGACGGAGACGGACTGCTGAGGAGTTGATAATTTTTACTATAGGAAACGGGCCAAGATACCGAGGAGCTAGTTTCCTCGACTCAACCTTCAGTGGAAGATCAGCTGATGCGAGCCACACCTTCTGGCCCACCTGGTACTTCGGAGCAGGACTCCTCCGTCGATTAGCCCCAACGGCATGAGTCTTGCTTGCCCGAAGGAGTGTGGCCCGAGCACGAGCCCAAGTTCGCCGACAGCGACGTGCATTCGCCGTAGCTGACGGGCAGTTTACTTCCTCCTCTTGACTAGGGAACATAGGGGGTTGGTACCCATACACACACTGGAAGGGGGACATTCCAGTGGATGAGCTAACCAAGGAATTGTGAGCATATTCCACCCATGCCAATTGCCGAGCCCAGGACAACGGTTCACTAGAGACCATGCAGCGAAGTGCCGTTTCCAAATCTTGGTTCACTCGTTCAGACTGACCATTGGATTGAGGGTGGAACCCTGATGAGAGGCTGACAGAGGCACCCAACAGACGACAGAACTCCTTCCAAAACGCGGATGAGAACTGGGGACCACGGTCAGAAACAATGTCCAGAGGGATGCCATGGAGGCGGAACACATGCTGCTGGACTATCAATGCAGTTTCCTTGGCGGAGGGGAGCTTCGGTAGTGCCACGAAATGGACCATCTTACTGAACCGGTCCACGATAGTTAGTACAGTCGTCATCCCCTCGGATACTGGCAACCCCGTCACAAAGTCCAAGGAGATGTGGGACCATGGGCGGCGGGGAACCGGAAGTGGATGTAACAGACCGGCCGGACGTTGGTGGGATGTTTTGTTCTGGGCGCACACTTGACAGGCGGAGACGTATTCCCTAACGTCCTTGGCCATGGTAGGCCACCAGAAGCGTCGGGACAAGAAACTGTGAGTCCGAGCCGACCCCGGATGGCAAGAAAAGTGAGAATTGTGCCCCCATTGGAGGACCTCGGACCGTAAGGGTTCGGAAACGAATAGTCGACCCTCGGGACAGGAGCTGGGGCCCGCCTGATCGGGTATCGCCTCTCTGACTCGGGACTCGATATCCCAGGAGACTGCTGCCACCATACAGGAAGCTGGAAGGACCGTTGCGGGACCCTGAGGTGTGTCATTGGAACTCTGGAATTGTCGGGAGAGCGCGTCGGGTTTCACATTTCGAGATCCGGGTCTGTAGGACAGAGTGAAGTTAAAGCGGGTGAAAAACAGGGCCCAACGTGACTGGCGAGGATTGAGCCGCTTGGCCGATCTAATATATTCTAAGTTCTTGTGGTCAGTCCAAACTATGAACGGCACCGTTACGCCCTCCAACCAATGCCGCCATTCCTCCAGGGCTAGCTTGACAGCCAACAACTCACGATCCCCCACGTCGTAGTTGCGTTCGGCCGGGGACAACCGCCGGGAAAAGAAGGCGCACGGGTGCATTTTCTGGTCCTTGTCCGACCGCTGGGACAGGACAGCACCCACTCCCACATCTGAGGCGTCCACCTCCACTACCAGTTGGCGTGCAGGGTCCGGTACCTGGAGTATGGGGGCCGTAGAGAAATGGGTTTTTAGACGGTTGAAAGCTGCATTAGCCTCGGAAGACCACCGAAATGGCTCTCTAGGACTGGTAAGAAGCGTGAGGGGAGCTGCCACCGAACTGTAGTTCCTGATGAACCTCCGGTAGAAATTGGCAAAACCAAGGAATTGTTGGAGTTTCTTCCGAGACTCAGGGACAGGCCAAGAGGTGACTGCTGATACCTTGGCAGGATCCATCTGAAGGGTCCCCTCCGCCACGATGTAGCCCAGGAACGAGACTGTCTTGGCGTGAAACTCGCACTTCTCTGCCTTAACAAATAAAGAGTTCTCTAGGAGACGACGGAGAACCAGCTGGACATGTTTTCGGTGTTCATCGAGGGACTTTGAGAAAATCAAGATATCGTCCAGATACACAAAAACAAAACGATTAAGCACATCTCGTAAAATGTCATTTACCAAAGATTGGAAAACAGCTGGAGCATTGGTTAATCCGAACGGCATTACCAGATACTCGTAGTGACCGTTGGGTGTGTTGAATGCCGTCTTCCACTCATCACCCTCCCGGATTCGGACTAAATGGTAGGCGTTGCGCAGATCAAGTTTAGTGAAGACCGTGGCCCCCTGTAGAAGCTCAAATGCAGAGGCAAGCAGAGGCAAGGGATAGCGATTTTTAACCGTGATTTCATTAAGGCCCCGATAATCTATACAGGGCCGGAGTGACCCGTCCTTCTTTCCCACAAAGAAGAACCCCGCCCCAGCAGGAGAAGAGGAGGGTCGAATGATACCAGCCGCCAAGGCATCGGAAATGTACTCCTCCATGGCCTTCCTCTCGGGAATGGACAAGGAGTAGAGGCGGCCCCGAGGAGGAGCAGACCCCGGCAGGAGATCAATTGCGCAGTCATAAGGTCTATGAGGGGGCAAGGAAGAGGCCTTAGCTTTACTGAAGACCTCCCGTAGGTGGTGGTAACAGGCTGGGACCTTGGACAGATTGGGTGGAGCCCTCGTGGAAACAGGATGATTTGGGTAAGGAGCGGCTTGCAGACAGGTTTGGTGACAGTCCATGCCCCATTCAAGTATCGACCCAGTGCGCCAGTCGAAATGGGGGTTGTGTTGCACCAACCAAGGATGACCCAGGACAAGGGGTTGGTTAGGGGAGTGAAGTAAGTGAAATCGGATCTTCTCTCTGTGATTTCCAGACAACTGTAGTTCAATGGGTTCCGTTATTTGAGATACGGTGCCTAATAGGTGGCCATCCAAAGCCCGAGCTGATACCGGGTTAGGAAGGGTTTCAACAGGTATCCCCATCTTGTGTGCGAGTGACAAATCCAGGATATTTGTTTCGGCGCCAGAATCGATGAGGGCATGGAAGGGTTGAGATGTACCGGAAATAATGAGATTTGCCCGGAGAACAGGTCTATCAGTCTTGGGGGACGATATTAAAGCCGAGCTCAATCGGATGTCCCCTATATCCGACGAGCGTTGGCTTTTAACGGGCAATTGACCACCCTATGTCCCTGGCCGCCGCAGTAATAACATAGCCGTTCGGTACGCCTTCGCTGGCGTTCTTCGACTGAGAGAAAGTTGCGGTCCACCTCCATCATCTCATGAGGTGCGGTAGAATTGGTTGGGGGGTTCGGTATCTTACTAATGTCTTGACTTTGCCGGGTGATGGGTTGGCTGGGATCTTCTCTCTCTCTGCGTCTTGCCTGAACCCTACGGTCGATCCGGGCGGTCAGTTCGATAGCATTGTCAAGATTTACCGGAGGAGCGTGGGAAACCAATTCGTCTTTGATATAACCGGACAAGCTATGGAGGTAGGCGTCGACCAGCGCCTCTTCGTTCCAGTGACTCTGGGCTGCTAGTGTGCGAAAGTCAATGGCATAGTCGGCAATGGAGCGTCTCCCCTGGCGAATGTTCAAGATTGAACGAGCAGCATCGACTGATGAGGCTCCAGAATCAAAAACTTTAATCATTTCCTGGCTTAGCAAATTAAAAGAGGTGCATGCTGTCGCCCCTCGTTCGTATTCTGCCGTTCCCCAAAGGCGGGCTCTGCCAGTCAGATGATTTATCACAAAAGCCACCTTCGCCTTTTCGTTCACAAAGGCTCGCGGTTGTAGATCAAAAATTAGTCGGCAATTTATAAGAAAGGGGCGGATCTGGGCGGGCTCTCCACTGAACCTCTCTGGCGAACCTACTCGTGGTTCAACACTGCCGACCTGATCAGAAAGGGGCGGAACTGGATCTTGTGCTCGTGTTGCCGGGGGAGCTTCGCATTGTTCAAAAAAATCTTGGTGACGTTGTACTTGCCGGACTAGTGTGGATACGTCGTGGACGATCTGTTGTATTGCGCCTTCGGTGTGTTGTAGGCGCTGTAGCGCGGATTCCTGTTCGGCATTTCCGCATCTCTCAGAGGTGGGACGAACTGTCGCTGGATCCATGCTTTGGTTCGAGTGTTCTGTCATGGAACAGAACAAGGACTCGGATCCAATAGCGTCAGTTAAAGGATTTATTGTGACAAGATTCGGTGGAGCAGGCTTGGGACGTCGAGCCTTGGCAGTGGAAAGCCTCTTGGGACGATATGGCAACTCCGTGGTGAAAACGCGTGGCGAAACGTAGCAGGTAAGTCGGTGGCCGGGACGGAAGAGTAGATCGTAAACTTGAATGTTGGAGGTTCACTCAAGAAATGAGGAAGACACTCGAACGTCCATCTCTGGACGCTGACAGCTTATGTAGTAGACCTCCACCAATCAAGAGATCGCGTTCCAGCACACCAGCTGATTACCTCAGGTGACTCCGGTTAGGTAATCACGACATGGACAACCTGACTGATAAATAGATGGATGGTGGGCTGGATGGATGGGTGAATGGACATACGGATGGATGGATGGATGAAAAGATCGATGGACTATGTTAGGTCAAATTGGTGGATTTTAATTCATACTGACAATGTAGTCTTCACTAAGTCCACCATGGGCCAGGATCTAATTCAGACTGTTGAACAGCCGTATTCCAATGCCAACAGTGCAGTACTGATGGTACCATTGGAGAGTGCTTTCAAACTACAGTCGGTGTGAGACAAAGCTTCATTCTCTCTCCAACTTTATTCAACGTCTTCCTGAAGAGGATCCCGACCGAAGCCTTGGACCAACACTAAAGTGCAGTCAGCATTAGGGGACACAACGCCCCTAAGCTCAGTTTTGCTGATAATATTTCTAGATTGGGAGAAGAACAGAAAATCGGCGATCTGGTAAATCGCCAAGTCTAGCCCTTAATCACAATGAGTCTCAAAGGGCTGTTCTAGTAATATTCTTCACATGTGTTTGAAAGGACAGATCGGGGTCAAATATGACAGCTAAATTTTTAACTGAGTCACTCCGGGTTATCTTACATTTGTTAATTTTCAGAGCAGTTTTTGAGAACAAGTCATATTATTTAGATGGACTAATAACTAACATTTCGGTCTTTTCAGAGTTAAGGCGCAAGAAGTTGAGTGACATCCACTCTTTTATCACAGTGAAGCAGGTGTCCAAATTTCCACAACTTAGTATGGCGGATTCGCACATCGGAAGGTATAGTTTAGTGTCATTTGCGTAGGAATGGAAACTGATATTATACTTGCAAATAATATCACCTAATGGAAGCATCTAAATGCTGAAAAGAAGGGGGCCAAGGACTGAATCCTGCAGGTAACAGATGTCATTGCACCATATTTATCACAGTGCGTCCTATCTGGGAGGTAGGATATTAACCTTAAGAGGACGATTCCTGAGAAACAAATACATATTTCCAACCGACAAACTTAAACATTTTGCAGCTGTCATATCAAAAGTGGGGTCAGAACCGGAAATCATAGCAGGATAGCTTAAAATCATATTCAAACTCCCTTGTCTTAAGCCAATTTGCGGAGACAAGAACATAGTAGTGAAATCAAAGATTAGACTCATGCACACGCTGGTTACTTCCACCTTCCTGTGCGCGTTTGAAAAATGAACTCATACAGCAGAGCTGGAAAAGAAAATCCAGGCAATGGAAAAAAGATTCTACGGGAAACTTCTAGGCATCAGTTCATTTGACAAATGAAACGGTGAGCAACACTATCAGAGGG
Organism: Urocampus carinirostris; assembly: GCF_059441175.1. Classification (NCBI taxonomy): domain Eukaryota; kingdom Metazoa; phylum Chordata; class Actinopteri; order Syngnathiformes; family Syngnathidae; genus Urocampus; species Urocampus carinirostris. The sequence goes on along the minus strand of NC_142354.1, from coordinate 27,710,351 downwards.
CTCATTGCACCCTACGAAGAACTGTTGTCAATTGTGTGCAGGTGGAAACTTCAATGGACCATCAAGACTGGCCAAGATAATTCTCTAGGGCACAGTCCAAGGGGGCAGGAGGAAAGGAAAACTGAAAAAGAACTGGGCTGACAACATTAAGGAATGGACTGGTGCAAACTTTGCCACGACCAAAAAGCAGGCCAGGAACAGTCAGCAGTGAGGTAAGCTGTCCAGAGTTGCATCCTTATTGGTGCCCTGATGACCCAGGCGGTTAAGGATTCTGTACACTGTGAACTTTTCACTATTTCATTATTATTCATTGACCTCTATCTGCTAAATATATACATTTATCAGTATGTTCCAAGGAGGTCATCTTGCCTTCATATATGGACCCAAAGCGCTCACATCACGTTTCAGGGTCAGATCTTTGTGGTCCCTGTAGACCACACTAAAGCTTGCAATGCCCCTGGAAGCAAGTGAGGCTGCGCGCTGCTCCTTAAGTCCCCTGCTCACTCCCCATATTTCCAACGTGGCTGGGAACGTACCCCGGCCTGTTGAGCAAATGAAATAAAAATCTGAGAAACGACACTTACAAAATAAGTCTAAAATTCAAGTATGTTCCCAGAACTGCAGGTGATAAACATGCGATATATATATATATATATATATATATATATATATATAAATATAAGTATATAAACTTCCAACTGTTCACTGTTCAAATTGAGCTTGGGGGAAGGTGATACTGGAAATTCTGGTTTCGATCTAAGCAAATACATCGATTTAACTCTTCACCCCTTGAGCTAGTTAAAAATTACACTCACGAAACATTACGTCACTAAAAATGTTTCGAAATTAATAAATAACTGCATTTCAAATTCAAACAGTGTAATAAATACATGTCTGTTACACATCCCTAAGAACAAAAGCAAGAGTAAAACCAAAAAAAGCAGCGACGTAACGAAAGTAGAAATACTGTATAAGAAAGTCACGTAGAGAACTAAAATACGTTGCTCTGCACAATACAGTATCATAAAAATAATGTGAGTTTTAAAAATAAATTGTGATTCTGTTGCAGCTCTTTGCCCTACGCAGGGTGAGCTTTATTTATAAGTTGATGTAGACGTGTGGTATTGCCACAGCAGCAGACCACTTTACCATACAAAAGAAAGACAACTGACATTGCCTTTTTCTTGAGTTGCGATTGATGCTTGTTGCTGTATTTTTAGGTATTGGTAGGGATGTGTGCATTAGGCCCTCTCTCCTGCCTAGCTTGGAGGATGAAGTAGCAGGCCATGTAGGCAGTAGTGCTACAAGTCTGCTTCATAAGCTCAGGCGTTGGGTGAGAGAGAAAAGAGCTGTGCTATCTATATAGAAAAGTGGCGCTATGAGGACATTGACGAAGGAACGAAGTAACAACCCTAAGACAACAGTATAAATCCAAACAATGTATTTACTTAGTATCGACAATATCAATATATAGATGAGTACTACCACCCTCACCAAAAACTTGGGAATTTAGCTCACCGGGTGGTAAGAATAGCGTTCCCACAACTCCGTTTTGGCAAATGTCTATACGTTGAACGCCCGGTGCCATGTACCAGCGCTCGGTAGTCGTAACTGCCAGCTCAGCACTTTCTCGCTCTCTTGGAGAAACGTGACCATCCAGCAAGGAAACGTCCACGGTGAGAGGAGTCTCGACGTTCTTCTTCAGAAACCTTTGCAAGAAACAATCACATCTTTTTCTACCAATCCTTGGCAACGATGGTATTTATAGTCCAAAATGGAAGACTTTGGTGGAGGAATTGAGTGTGAAAGAAATTCCAGTACACGAGCAGTCCCAGAGGCTAACGGTCCTTTAGAGACCACTTGAGACTACTCGACGTTCGTGACTTCTCACTGCCTGCATCAGCTCCTTTGAGTTTGTGCATGCGAACTTCAGGTTCAGGTTACGAGAGGCCTTAACTTCCAGGGGTCATAGGGGGCACCACTTCATGTGGTGTGTCTTGGGCAAGTACGGCCCTGCGCTACAAGTCATTCTCCTGAATCTTTTTTTGGTAGGGGTTTGAGCCCACAGACGGAACAGAAAGTAGTACTGATCTCCATGGTTTCCAGTAGTAGGAGATGCTTCCTAATCGGACTCAGATACAGCACATTTATCATCTGGTGGCCGTTTTTTTTTTTTAGGGTGGAAAGCGTCATCCTGCTTTTCAGAGATGAGCTTCAACATTGACAGTCAGCAGCATCTGATAATACTGATACTCAGGGATCAGCAATAAATGATTGGTGAAAAATTAATGCCATTAATTGCGAACAATTAATGGAATGGTTGCTTAAACTCATAAATTCATTTATTGCAAAATTTAAATAATTATCAATTATTGCGACCCATTAATTGCAAAAATATTCGGGTTTTTTTGTTAGTCGATTGCGTCAACAAACGTGCAAATTTTCACGCCGCGCGAGCATTTCGCATGCGGTCAAGGTCACATACACGCACAATCGGGACAGTGCATGCATACGTGTAAGCTACCGTGTTTCCCCCATTATAAGACCCACCCTGAATATAAGGCCCAGCTTTTTATGAGAAATGATATTCAACCTTCCTACAAATAAGAGGCTCATATTACCTATGAAAACCGTAGATATCAACGTTATTTAACAACGGCAATGCTTTTCTAAGAAATTTTTAGCAAAAATTTGTTACTTTTGCACATATTTTCATTTCAAAACCTCAATTTTTGACGATGATTTTGAAGTAAGGCCGGCCTTATATTCGGGGAAGCTGTACGTACGTAGTGTGGATGCAAAGCAGCTTTTTATTGGTCGGGACAAAATCGGGCTTGTTGATTGGCTCACGTTTTGCCTCAAGCACGTACGTCGTGGATGCACAAACGCACACGTTGTACACCACTACTACTACGCTGTATTGATTGTAATCTTCGCACGGTTATGGGACCGAAGTAAAAAATGGTTAGAGAGTACTTCACCCAGTTTGATGTCGTCAACGGCAAATAGCGCTGCTCATGTGGCACCGAGCGCATCCAACGGCGCAACACCGGTTGGAGCAATTAAATTACCACTTGATGGCTAGAAATCCAATAAATACCCATTAATTGGCCTTGCCGCGAAAAAATTAACATTAATTTTTTGCACCTAAATATTAATTTTTTTCCCAAAAATCAATTACTGATGACCCCTGCTGATACTAGAAACTAAATCAGTGGGGGAAAACTATTTTGTTCCAAGATCTTTGAGTTTCACTTTGTACAATATGCATTGCATCATTTTTTACTTTTGTACTTTTGTTGAAAAACAAACTGTGGCAATAACGTAACATCCTTTGCTCAAAGGCTCTCCTGTTTTGTGTAATTTTTGTATCTGTATAGACAAATTATTTACAGTATATATTTCAATTGATATTTAACTAAATCGCCGTCTTCTACCCCCTCCGCATCCACTCACTAACAAGTCACGTCATCCCAATTCCTACAGGCCAAAGAAGCAAGTCTCTGTGTCTCGATCCTTACTATACCAAAGGATATGATTTTTGACTGAATGCAAAACAAATACTCTCTCCGGCCACTAAAAGGCAGTGTTGAGTTCGTATAGTTTAGTGAGTTGGTTCAGGTGCAAAACTGCATTCACTCATCTGTTGAATTAAACCAGGTAAGGTACGGAGAACATGTATGAGTTGACAAGTATGCGATTTCCGTCACTCTCCCTTGCAAACTTGCATGAGCGATTAAAGCATCCCTGAAACAAATTCAACTCGTATGAAGAGATACCAATGTATTTAGTTTACATGCCTTATTCCACGCTTGTCCACTGCAGCGATTTGCATGGCCCAGAAGAGACCCATGGGCTCGCAACCCAAATATGAACCACCCACCGAATGATCCCTGCTCACTGCGGAAGGTACAAGAGAGAAGGAAAGACAAAGATGTTACAAGTATAATGGACAAATGTGTTCTCGAGTGTGGGCAAACTACACTTTTTTAAAATTCGGCTGTTAAACAATAATGGTAAAAATATGATCATGACAGTAATTCCTCGTAGAATCCGCAAAGTAGAAAAATCTATTCATCAAATGTTCTATTATATATTGGAACCAAAGATCAAACCCTGTTTCCAGGCTCAAACATTTGTTTAAGAATGGGAATACGTGTGTCGTGTCCAGCATGATCGCTGTGGCGACCGCCTGGCCCCGCCCCCTGGGCACCGGCTGTAGTAGATCAGCTAATTTGCGTGTGTGCTACTTAAGGGTGGGTTGTGGGTATTGCGGGTGCTGGTTCATTTACATTTTCTGTTCTGTTTTGCTCTGTCCTGTTTTGTTTGAGTCAGAGGAGACCTGCGTTTGCACGTTTTGAGTAAAAGCTTGTTTTGTTAGTATTCCGAGTCTAAGTTCCTGTTTGCCTGTAAGCCTGTTTTTGTTTTGTTTTGTCCCTGAGAGTTGGACGACTTTTATTTTGCTAAATAAAAGTTCTGATCGTCAACGTAAATGAGTTCTCCCTTCCCTTCCTCCTGCATCCGTTCTGGTCCGGTCTCTTGACAACGTGAAGGGAATGGTGTATATCCCACCCTTCTCCTGCAAACATAGAAAAGTCCAGAAAATAATCTATACAACCATTAGAGACTGTTTCCCAAAAATATGCTTTTGAAGTGATTGGCTGGATTACCAACATCACGTACGCAGTGTCTCAGTCAGTGCTCATTTTGAACGTTTGTGAAATCGTTCATATAATCCACAAGCCTTTGAATTTCTCATTCAGATTTGGAAGAATACATTTTATGATCTTCAACAATAATACCATTTAATTCAATGTACCCAAAATATATACTTTCTGTGATATGTACATCTCAAAGTGTCACAGACCAGAAACAGACACAGGAGCCAATGGCACTCTTTTTTCTCAGTTTTTATTAACAAAGAGGGAGAGCAGGGCTTGCTTCCACGATCCGATGGTTGTCGAACAAGAGGAGCAGGAGAAGCGGAATGGGCACTTCCGTGTCTAGCGAGGAGGGTTGAAAACAGGCGGGACTGGAGAGCATGGGCGGTGTCCATTTCGGAAACGAGGTCGGCAACAGCAGGCAGGCAGGTAACGGGGCAAAATAGATCGGATAACAGGCAGGCAGAACGGGGCAGAGTCAGGTTTGGAAACAGGTTGGCAACGCGGATTATGCAGAGAAAAGCAGGGCAGGAACAGAGTCTGACGTAAGAGCTTACTGAGCTGGGGGCAACGGTTCGCATAACGATCTGACATCGACCTCGTGGAATGAATACATCAGCCAATCAGCGTTCCGGGCAGTTGGCGCCAAGCAAGCAGTCGCAGGTGCTCTGAATCGGCAATTATGACACAAAGAATACCAATGTTTTTGAAACACTCTGCATAATAGAGTATTTAAGAAATAAATAGATATATCAATGAACAAATAAATACATGAATAAATACATAAATCAATAAATAAAGGCTTCTACTTTGCGGGTTTTGTCTGGTGCGTGACATTTTTTTAACGCAACCCCTGTGAAAAACGAGGTATTACTGTAATGGGATTCGTAAAAAGATCATAATAGAAACCAGTGCAAACGAATGCAATGTACAGTTAATTAACAATGCACATTCGGCGTGACTCACAGTCGACAGTGCCGTCTTCCCTTGCGTTGTAATGGCCAAACGCTTCCCACATATTACCATCCTCACTCTTCATTTTTGCACACAAAGTAACTGGATGGTGCGGGGACAGAAAGCTTGCTTTTACGTTGACCGGTTCGTCCATCATGCTGCGGGCTGGAGCAGCTGTCAGAACTGGAGCTGGACTGAAAACGGTCCTAAATGACATGCCTGATCGGGAAAAATATGTCATGTTAAAAGTTATTCCTCCCCACAATTATGCAAATACGTTGCATGATATTCCACCCGCCGGAAAGATCAAAAAATTTTGTCTCTAAGGTAACCCATCCGTCTTGTTTCTTGTGGAGCTGTGACGTCATTGAAGGAACACAACAATTTCAAAATGGCGAATCCTGGTAACACCACATGCGAGGCAGATGACTTCACAGCTCAAGAAGTCAAAGACAAGACAGGCTGTCTTCAAAATCCATTGTTTTGGAAAATAATTTACGCAAAAAACATTGACTGTTTCCATACATTTTGCACGTTTTAAAATATGGGAATACCGCAAAAGAATAATTACTCTTTAAGTATTTTCTTGGCAAATGCCTAAACAAAAAAGCCATTAAGCCAGAACCCTTCAAAAGGCTCTCTGGCTCTTAACTCATTCTCTTTCTCTTTTTCTCTCTCTCGCTTTTTCTTTCTCTCTCTCTCTCTCTCTCTCTGTCTCTCTCTCTCTCTCTCTCTCTCGATCTCTCTCTGTTTCTCTCTCTTTTTCTCTTCCTTTGCCCCGTTACCTCCCTCCTCCTCTCTAATTCTCTCCCATTCCCTCTCTCTCCTTTTCTCTCCTCTCTTTCTCTTTCTCTCTTTCCCTCTCTCTGTTATTTCACTTTTGCTCTCCCTGGCTTGTACTTGCTTCACCTCTCCCCTCTAGCTTCCCCTTCTCTTTTTCTACCTCTTTCTCTCTCCCTGTCATTCATACCCCTCTCTCTCCCGCTCTCATTTTTTTGAAGGTGGTTGTGATTCTGATATCTCTGTGGTTGTTTTGTATAAAGAATCTAAAAAACTCTATGTTGAAACATTAAAGGCTATTAGGACATAGTAACATAATGCATTCAAAATAATTTATTTGGTCTGTAATGTTTCATTATTTTTGGTAATATATCAATAAAAACAAAAATATCTGAAGAACCGTTTGGGAGCCGAAAGAATCGTCTCTTTTTAGTGAGCTGAGCTGAAAGAACTGGTTCTTCTTCTAAAAAACAACATTAAATATTTGCATTTTTGCCCTCTACTTAAAATTTTCCAAGTGTTTAAAAAACAATAAAAATCCAAAAAGATTTCATTCAGTCATAAAGTCATTCAGCTGTTGCGCGATAACCTTTTCAAGTAGTTTAGAAAGAAACAGTAGGTTTTATACAGGTCTAAAATTACATAGACTTTCCAGAACAAGGTTGGCGTTGCTTAAGCGTATCTTTGAGATAAATCATGTTAACACTCTCATAGCAAATCTCTTTTGTCTTTTCATGAAAGAAGAACATTTAATAATGAGCTGAACTGGTAGAGCCATATGAGAAAACCTTTCGTGTAAGCACTGCTACTGTGTTACACAGGTATTTGGGTTATTTTTATCTGCAGCAGTAAATGATTAATGTGCAAAACGCCACCGCATGTTACTAAAGTACCCTGAATGCAGCAATGCTAATGGTAAACTCAGAGAAAATCAACTCTACAACTATTTTGACGAAAGATATCAAGACCATCATTTCGACAGTATGTTTTTTCTTACCAATTTTACTATGCAACCAGCTGTTTTTTCTTTGCAAGCCAACATGTGAAGTCAGCTGGTTTCCAATGAAATGCCGATTTGGTGCCATCCTCACCCAAGTTCCGGTCATCATTCTGGAAATTAACCGGTGACAAATCAAGCAAAAAAATTATTTGGAATGGCTCACCAAGCTTGGATTTGCAGGTTACTTGATGTGACTTTTAGGTTTGCTTTAGAGATTAGTGAAATTTCCCTTAAGATCCAATCCATTGTCTTGACGTCAGTAAAGAAGGTGTAATTCCAGTTTACAGCCTTGGAAATGTCAGTCACAGTTGGGTTTAAAGAGGTTAGATATTTTGTCATTAAAATAAAATTATCAAAGGTTCGCATCTTGTGCAAAATGCTGCAGCGAGGTTTTTGACTAGGACAAAAAAGTTTGATCACATTCCTCCAATTTTGGCTAACCTGCACTGGGCTCTGTGTCAGTTCAAGATGTGATTATTAAGGTTATGTTGCTAACATACAGAAATTTGTATGAACGGGCATCCTCTTATCTTTCTGTTCCGCTCGGAAAATGCTGGTCTACTAGTGAATCAAAGAGCCAAGAAGAAGTCTGCAAGTTCAAGAGCATTCTCCATCCAGCCCCCTTGCTGCAGAATGCTCTGACCCCAGACATACATTCTGCAACCAAAGAAGATGTCTTTTAATCTAGGCTCAAAACAAACACATACTCTATGGTGACGTTGACCTCATACTCTTGTTTACTTGTCCTTGGGGGAGAAGGCTGAGCCTGGATAGAATAGAATAGAATAGAATGGAATAGAATAGAATAGAATAGAATAGAATAGAATAGAATGGAATAGAATAGAATAGAATAGAATAGAATAGAATAGAATAGAATAGAATAGAATAGAATTAGACCACTTTTGTACTGCAAGGCATGGTTTGTCATTAGTTGAAATGTTGGATTCTTATCAAATGTCATGACTATTTTTGGTTCTGTTGTTGTCGGCTTTGAAAAAGATTTGTTTAAAAAAGGAAAGGAGAGCCATACTACTTTATTTTTTAATAAGAAATGAATACCACTGTGTCTTTCATTTCAAATTCAATTTCTCATGTTTTTGTAATATTAAGCTTTGGGTCTTACAAATTCCATGTTTCAGCAGAACTAAAGTTTGTTTCCATGTGAAAAGCTTAAACATTACATATCAGTTGTTGTTAATTTTTCAATAATCAAGGTCTTTGGTTCGTGACTTTACTTCTCTTAATTTTCACCCACTCTGAATTTTCATCCAGAACCTGCTGCATTACTCAAAATTTTGGGGCAGAAAGCTGTCAAAAGGATATTTTCTTATTACCCCATAATTAATGGTGATGATTATTGTGTATTAACTGTTGATGCCCTTGAAACATTGACTGCAGCCTGGTCATACTGAAAGGGGGATTTCTTAACTTTATTAATGCTGAGGTTGTTAAGTTTATCCTTCCCCTTGCTTAGGTTTCGGATGAGGGGATGTTAAAATGGTGGTTTGTGCAGTCCTTTCAGACTTTTATTTATTAAGTGTCAGGGAAGACCAGAACAGAGCAGGAGACCCCAGAGCGTTCGTACAATTCTTTATTTGGGGAAGAGTAAGGGTCAGCGGGAAACACGATGACCGTCGAACGTCAGCAGCAACGTCGTGAACAAAACTTCGGAAGACGTAGCCAATCGTAGCGTGGGACGGAAGCAGGTCGAGTTTACCAGGACTGGAGAGAAGATTGTAGCGTGGACGGAAGCAGGTCGAGTTTACCGGGACTGAAGAGAAGATCGTAGCGTGGGACGGAAGCAGGTCGGATTGGAGGCAGGCAGGCAGAATCAGGTAAACAAGAAGGCACAGGTAATCAGGAGAGTCTTACAGGGTACAGGAGTAATCCTCCGACAAAGAGTTCTCCGCGTAACGCGTTTAAAAAGGGAGCATTAACCAATCAGGAAGCACATTCCAACGCGCCACATGATTACCCCAGGTGGCTCCACTTGGGTAATCATGACATTAAGGGCTATAGCGAGGATGGTCAAACTACAGACCTGGTCTAAATCAGGCCTGCTAACAGATCTAATCTTCCCCTCGAGACAAAGCTGAAAGACGCACAAGGGAACAATAGCCGCATCGTCAAACAATGACTGGCAGTCTTATCTATGTCCAGAGGGTGTCGCCAAAGCTAAGCACCACTCCCAAAGAGTTTTTTTCTTTTATTTGCTGACTACAATTGACCTAATCGCTCTGGCCTCCACTCACAAAGTAACATTATGGATAAATGAATGAATTAATGACTCTTATTTACTGGCATTACCCGTGTCATAGGTAAAGGATCTGGGCTTGGTGAGATACAAGCTCAACAGCTTGTCGTTGTGAGTGTTATCACGCAGCCGCAAGAGTTGTTTTTGCTTCATTTCCCGACACCGCTTACGTTGCTTCCCAGACCCCAGAACAATCCACAGAGCACCCGGTGATCTCGATACTTCCTTCAGTGATATATCGATGTCGGTAACTGATGGCCACAAGCTCCGGTTGTGTGTAGTGGTGTAACGCCAATGTATGGGGGGATAGAGTCCCAAGGCAAACTTTCAGGGGTACACGAAAAACACTAAATGGGAGAGCGAAGAACTTCTGCTTCAATGCGCCACGCCATATTGGATTTTGAAATGAACGGGAAAGTCAAAATACAACATTCCTCTTCCATTTGGACATCCAGAAAACATTGCAAATTTGCTTTTACTTGGAAATAAAAATGGTATTTGTGAATAAACATATTGATTTGTACAGTGGAACCACGGTTCTCGACCATAATCCGTTCCAGAACCCTGTGCGAAAACCGATTTGTTCGATCAGCGGAATCATTTTTCCCTTTAAAAATAATGTAAATCGTTTTAATCCGTTCCAACACCCTGAATGTTTACCTTGAATGTTTAACGTATTCATAAAGCTAACCCAAGCCAATCGTACGTTCGCGTTATCGTAATCTTCCGTACGAAAGATTACGCTAACATGAACGTGTAAAAATAAAAAAATCATTTAGCACCCGGGTCTCCAGAACAAGTGGTGAGCGGTTCATTGGAAAGGGGATTAACATGATTGTGTAAAAATAAAATGAAAAAGGATAAAGAAAATAATTATAAATAGGATTTCTTACTTTTGTGGTGGTCAGCAGAAGGCGCAGGTGGACGGTGGGGTATATCCTAGCAATATCAGACACTCGCACACCTCCTTTATATGTTACTATTATTTCTTTCTTAAATGCAATATGCTGCTTGCACTGACTTTCCTCTGAGGCATAATTAGGGGCTAAAACACTTTGTACACAAATATTAAAAGCGAAAGCAAAACCACGCACGTCCGCACGTGACAATAGTTCATCACGAAAGAGCGGTCCATACCCGTACGCCGCTCAGCTTTGCACCCTAGCGTACGCACTCACGCATAACCAGCGTTCGAACTCTGATTTTTTGACCGAACAGCGAATCAAGAATTTCTCCAAATTTTTGGTCGGACTCCGATTTGTTCGAACTGATAGGCTTTCGAAAACCGAGGTTCCACTGTATATTTGGCTTTGGACATGTGATTGGAAGGCGGAGTTTGTTGGCAGTCTACAGAGAGAGCTACTGTTAGGTTCAAGTCCCCAACATTTTTAATAAAACGCTCTGAAATAAAAGACAAAGAGAATCGGTTCTTTAGAAATGGTTATTTTATTAATCATCATTATGAGAGCCGCGGAGACCAAGCTGTTACGAATCTCCTCCTCGCTCGCTCTGAAGACGTCTCCTAACCCTCCCTTCTAATAATACGGTTCTTAGAGAAAAACAACTTGAGTCATGGCATACACAGGTCAGGGTGCAGCCACTCGGATGTGAAACAGACAGAACAAAAAACAACTCATGGCCTTGAAGAACAGCTTAGGCTGAAAACTATACAAAAAGGGCTGAGAACACTTATAACATATTTGTGTCAACTGTAGGATAAATATATGTATATAACTCCAACAATTCCCCCCCTTTTTTATCCAACTGGTGATATTAATACTTCATTCAACTGTCACTTTGCATTACAATTTTCAACAGAGAAATCATGAATAAAACAACAGTTGTTACACTTAGAGGTTGCCGTCATAATCACCAGGATCTGAATAGAAATCAGGAAAAACAGGTTATCATCATCAACATTTGTGTCATTACTATTTTATCACTTTTTTTGCGGTTAAGACAGCTGTATATGCGTTAAAATGAGCATTCTACCTGTAGATCTGCAATTCCTTCTAATACTTCCAGAGTTGTGGACAATCTTCACTGGTTTGAGACGACTGCAAACTATAATTACAGCCCCCTTTGTAGCCAGACTTCCTCTGAAAGTTTCGTTGAGGAACTACAGCTCTACAGCAAGTACCACAATGCTATTACAATGACGCAAATGAGGACAGTTACGGCGTATGCTAAGATAGAAATAGTTATTTTAGTCGTATTTAATTACTTTCTTACAATATGTCAAATGAACCCATATGCTTCGTTCTGCAATCTTTACTGCTGTGCCTGTGGATAACAACACCTGGTGGGGCCCTTCCCACTTAGGTGAATGCCAGTGTTTCTTCTTTATGCTTTTTATCAGGACCCAATCTCCTGGTTCAACTAACTGGCTTTCCTATTTTTTCGGGAGAATAGATTAGGACATCATTGGCGGCTTCGATGCCGTTTTTCATGAGCATGGCCACCGTTAGGCACCCCCACGCCTCCTGGCGTGATGATGTGTTGCTTGTAGATGAGATGACACCATCCCCTTGTCCAGATTGGACTGCACCTCTTTTCGGATGTGGCAAGCTAACTTCTTCCATGAGATAACAGCCTCCTGTCTCGTAGCGGACGTGTGTAGGGGACAGAGCTGATGGCAAGAGTGTTGGCACACTCCCCAGAGTCCTGACCGCTGCCATTGGGAAGAAAACTTGAATTTGAAGCTCCCTGGGCTGACAGAACTCCGTCCTCTGATCAGCAGGGGCCATTATCTCCTGTATGGATGAGAAAAGTGAATGAATACCGCTGAATTTAATATATATGGAGAGCTATAGTTGGGGAAAAAAGGATAGTTAGAAGAAATTAAATTTTATTTTATTTTATTATTATTATTTTTAATAGTTTATGTAAACCAAATCTTATCCCCCCCTTGTTGACACTTTCCTAGCTCATTTTTTTTAAATTCATTTATAGATTTGTATATTTTTTTAAGTTGTCTTTATGTTTATTATAAGTCAAAATCAAAATCCCCACTATAAATTGTCTTATAAATTTTGAGCATTCTATCCCAAAACTATAAATCGAAGATAAACAATTTAATTTTTAAGTTAGTTCCAAATTTCAAATTTTTCTTTTTCACTAAATCCAGTCACTGAATCAGTTTAACCATTATCTGTCTGAATTGTTTACCCTGATTTGAGTGATTGAGTGTTTTCTCTTTTGTAGATTGATCATAATCGGAAAAAAAATGTATGCACTTTTTAATTGCATTTTCTTTTGATTTTCAATGTGTTATCTTGCTGCTGGTCATTCCCCTTGAGGCAGATGACCAGGATAGATTGTTAAATTAGCAATTTGTTATGATTCACTCTTTGTTTTGCCTTTTGTAAAAATCCTAACCTATGTATTATCTTTTCAGTAAGTAAATTTGTTCAAAATAACATTATTTTGCACACAAAACAGGTAATTCACGCTCAAAGTGAATGATTTTGACAAAAATGAAAAATACCATCCAAAAATGTTCTCAATTTGGGGGATAATCTAATGGTGAATGGTTATATTAATTGATTTTTCCTAATAAATTATACAAACATTATAATTTTGTTATATTACAACATTTCTTTTGTGTAATATTTTTTTCTATCTGTCCAAACTTCGTAATTTGAATCTCAAAAAACAGTTCTATGGAGAGCTTATTCAGAAGACAATTTTTCATCAATTACAGACATAACTAGATTTTAACTTTTATTTTACTGAATGTCTCAAAATTTCCCCCCTGAGTTAAAACCTAAGTTCACTATTTATGAATACAAGTGAAATAAGACAGCATTTATAAATTTGAAAGATTAATTAAACAATCTTCCTCAGTACATTTACACTTTGTATTAACAAGACTCTATATAACTTCAAGCAGACATATTCTTGGATGTTGTTGTCAAAATTCCAAACCCTCACACTATCTAAACATCAAAAATCTCAAAAGATCTAAAAAATCTCTAAAAATGCCAAATCGAACTTATTGTCAAAACTTTCCTAATTGTATTTTCTTCTCTCTGTAATCATAATCAATCTTTTGTTATTGATTCAATATAGAGCAATACATACTTGTCACTTATGAATTGAGTGTATTTATTTTGATTATTCATTATCTTTTATTCCGCACAACAATCTTTGTTTCTACGCATTGGTCTTTGTTCTATGCAGCCCTTCGAGATCCCTTGTGATTAAGGCTATACAAATCAACATGATCTAGTCAGACTATTAATACGTTTCTTTTTTCCTTTGTTTAAAGGAAACATTTCATTCATTGACTGAAATAGCTTCAACTACGTTATTAATGATTTCTAATCTCGAATTTTCTTTTCTGTGTTAGTTTGTCATCATTTTCAAATTTCTTTCAAAATTTTGATTATTTGAAATAGTTCTAATGACCTGCATCATTTATTGAGAGTAATGTATTATTGAATACGAGAACAACTGAGGAAATAATCTTTTTATGTATTACGCCTCTTTTGAATTTGTCCATTTACGAACGAGAAGATGGACACTGAAATTATGGACGGTTTCCAGTCATCTTCATTGTTTTAATCGTCCTTGCTTTATTAAGAGCAAAACTACACGTCTTAAAATTATTAACCTTTGCTATTTGCATTTTCAACGAAAAATGATTAGTTGTTTACTCAAATATTCTTTCTTTTAAAACTATTCTGTATTATTATATTGTATTATACACTCAGTGTTTTCAATTTCCCATTTACCTGTCCTAGACGCATCATTTATGCTGGGGACGCAACTTTTTTTCCCTTTAAATTGTCATTATAATTTAGTTTACTCTTTAACAAAGATTTAACACATTACAAGCCTTATCGTTATTTTGGTTTTGCTGTATGAGTTTTTATTTTTTTGCACGCCGATCTTAGCTAATGAGATCTCGTCGCTTCGAGATTACGTCATTGTTGTTGGTAATTCTTGTCGAGCGAAGGTCAGTCTTTTTTATTAGACAAACGGCTTTTTTCCTTGTTCAATTCATCAAAGAGAGCTTGCTTTTAAACGGCTCATTTGCTTTGATGATTGATATCACGAATTATGATGTACTAAGATGTTAAAGAAAAGTACAGTAAGTAGAAAAATGAAAAAAGACAAGCCTGTTATCCGCAATTACCATCAACAAATGCAGAAAATAAATTAATGATTTGATGATCAAAACTGAATGAATATGCAGATATCTACTATATGTGTCACCGATTCATAACTTCGATCTTTGTATCACCAAATTTTAGGGGTTCTTAGATCTCTGCCAAGATCTATAAATCTTTTAGCAAGCTAGTACACGGAATTAAAAATTCCTATCATATTATCATCATTGATAGTTCAGTTGTTTCATATATATATATATATATATATATATATATATATATATATATATATATATATATATATATATATATATATATATATATATATATATATATATATATATATATATATATATATATGTGTGTGTGTGTGTGCAGCACGGTGGCGCAGTGGCCAGCACCTGTGCGGCATTACTAAGGACCTGGGAACAGGTGTGTGTGTTCACAACCAGCCACTGGCTCCTATTCGAAATCTGCATGCTCTCATTGTTTATGTTAGTTTCCTCCGGCTATCCGGTTTACTTACCTCTTTCAAAAACATGCATTTCAGGTGGGCTGGTTGGTCCAAATTGTCCCTATGTGTGAATGAGCTAGTGAATTGTCTATCTTTGTGTGCCCTGCCATTGGCTTGCAACCAGTTCAGGGTGTCCTCCAATCGCTGCTCGATGATTGCTGCGATGGACTCCAGCATTTTTTGCTACCCCACTGAGGACAAGCGGTGTAGCTGATGAGATTTACCTATCAAGGTTATGGTTCATACTGCCCGTATATGAACACAAAACAATTTCTGCATCACACCTGTAACGCCCTTATTGTTGACATATTCCTTTCATATCATCACAATTGGTTTTACACTTACCATTGCTCATCCCATGTAAGATCTTCATCATGGTTATTAATGCTACTTTTTCCTCACCGTTCTTCCATTCTCTCCTCAGCGGGTTGTTGAGTCCAAATGAGACAAGAACCAAAATTCTAAAACTCAAAAAACATCATTAGAGCAACGCTTTTGCTGTAAAATCAAACTTTACCTTAGTTCCTTCGTAGTGTTTTCACGATAGTTCCCTAATAATTTTTCTTTAGTCTATAATATTTCCCATTATGGCAACAAAATAGTGTTGTGTTCGATAGTATGTCTATGTTCATTTGCCTTCATTTAGATTTTCATCTTTTAAATAATTTCCGTTAATTTTTATAGCTTATCTATAAAAATACTGTCACGTGTTTTGCACAATGCCGACAACTTTTTTTTACACTACGATGACTAGTCACCAAATGCATATTACACAAACCTCAACTGTTTGTAACATCTTACATGCAAATATTTTTGTGTAAATATTGTATCAATTATATTTATAACCTTATCTTCTCCTTAAATTAGTGTCCACTTACTTCCTGCGCCATCATTTTCACCTCTTTTTTTATTATTCACGGCCTGCTCGATCAACTGCATGACCCCAGGTGTCACGTGTGAATCCTCCCCTTCTACATCTAAAACCATTATTCAACCCAGAAAAATACTCCCTTTTTCTTCTTCTCTTATCATGTACTCCCTTTTAATCAATCACTGCAGAAGGCCGTGCTATGACCTATGATCCTCCTTCATTTTTCGGGGATCTGCCAAAAATGTACCTTCCCTTTCCTTCTTGATTTACTCACTCTTGATCCCGTGAATTAACTGCGCCTGCAACCTTGCACAATGACCATTAATCTCAGACCATACGTCCGTCATTCTCCAATCCACCCGTGCGTGTTCCAACAACTCTTTACACAGAACAATTTCTTTTTTTCTTTTTAGTTAAATGGCCATGTAGACATTATTTTTTATCCATGCAGGTATATTTTCAAATTCTCATGATATGTCTCAAGACAATAATCTGCTATTTTTAAATTCCTATGATCATACCTACTCAGGGTCAATCAGTTTCTAGTTATCTTCTGAAAACTCTCCTTTTTATGATACACCAATGTATTTCCACAAAGGTAATGCCATAAATAGCAAATGGTTTGCATCTATACAACGCCTTTCAAGTCAATGAAGATCTTCAACAGCACTCTATAATGTGCTCCACTCTCACCCATTTACTTAGTCATCTAGATTTAACAGTTTAATGTTGAAAAAGTAAGGTTATTTGTCCCAATCTATTGTATTGAGGTTAGTCTCACTTAATTTTCAACAAATTATCTCTTAATATTTAATTAATTTTCCCCTTTATGTTTCTCTTTCTTTTTTGTTTTTTCCTTTAAACCATTAAATCTACTATTTTAGCTTCATCTATTTAATGTGAAAATGGCATGTATTGGTCTACAAGTTATCTTACTCATTTGAATTCCACTCAATCAATTTTTTTCCATTTTCATTAGGAAAAAAAAAGTATTTATAAACAATTTTTTCAATTTTTTTTTGTGTATAAAAATGCCCTTATCTCAAATTAATCCATTCCAATTCACTCAATTAGATTTTTCTTAGTCTTCCCAGTCTTTTTTTTTTACCAATTTTTTGAACTGAAAACGGGAATATTTTATCTTTTTCGGAATTATTCTGGCACTATTTTGATTTAACGCATCTAAAATAGCTCATTTATATTTTTCCCAAATTTCTCACTCTTATCCACACAGAGGCTCGATTGCGGTTGGATCTTCCCTATAAATGACTCTCCAGTATTCACATTGGAGTTCATCGAATATTTATTATTATAGTTATTTTTTTTTTTTAAATATAAAATACAATTGCCCAGAGACAACTTTATATTTCATTCGCTCTTTCTCTGAAATACAAGACAAAGAGAATCTGTTCTTTACAATTGGTTATTTTATTAATCATCATTATGAGAGCCACGGAGACCAAGCTGTTACGAATCTCCTCCTCGCTCGCTCTGAAGACGTCTCCTAACCCTCCCTTCTAATAATAAGGTTCCTCAGAGAAAAACAACTTGGGTTATGGCATACACAGGTCAGGGTGCACCCACTCGGATGTGAAACAGACAGAAACAAAAAACAACTCATGGCCTTGAAGAAGAGCTTAGGCTGAAAACTATACAAAAAGGGTTGAGAACACTTATTACATATTTGTGTCAACTGTAGGATAAATATATGTATATAACTCCAACAGCTACTAACGGTAAGACACATCTTTTGTGCTCCACAAAAGAAGTTCATTTTAAACATTATAACCACAGCTGACAAATCTCTCAACATGCACAGTAATGTGATTGATGTTTTCAAGCTGTTAAGATTTATTTTCGTTTTGTTTCTGTTTTAATAAAATGTCAATTCCCCTTGTAGGGATCAAAGAGATCAAAGCCAGCGGAAAAGCTAATGTTGTGACTCATTTCTGCAGAAACTGTAATAAAAACCTCATCATCCAGTCCATGGTGAATGTGGACCTTTGGTGGGACAGATACACCTCGGTTACACAAGGTTTTATATATATATATATATATATATATATATATATATATATATATATATATATATATATATATATATATATATATATATATATATATATATATATATATATCTATATATCTATATATATATATATATATATATATATATATATATATATATCTATATATATATATATATATATATATATATATATATATATATATATATATATATATATATATATATATATATATATATATATATATATATATATATATATATATATATATATATATATATATATATATATATATATATATATATATATATATATATATATATATACATCCCAGCCCTGCACTACACATTATAGCAACAGCTAGTGCTCTAATAATACACACTGACCCTTTAAAATGCAATATATGCACTAACCAGCTGCAATATTGATAACCAACTGCGTTAAATAATGTCAAGTGAAAAATCCGTCATAAATTCTGGTTGAAAAAGAAAAAAAAACAGTGCATTGGATTGATATGTTTATTGTGATTATAATCTCTCACGAAATAACAAAATCCCACAGTCAGTAACAATTGAAGCAAAAGAGTTGGCACAAAAATGTTTAGAAACGATAGAAAATGTCATTCAATAAATGATTTGATTATTTTTTTCCCCTTCATTTTTCATCACAGTGTGAAAGAATGGTTCATTAGTTAGAACAGCTCCCCCTTGAGGTGAATCTTCAACGTTTATGTCAAGGTCAAATGCAAAATATCAGTCACATGCTTAGATTTGTGTTCAAAAATTTTACGATTTTCCTCCAAGAATCTTCCTGGGCAGCAGCGTGGGCGGCAAGGTGACCGCCGGAAGTTATGAACACTAAAGAGTTAACACAAAACGACAAGATTCAGTCTGCAGTGCCTTGCGAAAATATTGACCCCTACACCAACACCTCCCCCCCAAAAAACATTTTGATATATATTGCCAGATTTCAGGCTTCAAACTTATGGACAAAAAGCTCAAAGTATTTTCGACAAATCAATCAATATAGAATTACTACAAAAATACTACGACAGTTTACTATGTTACAAAATACTACTGCATAATTATTTACTACAAAAATACTCCAAAAAGACAACTACAGTAATATTACAGAAATACTAAGAAATTTGAAAAAGATACTACCATGGAAATACTACAAAATGCTCTGCATTCAGGCACAAAAAAATCAATTTTTGTCTCATCTGACCAGAGCACCTTATTCTTTATTTGTGTCTCCCATGTGGTTTCTTGCAAACACCAAACAAGGCTTTAGCAGTATTCTTTAAAAATAATTTTTTTCTTGCCACCCTTCCATAACGGGCAGAATCATTTAGCGTATGACTAATAGTTGTCTTAGCACAGATTGGCCCACATCAGCTGTCTATGCCTGCTGGTCATCCCATGTGATCATGGGTCCCATGGTCGCTTCTGAGATTAGTTTTCTCTTTATGGGCTGAAAGTTTAGGGGGACAGCCAGGAATTGGTATGTTTTATGCTCTTTTCATTTTGATATTATTGTCCGCACAGTGCTTCGGGAGATATGTGAATGTTGCAACAACTTATTTTATCCCATTCCTGCTTTGAACTTTTCCACAACATTTTCCCGGGCCTTTCTAGTGTGGTCTTTGGTTTTTATAATGCTGTCTGTTCTCCTCTGAGCCCATCACAGAGCAGGTGCATTAAAACAGAGACTTAATGTCTTACCGTTGCACTCTGTCATTGTTAGTCCTTTTAGGTCATCATTGTAACATTCAGGAGTCATCAGGAAACACCCGAAGTCAGATGGTTGGGAAGAGATATTTTTGCAATATACACTTTTCAGTTTGATTGACGTAAGTACGATGTAAAATATTGAAAATTTGGTTCAACTCATAATTGCGTCTCACTAATTGGTGATTCTTAGAAAGTATTTTCAGTTTTTTATCATTGAATTCAAAGGCTGAAAAGTGGCAATATGACAAAAGGTTTTTTTTTTTTTTTGGGGGGGGGGGGGGGGGTAATAAATTAGCTAGGCACTGTGAACCGTTTACAGACATTTGTGACATTGCACACGAGGGTTCGATTTGAGAGATTCAGATAATTTAACCAGATCTTACCATTTTTTGATTTGGCTTTCCACACATACACACTCAGATAGGGTATGTAAGGTTGATCGATAATGTGACCAGTGCCCGGGTATGACAAACGGGTGAGCAGGTGAGATTTTCCAGCGGTTTTGAGTTCATCTTCAACCTGGACAGCACAGAAACTGGGCTGCATTAATTATTGGAGCAAACTAAACAGCAAAGCTTATATGTTCGTACCATGTTTAGGTTCTCCATGCTGTGAAAACATTGGTCATCTTCCCCACAGATGTACATCAACGGACAAGCCAGGTTCTCAAACTGCAAAGATGTTACACATCTTTTTCCGTTCTAGTCTTTGATACTCACCAATATGGTCTTCATGTCACCTTCAATTGCATTTCAGGGGAGAAGACTTTGGGCAAAGATATCCTCTTTAAACTATAATGGCCTGCCTCATTGCGAAGCCAAAGTGTATTTTCCCTAAAGGGTCAAACAAGAGAGGGCGGATACTTAGAAAAAAAAATAAATAAAAAACAGTCCAATATTCAGCCAACTAAACACCCAACAATAATTTTCGAATACCTTTCCAATGTATTGGCCACGGAAAATAGGTCTGCAAGCTCCTTGTTGCATCCAACTGGGCCATTGATGCAAACCAAACAGGATGGCTGCAGTTTTGGTATAATACACAAAAAAACAGTTGACAACGTCCAACGAAGAAGAAATTTCAAGGAGGATTTCTATTTATCCGTTTGCATTAACGTGTGTTTTATATTAAGTAGTTTACATGGCTGAATTCTTTGCATTGTCCTTGATGTAACTAAGCCATTTTTGCATACATTCAACGAAATTGAAGAAGGCCATGGGGGATTGGTGAGTTACGCCGGCTTTATAGTTTTTGGGTATCTTGTTTTAAACTATATTGCAATGTTTCTTTGATGAGTATATTTTGAAATGGTCATCAGATCTTGAATCCCAAGAGTTTCAGCCTTCCAATGATATATGGCATATTTCAGTGACTGGTGACATCGTAGGATAATTGTTTTATTAAAAGTCCGGCTGCCCACCGGCAGGCAGTCAGAACTTGGGGTTCGTTAGGGTACCGCAAATGATTAAAACTCTGATATTCCGTTTTTCTTTACGAAATACTTGTGTTTAAATGTGGAGACATGCGGCTTATAGCCAGGTGCGGCTTATGTTTGTACAAAATGTTTTGTCCTTTAAAAGTGTCAAGTGTGCGACTTATAATCAGGTGCGCTGTATAGACTAAATTTTAAGGTACTGATGATGGAGCATCTACCATGCCACATAAGGCAAGATAGCATCATGTTGTTACTGTACATATTTTTCTGACATACATTTACATCAGACTGAAAGGCCAGTTGGAGGGCTAGGTAGACTCCAAAAGAGAAACCGATGATACCAATCCTGTCGCCATGGATCTGAGGATGATCCCTGAGGAGGTTGTATGCTTTCTGAAATGGAGATGAAAATACAAAGTATGAACGAATAGATTGACGGTCAGGTGTTGGATGTATGGATAGATGGACAGCCCGACTGATAAATAGATGGATGGTTGGCTGGATGGATGGGTGAATGGACATACGGATGGATGGATGAAAAGGTCGATGGACTATGTTAGGACAAATTGGTGGATTTTAATTCATACTGACAATGTACTCTTCACTAAGTCCACTATGGGCCAGGATCTAATTCAGACTGTTGAACAGCCGTATTCCAATGCCAACAGTGCAGTACTGATGGTACCATTGGAGAGTGCTTTCAAACTACAGTCGGTATGAGACAAGGCTTCATTCTCTCTCCAACTTTATCCAACATCTTCCTGAAGAGGATCATGACGGAAGCCTTGGACCAACATTAAAGTGCAGTCAGCATTAGGGGACACAACGCCCCTAAGCCCACTTTTGCTGATAATATTTCTAGATTGGGAGAAGAAGAACAGAAAATCGGTGATCTGGTCAATCGCCAAGTCTAGCCCTTAATCAAAATGAGTCTCAAAGGGCTGTTCTAGTAATATTCTTCACATGTGTTTGAAAGGACAGATCAGGGTCAAATATGACACCTACATTTTTAACGGAGTCACTC
Source organism: Urocampus carinirostris (assembly GCF_059441175.1). Taxonomy (NCBI): domain Eukaryota; kingdom Metazoa; phylum Chordata; class Actinopteri; order Syngnathiformes; family Syngnathidae; genus Urocampus; species Urocampus carinirostris. The sequence continues at coordinate 27,687,984 of NC_142354.1, read as the reverse complement.
TGGGTTATCTTACATTTGTTAATGTTCAGAGCAGTTTTAGAACAAATCATATTATTTAGAATTAGATGGACTAATAACTAACATTTCGGTCTTTTCAGAGTTAAGGCGCAAGAAGTTGAGTGACATCCACTCTTTTATCACAGTGAAACAGGCTTCCAAATTTCCACTACTTAGTATGGTAGATTCGCACATCGGAAGGTATAGTTGAGTGTCATCTGCGTAGGAATGAAAACTGATATTATACTTGCGAATAATATCACCTAATGGAAGCATCTAAATGCTGAAAAGAAGGGGGCCAAGGACTGAACCCTGCAGGTAACAGATGTCATTGCACCATATTTATAACAGTGCGTCCTATCTGGGAGATAGAATATGAACCATAAGAGGACGGTTCCTGAGAAACAAATACATATTTCCAACCGCCAAACTTAAACATTTTGCAGCTGTCATATCAAAAGTGGGGTCAGAACCGGAAATCATGGCCAGGATAGCTCAAAATCATATTCGCACTCCCTAGTCTTAAGCCCATTTGCGGAGACAAGAACATAGCTGTGAAATCAAAGATTAGACTCATGCACACACTGGTTACTTCCACCTTCCTGTGCGCGTTTGAAAAATGAACTCATACAGCAGAGCTGGAAAAGAAAATCCAGGCATTGGAAAAGAGATGCTACGGGTAACTTCGAGGCATCAGCCCATTTGACAAATGAAACGGTGCGCAACACCATCGGAGGGCTCATTGCACCCTACGAAGAACTGTTGTCAACTGTGTGCAGGTGGAAACTTCAGTGGACCATCAGGACTGGCCAAGATAATTCTCTAGGGCACAGTCCAAGATGGCAGGAGGAAAGGAAGACCGAAAAAGAACTGGGCTGACAACATCAAGGAATGGACTGGTGCAAACTTTGCCACGACCAAAAAAATGTATTCTTATTCATTGACCTCTAACTGCCAAATATATACATTGATCAGTATGTTCCAAGGAGGTCATCTTGCCTTCATGTATGGACCCAAAGCGCTCACATCACGTTTCAGGGTCAGATCTTTGTGGTCCCTGTAGACCACACTAAAGCTTGCAATGCCCCTGGAAGCAAGTGAGGCTGCACGCTGCTCCTTTAGTCCTCTGTTCATTCCCCATATTTCCAACGTGGCTGGGAACGTACCCTGGCCTGTTGAGCAAATGAAATAAAAATCTGAGAAACGACACTTACAAAATAAGTCTAAAATTTAAGTATGTTCCCAGAAAAAATGTCATACATTCTGGATTCATTACACATCAATTAAACTATTTCAAGCCTTTTATTATTTGAATATTGCTGATTTTGGCTTACAGCTGAAAAAAACTCAAAAATCCTATCTCAAAATATTAGAATACTTCCTCAGACCAAGTCAAAAAATAATTTTATAACAGCAAAACTAAATCAAACATTTGAAAATGTCCATTGATGCACTCAGTACTTGGTTGGGAATCCTTTTGCAGGGATTACTGCATCAATCCGGCGTGGCATGGAGGCAATCAGCCTGTGGCATTGCTGAGGTGTTATTGATGCCCAGGATGCTTCGATAGCGGCCTTCAGCTCATTTGCATTTGTAGGTCTGGTGTGTTTCATCTTCTTCTTAACTATACCCCACAAATTCTCGATGGGGTTCAGGTCAGGGGAATTAGCAGGCCAATCAAGGACAGTGATGCCATGGTCAGTGCACCAGTTACTGGTGGTTTTGGCACTGTGGGCAGGTGCCAGATCATGCTGGAAAATGAAATCCTCATCTCCATAGAGCTTTTCAGCAGATGGAAGCATGTAGTGCTCTAAAATCTCTTGGTACACAGTTGCATTTACTCTGGACTTGATGAAACACAGTGGACCAACACCAGCAGCTGACATGGCTCCCCAAACCATTGCTGACTGTGGGAACTTCACACTGGATTTCAAGCAACTTGGATTTTGCTCCTCTCCAGCCTTTCTCCAGACTCTGGCGCCTTGACTTCCAAATGAAATGCAAAACTTGCTTTCGTCTGAAAAGAGGACTTTGGACCACTCTGCAACTGTCCAGTGCTTCTTCTCCATAGCCCAAGTCAGACGCTTCTTCCGTTGTCTTGAGTTCAGAAGTGGCTTGACCATGGGAATACGGCAGTTGTAGCCCATTTCCCGGACACGTCTGTGAACTGTGGCTTTTGATGCCTGGACTCCAGCTTCAGCCCACTGTCTTTGAAGCTCCCCCAAATTCTGGAAGCGGCTCTTCTTCAAAATTTTGTTAAGGCTGCGGTCATCTCGGTTGTGCCGCGTTTCCGGCCATATTTTTCCCTTCCAACAGACTTTTTGCGGATATACTTTGAAACTGCACTCTGTGAACAGCCAGCTCTTTGAGAAATTTCTTTTTGTGTCTTACCCTCCTGATGGAGGGTATCAATGATGGTCCTCTGGACAGCAGTCAGATCAGCAGTCTTCCCCATACTTGTGATTTAGTTTACTGAACCAAGCTGAGTGTTTTTAAGGCTCAAGAAAAGGTGTTTCGAGTTATTTTGATGATTCAGGTGATTAGTTGAATAGCCTACTTGTATACTTTTTCATGATATTCTACTATTTTGAGATAGGATTTTTGAGTTTTCTTAAGCTGGAAGCCAAATTCAGCAATATTAAAATAATAAAATGCTTGAAATAGTTCAGTTGATGTGTAATGAATCCAGAATGTATGACATTTTTGTTTTTTTAATTGCATTACAGAAAATAAAGAACTTTATCACAATATTCTAATTTTCTGAGACAGTCCATTATAAATATATATATATATATATATATATATATATATATATATATATATATATATATATATATATATGTATATATATATATATATATATTTACTTAGTATCGACAATATCAATATATGGATGAGTACTACCACCCTTACTAAAAACTTAGGAATTTAGCTCACCGGGTGGTAAGAATAGCGTTCCCACAACTCCGTTTTGGCGAATGTCTATACGTTGAACGCCCGGTGCCGTGTACCAGCGCTCGGTAGTCGTAACTGCCAGCTCAGCACTTTCTCGCTCTCTCGGAGAAACGTGACCATCCAGCAAGGAAACGTCCACGGTGAGAGGAGTCTCGACGTTCTTCTTCAGAAACCTTTGCAAGAAACAATCACATCCTTTTCTACCAATCCATGGCAACAATGGTATTTATAGTCCAAAATGGAAGACTTTGGTGGAGGAATCGAGTGTGAAAGAAATTCCAGTACACGAGCAGTCCCAGAGGCTAATGGTCCTTTAGAGACCACTTGAGTCTACTTGACGTTCGTGACTGCTCACTGCCTGCATCAGCTCCTTTGAGTTTGTGCATGCAAACTTCAGGTTCAGGTAGGCCTTAACATCCAGGAGTCATAGGGGGCACCACTTCATGTGGTGTGTCTTGGGCAAGTACGGCCCTGCGGTACAAGTCATTCTCCTGAATCTTTTTTTTTTTGGTAGGGGTTTGAGCCCACAGACGGAACAGAAAGTAGTACTGGTCTCCATGGTCACCAGTAGTAGGAGATGCTTCCTTATCTGACTCAGATACAGCACATTTATCATCTGGTGGCCGTTGTTTTTTTTTTTAGGGTGGAAAGCGTCATCCTGCTTTTCAGAGATGAGCCGAACTTCAACATTGACAGTCAGCAGCATCTGATAATACTGTTACTAGAAACTAAATCAGTGGGGGAAAACTATTTTGTTCCAAGATTTTTTAGTTTCACTTTGTACAATACGCATTGCATCATTTTTTACTTTTGTACTTTTGTTGAAAAACAAACTTTGTGGCAATAACGTAACATCCTTTGCTCAAAGGCTCTCGCGTTTTGTGTAATTTTTGTATCTGTATAGTCAAATTATTTACAGTATATATTTAAATTGATATTTAACTAAATCGCCGTCTTCTACCCCTCCGCATCCACTCACTAACAAGTCACGTCATCCCAATTCCTACAGGCCAAAGAAGCAAGTCTCTGTGTCTCGGTCCTTACTATACAAAAAGCTATGATTTTTAAGTGAATGCAAACCAAATGCTCTCTCCTGCCACTAATAGGCAGTGTTGAGTTCGTATAGTTTAGTGAGTTGGTTCAGGTGCAAAACTGCATTCACTCATCTGTTGAATTAAACCAGGTAAGGTACGGAGAACATGTATGGGTTGACAAGTATGCGATTTCCGTCACTCTCCCTTGCAAACTTGCATGAGCGATTAAAGCATCCCTGAAACAAATTCAACTCGTATGAAGAGATACCAATGTATTTAGTTTACATGCCTTATTCCACGCTTGTCCACAGCAGCGATTTGCATGGCCCAGAAGAGACCCATGGGCTCGCAACCCAAATATGAACCACCCACCGAATGATCCCTGCTCACTGCGGAAGGTACAAGAGAGAAGGAAAGACAAAGATGTTACAAGTATAATGGACAAATGTGTTCTCGAGTGTGGGCAAACTACACTTTTTTAAAATTCGGCTGTTAAACAATAATGGTAAAAATATGATCATGACATTGATACAGTAATTCCTCGTAGAATCCGCAAAGTAGAAAAATGTATTTATCAAATGTTCTATTATATATTGGAACCAAAGATCAAACCCCGTTTCCAGGCTCAAACATTTGTTTAAGAATGGGAATACGTGCGTCGTGTCCAGCATGGTCGCCGTGGCGACCGGCTGGCCCCGCCCCCCTGGGCACGGGCTGTAGTAGATCAGCTAATTTGCGTGTGTGCTGCTTAAGGGTGAGTTGTGGGTATTGCGGGTGATGGTTCATTTACATTTTCTGTTCTGTTTTGCTCTGTCCTGTTTTGTTTGAGTCGGTGGAAACCTGCGTTTGCACGTTTTGAGTAAAAGCTTGTTTTGTTAGTATTCCTAGTCTAAGTTCCTGTTTGCCTGTAAGCCTGCTTTTGTTTTGTTTTGTCCCTGAGAGTTGGACGACTTTTAATTTGCTAAATAAAAGTTCTGGTCGTCAACGTAAATGAGTTCTCCCTTCCCTTCCTCCTGCCTCCGTTCTGGTCCGGTCTCTTGACAACGTGAAGGGAATGGTGTATATTCCCCCCTTCTCCTGCTAACATAGAAAATTCCAGAAAGTATTCTATACAACCATTAGAGACAGTTTCCCAAAATATGCTTTGAAGTGATTGGCAGGAGCTGTATTACCAACATCACGTACGCAGTGTCTCAGTCAGTGCTCATTTTGAACGTTTGTGAAATCGTTCATATAATCCACAAGCCTTTGAATTTCTCATTCAGATTTGGAAGAATACATTTTATGATCTTCAACATTAATACCATTTAATTCAATGTACCCAAAATATATACTTTCTGTGATACGTACATCTCAAAGTGTCACAGACCAGAAACGGACACAGGAGCCAATGGCACTCTTTTTTCTCAGTTTTTATTAACAAAGAGGGAGAGCAGGGCTTGCTTCCACGATCCGATGGTTTTCGGACAAGAGGAGCAGGAGAAGCGGAATGGGCACTTCCGTGTCTAGCGAGGAGGGTTGAAAACAGGCGGGACTGGAGAGCATGGGCGGTGTCCATTTCTGAAACAAGGTCGGCAACAGGAGGCAGGCAGGTAACGGGGCAAAATAGATCGGATAACAGGCAGGCAGAACGGGGCAGAGTCAGGTCCGGAAACAGGTTGGCAACGCGGATTATGCAGAGAAAAGCAGGGCAGGAACAGAATCTGATGTAAGAGCTTACTGAGCTGGGGGCAACGGTTCGCATAACGATCTGACATCGACCTCGTGGAAGGAGTACATCAGCCAATCAGCGTTCCGGGCAGTTGGCGCCAAGCAAGCAGTCGCAGGTGCTCTGAATCGGCAATTATGACACAAAGAATACCAATGTTTTTGAAACACTCTGCATAATAGAGTATTTAAGAAATAAATAGATATATCAATGAACAAATAAATACATGAATAAATACATAAATCAATAAATAAAGGCTTCTACTTTGCGGGTTTTGTCTGGCGCGTGACATTTTTTTAACGCAACCCCTGTGAAAAACGAGGTATTACTGTAATGGGATTCGTAAAAAGATCATAATAGAAACCAGTGCAAACGAATGCAATGTACAGTTAATTAACAATGCACATTCGGCGTGACTCACAGTCGACAGTGCCGTCTTCCCTTGCGTTGTAATGGCCAAACGCTTCCCACATATTACCATCCTCACTCTTCATTTTTGCACACAAAGTAACTGGATGGTGCGGGGACAGCAAGCTTGCTTTTACGTTGACCGGTTCGTCCATCATGCTGCGGGCTGGAGCAGCTGTCAGAACTGGAGCTGGACTGAAAACGGTCCTAAATGACATGCCTGATCGGGAAAAATATGTCATGTTAAAAGTTATTCCTCCCCACAATTATGCAAATACGTTGCATGATATTCCACCCGCCGGAAAGATCAAAAAATTTTGTCTCTAAGGTAACCCATCCGTCTTGTTTCTTGTGGAGCTGTGACGTCATTGAAGGAACACAACAATTTCAAAATGGCGAATCCTGGTAACACCACATGTGAGGCAGATGACTTCACAGCTCAAGAAGTCAAAGACAAGACAGGCTGTCTTCAAAATGCATTGTTTTGGAAAATAATTTACGCAAAAAACATTGACTGTTTCCATACATTTTGCACGTTTTAAAATATGGGAATACCGCAAAAGAATAATTACTCTTTAAGTATTTTCTTGGCAAATGCCTAAACAAAAAAGCCATTAAGCCTTTCTCTTTATCTGCACAACAATTTTCAGCAACCGAAGTACGCTTGGAACGCCATTTGCCCGACAAAAAAGGAAAATAAATTGAACAGTGATTCATGGTGACGTGTGATTTGCGAATAAAATAAACCAAAAGAGCCGGATCCCCGTCAAAGGGTAGCCAGAACCCTTCAAAAGGCTCTCTGTCTCTCTTTCTCCCTCTCTCCTTCTCTCTTTCACCCTCTCTATTCCTCTCTCTTCCCCTCTCTATTTGTCTTAACTCATTCTCTTTCTCTTTTTCTCTCTCTTGCTTTTTCTCTCTCTCTCTCTCTCTCTCTCTCTCTCTCTCTCTCTCTCTCTCTTTCTCTCTCTCTCTCTTTCTCTCTGTCTCTCTCTCTCTCTCTTTTTTTTCTCTTCCTTTACCCCGTTACCTCCCTCCTCCTCTCTTATTCTCTCCCATTCCCTCTCTCTTGTTTTCTCTCCTCTCTTTCTCTTTTTCTTTCCCTCTCTCTGTTATTTCGCTCTTGTTCTCCCTGGCTTGTACTTGCTTCACCTCTCCCCTCTCGCTTCCCCTTCTCTTTTTCTACCTCTTTCTCTCTCGCCATCTCTCTACCTGTCATTCATACCCCTCTCTCTCCCGCTCTCATTTTTTTGAAGGTGGTTGTGATTCTGATATCTCTGTGGTTGTTTTGTATAAAGAGTCTAAAAAAAACTCTATGTTTAAACATTAAAGGCTATTAGGACATAGTAACATAATGCATCAAAATAATTTATTTGGTCTGTTATGTTTCATTATTTTTGGTAATATATCAATAAAAACAAAAATATCTGAAAAACCGTTTGGGAGCCGAAAGAATCGGCTCTTTTTAGTGAGCTGAGCTGAAAGAACAGGTTCTTCTTCTAAAAAACAACATTAAATATTTGCATTTGTGCCCTCTACTTAAAGTTTTAACTTTTCTAAGTGTTTAAAAAAGGATAAATAACTCAAAAAGATTTCATTCAGTCATTCAGCTGTTGCGCGATAACCTTTTCAAGTAGTTTAGAAAGAAACGGTAGGTTTTATACAGGTCTAAAATTACATAGACTTTCCAGAACAAGGTTGGCGTTGCTTAAGCGTATCTTTGAGATAAATCGTGTTAATATAGCATATCTCATATCTCATAGCTCATATCTCATATCTCATAGCAAATCTCTTTTAAGTCTTTTCATGAAAGAAGAACATTTAATAATGAGCTGAACAGGTAGAGCCATATGAGAAAACCTTTCGTGTAAGCACTGCTACTATGTCACACAGGTATTTGGGTTATTTTTATCTGCAGCAGTAAATGGTTAATGTGCAAAACGCCACGGCATGTTACTAAAGTACCCTGAATGCAGCAATGCTAATGGTAAACTCAGAGAAAATCAACTCTACAACTATTTTAACGAAAGATATCAAGACCATCATTTCGACAGTATGTTTTTTCTTACCAATTTTACTATGCAACCAGCTGTTTTTTCTTTGCAAGCCAACATGTGAAGTCAGCTGGTTTCCAATGAAATGCCGATTTATTGCCATCCTCACCCAAGTTCCGGTCATCATTCTGGAAATTAACCGGTGATGAATCAACCAAAAATTTTCTTTGGAAAGGCTCACCAAGCTTGGATTTGCAGGTTACTTGATATGACTTTTAGGTTTGCTTTAGAGATTAGTGAAATTTCCTTTAAGATCCGATCCATTGTGTTGACGTCAATTAAGAAGGTGTGTTCAAGTGCAATTCAAGCTTACAGGCTTCGATATGTCAGTCACAGTTGGGTTTAAACAGGTTAGATATATTGTCATTAAAATAAAATTATCAAAGGTTTGCAGCTTGTCCAAAATGCTGCAGCGAGGGTTTTGACTAGGACAAAAACGTTTGATCACATTCCTCCAATTTTGGCTAACCTGCACTGGGCTCTGTGTCAGTTCAAGATGTGATTATTAAGGTTATGTTGCTAACATACAGAAGTTTGTATGAACTGGCATCCTCTTATCATTCTGTTCCGCTCGGAAAATGCTGGTCTACTAGTGACTCAAAGAGCCAAGAAGAAGTCTGCAAGTTCAAGAGCATTCTCCATCCAGCCCCCTTGCTGCGGAATGCTCTGACCTCAGACATACATTCTGCAACCAAAGAAGATGTCTTTTAATCTAGGCTCAAAACAAACACATACTCTATGGTGACGTTGACCTCATACTCTTGTTTACTTGTCCTTGGGGGAGAAGGCTGAGCCTGGATAGAATAGAATAGAATAGAATGGAATAGAATAGAATAGAATAGAATAGAATAGAATAGAATAGAATAGAATAGAATGGAATAGAATAGAATAGAATAGAATAGAATAGAATAGAATAGAATAGAATAGAATAGAATAGAATTAGACCACTTTTGTACTGCAAGGCATGGTTTGTCATTAGTTTAAATGTTGGATTCTTATCAAATGTCATGACTATTTTTGGTTCTGTTGTTGTCGGCTTTGAAAAAGATTTGTTTAAAAAAGGAAAGGAGAGCCATACTACTTTATTTTTTAATAAGAAATGAATACCACTGTGTCTTTCATTTCAAATTCAATTTCTCATGTTTTTGTAATATTAAGCTTTGGGTCTTACAAATTCCATGTTTCAGCAGAACTAAAGTTTGTTTCCATGTGAAAAGCTTAAACATTACATATCAGTTGTTGTTAATTTTTCAATAATCAAGGTCTTTGGTTCGTGACTTTACTTCTCTTAATTTTCACCCACTCTGAATTTTCATCCAGAACCTGCTGCATTTCTCAAAATTTTGGGGCAGAAAGCTGTCAAAAGGACATTTTCTTATTACCCCATAATTAATGTTGATGATGACTGTGGATTGACTGTTGATGCCCTTGAAACATTGACTGCAGCCTGGTCATCCTGAAAGGGGGATTACTTAACTTTCCTAATGCTGAGGTTGTTAAGTTTATCCTTCCCCTTGTTTAGGTTTTGGGTGAGGGGATGTTAAAATGGTGGTCTGTGCAGTCCTTTCAGACTTTTATTTATTAAGTGTCAGGGAAGACCAGAACAGAGCAGGAGACCCCAGAGCGTTCGTACAATTCTTTATTTGGGGAAGAGTAAGGGTTAGCGGGAAACACGACGACCGTCGAACGTCAGCAGCAACGTCGTGAAGACAACTTCGGAAGACGTAGCCAATCGTAGCGTGGGACGGAAGTAGGTCGAGTTTACCAGGACTGGAGAGAAGATCGTAGCGTGGACGGAAGCAGGTCGAGTTTACCGGGACTGAAGAGAAGATCGTAGCGCGGGACGGAAGCAGGTCGGATCGGAGGCAGGCAGGCAGAATCAGGTAAACAAGAATGCACAGGTAATCAGGAGAGTCTTACGGGGTACAGGAGTAATCCTCCGACAAAGAGTTCTCCGCGTAACGCGTTTAAAAAGGGAGCATTAACCAATCAGGAAGCACATTCCAGCGCGCCACATGATTACCCCAGGTGGCTCCATTTGGGTAATCATGACATTAAGGGCTATAGCGAGGATGGTCAAACTACAGACCTGGTCTAAATCAGGCCCGCTAACAGATCTAATCGTACCCACGAGACAAAGCTGAAAGACGCACAAGTGAACAATAGCCGCATCGTCAAACAATGACTGGCAGTCTTATCTATGTCCAGAGGGTGTCGCCAAAGTTAAGCACCACTCCCAAAGAGTTTTTTTCTTTTATTTGCTGACTACAATTGACCTAATCGCTCTGGCCTCCACTCACAAAGTAACATTATGGATGAATGAATGAATTAATGACTCTTCTTTACTGGCATTACCCGTGTCATAGGTAAAGGATCTGGGCTTGGTGAGATACGGGCCCAACTCTGCTTGTAGTTGTGAGTGTTATCACGTAGCCTCAAGAGTTGTTTTTGCTTCATTTCCCGACACCGCTTACGTTGCTTCCCAGACCCCAGAACAATCCACAGAGCACCCGGTGATCTCGATACTTCCTTCTGTGATATATCGATATCGGTAACCGATGGCCACAAGCTCCGGTTGTGTGTAGTGGTGTAACGCCAATGTATGGGGGGATAGAGTCCCAAGGCAAACTTTCAGGGGTACACGAAAAACACTAAATGGGAGAGCGAAGAGCTTCTGCTTCAATGCGCCACGCCATATTGGATCAATTTTAATAAGTATTTTGAAATAAACGGGAAAGTCAAAATACAGCATTCCTCTTCCATAAATTTTGCTTTTACTTGGAAATAAAAATGGTATTTGTGAATAAACATATTGATTTGTACAGTGGTCCCTCAGTTCTCGACCATAATCCGTTCCATAATCCGTTCCAGATCCCTGTGCAAAAACCGATTTGTTCGATCAGCGAAATAATTTTTCCCATTAAAAGTAATGTAAATCGTTTTAATCCGTTCCAACACCCTGAATGTTTACCTTGAATGTTTAACGTCATCATAAAGCTAACCCAAGCCAATCGTACCTTTGCGTTATCGTAATCTTACGCTAACACGAACGTGTAAAAATAAAAAAATCAGGTCGTTTACAAGTCATTTAGCACCCGGGTCTCCACAACAAGTGGTGAGCGGTTCATTGGAAAGAGGGCTAACATGAACGTGTAAAATTAAAAATAAAAACGGATAAAGAAAATAATTATGAATAGGATTTCTTACTTTTGTGGTGGTCAGCAGAAGGCGCAAGTGGACGGTGGGATATTCCCTAGCAATATCAGACACTTGCACACCTCCTTGATATGTTACTATTATTTCTTTCTTAAATGCAATAGTTGTACGCACTACTTTTCTTTTTTCACCTGTAGCAACTTTGCTACTTGCGCTGACTTTCCTCAGAGGCATAATTAGGGGCTAAAACACTTTGTACACCAATATTAAAAGCGAAAGCAAAACGAAGCACGTCCGCACGTGACAATAGTTTGTCACGAAAGAGCGATCTACACCCGTACGCCGCTCAGCTTCGCACCCTACCGTACGCACTCACGCATTACCGGCGTTCGAACTCTGATTTTTTGACCGAACAGCGAAACAAGAATTTCTCCAAATTTTCGGTCGGACTCCGATTTGTTCGAACTGAGAGGCGTTCGAAAACCGAGGTTCCACTGTATATTTAATATTTCCAAAGCTGTTGGATGAAATACTCCCTTTACAAACATAAAGGCAATTAAACATGACTTGTACCGGTAAGTGCAAACAAGAAAAAAGGGATTGAGCTATGTTATTTTTAAGATTATATCTGCATATCCAAAAATAAATACAAGTTAAGTCAAGTCAAGCCATGTTTATTTGCAACGCCCTTAATCACAAGGAGTCTCAAAGGATTGCACAGACCACAGATTATTGCAAACTGCAGACCATTATTACACCATCCCCTGATCTAAAACCTACACGAAGGCAAGGAAAAACTCAAAAACCTCAACAGGAGAAAAATAAAGAAACCTTGATACACCAATCAACCAATTTTTCCCCCAATTCGGCCCAGCATCCACTCATCTTTTTTTCAAACTAATAACACTCCAGGTCGATATTGTGGTGACCATTTTAGTGGATTTGCTACATGCACAGGTAGGCATTTCCCTTTGAAGTGTTGAAGACAAAAGACAATTCTGATGTCTTGCCGCATGTTCTTATTCTGGGACCCGACCGAGTGTTCGGACTTGGAAAAAATAGAGTTGGAGAGAAGCAATGCAGTTGAGGACATTACAAAGTGTTAAATAAAGAAAAAATCAGAGTTCAATAGATGTAGATAGATAGATAGATAGATAGATAGATAGATAGATAGATAGATAGATAGATAGATAGATAGATAGATAGATAGATAGATAGATAGATAGATAGATAGATAGATAGATAGATAGATAGATAGATAGATAGATAGATAGATAGATAGATAGATAGATAGATAGATAGATAGATAGATAGATAGATAGATAGATAGATAGATAGATAGATAGATAGATAGATAGACAGATTGATAGATAGACAGATAGATACTTTATTCATCCCTGTAGGAAAATTCACACTTCCAGCAGTCTACCCCATTGTTTATTAACAGATTAACTTGATGCCCTAGGGGTGCTTGTAGCGGAGAAAATGACGTCACACGCCAGTCCAAAAGTTCGACATCCCTGCGGCAAATGGAAATCTTTTTCTTTGTGTCCAGGGATACACCACGTCGTGTTAGCGAGTCCGTCTCCTCTCCGATTCCCATAGGCTTTTGTGTCTCTGTATAGCGACGCTGAAGCCGGATTGCTCCGGGTAGCGCCGGGTGGCTACACGTTAGCGTCCGGAATGCTAAACGTGAGCCACGTTTCCGCAAAACACAGCAACTGCGCTCCCTGTGCACTTCAATGTTTTCCACCAGCACTTGTTGATCTCATTTGGTAGTGAGTTCGCATTTACCATGATTGCGGATGGTACCGAAGATTTATAACGCCGCTAACCGCTTACTTTGAGAATGGACTTCACAGGTGGTATCCCCCTCTCAGGATGACCAGGGTGAATTACATTTAGCATTACCGTACACAAACATAGTAAACACTAGGTAACAAAATTTGTCCGGAAATTGCATGACAGCAGCGACGGCCCCAGCCTGTAAACTAGTCCAGGAAGTCCATGACGGCCACGATGCAGCTTCCCATCTCTGCCAGCTGGTCCATGCAGGCGTTCACATGCTTCAGGTCAAACACTGGTCCCCTGACTCATATCAAATCGTCCATCTCCTTCGTATCACCACCAGGTAGGCAGTCGGAAAAAGACAGGACAATACAGAATATGAGATGGGCATCAATCATAAGCTTTGGAATAAAAGTGTGTCTTAAGCCTTGATTTAAAAACTTCCATTGAGGTTGCAGATCTTATTTCCAGAGGCAGGGCGTTCCATAACACCGGGGCCCGGATGGAGAACGCTCTCAAGCCTGCAGACTTCTTGGCTCTCGGAGTCACAAGTAGACCGGCATTTTCCGAGCGTAGACTCATGCAGGAACATAGGGGGAAATCAAACCAGAGATATACGAGGGTGTAAGTCCATGCAAACATTTATATGTTTATAAGAGAACCTTAAAGTCACATCTTAAGTGGACTGGGAGTCAATAAAATTTGGCCAATACAGGAGTAATATGCTCAAACTTTTTTGTCTTAGTCAAAAGTCTAGCTGCTGCATTCTGAACCAGCTGTAAACTTTTGATGCTAGACATTGGGAGACCAGAGAGCAATACATTACATTAATCAAGCCGAGAAGTAAACGCATAAATTATAACCTCTGCCTCTAATTAGGACAGCATCGAACGAATCTTCGCAATATTACGGAGGTGGTATAAAACTATTCTAGTAATATTTTTCACGTGAGACTGAAACAACAGATTAGGATCAAATATAACACCTAGATTTTCGGCCGAGTCACTATGGGTGATGTTACATTCGTCTAGGTTCAGGGTAGTGTTTGAAAACAACTCATGACAGTGAGCTGGACCAATAAGGGGTGGAATTGGGGGGTTTGGTCACCTAATGACTCCTAACACCGTAGTTGGGTCTAAAATGGCGGCGCCCTGTTTGGCTGCGGCTGCATCGGCTCGCTACAGTTTAACTGTACGGGTAAAGTGTATCGACATTTCGTTCTGTGTGCATGGTTAAAAAGAATGACAACAAAAGTAAATTCTATTCTATTCCATTCTTCTATTTAACTGCTGTGCAGCGACCTTTTCAAGTAATTTTGCAAAAAATGGCAGATTTGACACTGGCCTATAATTATCTAGGCTTTCTGGGTCAAGGTTAGGTCACTTAAGCGTGGGTTTAATGACGGCAAATTTGAAGGCTACAGGAACAATACCCGAGGATAGAGTTAAAATCATAATATTTAGCACCGATGGTCCTAAGATCCCAAACAGATCCTTCACCAGTGAAGGTGGAAACGGATGAAGCAGGCAAGTAGTTTGTTTGGCCCTACTGACCATCTGTGTTCGACTATCAAGGGACAAATCATTGAAACTGGAGAATGTTTCCGCACAACCGCCAACACAGTCCTTACCTAACACCTCCACATCTTTGAGATAGGAGGAGGTTACAGAGTGTTCTTTTAAAATGTCATTCCTGATTAGTTGAATCTTTTAATTGAAAAAATCCATAATGTCATTAGCAGAATAAGTAGAACTATTTGGGTTAAGTTGTTGTCTGGTAAGTTTCGCCATTGTGTCAAACAAAAATTTCAGATTATTCTTATGCTTAACAATAATTTTAGAGTAAAACGATGCTTTAGCTGAGGCAAGAGCTACTTTATATTTCAGCAAGCTGTCCCTCAAGTCAAGTCAAGTCATTTTTATTTGTATAGCCCTAAATCACGAAGAGTCTCAAAGGGCTTCACAGATTATTACACTATATTACACAGACTATTTTTCAGCCAACGAGAAGAGTAGGTTATTCATATGCTACGGGTACAAGTTATCTGCAAATGGATGAGCCACAACATTAGCTTTTCTGCTGGATTTGATCTCTTTGATCTATACAAGGGGAATTAAAATTTTTAGTGAAACAGAAACAAAACAAAAATAAACGTAAACAGCTTGAAAAATATCAATCACATTACTGTGCATGTTGAGAGATTTGTAAGCTGGCGTTATAATGTTTAAAATTGACTTATTTTGTGGAGCACCAAAAGATGTGTCTTACCATTGCAGTTGTCTCTGGTAAGACTGCCAACAAACCCTGCCTCCCGGTCACATGTCAGAA
Source organism: Urocampus carinirostris (assembly GCF_059441175.1). Classification (NCBI taxonomy): domain Eukaryota; kingdom Metazoa; phylum Chordata; class Actinopteri; order Syngnathiformes; family Syngnathidae; genus Urocampus; species Urocampus carinirostris. Next base: position 27,672,559 of record NC_142354.1, on the reverse strand, counting down.
GCCAAAACCAAACCCCACCCCATACCAGCAGATAGCACTGTTGGACTCATCATTGCAGGACATTTACCAAAAACTATACACATATTTTAGCAGGAATTTCAATAAAATAAAAGTTATTATTACACCCGTTACATACACCCCCCTGAAATTCTGCTAAATATGGGAGTGCTACACTACACAGAAAAAAAAATCACATGCCAAAAAGGCAAATACTGATGAAAAAGAGGACCCGAAAACTGGTACAGTATTACAAGGAACAAACTGAAGTGCATGTCAGTTCTAAAACTCTCCCAAAAAGGAGTGTGGAAAGAAAGTAGGCGATCAAACTCCTAACTAAGCACAGACTCAAAGATGCCTGTTACATCTCTGAAATATAAAACATTGTTCCTGTAGTTGTAAGTGCTCACAAAGGCACAATTCTTGTTTCTTGCTCAAGCTTTGTTACTCAAACTGAAAGTGCATCTCTAAAGAACCTAAACAAGGAACTAGCAGATATTGCAGACACAGAGTTGTCACCTACAAACTGGTCATTCATCTGACAAATAAAACGACTGGGAGGCCTGATGGAATGGCCATAAGATCATAACGGCTAGGTTGAGTACAAATAACCTGAGCTTGAGGGTCTGGGACAGTAAAGTCTAAACAGTCAGTATCAGGGGAGACAGTGTCCGGGTGGTCAGTGTTCAATGGGGTCTCGTCTGGGAGGACATTGTCTGGTGGGCCCATACCCAAAGGGATCATGTTTTCAGAGCACCGTGGTGGGCTTTCCGTATTGTCACTTGCAGTATGATCAACATCTTGTTCGGGATGTGCTGACTTCCTTGACTGGATGTATCGACTGAGAGAGTCAGACTGGACATCAGGAATGCTGTCTAGTGAGTTATCCTCCACCTCTGAATGAACTTGCTCTTCACCTGACTGTATCACCCAGTTTACTGTACGGACATCACTGCCTTCGACTGCGTCAAGTAAATCAGAACATACATCACTTCCGTGCATAGCAGTATCACACCCTAGGTGTTCAGATTCGCTGGCCAGATCTCCCTCACAGGGCAAAAAGCTCACAGAGAGCAGCAAATTCCTGTGAACTATCATTTTCGTTCAAGTTTTCTGCAACCTTGTTTGAGTGACCTGGTTTCTTCAGTAAACCAAGGTGTATGCTTCTTAGGTCAAAATTTATGCCTTAGGGGCGCCACAGAATCCAGATCATTAACCAAAGCAGTATTAAAGTTGTTTGTAAGTGAGTCAACGGACCCAGTGTACAAAGGGAGGGCTGCAGTTACCATAGGTAATAGTTCTTTTAACTACACTATTAAAAAATGACTACAGAAATAGTACAGAAATGTTACACAAATACATTGGAAATACAGCAAAAAGTACTAAAAAAGTACTAAGAATTAATACTAAAGTAATACACAAACATACTACGGAACTACAAGAAAAACCTAAATGTAGAAATATTCTGAAAAAACAAAAAAAAGACAACTAGAGTAATACTACAAAACGAAAGATCAAATGAAACGCTTAAAACAAGCACCTAGTATATTATTTTGCTTTAATGTATATATATATATATATATATATATATATATATATATATATATATATATATATATATATATTATTATATATACATAATATATAAATATATATACACCATCCGACGTCTTGGGGGGGAAGCGGTGTGCCATCAACACTGTGATGGGGCGCTGCTGACCTCGACCCGGGACGTTGTGAATCGATGGGCGGAGGACTTCGAAGACCTCCTCAATCCCACCGGTACGTCTTCCTCTGGGGAAGCAGAGCCTGAGGACTCTGGGTTGGGCTCTCGTATCACTGGGGTTGAAGTCACAGAGGTTGTCAAAAACCTCCTCGGTGGCAGGGCCCCGGGGGTCGATGAGATCCGCCCGGACTTCATTAAAGCTCTGGATGTTGTGGGCGTGTCATGGTTGACGCGCCTCTGCAACATCCCGTGGACATCGGGGACAGTGCCTCTGGACTGGCAGACTGGGGTGGTAGTTCCCGTCTTTAAGAAGGGGGACCGGAGAGTGTGTTCCAACTACAGGGGAATCACACTTCTCAGCCTCCCTGGTAAGGTCTATTCAGGGGTACTGGAGAGGAGGGTCCGCCAGGAAGTCGAATCTCGGATTCAGGAGGAACAGTGTGGTTTTCGTCCTGGCCGTGGAACACTGGACCAGCTCTATACACTCTTCAGAGTCTTTGAGGGTGCATGGGAGTTTGCCTCTCCGGTCTACATGTGTTTTGTGGACTTGGAGAAGGCATTCAACCGTGTTCCTCGGGAGGCCCTGTGGGGGGTGCTTCGGGAGTATGGGGTACCGCACAGTCTTATCCGGGCTGTGCAGTCCCTGTATGCCCGGTGCCAGAGTCTGGTCCGCATTGTGGGCAGTAAGTTGGATTCATTCCCGGTGAGGGTTGGGCTCTGCCAGGGCTGCCCTTTGTCACTGATTCTGTTCATAACTTTTATGGACAGAATTTCTAGGCGCAGCCTTGGCGGGGATGGAGTCCGGTTTGGGGGCCTCAGTATTGCGTCACTGCTTTTTGCAGATGACGTGGTGCTGTTGGCTTCCTCAGGCCGTGATCTTCAGCTCTCGCTGGAGCAATTCGCAGCCGAGTGTGAAGCGGCCGGGATGGGGATCAGCACCTCCAATTCCGAGGCCATGGTTCTCAGTCGGAAAAAGGTGGTATGCTCCCTCCGGGTTGGGGAGGAGGTCTTGCCCCAAGTAGAGGAGTTCAAGTATCTTGGGGTCACGAGTGAGGGTAGGATGGAATGGGAGATCGACAGACGGGTCGCTGCAGCGTCTGCCGTCATTAGGACCCTGTACCGGTCTGTCGTGGTGAAGAGGGAGCTGAGACGAAAGGCAAAGCTCTCGATCTACCGGTCGATCTACGTTCCTACCCTCACCTATGGTCATGAACTTTGGGTCATGACTGAAAGAACTCGAGCCCGGATACAAGTGGCCGAAATGAGTTTCCTCCGCAGGGTTGCTGGGTTCTCCCTTAGAGATAAGGTGAGAAGCTCAGTCATCCGGGAGGGACTCGGTGTAGAGCCACTGTTCTTCTGCGTTGAGAGGAGCCAGTTGAGATGGCTCGGGCATCTAATAAGGATGCCTCCTGGACGCCTCCCTCGGGAGGTGTTCCGGACATGTCCCACCGGCAGGAGCCCCCGGGGGCGGCCCAGGACACGTAGGTCTATCGGCTGGCTTGGGAACGCCTCGGGGTCCCGTCGGATGAGCTGGAGGAGGTGGCTGGGGATAGGGACGTCTGTGCTTCCCTTTTAACGCTGCTGCTCCCGCGAGCCGACCTCGGATAAGCGGAAGATAATGGATGGATGGATGGATGGATATATATATATTTCATCTCATTAGCTGCACCGCTTATCTTCAGTAGGGTTGCTGGGGTGCTGGAGCCCATCGCAGCAATCATCCGGCAGTGGGCAGGGGACACCCTGAACTGATTGCCAGCCAATCGCAGGGCACACAGGGACAGACAACTCGCTCGCGCATTCACACCTTGGGACAATTTTGACCATATAGTTTCCCAGCCCTGCACTACACAATATAGCAACAGCTAGTGCTCAAATAATACACACTGACCCTTTAAAATGCAATATATGCACTGACCGGCTGCAATATTGTTAACCAACTGCGTTAAATAATGTCAAGTGAAAAATCCGTCATAAATTCTGGTTGAAAAAGAAAAAAAAACAGTGAATTGGATTGATATGTTTATTGTGATTATAATCTCTCACAAAATAATGAAATCCCACAGTCAGTAACAATTGATGCAAAAGAGTTGGCACATAAATGTTTAGAAACAATAAAAAATGTCATTCAAGAAATGATTTGATTATTTTTTTCCCCTTCATTTTTCATCACAGTGTGAAAGATTAGTTCATTAGTTTGAACAGCTCCCCCTTGAGGTGAATCTTCAACGTTCATGTCAAGGTCAAATCCAAAATATCAGTCACACTCTTAGATTTGTGTTCAAAAATGTAAGAATTTTCCTCCAAGAATCTTCCTGGGCAGCAGCGTGGGCGGCAAGGTGACCGCCGGAAATTATGAACACTAAAGAGGAAACACAAAACGACAAGATTCAGTCGTCTGCAGTGCCTTGCGAAAATATTGACCTCTACCCCAACACCTCCCCGCCAAAAAACATTTTGATGTATATTGCCAGATTTCAGGCTTCAAACTTATGGATAAAAAGCTCAAAGTATTTTCGACAAATCAATCAAATCAATCAATATAGAATTACTACAAAAATACTACGACAGTTTACTATATTACGAAATACTACTGCAAAATTCCCATCTCATCTCATTAGCTGCACCGCTAGCGGTGCAGCTAATGAGATGAGATGAGATAAGATGAGACTGGATAATTATTTACTACAAAAATACTCCAAAAAGACAACTACAGTAATATTACAAAAATACTTCCTTGGGCTGAAAGTTTAGAGGCACAGCCAGGTATTGGTATGTTTTATGCTCTTTTCATTTTGATATTATTGCTCGCACAGTGCTCCGAGAGATATGTGAATGTTGCAACAACTTATTTTATCCCATTCCTGCTTTGAACTTTTCCACAACATTTTCCCGGGCCTTTCTAGTGTGGTCTTTGGTTTTTATAATGCTGTCTGTTCTCCTCTGAGCCCATCACAGAGCAGGTGCATTAAAACAGAGACTTATTGTCTTACCGTTGCACTCTGTCATTGTTAGTCCTTTGAGGTCATCATTGGAACATTCAGGAGTCATCAGGAAACACCCGTAGTCAGATAGTTGAGATGAAATCTTTTTGCAATACTCACTTTTCAGTTTTTGATTGATGTAAATATCATTCAAATATTGAAAATTTAGTTCACCTGATTGCATCTCACAAGTTGTTGATTCTTAGAAAGTATTTTCAGTTTTTTTATCATTAAATTCGAAACCTGAAAAGTGGCAATACGACAAAAGGTTTTGTGGGGGGGGCAATTCTTTAGCTAGGCACTGTGAACCGTAGACCGTTTACAGAAATTTGTGACATTGCACACGAGGGTTCGATTGGAGAGATTCACATGATTGAACCAGATCTTACATATTTTTGATTTGGCTTTCCACAAATACTCTCTCATATGGGGTGTGTAAGGTTGATCAATAATGTGACCAGCGCCCGGGTATGACAAACGGGTGAGCAGATGTGATTTTCCAGCGGTTTTGAGTTCATCTTCAACCTAGACAGCACAGAATCTGAGTTGCATTAATTAGTGGAGCAAACTAAACAGCAAAGCTTATATGTTCGTACCATGTTTAGGTTCTCCATGCTGTGAACACATTGGTCATCTTCCCCACAGATGTACATCAATGGACACGCCAGGTTCTCAAACTACAAAGATGTCACACATCTTTTTCTGTTCTAGTCTTTGATACTCACCGATATGGTCTTCATCTCACCTTCAATTGCATTTCAGGGGAGAAGAGTTTGGGAAAAGATATCGCCTTAATACCATAATAGCCTGCCTCATCGCGAAAAATTGTATTGTCACTAAAGGGTGAAAAAAAGGTTCTTAGACAAACATATAAATAAAAAACAGTCCAAGATGCAACCAACTAAACACCCAACAATAATTTTCAAATACCTGTGCGATTTACTGGCCTTGGAAAATACGCCTGCAAGCTCCTTGTTGTTTCCAACTGGGCCATTGATGCAAACCAAACAGGACGGCTGCAGTTTTGGTTTAATACACAAAAAACATAGTTGACAACGTCCAAGGAAGAAGAAATTTAGAGGAGGCTTTCTATTTATCCGTTTGCATTAACGTGTGTTTTGTAATAAGTAGTTTACATGGCTGAATTCTATGCATTGTCCTTGATGTAACTAAGTCATTTTTGCATACATTCAAAGAAATTGAAGAAGGCCATGGGGGATTGGTGAGTTACGCCGGCTTTATAGTTTTCGGGTATCTTGTTTTAAACTACAAAAGTCAATTCCATTGAAGTTGGGAAAAAGTTTAAAATGTCAGTAAAATTAGAATAGAATGACTTGCAAACCTTTTCTAACCCATATTTAAATGAATACACCACAAAGACAAGATTATCCATGTTCAAACTCATAAACTTTATTTCCATAAGCAAATAATGATAAACTTAGAATTTTATAATTGCAACAAGTGCCAAAGTAGTTGGGAAAGGGGCTTCTTCACCATTGTGTTACATCACCTTTCCTTTTAATAACACTCAATAAACGTTTAGGAAGTGAGGAGACTAGTTGTTGAATCGTTGATAGTGGAATCCTTTCCCATTCTTGCTTTATGTACAGCTTCAGCTGTTCAACAGTCCGGGGTCTCCTTTGTCTTATTCTGCGCTTTATAATGCGCCACACATTTTCAATGGGAGACAGGTCAGGACTGCAGGCAGGCCAGTCAAGCACCCGCACCCTCTTACTACGAAGCCACGCTGTCGTGAGACGTGCAGTGTGTGGCTTGGCATTATCCTGCTGGAAGAAGCAAGGGCGCCCATGGTAAAGATTCTGTTTGGATGGCAACATACTTTGTTCCAAAACCTGAATGTACTTTTCTGCATTAATGGTGCCTTCACAGATGTGCAGGTTACCCATTCCTTGGCCACTCATGCACCCCCATACCATCACAGATGCTGGCTTTTGCACTTTGCGTGCATAACAGTCTGGGTGGTTCTGTTCTTCTTTGGACCGGAGGACACGACGTCCACAATTTCCAAACACAATTTGGAAAACTGACTCATCAGACCACAGAACACTTTTCCACTTTGTATCAGTCCATTTTAGATGGGCTCGGGCCCAGAGAACCCTGCGGCGTTTCTGGATGTTGTTGATGAATGGCTTACGCTTTGCAACATAAAGTTTTAACCCACACTTACGGATATAGCGTCGAACTGTATTGACTGACAGTGGTTTTCCAAAGTGTTCCTGAGCCCATGTGGTGATGTCCTTTACACATTGATGTCGGTTCTTAATGCAGTACCGCTTGAAGGCTCGGAGGTCACGGGCATTCAATAATGGTTTACGGCCATGCCGTTTACGCACAGTGATTTCTCCAGATTCCCTGAACCTTTTCACAATATTATGGACTGTAGATGATGATATCCCTAAATTCCTTGCAATTGTACTTTGAGGAATGTTGTTTTTAAACTGTTCAACAATTTGCTCACGCAGTTGTTCACAAAGAGGTGAACCTCGCCCCATCCTTGCATGTGAATGACTTAGCTTGTTCGGGTCTCCCTTTTTTATACCCAGTAACAACTCTCACCTGTTGCTAATTCATCTGTTCACCTGCAAATAGTTGGTTGATTTCCATTCATCCACTTTCTGAGTAGTTATTGACACCTGTCCCAACTATTTTGGCACGTGTTGCTGTCATCAAATTACAGAGTTGATGATTTTCTCCCAAAACAATAAAGTTTATGAGTGAAGACAATAAATATGTTGTCTTTGCTGTGCATTCATTTAAATATGGGTTGAAAAGAATTTGCAATTTACTTGGATCAATTTTTATTTGCAATTAACACACTTTCCCAACTTCATTGGAATTGAGTTTTGTATATCACAATGTTTCTTTGATGAGTATATTTTGAAATGGTCATCAGATCGTGGATCCCAAGAGTTTCAGCCTTCCAATGATATATGGCATAGCATATTTCAGTGACTGGTGACATCGTACGATAACGTATTTGTTTATCAAAAGTCCGGCTGCCCACCCGCAGGCCGTCAGAACTTAGGGTTAGTTAGGGTACCGCAAATCATTAAAACTCTAATGTTCCGTGTTTCTTTGCAAATAAGTCATGTTTAAATGTGGACACATGCGGCTTAAAGCCAGGTGCGGCTTATGTATGTACAAAATGTATTTACCTTTAAAAATGTCCTGTGTGCAGCACGGCGGCGCAGTGGTTAGCGCTTGTGCGGCACAGTTCATGTCATGGGAACCTGTCATGGGTTCAAATCCAGCTCCAGACTTTCTGTGCGGAGTTTGTATGTTCTCCCCGTGCTTGCGTGGGTTTCCTCCGGGCACTCCGGTTTCCTCCCACATTCCGAAAAACATGCATTTCAGGTGAATTGGCCGGTCCAAATTGTCCCTAGGTGTGAATGAGCGAATGAGTTGTCTGTCCCCGTGTGCCCTGCGATTGGCTGGCAACCAGTTCAGGGTGTCCCCTGCCCACTGCCCGAAGACGGATGGGATGGGCTCCAGTCCCCCCGCGACCCTAATGAGGATAAGCGGTACGGCTAATGAGATGAGATGAGATGAATGTCCTGTGTGCGGCTTATAGTCAGGTGCGCTCTATAATCTGAAGTTTACAGTACTTTAGACTTAAAGAAGACCTTTACCGATGATGGAGCATCTACCATGCCACATAAGGCAAGAGGGCATCATGTTAGATAGAATTCATGTTACTGTACTTATTTTTGTGACGTACATTTACATCAGACTGAAAGGCCAGTTGGAGGGCTAGGTAGACTCCATAAGAGATACTGATGATACCAATCCTGTCGCCATGGATCTGAGGGTGATCCCTGAGGATGTTGTATGCTTTCTGAAATGGAGATGAAAATATAGAATATGAACGATTAGATTGACGGTCAGATATTGGATGTATGGATAGATGAACAGCCTGACTGATGAATAGATGGATGGATGGCTGGATGGATGGATGAATGGATGAATAGACCGATGGACTATGTTAGGACAAATTGGTGGATTTGAATTCATACTGACAATGCACTCTTCACTAAGTCCACCATGGGCCAGGACCTAATTCAGACTGTTGAACAGCTGTATGCCAATGCCAACAGTGCAGTACTGATGGTACCATTGGAAAGTGCTTTCAAACTACAGTCGGTGTGAGACAAGGCTTCATTCTCTCTCCAACTTTATTCAACATCATCCTGAAGAGGATCACGACGGAAGCCTTGGACACAACGCCACTAAGCTCCGTTTTGCTGATGATATTTCTAGACTGGGAGGAGAAGAAGAGAAAGTCGGAGATCTGGTCAATCGCCAAACTCAAACATTTTGGAGTTGTCATATCAAAAGTGGGGTCAGAACTGGAAATCATGGCCAGGATAGTTTGAAATCATATTCACACCCCCCAGTCTTAATCCCATTTAGAGGGACAAGAACATAGCTGTGAAATCAAAGATTAGACTCATGCACACGTTTGTTACTTTCACCTTCCTGTACGCTTCAGAAAAATGAACTCATAAAGCAGGGCTGGAAAAGAAAATCCAGGCAATGGAAAAGAGATGCTACGGGTAACTTCGAGGCATCAGCCCATTTGACAAATGAAACGGTACGCAACACCATCAGAGGGCTCATTGCACCCTACGAAGAACTGTTGTCAACTGTGTGCAGGTGGAAACTTCAGTGGACAATCAGGACTGGCCAAGATAATTCTCCAGGGTACAGTCCAAGGTGGCAGGAGGAAAGGAAGACCGAAAAAGAACTGGGCTGACAACATCAAGGAATGGACTGGTGCAAACTTTGCCACGACCAAAAAAAATGTATTCTTATTCATTGACCTCTAACTGCCAAATATATACATTGATCAGTATGTTCCAAGGAGGTCATCTTGCCTTCATATATGGATCCAAAGCGCTAAAATCACGTTTCAGGCTCAGATCTTTGTGGCCCCTGTAGACCACACTAAAGCTTGCAATGCCCCTAGAAGCAAGTGAGGCTGCGCGCTGCTCCTTAAGTCCTCTGTTCATTCCCCATATTTCCAACGTGGCTGGGAACGTACCCCGGCCTGTTGAGCAAATGGGATAAAAATCTGAGAAATGACACTTACAAAATAAGTCTAAAATTCAAGTATGTTCCCAGAACTCTTTATATACTTAAATATATATATATATATATATATATATATATATATATATATATATATATATATATATATATATATATATATATATATATATATATATATATATATATATATATATATATATATATATATATATAGTTTTGTCCTCCCTGGCTTGTACTTGCTTCACCTCTCCCCTCCCGCTTCCCCTTCTCTTTTTCTACCTCTTTCTCTATCGCCATCTCTCTCCCTGTCATTCATACCCCTCTCTCTCCCGCTCTCATTTTTTTGAAGGTGGTTGTGATTCTGATATCTCTGTGGTTGTTTTGTATAAAGAATCTAAAAAACTCTATATGTATATAAACTTCCAAGTTTTTACTGTTGAAATTGAGCTTGGAAGAAGGTGATACTGGAAATTTTGGTTTCGATCTAAGCAAATACATTGAAATCATTGAATGATTTAACTCTTCACCCCTTGAGCTAGTTAAGAATTACACACACGAAACATTACGTCACTAAAAATTTTTTGGAATTAATAAATAACTGCATTGCAAATTCAAACAGTATAATAAATACATGTCTGTTACACATCCTTAAGAACAAAAGCAAGAGTCAAACCAAAAAAAGCAGCGACGTAACGAAAGTAGAAATACTGTATAAGAAAGTCACATAGAAAACTAAAATACCTTGCTTTGCACAATACAGTATCATGAAAATAAAGTGAGTTCTAAAAATAAATTGTGATTCTGTTGCAGCTCTTTGCCCTACGCAGGGTGAGCTTTATTTATACGTTGATGTAGACGTGTGGTATTGCCACAGCAGCAGACCACTTTACCATACAAAAGAAAGACAACTGACATTGCCTTTTTCTTGAGTTGCGATTGATGCTTGTTGCTGTATTTTTAGGTATTGGTAGGGATGTGTGCATTAGGCCCTCTCTCCTGCCTAGCTTGGAGGATGAAGCAGCAGGCCATGTAGGCAGTAGTGCTACAAGTGTGCTTCACAATCTCAGGCATTGGGTGAGAGAGAGAGGAGTTGTGCTATCTATTTAGAGAAGTGGCGCTATGAGGACATTGACGAAGGAACAAAGTAACAACCCTAGGACAACAGTATAAATCCAAACAATGTATTTACTTAGTATCGAAAATATCAATATATGGATGAGTACTACCGCCCTAACTAAAAACTTGGGAATTTAGCTCACCGGGTGGTAAGAATAGCGTTCCCACAACTCCGTTTTGGCGAATGTCAATACGTTGAACGCCCGGTGCCATGTACCAGCGCTCGGTAGTCGTAACTGCCAGCTCAGCACTTTCTCGCTCTCTTGGAGAAACGTGACCATCCAGCAAGGAAACGTCCACTGTGAGAGGAGTCTCGACGTTTTCCTTCAGAAACCTTTGCAAGAAACAATCACATCTTTTTCTACCAATCAATGGCAACAATGGTATTTATAGTCCAAAATGGAAGACTTTGGTGGAGGAATCGAGTGTGAAAGAAATTCCAGTACACGAGCAGTCCCAGGGGCTAATGTTCCTTTAGAGACCACTTGAGTCTACTCGACGTTCGTGACTGCTCACTGCCTGCATCAGCTCCTTTGAGTTTGTGCATGCAAACTTCAGGTTCAGAGAGGCCTTAACTTCCAGGAGTCATAGGGGGCACCACTTCATGTGGTGTGTCTTGGGCAAGTACGGCCCTGCGGTACAAGTCATTCTCCTGAATATTTTTTTTTTGGTAGGGGTTTGAGCCCACAGACGGAACAGAAAGTAGTACTGGTCTCCATGGTTACCAGTAGTAGGAGATGCTTCCTTAATCGGACTCAGATACAGCACATTTATCATCTGGTGGCCGTTGTTTTTTTTTTTAGGGTGGAAAGCGTCATCCTGCTTTTCAGAGACTTCAACATTGACAGTCAGCGGCATCTGATAATACTGATACTAGAAACTAAATCAGTGGGGGAAATCTATTTTGTTCCAAGATTTTGAGTTTCACTTTGTACAATACGCATTGCATCATTTTTTACTTTTGTACTTTTGTTGAAAAACAAACTTTGTGGCAATAACGTAACATCCTCTGCTCAAAGGCTCTCGCGTTTTGTGTAATTTTTGTATCTGTATAGACAAATTATTTACAGTATATATTTCAATTGATATTTAACTAAATCGCCGTCTTCTACCCCCTCCTCATCCACTCACTAACAAGTCACGTCATCCCAATTCCTACAGGCCAAAGAAGCAAGTCTCTGTGTCTCGGTCCTTACTATACCAAAAGCTATGATTTTTAAGTGAATGCAAACCAAATGCTCTCTCCTGCCACTAATAGGCAGTGTTGAGTTCGTATAGTTTAGTGAGTTGGTTCAGGTGCAAAACTGCATTCACTCATCTGTTGAATTAAACCAGGTAAGGTACGGAGAACATGTATGAGTTGACAAGTATGCGATTTCCGTCACTCTCCCTTGCAAACTTGCATGAGCGATTTAAGCATCCCTGAAACAAATTCAACTCGTATGAAGAGATACCAATGTATTTAGTTTACATGCCTTATTCCGCGCTTGTCCACAGCAGCGATTTGCATGGCCCAGAAGAGACCCATGGGCTCGCAACCCAAATATGAACCACCCACTGAATGATCCCTGCTCACTGCGGAAGGCACAAGAGAGAAGGAAAGACAAAGATGTTACAAGTATAATGGACAAATGTGTTCTCGAGTGTGGGCAAACTACACTTTTTTAAAATTCGGCTGTTAAACAATAATGGTAAAAATATGATCATGACATTGATACAGTAATTCCTCGTAGAATCCGCAAAGTAGAAAAATGTATTCATCAAATGTTCTATTATATATTGGAACCAAAGATCAAACCCCGTTTCCAGGCTCAAACATTTGTTTAAGAATGGGAATACGTGTGTCGTGTCCAGCATGATCGCTGTGGCGACCGCCTGGCCCCGCCCCCTGGGCACCGGCTGTAGTAGATCAGCTAATTTGCGTGTGTGCTACTTAAGGGTGGGTTGTGGGTATTGCGGGTGCTGGTTCATTTACATTTTCTGTTCTGTTTTGCTCTGTCCTGTTTTGTTTGAGTCGGAGGAGACCTGAGTTTGCACGTTTTGAGTAAAAGCTTGTTTTGTTAGTATTCCGAGTCTAAGTTCCTGTTTGCCTGTAAGCCTGTTTTTGTTTTGTTTTGTCCCTGAGAGTTGGACGACTTTTATTTTGCTAAATAAAAGTTCTGGTCGTCAACGTAAATGAGTTCTCCCTTCCCTTCCTCCTGCATCCGTTCTGGTCCGGTCTCTTGACAACGTGAAGGGAATGGTGTATATCCCCCCCTTCTCCTGCAAACATAGAAAAGTCCAGAAAATAATCTATACAACCATTAGAGACTGTTTCCCAAAAATATGCTTTTGAAGTGATTGGCTGGATTACCAACATCACGTACGCAGTGTCTCAGTCAGTGCTCATTTTGAACGTTTGTGAAATCGTTCATATAATCCACAAGCCTTTGAATTTCTCATTCAGATTTGGAAGAATACATTTTATGATCTTCAACATGAATACCATTTAATTAAATGTACCCAAAATACATACTTTCTGTGATATGTACATCTCAAAGTGTCACAGACCAGAAACGGACACAGGAGCCAATGGCACTCTTTTTTTTCTCAGTTTTTATTAACAAAGAGGGAGAGCAGGGCTTGCTTCCACGATCCGATGGTTGTCGGACAAGAGGAGCAGGAGATGCGGAAGGGGCGCTTCCGTGTCTAGCGAGGAGGGTTGAAAACAGGCGGGACTGGAGAGCATAGGCGGTGTCCATTTCGGAAACGAGGTCGGTAACAGGAGGCAGGCAGGTAACGGGGCAAAATAGATCGGATAACAGGCAGGCAGAACGGGGCAGAGTCAGGTCCGGATACAGGTTGGCAACGCGGATCATGCAGAGAAAAGCAGGGCAGGAACAGAGTCTGACGTAAGAGCTTACTGAGCTGGGGGCAACGGTTCGCATAACGATCTGACATCGACCTCGCGGAAGGAGTACATCAGCCAATCAGCGTTCCGGGCAGTTGGCGCCAATCAAGCAGTCGCAGGTGCTCTGAATCGGCAATTATGACACAAAGAATACCAATGTTTTTGAAACACTCTGCATAATAGAGTATTTAATAAATAAATAGACAAATCAATGAACAAAGAAATAAATGAATAAATACATGAATCAATAAATAAAGGCTTCTACTTTGCGGGTTTTGTCTGGTGCGTGACATTTTTCAAACGCAACCCCTGTGAAAAACGAGGGATTACTGTAATGGGATTCGTAAAAAGATCATAATAGAAACCAGTGCAAACGAATGCAATGTACAGTTAATTAACAATGCACATTCGGCGTGACTCACAGTCGACAGTGCCGTCTTCCCTTGCGTTGTAATGGCCAAACGCTTCCCACATATTACCATCCTCACTCTTCATTTTTGCACACAAAGTAACTGGATGGTGCGGGGACAGCAAGCTTGCTTTTACGTTGACCGGTTCGTCCATCATGCTGCGGGCTGGAGCAGCTGTCAGAACTGGAGCTGGACTGAAAACGGTCCTAAATGACATGCCTGATCGGGAAAAATATGTCACGTTAAAAGTTATTCCTCCCCACAATTATGCAAATACGTTGCATGATATTCCACCCGCCGGAAAGATCAAAAAATTTTGTCTCTAAGGTAACCCATCCGTCTTGTTTCTTGTGGAGCTGTGACGTCATTGAAGGAACACAACAATTTCAAAATGGTGAATCCTGGTAACACCACATGTGAGGCAGATGACTTCACAGCTCAAGAAGTCAAAGACAAGACAGGCTGTCTTCAAAATGCATTGTTTTGGAAAATAATTTACGCAAAAAACATTGACTGTTTCCATACATTTTGCACGTTTTAAAATTAGATAGATAGATAGATAGATAGATACTTTATTCATCCCCTAAGGGAAATTCACATTTCCAGCAGCATCCCTGAGCTGAGAACAATACAATAATAAAGCCAAAAGAATACAATATACAAATACCAGTGTGACGTGCAGAATACATATTGGAGTAAGATTCGGTAATATCCAATGTAGGTGGTGCGGTCTAATGTGGGCCTTTACTCTACCGGGTGGAGTTAAAGAGCCTCATGGCATGAGGAAGAAAAGATCTCTTCAGTCTGTCCGTAGCACAAGACAGTGACAGCAGTCTGTCGCTGAAACTGCTCTTCTGTCCGGAGATAATGCTGTGAAGCGGATGCGATGGATTGTCCATGATTGACCTTAGCTTTTTCAGTGTCTGTCTCTCAGCTACTGTTGTTAGGCTGTCCAGCTCTTTGCCCACAACAGAGCTCGCTTTCCTAGCCAGTTTATTGAGACGAGAGGCATCCTTGTTCTTGACGCTGCCTCCCCAACACGCTACCGCATAGAAGAGGGCGTTTGCCACTACTGTCTCATAGAATATTTTCAGGAGCTTTTTGCAGATGTTGAAGGAGGCCAGTCTTCTGAGGAAGTAAAGTTGGCTTTGCCCTTTCCTACATAGAGCTTCTGTGTTGGCAGTCCAGTCCAGTTTGTTGTCCAGCTGCACACCCAGGTATTTGTAGGTCTGGACAAATTCTACACATTCTCCCTTGATGGTTACAGGAACCGGGTGAGTTCTGGTTCTCCTGAAGTCCACCACCATCTCTCTGGTCTTGGTGGTGTTTAGGTGCAGGTGGTTTGCGTCGCTCCATCGGACAAAGTCCTGAATCAATTTCCTGTACTCCTCCTCCTGCCCATTTCTGATACATCCCACGATCGCAGTGTCATCGGCAAACTTTTGCACATGGCAGGACTCAGAGTTGTACTTAAAGTCCGATGTATATAGAATGAATAGGAACGGAGAGAGAACGGTCCCCTGCGGAGATCCTGTGCTGCTAAGCACAGTGTCCGATGTACAGCCCCCCTGTTTCACATACTGCGGTCTGCCTGTCAGGTAGTCAGTAATCCATTCTACAAGGTGTGTGCTAACTCCCATCTCTGTCACTTTCCTACTCAGTAGCAGAGGCTGTATGGTATTGAAGGCACTAGAGAAGTCCAAAAATCTAATCCTCACAGCCCCCTTCGCCCTATCCAGGTGAGAGAGGGATCGGTGTAACATGTATAATATAGCATCCTCCACTCCCACCTTCTCCTGGTAAGCAAATTGCAGTGGGTCGATGGCGTGACGGACCTGTAGCCTCAGGTGGTGCAGCAGCAGCCGCTCCATGGTCTTCATCACATGTGATGTCAGGGCGACTGGCCTGAAGTCATTGAGTTCCTCTGGTCTTGATTTCTTCGGGACTGGGATGATGCAGGATGTTTTCCACAGCTGAGGGACCCTCCCCTGTTCAAGGCTCAGGTTGAAGATGCGCTGTAGAGGGTCTCCCAGCTCAGACGCACAGGCTTTCAGCAGTCGGGGGGATATTCCATCCGGACCAGCTGCCTTGCTGGTTCGTAGCCTTCTCAGCTCTCCACATACCTGGGCTGCAGTTATTTTGAGTGGGGGGATGTCTTCCATGCCAGTGTCCAGAGGGGGTGGGGGAAGGACAGCAGCAGTACTCAGGGGTGAGGATGAGGCGGAGTGGTCAAATCTGTTGAAAAAGTTGTTCAACTGGTTGACTCGCCCCACATCTATATCCACAGCCGCACCCTGCTTGGTGCTGCAGCCAGTAATTGTTTTCATCCCTTCCCACACATCCTTCATGTTGTTGTTCTGCAGCTTTTTCTCCAACTTCCTCCTGTACTGCTCCTTCCCTTTCCGGAGCAATACCGCAAAAGAATAATTACTCTTTAAGTATTTTCTTGGCAAATGCCTAAACAAAAAAGCCATTAAGCCTTTCTCTTTATCCGCACAACACTTTTCAGCAACCTAAGTACGCTTGGAGCGCCATTTGCCAGACAAAAAATTTAAATAAAATGAACAGTGATTTATGTTGACGTGTGATTTGCGAATAAAATAAACCAAAAGAGCCGGATCCCCGTCAAAGGGTAGCCAGAACCCTTCAAAAGGCTCTCTGTCTCTCTCTCTCCCTCTCTCCTTCTCTCTTTCACCCTCTCTATTCCTCTCTCTTCCCCTCTCTATTTGTCTTAACTCATTCTCTTTCCCTTTTTCTCTCTCTCGCTTTTTCTTTCTCCCTCTCTTTCTCTCTGTCTCTCTCTCTCTCTCTCTCTCTTTCTCTCTCTCTCGATCTCTCTCTGTTTCTCTCTCTTTTTCTCTTCCTTTACCCCGTTACCTCCCTCCTCCTCTCTAATTCTCTCCCATTCCCTCTCTCTCGTTTTCTCTCCTCTCTTTCTCTTTCTCTCTTTCCCTCTCTCTGTTATTTCACTTGTGTTCTCCCTGGCTTGTACTTGCTTCACCTCTCCCCTCTCGCTTCCCCTTCTCTTTTTCTACCTCTTTCTCTCTCGCCATCTCTCTCCCTGTCATTCATACCCCTCTCTCTCCCGCTCTCATTTTTTTGAAGGTGGTTGTGATTCTGATATCTCTGTGGTTGTTTTGTATAAAGAGTCTAAAAACATTAAAGGGTATTAGGATATAGTAACATAATGCATTCAAAATAATTTATTTGGTCTGTAATGTTTCATTATATTTGGTAATATATCAATAAAAACAAAAATATCTGAAGAACCGTTTGGGAGCCGAAAGAATCGGCTCTTTTTAGTGAGCTGAGTTGAAAGAACAGGTTCTTCTTCTAAAAAACAACATTAAATATTTGGATTTGTGCCCTCTACTTAAAATTTTCTAAGTGTTTAAAAAACAATAAAAATCCAAAAAGATTTCATTCAGTCATAAAGTCATTCAGCTGTTGCGCAATAACCTTTTCAAGTAGTTTAGAAAGAAACGGTAGGTTTTATACAGGTCTAAAATTACATAGACTTTCAAGGACAAGGTTGGCGTTGCTTAAGCGTATCTTTGAGATAAATCGTGTTAACACTCTCATAGCAAATCTCTTTTGTCTTTTCATGAAAGAAGAACATTAAATAATGAGCTGAACAGGTAGAGCCATATGGGAAAACCTTTTGTGTAAGCACTGCTACTGTGTTACACAGGTATTTGGGTTATTTTTATCTGCAGCAGTAAATGGTTAATGTGCAAAACGCCACCGCATGTTACTAAAGTACCCTGAATGCAGCAATGCTAATGGTAAACTCAGAGAAAATCAACTCTACAACTTTTTTAACGAAAGATATCAAGACCATCATTTCGACAGTATGTTTTTTCTTACCAATTTTACTATGCAACCAGCTGTTTTTTCTTTGCAAGCCAACATGTGAAGTCAGCTGGTTTCCAATGAAATGCCGATTTGTTGCCATCCTCACCCAAGTTCCGGTCATCATTCTGGAAATTAACCGGTGACAAATCAAGCAAAAAAATTATTTGGAATGGCTCACCAAGCTTGGATTTGCAGGTTACTTGATGTGACTTTTAGGTTTGCTTTAGAGATTAGTGAAATTTCCCTTAAGATCCGATCCATTGTCTTGACGTCAGTAAAGAAGGTGTAATTCCAGTTTACAGGCTTGGAAATGTCAGTCACAGTTGGGTTTAAAGAGGTTAGATATTTTGTCATTAAAATAAAATTATCAAAGGTTCGCAGCTTGTGCAAAATGCTGCAGCGAAGGTTTTGACTAGGACAAAAAAGTTTGATCACATTCCTCCAATTTTGGCTAACCTGCACTGGGCTCTGTGTCAGTTCGAGATGTGATTATTAAGGTTATGTTGCTAACATACAGAAGTTTGTATGAACTGGCATCCTCTTATCATTCTGTTCCGCTCGGAAAATGCTGGTCTACTAGTGACTCAAAGAGCCAAGAAGAAGTCTGCAAGTTCAAGAGCATTCTCCATCCAGCCCCCTTGCTGCGGAATGCTCTGACCTCAGACATACATTCTGCAACCAAAGAAGATGTCTTTTAATCTAGGCCTAAAACAAACACCTACTCTATGTTGACGTTGACCTCATACTCTTGTTTACTTGTCCTTCGGGGAAAAGGCTGAGCCTGGATAGAATAGAATAGAATAGAATAGAATAGAATAGAATAGAATAGAATAGAATAGAATAGAATAGAATAGAATAGAATGGAATAGAATAGAATAGAATTTGACCACTTTTTGTACTGCAAGGCATGGTCTATCATTAGTTGAAATGTTGGATTCTTATCAAATGTCATGACTATTTTTGGTTCTGTTGTTGTCAGCTTTGAAAAAGATTTGTTTAAAAAAGGAAAGGAGAGCCATACTACTTTATTTTTTAATAAGAAATGAATACCACTGTGTCTTTTATTTCAAATTCAATTTCTCATGTTTTTGTAATATTAAGCTTTGGGTGTTACAAATTCCATGTTTCAGCAGAACTAAAGTTTGTTTCCATGTGAAAAGCTTAAACATTACATATCAGTTGTTGTTAATTTTTCAATAAATAATGACTTTGGCTCGTGACTTTACTTCTCTTAATTTTCACCCTCTCTGAATTTTAGTTTGACACCTTTCATCCAGAACCTGCTGCATTTCTCAAAATTTTGGGGCAGAAAGCTGTCAAAAGGACATTTTCTTATTACCCCATAATTAATGTTCATGACTGTGTATTGTCTGTTCATGGCCTTGCAACCTCGACTGCAGCCTGGTCATCCTGAAAGGGGGATTACTTAACTTTCCTAATGCTGAGGTTGTTGAGTTTATCCTTCCCCTTATTTAGGTTTCGGATGAGGGAATATTAAAATGGTGGTCTCTGCAGTCCCTTGAGACTTTTAATTATTAAGGGCTATAGCGAGGATGGTCAAACTACAGACCTGGTCTAAATCAGGCCTGCTAACAGATCTAATCGTGCCAACAAGACAAAGCTGAAAGACGCACAAGGGAACAATAGCCGCATCGTCAAACAATGACTGGCAGTCTCATCTATGTCCAGAGGGTGTCGCCAAAGTTAAGCACCACTCCCAAAGAGTTTTTTTCTTTTATTTGCTGACTACAATGACCTAATCGCTCTGGAGTAATATGCTCAAACTTTTTTGTCTTAGTCAAAAGTCTAGCTGCTGCATTCTGAACCAGCTGTAAACTTTTGATGCTAGACATTGGGAGACCAGAGAGCAATACATTACAGTAACCATTTTAAACATTTACAAACGATGAAAATTCAAGCACTTTTCAATCCTTGAAAACATAATATTACAATTCAAGCATTTTCATGGATATCAAGCACCCGTATGAACCCTGTAGTTAATGGCCAATTATTTGAGCTGTAGGAATATAGTTGAACCCCTGGGATACAGCGACCCCATTTTGCGCCATTTTCACTTTCCAGTGTGTAAGAGGTTTTTCAGCCCCTCCTTACATTTTTCCCAAAATACGATGCCAAAAAGAAATTGTTTTCCATGTTATTAAAATTCAATTTAACAGTGTCGACGCATACTCGTCTATTGTTCAACATCACATCAAATTTTGGTATAAGTAAAAAACGCATAAATTATAACCTCTGCCTCTAATTAGGACAGCATCGAACGAATCTTCGCAATATTACGGAGGTGGTAAAAAACTTTTCTAGTAATATTTTTCACGTGAGACTGAAACAACAGATTAGGATCAAATATAACACTTAGATTTTCGGCCGAGTCACTATGGGTGATATTACATTTGTCTAGGTTCAGGGTAGTGTTTGAAAACAACTCATGACAGTGAGCTGGACCAATAAAGGGTGCAATTGGGGGGTTTGGTCACCTAATGACTCCTAACACAGTAGTTGGGTCTAAAATGGCGGCACCCTGTTTGGCTGCGGCTGCATCGGCTCGCTACCGTTTAACTGTACGGGTCAAGTGTATCGACATTTCGTTCTGTGTGCATGTTTACAAAGAATGACAATAAAAGTAAATTCTATTCTATTCCATTCTTCTATTTAACTGCTGTGCAGCGACCTTTTCAAGTAATTTTGCGAAAAAAGGCAGATTTGACACTGGCCTATAATTACCTAGGTTTTCTGGGTCAAGGTTAGGTCACTTAAGCGTGGCTTTAATGACGGCAGATTTGAAGGCTACAGGAACAATACCCGAGGATAGCGTTAAAATCATAATATTTAGCACCGATGGTCCTAAGATCCCAAACAGATCCTTCACCAGTGAAAGTGGAAACGGATGAAGCAGGCAAGTAGTTTGTTTGGCCCTACTGACCATCTGTGTTCGACTATCAAGGGACAAATCACTGAAACTGGAGAATGTTTCCGCACAACCGCCAACACAGTCCTTACCTAACACCTCCACATCTCTGAGATAGGAGGAGGTTACAGAGCGTTCTTTTAAAATGTCATTCCTGATCAGTTGAATCTTTTAATTGAAAAAATCCATAATGTCATTAGCAGAATAAGTAGAACTATTTGGGGTAAGTTTCGCCATTGTGTCAAACAAAAATTTCAGATTATTCTTATGTTTAACAATAATTTTAGAGTAAAACGATGCTTTAGCTGAGGCAAGAGCTACTTTATATTTCAGCAAGCTGTCACTCAATTTAAGTCAAGTCATTTTATTTGTATAGCCCTAAATCACGAAGAGTCTCAAAGGGCTTCACAGATTATTACACTATATTACACAGACTATACCAGCAGATAGCACTGTTGGACTCATCATTGCAGGACATTTACCAAAAACTATACACATATTTCAGCAGGAATTTCAATAAAACAAAAGTTATTATTACACCCGTTACATGCACCCCCTGAAATTCTACTAAATATGGGAGTGCTACACTAAACAGAAAATAATCACATGCCAAAAAGGCAAATACTGATTAAAAAAGGACACGAAAACTGGTACAGTATTACAAGGAACAAACTGAAGTGCATGTCAGTTCTAAAACTCTCCCAAAAAGGAGTGTGGAAAGAAAGGAGGCGATCAAACTCCTAACTAAGCACAGACTCAAAGATGCCTGTTACATCTATCTAAATATAAAACATTGTTCCTGTAGTTGAAAGTGCTCACAAAGGCACAATTCTTGTTTCTTGCTCAAGCTTTGTTACTCAAACTGAAAGTGCATCTCTAAAGAACCTAAACAAGGAACTAGCAGATATTGCAGACACAGAGTTGTCACCTACAAACTGGTCATTCATCTGACAAATAAAACGACTGGGAGGCCTGATGGAATGCCCATAAGATCATAACGGCTAGGTTGAGTACAAATAACCTGAGCTTGAGGGTCTGGGACAGTCAAGTCTAAACAGTCAGTATCAGGGCAGACAGTGTCCGGGTGGTCAGTGTTCAATGGGGTCTCGTCTGGGAGTACATTGTCTGGTGGGCCCATACCCAAAGGGATCATGTTTTCAGAGCACCGTGGTGGGCTTTCCGTATTGTCACTTGCAGTATGATCAACATCTTGTTCGGGATGTGCTGACTTCCTTGACTGGATGTATCGACTGAGAGAGTCAGACTGGACATCAGGTCTGCTGTCTAGTGAGTTATCCTCCAACTCTGAATGAACTTGCTCTTCACCTGACTGTATCACCCAGTTTACTGTACGGACATCACTGCCTTCGACTGCGTCAGGTAAATCAGGACATACATCACTTCCGTGCATAGCAGTATCACACCCTAAGTGTTCAGATTCGCTGGCCAGATCTCCCTCACAGGCCAAAAAGCTCACAGAGAGCAGCAAATTCCTGTGAACTACCATTTTCGTTCAAGTTTTCTGCAACCTTGTTTGAGTGACCTGGTTTCTTCAGTAAACCAAGGTGTATGCTTCTTAGGTCAAAATTTATGCCTTAGGGGCGCCACAGATCCAGATCATTAACCAAAGCAGTATCAAAGTTGTTTGTAAGTGAGTCAACGGACCCAGTGTACAAAGGGAAGGCTGCAGTTACCATAGGTAATAGTTCTTTTAACTACAACACTATTAAAAAATGACTACAGAAATAGTACAGAAATGTTACACAAATACATTGGATATATATAATGTATATATATATATATATATATATATATATATATATATATATATATATATATATATATATATATATATATATATATATATATATATATATATACACCATCCGACGTCTTAGGGGGGGGGAGCGGTGTGCCATCAACACTGTGTATAGTGCCGATGGGGCGCTGCTGACCTCGACCCGGGACGTTGTGAATCGATGGGCGGAGTACTTCAAAGACCTCCTCAATCCCACCGGCACGTCTTCCTCTCCTCTGGGGAAGCAGAGCCTGAGGACTCTGGGTTGGGCTCTCGCATCACTGGGGTTGAAGTCACAGAGGTTGTCAAAAACCTCCGCGGTGTCAGAGCCCCGGGGGTTGATGAGATCCGCCCGGACTTCATTTAGGCTCTTGATGTTGTGGGCGTGTCATGGTTGACGCGCCTCTGCAACATCGCGTGTA
Source organism: Urocampus carinirostris (assembly GCF_059441175.1). Lineage (NCBI taxonomy): Eukaryota > Metazoa > Chordata > Actinopteri > Syngnathiformes > Syngnathidae > Urocampus > Urocampus carinirostris. The sequence goes on along the minus strand of NC_142354.1, from coordinate 27,649,365 downwards.
CATCGGGGACAGTGCCTCTGGACTGGCAGACTGGGGTGGTAGTTCCCGTCTTTAAGAAAGGGGACCGGAGAGTGTGTTCCAACTACAGGGGAATCACACTTCTCAGCCTCCCTGGTAAGGTCTATTCAGGGGTTCTGGAGAGGAGGGTCCGCCAGGAAGTCGAATCTCGGATTCAGGAGGAACAGTGTGGTTTTCGTCCTGGCCTTGGAACTCTGGACCAGCTATATACACTCTTCAGGGTCTTTGAGGGTGCATGGGAGTTTGCCTGTCCGGTCTACATGTGTTTTGTGGACTTGGAGAAGGCATTCGACCGTGTTCCTCGGGAGGGCCTGTGGAGGGTGTTTCGGGAGTATGGGGTACCGCACAGTCTTATCTGGGCTGTGCGGTCCCTGTATGCCCGGTGCCAGAGTCTGGTCCGCATTGCGGGCAGTAAGTCGGATTTGTTCCCAGTGAGGGTTGGGCTCTGCCAGGGCTGCCCTTTGTCACTGATTCTGTTCATAACTTTTATGGACAGAATTTCTAGGCGCAGCCTTGGCGGGGATGGAGTGCGGTTTCGGGGCCTCAGCATTGCGTCACTGCTTTTTGCAGATGACGTGGTGCTGTTGGCTTCCTCAGGCCGTGATCTTCAGCTCTCGCTGGAGCGATTTTCAGCCGATTGTGAAGCGGCCGGGATGGGGATCAGCACCTCCAAGTCCGAGGCCATGGTTCTCAGTCGGAAAAAGGTGGTATGCTCCCTCCGGGTCGGGGAGGAAGTCTTGCCCCAAGTGGAGGAGTTCAAGTATCTTGGGGTCTTGTTCACGAGTGAGGGTAGGATGGAACGGGAGATCGACAGACGGGTCGGTGCAGCGTCTGCCGTCATTCGGACCCTGTACCGGTCTGTCGTGGTGAAGAGGGAGCTGAGACGAAAGGCAAAGCTCTCGATCTACCGGTCGATCTACGTTCCTACCCTCACCTATGGTAATGAACTTTGGGTCATGACCGAAAGAACTCGATCCCGGACTCAAGTGGCCGGAATGAGTTTCCTCCGCAGGGTTGCTGGGTTCTCCCTTAAGGGGCCGGTCACACAGACATTTGCGGCTGAATGACGGCTAAAATTTTGGGATTTTTTTTTGCCCGTGTTTGCCCGCAATGGAAAATGCGCAAAAATTGCCAACCCGCTTTTGACCTGTGGTAGGGCCGGAAAAAAGACGCCGGCGACTGTTCCGCTTCCTCTCATCGCGTAATTTGCGTGTCATTTCCGGGTTTATACCACGTGTATAAAAACTGCCGAGCCTGCGTTGTGCCCAAATCCGACTCCTACGCAACACCCACACCGCCTTACCCCCTTGCGTGACTTTTCTTCCATGTTAAAAAACGCATTTTGTAATATACGATCGCACTTTATTGTTTAAATAAACGCGTTATATAGACTAGGATCTCCCAATTGTTATAATTAGCTCGCTTTATAGTTTTAATAAGCGTTTTATATAGAATACAATATATATATATATATATATATATATATATATATATATATATATATATATATATATATATATATATATATATATATATTCAGGCCACCCAAGGACACTGTACAGACAATGAAAAAATACCCTTTAGCCCATTTTTTAACCCAGTGCTGCCCCGATTTCAAATAATTTCCCAGCCCTGCACTACACAATATAGCAGCAGCTAGTGCTCAAATAATACACACTGACCCTTTAAAATGCAATATATGCACTAACCGGCTGCAATATTGATAACCGACTGCGTTAAATAATGTCAAGTGAAAAATCCGTCATAAATTCTGGTTGAAAAAGAAAAAAAAACAGTGAATTGGATTGATATGTTTATTGTGATTATAATCTCTCACGAAATAACGAAATCCCACAGTCAGTAACAATTGAAGCAAAAGAGTTGGCACATAAATGTTTAGAAACAATAAAAAATGTCATTCAAAAAATGATTTGATTATTTTTTTTCCCCTTCATTTTTCATCACAGTGTGAAAGATTAGTTCATTAGTTTGAACAGCTCCCCCTTGAGGTGAATCTTCAACGTTTATGTCAAGGTCAAATCCAAAATATCAGTCACACTCTTAGATTTGTGTTCAAAAATGTAAGAATTTTCCTCCAAGAATCTTCCTGGGCAGCAGCGTGGGCGGCAAGGTGACTGCCGGAAATTATGAACACTAAAGAGGAAACACAAAATGACAAGATTCAGTCGTCTGCAGTGCCTTGCGAAAATATTGACCCCTACCCCAACACCTCCCCGCCAAAAAACATTTTGATGTATATTGCCAGATTTCAGGCTTCAAACTTATGGATAAAAAGCTCAAAGTATTTTCGACAAATCAATCAAATCAATCAATATAGAATTACTACAAAAATACTACGACAGTTTACTATATTACGAAATACTACTGCAAAATTCCCATCTCATCTCATTAGCTGCATGAGATGAGACGAGACTGCATAATTATTTATTACAAAAATACTCCAAAAAGACAACTACAGTAATATTACAAAAATACTTCCTTGGGCTGAAAGTTTAGAGGCACAGCCAGGTATTGGTATGTTTTATGCTCTTTTCATTTTGATATTATTGCTCGCACAGTGCTCCGAGAGATATGTGAATGTTGCAACAACTTATTTTATCCCATTCCTGCTTTGAACTTTTCCACAACATTTTCCCGGGCCTTTCTAGTGTGGTCTTTGGTTTTCATAATGCTGTCTGTTCTCCTCTGAGCCCATCACAGAGCAGGTGCATTAAAACAGAGACTTATTGTCTTACCGTTGCACTCTGTCATTGTTAGTCCTTTGAGGTCATCATTGGAACATTCAGGAGTCATCAGGAAACACCCGTAGTCAGATAGTTGAGATGAAATCTTTTTGCAATACCCACTTTTCAGTTTTTGATTGATGTAAATATCATTCAAATATTGAAAATTTAGTTCACCTGATTGCATCTCACAAGTTGTTGATTCTTAGAAAGTATTTTCAGTTTTTTATCATTAAATTCGAAACCTGAAAAGCAATACGACAAAAGGTTTTGTGGGGGGGGGCAATTCTTTAGCTAGGCACTGTGAACCGTAGACCGTTTACAGAAATTTGTGACATTGCACACGAGAGTTCGATTGGAGAGATTCACATGATTGAACCAGATCTTACATATTTTTGATTTGGCTTTCCACAAATACTCTCTTATATGGGGTGTGTAAGGTAGCTCAATAATGTGACCAGCGCCCGGGTATGACAAACGGGTGAGCAGATGGGATTTTCCAGCGGTTTTGAGTTCATCTTCAACCTAGACAGCACAGAATCTGAGTTGCATTAATTAGTGGAGCAAACTAAACAGCAAAGCTTATATGTTCGTACCATGTTTAGGTTCTCCATGCTGTGAACACATTGGTCATCTTCCCCACAGATGTACATCAACGGACACGCCAGGTTCTCAAACTACAAAGATGTCACACATCTTTTTCTGTTCTAGTCTTTGATACTCACCAATATGGTCTTCATCTCACCTTCAATTGCATTTCAGGGGAGTAGAGTTTGGGAAAAGATATCGCCTTAATACCATAATAGCCTGCCTCATCGCGAAAAATTGTATTGTCACTAAAGGGTGAAAAAAAGGTTCTTAGACAAACATATAAATAAAAAAACAGTCCAAGATGCAACCAACTAAACACCCAACAGTAATTTTCAAATACCTGTGCAATTTATTGGCCTTGGAAAATACGCCTGCAAGCTCCTTGTTGTTTCCAACTGGGCCATTGATGCAAACCAAACAGGACGGCTGCAGTTTTGGTATAATACACAAAAAATATAGTTGACAACGTCCAAGGAAGAAGAAATTTCAAGGAGGATTTCTATTTATCCGTTTGCATTAACGTGTGTTTTGTAATAAGTAGTTTACATGGCTGAATTCTATGCATTGTCCTTGATGTAACTAAGTCATTTTTGCATACATTCGAAGAAATTGAAGAAGGCCATGGGGGATTGGTGAGTTACGCCGGCTTTATAGTTTTCGGGTATCTTGTTTTAAACTATATCGCAATGTTTCTTTGATGAGTATATTTTGAAATGGTCATCAGATCGTGGATCCCAAGAGTTTCAGCCTTCCAATGATATATGGCATGGCATATTTCAGTGACTGGTGACATCGTACGATAACGTATTTGTTTATCAAAAGTCCGGCTGCCCACCCGCAGGCCGTCAGAACTTAGGGTTAGTTAGGGTACCGCAAATCATTAAAACTCTAATGTTCCGTGTTTCTTTGCAAATAACTCATGTTTAAATGTGGACACATGTGGCTTAAAGCCAGGTGCGGCTTATGTATGTACAAAATGTTTTTACCTTTAAAAATGTCCTGTGTGCAGTACGGCGGGGCAGTGGTTAGCGCTTGTGCGGCACAGTTCATGTCATGGGAACCTGTCATGGGTTCAAATCCAGCTCCAGACTTTCTGTGCTTAGTTTGTATGTTCTCCCCGTGCTTGCGTGGGTTTCCTCCGGGCACTCCGGTTTCCTCCCACATTCCAAAAAACATGCATTTCAGGTGAATTGGCCGGTCCAAATTGTCCCTAGGTGTGAATGAGCGAATGAGTTGTCTGTCCCCGTGTGCCCTGCGATTGGCTGGCAACCAGTTCAGGGTGTCCCCTGCCCACTGCCCGAAGACGGATGGGATGGGCTCCAGTCCCCCCGCGACCCTAATGAGGATAAGCGGTACGGCTAATGAGATGAGATGAGATGAATGTCCTGTGTGCGGCTTATAGTCAGGTGCGCTCTATAATCTGAATTTTACAGTACTTTAGACTTAAAGAAGACCTTTACCGATGATGGAGCATCTACCATGCCACATAAGGCAAGAGAGCATCATGTTAGATGGAATTCATGTTACTTTACTTATTTTTGTGACGTACATTTACATCAGACTGAAAGGCCAGTTGGAGGGCTAGGTAGACTCCATAAGAGATACTGATGATACCAATCCTGTCGCCATGGATCTGAGGGTGATCCCTGAGGATGTTGTATGCTTTCTGAAATGGAGATGAAAATATAAAATATGAACGATTAGATTGACGGTCAGATATTGGATTTATGGATAGATGAACAGCCTGACTGATGAATAGATGGATGGATGGCTGGATGGATGGATAAATGGATGAAAAGATTGATGGACTATGTTAGGTCAAATTGGTGGATTTGAATTCATACTGACATTGCACTCTTCTCTAAGTCCACTATGGGCCAGGACCTAATTCAGACTGTTGAACAGCTGTATGCCAATGCCAACAGTGCAGTACTGATGGTACATTTGAGAGTGCTTTCAAACTACAGTGTAGTGAGACAAGGCTTCATTCTCTCTCTAACTTTATTCAACATCATCCTGAAGAGGATCACGACGGAAGCCTTGGACCAACACTAAAGTACAGTCAGCATTAGGGGACACAACGCCACTAAGCTCCGTTTTGCTGATGATATTTCTAGACTGGGAGGAGAAGAAGAGAAAATCGGAGGTCTGGTCAATCGCCAAACTCAAACATTTTGGAGTTGTCATATCAAAAGTGGGGTCAGAACCGGAAATCATGGCCAGGATAGTTTGAAATCATATTCAGACCCCCCAGTCTTAATCCCATTTAGAGGGACAAGAACATAGCTGTTAAATCAAAGATTAAACTCATGCACATGTTTGTTACTTTCACCTTCCTGTACGCTTTAGAAAAATGAACTCATAAAGCAGGGCTGGAAAAGAAAATCCAGGCAATGGAAAAGAGATGCTACGGGAAACTTCGAGGCATCAGCCCATTTGACAAATGAAACGGTACGCAACACCATCAGAGGGCTCATTGATCCCTACGAAGAACTGTTGTGAACTGTGTGCAGGTGGAAACTTCAGTGGACCATCAGGACTGGCCATTATAATTCTCTAGGGCACAGTCCAAGGTGGCAGGAGGAAAGGAAGACCGAAAAAGAACTGGGCTGACAACATCAAGGAATGTACTGGTGCAAACTTTGCCACGACCAAAAAGCAGGCCAGGAACAGTCAGCAGTGAAGAAAGCTGTCCAGAGTTGCATCCTTATTGGTGCCCTGATGACCCAGGCGGTTAAGGATTCTGTACACTGTGAACTCTTCACTATTTTATTCTTATTCATTGACCTCTAACTGCCAAATATATACATTGATCAGTATGTTCCAAGGAGGTCATCTTGCCTTCATATATGGATCCAAAGCGCTAAAATCACGTTCCAGGGTCAGATCTTTGTGGCCCCTGTAGACCACACTAAAGCTTGCAATGCCCCTGGAAGCAAGTAAGGCTGCGCGCTGCTCCTTAAGTCCTCTGTTCATTCCCCATATTTCCAACGTGGCTGGGAACGTACCCCGGCCTGTTGAGCAAATGAGATAAAAATCTGAGAAACGACACTTACAAAATAAGTCTAAAATATAAGTATGTTCCCAGAACTCTTTATATTCTCTATATATATATATATATATAAACTTCCAAGTGTTCACTGTTGAAATTGAGCTTGGAGGAAGGTGATACTGGAAATTTTGGTTTTGATCTAAGCAAATACATTGAAATCATTGAATGATTTAACTCTTCACCCCTTGAGCTAGTTAAGAATTACACACACGAAACATTACGTCACTAAAAATGTTTCGTAATTAATAAATAACTACATTGCAAATTCAAACAGTATAATAAATACATGTCTGTTACACATCCTTAAGAACAAAAGCAAGAGTCAAACCAAAAAAAGCAGGAACGTAACGAAAGTAGAAGTACTGTATAAGAAAGTCGCGTAGAGAACTAAAATACCTTGCTTTGCACAATACAGTATCATGAAAATAAAGTGAGTTTTAAAAATAAATTGTGATTCTGTTGCAGCTCTTTGCCCTACGCAGGGTGAGCTTTATTTATAAGTTGATGTAGACGTGTGGTATTGCCACAGCAGCAGACCACTTTACCATACAAAAGAAAGACAACTGACATTGCCTTTTTCTTGAGTCGCGCTTGATGCTTGTTGCTGTATTTTTAGGTATTGGTAGGGATTTGTGCATTAGGCCCTCTCTCCTGCCTAGCTTGGAGGATGAAGCAGCAGGCCATGTAGGCAGTAGTGCTACAAGTGTGCTTCACAATCTCAGGCATTGGGTGAGAGAGAGAGGAGCTGTGCTATCTATTTAGAGAAGTGGCGCTAGGAGGACATTGACGAAGGAACAAAGTAACAACCCTAGGACAACAGTATAAATCCAAACAATGTATTTACTTAGTATCGAAAATATCAATATATGGATGAGTACTACCGCCCTAACTAAAAACTTAGGAATTTAGCTCACCGGGTGGTAAGAATAGCGTTCCCACAACTCCGCTTTGGCGAATGTCAATACGTTGAACGCCCGGTGCCATGTACCAGCGCTCGGTAGTCGTAACTGCCAGCTCAGCACTTTCTCGCTCTCTTGGAGAAACGTGACCATCCAGCAAGGAAACGTCCACGGAGAGAGGAGTATCGACGTTTTCCTTCTGTAACCTTTGCAAGAAACAATCACATCTTTTTCTACCAATCCTTGGCAACAATGGTATTTATAGTCCAAAATGGAAGACTTTGGTGGAGGAATCGAGTGTGAAAGAAATTCCAGTACACGAGCAGTCCCAGAGGCTAATGGTCCTTTAGAGACCACTTGAGTCTACCCGACGTTCGTGACTGCTCGCTGCCTGCATCAGCTCCTTTGAGTTTGTGCATGCAAACTTCAGGTTCAGGTAGGCCTTAACTTCCAGGAGTCATAGGGGGCACCACTTCATGTGGTGTGTCTTGGGCAAGTACGGCCCTGCGGTACAAGTCATTCTCCTGAATCTTTTTTTTTTTGGTAGGGGTTTGAGCCCACAGACGGAACAGAAAGTA